>NC_140587.1:285451369-286866915 GCF_964204655.1 Triturus cristatus
ATAGACGGACTAGATCTAATTTCCAAAAAGCCAGGTCTTCAACTTTTCGCGGAAACTGCTGAGTTCTGGAGTACTGCGAAGATAGAGAGGCATTTTATTCCAGGATACTGGTGCCAAAGAATAAAACGCTCAGCCCCCTTGCCTAGCAGTGTGAATTCTAAGGGGGGTCAGCAGTGCCATATCACTAGAGCGCAACCTGGACGGTTGATTCCCCCGTAACTTTGGCATCCAGTATTTCGGATCGGTTCCATACATATGCTTATGAGTTAGGCATAGTATTTTAAAAAGGGTTCGTTTTTTCACTGGGAGCCAGTGAAGAGTGTTTAAACATGCTGCAGAAGGAGATCTATATGGGCGATCGAGGGCTAGTCTAGCAGCAGTGTTCTGTAGAACCTAAAGTCTGTTTATAAGATCTTCATTTATTGACAGCAATAAAGCGTTGCCAAAGTCCATTCTATTAATAATCAGTCCTCCTACCTGCATGACCTTCTTACCCCGCATGTTCCCATCCGCCGTCTGAGATCAAGTGGGATGGGTAAGGTTAGCATTCCGACCATCAGAAGCGCTAGGATGGGGGGGCGCTCCTTTTGCTTTTTAGCAGCCACACAATGGAATAAACTTGCGAGAGGGCTCCGGCAGGAATCCTCGGAGATTATTATCCGGAGAAAGCTTAAGACGTGGCTCTTCCCAGCTGTTAATCTTCATGTTTGATCCCTTCTGCTTTACCTCACTGCCTGGAACTGGTTCTTGTCGCAGGACGGGGACACACTAGCTAGTGTAGCCGTGCGCTTTATAAGCTTGTTTATTATTATTATTATTAGCTCATCAGTCAGGTTAGCTTGAAACCGGTGGCAAAGTGAGCAAAGGACCCACGTCTGGACATACCCTGCCAACTTAAAGCGAACATTGCAAATAGAAGGAGATGTTACTATGAACCATTTAACGATACTCTGTACCCCAACTTCACTAGGATGAAAGCTGAGCAGGTCTTGTGGGATTTAAAATCATGATATTAATGTCATAACATAGGTTAGAAGTAAGTTTTCTATTTACAGAGCCTTATCAGCCTTATTTACCACATTTCTTTGTTTTTTTGTGCTCTCATCTCTAAATCCAGTTAAATGTGAAAGTAATGTTATTACTGCATTCAAGCATTACCACTTAAATTCCCAAATTTGCCACACATTCTAAATGAGGCAAAATGTGTATTACAATTGTACTATCCATTCATCCATTTGGGAGGGTAGTGGTTGTGTTGACAGTTCAATGCCACATTGGGTATGGAGAATGTTTTACAGATTGTATTTGTTTAAATTTTAATGTAGAGTGAGGATATACTGGACAGTTTTTGTAGGACCAAGTAATGGGCGAGCGTAAAATTATAGTATTAAAGCCTGCTGCCAATGGCTATAATGGTTGTTAACGGCTCTCTTTCTGAGTTGGAGGCCTGAGCTGCAGGCGAGGGCCTATAACAAGGGAGAGGGCCTCTAAAAACATTATAGCGTGAGACTGAAGGGCTACCTGTGGGATAATGGACTCCACATTGTACATTATAATGAGAAGTCACTAAGGAGTTCTGTGACCATATAGAGGAAGAAGACCAAAGGCAGATTCTTTATCAGGTCATGGAACTCTGGGGTGACTTGCATAGCCTTAAAATGTATGGCAAACTGTATGATATTCCTTATAATACATGGTAACACCATCACATTTCCCACAAACTGCTTAAATTCTTTGAGTCTTGCTCTTCTATATGAAAAATATAGTTGCAAACATGAAGAATAAAAGCAGAGTCTACTACAAATTTTAAACACATCAAAAAACAGCTAGTAATGTGTTACAAAAATATATTAGATTAATTTTAATGTAAATCAGATTTTTTTTAAATGATGGGGGTTACAACAGGTATCCTATTTTACCTGTCATGAGCTTTCATGTTAAAAAAATAAACATTTTTGGATAAATAACTCCTTTCTGCTAATCACTGTTCCTTTGAGAAAAAAAATCTGAAGAATGGAAAGCCATTACCCCCTCATAGGATCTCTTCCTCCCAGTCATTACCTTAGAAAGGAGGGTGGCCCCGCACTCAGACAGGTACATAGACTGCAGTTTTTTCTTTGTAACCCTGAAAAGGCTCCCCCTTCCCCTAGACTTCCTGTTTTCATTTCCTGTCATAGACAGGTAAGATGCATGCATTAATTTTTCTAAAAATATTTTGGTATTTACATTGCTTAAGTTGAAAGCTTACACATTTTTAACTGGTAATAGAATTCCCGCATCGTCTGGTAACATCATTTTTAACAATACTAAAAGAGCTCTGAGAAGAATCTCCAGAATCACCGATCTCCTTCAGAGCACTGCAACAAACATACAATCTATGAGACATAGATTTTTAAGACTTTCTTAAGCTTAAAGTAAGTCTGTCTAAGATCAGCTGCCCGGACAAAAATCCCTCCATCACGAAGATTATTCTCTCCCTCAATAAGTCAGGTCACCAGGCCTCCAAACTTTATCACATCCTAAAACCAAAGCACACATCTATCACGGGGAAAGTGTTAAAAAACTGGAATAACCATGGGTCCATTCCTCCAGACAAGGGGCAGTTTATCCGGAAGTCCGTTCTATCCCACAAGATCTTTCCCTCCCTCGCCCAAACAAAATACTGGCTCCTTCATAGGCCATTCAGGAAACCGGCTCGACTCCATAAAATGGCTCTAAGAGAGGATCCAACTTGTTGGAACTGTCATGCAGCTACGGGGGACCTTTGTTATTTACTTTTCGACTGCAAGGCGGTTGTCCCTTTCTGGGATAAAGTGTTCAACTTTATTCACGCTCCATGCGGGATACATCTTGAAAAAAAAATCACAATTTAATTCAGGGTTTCTTAGACCCCCAGATCCATTTGAAGAACAATAGAATTATTGTAGAGATACTGCTGACCTCAGCCTGAAAATCAATATTGGCCAACTGGATGAACACGTCTGCTACTTGCTTTCGTGCATGGCTTAACTGGATTACTTTTCATAGAGGAGCTGACAATAATTCCCTCCAGAACTCTCCATGGAAACCATAGATTAATAACATCTGGGAATCCCTCAACAACTATTTCGCCAGGACAAAACCCCCATGAGACAGTAGGTCAACCCGCCCCAGTAGCACTTGATCACCTACTGGTAACAAATAGACATTTCAATTTTTATGTGAGCAGGTATTAACCATGTTGCATTGTAGGTACTGTATAGGTGATACTATAAGTTTCTATGAAGATGTTACACGTTTCGATACACCTCCTTTACCAGCTGGCTGATACAATAACGCCAGGTTGGAGTTCGACAAGAGGGTTTCTCTACCTTCTCTCATTGTCTTTTTATATTAAGTTCTCCCCCCTTTTCCCCTATTTTGTGTTATGAGCCTGAATTAGAGCTTTGCATATCTTACACCCACATGGAACCCGCATATCATGTTTATTGTATGCATGTTGCTTTCTCACTTATTGCCATATATCTGGTGATTTCCATGTTTCGATGTTGCCACTGTTTGATTTTAGTTTGTTTTTGGAAAATGTCTCAATAAAAATCGTGAATTACATTTTTTTTTTAAAAAGCTTACCGCTATGCTTTTAGAGAACGAAGGCAAGTGCATCTCCCACAACCGCTTTTCCCATTCATGTGTGAGGCTGGGGCGCTGCACATAGCAGACCGTGGGCCCGACTTACAGTAATTGGAGATTCTAGTGGTTCACTGGCTGTGGCAAAACACGCAGTAGCACACATACCACCAGAGAGGCAGCACCTTCTAATTTCATTTATATGCCTGACCTGTCATGATCCATTATCATTGGCTTGCCATGCAACTTTATAAATAAGTTAATGGTGCCTTTAGCATCTTTACTTCTTTTTGTATCCTGTGTCTAGTGTTCTGTAGAGTACTCAGTTCAGCATGGACACCGCTATTTTGGGAGAAGAGTCCTCACAAACGACTAAGAATGTGGAGACTCTTGAAGAATTGGATAGGCTATAGACCTGCAGATCGTACCTCCAACTCATGATTAATCAAGCTGTGGGTGCAGCTCTTAATGATGCAAAGGTAGGGGCAAGACTTTGGTTCTTTCTTACTCAATGTACTGGGTACTTTCAATCATACAGGAAGATCATTGGATCTAATTTATACATATCCCACTGAAGGCCTTTTTCAGACATAAACCGTTATCAAGAAAAGTCCCAAAAAGAATAGCAATGCGAGCAAGGACAGAGAAAAGAATCATCAAAAAAGTGGTGATTCTGGTTCCTCTCCAACACGAAAGAGAGGGTTTCTATTCAATACTCTTCTAGGTTCTGATAGCAGACAGATCCTTCTGACCAGTGTTGGACTTGAAAATCCTGAATAATTATGTAAATTTGCAATCTTTTTGGATGATTACACTCCAATTGATAATTTCATTAATCAAGGAGAGTGACTTCTTAGCTATGTTAGATCAGGAGGACACCTAGTTTCATGTCACGATTCATCTAGAAAGCCAGCAATTTCTTAGATTCTCAGTGAATGGAAAGCATTACCATTTTCAACCTTCATCGAGATATTGGCATCACTTCTAGCAGTATTGCAGCTTAAAGGCTTTTCAATTTTTCCGCATTTGGACTCTTTTCTTTTTAAGGCACGAGAGGGGGGTGGCGCAACAGGCAATCTTCTGCAACAGGTGGGCTTCAATCTAAATTGTTGGAAATTCAACGAGGAACCAGCCCCGAAAGCAAATCACAACACTCTGTTCAACTCTAAGAGGGGTTGAATATTCCTCCCTCAGATCATGATAGATGCTCTTCACTAAAACGTACATAATCACTTATTTCTTCAATCAGCGACCACTAGATTTTGGTTAAAAATTCAAGCACTAATGTCTGAAACAACATTGGTGGTGCCCTGAGCATGTTTTTGCCCAAAATCAGTAGTTTACCATATCTTACATCATTGGACCCATTCTGGAGCAACTATGAATTCCAGATCCACGTTGCCACCTTTGATAATTCAAGATCTGAATTGGTGTCTCCAGAAGCCAAACCTGGAAAAAGGGGTCCCCTTCCAACTTTCCTTTCTTCCTCTGTTAACAACAGAAGGCAGTCTTTGGGGATGGGGAGCAATCCTGGAAGGTTTGGAATGACAGGTGCAATGGTCTCAGTTAGAAAGGTGACATTCATCCAACTAGAAAGAGCTGGTGGCAGTATGGAACTCGCTCCAGTGGTTTCAACCTCTCCTTCAGAACAAGAGCCTGATAATTCAGACGGAAAATTAGATGGGCATGTGTTACCAAAATCACCAGGAGAGAATGAAAAGTGCCCAGTTTAATCTGCTAGTGGTGCGGATATGTTCCTGGGCAGAAACTCACCTTTTATCCCTGAAAGCAGTGTGCATACGAGGGGACCTCAACTATCGAGCAAACAAGTTAAGCGCAACCTGCCTCGTCAGTACTTTACGATCTAGCCCATCCCATCTTCACTCAGATCTGTCAGCGGTTTGGAACCCCATGGATCGACATGTTTGTTTCTCCAAAGAATGTAAAAGTTCCAATCTTTTGCACTGAACTAAACTGTCAGAAAGTTGGCCAGTCGATGCCCTGACGATCCCGTGGCCTTAGGGTCTGCTGTATGCTGTCCCCCTATTCCCCTCCTCCCGAGGGTGCTTCAGAAGATTTGAGGGGAGAGTGTGTGCTACGGCTAGTTCCTTCCCCTCTCCAGTCTGCAAAGTTACTGTTGGAACAACTCCTGGCTCTGCATCTAACAGCCTAGCACTTGAGAGATCAGAATTAAAACATCTAAGCTGCTCAAGTCAAGTTGCTACAGATATTCAGTGATCCCAGAAAAGGTTGACTTTGTACTAATATAAAAAAAAAATGGACATCTTTTTCTAATAAGTGTTTACTCAAGGGTTTAGATCCAGTGCCAGAGGATTTATTTCAAATCCTGGAGTTTCTTAGAGAAGGTTTCATAAAGAATTTAGCCCCTTCGACTCTAGCAGCTGCATGGGTAGCTATAAAAGCCTTTCAAGTGGCCAGTGGTGGTTTAACTAACCTCTCCCCTTTAGTAACTGGACTGCTGAAAAGTGTTCATTTGAGAAAGCCGGTAGCCCAAGTAACTCTACCCACTTTCGACTTGCGTACAACAGCACCTTTTTGAACCTCTAAAAAAGGCGAAAATGTATGGGCCTTAACCATTGAGTTTGGGCTTAGGGCCGCTAAAGTGCACACAAATTCTGATCAGTAGGGGCCTACACATTTAATAAACCCATTCACACCAGCAGAATCGACTACATTCTAATTGCTCTTAGATTATGGCCCTCTGTTATTGATATGTGTGTACTTGAGAGGACTGAAAGTGGCCAAAAACCCTTCTCCCTGTTTCTGCAGGCACATTATGTCGCTATCCCCCATTTCTTCTTACCAGGGAAATCGCACTGACCTCTGACAAGCACCAGCTAAGGTTGAGCCAACTGGTAAACTCCCTGAATATTCTATCAACCCTCACTTCTGACCTTAATGACGTCATGGCAGGGATTGAGGCAGGAGGCATTGTCCTCCCTGATCAATTAATTGTTACTCATGCAGCATTTTTTTAACGCATATGAGAGCATTTCATTTCATTCACTTTACTTTATTCCGGCATTTAATATCTCGCAAGGGTGCCACGGTCGTAACAGAACCTGGAAGCAACATTGCTCCCTTTGTTTGGGTTGACTATTTTACCAACCTCTACTCAGGCCCTCCCTCAGAAATTCACACTGGCACCACTCTTGCTCTACATTGCCCATTCCCTGCCATGCCTTTGTTTGACATCTCGGACGTGGTTCAATCTCTCTCAGCTGTTGCAAGGGTAAGGGCTGCAGGGTCGGATGGCGTGCCGGCTGATGTCTTTCTATCTGATATAGAGGTTTGTACCAGTTATATTCTAACTATTGCAAACACTATTGCTGCGGGTACTGCCATCCCTGAGTCTTGGAAAGTTGCCACTGTAATACCCATCCGCAAAAAAGGCGATAGGTCTTTACCAAAAAACTACAGACCAATTAGCTTAATTGATTGCATTCAAAAACTCTTCTGTTGCTGTGTGCTTGCCAAACTCCACTACTGGATGACTGAGATTGACATCTGTAATCCCTTTCAAGCAGGTTTCCGGACAAATGTTTCTACCATCCACCAGGCTTTCCGCTTCCTTCTGATCCATTGGAACACTGTCACTATTGGCAAGGGCAACCTTTATGTTGCCTTTGTGGACCTTTGAAATGGTCCCACGTCCAACCCTGTAGGAGGCCCTGAATGACATGGAAATGCCTCTGAATCTCCTGTGTTTGGTGATATGCCTCCACAAGGATAGTTTTGCCCACATCAGGTGGGCAAAACAAGATGAGCTGACTGATAGGATCCCAGTCCTTAGAGGAGTACACCAGGGTTGCTCAATGGTTCCCATGCTTTTCTCTTTATTCATTAATGACATCGTCCCTTTTTTATCTCAGGTTGAAGTGGATGCTCCTTCGCTGCCGAGAGTCAAAACTCCAATTCTTTTAATCGCCTATGACACCCTGCTGATCTCTAAGATGCCGAGCGGGCAACAGAAATTCCTACAGCATTTTGGGGAGTTGTACCTTGCTCGGGGTCTGGAGATCAACACTGTAGGAAGCTGGCTCTGTGCATACTATACCAAAGTAAGGAGATGATGTAGCCTTACGGCTAGGGTGGTTGACCTCGAAGCTGGGTAACCGGGTTCGAGTCTCGGCAATGACGCTCAACATCCTGTGATTCTGGGCAAATCACTTTATCTCCCCGTACCTAACAAAAATGAATGTGTCCTTCTGTAACGAAACTGGCGCTCATGTAAATCGCTCTGATACCCGATTCAGGTCTAGTTTGCGCTATATAAAACTCTATAAAACATTTATTTTTAAAAAGGTATAGTGTGCACAGAGTCCAGTGGAACCCCCAAGGTAGGCAGAGGTAAAAGTAGACAATACCTTACTCTCTATGTGTGGTAGTGTTGGCAAGCAGTAAGACTTTATCAGAGGCTAGTATTAAGCATTTGCTGTACACTCTCAGGCAAGAAATTATTTCACACACTCAAAGACTGAACTCAGTCCAATTTGTTTGTATAAAAATATTATTTAGTTGTATTTTATTTCTAGAACCTAGCCAGGCCTGGTGCATGTAAGTGAAATAATATAGTTGAATGCAGTTCTATGAACTTGTCTTGTACACAGGTAGGTCAATTATTTAGAAACAGTTGAGATTACTTTTCAGTTACTTTGCAGGTATGATTACTTTTTAGATTAATTTTCATACTCAGTGTGATATCAACTAAATATCACCCTTGGACATATCTTAGATAAAAGGTAAGTAAAACAGTTTTTCTCAAAAAACAGTTTCTTAGGTTCCCATTCAAAACATCCTCCACACTTTCAGAGGAAAACAGTCAGTACAATCCTATGGAGGAAAATTGGGTTAACGTTTTGCAGGTAAGCAAACGGTCTTGAGGGGTGAGGTTCTGGGGTTAGAACAAGGGTTCCCCCAGGGTCAAGGAAGCACTCTCAAAGCACCCTCAGCGGCACTAGGGCAGCCGGGTGCAGAGTGCTGAGGCCCAGTTTAATCCAAAGGGGAATAGAGGGCCTCCGGTTTATTGCTGCTCACAAGCAGGCCACAAGGTTGAGGGAGCAAAGCTCCTATGGTTTAGCTCAGAGCAAAGGGGGATTCAAATTAGCACACAAAGTGCACCTACACCGGCACAGGGCCGGCCGGGTGCAGAGTGCTATTTTGGCATCGGGTGCCCTATTGTTTTCAATGACAGTTGCCGATTTTGGATTTTGGCTGCAGGCTTTGTCCAGGAAGTCTTCCAAGAGGACACAACAGCTGGGCACGTAAGTTGGAGGGATCAGGGATCGTAGGCGCACATCAGGTCCTCTTCTCCAGGGCACAGGGCGACCAGATGCAGGAGTACCTTTTGAGGTCAGATTTCACCGACAGAGTCACTCGTGGTTGGGAAGGTCTCCGTGCAGAGGCTGTAGTTGACGTCGAGGAGTCCCGGAGGGGTCAACCCACTGGGACCAGTGGGCCACTCGTACTCGGGCCACAGACGACGAGTGCAGTGGTGATTCAAGGCATCAGGTTTCTTTGTCTTCAGCAGGCTCTGAGTCTTGCTTTGGAGATTCTTATGAACAGAGCTTCTGTTCACAGGAGATTGGTTCTTTGTTGAAGGGAGTCAGTCCTCCCAGGGGTTCCTGAGGTTGCTGGAGACTTTTGGCACATGGTCTCTGGAAACTGCAGATGGGCCGGTAGGGCTGAGACCAAGTCAGTTCTTCTCTGCAGTCTTCTCTGCTGGGCGTCTTCTTTCGTCCTTCTTCTTCGTAGGTTGCGGGAATCTGCCTTCTGGGTACAGGGCTGACCCTAAATTCTGTAATCACTGGCGTTTTAGGGGTCTCGAGGTCAGAAGCCAATGGGCTACTGACCTTAGGGTGACTACACCCTTGGTGTGCTCACCCCACGGGGGCGGAGTATGCACAATCCCTCACACTGATTGGATAGTACCTGCCATATGCAAGATGGCGGGCACTAAAGAGTGGGCTTCACCTCACCTCCCCCACCTGAGGGGTGGGGTTGGCAGAGGAGGGCACACCTTCTGGGCTGTTCTGTTTTCCCGCTGAAAAGAAGGCGAGCCTGGAAGGGGGCCTGCTTCTTATAGCAGGAGAGGCTGGGGGGGGTCATGTTACAAAGGCGACAAGGCCTTTGTAGCTCCCCTGCCACAGATGGCTCTTCCTGACCTTGGGGAGGTGTGACCACCTCCGCCCAGGAAAGGCTTTGTTTCTGGGTTCAGGGAGCAAAGACTCACTCCCCAGGGGTCCAGAAATATGTCTTGTGGTGGCAGGCTGGTGTTTACCAGTCAGGGAACCCACCAGAGGCTGGTAGTTTTTCAGGGGGCATCTCTAAGATGCCCTCTGAGTGCATTGTAGAATAAATCCCACACTGGCATCAGTGTGGGTGTATTATGCTGAGAAGTTTTATACCAAACTTCCTAGAATTCAGTAAAGCCATTATGGTGCTGTAGAGGTTGTAATGACAAACTCCCAGACCATAAACTCTTTATGGGTTTACTGGACTTACAATGTCTAATAATGGACTTAGACACAGTAGAGGTACAGTGGTATAGTGCACCCAGCTAGAGGGGTGTCTTACCTATACCATAGGCAGTGGTTTGCAGGCATGGCACACAGGTATGTGTGTCATGGCGACTATTCACTTTTCTCTGCACCAAAATATACAGCCTGCATTGGTACTTACATGTGGCCAGAGAGATGCCAATTGGGGGTGCAAAGATACTGTTTTAGGAAAGAGCACACGCCCTGGGAACCTGATTGGCAGGGCACATCAAGTCAAATCAGAAGTCTGGCAAAAAGTGGGGGGTTACTGCAACAGAAACCTAGCCTCCTAGACACACCACTAAAAGAAAGCTGATGTTGTTCAACCCCCTACAAATCCTTTAAAGAAGAGTATTGCTTGGAGGGGGCACCCCTTGGGACGGTGGACTGTTTTACTTACTGGAGTATTACGCTCAGTGGACACATGCCCTGGA
This sequence comes from Triturus cristatus, assembly GCF_964204655.1. NCBI lineage: Eukaryota > Metazoa > Chordata > Amphibia > Caudata > Salamandridae > Triturus > Triturus cristatus. The sequence goes on from NC_140587.1 coordinate 285,461,970, forward strand.
ACGCCACGTTAACAAAGCTGCCCTAAAGCTTAAACAAATAACGGGGGCAATAAATTAAGAATATTGTGCCTCCCATACCAAACCCATTCCACCCGCTCTCTGCATCTATGACGTCAAGCCTCTGGGTTTGGTTCTTTATGGGGCGGAGTTGTGGGATTTCTCTAACATTGAATCACTAACTAGCACTGAAAACAAATTCCTAGGCAACCTTGCTTTCCTCCCTCCCAACACCCCTTTGTACCTCCTCTTTCATGCCCCCCCTGTCCAGGAAACTTCTGGTGCAAGGGCTCATATTAGCACGCCTGGACTACGGCAACGCCGCATACCTCGGGGCCCCTGAAACCACCCTGACCAAACTTCAGCGCGTACAAAATGCCGCGGCGAGACTCATTCTCAACCTTCCCCCCAGAGCCCACACCTCACCGGCCCTCAAATCTCTGCACTGGCTTCCGGTCCGCCAGCGAGTGGAGTTTAAGGCCATGTGCATCACGCACAAACTCATCAATGGGGTTGGACCTGCCACCCTCAAAGATATGATTACACCTTATAAAGCCCACAGAAACCTCCGCTCGGACAACGAACATCTGGCCACAGTCCCAAGATTCAAGAAGTCGCGCACCGGTGGACGCCGCTTCTCGGTTAAGGCCTCCTCCACATGGAACGCACTTCCTCGTCTGCTACGTCTGGAACCCAGCCACACACTCTTCCGCAAAAAACTCAAAACCCTCCTCTTCCCCAAATAGTTCCTGGTTTTCGCCCGTCCTGGATTTTACAGTTTTATAGCGCGGGGATGCCTTCGGGTCACCAGGCGCTTTACAAATCTCAAAATAAATAAATAAATAAATATGGGAGTAAGAAATCTCACTGGAAAAAACAGGTTATACCCCCTGTTATATTGGAGGCTGCTGTGGACTACCCGAGAACCTGCCCACTACATTAGTACTCCAGGCTGGAAGGAAAGCCAACCAGTTTAAAAAATTTCCCTGGCTTCGGAACATTAAAGAGTCACTCCATCTCCTTGGGTTGTACGACCACTGGAACCACCCTACTAACACCAGCTTTCTGTCCAGGAACTCACTGAAGATGCTCTACTGGGCAGTCACAGTGGCCAACAACTCCACGAAGGCTGCCTCTTCCACGCTGACCAGTGACTTCTTCGACTTTACGTCTGTGAGTGTCACGATCCGACTGACCTGTGCCTGCGCGCGTCAGGAGAACGCGAGCGAGACACGGCTGACTCACTTCCGGTGCCTAACTTTCATGAGCGGTCCAGTCTATCACCGAAGGGAGCGTGACGTCACCACTGCTTCCGGGGAAAACCGCTCATCAGCCGCGACCTTCCCCCGGTTCGGTGCTTCGGATTAACGTTCCGACGCCTTTTCCGATGTATACTACCTTGGGAAACGGTCTGTGAAGCCCGATTCCAGTACCAGTCTCCAAGCGCTGAATACGTTGCAGCGCACAACAGACACCGCCTCTGCGTGCAGGAGAAACTTTTCGAGTCAGTAAAGGGAGTAGCGAAGGAGTGCGAGTCCAGGAGCCTTGGTGCCACGTTGTTACACCTAGCACTGCCAGGCAAGGTAGAACATTAGCTGCAAGTACCGTGAGTACCTTTAACCACGCGCAGGAGCGCCATTACTTACTTATAAGGCACCTGTTGTGTAGTCCAGCACTGGAACCCTTACTGAATGACCCCCAGTGATTCCTATCCGCGCATGGCGCTTGCTGGTATTGACTGTAGTTCTTTATGGCCGGGTAGGAGCGCTTGCTGATTTGTTTGCTTTATTGCCGTGCAGGAACCCTTGCTGGTTTGTCTCTGGTTATTCCTTCCGCGCAGGAGCGCTTGCTGATTTTGTTTGTGGTTATTCCTTCCGCGCAGAAGCACTTGTTGATTTTGTTTGTGGTTATTCCTTCTGCGCAGGAGCGCTTGCTGATTTTGTTTGTGGTTATTCCTTCCGCGCAGGAGCACTTGCTGATTTTGAAAGTGGTTATTCCTTTCCGCGCAGGAGCGCTTGCTGATTTTGTTTGTGGTTATTCCTTCCACGCAGGACCGCTTGCTGATTTTGTTTGTGGTTATTCCTTTCCGTGCAGGAGCGCTTGCTGATTTTGTCTCTTATGATTCCTTCCGCGCAGGAGCGCTTGCTGATTTTGTCTCCGTTTATTCCTTCTGCGCAGGTGCGCTTGCTGAGTTTGTTTATGGTTATTCCTTCCCCCACAGGGGCACTTGCTGATTTGTCCATGGTTAATGTAAGTCGCGCTGGAGTGCTTGTTTACTGTACCAGTGAAGTATAAGTGAAAATACAGAGAATTCCAGCGACTCCACCAGACATAACCCAGAGCACTAGCTACCGTCCCTGCCCCCCCACCTTCTGTCCTGGTTTGTTGACCCATCAACTGGGAATGAGGTGGGTGTGGGGACGATAGCCCATGTCGCCTCCACGAGATCTCTCCGCAAGACACAGGTAAATCTTGGGGGAGTCTGACAGAATCCGAAGCCCAAGTACTCTTCTCTCGCCCGGACGACATGAGCGATCCAGAGATTACGCTGCAAGACATAGCAGCTATGCTTGAAAACATACAGGCAGAAAACCTCAGTCTGCGCCAAGACATGACGGCCTTACAGAGTCAGGTAGCGACAGAGCTGACCAATCCCTGGGGTTCCCCTCCTACAGCTAGGGTGAGGCAGGAAGGACTGATACGACCTCCCGTGGGGGCTCCTCAACTGCTACACAACAGGATAGCACCATACAGGTCATAGCACCCCATCCCGTACAATTAAACCCACCCAAGCTAAGGGAGGAAGGCCGTTCGCACTGCCCGTGTCCAAGTCAGACAAGGCGGGAAACGGAGAAACCCAGTAGAAAGAGGGGTCCGTCTACTTGGTTCTTCATACAACAAAACTGACGACCCCTGCCTTTTTTGGCGGCAGCCACCACCTGGGCATGGAAGTGGTTCTAAGAGCTGGTACAGGACAGGCATGGGAGGTGACCGCCCTTCTTGATTCAGGCACCACCAGCAATTTCATCAACACCAGGTTTATGGAGGAACTGGGTAAAGCCACAATCACCAAGACTAGACCTGAAACCGTAAAAGCAGTAGACGGGATAGACCTCACCTCGGGTCCCATTCGATACCAAACCGAGGACTTATGTATGGAGTTTGTGAATCACCACCCGGAACGCATTGCCTTTGACGTGATAGACTCCCCTCAGTTCCACGTCATCTTGGGCCTGCCTTGGCTTGTCCGTCATAACCCACGCATAGATTGGGTATCCAGGACGCTAGTCTTGGATTCAGCCTACTGCCACACCTCGTGTTATACTACCAACAGCTCTTCTTGCATGCATGCCATACAGGCCCATACCCTACCCTTCACAGGAACCGGCATGACTACGCATGGCAACGTGCCTGAAGCATACCTCGACCAGGCGACGGTATTCGACAAGAAAGGCGCCAACACTCTTCCACCGCACCGTTCCTTCGACTGCAGGATTGATTTGATCCCTGGCTCCACGCTTCCTTGCAGCCGGATACATGCCCTCACCAAGAAAGAGAACGAGCATCTCCGCTCCTACCTGGATGAATACCGCAAGAATGGGTTCATTCGCCATTCCCGATCCCCTGTGTCCTCTCCCCTTTTTTTTGTGACTAAGAAGGAAGGGGATCTCAGGACTTGCATTGACTTCAGGGCCATGAACGCAATCACCATTAAAAACAGATACCCGCTACCGCTGATTTCCAACCTGCTGGACCAAGTAAAAATCGCCACCGTCTTTACCAAACTAGACCTCAGGGGGGCTTACCATGTAGTCAGAGTCCGGAAGGGTGACGAATGGAAAACAGCATTCCGGACCAAATACGGCCTTTATGAATACCAGGTCATTCCTTTCGGGCTCTGCAACGCCCCCGCAGCGTTCCAGTTCTTCATCGATGAAGTCCTGAGAGACTTTCTCGATATATTTTGCATAGTATACATCTATGATATACTAATCTATTCACGGTCCATGACCGACCACATACAACACGTACGTGCTGTCCTCCGACAACTGGAACAGAATGGGTTATACGTAAAATTGGAAAAAAGCATTTTTCACACGGTAGCTGTCGAGTTCCTGCGTCATATCATCACTCCAGCTGGTATCCAAATGGACAACAAGAAAGTGGAGGCAATCTTGAGTTGGCCGTCTCCTACTACAGTGAAGCACATCCAAATGTTTTTAGGATTCGCCAACTATTACCGCCGCTTTATCATAGGCTTCTCCAGGATCGTCACCCCCATTACTCGCCTATTGCGTAAAGGAGTCTCCTTCTGTTGGGATGACAAGGCCGAGAATGCCTTTCAGGAGCTGAAAAAGATATTCACCACAGCCCCCATTCTGAGACACCCCAACCCTGACCTGCCATTCACTGTCGAAGCTGATGCCTCCCAAGACGCTCTGGGTGGTGTATTGTCACAAAGGGACGTGGAGTCAGGTCTTCTGCACCCGGTAGTGTTCTATTCCAGGAAGGTCCTACCAGCCGAGCGCAACTATACCATCTCGGATCGAGAGCTACTGGCCATCAAAACAGCGTTTGAGGAGTGGCGCCACTATCTGAAAGACGCCAAACACCCCGTGGTAATTTACACGGATCACCGAAATTTGCAGTTTCTTCGTTCAGCGCGTGCCCTCCCAGCCAGGCAGTTGCGTTGGACCCCGTTTTTTAATGAGTACAACTTCCACATTACGTACCGACCAGGAAAAGGGAACACTAAGGCCGATGCGCTGTCCTGCATGGAGGAAAACGATGGCTCTATGTTGGCCCCTGAGCCAGTGCCTGTTATTCCCGATCAATGCTTTCAGGGCATTGTGTTGTCTACTGATTTCCTTTCCCTACTCCAAGACACCATTAAACGGATCGACGCAGCTGCAGTGACGGCTAACCATAAGGATGTTTCTACACAGGACGGGTTCCTGTACAGGGGAGACAAGTTCTACCTACCTCTGGAAATCCACCAACAACAGGCTCTCTCTATGTGTCACGATCAGGTCCTCTCCAACCACCCGGGTTATCACAAGACCGTGGACCTCTTGCAAAGACACTTCTGGTGGCCCACGTTGGAAGAAGACACCAGGACCTACATAGCACGTTGTAACATATGTGCCCAAGGAAAGTATCTCACAGGACCATCCATTGGGTTGTTACAACCCATACCTGTTTCCCCCCATCCTTGGCATACAATTTCAATGGATTTTGTGGTGGAAGTGCCCGCCACGTCGGGATATACCACCATTCTCACTATAGTGGATCACCTAACAAAGATGGCTCATTTCGTCCCGCTAAAGTAACTACCCGCGGCAGCCGGTCTGGCAGTTGTTTTCCTACAGAACGTGGTTAGATTGCATGGCATACCATCAGTGATCATAACGGACCGGGGCACGCAGTTCGTGTCTCGTTTCTGGACCGAGGTGTGCGCAACCATGGATATAGATGTTTGTTTATCCTCCGCGTACCACCCTCAGACCGACGGCCAAGCTGAGAGGACCAATCATACCATGGAACAGTATCTACGTTGCTTACTGCTGTCAGCAGAGAGAGAATGGTCAGACGTGCTGTGGATGGTGGAGTTCGCTTATAACAACAGCAAGCATTCCGCCATCGGCATGTCCCCTTACTACTGCCTCCAGGGCAAGCACCCACGCACCATGCCATGGGAAGAACCACAGGTTAGCTCGTTGCCCACGGTGCAGGAGTACCACACCAAGCTCTGCACCCTATGGCAGCAGACCCGGTTTGAACTAGCCAAGGCCAAGGAATATTACAAACAGCACGTGGATGACAGCAGGACACCGGAACCCACCTACAAGAAAGGGGACAGAGTGTGGCTCTCCATCCGTAACCTTAATGTACACGGCCCCAAGAAACTGTTGCCCCGTTTCGTGGGTCCGTACATTGTTGAGAAGGTGATCAACCGCGTGTCCATAAAACTCTTGCTGCCTCCCCAAATGAAACTACATCCCGTTTTTCATGTCTCCCTTCTACGCCCCGTTCACCCAGAATGTAAGGTGTCCTCCCCATCTGCTCTGATTCTTAGGGATGATCACGTTGAATACGAAGTCAAAGCTATACTTGATTCCCGCCGCACCCGGGGGAGGCTCTTTTACCTGGTTGACTGGAAGGGTTATGGCCCGAGGAGAGGTCCTGGGAGCCCCTTTCGCATGTTCGCCATGCGTCCTGGTTGGTTCGTGCCTTCCATGTCCGTCACCCGTTCAGTCCTCGTCCTGCGACCCCAGTGTGAGCCTACTGTTTCGGACGGGGGTTTCTTTTGGGCGGGGGTGCTGTCACGGTCCGACTGACCTGTGCCTGCGCACGTCAGGGGAATGTGAGCCAGACGCGGCTGACTCACTTCCGGGGCCTAACTTTCATGAGCGGTCCAGTCTATCACCGAAGGGAGCGTGACATCACCACCGCTTCCGGGGGAAACCGCTCATCAGCCGCGGCCTTCCCCCGGTGCTGTGCTTCGGATTAACGTTCCGACGCCTGTTCCGATGTATACTACCTTGGGAAACCATCTGTGAAGCCCGATGCCAGTACCAGTCTCCAAGCGCTGAATACGTTGCAGCGCACAACAGACACCGCCTCTGCGCGCAGGAGAAACTTTTCGCGTCAGTAGAGGGAGTAGCGAAGGAGTGCGAGTCCGGGAGCCTTGCTGCCACGTTGTTACACCTAGCACTGCCAGGCAAGGTAGAACATTAGCTGCAAGTACCGTGCGTACCTTTAACCACGCGCAGGAGCGCCATTGCTTACTTATAAGGCGCCTGTTGTGTAGTCCAGCACTGGAACCCTTACTGAATGACCCCCAGTGATTCCTATCCGCGCATGGCGCTTGCTGGTTTTGACTGTACTTCTTTATGGCCGGGTAGGAGTGCTTGCTGATTTGTTTGGAGTTCTTTATTGCCGTGCAGGAACCCTTGCTGGCTTGTCTCTGGTTATTCCTTCCGCGCAGGAGCGCTTGCTGATTTTGTTTGTGGTTATTCCTTCCGCGCAGGAGCGCTTGCTGATTTTGTTTATGGTTATTCCTTCCCCCGCAGGGGCGCTTGCTGATTTGTCCATGGTTAATGTAAGTCGTGCTTGAGCGCTTGTTTACTATACCAGTGAAGTATAAGTGAAAATACGGAGAATTCCAGCGACTCCACCAGACATTATTCCTTCCGCGCAGGAGCGCTTGCTGATTTTGTTTGTGGTTATTCCTTCCGCACAGGAGCGCTTGCTTATTTTGTTTGTGATTACTCCTTCCGCGCAGGAGCGCTTGCTGATTTTGTTTGTGGTTATTCCTTTCCGCGCAGGAGCGCTTGCTGATTTTGTCTTTGATTATTCCTTCCGCGCAGGAGCGCTTGCTGATTTTGTCTCTGTTTATTCCTTCCGCACAGGAGCGCTTGCTGATTTTGTTTATCGTTATGCCTTCCCCCGCAGGGGCGCATGCTGATTTGTCCATGGTTAATGTAAGTCACGCTGGAGCGCTTGTTTACTGTACCAGTGAAGTATAAGTGAAAATACGGAGAATTCCAGCGACTCCACCAGACATAACCCAGAGCACTAGCTACCGCCCCTGCCCCCACACCTTCTGTCCTGGTTTGTTGACCCATCAACTGGGAATGAGGTGGGTGTGGGGACGATAGCCCATGTCGCCTCCGGGAGATCTCTCGCAAAACACAGGTAAATCTTGGGGGAGTCCGACAGTGAGTGGGTAGAAGTCATACTGGGGTCAAGTGACTGTCCCCATAAACAGGAAGCTATACTTCCAGTTTAGTATGGGCTCCCGCCTGCTGAGAGTCTTCACCTCAAAGTGGCCTTGCAGGGCCATTGTCACTTGACCCATTTCTATTTCCTCAGAAGAGAGTGTGCGCAAGTTTCCTTTGACTTCCCACTCTACACTCTAGTTCCTAGTTAGCTCCCATTTGTAAATGCCTAAATGAGCGTAGTCATTCTGCCACCCTTTGCATTCTGCGGTCAGACTGCAGCCCTACTTTTACCATCCCAGTAGGTTAGGGCCCAATTTCGAATCTGGCGGTCTTGGACCACCAGACTTGCACAGGCGCAGTGGTGGCAGTCCTGCATCTGCCTCATTATGATTCAGCTTTTAGGACTGGCCACCGCTGCACTGGTTGCACCAAGGAGCTACTGTTCCCTGGCGGTGGCGCAGCACCGAGGGCCTATATAATATACAAGGCTGGTCTGCCACGGTACGCTGAGCATAATATCTGTTTCCCCTCTGGGGGCTTTTAAATGGCAGGCTCTCTGCCATGAAAAGGCTGGTGGAGGGGAAACAAAGGGGGCCGTAAAGGGCCTCATGGGGATGCATTTAGGGGGCACTACATGTGCCCCCCTGTCAGCTTGCACCCACAATTCCAGCAAGGCATGGACTTCACAATCCATGCCCTGCTGGGACATTTTTGCCGTTCCCATTGCGATGCCCTTTTTCAGGGCACTGCCGTGGGTACAGCAAAAGGACCGTCTGCCTGCACGAGTTCAACTCATAATGAGGCGGATGGTCTTGGCGCGGCTTTGGCGCTGCTGCGCTGGTGGTGTCGTAATTAACCCTTTAGTTCCTGGATCCCATGTGGATACTTCACAGAAAGGCACTCCCCCCCTTGTAACACCATGTTGATTATTATGTTTTATCTCTGTTCTTGAAAATTACATGCTGTAACTTCATATGGCCTTTCTTGTACCATTCTTGTGCTTTGTGTATGCAACTTGTGATTATAATCTTTTATCATCTCAATATATGGTGCAAAACCTCTTCATTGGCTCCTTGTTATTTTCTCACAAAGTTAATGACTGGAACGAGGAGGTCCTATGAGGTCGTACTGAAACCAATATTGACAACTAAACGTGATTACACTGAACAAGGTCCTCCTCATCCCAGTCAATGCCCCTTCTCTCTCTCCTACTGCGTTTTGCGCTCCCACTACTGTTATGTACAGTAGGTTGGGAGGGAGGATAGAGGGGGGAACCTTTATAGAGTGTCTTCATTGACACTGAAAATACTGCGTGCTATGTGCCTGTCAGGTGGCGGGGCTATCCTCCTCACTAAGGTAATGACTGGGATGAGGAGCACTTTTCTTGGGGTAATAAAGTTTACCGGTAAGTAATGGTTTCATTTTTCGTTTTTGGTCCTTTGTTTAAAGCAGGGTCAATAATGGTTTATATAAGCCTTCCGGTGAATCAGTCCAGTGTTTCTCTTTCTGTTTCTCTCTTTTTAATTTATAACATTCTACCCTGGTTGAGTGGAATGTAGCATGCTATCCCTTCTTCCTCAGGCCATTCCGGTTACTAAATGTTTTCTCCCTCATTATAGCCCACGCCTGCAGCTCGACCTGTAACTCGGGTTCAGGGGATTTGCCAACCAGGACAGCCTATTGCAGTGGGCTGTAAGACTATAGTCTTGGCTTTTACATCCCTGTTCCAGTTTCTTGATCTGCTGCATACCCAGGTTGACAAAGTGAGCACACCTGAATGCTGCACGCATCACTGGTTTGATCTTTATTCCTACTCTCTAAATGAATGGTTCATCTTGCCCATGGATAAACTTTTTAGACTCTAAGGCAGTGAAAGCTATGGCCTGATATTACTAGATTTCAAATACCCTGGAAAAGCCACAAATAAATGTACCAAGCATTGGCAAAGCCAATAAGTCTCGCCTATGCGAGATCTATTGGTTTTGTCAATTTTATTTTTAACCATACTGTACAGCTGGGCGGACTTCAGTGCAACGTGGCTGAAAGTAAAAAGAAAAAGTGCCATGACGTGGTCAACGCTGGCTGTTGCAACATGGCTCAAAAACATTGGCAACGCTAATCGATCTCAGGTAGAGGAGACCTATTATTGGCTTTGTCAATGCTAGTTTTCCACAACATATAACTTTAAAAACAACATTCTGTCTGCGTTTTGAACAAAAGAAGCGCCTTTCGTACCAATTTCAATTAATTGATTCTCATGCAATAAATAGTTGTAATGTTCAAGATAATAAACTATTTTTTTAGGCAATGCCTTGATTTAACTTCAATGATGTCTTTGAAGAAATTACTTCATTTATACCTGCGTGGATTCAAAGAAAAAAGACGCTCTTGTAAGGAGAATGTGATAAAGAAGCAATACTCCATTCCCAAAGCAAAATGCTGACAGCTTAGTCAACGTACCGGAAATTAACCCTAGGTCATTGTTGGGATTATGCTTTGCACCCTGTCCAAAAATATGAGCAAACTGAGGCTGTCTCATTTACACAACTTAAAGAACGGAGCAAATAAATAATGCTGTAAACACGATTTTAACATTCATTTTTTCTTAATAAATTCGGCAGGATCCGTCTGCTAGTTGCGAACAAACTAACGTTTTATTCATGGAAATACAAAGTCTGTGGCAGCAAAGGTGGTATGATAAAGTAATGGGAGGTGAACCGAGTAGGAAAGGGTTTGGTATGTTTCTATACGAGTATCATTGAAACACCGAAACTGTACAATGGCTGTTTCCTTTCAGGCACACGGCCATGATATGGTGGGTAAATGTGTCTTTCCAAGCAGCAACGGACCGTAAAACCGTTAGTGTTTTTGCGGGTATCACATTAAGACCGGCTGTATTTGACCTTTTGCCATTTATCTATTTAGTAAAGTGAAATTAGACTATCCACTCAAGGGAAGTCCTCAAAAACAAAGAAAAAGTTCCTAAAATGGGAGTAGTGAATGGATAGTAGTAATTGGTCCATGCTCTCAGGGAGGGTTAAACACAGGAAGAGGCATGAAGCATTCATGCCATGGACAAATACGGAGAAAGAATATGAGAATGACGAAGGAGCCAGCAAATTGGAAGCCTATGGGCTGGCTGAAGCCCATATATTGAATACAACAGTCTCTTCGCTGTCTAGCCGAGACCTAAAAATATGAGAGGGATGGTGCAAGGAGCCAGTGAAAATTTGCTGGATTGGCCCTATATGGATTTTCGGAGACAATCAATGATTTCCACTGCCTTGCATTACACTAGATTTACCAAGCCATGTAGATTGGCCTTGCATGGCTTGATAAATCTCATTGTAGGTTTTGTGCCGCCCTATGTCGCCTTGCGTGGCAACATATATATATATATATATATATATATATATATATATATGATTGCAGTTCTTTCCTCCAAGCATTAATTCAGAGAGAGAAGAGACAGCACACCAGGAAACAGCACAAACAAACTTTATTTGTGCGCTAGCTTAATCCAGGACGACGCGTTTCGGCGTTAGCCTTTGTCAAGTAACTTCCTGTATTCCAACAGCCGTAGAAATACATGCTCGAGGTTAATAAACATAAAGAGACGAAAAATTGTATTTTTAACAATAAAGAAATTACGTGTGTGCACATAGCAGGTAATTCCACTCGTGCTTCTTATGTATCCCCACATTAGATAATTGCAGTGCAATTGCATTAAAATAATCCTGCCAGGATTATTTTAATGCAATTGCACTGCAATTATCTAAAGTGGGGATACATAAGAAGCACGAGTGGAATTACCTGCTATGTGCACACACGTAATTTATTTATTGTTAAAAATACAATTTTTCGTCTCTTTTTTGCATGCAACCGCACTAAGTCACGACAATGGTGTGTTATTGTTATCAATGTGTTACTTCATGAATTTTCAATTGGATTTCTATTATGATTGATATATTGACCTAATTATAGGCAAAAGAGATTTTTGTTTGTTTGAATTTACGCTTCATGCTATGCCAAACAATAGTAGTATTTCTTTTATGTTTATTAACCTCGAGCATGTATTTCTACGGCTGTTGGAATACAGGAAGTTACTTGACAAAGGCTAACGCCGAAACGCGTCGTCCTGGATTAAGCTAGCGCACAAATAAAGTTTGTTTGTGCTGTTTCCTGGTGTGCCGTCTCTTCTCTCTCTGAATTAATGCTTGGAGGAAAGAACCGCAATCATTTTGAGTGGTTGCTGCTACCACTGACGGCGCCAGCGTCGCAGGCATGGGGATTGCTCCAGCAGTGAAACATGACAACCATATATATATATATATATATATATATATATGTATATATAATAAATTATTATATAATAAATTTGTCACTTAGTCTCTGAAAATAGAAGTCAAAATCTTCCAGTGGGACAAGGTCCAAGGCTGTCACAGACAAGGCTCCTTAAAAGTTGGATATGTCTTTGTCGAGCTCCCACTTATCCTTTGGTTTTGGCACCAAAAGCTACAACTAAAACAAGACTGGAGTTTTGGACCATAAAGTTTTTTCCACTGACCAGATGGAGTTGCTGCCTTCCTCCAGTCCAAGGTATTACCTTCAGACTTAGTCCCTTCTATGTGAGTCAGAATCCTCCAGAATCCTTAACCACAAGGTCCTGGTGAACCTGTTTACAACAAGGCAGAAAGAGGTACATGGGATTAACCTGGTTTTCTTGCCTGCCTAGTGGGCGACCTTCCTGGTCAAACCCCAGCACCATGTACCAGTCCTCAAGAGGTGGGAAAAATGGTTAATCCCCACTTTCCAGCAACTGCTGAGAGAGTGCCTTCTAGTCAATCTACCAGCCCCTAGCTTCTCAGGACAGGCTTCAAAGCACAGGGTCTATCTCTGGTCAGATCTTCTGCAGGTCCTCTTAGAGGCAGGCATGCTTGTGCTTGTTTGTGTCCCTGAAGAAGGCAAACAGGAGTCTAACCACCCAACCATTGGAGATCAGCCCTTGGGTGCCAGAAGGAGTATGCAATCTCTGAGTACTTCAATGAGCCCTCTTCTTCCAACAAGAGTCAGAAGTATTCTTCCAGCATGGCCCTATCCAGGTGCCATCCTCCGAGGTCTGGTAATGGTTTCAGGGAGTAGTGGTTAGTTTGCCATATTTAATCCTGTGCACTAACTTGTGACTGGGAAAATTCTGTTACTTTCAAAAAGTGACTTTCAGAGAGTTAGACTTTCTCTGCCTGAAGCTTCAGTGGCTAATTAGCATTAGTATGCCACATGCTGCCCAGACCACCCTTTCAGTGCTTTGTATAAAAACTGCCACCAGTGCAGAAACAATGACTTAGCCCTTTTGGCAGGAAGGCCTGGGTGTGAGGTATTTGAGTCATCCTCTCCCAGGAAATTGACTCGGGGAGGGTTTGGGAACTTCATTAACTTAAAGGGGACCATGGTGAGGTCTGTCCGCTCATACCTAAATATAAACATAGACCTGGGGAAGAGAGGCCCCCTGATCTTAGGGCATGTGTAGCCATATTGGGACCATCCCAGTGGGGGAGGAAGCTAGTCCCAGAACCAGTTTGGTGTGGTTGAGGAGGATGGGACTGCTTATTTCCTTAGACACATGCCTGGCTAGACCACTAGCTTTCTCCAGGTAGTGTAGGGTTCTGCCATGGTGGAGTTCCCTAGGAATAGTGCACTATAGAATAGACTGCAGTAAGGAAAGTAAGATGTGCTTCAGAAGTGAGAAAGGTCACCCCTAAGAACTTTCTGCCTATTGGTTAGGAAGTGTCCACTAGTCACCCCACTATGGGTTAGTGCTTTATACAAAAGAGGAGCCCAGCCCCTCCCCCCAGCTCCTTAGAACACATTTTGACCTACAGACGATCAGGATACGACTTGACCCATTGTCTGTGACCTATGTGGAGAGAGATCTGAAGAGCTGGATCTGCTTTGACTTGTACTCAGGACCAGGAGGACAACTCAAACAGTCAGTTGACTCACCTCCTGTTTTTCCTAAAGAAGACAGTTACTACTAGACCCATAATGGGCTGTAATGGGGACTTCTGCCCCCCCTCACCAGGTGCTGCCCCTGAGGCTCTTGGAGCATCAAAAGAGAAAAAGAGGAATTGCACCAAAAAGTCTGAAAAGTTTGGAGTTCTAAGATATGTTTTGTTGCAGTGGAACCATTCAACAAAAGTACCCGATTTCGAGAGGACTTTGTTAGATACAGCTTCCAGCTTGCCCACCTGGAGAATTTTGAGCTCCAAAAACACACTAGGGGGTCCATTAGGATGTAAGGCGGATCGCCTATATGCCTAATGCCTAAAGCCTAAAGCGGGACCGCCACATACATAGCGGGCGGTCCAATTTCCAGCCCCTAAGTTTGAAGGTAGAAATCTTGAGCAGAGAAGGTGAGAAAATTACCCTTCCTTTGAGAGGACTTTAGTAGGTGCAAAATTAGAATTTTACTGCTCACAGCTAACTAGTGACTTCATCTGCACCTTGACCAATGGGTATCTAACTTCATGTGGACTTTGTCAAATATAGCCTTGAACCATGCCCCGCTGGAAGATTTCAACTTCGATTTCAGGTGCAAAGGGCATGAATAAGAGTTTTGCACACAGGTTACCTGGTCATAACACCTAGATGATGAGTGGTGTTCCCCCGAAATCCGGTCCAGGATGCTTGTATCCGGTCCAGGGAAGACCTGGCTTGGCAGTTCGGGCTAGACTGTTTGTAAGAAAGTGGTTCTGTATATACTGTTCCCAAATAGGTACAGTGTGCACAGAGTCCACAGTCCCCAGAGGTTTGGCAGAGGCTAAAGTTAGATATAACCTTACTCTCTAAAGTGGTAGCTTGGTCGAGCAGAGGACAGTGTAAAGCATTTGTTGTACACACTCAGTCAGCAAATGGTCTCACACACTCAAGAACTGAACTCTAGGCCAATGGTTTGTATATACAAATATATGGTTGTTTTATTTTAGAACCAACAATAGGTATCAAAATATACTTTCTCAGAATGAGATGCTTTAGATAAATACTTTCAATAGGCAATAGACTTTTGAATGCAATAGATACAGTTGTTGCAATAGGCAACACAATTTCAAACACAATTATACATTGAGCTCAATGGGAATTTCTAGTTAAATGCAATTGATTACTTTTTGGATTACTTTTCTTACCACAGGACTGGATCCTAGATTCAGTCCTGGGACATCTCCTGTAAACAGTTGAGTAAAAACATTTTGGTTACAGTTATGATTTTTAAGGAATATTATTGTATTTTAAAAGTTGACACAGAAACTTTTTCACATAGAATCACTAATGTTATCCTATGGGAGGAAATTCACTTAGCAGGTAAGTAGGGTTATCGTTACTTTTTCTTACTCAGTGTTGGATCCTGGATCCAGCACTGGTGCATCTGTAAACAGTTGAAAGAATGCGTTTTTGTTATACAGGCGATTTTTAACGAATATTTGTAAGTTTGCAAAATCGACAGAAGAATTTCTGGCAAAAACCAGGGAATGTTATTCTATGGAGGAAAATCAAGTTAGCGGTAAGTACGGTTGTAATTACTTTGCACGGTCAGTGCTGGGCACCAAGATACAGCACTGGGATCTCAGCTGATAGCAGGTGAGTAAATTAGTTTTTGTTGATCGGCTGAATTTTAGTAAATATTTTAAAGTTTCAAAACTCGACAAGAATTTCCAAGTGAAACCAGTCAATGTTCCCCTATGGAAGAAAAGTAAGTTATCGGCTTTTGGGTAAGTACTCGACTGGCAGAGTTAAGGTTCTGGGCATAGACTCAGGGGTCTCCCAGGGTCAGGTAGGTACAGTTGTTACACCTTCAGGCACAGGGACAGCCGGGTGCAGAGTGAGTTAGGCCCAATGTTATCCTATGGGAGGCAGGGGGCCCTTGGTTGGTGGCTGCTGGCTAGCAGGCCATGCGGCTGTGGGAGCTGGGCTCCTGGTCACTTACTCAGGGCAAGCGGGGAAGTAGATTAGGGTAGAGGTTGTACTGCCAGGGGCACTCAGGCGGCTGGGTGCAGGGTGCTTTTGAGCCATAGGGCGCACAGTGGATTTCAATGGAAAAGCTCAGGGACGAACAAAGGCTGCAAGCTCGGGGATGAAGATTATTCAGGTGCGACCACCACTTTGAGAGGTAAGTTGGGTAGTTGGAGGATAGGTGGGCACCCAGGAGTTGGGCACAGGGGGCCGCAGGCTCCAAGTGCAGGGGTGCCTTTTGGTGTCAGGAAATCTTACCCTCTGCTGGTTGCGGTTGGAGGGGTCCCTGGTTCTGAGGCTGCAGGCGTCATCAGGAGCGTCGAGGTGGGTCCTTGGGTGCTGGATTCGGGGTCACAGTCGCCGGGGGGACGTCCTCATGGTCTTTGTCCACTCCGGCACAGGCTTCGCTTGGCGGGTGCAGAGTGTGCAGGAGTCGTGGTTCCTGGCTGATGTCAGGGGCTTGTTACTTGCATTGAGCAGTACCACTGCTCGTGGGAGTCCCAGTTAGTTAGAGTCACAAGGCAGTCAGGTCCTCCGGGGTTTTTGAGGTTGCTGACCACTGGAGACACTGGGGTTTAGCAGGAGCAGGTTCGAGGGTCGGGAGGCCTGTAGGGCTGGGGCCAAATCAGTTGGTGTCTTCCTCTTGTTAGCAGCTGCACGACAGGTCTTCTTGTTTCTTGATCTTCTTGCTTGTTTTGGAATCTGGATCTGAGGAAGAAAGGTTCATGGTGCCCCTAAATACAAAATTTAGGGGCGTTACCGACAGGTAAAGGACAGGGACCAATGGGTACACTTCCTGCCACTCTCCTATAGGAGGGGTTCAATAGCCTAGTCCTGATTGGGCAGGGCTCCCCATCTTCAAGATGGCGAGAGCCCGGAGATGTGCTTCACCTCGCCTCCCCCACCTGAGGGGTGGGGTTGGCAGAGGCTGGCACACCCCCTTTCCTTCCTTGGGGTTTCCTGTCAGTCTTCCCGCCAGGGTGGGGGTCAGAACCGGTAGGGGCCAGTTGCTGAGTACAGCAAGTGGCCTGGAGAAGCTCACAAAGGCGGCATGCCTTTGAAGCTTCCCCTGCCCATCCTGGGGGAGGAGACCTAGCACCTCGCCCAGGATGTGCATTGTTGTAGGCCCAGGAGAGCGGATGGCTCTCTACCCAGGGGTCCAGCAACATGTCTGCTGTGTGGCAGCCTGGGCAGCCCCTCAGACAGGACATGGATTGTAGGTTAGGTTCAGAGGGCAACTCTTACATTAAATCCCACACTGGCATCAGTGCGGGTTTAATGTGCTGAGAAGTTTGATACCAAACTTCTCAGTCTTCAGTGCAGCCATCATGGTGCTGTGGAGTTCGTGTTGATGATCTCCCAGCACCATATACTCTTAATTGCAGCACTGCACTTACAGTGCCCAGGAATGGACCTGGGTACTGAAGGGGTACAGGGCTCATGCACCTGTACCCACACCACTGGCATAGGGCACCCGGCTAGAGGGGTGACTGAGGTATGCCAGGGCAGTGTGTGTTGTGGGCATGGCACACAGGGATGTGTGCCATGTCGACTCTCTGTTTAGTTCTGCACCAAGAAACTCAGCCTGCAAAGGCAGTGTGTGTGTGTCAGGGTGCAGGGCCTCTAAGGGTGGCACAATAAGTGCTGCAGCCCTTAGGGGCCTTCTCTGGTCACAAGGCCCTGGGTACCTAGGGTACCATTTACCAGGGGTTGACAAGTGGCCAGAGATTGGGTTTAGGCTTCAACACAGTTTTAGGGAAGGAACACAGGCCCTGGGCACCTGATTGGCAGGAGCCCGGGGCACACTCAGTCAAAGTACATCAGCAATTCAGCAAAAAGTGGGGGCACACCATGCAAGAAAGATGGCACTTTCTCACACTGTTCCCATGAGGACCAGGGTCAAGACTGATTTGCATATGGCTGGATCTGAACTGGGGTGGTGAAGTAAGCTAAAGAACGATGATGGATTCAACCCAGATCTGTGGCTGGGGGAGAGTGTCTATAAAGTTTCAGAGCTACGTCCATCATCTCATTTTGTTTGCTTGGCACACATAGCATAGTCAGATGCAATAGAACTACATTACCAGAACTGTATTCAGTGGGCCATAATATTTATCAGGTCTCAAATTAGAGAGCCTTTCGGAAATATGGAAAAGGTCATTATAGGACCATCCAGGGCATTTTGTCAAATCCAGAATGAATTTTAGAGATCAATTATTTTATGTCAACAGTAGAAATCATGAGGTGAAAGTAATATTGAGAGTTTAGAAAAGCCAATTCATGGATATGGTTATTATTGTCACCATCTTCATTCTTCATCCCAACAGACAACATTGGGTTTGATAAAATATGAAATTAGGGTGCATTGAAATGTATACACCAACGAGCAGGCCCATTCAGGAGGTAATTTTAAATTTCAATATCAGGACTGTGAGAGAGACATAGGTTTGCAAAATGAATTTTATAAATAATATGTATTTTATCTGCTTATAAAGCATGAAATAAGGGACCTGTGAGAAGCATGGAGGGTTGAGACCATGATTATTGATCAGTAGAACTTGTCCTAGTTAGACATATTAAAATGGTCAACACTGAAATGATGTATTAGGAGCATACGGATGGAATGCAGTCCAGTTTTAGGTCTCGCCTGAGCCAGCGCATACGCTGCCTTGCGAGACATTTAGTTAGTGGGTTTTGAAAGTGCTACCACAGTCTTTTGCTGTCCTCAAGCTTGCGGTTACGGCAGCATGCACGCGCGTAGCCGCCATCTGTCTTCCCTCCGTCATGGGTCATTGTGCATCGCAATCACTTTCACTTTCGCGGCTGCAACTTTCACTGCCGCTCGGCCAATGCTGTTTTGTACTGTCATCTGATAAAGCACGATCCATCCTGGCTTATTTCCATAAACCCTGCTTTTTAACCAAGATAAACAAGTCATCTACCCACACCAACCCAAAAGTTAAATGCAGTCTAATATTTTCCCAATAAAGCAAATGATGGAGCAGGTAAAGCAAAGTTTTGTATACCTTCTCTATTTTGCATGAAAATACTAATTACGTAATCGATTTATATTATAATTTGAATTAACTGGGTGCTGTGTTATACTAACCAACAACTTGCATTTTTGGTACACACAAACTACACGCTGGACTCATTGCTATTTGCATGGCAGAATAACTTTAATAATTAATTGTGGTACGCCTATTAACAGTAGTACGTGTGGCAATAAAATATTGCATGATTTATGTTGCTTTGGTGACGTTTGCGTTCCTGTTAGGACCGAATGGTGAGTATTATCGCTTTAAATGTTGCTATAAGCTAGGAAAATACTAAAACATAAAGGGATTAGTTTGGGATTAACATTAGCATCTTCATTTCCGCATATTAATTATTCTTTTGTGTTTGTTTCGCTTAAGTTGGCATTCAGGCCTACCAAGCCATGACATTCAAAATGGAGTTCGGAAGTGGCCACCGTCTTGTGAGCACGATGTCTACTGCGCAGACTCGGATGGCTCCGAAGATCTCCAGGCATCCTCAATTCAGAGCACTGAGTTCCTGGTCAAGGATAGGAACATGGAGGACTGACAAACTTCAGTCAGTGAAAATCACCAGAGGAAACAATGATCTCCCGCAACCAGGAAACAACAATGTTTCATGATTATGACATAAACCGAGGAAGTGACCCAGCACTTCTCTGAGAACCAATGTCACTGGGAAAGTCGGATGATATTACAAATTTCATCAAATGGACCAATCAAATTTATTGCCCAAGAAATGTTTCATGTTACTCAGAATCTTATTATAAAAAGGGTAGTAGAATAGGGAGGAGACACACCCCCTACCCACCCCACAGGCGATGACAGATGAGCTACATGCTTGCACGATTTTTGGTCCTTTGGAGATCTTTGGGACTGTGTTGTGCTAAGCAAAGAACTTTCCCGGACTTTTGAGTCTTGGCCTACTTTCTATTGGGACAATTGAGCAGAGAATTTGGTTTATGCAGAGCCAATTGAATTAGAAAAGACCCCATAGCAAGAATAGGTAAATATAAAATGTCATGCGATTTGTTTTGATTGACTGAAATTCAAGCTTGATTTACCGGAATGCTAAAGATATAAATGGAAACAAGATTTTAGATAAACAAAATTTGATTAACAGAAAACTAGAGGATTCTGAAGCTTTAATGTGTTTTAGCTGGTTCTAAATCACCATCAACCCGTTCAACTAATTGGTCCATCGTCCAAGTGGTGGAGTGCCTTGATGTTAAGCTTAGGAGCCTATAGGTGGTGATGTAAATATGTATATTCTGTAATATAATTTTTCTTCCCTATAGGTAATAAGGTACCCCCCCACATGTCCAGCGGGATACATCGATTCCTCCTGTGCGCAGACTCATGAGAGAAAACGTATGTGTGTTGGTGTTATGGGCCCCACCAATGAATGCGTGTGTGAATGAGTAAGTATGATGACGGGTCTGTGACGCAGGGAGGATATGTAAATTTGCCCCCTTTTCGCGCGGGATCAGTTTTTCTGGTAGCAGATTGATGGTTTTATTGCATTGGTTTGGTGATTATTTCTTATGGATTTTTATTTCTGATTATTGATTATTGATTGGGGATATTTGATTGATCATTGATTTATGTTCTAACATTCTATGTTGAGTTTGTATTGCGTTTTATGTTGTTTTTGAAGACTTCCGGGATGTAGGAAGTTGGATGCCCTGTAGGTACACGGGGAAAACGTGTGGCAAGTGAAGTCGCATGGTGTATTGTCTTGTTGCCCTGTAGGTATACGGGGAAAGCGTGTGACGATTGGAGTTGCACGACGCATTGTCCGGGTTCGGATTGGTAACATCGTTGCGTGTTATCAGTAGGGTCATTTCTGTGTGAAAGTGGTGTATGGGTAGCGAAGCCCACCTGTGAAACTTAAGTAACAGGAGACAATTGTGAGCTCTGATTACGATTATCACTGGAAAGGTAATAGGTCTCCCCTAAGCTTGATAGAAGGGTAAAGTAGAGGGAAGTGCTACTTTATCAACAAATGAAATAATTCTGTGGAAGGGCAGAGGTAAGCACTGCTCTCGAGAAATACAGAATTCTTGGGTAAACGAACTACATTTTCCATATGAATGTGTGTAAGTGAAATAGCATTCGGCTTTATTGTGAAGCTCTGGCCTTAATTCTCAGGAGCAGTGTAGTCTCCACATGTGTTTTATCTACAGAGAAACGGTTAGCTAATGCTTGTTAGAAGGGTAAGGTAAGGTACTTTATCGGCGAATGAAATAATTCCGTGGTAGGGCAGAGGTAAGTGCTGTTCTCGAGAAATACGGAATTGTTAGCGAAGCGGACAATAGTTGTGTTTTTATGTCGTTACTAACAGATTTTGAGTAAAAGAGAACGTAAAGAAAGTTTGCCGATAAATTTTGTAAAGGAGGGTTCAGCAGTAGCGAGGAAAGCTGACGTCAGAAAAGACCGCGCTGGGATTGGCCAGCCATTAAGAGACGTAGACGCTCCGGATTGGTGCGTTAGTGTACACCGCGCTAGGAGTGGAAATTACAGGGTGACGTAGACGCTCCGGATTGATGCGTTAGTGTGAGTTGTGCTGGGATTGGAGATTTGCAAAGGTGACATAGACGCTCCTGATTGGTGCGTTAGTGTGAGTCGCGCTACGATTGGATAGGACAACAGAATAGTCGTAGAAGAAATCTAGCGATACCGAGAAAAGAAAATGATTTATTATGATCCACCAGAAAAAGAGAAAAAGTCCTGGTTTGGAAAGATCAAGAATTTATTTAAAAAGGATAAACCGATTGTGACTAGAGAGGGACAGTTGCTTCGTCCACCGAAATCGCCCGCATCCTTCATGGTTGCAAAATATGGGTATCATACATGTATTTGGCTAGATAATTGGGCAAAGTATACAAGATGATGGAGTTTTAGCGTTTCCAGAACATGGTTCATTTAATTTAGCTGTATTAAGGAACTTAAGAGAAAGGATGATGAGATTAGAGCCGAGACTTAGACCTACTCAGCTTGAAGCATTAACAGAATGGGAAGATGAGATGTATGAAAGAGAGCTACAGCGGAGTAGTGGAAGGTATAAATACATGTTTGGTAGACCGTGTGGACAGGAGAATCATGATGACAGAATGAGGAGATGGCGAAGTGCAAATATGGCTGATGGGATGTTCCCTATGAGAAATGCTGAAGAGACCAGTGGTAGAAAATGTACAGAGAAGAGAAACAATACAGGGTCAGAAGGCTACAAGTATGGTGTGCATGAGTCGGAGGATGATGTACTCGAGGACATGTTTTATAAGAATCCTCCCCCGTACCAACCAAATTCCACGTTGTTGACACCAAGTGCCCCAGTAAAAGAGACACCACAAAATATAAAATTTGAGTCAATGCCACCGGAGGTAGGGAAACATAATCCCTTTAGAGAATCAGAAAATACACAACCTGGTAAAATGACAAATGAAAATTCCGCTGAATTAGCCAGAACTACTTTAGAGTTAACTGAAAAGATTTGGGAATTGACTAAAAATATGGAAGCTGTAACTGTTCCTGTAACAATAGGACCAGTGATGCCTATTTTTGATAAGCAAAAGGATAGTGAACATTGTCTAACGATCCCTTACAACAGTAATAAACAAACCGAAATGGAAAAAAGAGATTCAAGAGAAAATCCATGGGGACAAGTCGTAGGAACTTCTGGATTAAGCACTCCTAAAAATTTGACAGTGAATCAGAGCCTAGCGAATAAAGCAATAATGACGACAGAATCAGTACCAGGGACACCAAAGAGTTTAGAACAATTAAGAAATGAACCAAATCCTGTAGGTCCTACTTCTGAGGAACTAAGCGAATGGTTAAGGAGTTTACAGCAAAAGGATGCTGAACCTCGACCTTTAGATGTGGCAAAATTAAAAGTAGTTTTAGAAGAAATAATAGTAGTAACTATTCCCACAGAAAAATTAAAAGCATATCAGGATGAAGAGCTAATGTTTCTATGTAAAAGTATAACATGGAGAGCAAGAAATTTACATGAAAAATTGAAGAAGTAGCGAGTGAAATGGGTATCGATTTTGAAAAAATAACATCATTACAGAAACCATACAGAGTAGACTTTGCTGAAAAAGACATTGAGAATCTGAATACTGCAGGAAGAATAACTCAAATTAAAGAGCTAATTGTTTTACTGAGAGAATGGGGCGATGTAGATAAATGGAAGAGAAGGTGGTTTCAAAAACGGGACGAAGCAACAAACAAAACGGTCGCAGCTTTCTCAGTAAGAGAAAAAGAAAAAGTGGTAACTGAGTGTCCCATGAGGGAGATTCCAGGAGGAGGCTATGTGCATGTCCCCTGGACTAGACAGGACATTTTATCATTAACAAATGACTTTCTCAGTTTGCGCGAGAAGCCAGTGGAGTGGTACAGGCAGGTAGACAGGTTTGTGAAATTATCAAAAGTACTGTGGATTGACTTGAACAGTCTATTTGACATAATTGTGCAAGCAGATCTATGGGCAGAATGTAAAATTACAATAGGTTGGCCTACTCAAGAATACCCTAGGGATCCAAAAACAGGTGCCCCTGATCTGGAAGTAATGAGAAAATATGAACAGGTAGTTACCTTCCTGAAAAATAAAGTACCTCCAAAAGAAACTGATTGGGTAAAGATTGATAGAACTCACCAAGAAGTAAAAGAATCTGTACATGCCTATTATGTAAGATTGTTATTCCCTTTTAAACAATACAGTGGTGATGAAAATTTGAGTGAGAAAGATTTGAGTCATTTTGTATATCGATTTGTGTATGGGTTGCGTCCGGAAGTAAGTGAAATAATTAAACAGCATACTGTGGATTGGCAAAATAAAAAGATAGATGAAGTATTGAGGCATGCAAAATATTTTAGCGATGAGATTGAAGCCAAGCAACGTAAGTTAAAAGAAAAAGCCATGTGGGCTCAAGTGAAAGAGGCAGAAAGACAGGAAGCCCAACTAATTGAACAGGCAAATGGCATGAGCTATATGAAACAAAAACCCAATATTGGGAAAGGAAAAAGACAGATTAGTATAGAAGAAGCCAAAAAGAAGTGGCCATGTCATAACTGCGGAAAGATAGGGCATTGGAAATCCGAGTGTAAATTACCCCCAAGTGCTAATGGCGATAATGCATCATTGAATCCACAGGTGCAGAATGAGGTGAGTTGTCAACCACAGCGACAGCAGCAGGTTGTTGCCCAACAGTGTCAGGTGCCAAAACCGCCTTTTCCACAGAGCGTAAATCCTCAGAGATACAGTAATGAGACAGGATTCTACAATGAAGAACAGGTAACTAAGCTGCCGTGTGCTAGTGCTGTTTCTCAATATTGGCTACAACGCGATGAGAGTGAGTCAAAAGAGAGTTATTGACGGTGCAGAGGAAAGGAAGAAGAGTGCAACTCTGGAAGTAGGCCAGACAGGCCCTTTTGTGGATGGAAAGATAAATGACGAAAACATTAATTTCCTAGTAGATACTGGTGCTACTCATTCAACTGTTAGATCAGCTAATGTTAAAAATCTTCCTCTTTCGGATGAGACAATTCAAGTAGTTGGAGTATCCAACAGACACATAAAAACGTATTTTACTGAACCAGATCAGGTCAAAATAGGGAAATTTTCCGAGATGCACCGTTTTGTCATGTGCGATACCAGCCCTGCTAATTTGTTAGGACGGGACTTGCTGTGCTAGATGAACTGCAGAATTTTCTGTTCTCCTGATGGCATAGCCTTTGAGACTCCTGATGAGGATGCACTGTACAAAATGGCTATAGCTAATATGGAACCTGAAGTTACTGAGGCATTTGCTGTATTTGACCTCGAGGAATTGCCTCAGGAATTGAAGAAAACAGTGAAAACGGAGGTATGGGATTTCACTGGAGAAGATGTGGGATTAATGAAAAATGTAGATCCCGTAAAAATTACTGTAAAGGAAGGAGTAAGTTACCCAAATATTCCACAGTACAAATTGACACCCGAGATAATTGCAGGAGTTACTCCTATAATAGACAGGTTGATTGAACAAGGTATTTTGAGAGAAATAATGAGCAGTCCATGTAATTCGGAACTCTCAGGATAGTACAAGACCTGAGAAAAGTGAATAAAATTGTTGTATCATGTTGTCCCATTGTACCAAATCCTTCTGTGATTCTATATCAGATTCCTCATGATGCAGAATGGTACACAGTGATTGACTTGTGTCATGCTTTCTTTTCCATTCCATTGCACCCTGATAGCCAACAGATTTTGCGTTTCGGTTTGGCGAACGTACTTTGGCATGGTGACGAATCCCACAGGGGTATACAGAAAGTCCATCGATATTTAATCAGATTTTGAAGAAGTCCCTAGAAGATTTAAAAATGCCAGAAAGTTCGGTACTAGCCCAATATATCAATGACCTATTGGTGGCATTGAGAACTTGAGAAGCTTTCGTAGTAGATACTGTTGCATTGCTGAATCATTTAGCTGATGGAGGACTTAAAGTATCCCCATCAAAGTTACAATTTTGTCAAAAGGAAGTACAGTATTTAGGCCACAAAATTGAAAAAGGGCTAAGAAAAGTGACTGCAGATAGAACCAGGATAATCAAAGGAATGAGAGCCCCATTGACTCAGAGAGAGGTGAGAATGTTTCTTGGAATGGTTGGATATTGCAGTCAGTGGATTAGTGATTTTTCATTGATTGCAAAACCTCTGGTACGTTTGACAAAGAGTGATGTAAAAGACCCCATTGAATTAAATAAAGAGGAGTTGAAGGCTTTTAAACAATTGAGAGATGGCTTGTGTGAAGCCCCAGCTCTTGGCATGCCTGACTATGAAAAAGAATTTGAGCTCTAATGCAGCGAAAGAAATGGATGCGTGCTTTCTGTACTAGTACAGAAACATGGAAAATTGAGAAGACCAATTGCATATTTTTCAGCTATACTAGATCCCGTAGCTGTGGCATTGCCGGGTTGTTTGAAAGCTGTAGGAGCTACTTGTAAGAGTCTGGAACAGAGTGAAGGAATTGTGATGGGATATCCTGTGAGAGTGTTTGTGCCTCATGATGTGGCGATCCTTTTAACTAGGAGCCACACTCAGTTTATGACACATAGTCATCTAACTAAATATGAGAAAGTCATATTAGGTACAACAAATGTGAGCCTTGTGAGGTGTCTGAATGTGAACCCTTCAACATTGTTACCTGATGCTGAGAATGTGGAAGTCAGGGATGATGTGGATCATGACTGTTTGTAAGTGCTTGATTTTTGTACCAAGTCACGCCTTGATAGAAAAGATGTACATCTGACAGAAAGTGACTATGTGATGTTTGTGGATGGGTCATGCTTGAGAACAGACGAGGGAATTTTGAGTGCAGGATACGCAGTGTGTACTGTAGCAGCTGTACTGGAAGCATCTTGTCTGAAAGGAGTGAAATCGGCCCAGGTTGCTGAACTATTTGCAATAACAAGAGTGTGCAAGTTGGGAAAGAATCTGAGAGTGACTGTGATTACCGATAGTCAGTATGGCTTTGGTGTGGTGCATGACTTTGGGCACATTTAGTCCCAAAGAGGATTTTTGACATCGAGTGGAACTCCTATACGGAATGCTGAAGTGGTTGGAAAGTTGCTTGAGGCGATACAGCTGCCTAAGCAATTAGCAGTAGTAAAGTGTGCTGCCCACTCGAAGTCCACTGATTATATATCGGCAGGGAACAAGTTTGCTAATGACATGGCACAATATTGTGCACGAAACCAGAATTCAGTGAATCGTGGCAGGGAAAAAGAAATGAATTCATGTCCCTTGCTTTTGCTAACACTGTAAACACATGGGAGGAGGTGAGGCAGTAACAAGAAGAAGCAGGAGACGAGGAAAGGAAACAGTGGATAAAAGCAGGATGTGCACCACGAGAGACAGATCATGTGTGGGTTTATCGGGATGGAAGACCAGTCATGCCTGATAGCATGGTTTCTACCATGGCACGGATGTATCATGGACAAGCACATGTAGGAAGAGATGCTATGATCAGACTTTTTAAACAGACATTGTATAATGCCAAGTTTAGACCTGTAGCTGAGAGCCTATGTCAGAGATGCCTTATATGTCAGCAATGCAATCCTGGTAGAAAAACAGTGGTAAGTCTAGGAACGATAGGAAGAGAAGGAGGGCCTTTCACAAGAATGCAGATTGACTTCATTGAAATGAACCCTGTAATAGGTTGAGGTGTGTTCTGGTGGTAGTTTGTCTGTTTTCTCGATGGGTGGAAGTTGTCTGTTTTCTCAATGGGTGGAAGCATACCCATCTAGAAGAAGTGACGGAATTACTGTAGCAAAGCTACTGTTGAGAGAGTTCATTCCCAGATTTAGTTTTCCAGTCACGATCGAATCAGATAGAGGAAAACATTTTCATAATGAAATCATGAAACTGATTTGTGAAGCATTAAATGTACAACAGAAACTGCATTGTGCTTATTGCCAAGAGGCTTCTGGTGTGGTGGAACAAGTAAATGGCACCAATAAAAACAGATTGGGAAAAATGTGTTTAGCCACAGGTGTGAAATGACCTGATGTCTTGCCTCTAATACTCATGACTATTAGATCTATCCCTGATAGGAATACTGGATTGAGTCCCCATGAAATAGTAATGGGAAGGGCAATGAGACATGCTTTCATTCCTGTCAACAAACTATTGCCTATATCTGATGACTTGGTGTTGGATTATTGCAAGGAGTTGGCTGATTCTGTTCATTCTGTGTTTCATCAGGTTGGATCGGATGCAACCACTCTTGAAAAGAAGCCAGCTCATGATCTAAGCCCAGGTGACTGGGCGAGAATTAAAGTGCATAGAAGAAGAAATTGTCTGGTCCCACGGTGGGGTAAACTACGTCAGGTAATCTTGACCAAGACGACAGCTGTGAAATGTGCAGGAGTGAAGAATTGGATTCATGCTAGTCATACCTTGCGAATTCCAAATCCAGTGGATAACAGTGAAGAAGAATACTTTGAAGAATCTGATACCAGTTCTGAGTCAGATTCAGAGGAAATGAGAACAAGACCAACTCCTGAAAAGGGGGAGTTAGAATCAAGTCCAGTTATAGCACCAGAGAATCTACCATTAAGAAGGAGATTGCAAATTTCTGACACCAGCTCAGAGTCAGATACTGAACTAGTACAAGCACATGAAAGAGTAAACGAAAACAGTGACGAGACTGTCAAAGAAATTCTTGATAAAGAAGCTCCGCATGAAAAAACAAGAGAAATTCCACCTGAAATCACAGAGGTAGATGGTGAGGTACCAGATACAGAGAAACAGGGAAAGATTGTTGCGGAAGACCCCAGAGGAGGTGTAGGGAAACCATACATCCAGGTAGAAGAAGGGACAGTTAGTCAGCAGGAAGATTGTGTGAAAGAAACACGAGGAGGGACAGAAGTAGATAAGAAAAAGGAAGTTGTGGAAAGAAAGACTACTGAAAGTAAGAGTCAAGGTGGAACTGAATCTGAGGACAGTGACGACGAAGTACAGGAAGGTCGAGTTCTGAGAAAAAGAGCATGGAGAACTGAGAGAAGTGAAAAAGGAAATAAGTTGAAAAGGCCAGCAAAGGAGGAAGTTTGGCCAAACAAGATAAAGAGATTGAGATACCGATTGACACGAGTAAAGTCATCCAGAGCTGAACAAGTGAATGAGGTGTCCAGCCAAGAGAAATCAAAAGACGTTGAACAGACACCGTCAGATGAAAGAAAGCGGACTAGGAAGCCTAACCAGAAGCATAAGTCACCAGAATGGTCATACGTGGCACTTCCTGAAGTACAAGAGGAAGCAGACAGCCAAGGGGATCTAAAGGTGACTATACCAGAAGGGGTTGAGGAAGACGAAGAATCGGAAATCCTGAGAGTTATCTTATCCGACGTCAGAGAAGAGACGGATGTTCAGGAAATTCTGAATCAAGATTGTGGGAGCAAAGTGAAAGACGATCAAATGCCAAATTGAGGAAACCAAGGTGTTCCAGAAGAGAATTTTGAAAATACCGAACAAGAGACATATCCGAAAAGAACCAAGTAGGCGCCTAGAGCCTTGGGTTTAGACGAAACTAGTTGTGTGTAGACGAGGCTAAGTCAAAAGACACTGATCATTTTCCGAAATGGCAAACACAGAAAGTAGAAAATCTACATGTGTGTTCCTTTGAAGATGGTGCAAGGTGTGTTGCTGTTGTACAGGATTACTAATGCTTCTGTGGAGTGCGTTAGCTTTAATAGTTTCATTTAAAGTAACGTTTGAGACGATAGAAGGTCATAGCGAAAATAAGACTGATGTAGAGAAGAGTCATGATATTAATCCGACTAGAGGAATAGATAGAACTTATTTACATAAAAATAGGTCCATAACTGATTTTTCTAACAATGTTTTCTCAAAATTGTTGTATGAATATGTAAAAACAATGGATGTGAGAGATTGCTATGTCTGCATGCAGTTGCCTGCATCAGTGGGAGTCACTTACCATCACCTTCCAGTAACATATGGAATAACATGTAGCGTATTAGCATGTTTGTTTTATAAAACAGGGAAACTAGAATATTATTTTTCTGATGTAGATAACATTTTTTCACAAGTACCAGTAGTTCCTGAACTAAATAGAGTAAAACCTGGTAAAGTTTTAGGTGAATTTTTCTAGAAACTATAGAATTAACTTTAGAATCAGTATTTAGAAATAATCTCACTTGTAGTTTGAAGAGAGAAGAAAAGACTTTTCTAGATATGGTAGAAGAAGGGAGAATCAAAATGAAAAGGAAAATACCTGAGGGAAAAGAAGAAAAGACAGTCTGGGATGTTGAAAGAGAAAAACATTTGAAAGGAGAAACTAGTCCAGCTGTGGCTTTAGATTGGCCTCAGAAAGGGAAATTGTGTATTAGAAGAAATCAAACTGTGTATGATAATTATTACATAGGTGTGAGTGACTGCCATGAAACTCATAGAATCATGGGTGGATGGGGATTTAAAGTAGGAAATGATCCGGTATTCCCTGGATTATAGTTTATCTGCGGTAGCAAAGCTTATTATCAATTACCGGACCATTGGTACGGCACATGTTACCTAGGCCTGGTCTTCCCAAAGATATTTCATGTGGGAAGGGGAAAAGATGGTGCACATGAGATAGGTAGGCAACTAACACGGGCCGAGAAAAAGGGGTTCCCAAAATGTGTTTTCTCCATGTTATTTCCCATAGGAAATTTTGGAACAGGCTACTGCCCGAACTGCTGAACGGAATTACCCCAATTTTGCAAAAAGGTAACCCTTGGCTCAGAAAGAGACCTTTTTAGGTCTCACCTGACCCAGCGCATGCGCTGGACTGGCAAGACTTTTTGTGAGGGCTCAAAAAAATGCTACCATGGCCAGCCTAGAGCTACAGTGCATGTGCGCGGGTGCGCGCTTAGGAGCAGAGGCTGGCAAACCTCGTCATGCTCATTAAGCACCCGCGATCACTTTCACTTTCGCCCGCGATCACTTTCGCGGCACACCTTTGATGTACTCGTTCCAAGAACATCAAACATCAAAGAACATGTTGTGTTAATGTTTTGCTGCGCCTGTTTGACTTACAATGTGCTTTCTCTTTCCACAAACTCAATGTTTGTGTTCCTTTATTTTGAGATGCTTTTAGTATTACTGTTTTGTGACTTAAAGAACATTAAGGAAATGTTACTGTGAAACTGGACAACGTTCACAGTGTTTATTTCTGATCGCAGCGGCTGCTTCATGTCCGTTGCACCATTCAGGAAATCCTTTCGTTGGCGCTTTCATGAGGACATGATGAGGAAGCTGGAAACCTTTGGCACATTCTCTTTAAAAGCACAGCATGTTGGCGACTGGTT
Organism: Triturus cristatus; assembly: GCF_964204655.1. Classification (NCBI taxonomy): domain Eukaryota; kingdom Metazoa; phylum Chordata; class Amphibia; order Caudata; family Salamandridae; genus Triturus; species Triturus cristatus. The sequence continues at coordinate 285,492,579 of NC_140587.1, forward strand.
AATCGATTAGACCTATGTAGCGCTTTAGATCTCAGAGCGCTATGGTGGGTGCAGCAGTTACAACTCATGAAATATGGGGTGCAACTCACAAGGAGGGGGCAGGTTTGAGTGCACATTGGCTGCAATCAAACTCTTAAGATGATGGGCTGTGTGTATCCATTATCAGCACACTGTCTTCGCTAAGTGATCTTGTTTGTTTTGTTGTTGTGTTAATGCTTTGCTGAACCCGTTTGACTTACAAGGTGCTTTCTCTTTCCACAAACCCAATGTTTGTGTTCCTTTATTTTGAGATACTTTTAGTATTACAGTCACACACACAACCACAACCACACACACAACCACACACACAACCACACACACAACCACATGTACAACCACACATACACAACCATACACACACACACAACCACAACCACACACACACAACTGCAACCACACACAACCACACATACAACCACACACACACCTGCAACCACACACACACACAACCACACAAGCACACACACAACCACACACACACAACCACACACAACCCCACACACAACCACACACATAACCACACACACAACCACACACACACATACACAACCACAACAACAACACACACAACCACACACACAACCAAACATACAACCACACCCACAACCACACCCCTAACCATACATACACACAACCACACACACACACACACACTACCACACAACTACACACACATCCACACACACAACCACACACACACAACCATACACACAACCACAACCACACACAACCACACCCACAACCACACACACACACACACCACCACACACAACCACAACCACACACACAACCACACACACAACACACACAACCACACACAACCACACACACACAACCCCACACACACACAACCACACACACAACCACACACATACACACAACCACACACAACCACACACACAACCACACAAACAACCATACAAAACCATACACACAACCACACACACAACCACAACCACACATGCACACACATACACACACAACCACACACACACAACCACACACACACAACCACACACAAACACACATACAACCACACATACAACCACACACACACACACAACCACACACACAACCACAACCACACACCCAACCACACATACAACCACACACACACACAACCACACACACACACAACCACACACATACGCACAACCACATACACACACACAACCACACACAACCACAAAACACACAACAACCACATAACCACACACACAACCACACACACACAACCACACACAACCACACACATAACCACACACACAAGCACACACACACAACCACAACCACACACACAACCACATGTACAACCACACAACCACACACACAACCACACACACACACAACCACACACACACACACACAACCACACCCAACCACACAACCACATACACAACTACAAACACACACACACAACCACACACACACAAACACACACAACCACACACAAACACACACAACCACACATGCACACATAACCACACACACACACACATAACCACAGCCACACACACACAACCACACCCACGCACACACACAACCACACACACAACCACACACACAAACAAACACACAACCACACACACACAACCACACACACAACCACACACACAACCACACACACAACCATACACACACAACCACACACACACAACCACACACACAACCACTCACACAACCACACACACAACCACACACACCAGACACACACACACAACACACACACACACACAACCACACACACATAACCACACACACACAAAACCACACACACACAACCACACACACAACCACACACAACCACACATCCACACACACACCCATACACACATCCACAACCACACCCACACCCACAACTGCAGCCACAACCACACACACACACACAACCACACACAACCACACACACATCCACACACACAACCACACACAAACAACCACACACACAACCACAGCCACACCCAACCACACCCACAACCACACAACCACACACAACCACACACACAACCACACACACAACCACACACACACAACCACACACACACACAACCACACACACACAACCACAACCACACACACAACCACACACACAACCACACACACAACCACACACACACAACCACACACACACACAACCACACACACACAACCACAACCACACACACAACCACACACACAACCACACACACAACCACATGTACAACCACACATACACAACCATACACACACACACAACCACAACCACACACACACAACTGCAACCACACACAACCACACATACAACCACACACACACCTGCAACCACACACACACACAACCACACAAGCACACACACAACCACACACACACAACCACACACAACCCCACACACAACCACACACATAACCACACACACAACCACACACACACATACACAACCACAACAACAACACACACAACCACACACACAACCAAACATACAACCACACCCACAACCACACCCCTAACCATACATACACACAACCACACACACACACACACACACAACCACACACAACCACACAACTACACACACATCCACACACACAACCACACACACACAACCATACACACAACCACAACCACACACAACCACACCCACAACCACACACACACACACACACCACCACACACAACCACAACCACACACACAACCACACACACAACACACACAACCACACACAACCACACACACACAACCCCACACACACACAACCACACACACAACCACACACATACACACAACCACACACAACCACACACACAACCACACAAACAACCACACAAAACCATACACACAACCACACGCACAACCACAACCACACATGCACACACATACACACACAACCACACACACACAACCACACACACACAACCACACACAAACACACATACAACCACACATACAACCACACACACACACACACAACCACACACACAACCACAACCACACACCCAACCACACATACAACCACACACACACACAACCACACACACACACAACCACACACATACGCACAACCACATACACACACACACAACCACACACAACCACAAAACACACAACAACCACATAACCACACACACAACCACACACACACAACCACACACAACCACACACATAACCACACACACAAGCACACACACACACACAACCACAACCACACACACAACCACATGTACAACCACACAACCACACACACAACCACACACACACACAACCACACACACACACACACAACCACACCCAACCACACAACCACATACACAACCACAAACACACACACACAACCACACACACACAAACACACACAACCACACACAAACACACACAACCACACATGCACACATAACCACACACACACACATAACCACAACCACACACACACAACCACACCCACGCACACACACACAACCAAACACACAACCACACACACAAACAAACACACAACCACACACACACAACCACACACACAACCACACACACAACCACACACACAACCATACACACACAACCACACACACACAACCACACACACAACCACTCACACAACCACACACACAACCACACACACCAGACACACACACACAACACACACACACACACAACCACACACACATAACCACACACACACAAAACCACACACACACAACCACACACACAACCACACACAACCACACATCCACACACACACCCATACACACATCCACAACCACACCCACACCCACAACTGCAGCCACAACCACACACACACACACAACCACACACAACCACACACACATCCCCACACACAACCACACACAAACAACCACACACACAACCACAGCCACACCCAACCACACCCACAACCACACAACCACACACAACCACACACACAACCACACACACAACCACACACACACAACCACACACACACACAACCACACACACACAACCACAACCACACACACAACCACACACACACACAACCACACACATAACCACAGCCACACACACACAACCACACAAACAACCACACACACAACCACACACATCCATACACACAACCACACACACAACCACAACCACACATGCACACACACACACACAACCACACACACACACAACCACACACACAACCACACACACAACCACTCACACAATCACAACCACACACACAAACACACATACAACCACACATACAACCACACACAACCACTCACACACACACCCACAACCACACACACACAACCACAACCACACACACAACCACACATACAACCACACACACACAAACACACACACACACATATGCACAGCCATATACACACACACACAACCACACACAACCACACACACACAACAACCACACAACCACACACACAACCACACATACAACCACACCCACAACCACATGCACAACCACACAACCACACACACAACCACACACACAACCACACACAAACATACACAACCACACACACACAACCACACACACACACACAACCACAACCACACACACACACAACCACACAAACAATCACACACACAACCACACACACACACAACCACACCCACAACCACACACACACAACCACAACCACACACAACCACACCCACAATCACACACACACACAACCACAAACACACATACAACCACGTATACAACCACACACAACCACATGCACAACCACACACACACACACAACCACACACACAACCACACACACACACAACCACACACACACCCACACACAAACAACCACACCCACACACAACCACACACACAACCACACACACAAGCACACAACCACATACAAAACCACACTACACACACACAACACACACGCAACCACACACACACATAACCACACACACAAAACCACATACAACCACTCAACCACACACACAACCACACACAACCACACATCCACACACACACCCACAACCACACCTGCACCCACAACTGCACCCACAACCACACACACAAACATGCACACAACCACACACACACACAACCACACACACACAACCACATGCACACACAACCACACACACACACAACCACACACACACAACCACACACACACAACCACACACACACAACCACACACAACCACACACACAACCACACCAAATATTGGCATAGCCAATTGGTCTCACCTTTGGGACCTTATAAGTGTTTAGCCACGCAAAAGCTGATGTGGTTGCACCAAGGATATTGTGCTGTATAACTAAATACTTAGAAGGTCCCAAAAGCGAGACCTATTGGCTATGCCAAGTCTTGTTTTTTCATTTTTCATTTCATAAGGCTTTATTCGAACATTAAGTAAGTTCATAAAAGCACACAATACAACAAAAATTTGTTATAAATACAGAGGCAGAAAAATTCATCAGGATAAAAAACATTTAAAAAAGCATATTTTTCCTAGCATTAATGGATTTAAGAAGAAAAGTAGCCGTATAAAAACATACTACCGGATGATGTAAATTAAAAAGTAAACACATACAGTCACGTATAGTTCTGACTTCAAATTTTAAAAACAGGGGTTTCAGATAAGCTATCCGGAGGTGTTTATACAATTGACAAAGCAGAAGAAAGTGCACAGTGCTTTGGGAAGTGGAGTTATCACATGGACATGGACCAACAGGAGGTAAATTCAAAATCGGGAAGGCAACAAGGTTGTGGACAACTCCCATTCTAAATCTGGTCAACACAAACCGATGTGCCTTCCAAGTTATTTGAGACAGATAGGGTTGAAAGCCCACAACTTCATTAAAATCATGATAAGAAGTGTAAGTTGAAAGATTGGAGCTGTTCTGATGTCTCTTGATAGCAGCCTGTTGTAAAAAACACTGCTTGAGATCAGTTTTAGACAACATATCTGCCCTGTGATGATCCGCTAGGATGTCGATGTTAAAGATCACCCAAAAGCTATCAATAGCGTACTTCAACCACGGAATCCTTGTAAAATGGTCCAAAGTAAGACAGTCGGAAATGATAGCTCTACACAAAGAAGTCTCTTCTTTAATCCAAATGGAGCGCCATAGGAGCAAAGGTCTAAGGGGGGTCAAATCGGAGAGATGGCAAATACCCAATTCATTATGCACTAAGGTGTTCGAGACAGCTTGGCAGGCACAAAAGTTTTTTCAAAAATACGTTCTCTTCAACCTGAAGAGAACCTGCCGGGGCATAGCCCCATATGCCTGCTCCGTACAAAGCAATTGAGACACACCGTGACTGATACATTTTCAGCATGTCGCTTATCCGCCTATCTCCCAATTTGGTAGCCATAGTAAAAATACCAAAGGCACTCCTGGCCATTTTAGACCATACATTCTTAAGTTCATTTGCCCAGGTGTTTTTATTTGAAAAAGTAACCCCCAAATATGAAAAGTTATCAACAACCTGGACCTTTTGACCCTCTATGAAAAAAGAGGGTTGTTTTTTTCCAATCCTGTGGCCACATTCCATAACATAGGTTTTGGATTTGTTTAAAACTAGCTTTCTGCTTTTGATGAATTGCATGAAACCATCCAACAACAGTTGAAGACCGTATGGTGTACGTGAAATTAAAACCGCGTCATCCGCGTAGAGTAACACGGGGACATATTCATTATTGATTTTGGGAGCATCCACTGCCAGAGATTTAAGGAAGGATTCAATTTCATTGATGAAGAGAATGAAAAGCAATGGGGCTAACACACAACCCTGACGTATTCCACGCCCAATCTTAAACATAGGTGTACATTCGCCTTGTGACCCAAAACGGACACAGGCTCTTAATTTAGAATATAGGCGTGCAAGAAAGAAGACAATACCCTCTGGGGCCCCTATTTCTAACAGCTTTTCCCAGAGAATGCCGTGGTCCACCAGATCAAAGGCACTACTAAGATCCGCAAAGCAGAGGTAAATAGTGCTGGTCTTTCCCAGGGTATATTTGCCAACAAGCAGTTCTAAATTTAAACATTGCTCTATCGTTCCGCGACCCTTCCTAAAGCCAAACTGGCTCTCGGCTAAAATGCCATTTTCTTCAGCCCATTCCTCCAATCTCACCATGAGCACTCGACTCATGACTTTAACAGAAGAGTCCAACAGGGAGATTGGTCGGTAATTCTTGGCTTCCCCACGGTTGCCTTTCTTGAATATTGGAATTAAAATGGATTCTTCCCATGTCGGGGGCATCTTTTTTCTGACAGCTGCGTTAAAAATATTAGTAAGCAGAGGCCCCCAAATTTCTGGGACCAATTTGTACACATCAATTGGGACCCCGTCTGGGCCTTGTGCTTTCCCCCCCCTTACTGTCCCGTATACTGTCTAAAACCTCTTGAACCGTAAAATTTAACGGGATATGCGCCCATTGTTTCCCTGAAACTTGCGGTCCACCAACGGGCTGGAAAATTTTTGAAAAATGCGTAATCCAATCTGCCTGCATGACATAGGAGGTTAGTTCTGGAATTTTGTCATCTTTGAGAAATGGGGAGTTGACAGTTTTCCAGAATAGGGAACAATTATTCAATTCAGCTGCCATGGACAAATTTTCCCAGGCCTCTTGCCGAAGTTCCACTTTCCTATTTTTAAGGGTTTCGTTGTATCTGGCTCTTCGATCTATGACCAGTCCCTTATCTCTGGGTTTGACAGATAGAGCAGATTTCAGCTCCCGCAGGGCCGAGGTACAAGCTGAATTAAACCAGCCCCGCGGTTGGTCCTCTTTATGTTTACGGGTACCTGTGAGTTTTAGGTTAATGGCCGCATTAATACTAATAAAATGTTCAATTGAGGAAGAAGTACATAAATTATCTTCTAAAATCGCGGTAATATGTACCAGGGAACTGGTTATGATGGAATCAGACGTAATGTCTGCCTTATCCCCCTTCCACCTGAGTCTTGTACCATTAGGGCGCTCAGCCTCTATACTATTAATAGTACGGCCTGGGATACTAACATCATCCTTTTCCCACAACTTAGCCTTTACTACCAGGCAGTTGTGGTCACTTAATTGAATATCTATTACTTTTGGGGCCGTAAGCAAAACCTCCAGGCCCGTAGAAATGCAGATAAAATCTATTACAGAGTTCATACCCCGGCCTGAAAAGGTGGGACAAGTATCCCCTTGTGCATTTTTCTCGTTATCCATAATGTACATATTATATGAAGCGAAATTATTTAGGGCATCTCCATAATAATTGTGTTTGAAATGGAGAATCCCATCCTCGTGAGCATCCACTAATCCACAAACATTAGCCTCGGAGAATGGGCAGGTGGTAATATTAAAATCCCCTGCCAGGAGCAAATCAAAGACTTCATTAGAGTCCTTAAACAACTCTTCTAGTGCTTTGGAAAGATCTTTGACCGGCTGATCCCTGGAGTCATTAAAACAATTATTATAAAAATTAATTAAAAGAATGTTCCTACCTCCTTTTATATGCAGCCATAAAATCTGGGAGTAAACCCCAACTTGTACATATTCGATAACTGACAATGGGGCTTTAACTGAAATCAAGACAAGTAGACCTCCCTTGGCTCTACCTGAAACCGAGCCAATAGCAGGAAGCTGGTATGAGTTAAAACCACTATAACCTTTAAAATCAATACCCCAAGTTTCCTGTAAACAAATAATGTCAAAAAGATCCAAGAATTCCATCCACCCCAGACTATCTGTTTTTGATCGGATCCCAGCAATATTCCAACTTACAATGTAACAATCTAATGAGGTGTGGGTACCTGTCCCCAAATTAATACCAGTGCTATCCTGTTGAGAAGGGGCAACATTTAAAATCTCGTCATCTGACACAGGGTTACCCGGTATATTTCCCATTACGGCTGGGGGCAGACAGGCTACAGGGGTTTCTGCCACCAACCCTGATACATAAGTTTTCGGGCCACTTGTTAACAAGCCTAGGTTCCCCGGGAGTTCTGTGCTTACGACGGGAGAACCCGTCCTAACCATTAATATAGGATCTTCTGTAGGACCTGAGGCGGGACCCTTCTCCTGTCAATCATTTTGGTCCAATCCACTCAGGCATTGATAACGATTAGCAGTAGCTACCTCGGTGTTTGTCAGACTAAGGCCCTCGTCTCCCCTCATTATCCCTCCCCTCCGCTGCAATGGGAAGTGCTCAATATGTTGCCTATAGAAAAAGCCAAGGGGACGGAGTACGATACCCTGGTCAGTGCTGGGACGAGACGTAGCGCGAATCAGAGCTGTCGTTGCTAGGTGAGGGTTACTAAAATTTATAATAACACAATCACCAGGAATGTTTTTGGGGGACATTCCAATCCAATTTGTTCTGGTGGTAACCAGAATCTGATCCGCCATAGCCACAGGAAAACCGCATTCACGGTTGAGCCAAGCCACGGTTTTATTTTTAAGGGAATCATGGGATTCCACAGAACGATTAGGCCCATCCTCTCTAATAACTGGCACGTTGGTCAAAACTGCCACATAAGGTGCGCAGTCGGGTGGCAGATTAGGTTGGGGGAGGCGACTATCATTAAACCTCCCTCTTCTTGAAGTCCTATTCGTGTTCCCCGTATCATGAGTAATTATATTAGTCGGAGTACCGTTAGCTGGAGTCGCACTAGATGTATCCCCGGGGGCGCATTGTGTAGCGTTACCAGCAAACCCCCTCCGATCATTATTAAGATTAATCCCTCTGGTTGACTGAGTGGGAGAAATAGAGCCCACGCATGTTTGTCCGGTACTTATTAAGGTTTTAGATTGTTGCACATGTTGGCCCATTGAATCCCCAGTCTCCCCTACCACAACGATCGATGGGGAGCTATTTTGGGATTTAAATCCCTGTTGCACCAGTTCACCCAATCTATTCACTTCCCTGGATACAGCCTCAAGTTTATCTAAGAGCGGTATGATAATTTTATCTAGCTTGCTATCAATCATACCGATTAACATGTCGAGCTGAGCTGGAGCTAGTATCATTTGGGTAGGGTTATCACCATTGTCTAGACAAGTATGCTCAGGGGAGCCAGCATTAGCGGCCGTGTTCTTTTTGCTTTTGCGGCCCCCCTTTTTGGGTTGAACATATCTGTTAACGTGTAAACCTGATCTTAGCACTCTATGTGTTTTAGGGGGTACAGGGGTTGAAACTACAGTGACATTAGGAGACTTGCTAATATCAGAATCCCTAGGCAAATCGATATCAGGCAAGGGAACCGGAGTAGACTCTGTTACACAAACACCCACCCTCGATGGGGAAACTGTAGGTGCCAATACTTGGCTGTCATCAGATGAATGGATCTCGACCAAGACTAATTGGCTTGTAGTCTCAGGACCACAATTGCTGGTCCGACCTAGGGATAGTCTGCGTTCCTTGTTGATTTTGTCTACAACTTTGACTAAATAGTTATCAAGTGTGGACACAGTTGAACGAGGGGTCCCAGTTGTTTTAAACATGCTGCTCTAAGATAAAAATCTAAATAATATAATAAACTTTATAAAACGATAACTACCGTTTAAAATAGCACTTACTATGAAATGACATCACCAATGTAAACGTTGGATACAGATTAAAATTTGTTATATACCGTGGTATTAAATGCTTGTTAGCTGATACTATATTCCTAAGACCTTTATGTGCAGGGTACAAAAGCCAACTACACACCACAGGAACACGTATATAACATATGCGGGCACAGACCTGTTTGGCGTACCACAACACCTCAAAATCCACCGCCTATAGCAAGGTGTCGTTAAGCCCCAGAAATCGAGGTACCCTGATTTCTTTAACGTTTGTTACGATGTCCGGATATAGACAATTTAGGGGGGTAGCCGTGCCCGGCCTCCTCCGGCCCCTGACGGCCACAGACGGTCCCGCCCTTGTCCCGGGCTACTCCCGGCGCCGCCCGCGCGCGTCCCGTGACGCGGAGGGAGCCTCTCGATTTTAAGCGCCTCCAGGCGCGATGGTAGGCGGAAGCAGGAAGTGCCTCCAAGGACTCTGGGGGCTGTAGTCCCCCCTCACAGCGGCCAGCGTGGTAATGGCGGCGGAGGAGACCACAGCATCAGCAACCCAGAGAAGAAGATGCCAGGAGGTGAGGAGAGCGTCAGGGCGTCAGGTAAGGTTCACCGATTTCTGCCAAATGCCCCCGCTCCACCGAGGGAGCCTCTCGATTTTAAGCGCCTCCAGGCGCGCTGGTAGGCAGAAGCAGGAAGTGCCTCCAAGGACTCTGGGGGCTGTAGTCCCCCCTCACAGCGGCCAGCGTGGTAATGGCGGCGGAGGAGACCACAGCATCAGCAACCCAGAGAAGAAGATGCCAGGAGGTGAGGAGAGCGTCAGGGCGTCAGGTAAGGTTCACCGATTTCTGCCAAATGCCCACACCCATAACCATACACACACACAACCACACACACACACACACACAACCACACAACTACACACACATCCACACACACACAACCACACACACACAACCACACACAACCACAACCACACACAACCACACCCACAACCACACACACACACACACCACCACACACAACCACAACCACACACACAACCACACACACAACACACACAACCACACACACAACCACACACACACAACCCCACACACACACACAACCACACACACAACCACACACATACACACAACCACACACAACCACACACACAACCACACACACAACCACACAAAACCATACACACAACCACACACACAACCACAACCACACATGCACACACATACACACACACAACCACACACACACACACAACCACACACACACAACCACACACAAACACACATACAACCACACATACAACCACACACACATACACACAACCACACACACAACCACACACCCAACCACACATACAACCACACACACACACACAACCACACACACACAACCACACACATACGCACAACCACATACACGTACACACAACCACACACACAACAACCATATAACCACACACACAACCACACACAACCCCACACACAACCACACACACAGAACAACCACATAACCACACACACAACCACACACAACCCCACACACAACCACACACATAACCACACACACAAGCACACACACACACAACCACACCCACAACCACACACACACAACCACAACCACACACAACCACACCCACAAACACACACACACACAACCACAAACACACATACAACCACATATACAACCACACACACAACCACATGCACAAACATACACACACACAACCACACACACAACCACACACACACACAACCACACACACACCCACACACAAACAACCACACTCACACACAACCACACACACAACCACACACACAAGCACACAACCACATACAAAACCACACACCACACACACACAACACACACACAACCACACACACACATAACCACACACACAAAACCACATACAACCACACAACCACACACACAACCACACACAACCACACATCCACACACATACCCACAACCACACCTGCACCCACAACTGCACCCACAACCACACACACAAACATGCACACAACCACACACACACACACACAACCACACACACACAACCACATGCACACACAACCACACACACACACAACCACACACACACAACCACACACACACACACACAACCACACACAACCACTCACACAACCACACCAAATATTGGCATAGCCAATTGGTCTCACCTTTGGGACCTTATAAGTGTTTAGCCACGCAAAAGCTGATGTGGTTGCACCAAGGATATTGTGCTGTATAACTAAATACTTAGAAGGTCCCAAAAGCGAGACCTATTGGCTATGCCAAGTCTTGTTTTTTCATTTTTCATTTCATAAGGCTTTACTCGAACATTAAGTAAGTTCATAAAAGCACACAATACAACAAAAATTTGTTATAAATACAGAGGCAGAAAAATTCATCAGGATGTGGTAAATAAAATAAATATTACCGGACTGAATTTCATGCGGAATCTTAAAATAAAGTAAAATAGCTCAAAATAACAAGAGGCAGAATCCGTGGTATAAGAGGTTTTCTAATGGGCTTTATTCCATTCAAAATGGCCGACTCGAGTCGCGGCCCTCAGGTTCCGTCACCACGAAGGTTCAGGAAGTGAAGTACAATAATTTGTTGATAGACATACATTTTTATAATAAGTGCATTACAATGAAACGAATGTAGAAGGCGTAACATTTGATAAGAAAAATGACGTGACAGTGACATAATCGAAACTAGGCGTAATAAGGAATAAAAGAAACATGATTGGTTTGCATTATCAGACATAGGTGGATCTATAAGATAATACTTGGCATAGATGCGCGCGCAGCAGCATGACGTGTAATTGACGTGCAACTAGGGGGTGAAGGGGACTTGACATTTAGCTCTACATGTGGAGACGAGAAGTCTGGGGGGTCAAGTCAACCTAATCCCAAATCTTATCTAACATCCTATGTTTAAAGAACTATGTTATCCACAAGGAAGGACACTCGGACAGAATCTATTCTATACTGACTGTGTGCGTGTACAAGCGTCTAAGTGTCTATATGAGATGCGAGGGGCAGAAAACTTTCCATGGCAGCAGGGCTATGAATCACTTGCATGAAGACAGAGAAGCCTGGCCTTTTGCTTGGTAACTGGAAGAATGTTTACTTAAACTACTAGGCAGGAATGCATCGGCTGAAGAGCAAAATAGATAATTCGAAGGTGAAATACAACTTCTTGGCAGACAGGCGAAAACTGGCCGAGGCAGGCACCGTTAGCTGCACAGGGAGTAGGACAAAGTTCATGGATACAGATGCGAGCTCAAGCTGAAGCTGTCAAAGACAGAGAGCAGGGAAAGGCTTTGAGGACAGAATCGGGCCTACTTGCCTGAACTGTAAAAATGGAGTAACTTAGCCATATAAAGTCGGTGGCCTGTCATGCTTAGGAATCGAATATCCAGCCCATAGATGGCGGATCTGACAGAGAACATGTTGACGGTAGACACACATATGTTTGCGTCTTAGAAACTGGAACTGGAGGGAACATACATGTATTTGTAACATGCATATAGAACCGTTGGGGTCCAAGATAGGGGACATAACTGATCAGGAAAATCCACATTTCCACATTCCCTCCTTGTCCCCTTCTTGCCCTTCAAGAGATATCAATCTTCATTATTCCATCGATTTGCTCATGGAGCATCATTTCTTCTTCTTTCTTCTTCCGGGATCTTGAGCCAAAACCTTGATGTGGAATACACGATGTGGCACACAGACCACAAATCGCTGGTCCACATTGCAGGCATAAACAACAACTGAAGAGCATAAGAAGGCCAATACCTAGGAAGGATAGAACTCTCCATCCCCAGGCTGATATCATACTCCAAAACCACCCGGACCACGTCCAAGTGCCTGGATTCTCGTGTATCTGGCTTACAATCTTATGAAGGCGTGTTATGGCTTTATATACAGATGGCGAATTTTCTGGTATGAATATGCAGCAGCTGGATCCGATGACCCTGCAAGCTCCGCCCCTATCGGCCAGGATGACGTCAAGGACAAGACGATTCTGGAGAACAACAATTCTCATCACTGATTGTTCCTCTGTCAGATTGCCTAGGGCGGCTATAGTCTCGTTTACTACAGCTTCAAGAGTCTTGGTGAGTCTACGTATCAGCTTACTATTTGATATTGTACCTATATAGGGAAAGATACCTTTATTGAAATCTACATACTTGTCCCATGCTGTCTCAGTATAATCGACAACTGGGAGATCTCTCCGCTCTCTATTGTGTACTAAATGAACATTTCGATAATAATCAGGGGGAGCTAGAAATACAGGTGGCAAAAGGAATGCGATGTAACAGGTACCATCCCAATCTAGAGGCAGACGCATATATGCCGTCTGACCACATATAAAGTAAGAATGGCGAGAAGCTCTAAATGAAGATTTACCTTGATCACTATATTCTACTGTAGTAACACATTGGCTATGGCCCACATGTATGGAACCAACTTTTCTTACACATAATTCACCCTTTACTGGAAATACTGACATAGTGGGCAGAATTAGTTCAACTTCGGATTTGACATTCAAAATCATAAGATTAGGCGTAAAATTACCTAATTTATACACTTCATTTTCTAAATCAGTTCCTGTTCTACTGGGGTGACCCTCCTTATTAGGGTGACAGACTTTGAATAAAACTAGATTCAGATTTCCCCATATCCAATGTTGTTGATAAACTGCTGTGTCTGGGTCTATGGAATTTAATAAACTAAACCATGCTCCACAGGAGCCATTGTGTGTGAACGGATGTGGAAAGAAAGGCAGAACTCCTTTGTTATTCTGATAGGGAGGAAGTCGGCCACACACCCAACAATTGGTGGCATTACTAGTCTGATGGGAATGATGTAACATACTAATGAATGTGTTATTACGCAGCGCAAGTCTATAGGACAACTCATGTGGCGGTAGGTCACTAAAAGAATGTTCATCAGTTATATTGAAAACACGTTTAGAAACAGGATAATACATATGCAACAATATACTTGCAGTAACTATTAAAAAACTCAAGGAAAACAAAATTAATAAAGTCACAATACAGTGGTTACGCAGTGATTTACAATACGCCTGTCGTTTCAACATTTCTCGGGTATTTTCTCTACTCAGGTCCAAGGGATACATGTCGGAGACAATTCAACCGCTTCACCTTGGAGAGGACTTAAACAATCAAATTGCTCGACTGTTTGGGCCTAAGCTTTAATTTATAGCACTGAGAGTCATTCTGTTCAACAAAAGGAAGTTTTGAATCAGTCTGTGAGGGAGTGCAGGGCACAGTGTCTATATCTGAAGGTAGTCCATGAAATTTTTTGACGTGACTTGAATGAATCCACCCTTTGCGTCCCTCGATCTTCACGGCTGTTCTTGTGGTCAACAGGACCAACTTGGGTGCTTTCCACCTGGGCTCCAATTGACTTTTCCTGTCGAAATTTCTCACAAAGACAAGATTACCCGGAACAACGTCATGGGGTTTCGCCTCAGTGTTGTCGGGAAAGGCTGCAGCTACCTGTGAACGAGAAGATTGTAGTGCAGACATCAAGGAAGCCAGGTAATCTGTCAGCATATTACAGTCAACATCAGTTATTTTACGGGGTATAGGCGTCCCCCACATATTCGGTGGTCTACCAAAGATCACCTCATACGGGGATAGCCCTGTTCTAGAGTGCGCTACCATTCTCATGTAAAAGAGTGCAACTGGTAATGCTACTATCCAGTCGACACCTTTCTCTCTACATATTTTGGACAGTCTGATTTTCAGTGTCTGGTTGTGTCTTTCTACAAGACCTGCTGCCTCGGGGTGTCGGACACAGTGGAATTTCCACTGATATCCCAACAAGAGTGAGACATGTTTCATTAATTCGGATGAGAAAGGCTGGCCGTTATCTGAATATACAACACGTGGTAAACCGTACCGTGGGAAGAATTCTCGAACTAGCTGCTTGGCAGTAGTCGGGGCAGTGTAATCTGATACGGGATACGCCTCTGTCCAACGGGAGAGAGCGCAGACAACTACGAGGACATATTTGAATCCTCGACAACGTTCCATCTGAATATAATCCATCTGGAGGACTTCAAAAGGATGGTCAGGAGGCTGAAATCCACCCTGCTCTACGGGAACACTCTTTCCTGGATTAAACTGACAACATATCATACAGGTACGAACTTTTTGTTTAGCTGCTGCTCGTAAATGTTTGTTGAACCAAATGTGCTGAATGCTGTCTAGCATAGCCTTCTCTCCCAAATGTGCTGGACTGTGAACTGTAGCTATAATGGCTTGAACCATGGAATCAGGGAGAAACCATACAGATCTCTCCTTCGTCATCCATCCTTGATCTGTCTGGATCCCTCCTAGTTCAGTCCACTTCTTTATTTCTTCTGCTGTGGCATGTGTCTGTATGTCAATTACGTCAAGTGCGGGATCCTTAATTGTCATACACTGTGTTGGTGTCTGAACTATTGGCTTTGTCATGTCTAATGTGCGATTCTGAGCAGTCTGTTTAGCTGTTCTGTCAGCTAAATCATTGCCTTGAGAAATGGTATCAGTAACCTTCGTGTGTGCTTTACATTTCATAATCGATATAGCAGTGGGTAGATGTATTGCGTCTAACAAGGCATGAATGAGGGGTCCGTGCTGAATGTGGGCACCATGGGACGTTAAATAACCTCTCTCTCGCCATAGCACGCCGAAGTCGTGTACAACTCCGAATGCATAACGTGAGTCAGTGTATACATTAACTTTCTTATTTGTGGCTTGAATACAGGCTTGCGTTAGAGCAATAAGTTCCGCTGCTTGGGCTGACAGAGTATCTATACAATGTGTCTCAATAACGTCAGTGTCTGTTGTGACTGCATACGCGGCCACTAAATCTCCTGTACTTGCTCTCATGCATGATCCGTCTACATACAACGTCAGGTCTGGATCTAACAATGGAACGTCTGTCAAGTCTTGTCTAGGTTTCGTCTTTATTTCAATGATTTCAACACAATCATGAGCTAGTGGGTCTGTTCCAATTACAGGTAATAGTGTAGCAGGATTCAATGTATTACACCGTCGGATCTCTATGTGTGGTTGAAACAATGTCAGTTCATAACCGGTAAGTCTTGCTATGGTCAAGTGTTGTGTTTGTGTTCGGTTCACAAGAATCTCTACTGCATGTGGTACTTGTACTGTCAATGGGTGTCCTAATACTATGGCATCGCTTTGTCTGATTGCTAAAGCTGTCGCTGCCACTGATTTCAGGCATGCAGGCAAAGCCTGAGCTACGGGATCTAATGTACTGGAAAAATAAGCACATGGCTTGCGTGATCCTGCTTGTTCCTGAGTGAGTACTGACAAGGCAGTACCTTCGCGTTCTGTAACAAAGAGTGTAAAAGGTTTGCTATAACATGGTGTTGCTAAAACAGGTGCTTGACATAAAGCTTCCTTTAAGTTTTCAAAAGCTTGTGTATGTTCCTGAGTCCAAGGGAGAACAGTCGATGTGGCTGCCTCCTGTGTGGTTAACTGAATGAGTGGTTTTGCTAGAAATGCGTACTGAGGGATCCACTGCCTACAATATGAAGTGAGGCCTATGAAAGCTCGCACCTCCTTTTGTGACTGGGGTATTGACATGTTAGCAATTAACTGGATGCGATCTGGTGTAAGCTGCCTTCCCTCCTTGGACAGCGAGTGACCAAGATAAATAACTCGCTGAACACAGAATTGCAGCTTAGAAGGGGACACCTTGTGCCCCTTGTCGGCTAGGAAATGTAAAACTGTCAGAGAAGCTTTTTCACATTCTGGCTCGCTTCTCGCGGTGATCAGCAGATCATCGACATATTGAAGCAGTGCTGTATTGACTGGCATGTGGATACTGTCAAGTTCTCGTTTCAGTGCTTGGCTGTAGATGCTGGGGCTTTCTGTGAATCCTTGGGGAGCGCGTGAGAATTTAAAGCTGCGCCCATTTAAACTGAATCCGAACAAGTATTGGCTTTCCGGATCTATTGGGACGCTGAAAAAGGCATTCTTGAGATCAATTACAGTAAAAAATGTTGCTTCGGAATCAATTGCTGTCAACAATGATGATATATCAGGGACCACAGGGAATTGTGGTACAATACACTTGTTTAGTTCACGCAAATCAATAACCAATCGGTACACTGGTGGGGCAGTAGGATCAGTTCGTTTAAGAATCGGAATTATCGGTGAATTACATACATTGGAGTCTGTTTCTACAACTACTCCCTGGGCAATTAGCTCATCAATGATTTTCAGCAAAGCCACTACAGCATCATGCGGTAACTTGTATTGTCGCATTCGTGGTAGTACCACTCCTGCTTTCAATGTAACTCGATAGGGTGTAATGTTCATGCAGCCAACATCCGTAGGGCCTTGTGCCCATAGATGTACTGGTAAAGTCTGTAGTCGGGGATCCATGTCTCTAGACACATAGTGACCTTTAAAATCACGCAAAAACAACCTTACTCCTTCCGGAGAACAACATATTATGGCTCCTAGTGCTTTCAGAGTTTTAATTCCTAACAGATTTTCTGGGCATGATTTAGTAAGCAATAAATCTGTAGTTCGTGTCAAAGGTCCTATCGTAAGTGGTAGAGGCTGTGATACTTCATTAACAATAGGTTTTCCCGAAAAACCAAGGGAAACATTTTGAGAGCCTGAGAGGGGTGCCCCTGGAACTTCACTACGTTTTATGGTTGTTCGACTTGCCCCTGTATCGAGTAAGAATTTTCTATCTTGACCTAATAATTCACTATGTACATAAGGTCCTTCTTGATCTACCGGAATCTCGATAAGCGGTAAGTCAACTTCCCTCTCTAGGCTGGTTCATGCGTAACGCTGATACTCAGGGTATTCATACTGTGCAGTCTGATACATTTGTTGTGTTGTAGTTTGTGTGGCAGTAGCGGGCAACGGTGGTGCAGCTGGCACAAACTGTATGGGTTGCTGTGAGGCTGGCATGGACTGTTGCTGAACTGGCATGGACTGTCCATGCTGCATAGCTCCTTGTTCATTCTGATCTTGTCTAACTAATCGTGGTCTCTCTTTTGCAATACCTGTAGCTATATTACGTTTCAGGACTGGACAATCGTGTACATAATGGCCTAGTTGTTTACAGTAATTGCAGGTTCCTTTTACAGGAACTGCGGAATCACCAGAATGTGTCACACCCTTTTTGTGACCATCTGCTGGTACTGTCTGAGAAACTAGCATTTTCATTTTTGTATCCTTCATGCGTCTATGCTCGTGTTCTTGTTCATCCCTAATTCTATTGTGATGATACTGTAACATTTGTAGCATTTGCGACGGAGTGTTACTTTGCCAGGTACTCTCGAATTTCAATATTCTATTCTTCACTGGGGGCAATGCATTTTCCACTAATTTTGTCACAAATAGATGTGGATATGAGTCACTACTTGCTTTTATACCACTATTTATACCAAAACATTTTTCAAATCGGGCATAATAATCGCTTGTGTCTTCATCTTGCTTTTGTTTGCAGGCTGTGATTGCACCCCAATCTTCCTTTTTTGTAGTTAATAAACGTGGCAGTACCTGTACTAGTAAACCTGGTAACAGTTTAACTTTATCCCCGAGCCCTGAACCTGCAGTTCGGCCCCTTTCTTCCTCTGCTAATGCTGTCCAGTCTATCTTTTGGTCTCCCACTTCCCACTCTTTTTCTTTCAGTTTTTCATAAATGCCAGCAGGCAAAAGCACCTTTAATATCGTCATAATATCAGGAAAGGTGTACTCTCCCATCAGTAACATGTCTTTAATTTCTCGGTGGAAACCCGCTGGGTCTTTATCATGGCTAGGTACTACTTTTTTCATTTCTAATAATTCCATTTTTGATATGGGTGTGTAAACAAATACACGGTGAAACTCATTGTCTTCGCCTTTTATTGGGTGCACTTCCCGTAAAGGATTTTGTCTATCCATGTAGTACGGTGCTCTTTCTCTGGGGGGCAGGGAGAGAGAATCTGGATTTACAAAAAGGACGTACTGCTTACGTGACACTAATATCTCTTTAATTAACTTGTTACTAGAACCTCTCCATCTGTACGTGAGTAGTTCCGTTAATATATCAGGTAAAGGACCAGGGTCAGCATGTTGGCTCTTATATAATATAAGGAGTTGCTGAATCATATAGATTCCAGCTAAACGTTGTTCATCTGTACTAAGATTAAAAAACGTGTATGCTACGGTCTCATCACCGTATTTTTCAGGACTGTCAATCCAGTGAACGGCTGATCTGGCTAATTCTTGCTCATCCATGGAATCGAGGAGGTGATAACCCCTTCGTTCTCGTAGTATTTTATCTGCGGCTTGAAACGAATGTTCAGGAGACTTCAAATTTATTATCGGCGTCGGATACGTTCTGCTATTATTTGGACATACAGAGTGTATTGGATCAGAAAAACATCTAGTAGTTTCACAGGATCTTCCTCTGCCCACATAGGCTATGGTCTCTGACTGTCTTGCAGAGTTCCCTGATTCGGACACTTCATCTTGCTCAAACTCGTCTGTTCCCAATCTTTCTTCATGAATACGCTCTATTTCTTTACGTATTTTTCGGCACATGGCTATTATACAATTTTGCTTATCGTGTCTCCCTTCTGATATATTCTGACTCCATCTTGTAAGAGTAAGCATTACATTCGGGTCTACCCCCGGACGATCTTGATTTCTGATCACACAGTTTATGAGGAAACGTAACAGTTCCCCCTGTATTTCTACTTTCTGGAATTCCATAGCTCTGTTAATACATCCTGGATCTCGTCCTGTTTGAACAAAATGATATATGTTATCCAGATGCGTAGTCATTCCTGGTAACCTTGCTAAATACTCTGCGGCTCGTCTGATACGTAATGATGCCAGGACCATTTCGTCCTCTTTACCGACCACCGGGTCATATCTACAATTAACAAGGAGTTCCTTAAGCGTACGTTCACTTACGAACTTAGGTGTACGTGAATGTGCTGACCCTTGAAAAACAAGTTTATTTATTCTAGGTGGTGTAAAAGTACTGCTAGCACCTCCCGTGGCCCCATCTGGGGCGTCGGGTGTGAATGGGTTCGTTGAACGTGACACAGCAACTATGGGTGTCGATACCTCTGTAGAGTCGACTGCGGAGACAGATGCGGAAACAGATGTGCTTGCCGAAGCTTGCGTCGGAACTTGCTGTTGCACGGGGACAGATACCTGATCCTGACGTTGAACCCCTCCGCCAGACGGTCTATGTGGTGTGGCGTTAGCATACTCGGGGGCTGCATCGTCTAGATATGAGGAAAGAAAAACATCTTCTGCGGTTCTGGGATGCCCTTTTGGATGTACCTTAATTGGAAATAATGGGGGTGGCAAGTCTTTTGGCATCTCTGGAGCAGCCTTAGGTAGTCCTTCGGCTAGAAGGGGATACATACCATTCATAAGAGCATTTCTTTGTCTATTTACTTGTTCTGATTTCACTCGGATACCTTCCTCAATTAATAGATTTTCTTGAACTTTATTTGAACTTTCTTTACTCCTCTCTTCTTGTCTACGTGCTTTTTCTGTTCGTCTATGAGATTCTTTACGCCATAACTCGACAGCGTCTTTCTGTGACTGTCTGACCTTTCTTTTCCATAACTCTTCCTCCACTTTCATGATGCACTCTGCATCCCAGGTTCCCGCTGCGGGCCACCTTTGACTTTCTGGTAATCCCTTGGTATAATCTACCCATAGATCAAGAAACAATATGGCATCTAAGCCATGTTTATGGTACATGAAATGTCCTGGAGTGTCTCTAGGAGGAATAGGAACTGCTTCTTCAAGCACCCCTTTTCTGGTAGTAATCTGTCTTAACTTCGAGAAGAGCGGCATATTGACAACTGACCTGATACTTACTCTTGAACTTACTTAATACGAGAAACACAATAATGAACAGTGAACAATGAACAGTCATTCATACCACAATATGCAAGACATTTTCTGAATACTTTAAACATTAAACATTAAACATTTAATAATGGTCGACAATGATGACAGTCTGCCTAACTAATCACCACGCTGAATTCTTGACAATAACTGAATACTTCGGAATACTTGATATACTGCTAAACAGTACATATACACTGCTAAACAGTGCAGACCGGATTTGTGTACCCAAATCCGTCTTGACCGGCACAACCTATGTGCGCGTCAACACGCCTCCCCGGCGATGGTACTCACCGAGTAGCTCCTTGAAACGGAAGGCCTCAGAGAATGGACAGGACTCGACGACTGCGGACATCGGACCCTCTGAACATCGGGATTTCGGAAAACCTGGTGGGCCTCTGTATACCTCGGATCTTGCTCTCTCAGCTAGGCTCTGGTCGGGATACTTCGCACTTCTCACCGCCTCGTCTGGGTTGATCGCAGCCTCAGTCGCCCCCGCTTGACCGGAGGGAGCTTACAGGAAATCCTGCTGGTACGCGTTTATGGTCCGTCCAGCTGTGGCAGGAGACCGGGCCTGCAACGCACCGCCGGCGCGTGAGATGAGAAAGTGTCCCTGTTCGGGCGCCATTATGTGGTAAATAAAATAAATATTACCGGACTGAATTTCATGCGGAATCTTAAAATAAAGTAAAATAGCTCAAAATAACAAGAGGCAGAATCCGTGGTATAAGAGGTTTTCTAATGGGCTTTATTCCATTCAAAATGGCCGACTCGAGTCGCGGCCCTCAGGTTCCGTCACCACGAAGGTTCAGGAAGTGAAGTACAATAATTTGTTGATAGACATACATTTTTATAATAAGTGCATTACAATGAAACGAATGTAGAAGGCGTAACATTTGATAAGAAAAATGACGTGACAGTGACATAATCGAAACTAGGCGTAATAAGGAATAAAAGAAACATGATTGGTTTGCATTATCAGACATAGGTGGATCTATAAGATAATACTTGGCATAGATGCGCGCGCAGCAGCATGACGTGTAATTGACGTGCAACTAGGGGGTGAAGGGGACTTGACATTTAGCTCTACATGTGGAGACGAGAAGTCTGGGGGGTCAAGTCAACCTAATCCCAAATCTTATCTAACATCCTATGTTTAAAGAACTATGTTATCCACAAGGAAGGACACTCGGACAGAATCTATTCTATACTGACTGTGTGCGTGTACAAGCGTCTAAGTGTCTATATGAGATGCGAGGGGCAGAAAACTTTCCATGGCAGCAGGGCTATGAATCACTTGCATGAAGACAGAGAAGCCTGGCCTTTTGCTTGGTAACTGGAAGAATGTTTACTTAAACTACTAGGCAGGAATGCATCGGCTGAAGAGCAAAATAGATAATTCGAAGGTGAAATACAACTTCTTGGCAGACAGGCGAAAACTGGCCGAGGCAGGCACCGTTAGCTGCACAGGGAGTAGGACAAAGTTCATGGATACAGATGCGAGCTCAAGCTGAAGCTGTCAAAGACAGAGAGCAGGGAAAGGCTTTGAGGACAGAATCGGGCCTACTTGCCTGAACTGTAAAAATGGAGTAACTTAGCCATATAAAGTCGGTGGCCTGTCATGCTTAGGAATCGAATATCCAGCCCATAGATGGCGGATCTGACAGAGAACATGTTGACGGTAGACACACATATGTTTGCGTCTTAGAAACTGGAACTGGAGGGAACATACATGTATTTGTAACATGCATATAGAACCGTTGGGGTCCAAGATAGGGGACATAACTGATCAGGAAAATCCACATTTCCACAAGGATAAAAAACATTTAAAAAAGCATATTTTTCCTAGCATTAATGGATTTAAGAAGAAAAGTAGCCGTATAAAAACATACTACCGGATGATGTAAATTAAAAAGTAAACACATACAGTCACGTATAGTTCTGACTTCAAATTTTAAAAACAGGGGTTTCAGATAAGCTATCCGGAGGTGTTTATACAATTGACAAAGCAGAAGAAAGTGTACAGTGCTTTGGGAAGTGGAGTTATCACATGGACATGGACCAACAGGAGGTAAATTCAAAATCGGGAAGGCAACAAGGTTGTGGACAACTCCCATTCTAAATCTGGTCAACACAAACCGATGTGCCTTCCAACTTATTTGAGACAGATAGGGTTGAAAGCCCACAACTTCATTAAAATCATGATAAGAAGTGTAAGATGAACGATTGGAGCTGTTCTGATGTCTCTTGATAGCAGCCTGTTGTAAAAAACACTGCTTGAGATCAGTTTTAGACAACATATCTGCCCCGTGATGATCCGCTAGGATGTCGATGTTAAAGATCACCCGAAAGCTATCAATAGCGTACTTCAACCACGGAATCCTTGTAAAATGGTCCAAAGTAAGACAGTCGGAAATGATAGCTCTACACAAAGAAGTCTCTTCTTTAATCCAAATGGAGCGCCATAGGAGCAAAGGTCTAAGGGGGGTCAAATCGGAGAGATGGCAAATACCCAATTCATTATGCACTAAGGTGTTCGAGACAGAGCTTGGCAGGCACAAAAGATTTTTCAAAAATACGTTCTCTTCAACCTGAAGAGAACCTGCCGGGGCATAGCCCCATATGCCTGCTCCGTACAAAGCAATTGAGACACACCGTGACTGATAAATTTTCAGCATGTCGTTTATCCGCCTATCTCCCAATTTGGTAGCCATAGTAAAAATACCAAAGGCACTCCTGGCCATTTTAGACCGTACATTCTTAAGTTCATTTGCCCAGGTGTTTTTATTTGAAAAAGTAACCCCCAAATATGAAAAGTTATCAACAACCTGGACCTTTTAACCCTCTATGAAAAAAGAGGGTTGTTTTTTTCCAATCCTGTGGCCACATTCCATAACATAGGTTTTGGATTTGTTTAAAACTAGCTTTCTGCTTTTGATGAATTGCATGAAACCATCCAACAACAGTTGAAGACTGTATGGTGTACGTGAAATTAAAACCGCGTCATCCGCGTAGAGTAACACAGGGACATACTCATTATTGATTTTGGGAGCATCCACTGCCAGAGATTTAAGGAAGGATTCAATTTCATTGATGAAGAGAATGAAAAGCAATGGGGCTAACACACAACCCTGACGTATTCCACGCCCAATCTTAAACATAGGTGTACATTCGCCTTGTGACCCAAAACGGACACAGGCTCTTAATTTAGAATATAGGCGTGCAAGAAAGAAGACAATACCCTCTGGGGCCCCCATTTCTAACAGCTTTTCCCAGAGAATGCCGTGGTCCACCAGATCTAAGGCACTACTAAGATCCGCAAAGCAGAGGTAAATAGTGTCGGTCTTTGCCAGGGTATATTTGCCAACAAGCAGTTCTAAATTTAAACATTGCTCTATCGTTCCGCGACCCTTCCTAAAGCCAAACTGGCTCTCGGCTAAAATGCCATTTTCTTCAGCCCATTCCTCCAATCTCACCATGAGCACTCGACTCATGACTTTAACAGAAGAGTCCAACAGGGAGATTGGTCGGTAATTCTTGGCTTCCCCGCGGTTGCCTTTCTTGAATATTGGAATTAAAATGGATTCTTCCCATGTCGGGGGCATCTTATTTCTGACAGCTGCGTTAAAAATATTAGTAAGCACAGGCCCCCAAATTTCTGGGACCAATTTGTACACATCAATTGGGACCCCGTCTGGGCCTTGTGCTTTCCCCCCCTTACTGTCCCGTATACTGTCTAAAACCTCTTGAACCGTAAAATTTAACGGGATATGCGGCCATTGTTTCCCTGAAACTTGCGGTCCACCAACGGGCTGGAAAATGTTAGAAAAATGCGTAATCCAATCTGCCTGCATGACATAGGAGGTTAGTTCTGGAATTTTGTCATCTTTGAGAAATGGGGAGTTGACAGTTTTCCAGAATAGGGAACAATTATTCAATTCAGCTGCCATGGACAAATTTTCCCAGGCCTCTTGCCGAAGTTCCACTTTCCTATTTTTAAGGGTTTCGTTGTATCTGGCTCTTCGATCTATGACCAGTCCCTTATCTCTGGGTTTGACAGATAGAGCAGATTTCAGCTCCCTCAGGGCCGAGGTACAAGCTGAATTAAACCAGCCCCGCGGTTGGTCCTCTTTATGTTTACGGGTACCTGTGAGTTTTAGGTTAATGGCCGCATTAATACTAATAAAATGTTCAATTGAGGAAGAAGTACATAAATTATCTTCTAAAATCGCGGTAATATGTACCAGGGAACTGGTTATGATGGAATCAGACGTAATGTCTGCCTTATCCCCCTTCCACCTGAGTCTTGTACCATTAGGGCGCTCAGCCTCTATACTATTAATAGTACGGCCTGGGATACTAACATCATCCTTTTCCCACAACTTAGCCTTTACTACCAGGCAGTTGTGGTCACTTAATTGAATATCTATTACTTTTGGGGCCGTAAGCAAAACCTCCAGGCCCGTAGAAATGCAGATAAAATCTATTACAGAGTTCATACCCCGGCCTGAAAAGGTGGGACAAGTATCCCCTTGTGCATTTTTCTCGTTATCCATAATGTACATATTATATGAAGCGAAATTATTTAGGGCATCTCCATAATAATTGTGTTTGAAATGGAGAATCCCATCCTCGTGAGCGTCCACTAATCTACAAACATTAGCCTCGGAGAATGGGCAGGTGGTAATATTAAAATCCCCTGCCAGGAGCAAATCAAAGACTTCATTAGAGTCCTTAAACAACTCTTCTAGTGCTTTGGAAAGATCTTTGACCGGCTGATCCCTGGAGTCATTAAAACAATTATTATAAAAATTAATTAAAAGAATGTTCCTACCTCCTTTTATATGCAGCCATAAAATCTGGGAGTAAACCCCAACTTGTACATATTTGATAACTGACAATGGGGCTTTAACTGAAATCAAGACAAGTAGACCTCCCTTGGCTCTACCTGAAACCGAGCCAATAGCAGGAAGCTGGTATGAGTTAAAACCACTATAACCTTTAAAATCAGTACACCAAGTTTCCTGTAAACAAATAATGTCAAAAAGGTGTGGGTACCTGTCCCCAAATTAATACCAGTGCTATCCTGTTGAGAAGGGGCAACATTTAAAATCTCGTCATCTGACACAGGGTTACCCGGTATATTTCCCATTACGGCTGGGGGCAGACAGGCTACAGGGGTTTCTGCCACCAACCCTGATACACAAGTTTTCGGGCCACTTGTCAACAAGCCTAGGTTCCCCGGGAGTTCTGTGCTTACGACGGGAGAACCCGTCCTAACCATTAATATAGGATCTTCTGTAGGACCTGAGGCGGGACCCTTCTCCTGTCAATCATTTTGGTCCAATCCACTCAGGCATTGATAACGATTAGCAGTAGCTACCTCGGTGTTTGTCAGACTAAGGCCCTCGTCTCCCCTCATTATCCCTCCCCTCCGCTGCAATGGGAAGTGCTCAATATGTTGCCTATAGA
This sequence comes from Triturus cristatus, assembly GCF_964204655.1. Lineage (NCBI taxonomy): Eukaryota > Metazoa > Chordata > Amphibia > Caudata > Salamandridae > Triturus > Triturus cristatus. Next base: position 285,520,504 of record NC_140587.1, read on the forward strand.
AAAAGCCAAGGGGACGGAGTACGATACCCTGGTCAGTGCTGGGACGGGACGTAGCGCGAATCAGAGCTGTCGTTGCTAGGTGAGGGTTACTAAAATTTATAATAACACAATCACCAGGAATGTTTTTGGGGGACATTCCAATCCAATTTGTTCTGGTGGTAACCAGAATCTGATCCGCCATAGCCACAGGAAAACCGCATTCACGGTTGAGCCAAGCCACGGTTTTATTTTTAAGGGAATCATGGGATTCCACAGAACGATTAGGCCCATCCTCTCTAATAACTGGCACGTTGGTCAAAACTGCCACATAAGGTGCGCAGTCGGGTGGCAGATTAGGTTGGGGGAGGCGACTATCATTAAACCTCCCTCTTCTTGAAGTCCTATTCGTGTTCCCCGTATCATGAGTAATTATATTAGTCGGGGTACCGTTAGCTGGAGTCGCACTAGATGTATCCCCGGGGGCGCATTGTGTAGCGTTACCAGCAAACCCCCTCCGATCATTATTAAGATTAATCCCTCTGGTTGACTGAGTGGGAGAAATAGAGCCCACGCATGTTTGTCCGGTACTTATTAAGGTTTTAGATTGTTGCACATGTTGGCCCATTGAATCCCCAGTCTCCCCTACCACAACGATCGATGGGGAGCTATTATGGGATTTAAATCCCTGTTGCACCAGTTCACCCAATCTATTCACTTCCCTGGATACAGCCTCAAGTTTATCTAAGAGCGGTATGATAATTTTATCTAGCTTGCTATCAATCATACCGATTAACATGTCGAGCTGAGCTGGAGCTAGTATCATTTGGGTAGGGTTATCACCATTGTCTAGACAAGTATGCTCAGGGGAGCCAGCATTAGCGGCCGTGTTCTTTTTGCTTTTGCGGCCCCCCTTTTTGGGTTGAACATCTCTGTTAACGTGTAAACCTGATCTTAGCACTCTATGTGTTTTAGGGGGTACAGGGGTTGAAACTACAGTGACATTAGGAGACTTGCTAATATCAGAATCCATAGGCAAATCGATATCTGGCAAGGGAACCGGAGTAGACTCTGTTACACAAACACCCACCCTCGATGGGGAAACTGTAGGTGCCAATACTTGGCTGTCATCAGATGAATGGATCTCGACCAAGACTAATTGGCTTGTAGTCTCAGGACCACAATTGCTGGTCAGACCTAGGGATAGTCTGCGTTCCTTGTTGATTTTGTCTACAACTTTGACTAAATAGTTATCAAGTGTGGACACAGTTGAACGAGGGGTCCCAGTTGTTTTAAACATGCTGCTTTAAGATAAAAATCAAAATAATATAATAAACTTTATAAAACGATAACTACCGTTTAAAATAGCACTTACTATGAAATGACATCACCAATGTAAACGTTGGATACAGATTAAAATTTGTTATATACCGTGGTATTAAATGCTTGATAGCTGATACTATATTCCTAAGACCTTTATGTGCAGGGTACAAAAGCCAACTACACACCACAGGAACATGTATATAACATATGCGGGCACAGACCTGTTTGGCGTACCACAACACCTCAAAATCCACCGCCTATAGCAAGGTGTCGTTAAGCCCCAGAAATCGAGGTACCCTGATTTCTTTAACGTTTGTTACGATGTCCGGATATAGACAATTTAGGGGGGTAGCCCTGCCCGGCCTCCTCCGGCCCCTGACGGCCACAGACGGTCCCGCCCTTGTCCCAGGCTACTCCCGGCGCCGCCCGCGCGCGTCCCGTGACGCGGAGGGAGCCTCTCGATTTTAAGCGCCTCCGGGCGCGCTGGTAGGCGGAAGCAGGAAGTGCCTCCAAGGACTCTGGGGGCTGTAGTCCCCCCTCACAGCGGCCAGCGTGGTAATGGCGGCGGAGGAGACCACAGCGTCAGCAACCCAGAGAAGAAGATGCCAGGAGGTGAGGAGAGCGTCAGGGCGTCAGGTAAGGTTCACCGATTTCTGCCAAATGCCCCCGCTCCACCGAGGGAGCCTCTCGATTTTAAGCGCCTCCGGGCGCGCTGGTAGGCGGAAGCAGGAAGTGCCTCCAAGGACTCTGGGGACTGTAGTCCCCCCTCACAGCGGCCAGCGTGGTAATGGCGGCGGAGGAGACCACAGCGTCAGCAACCCAGAGAAGAAGATGCCAGGAGGTGAGGAGAGCGTCAGGGCGTCAGGTAAGGTTCACCGATTTCTGCCAAATGCCCACACCCATAACCATACACACACACAACCACACACACACACACACACAACCACACAACTACACACACATCCACACACACACAACCACACACACACAACCACACACACAACCACAACCACACACAACCACACCCACAACCACACACACACACACACACACCACCACACATAACCACAACCACACACACAACCACACACACAACACACACAACCACACACACAACCACACACACACAACCCCACACACACACACAACCACACACACAACCACACACATACACACAACCACACACACAACCACACACACAACCACACAAAACCATACACACAACCACACACACAACCACAACCACACATGCACACACATACACACACACAACCACACACACACACACACACACAACCACACACACACAACCACACACAAACACACATACAACCACACATACAACCACACACACACACACACACACAACCACACACACAACCACACACCCAACCACACATACAACCACACACACACACACAACCACACACACACAACCACACACATACGCACAACCACATACACGCACACACAACCACACACAACCACACACACACAACAACCACATAACCACACACACAACCACACACAACCCCACACACAACCACACACATAACCACACACACAAGCACACACACACACACAACCACAACCACACACACAACCACATGTACAACCACACAACCACACACACAACCACACACACACACAACCACACACACACACACAACCACACACAACCACACAACCACACACACAACCACAAACACACACATACAACCACACACACACAAACACACACAACCACACACAAACACACACAACCACACACGCACACATAACCACACACACACACACATAACCACAGCCACACACACACAACCACACACACACAACCACACACACGCACACACACACAACCACACACACAACCACACACACACAACCACACACACAACCACACACACAACCACACACACAACCACACACTCAACCATACACACACAACCACACACACACAACCACACACACAACCACTCACACAACCACACACACAACCACACACACAAGCACACAACCACACACACCAGACACACACACATAACACACACACAACCACACACACATAACCACACACACACAAAACCACACACACACAACCACACACACAGCCACACACAACCACACATCCACACACACACACACACACACAACCACAACCACACCCGCACCCACAACTGCAGCCACAACCACACACACACACAACCACACACAACCACACACACATCCACACACACAACCACACACACACAACCACACACAAAACCACAGCCACACCCAACCACACCCACAACCACACAACCACACACAACCACACACACAACCACACACACAACACACACAACCACACACACACAACCACACACACACACAACCACACACACACAACCACAACCACACACACAACCACACACACACACAACCACACACATAACCACAGCCACACACACACAACCACACAAACAACCACACACACAACCACACACATCCATACACACAACCACAACCACACATGCACACACATACACACACACAACCACACACACACACACAACCACACACACAACCACACACACAACCACTCACACAACCACAACCACACACACAAACACACATACAACCACACATACAACCACACACAACCACACACACACACACCCACAACCACACACACACAACCACAACCACACACACAACCACACATATAACCACACACACACAAACACACACACACACACATACGCACAGCCACATACACACACACACAACCACACACAACCACACACACACAACAACCACACAACCACACACACAACCACACACACAACCACACCCACAACCACATGCACAACCACACAACCACACACACAACCACATACACAACCACACACACACACACAACCACACACAACCACACAACCACACACACAACCACACACACAACCACACACAAACACACACAACCACACACACACACAACCACACACACCCACACACGCAACCACAACCACAACCACACACACACAACCACACAAACAATCACACACACAACCACACCCACAACCACACACACACACAACCACACCCACAACCACACACACACAACCACAACCACACACAACCACACACACAAACACACACACACACACATATACAACCACACACACAACCACATGCACAACCACACACACACACAACCACACACACACACAACCACACACACACACAACCACACACACACCCACACACAAACAACCACACCCACACACAACCACACACACAACCACACACACAAGCACACAACCACATACAAAACCACACACCACACACACCCAACACACACACAACCACACACACACATAACCACACACACAAAACCACATACAACCACACAACCACACACACAACCACACACAACCACACATCCACACACACACCCACAACCACACCTGCACCCACAACTGCACCCACAACCACACACACAAACATGCACACAACCACACACACACACAACCACACACACACAACCACATGCACACACAACCACACACACACACACAACCACACACACACAACCACACACACACACACAACCACACACAACCACACACAACCAGAAACACAACCACACCAAATATTGGCATAGCCAATTGGTCTCACCTTTGGGACCTTATAAGTGTTTAGCCACGCAAAAGCTGATGTGGTTGCACCAAGGATATTGTGCTGTATAACTAAATACTTAGAAGGTCCCAAAAGCGAGACCTATTGGCTATGCCAAGTCTTGTTTTTAAATGGTGTAAATCCGTTCAGTAGTTCCTGAGAAAATCAAAAAATAGAGGTTAAAAAAACAATTTCCCATAGGAAAGTTTATACACAGTTATAGCAAAAACTGCTGAACATAATTACACCAAATTTGGCAAAAAGGTACTGCTTGGCTCAGAAAGCGTCCTTTTTAAAAATGGTGTAAATCCGTTCAGTAGTTTTTTAGAAATTAAGAAATAAAGATAGTGATATCCATGGCTGCGGAGGATCCGCGCATCCTCCCAATTACGAGATTCATGCTAATTGGCTGTCAACACTCCAAACCAGGAAGTGTTGGCAGCCATCTTGTGCCTCGGTAGAAGTGAGGCACAAGAAAACAGAAAAACAAAGGCAAAAAACAAGAAAAGGGGGCAGGGTAGAAACCCCCTAACCCCCTAGGCCTGCTCAGAGGGTCCCAAAAAACAATTCTTTCAAAAAAAAAAAAAAAAGAATACGCGCTGGGTGCGCGGATCCAGACAAAAAAAAAGAAGCATGGACTCCCGCACTTCGTTATTAATTAGCCTCTGGGTGGGCCAAGTGCAGGGGGCATGTGCAAAAATAGTTGCAGGGGCCCCCGCAGCCCCGGAGACTGCCACCCCCCGGGGCTTTCTATAAATATTTGCGGGGGGACACAGCCCTCCCCGCAGCCCCGGGTACCGCCACCCCCCAGGGCTTTTAAAAAATAATAATAATAGACAAGTGTGGGGGAGCTCGAGCCCCCCACACGCCCCGGGGACCACCACCTCCCCAGGGCACTAAGATTTAAATGCGGGGGTCTGTAATGGACCCCCGGCCCCGGGGACCACCACCTCCCCGGGGCATTGCAATTGTTGGGAGGGGGGCCCCCTTCTTGGAGCCTTTCATGGCCCTGGGGACGGCCACCCCCAAGGGCCAGCTCCTGCAGTGTCCCGGGGTGCCCACCAGATCAGATAGGCCCTGGGGGATGGGGTCCCCGGGGCGAATAGTAATTAATGGTAGGAGCCGGGTTTTTTTACAGAAAAATAAGGAGTCGCGTACCTAGTGTGGCGCTCAGCATGGCCCCTAGTGTGCACGCGAGGGGTACGCGACTCCTAGCGCAAAAAGCTATGCTGGCTCCCGAAGGTAGCGGGGAGCCGGCGGGACCATGGGGGCATTGGAGCTCCACCCACAGTCCCCAACGTATCAGATAGGCCCTGGGAGATGGGGTCCTGGGGCGAATAGAAATTAATGCTAGGAGTTGGGGGGGTTTCAACGGAAAAATAAAGAGTCGCATACCTAGCGCGGCGCTCAGCACAGCCCCCTAGTGTGCACACGAGGGGTATGCGACTCCTACCATGTAAATCTATGCTGGCTCCCGAAGGTCGCGGGGAGCCAGCGGGACCGTGGGGGCAATGGGGCTCCCCCTACGTTCCCCAACATATCAGATAGGCCCCGGGGGATAGGGTCCCCAGGGTGAATAGAAATAAATGGTAGGAGCCTTTTTTAATGGAAAAATAAGGAGTCGCGTACCTAGCGCAATGCTCAGCACGGCCCCCTAGTGTGCACGCGAGGGGTACGCAACTCCAATTCACACTGGGTTCGCTACTCCAAGCAAAAATACTTTTTAAAAATTAATAAAAACCTAGGTTATATGTTAGGATATTGGGTGGCTCTAAAAAGAGCCCTTGTGTTTCTTGGGAGATTTTTGTAGCTACATGTAAGTGCCAATGCAGAGTCTCAAGTTGTTGAGAAGGACTCTGTTTCCCTCATCTGTGAAATGTACACCATCAGTCCTGTAGATGCCATCCATATTAAAACGCAGATTGTTTTTGTATATGGACCCCATACTATGGTCTCTGAGATAAGCAGAAACAGCTTTATTGACATTTTTCTAGCTTTCTCAATCTGTGGACAAAATTGATTGGACCTGTTCCATTTTTGTCTTTGGCATATGTTAGAGTACACAAAGGCAATTTAGGGGAAAAGCAACATCAATTCTGCAAAGGTGTCCTTCATTAGCATTTCCAGAGCTAACCCAGTCAATGTGCCTAGGTCATTGCCACCACAGTGCACAATCATGAGGTCAGGTGGTTGGAGATGCAAAAAGGATTAAATGAATGGCATCAATTGGTGCCACTTTAATCCTTTCTGTCCAATCCATTTAATATCTACATTTTGCAAAGCTAGGTCTTTGTCAATACCTCTGCTTTCAGCATACCGTTTGCACCAGAAAATATAGCTGTGTCCAATAATCCACACAGAAAGCATCTTGAAGGGATTTCTGCAGGTAATCAGAAAATGTCTGCAGCTGAGGTAGACAGGTGGAAGAATAAAATCTATCTAAAATGGTGGACAAGATACTGTTTTTAAGAAAGAAGAGATTTGATTGGCTGTTTAACAACACTCTACATTCAAAAATAGGGTGCATTTTACTTTGTTTAGAAAGCATGTTCCTTATTGGTTATTAATACTTGTTGGAAAAGTACAGCAGAAAGGATAAGGGCAAGCATTGCAAAGCCAACCACACACCTGCTGTTGTCATCTGTAACATTGTGTGGTGAACTTGTGACCTGGCAGCTAAGTTGAATGTTGCATGACCTGTTGCTATGGAAACTGACATTAAGGACAAGGGGTGAAGATGTCAGTTGAAAAGCATTATTCTCTATGACCAATGGAAATTCATTTTTCAATTTGAAAAACACTGGGAAGCAATGCCATTTGTTGTTTATGTCTATATGTACGGAAAAAAGAGGGAAAAATTGCCAATACTGGTTCACACTTGCAGAGTGTGTTGATCTACATTCTCTGTGTGAAAAAGAAAATCCAGAGTGAGTGTGTGAGAGTTTTCATTCAACAGATTTATTTAAAGGTGAGTTACATATTTTTTAGGTTAATTTTAAAAAAAATGTCATTTTTATGAAACTGTGTTGTTTGAAATATATTATAAAATGCACAGATGTATATTGGGATTATTTTTATTGTACTTAAAGTTTGCTTAAAAAACAGTATGTACAGTTATATATTTATTTAAGTGTGTTGGAAGATATAGTTGAATGAAGGCTCTTATTTACTATTAATTGGTTAAATATGTACTAAGAAGGTGTATTTTCTTAAATATTCATATAAGGTGTAGTTTATTAGGCATAATTATTTCAACTGTGTAAAAAGGTATAGTTTAAAAATATTGCATTATTATAAATAGTGTGGTAAAAGGAGGTACAATTGTGCTGTTTGCAAGAGCATCATATAAGGTGTTAATAATTATGAATCTGTTATTAGTTGGTACAGACAGTTTGTGCAGTTTTAAAAATCCTTATAAAAAAAGTGTTCTTTATTCCTGTTCTTCATTAACCTCTTCAATGCCCATGACGAGCTGGTCTCGTCATGGGCCGCGGTTGCGCTGTGCCCATGACGAGACCAGCTCGTCATAAACCCCGCCCGCTAATGAAACGGCCGGCACAGGGCGGGGAAAGGGGCGGGCACTGAAGGGGTTAAGTCTGTTGAGAGGTACAGTTTGATGAAGTTGCTTATTTGTAGATTTAAAGGACAATATGTAGCTGCAAAGAAAGTCAGTACATTTTATTCTTCCTGGAATGTAGTAGTTAGTATTTCATGTGTCAGGTATTTGTTTACATTATATTTATATTTGTATGAATTAATGATAGGTATCTAATTAGAGGACTGCAAAGGTGGTGAAAATGTGATTTTATAAGTGTATGAGAAGTGATTTTGTGGTTCTATAATGTGTAATTTCGTAGTTAGTATATAAGTAAATGTGCACAATCTATGCGGTGCCTTCACCCCCTGCACACTACTGATTCACTCCTGCAAAAATCCATACAGTAGCCATGCAGATAAGCAATCACACTGTCATTCCCTGTCCAATCCTCCTATCATCCTGACAGCACCATGTCTGTATCTACTTTCTGGGCTGAAACACAAACACTTAAAAACTCACCCTTCTGTCAACTACCAACACTCTTACTATCTAGTCACTGTGCATACACCCATAGAATGCTTCAGGCATTAAGACACATTGGGGCATATCAGCAAGGGCTGGCGATAATTATCGCTCAGCGCTCTTAGCGTGAGTATAATTATCGCCGGCCAACTCCAAATTTTCTCACGGAGATAGGGTGCTATCAGCAACGCTTATCTCCAAAGCGATAAAATTCACAGCGTAAGCTGCCAATTGTGAGATTATCGCTGGAAATACAGCGATAATCCCACAAGGTTTGGCGATAGCTTGCTGATATGGATATCATGGCTAAGTAGCCATGATATCCACCCTACATAGGATATTATGGCTAAGTCAGAAAAATAACAGACGTAAAAAAACAGCGTTAACCGTGGTTAGCGGTGCTTTTTTTTTATCTCTAAGAGGGTTAGCGATATCCTTGTTAATAGGAGAAATGTCGCTTAGCGACATTTCTCCTATTATTTTACTCTGGAACGCCCCCTTTGCATCTCATTAAAGATGCAAGGGGTAGCATAGAGTAAAAGGGTGCTAACATGCAAGGAACATAGACAGCAAAAGGCGCACCACAATTTCAAAGTAGATCAAAATCAGTCCATATACATTCAATTTTTTCTTTTTCAAAAAGATCTTCTTTATTTTTCATATGTTAAAATGACATTTAAGAGCAGCCAGAGCAGCCGACGCGTTTCGTCCACATGGGACTTCTTCAGGGATAAATAATGAGTATATCAAAAAGTAAAGTGGTGATCATGTATCGATGGGTAGCAAATGCGCGTCCCGTCTTAGAGAGAATCAAGCGTCCAATGAAGTAAAAACCAATGATATAGTGGGATCCCAACTCTTTAGAATGCATAAATAATGAGTATATCAAAAATTAGAATGGTGGTCTTGTATCGATGGGTAGCAAATGCGCGTCCCGTCATAAAGAAAATCAGGCGTCCAATAAGGTAAAACCAGTGATATAGTGGGATCCCGACTCTTTAGTATGCCAGATTCCGCATCCTCCAGGTCCTAGATTGCAATCCTCAGGTTTTCCGTGAAAACCTGAGGATTGCAATCTAGGACCTGGAGGATGCGGAATCTGGCATACTAAAGAGTCGGGATCCCACTATATCACTGGTTTTACCTTATTGGACGCCTGATTTTCTTTATGACGGGACGCGCATTTGCTACCCATCGATACAAGACCACCATTCTAATTTTTGATATACTCATTATTTATGCATTCTAAAGAGTTGGGATCCCACTATATCATTGGTTTTTACTTCATTGGACGCTTGATTCTCTCTAAGACGGGACGCGCATTTGCTACCCATCGATACATGATCACCACTTTACTTTTTGATATACTCATTATTTATCCCTGAAGAAGTCCCATGTGGACGAAACGCGTCGGCTGCTCTGGCTGCTCTTAAATGTCATTTTAACATATGAAAAATAAAGAAGATCTTTTTGAAAAAGAAAAAATTGAATGTATATGGACTGATTTTGATCTACTTTGAAATTGTGGTGCGCCTTTTGCTGTCTATGTTCCTATCTTGCCCCAGAGGTTGGGGAGGTATTGTGTTAGCGGGTACCAGTCGAGAGCGCACACAGAGGGTGTAATTGAACTTATCACCTATTAACACAAAGGGGAACACACAAATCCGGTGCTGTCCAAGAGGGTTACCGCTAGCTTCGTTTCCTTTAAGGTGCTAACATGCAAATTTGCGTGTTAGCACCGTGTTGCTGATAGGGCGGTAGTTTTATCTCTGCTTTTTTGGCTTTGGCTTTTTGTTGATTTGCCCCATGGTGTACAGTGAAATATGCGCAATGTATGCAGGTTTGCAACCCTCAGCAGACTACTGATTCACCCTGGCAATAAGCCAGGTAGTATTCATGCAGTGCTCCAATCCAATGTCCTTATCTAATTTCTGTGCCAACAGACAAGCACTTAAAAACTCACCCTCCTGTCAACTACCAGCACTCTCACTATCTAGTCACTGTGCATACACCTATAGAATGCCTCAGGCATTAAGACACATAGTGCTACTGTGAAATTTGTGCAATGTATGCAGGCCTGTAACCTCCAGCAGACTATTAATTCACCCTTGCAATAAGCCAGGTAGTATTCATGCAGTGCCCCAATCAGCCTATCAGTATTTGTCCACTCCTGCAACTATCCTGACAGAAGCATGTCCTTATCTAATCACTGTGCCAACACACAACCACTTAAAAACTCACCCTCTTGTCAACTACCAGCACTCTCACTATCTAGTCACTGTCCATATACCTGTAGAATGCCTCAGGCATTAAGACACATAGTGCTACAGTGAAATGTGTGCAATGTATGGAGGCCTGTAACCCCCAGCGAACTACTGATTCACCCTTGCAATAAGCTAGGTAGTATTCATGCAGTGCCCCAATCAGCCTATCAGACTCTGTCCACTCCTGCAATTATCCTGACAGAAGCATGTCCTTATCTAATCGCTGTGCCAGCACACAAGCACTTACAAACTCTCTTTGCTGTCAACTACCACCACTTTAACTATCCTCTCCAATTTCATGCACTTGTAGAACGACTCAAGCATTAAGACAAGCAGTGGTACAGTGAAATGTGCACAATCTATGCAGGCCTCTAACTCCCAGCAGACTACTGATTCACCCTTGGAATAAGCCAGGTAGTATTCATGCAGTGCCCCAATCAGACTGTCACTCTCTTTCCACTCCTGCTATAATGTTGAAAAAAGCATGTCCTTATCTAATGTCTGTGCCAACATAGAAGCACTTATAAACTCTCCCTGCAGCCAATGAAAAGTAGTGGAACTTTCCAGCTACTATCGATGCACTAGTAGAGCGACTCAGGCATTAAGACAAGCAGTGCTACAGTTAAATGTGCGCAATCTATGCAGGCCTCTAACCACCAGCAGACTACTGATTCACCTTTGGAATAAGCCAGGTAGTATTCATGCAGTACTAGGACTTCTCTGTTGAATGAGTTTTGGACTATGGTAAGGGAGCCAGAGAAGGCTTAGTCCCTTGTCTCTTCCTTTTTGTGATATTGAGTATTCATGCAGTGCCCCAATCAGACTGTCACTCTCTGTGCACTCCTGCAATCATCCTGACAGAAGCATGTCCTTATCTAATTACTGTGCCAACACACAAGTACTTAAAAACTCACCCTCCTGTCAACTACCAGCACTCTCACCATCTAGTCACTGTCTATTCTCATGTAGAATGCCTCAGGCATTAAGACGCATAGGTGCCGATCACAATCCGGTAAAAAATTCCCCCGTGCGACTCGTATCTGGTCTTTTTACCGTACGAATCGTACAAGTGCCGTACGAACTGGCAATCACGATTCGCATGGTAAAAAGTCCATACGAACCGCACTGGGAATCATTCCCCACACGTCCTCGGGTCGGAAAATGTGTCCGACACGTCCTCGGACGATTTACCTTACAAACGTGAAAAGCCAAGTCCGACCGAGGAATCACGATCCATCCCGTGCGTCCGAGCGTACAACCGTATGGAAAAAACACCGTCCGCACCGAACACCTATAGCAACCATGGAGACATGTGCCCGCATACGCGCCCAACACTCCCCCCAGCCCCCGTACGTCCGACACGTACCCCCCGTGTATGTATACCCCCACCCGTCTAGGTACACCCCAGTACGTTCCAGTCGTACCCCCACCCCAGTACGTGTCGTACCACCGTCAATGTACACCCCCCACCCCTGTACGTGTCGTACCACCGTCAATGTACACCCCCCCACCCCAGTACGTGTCGTACCCCCCGTGTACCTACACCCAAGTACGTTCCAGTCATACCCCCACCCCTGGACGTGTCGTACCCCCCGTGTACCTACACCCCAGTACGTTCCAGTCATACCCCCACCCCTGGACGTGTCGTACCACCGTGAACCTACACCCCAGTACGTTCGAGTCGTACCCCCACCCCAGTACGTGTCGTACCACCGTCAATGTACACCCCCCACCCCAGTACGTGTCGTACCCCCCGTGTACCTACACCCAAGTACGTTCCAGTCGTACCCCCACCCCTGGACGTGTCGTACCCCCCGTGTACCTACACCCCAGTACGTTCCAGTCGTACCCCCACCCCTGGACGTGTCGTACCACCGTGAACCTACACCCCAGTACGTTCGAGTCGTACCCCCACCCCAGTACGTGTCGTACCACCGCCAATGTACACCCCCCACCCCAGTACGTGTCGTACCACCGTCAATGTACACCCCCCCACCCCAGTACGTGTCGTACCACCGTCAATGTACACCCCCCACCCCTGGACGTGTCGTACCCCCCGTGTACCCACACCCCAGTACGTTCCAGTCGTACCCCCACCCCTGGACGTGTCGTACCACCGTGAACCTACACCCCAGTACGTTCCAGTCGTACCCCCACCCCAGTACGTGTCGTACCACCGTCAATGTACACCCCCCCACCCCAGTACGTGTCGTACCACCGTCAATGTACACCCCCCACCCCTGGACGTGTCGTACCCCCCGTGTACCTACACCCCAGTACGTTCCAGTCGTACCCCCACCCCTGGACGTGTCGTACCACCGTGAACCTACACCCCAGTACGTTCGAGTCGTACCCCCACCCCAGTACGTGTCGTACCACCGTCAATGTACACCCCCCACCCCAGTACGTGTCGTACCACCGTCAATGTACACCCCCCCACCCCAGTACGTGTCGTACCACCGTCAATGTACACCCCCACCCCTGTACGTGTCGTACCCCCCGTGTACCCACACCCCAGTACGTTCCAGTCGTACCCCCACCCCTGGACGTGTCGTACCACCGTGAACCTACACCCCAGTACGTTCCAGTCGTACCCCCACCCCAGGACGTGTCATAGCCCCGTCTACCCACACCCCAGTACGTTCCAGTCGTACCCCAACCCCAGTACGTTCCTGGCGCACCCCCAACACAACCTCCTAAGTACGGAGCGCACCCCATGCCCCAACATCACAACCGCATGTACGAGTCTTACAAAGCCACACACAAGGACAAAATCGTACAACCAAATGGCCCATGTACACACCGTACACACGCTCAAAACGCACGTACACAACCAGGACAAAATAAAACAACACAAGAATACACCATTCGAAAGGCACACAGCCACTAAACATGGCCAACAACCACTTAAATAACACAATCACTGACCTGCAACTGCCAAAAACAAACAGAGGCCCAATACACCACCACTCCTTATAACACACCCACCCAAAATTCAAAAACTGCCACACCCACCCATGGACCAATAAAAAGGGCCCACACACACAAACCATGAGTCTTTGCAACAGACTCACTGCTGCCAGACACCACAGAACCAGACTACAAGCTACACCACACCTTACACTTGCACACCTTCACACGACCACCCTCACAAACACCCTCTCATCACATTCACACACACACACAACCATCCACACCCCCCCCCCAACATCCACACCCCCCCCCACACCCACACCATCCCCACCCACACCCCTCACCATGCCCACTACCAAGAATCCAAAGTTCAGTCACCGAGAGTTGGAGGTCCTTGTTGATCAAATCCTCAGAGTCGAGCCACAGATCTTTGGAACATTGGTCAGAAGCACCAGCCAGGCAGCCAAAACAGCCATGTGGCAGACCATCGTCGATGCTGTGAATGCTGTTGCGGACACCAGGAGGACCAAGCAGGATTGCCAGAACAGGTGGTACGATCTGCGGAGGAGGGTCAGAGCCAAGAGGCAGGAGGAACACGACCAGGCCAACGCCACCGGAGGAGGGCCCTCCCGCAGAGCCGTACAGTACCATCCCTGGGAGGAGAGGGTGATGGCCATACTGCCGGTGGAGGCAGTTGAAGGAGTAGAAGGACTCCGAGACCCGGGTGAGTACACAAACAACGCACCTCACATGGGGGGAACTGCAACCACAACCAAAATTAATAACAGGCACGCAACCACCACAAGCCATCGCATTACTCAACCACACTCCATGAGCAGGCACATGCCACTGCTGCCACCATGCCCCATGCACCCAGCTGGACAATGTCAAGTCACAGGCCACAGAAGACAACAACACATGACACGGTAACCCGGATGGCGGGAGGCTGGGCACCAAGAATCACATAGTGCGACTCCAAAGCAGACAACAATGCCCTCTGCCCATATGGCCTAGGTCACAGCCAGACAAACACTGTGTCCCAACACAGGAATGACTTGCCAGCAAATGGCGGACGCCTTGCATCAACACATGGGGGTGAAGGCACTGTTTTGCACATGCCAGCAGCTAATGAACAGCCAACAGTGTGAAAGAGTGGCAGCACACACCACCACAGCAGCAGCGCACAGACACACAGCAGACAAAATGGGTGCCTGGAGATCAGAAACAAACTCACATCAACAGGCCAAGGGCCACTCAAAGATCTGCTAACAGTGTGTGCCCAGGAAGCTGGGCCAAGGTGACAGAGGCTGACACACGGAGGGAGGTAGAGGGGGACAGAGAGGGAGGGAGAGGGGGACAGAGAGGGAGGGAGAGGGGGACTGAGAGGGAGGGAGACGGACAGAGGGAGGAGGCTGACACACGGAGGGAGGGAGAGGGGGACACAGAGGGTGGGAGAGGGGGACAGGGAGGGAGGGAGAGGGGGACTGAGAGGGAGGGAGACGGACAGAGGGAGGAGGCTGACACATGGAGGGAGGGAGAGGGGGACACAGAGGGTGGGAGAGGGGGACAGAGAGGGAGGGAGAGGGGGACTGAGAGGGAGGGAGACGGACAGAGGGAGGAGGCTGACACACAGAGGGAGGGAGAGGGGGACAGAGAGGGAGGGAGAGGGGGACAGAGAGAGAGGGAGACACAGGAAGATGGACACAGGGAGGAGGCTGACACACAGAGGGAGGGAGAGGGGGACAGAGAGGGAGGGAGAGGGGGACAGAGAGGGAGGGAGAGGGGGACTGAGAGGGAGGGAGACGGACAGAGGGAGGAGGCTGACACACGGAGGGAGGGAGAGGGGGACACAGAGGGTGGGAGAGGGGGACAGGGAGGGAGGGAGAGGGGGACTGAGAGGGAGGGAGACGGACAGAGGGAGGAGGCTGACACACGGAGGGAGGGAGAGGGGGACACAGAGGGTGGGAGAGGGGGACAGAGAGGGAGGGAGAGGGGGACTGAGAGGGAGGGAGACGGACAGAGGGAGGAGGCTGACACACAGAGGGAGGGAGAGGGGGACAGAGAGGGAGGGAGAGGGGGACAGAGAGAGAGGGAGACACAGGAAGATGGACACAGGGAGGAGGCTGACACACAGAGGGAGGGAGAGGGGGACAGAGAGGGAGGGAGAGGGGGACAGAGAAGGAGGGAGACACAGGGAGAGCAAATCAGTCCTTTGGTGTGTGGGAATGTCTGCTCGTCAGCAGGTGGACTGCGTGCATGTAGACAAGGGTGGCCAGTGCCAGAACCCCCCCTCTTCATCATGGCAAAACGCAGGGCCATGTTACAACCTGTACACGAGCACAAGGACAGCCACCTGCATCATATGAGTGTGTGGATCCACTCCATGTGCACATGTACAGTGCTACAAGGAAGGCGCAAATGCATAGCTCGGCACACATGCACACTCCACTGCTGACTGCAGTCACACTTGACGCAGCAAGTAAGACTGTGCCACACATAGTTAAAGGGGCCAAATTGGTGCCCAAGGGACACACACATGCACAAGTGCACTGTGAGTGGAATGCAAGACAGATCCTAATTCCAAGAGGAAATGTGCCAACTTTGTAACGGATGAAACATGGATGTTGCATGGATCAAAATTAACATTGTCTCTCTCACACACAGGTCAACGTCGTGCTGCACCCCCCAACACTGGGGGGGAACACTCACAGGACCCGGATCTGCAGGAGACCGATCCCACCGGCAGCGACCACTCTCACCACTCTGCGGACGACCCCGACCGACCTGGCCCCTCTGGTGTCCAACCACCTGCAGCACCTGCGTCAGGTACAACCGTGCCAACCACCACCCCCACTCCTGCCACATCCCAGGAGACACCCAGGATCCCTGCCCCAACACCACAATGCAGCCAGGCTTGCCAGGAGGGACACGGTGTCCCGGGCACCCAGGAGGAGGCAGGCGACAACGCCAATGCCACCCCTCAGGGGTCCCGGAGACCCCATGTGCCCACAAGTGCAGGCCAGACGCAAGTGGGCAGGGGTGGTGGGAGTGGAGGACGGCAGAGGCGCGAGCCTGACCAGTTGGCTGGGGATCCGGTATTTTCCCATGTCCGTAACATCCTGGACTCATACCGGCAGGACACCACGGGCATGGCCCAGGTTGTGTCCGTCCTCGAGGGGATCAAGGTCCAGCAGGCCCAGCAACATGCGGAGCTAATAGCCTGTCTACAGCTACACCAACGGAGGATGGAGGACAGACAGGCTCAGCAAGTGACGGCGTCCCAGGGGATTCACGCTGAACTCCGTCGGATGGCCGACACCATGGCCGACCCTCCCTGTGCCAGAAGGCGGAGAACATCACCACCCACAGGGAGGGATCATGAGGAGGAGGAGGAAACATCCGACGGAGCATCCCAGACGTCGTCACGGCCTGCTGCTGAGGTTCCCCGCAGGAAGCCGGGTCGTCCACGGAAAGGACCGTGAGGGTGGCTGCTACATCACCATCTCCCAGGACACCTGGCCTGGCACCTGGCCCACTGGAGCAACAGCATCACAGCATCAAGAGACATTCTCTGCCACATGGCCCTGCTGGTCACTGGCTGACCAATGTTGACAAAGACTGTGGCATGGACTCTGAGGATTTCCAATGGCAAGGACACCAACTCCCCTACTGAACTTTGGATTCCCTAATCCCGGAAAGGCCCTCACTTTGCCCCCCCCCCCCAATAATAAATCACACTATTAAGAGTAGATGCCTGCTGGTAGCATTATTACCTAACATGTGTCTTGTACAGTCTAAACATGCCTGAGTCATCTGTTCACTTCAACCATCCACACCCTGGGGCCTGAGTCTGGCACAGGACACATGGGTCACAGTTTTCTAGGCAAGACAGACATGGAACACCATACACACCCGTGATGGTCAGAACCAGCTGAGGGGGTGGCCGAACAACCATGCTGACAGACACATTGAGTACAGCAACAGTCATGCGCAGAGGTCAGGGATCCTGGCCCGTGTCCTGGGGGGCACCCAGGTACGTGTAGACAGGTGGCAGAACCATGTCCTGCAAGCTTGAGTCCGGTGGATGCAGAGAATGGGGTCATGGACAACGTTGGATGCATGGGGATGGCACATGTCACAATACCCACACAGTCATGGACATCATGCCCATTACACAGTCTCAGCACACACACACAGCTTGCATCTTGCCACTCGACACATTGACACATAGCCACAATCAGGGAATACCATGCCAGACATGCAGGATGCACCGTGCCAACACACCAGCATTGACTGAGAAGAGGCACCTTGGAGGCATAGGGACACCTTTAATAGTCATGTGTTTGGGATTGCAGAGGCAACTTGAAGTACACATGAACACATCATGTGGAGTAACATGTGGCTCCAACACTGGCACCCCCCTTCTGCAGCACAAATGCGTGATAGCCATGGAACTGGCACACAAGTGTCAGATAACAGCTAAATACCCACAGCTGCTCACGGAGAGACTGCCATACACCATACATCCGCTGATGTGGAAGTCCCACGCCATGTCAAGACAATGTTAACCGTATGTGTCCGAGGGCAGTGTCACACACATTGATGCCTTCATCACAATCCACTATCCCATCACTGATGACTGACAACCAGGCAGCCCATCTATTCAGGTGTACCCAGCTGCATGTCGTGTCCCATGGGGATGCCACATGTCTGCAGAGGACCCAAACCCCGACCGGGGCAGTGTGCACACATCGTGAACAACTGCCACACCCAATACACCCCAGATGCATCCCTTACCCCATGGAGACTTCCAAACGTGTCCGTGCCTGTAACGCTGAGTCAGCCCACGATGCCATGTCCATGAGGAATAGCAGTGCCACAACAATGCAACCAGAAGACGGCATGCGCAGGTACCTGGGGAAGAGAGACACACAAGAAGTCAGCCACAAAAAGCACAGCCACTTGCATGTGCATTTACTCGACACATGTATGGATGACAACATGCTAGGTCACAATTATGCCTGGGGAAATACTACCATCACTGCCACCATCACTCCAGTGACACACCCACACACACCTCTGACCCACGTGCCATACATGCAGGTGGAGACACACATCACAACGCATGCCACACGGGGACCAATGCGTGCACACTCAGACCCTGGTACTCACCACTAAGCAAAGAAGTCACGTATGAGCCGAGTCCGGATGTCCTCTTGCGGCTCCACATCCTCCACATCACTAGCCCCATTGCCAAGCCCTTCGTCCTCCACGGGTGGATGGTCCTCGTCATCTTGATCCAGGATGAGGGGCACAGCTCTTTCAACTGCCATGTTGTGCAGCATGCAGCAGACCATGAAGATCTTGCAGACCTTCGCCGGGGCATATGGGAGTGCGCCTCCGGTCTTGTGGAGGCACCTGAATCGGCTCTTCAGCATGCCAAACGTCCTCTCTATCACTCGCCTTGTCCGGCCATGGGCGGTGTTGTAGCGGAGCTGGGCCGGCGTGATGGGGTTGCGGAGAGGTGTCAGCAGCCAAGGCATGTTGGGATAGCCAGCGTCCCCTAAATGGAAAGCACATGGATATCGTTAGAACTGGCGAAGCGGTAGTGCTGCTCGGCCAAACAGAATACAGGACAGACAGACTGTACCCACCAACAACACATGCCCGTTCGTTGCGCAGCTGCATCATCATATCAGGCATCCCGCTACGCCTCATGATGTAGGCATCGTGTGCTGATCCTGGAAAACGAGCACAGACATGTGAAATCACCATGTTGGACAGACACACCACAAGGGCATTGATGGAGTGGTAGTGCTTCCGATTGCGGTACGCCACCTCCCGTGCGTGTGGTGGTACCAAACCTACATGTGTCCCATCTATGGACCCAATGACATGGGGCATCCCTCCCAGGGCATAGAAACCACGCTTGACCTCAGTCATCTGTTCAGGGGTTGGGAACTTGATGAAGTCATCCAGGTGAATCAACATGGCCTCCAAGAAATCATGCAGCACACCGCTGAACATGCTCTGGGACATGCCACCAACATGAGCTATGGTATATTGGAAGGTACCCGTGGCAAGGAAATGTAGGGCAGCCATTACCTTCAGCTGGGGTGTCAGTGCCGTAGGATACCTGTGCTGCGGTTGCAGGTGTGGTGCCAGTCTCGCCGTCAGCTCCAGAATCAACGGTTGGGTGAAGCGGTAGAGCCGGATCCTGTCATTCTCCTGCATGGTGGCCAAGTCTGGAATTCTTCGGGCAACAGGAGGCGCTCTGCAGTAATTTGGAAGTGACAAGGAAGAGTGAGTGCACTACGAGAACAACTCATGTCTACTGAGCACATGTAAATCTGGCAATACACACATGCCACATAGGGAGTCAGGCATGTGCTACATGCCCAGGACACGTATGGATGCAAGGTGACACTCCTTCCAAGACCCAGCTACACACGGTGATTGAGAACCTCCCCATGCCACGCCATGAAAATAGCTGTGTCCCAGTGCAAGTGCACTGCCCGACGCAAGACAGGAGTGACATACACCCACACATCAGCAGAAGTGTGATGCTGATTGCAGAGACTGGCAGCGGAACACTTGAGCCACAGGTCACATGACATTACACTAGTCCAGGCCACACACCTTGCCATGAAGGTGCACATGTCATGACTCCCCACACATTCCTTGTGAGTTTGCTGACATGGCCTTGTCACGCTACTCCGTGTCCCTTGCATACATGTGCACCTCACATCCGGTAACACATATGGCATGGTGTTGGGAACAGTGTGCAATGACAATCTACACACAGCCACATGTTGGTTGCTGCAACGGCTGCAGCTTTTGAGGGTGCTACAACATCAACCCGATGTAAATCCCGGACACATATATGGCATAGTCACATTGTGCACTGTGGGTAGTGATGAGTCATGTGTCATGACCCCTGTACCGGGCATCATGGGACACTTCCGTGTGTTGGTGTCCGTGCCATGCCAGTGACGCTCACCCCAAGTGCGCAGTCCCACATGCACACATGTCAAAGGAGTCAAGGGCATGCCTGGCACACATTGCACCCTCACACAGTACACATGTACACATCTCATCATACATCTGGTGCCTTCTCCACTCAGGAGGCATGTTCCACATCACAGCCTGTGACACCTGTGCCCCACACATGTGGTAATGCACAGACGATGCCTTGGTGTCCATTCCTGGACAAGTATGTCCATCCATGGACAAGTATGTCCGCCCTATTCCGACATGTGTGTCGCCTATCACCACAGTGATGTGTAAAATCCGCCGTACTGCTGCTGAGAGGGCCTGTGCATGTTCCCAAATCACTGTGGGAGTGCTGCCGTATGTGTACCCATCGTGATGGCGAGCGTAGATGCGAGTGTACGGTCCGTACCACTACGAGTACGCATACGCGTGCAGACCCATAGTGATAGAGAGCGTAGATGCGAGTGTACGGCCCTATCACTATGGGTCTGCACGCGTATGCGTACCCGTAGTGGTACGGACCGTACACTCGCATCTACGCTCACTATCACTATGGGTCTGCACGCGTATGCGTACCCGTAGTGGTACGGACGTACACTCGCATCTACGCTCACTATCACTATGGGTCTGCACGCGTATGCGTACCCGTAGTGGTACGGACCGTACACTCGCATCTACGCTCACTATCACTATGGGTCTGCACGCGTATGCGTACCCGTAGTGGTACGGACCGTACACTCGCATCTACGCTCACTATCACTATGGGTCTGCACGCGTATGCGTACCCGTAGTGGTACGGACCGTACACTCGCATCTACGCTCACTATCACTATGGGTCTGCACGCGTATGCGTACCCGTAGTGGTACGGACCGTACACTCGCATCTACGCTCACTATCACTATGGGTCTGCACGCGTATGCGTACCCGTAGTGGTACGGACCGTACACTCGCATCTACGCTCACTATCACTATGGGTCTGCACGCGTATGCGTATCTGTAGTGGTACGGACCGTACACTCGCATCTACGCTCACTATCACTATGGGTCTGCACGCGTATGCGTACCCGTAGTGGTACGGACCGTACACTCGCATCTACGCTCACTATCACTATGGGTCTGCACGCGTATGCGTACCCGTAGTGGTACGGACCGTACACTCGCATCTACGCTCACTATCACTATGGGTCTGCACGCGTATGCGTACCCGTAGTGGTACGGACCGTACACTCGCATCTACGCTCACTATCACTATGGGTCTGCACGCGTATGCGTACCCGTAGTGATAGTGAGCGTAGATGCGAGTGTTCGGTCCGTACCACTACGGGTACGCATACTCGTGCAGACCAAAAGTGATGGAGAGCGTAGGCATGCATGTACGGGCCGTTGCCATGCATTTGGGGTGCCCTAGGGCCCCCACACGCACCGTACCTGTGTGTGATGCTCCAAATTACATAGGGGACAAGTATTAAGGCCTACATGCATGCTGGTTGTCATGGAGACCAAGTTCAAAATTCGAAATTGTTCTGGAAGGTGCACAGCAGAAGTCAGTTGGGATTTGTCTACATTGTTGCAATGTGTTTGTGGGGCTGACATCATGCAGGAGAATGAAACCGATAGAGAACCCACAGACTGCTAGGTTTGAAGGGATTGGTGGAAACATAGGATGCAAATGTGAGTGACCAATCTCTCTGTACTCCTGTGCATGAGACTGGGCAGAAGGGCACATATAAGGCAGCCAGGTCCCATGAGGGAGCACTTGCCTGCACATCTTTGCATTCGTCGACCCAGCTGCTGCTACTGATTCCCTGGAACCATGTCAAGGGCTGTGGAGAGGACACAGCCATTCACCCTGGAGGAGAACATGGCTCTGCTGGATGTGATCCTCCCACAGTACTCCATGCTGTATGGGCGACCAGGTTATCAGGTGAGTGCATAGGCCACTGCCACAGACTGTCCCTATGTGGTGACTGTGACTTCTGCCATTGCGTCCAGGTGTAACACACATGCCATGTACTGTCGGGGGGGTCCCAGGGGGGGGGGTGCCTGATGTCTCCCAGCAGTGCCCTGAGACAGGAGGGGTGGGGGCCTATCACTCACAGCAGTGCCCTGAGCCAGGAGGGGTGTGTGCAGAGTCCTCCCAGCAGTGCCCTGAGACAGGAGGGGTGGGTGCAGAGTCCTCCCAGCAGTGCCCTGAGCCAGGAGGGGTGGGTGTGATGCACAGTGTGAGCCTAGATCATTGATTGTGACATTGCCATCATTCCACCTGTGTACCCACTGTGGCACGTAGTGCTTTTCCCCTCACCAGGGGATGATGTCCCTATGACAAAGGTGCAATGCGTTGGCTGCATGACATGCCTTGTTGTTACCAGCTAATTTGTACCCATATGTCTCTCTGTGACATGTGGCTGGTGTATTGATGTGGTGTCACTTGTTCCTCCTCACAGGTAGGCGCCACTGCCAAGGAGCAGATCTGGCTGACCGCCGTCAGTGCCGTGAGGGGTGTGGATGGTCGGAGGCGGTGCCTGGCCCAGGTGAGGAAACGCTGGCAGGATATCCGGTGCTGGACGCGGAGGATTGCACGGCTCCTGCTGGGGGACTCACCTGAGAGCCACAAGAACCGCGGCCGCCGCCGTCTGAGCCACCTCCACAGGCGTGTGCTGCCGGTGGTCTTTCCAGACCTTGAGAGGCGCTTACAGGCGATGCAGCAGCCGGAAGGGGGTAGGTACATGTGTGTTTGTTGTGTGTCACCGGCATTTGTAAGGGCACAGTAGCATGAATCCACTGGCAGGGTTTAAAGGTGCTGTGCAGATCCTGTTTGCCCCAGTATAGCGCTGTGCCCCTGCCACCCTTCCCCTCCTTGCAATGTGTTCCCTGGTCTGTGTGTAGTCACTCCTTCACAGGGTAATGTAGGCTGGCGCTTTGTCCACGGGAACAATGTCTGTAGCATCATGTGTGGGGGTGGTGTGTAACAGGTTGTGGGACCTTGCCTGTGCACTGTCAAGTTCACTGCATGTGGGTTCCATGTCAGTTGGCACTGATGCTGACTCCAGACATGGGAGTTGGTCTCTCATGTGTCATGCCTTACAGCGCGCATGTCCTATGTAGTGGCCTGTGACATGATGTGCATGACTGTGCGATACACATAGTGCAGGGATGGTGACGTGTGTTGCTGTCATTACCATTCAGTAGCATGTAGTTGCGTGCCCACTACTGTCCCCTGGGGCACCTTTTCCTCAGTGGTGTATGTGTCATCATAAACGTGGCCACTGTCAGTGTCTACAGCGTAAGTTGTGCTCTGTGCCATTGTCCCCTGTCACCATGTATATAGACGTGCTAATTTGTACAGGTGTCCACTGTGCAGCCTGACCTGATTGTCCTTCTTCATACTCACAGTTGCCAGTGCCTGTGTGTCTTGTTATACTCATCTGAGGATGGGCACTGGTACCTCATTATTTGTACAGGCGCACCTTGGCTGTTTGGCGTCCAATCTTGCTTTTTGCCTGCCCCTGTGTGTATCACCCAGACCATGAGATGTTGGTGCCACCTGTGTCTCCACAATTTGCCTCGTGTAGGGTCTTGTTGGGGCGGGCAATGCCTATGTGTTAAATCCTGATTACCACTTGCTGGGTCTGGGCAGTGTGTGATGTGCCTGGACACACACGCAATGTGCAGTGACCGAGTCATGTTGTGCATGTTTTCAGCATTACCTATGCAGCATGTGTCTCAAGTTCATGGATATGGTCCCTGGTCATCGGTATTTTCGCCAACGCTGTGTGGTGCAGATGCAGTGCTGGATTGTCCCCAGGACCTGGGTGCTATGTCAGACTCCTTTTCCTGTGTTTAGCTATTGTCTCATGCTCTCCATGGTATTTCAGTGGCATGGTGGCTCAACCAACTGTGTGTTTCATGCCCTACATCGGTACCCTGTTCAGTAGATGTTAGGGATCTTCCTTTTCAGGCCATGCAATGTTACCTATGTAGATTGGACTCATGTGACAGATGTGTACAGGTGTCTGAATAATTTCTGTCTCTCCACCCTGCCCACAGCATCGTCGGGGGACACAGAGGGAGACATGGACACAGACCAGGCGGAGGGACCGAGCACCAGTGCCAGCCGTGACATCGGGTCTGGCACATCGAGTGGGACAGAGGCGGAGGAGAGTGTGGCCGAGGACCTGTCGACTGGCACATCAGACTACGAAGCTGACAGGTCCGGGGACGATGTCGCCGAGTGGGCGGAGGCTGCACCAGCAGCTGACAGCGGAACAACACCTCGCACCGCCCCCTCAGTTCCCATCAGCCGCCTCCCACTTGCTCGTGTCCCTTCCCAGCGTGCCCGGTCACCGCATGTCTCCTTCATGCCAGGCACCGCACCCCCTGCCCCTGTCTCCACTGCTGCCGCCAATGCTGAGTCTGTGGACATCCAGCGGCAACTGCAGGTTGGTCAGGCTGCGATCCTTAATGTCCTCCATGCCCACGGGCAAACCCTCAACAACATCGAGGCATACTTGGAGGGCATTCATTCATCGCAGGCTGACCAACGCAACTTGCTGAGGTCCATAGACTCCACACTGACTGCAGCAGTGGGTCTCCTGCAGCGCGACCTCCCCCCACCTACCCCTGCCCCATCAACACTTCCCACTCCCATGCCTGTCCCACGTACACCCAGACGTCGGCATGCACCCACATCAACAGACACAGGCACCACACCAGCAGGGAAGGTCCACCGCACTCCTCCTGACACGCACACACAGGGTGAGGTAGGCACACCCACTGGGTCGGGGGGCAAACGTGTGACACGCAGCCATAGTGGGAGTCCGCATTCCACCCAGTCCACTCCCTCCAAATCCCCTCCCCTCAGCTCTCCTGGCCACATCTCCCCCAAGGACTCCTTCATGGCCGCTCTGTCCCTGAGCCCCACAGTGACACCACCCCGCAAGCGGTCAAGGAAGTCCTCGGTCAGGGTGGTTGATTCTCCCCCCCTGTCTACACCCTCCCCCGGTGGCGCTGCGACCCATCCCTCTGACCCCCCCCCCCTCCTTGGGGCCTGTGGATCCTTCGGGTGCAGGGGAATCCCTGGAGGACCTTGCAAAGGTGTGTAGTGCCATCCTGGCCTCTGCCTTTGGCCCTGCCCCACCCCCTGTGGTGGAGTCCTCCATCCCTGCACCCACAACGCCTCCCCTTTGCCCTGATGTCCCTGCGGTGCCTGTTGCTTCCCCCCCCATGATGCCCTCACCCCTGTGGAAGACGATGGCATGTAACTGTGCAGGCAAGGTAGGGGACACGCATCCCACTGTGTCCCCCATCCAGCTGAGACTCATTGACTGCCCTATGGGCTTTGTGAATATTGAACTGCCTGCGATCCACGGACATTGTGCTCATGCTGAATAAAGCTTAATTTTTTTTTCATTATAACACTACTGCTATGCTGGTATTGGTGTTGGTGGGGCTGCTACATGGTTTTGGGTGGTGTTTATGTGTTGGGTGTGTGGGATATGTAGTAGTGTGCTGCTCATTGGGGGGGACCCTGGGATCTGTGTGCCATCACAAGGTGTTAGCTAACTTTCTTTGTTCATGTAAGCAGTTACTGCATGGTTCAATTGTCCCAGGGTGTATTCCTTCCTCTGTGTACCCTGATATCTTCCCTGCAGGGTGTTCCCAATGTTTAGCGCAGAGCTGTGTCTACATGAGCTGTGTGTGTGAAGGAGCCCTTCTACTTTGGCCATGCATGCAGGGCCATGTCTCCACCTGCAACATTCGTGGCATCCTTGGTGATCACTGTACTTGTGTGTGGAGTCTGTTGACATGAGTTCATGGGGACATGTTCCCTTGTAGGCAGTATGCATGTGGGTACTTCCAGCCTCACACACATGTGTTGCACACCTCCTGTCTCTGGGCACTGCTGGGAGTGATAGGCACCCACCCCTCCTGTCTCTGGGCACTGCTGGGAGGACTCTGCACACACCCCTCCTGCGTCTGGGCACTGCTGGGAGGACTCTGCACACACACCTCCTGTCTCAGGGCACTGCTGGGAGTGATAGGCACACACCCCTTCTGTCTCAGGGCACTGCTGGGAGGACTCCACACCCACCCCTCCTGTCTCAGGGCACTGCTGGGAGGACTCCACACCCACCCCTCCTGTCTCAGGGCACTGCTGGGAGGACTCTGCACACACACCTCCTATTTCTGGATATGTACGCTTGGAACATACACGGTGGGGGTACGCTCCATGCATTCGAGGTGAGGGTACGGGTCGTACTTACACTGTTGGGGTGGGGGTACGCTCCATGCATACGAGGGTGAGGGTACGGGTCGTACTTACACTGTTGGGGTGGGGGTACGCTCCATGCATACGCGGGTGAGGGTACGGGTCGAACTTACACTGTTGGGGTGGGGGTACGCTCCATGCATACTAGGGTGAGGGTACGGGTCGTACTTACACTGTTGGGGTGGGGGTACGCTCCATGCATACGCGGGTGAGGGTACGGGTCGTACTTACACTGTTGGGGTGGGGGTACGCTCCATGCATACGAGGGTGAGGGTACGGGTCGTACTTACACTGTTGGGGTGGGGGTACGGTACGTACATACGTGGTTGGGGTGGGGGTACGCTCCATGCATACGCGGGTGAGGGTACGGGTCGAACTTACACTGTTGGGGTGGGGGTACGCTCCATGCATACGAGGGTGAGGGTACGGGTCGTACTTACACTGTTGGGGTGGGGGTACGCTCCATGCATACGCGGGTGAGGGTACGGGTCGTACTTACACTGTTGGGGTGGGGGTACGCTCCATGCATACGAGGGTGAGGGTACGGGTCGTACTTACACTGTTGGGGTGGGGGTACGCTCCATGCATACGAGGGTGAGGGTACGGGTCGTACTTACACTGTTGGGGTGGGGGTACGCTCCATGCATATGAGGGTGAGGGTACGGGTCGTACTTACACTGTTGGGGTGGGGGTACGGTACGTACATACGCGGTTGGGGTGGGGGTACGCTCCATGCATACGCGGGTGAGGGTACGGGTCGTACTTACACTGTTGGGGTGGGGGTACGCTCCATGCATACGAGGGTGAGGGTACGGGTCGTACTTACACTGTTGGGGTGGGGGTACGGTACGTACATACGCGGTTGGGGTGGGGGTACGCTCCATGCATACGCGGGTGAGGGTACGGGTCGTACTTACACTGTTGGGGTGGGGGTACGCTCCATGCATACGAGGGTGAGGGTACGGGTCATACTTACACTGTTGGGGTGGGGGTACGCTCCATGCATACGAGGGTGAGGGTACGGGTCGTACTTACACTGTTGGGGTGGGGGTATGGTACGTACATACGCGGTTGGGGTGGGGGTACGCTCCATGCATACGGGGGTGAGGGTATGGGTCATACTTACACTGTTGGGGTGGGGGTACGCTCCATGCATACGAGGGTGAGGGTACGGGTCGTACTTACACTGTTGGGGTGGGGGTACGGTACGTACATACGCGGTTGGGGTGGGGGTACGCTCCATGCATACGCGGGTGAGGGTACGGGTCGTACTTACACTGTTGGGGTGGGGGTACGCTCCATGCATACGAGGGTGAGGGTACGAGTCGTACTTACACTGGTGGGGTGGGTGTACGCTCCATGCATAGGGGGGTGGGGGTAGGGTCCGTACATCTCCATCCCCACGCTATGTGATGCTTGTGCGGGCCGTACCCAGGCCTTTGCCACGTGGGTACGATCCGTCCCGCCATTGTTGGGGTGACGTGGGTGTGGGCGTGGTACGTCTCGTACCCACGCTCTTGAGACGTGGGTACGGGACGTACCGGTCTGGTTGTGTTGCCGGTTCGCGTGGTGACGGACTTCCGTTGTGGCGGTCGCTGGCTTAGCTGGATACGCCCCCACCCCCTCGTAGTGACCAGGGCATGGGTGTCAGGTATGTCCTGGGCATGTGTGGTGTGTGACTTTGGTGGGGGTTTTGTGGCCTGCCCTGGTCCTGCCACCCCCACCCCCCCCACTTTCCCCCCTCCCTTAGTTGTTCTGACCTTCTGCGGCGTCTGCGTCGGAACCTATAGAGGAGGTGGACTGCTATGAGGGCCGGGATGACACGTAGGTTCGGGTCCATGTCTGTCCGTCGCGTACGGGTCCTCCTTGTTTGCGTCGTCCTGTGTGTCCGTCGCGTACTGGTCCTCCTTGATCGCGGAGTCCTGTCTGTCCGTCGCGTACTGGTGGTCCTTGTTCGCGTCGTCCTGATTTCCCGGCAGTTTTTGGCAGCCGGAAAATATTCACCGTGCGGGATGACGTCGGTGCGAATCGTGATTCCTGGTTCGTGAATGGCAGGCTGCGAGCGTCCCGACGTCAGGTCGGCCCTTTCCCGGATCGCATTGGTAGGTTTATTTTGTTCGGTCGGGCTTTTTTACGAATCGTACGGAAATGGTGTTCCGTGCGAATCGTAATTCCTTGTTTGTAAATTTTGACGACCGGGTACGCGTCGGACGGAGAATTTGCTCCGTCCGACGGTTCGTACCCGGTTTTTACAGGATCGTGATCGGCACCCTAATCTTTTGTTTGAGAGTGACTTGTCTGGACTTTCATATGCAGTCAACCCTATATTAAAAACAGGAGTACATCTTCGAAATGTTTCTGCAAAGGAATGTATGGAAAAAGTACATCAGAGAGATGATCATTTGGAATCTCAACTGATTAATTTGATGGCATGTCAGCGTGGTACTAATGAGTATTGGTATTGTCGTCATGGAGAACTTAAATGCATGCTAAGGAATTTAGGAACCCCAACATTGTTTGTTACACTAAGCTGTGCTGAATACGCATGGGATGATTTACTTCAATTTCTTCAAAAAGCAAATTCAAACATTAAAAACATTGAATTCAAGACACCTGGAGAATTGTGTTCTTTGGATCCTGTAAATGTATGCAGATATTTCAATCATAGGTTTGAAGCTATGATGTCTTTTATCTGCAACAAAAAGTATCCTCCTCTTGGAGAAGTTATTTCTTTTGGAGAAAGGAGTATCAAGCTAGAGGTGCTCCTCATATGCATATGCTTCTATGGATCAAGGATGAACCCAAATTTGGAACTGATTCGGATGAATCTGTTTTATCTTTTATTGAAGAATATGTTACATGTGCTATACCTAAAAGAACAGAAGAAAATACCTTAAGGCAACAAGTGTTACGATTCCAAAGTCATCGATGTGGGAAAAATTGTCGAAGGAAAAGTTTTATACCAAATGTCATTTTGGATTTCCACGTCCAATAATATCCAAAGGAAGAGTGAACAGTTTCATGTCAGCGGTGAGACATACCATCACTAAAAAATCTCCAAAAAATATGTACAATTTGAGAAGAAGTGAAGAATCGAAGTATATAAATGATTATCATCTAGTTATTCTGTCAATGTGGAATGCTAATATGGATATCCAGTATGTTGCGGATAATTCCATTGCTGTGGCTCGGTATGTAACATCATACATAACAAAATCAGAAGAGATGGAGTTGAAAGAAATGTGGGAAGACTTTGCCCAGTCTCAGTAAGAAATTGTACAGCTTTAGTTTGAAGATGCTGTCACATCGAGAATTTGGATAGTACGAATGTTCGGATCGGTTATCGTCTGCAAGTTTATATTCAAAGTCAAGAGGAATTATTTGGGTTAGTCTAGGTCTTGCTGCAGCGCAAAATCGAGTTCTTAAATCTATACAGGAAATTGAATATTTCGCATCAAATGAACCGGAAAACACAGATATAGTCAAAACAAACATGTTGGATACATACGATCCAAACAGAAGTCCTCATCTTGAGAACATATGTCTCTATGAAGTACTGCAATATTACAGTTTTAGGAGAAATACTACAGAGAATATAAATGAAGGAAAATATGCAGTGATTGGTTCAGAAGGATGTTTGGTGAAACATACTAAAGGAAATCTCATTAATCATGGAAAACTGAGCTGTGATACTCCTGATAAAAGAGAATTTTACTATTTAACACTTTTACAACTCTTCAAACCTTGGCGTACAGAACTGGAATTACTTGGAGATTTTGAGTGCTATGAAGATTCTTTCAATGCATGTAAAGATAGCATTGAATGCACAGTTTTTACAAATTATCTTAAAATGTTGAATGAAGAAATTGATCAAGAAGCTACTATTGCAGCTGAGATTGCTAGATACAGCTCTCATGATAGTCAAGGGTCTGCTCAACTGAGTCAGGATCCTCTAGGAGAACCAATTCTTGAAAATGAAGCAGCCATCACCATGAGTGAAGTGGAAACAGCAATGCATCAAGCTCAAGAAGATATGATGGACTTGGGAATCTTGGAAGAAAAACTAAATATTGAACAGAAAGAAATGTACCAGCAAACAGATCGACCATGGCTTTTTTCATGAAAAGAAAGCATGCACATGCACATCATTTCAACCTATCCAAATGTATGTCAGTGGTCAAGCTGGTACAGGAAAAAGTTTCTTAATTAAAGTTTTAACCGGTTATCTACAGAAAACAACGGATTTAATTTTGTCTTGTGTTGTAACTGCTCCAACTGGGTTGGCAGCACACAACATTAAAGGAATCACATTGCATCGTTTACTAATGCTACCTGTAGAGCATGAAAATAAATTGGAATATCACAAGCTATCTGGAGAAGCTTGTTATGAAGTGTCAAGAGTGATAATGGAAATGAAACTTCTAATTAGAATCTAGAATAAAGCAAATTTTAAAAATTGAATACGATGTGTTATTTGGAGGAAAACATGTCATAGTTTTTGTTGATCTGCTTCAACTTACGCTTGTAAAAGGACAACCATAATTTAAAACACTTCTGCATGAAGACACCAGAAAGTCTTTGGGAAGCATTGGAAACGTTAACATTTGGTCATATTTTGAATACAAAGAATTTATTAAAAATATGTGACAGGCAAATGATATAGATTATGGAACTATTCTTCAAGATATAAGAATTGGAGTATTGGCAGAACATGGCAAACAAGCATTGGAAAATCGTCTACTTACTACCTTGTTTGCAAATGAAAATATAGTTCCTGAAAAAATATACAAGAAAATTTCAGAAAAAAAATCTGTAATCTGCCTAATGCCAACACTGCAAGAGTGTTCTACATTCAATGAAGAACTTTTAAAGCTTGAAAATGAACAAATAATAAAAATGTAAGCGATTGATAAAATAGAGCACGAAGGAGATACTTTTATTTTAACAGAAAAATTACAAACAAAATTGGATAATTTGGAAAAATCTATATCTAAAACTGCTGGTTTAGAAAAAAATGTATATGTATGTGTAAACTGTTGGGTCATTTTACGGCGTTATTTGAATGTGGAAAAAGGTTTAGTAAATGGAGCAATGGGAAAAGTGGTTGAATTTGTAAATTATCAAAAAAGAGATGGGATTGAATCTTTGAAAATCAAATTTGATCAGATTGAAGAAGTAAAGCAAATTGGTCGTTGTTCTGCTCGTTTTTGCTAGTTAAAGATTTGTATGTTCGTAGGAAACAGTTTCCTCTTTCTTTGGCACATGCGGTGACTATTCATAAATCTCAAGGTTTAAGTGTAGACAGTGCTTTAGTAAACATTGGGAGTACCGTATTTAAAGAGGGTATGGCATATGTTGCTTTGTCCCGAGTCAGAACTTTATCTGGATTGTATTTGATTGATTTTGATGAGAGAAAGATTAGTGCAGATTCAAATTGTGTAAGAGAGTATAATCGGTTAAGAAGACTATATGCTCCCAATTTAGGTGAATATCCTGTATATGAAAAGCATGTAGTTGGTCGAAAACGGAGATATGAGAATATCTGTAGTGAAGATAAAGAGAAGAAAAAAATCAAGATAATGTTGAGATTCCAAGCAAAAAGCACAAGGAGACTATTGAAGAGATTGTTGGATATCAATTAGAAAATAGTTCAGGTATCAACTGCTATGCAAATGTAGTGGTAAATGTTGTATTTTCTTTAGAATATCTGCAACAGCAAATTATGGAGCATCGAGAAAAACGGTTTTGTTCTTTGTTGCATTCTATTTTTGAAAAATTGAAAACTGATAAAAGTAAAATCCAAAGTGTTTCTGATATTCGGAATCTTCTGGATATATGTAGTGGTTCTACACAATTTACACATAATGTGCAACAAGATGCTCAGGAATTTCTAATGTATATGCTTGCAGTATTGGAAGATGAAGGAATACAAATTGAAAATCTATTTGGACTTTGTTATAAATGGCAACATGAATGTGAAAATTGTAGATTTACTTCTACTACTAACATAGCCACTGAGAGATTCATATATTTGACAATACCAGACTGTAAAAGTGTCTTTCAACAAATTAGTTAAAGCAGCAAATCAAAACATGGAGTGTAGCCAGTGCAAATCAGAAATGTTATCAACATTAATTTTAGAAAGATTTGGAGAATATATAATTTTAATGATACAACATTGTACAGCTGATGGAAGAAAATTGGAAACGTTAATTAAAAATTTTGTAGCAAGTCAACTATCAATATCAGGAAGAACTTTTGTAGCAGTAGCAATTATTTTCCACGATGGACCTTCTACAACATCTGGACATTACACAGTCTATTTAAAATGCAATAAAGGATGGACATTTTGTAATGATGCTCATTTGGTTTTTAAATATCGTTTGGATAAGGAATTACCAAATTCATACCTAATATTTTTAAAGCCAAAGTTCTAAGAACATAATTCGGCCTATTGGGAATATGTTAATATGTATTAATACCAATACTTTGGACAATTTCAGTATGAAGGATTACAGAAATATCATTAGGCCTACAGGAAAGATATTAATATAAATTCAGCGATTTTTCAGAGATATTCTGTCAGCAAATATTTTAAATGACATCATTTAGAGTACATGGAAATTATAAAGAATTGTTGATTGAATTATTGTTTATCTTCTTTGATATTATATTTACAAAATTCTCTTAGAAAGAAGCATTTTATATATACGAGAGTTGCATTATATACTATGTTATTGAGGATGTTATTTATATGCAATGTGCAGAGATAGTTGACTATGTTTAAAATATTTTTGACACAGATTTGTTTTTTTTAAACAATCTTATTGATTGTTTGGTTTTTTTGCCGCTGTTATTATGTGATGAGTAACATTGAAATCACTATTAATAGTGAAATTCAATATATTCTGAGAACAGCAAAAAAGGCAAACTAAATAATTTATATAATGGTAGAATTATGTTGTGTTGCAAAAATGATAGGATTATATATAATAACTGTATTTTTTCTTCTCTTTTACAGATCCTAATTCTAAATTTGCACAATGGCTCAGTTATTAAGATACAAAGTGCTCCAGTCAAATGTGCACAATGTATGCAGACCCCTAACCCCCAGCACAGTACTGATTCACCCTTGCTATAAGCCAGGTAGTATTCATTTGGTGCCCCAATCAGACTGTCACTCTCTGTACACTACTGCAATCATCCTGACAGAAGCATGTCCTTATCGAATCTCTGTGCTAACACACATGCAGTTATAAACTCTCCCTGCAGTCAACCACCAGCAGTGTCAGTAACCACTCACTATCCATGCACTTGTACAACAACTCAGTTATTAAGACAAGCAGCGCTACAGACAAATGTGTGCAATCTATGCAGGCCCGTAATCTCGAGCAGACTACTGAATCACTCTTTCAATAAACCAGGTAGTATTTATGTAGTGCCCCAATCAGCCTGCCATTCTCTGTCCACTCCTGCAATCATCCTGATACAAGCATGTCCTTATCTAATTTCTGTGCCAAAACACAAGCACTTATAAAGTGTCTCTGCTGTCAACTACCTCCACTCTAAGTATCCCCTCAGTATTCATGCACTTGTAGAATGACTCCGGCATTAAGACAAGCGGTGCTACAGTCAAATGTGCACGCGCTGAAGCCTACTTACTCACCGTGAGGGGAACGGTTGTTGCTGGTGCATCTGTCGCTACTCCTGCCTTGCCCCGCACCTGTAACTTGAAAAGCCGTGAGGGGAACGGTTGTTGCTGGTGCATCGGTCGCTACTCCTGCCTTGCCCCGCACCTGTAATCTCGAAAGCCGTGAGGGGAACGGCTCTACTGAGGTCGAACTACAGCCCCCAGAGGGCTTTGCGCAGCCAGCGCGCCGACGCAGCTGAGGGGAGGAAATCCTTCAAAAGATCCGGTCGCCTCCCGCAGCGCGGGACGCGCGCGGGCAGCGCCCGGGCCATGGGCGGGCCCGTCCTTGCCCGTCATCGCCAGGAGGAGGCAGGGCTGGGCCACCCCTCGTAGATCCTCTTCCCAGCACGTAAGTGCTACCATACTGGAGAAAAGCCTCTTCCTCAGTCTGAAGGGCAGTAACAAAGAGGTGGAAGGACAGACCCAATCAACTTCTGTCTCTTGTTTGCAGAGTATGAAAGGAGCTCACTGAATAGCAGAGGATGGGCTACATTCTCCCCACCTCCCTCAAGTCTCCAAATATCAGGTGATCTTCTGCTGGGACGCTTCGTATCTGACCTACCTGCTGCCCTGTTGACTCACCTGCCGTGAGGGGAACGGCTAGTCCTGCGGGGATATCCTTCTTGCCATCGCCCTGCTTGCGGACGCCTCCGCTATCGCCGTGAGGGGAACGGCGCACCAGAACTTCATTTCCCGGCACCACTGGCGAGCGGCGCTTGCGGTGACGACACCTGGCAGCGCCGGACTACTACATAGGCCGCCAGGTGCCACCGCAGTCGGAAATAGCAGCAACCAAGGTACTGTGTCACAAGCCTGATACGCATTCCAAATCCCCGACCCATCTTATGTGTTTGAATTGATTGACATTCTGAACTATAAGATTATCAGCATCTCCCCTCACAGCTCTGTGTTATTTAATATCCAAGGGAAGCACTGTAATAACTTGCGCGATTGTGTGTCTTTTACACTTTGTCTGTAACCATGAAACGAAATGGTAAAAATCCTACCCTATCTACTTCACGGCCAACAACTAGGCAACAGACTACAACTGCGCAACCCCTCCCAAGCCTGACAGCTATTGATAAAATGCTGCAGCAGACAATTGGAGCCGTGGCTTCGGCCATAGAAAACACAGAGCGGCGTTTATCAATTACTCCTGCTATTCCCCCCCCTTCCCAAATAGTGGAGGATGTGTCAATTGCCACAACTAACGCCCTTGATCTTAATTCTTCTTTTATTTGTTCCTTCGCTGACCTACCCTGTGCTCAGCCCACTACCAGCGATACGCACGCCTTCCAGGTTCCCAATTCCCCACCCCACCTTCCTCCTAACAAGGATTCTGTGACTCGTATTGTAGTCAAGAAACCTAGGGTCGGGAAGAGTAAAACACTAAGGAAAAATAAGCCTCCAATTAATTCCTCCGTATCGACTGATACTCCTCCTACTTTGTCCCCCACGCAGGCTCCTCTGTGGGCCACTCACATGATTTTAGATCTCCAGGCCCATATTGAACATCTACTTGGCTCCCATTTTAAATCCCTCCTGTCTAGACTGGACAGATTGGTTTCTACCATCAACAATGCCGGCTTTGGTAAAACCAAGCCGACCATAGACTCCACAAATTTTCCCCCCTGTCCTGCTCTTACCGACGATAACGTCTCCGCCGCCACTGAAACCTTTTCTGCTCCCCCTCAAACAGCTGGCATGATTGTTCCCGCTACAACTATTTCTTTGACTAGGGCCACAGACCCAGAAAGTTTCAGAACACAGAGGGAGGTTACCAATGTGGGGGAAAAATGTTCAGACAATCAAGCAAGAGTGTATAGAAACACTTCTACTGAGGGACGTAACACCACATTACCCTGCATTGATTTGCCACCTGAATCTCTCCCATATGTTGTTGTACTTGCTGGTGTTCCCCCCCTATCTAAAGGGAAGAACGAGGATTTTCCGGAACTAAAAAACAAATGTATGCACTGGTTCAACTTAAACAGCCCCCTCCCTTATAACATCTCTGGAGAAATTTTGGGTGTTCGGAGATTAGATTGGATTGGGCCTACTCCTAAGTCCATCATAGGAAATTGTGTCATTGTCAATTTTAGACAACCACTTGCTGTAAATTATATCTGCAGCAGGACACCCCTTAGACCTAATACTCAAATCATCCCATTGCATCTGTCATATTTCTATCCAGCCCCACAGCACAGAGTAGGGCAGATCAGGGGTGCAAGTTGGGCGGGGGGTCAAAATAAATTGTATGCTAGACCAGTAGAAGAAACCCAGAATATGCCCTTGTTGTCACTTTTTGCTCAAAAAAATAGATTCAGTGTGCTGGAGGAGGTGGACTGACCAGTCGTGATCTTGAGCCCTGCACTCCAACCTGACAAAGTTAGGGGCACCCAATTAGCTGTAGAAAAGGATAGATGTGTGAGTGGTACCCTAGAATCTTCTTTAGTATCTTCTCCCCTGAGCACAGGATCGGAAACAAAACAAATCACCCACGAAGATTTGGTTGTTCCCCCCGATGATTTTCTGTGTGATGTTAATCTTGTGGGCACCATAATAGCAACCAACCCTCAAACAATTGAAGTCTGCACAGATCCTATGGCTGGCGACCTAGCAAATAGGAACAGAGCACTAGGTGGGGGAATAAAAATATTGTCCTGGAATGTGGCAGGGATAAAAAACAAGTTATTTAACTTGGAATGGAGTAATTTTGTAGGTACTCACGACATCTGCCTCATGCAAGAAACCTGGGCCACGGAGGAAAATTTGAGGATTGGCTATGCCACTTTTGACATTCTGGCAACCACAAGTGGTAGAGGGAGACCTTCGGGTGGTCTTTCAATTTGGGTGGGGACACATTTGGGAGCTCAGGCAACTGTGATTCCAATTAGCTCCCTGGACGTTCAATGTGTCCTCTTAACCCTAAAAGACAAACCATCGGTTGCTTTAATAAATGTCTACTCCAGACCAGTCAAGAATGGCCAAGAACCTGGTGTTATAGACGCATTAAAGCATTTTATATTGTCTCTAGACCCCCCACCGCAACTAATAGTAGGAGGTGACTTTAACTGCCAATTTGAACCCCTCGAGTCTCCTGACACGGATGAGCCGGACGAAGAAGACCAGTTCTGGCACATTTGTGAATCACAGATCTCTCCTGTCAGAGCCTGGACTCCCCTCGTCCTTCAAATTAAATCCTTATCTCTTGCACTGTCCCTAAGGGCCTGTAATGGGAGATTGAAACCTGATTGCCCAGGCCTTCCCACGTTCAAGAGACCAGGCCAAAACTCTAATATCGATAATATATTAATGGAAGCAAGACATTGGGGTAACTTATTAGAGTTTGAAATCCACCTTAGACAAGATAGTGACCATAATGCCCTTGTTCTAACTTTGAAACCGGGCAGTTTTGGTCTAACAAACCCTCCTCCCAATTTAAATAGCCCAATACCCCCAGTACTCCTTTCTAACAATAGGAGGAGGATAAAATGGCCCTACTTTCTGAAATCCCCTGCCAAACTTGCGGAAATATATCAGATAGCTTTGCCATCTCTTTCCGCAATGGGAGACAACCTGAGTGATCCAACTAAGATCCATATTCACCTAGTTAATAACTTGAGGGGCCTATTTTACCCTGTGGGAAACAAACAACACCAGTCCAGGTCACACGCCTGGTATAAGGAACCCTGCAGAAAAGCAAAAAAGGACTTGCTTGCGGCAATTAAAGGCAATGACAGGGCCAACATAAAGAAACTTCGTTTAGATTATAAGAAGGCTATTGCCAGGGGGAAGAGGGACTGGGAGGAGCAAAGATGGGAGGATCTAAGACTAACTCTCACATGTAGAGACCCTAAGGCGTTTTGGGCCACTGTGAACTCGGACGAGAATGGGGCAGCTCCACCCCTCGTTGCAAACATAGCTCCACAAGTCTGGGAATCCCATTTTGGGGAACTGTATGGGGATTCGGACGACCTTCTTTCTATTGATATATCTCCTGAGTCTAGTCTGACGAGAGGAATTGATTCTAGTATATCTAATATTGTGACTCGCCCTCCCTCCTCTATTTTAGCACCTCCACACGTGTGCCAGCCGCATCCATCTTCGATGGGTGCAGCCACTCCTGTGTCAGAACTCCCTGTGGCCATCACTCTCAAAGAAGTAGAAACCGCAATAATTAGGCTCCTTTCTAACAAAGCACCTGGCCTAGATAAAATGCCACCGGACTTATTTCGCTCCCAACCAAAAATTTGGGCCCCGTATTTGGTGGTATTATTTAATTCCATTTCTGATGGGGGCCGCCTTGCCAGATACTTGGTTGGGCGCGGAGATAGTTCCCATATTTAAGAAAGGCTGCCCATTAAAGCCGGATAATTATAGACCAATTAGCCTCATTGACATCACCCAGAAATTAATGGGCAGGATTATCTTGGATAGAATCCAGGGATGGATGGACGACAACAACATTTTGACTACACTACAGGCAGGGTTTAGATCTGGGATTTCAACCATAGACCAGATCTTCCGGCTTCAGGTTCTATATTGGAAAACGGTGAGAGTAGAGGGTGGCAGCCTCTACCTCATCTTTGTAGACCTGCGCGCTGCCTTCGATCTTGTCCCAAGAGAAAAACTATGGAAAGTCCTGGCAGAAATGGGTCTCCCACCGTACCTGATGAATATTTTAACTAGATTTCATAGCGGTAACTACGCCCAGGTTAGGTGCGGGAGACATGGCGACCTATCCTCACGCTTTCCCGTTAGGAAGGGAGTGCGCCAAGGGTGTGTCCTGGCTCCAACGTTGTTCAGCCTATACATCAATGGTCTTGTTACTCACCTGGCTGATGTAGCTAACAATGACGCCCCCAGATTGGCTACTGGCAGAGTGCCCGCTCTGATGTTTGCCGATGACACTCTGTTGATATCTAAAACATCATCGGGCATCCAGCGTATTTTGGATGGTTTCCTGGCATTTTGTACTTCCAGAGGCTTGGAGATTAACTTAGAGAAGACTAAATTTATGATCTTTAATCCTCCCAAACAGACTCGTCCAAATCCCACCCTAAATGGCTCCCCTCTTGAGAGAGTCAGGACTTTTGTGTATCTTGGAATTACATTGACCGAGAATTTTGATTGGGGACCTCAAATCGCAAAATCATGGTTGAAGCTGTCTCAAATAGCAGGGGGCCTTTGCAAGGTCCAGCGAGCCTCGGTATATAAACCAGCAGCTCCGGTGGTTGAAATATACCGATTACAAGCTAGAACAGCTTCGTTGTACGGGGCCGAATTATGGGGCCATAGAAGTATTGCCAAACTAACCCTGGTTGAGCAGGGCTTTATGAGAAGACTTGTGAGCCTCCCTGTAAGCACACCGCTCATTCCCCTACGTCTCGACCTGGGGCTAGAACCAATTGAAGACTTGGCAATTCTCCGACCCTTACTCTACTGGAAAAGGCTCTGGACGGTGCATGAACTGGCACCTTTTAGAGAGAAATTCTTGGAGGTTTGGACACTAATTAAAAGCAAGAACATTTTATGGTTATCCCATATTAAGGCTCTTAGCATAAAGATCGGCAGGACCGATCTTTGGGAATTACCGGAGGTAGCCTGCAAAAGGATTTCCAAACCTGATCTAAGAGGCCATATAAGGGAGCTGAGATTAGCTACTTTACATGGTTCAAGCTCCTTGGGGAAACTCACTAACGAGTTTCTCCTAGTAAAATTAGAAACAAGAGCAGAGGCCTTCCTCGATGTAATTTATCCGTCCCTTGCTAGGAAGCTTTATTTGCAGTTGAGGCATGGTACCTTACCGCTCAGGGTATTCACCTGCAAATGGGCAAGATCAGAAAATACAGCCTGTCCGGCATGTAACCATAGTAGTGAAGATATATGCCATGTCCTGTTTTTCTGTCCTGCATACCATTCAATAAGAAAAAAGTGGCTTATTCCCATTTGCAAGAATCTAGGGTTTAGACACTGCATGCTTGCATGCAGGGTCTTAAGATATGACACTCACCCCCCAATTGTTTTTGCTATGTCTCGCTTTTTACATGGGTTTTGGCGTAGAAGGAAAAGTTTTCTTTAAAATACTTTTGTCTTTTATCAAATGAGTCTTTTTGATAACACCAGTTTAATACACTTTTAATCATTGTATTAACTTGACTTTATTTATTGTTTTAAAGAAATGTGTAATTTCCCTGTTATTTATTCTGTGCTTTTATGGTCTCCGACCGAAATAAAGTTATCAAAATGAAATGTGCACAATCTATGCAGGCCTCTAACCCCCAGCAGACTACTGATTCACCCTTGCAATAAGCCAGGTAGTATTCATGCAGTGCCCCAATCAGACTGTCACTCTCTGTCCACTCCTGCAATCATCCTGACAGAACCATGTCCTTATCTAATCTCTGTGCCAACACAGAAGCACTTATAAAGTCTCCCTGCAGCGAACTACCAGCAGTGTAAGTATCCAGCCACTATGCATGCACTTGTTAAATGACTCCGGCATTAAGACATGCAGTGCTACAGTCAAATGTGTGCAATGTATGCAGGCCTCTAATCCCCAGCAGAGTACTGATTCACCCTTGCTATAAGCCAGGTACTATTCAAGTAGTGCCCTAATCAGACTGTCAGTCTCTATCCACTCCTGCAATCATACTGACAGAAGCATGTCCTTATCTAATCTCTGTGCCAACACACGAACACTTATAAACTCTCCCTGTAGTCAACTACCAGCAGTGTAAGTATGCAGTCACTCTACATGCACTTGTAGAATGACTCAGGCATTAAGACACGCAGTGCTACAATCAAATGTGCGCAATCTATGCAGGCCTCTAACCCCCAGCAGACTACTGATTCCCCCTTGCTATAAGCCAGGTAGTATTAATTTGGTGCCCCAATCAGACTGTCAGTCTTTGTCCACTCCTGCAATCATACTGTCAGAAGGATGGCCTTATCTAATCTCTATGCCAACACACAAACACTTTTAAAGTCTCTCTGCAGTGAAGTACCAGCAGTGTAAGTATCCAGTCACTATCCATGCACTTGTGCAGCGACTCAGGTATTAAGTCAAGCAGTGCTACAGTCTAATGTGCACAATGTATACAGGCCCGTAACCTCCAGCACAGTACTGATTCATCCTTGCAATAAGCCAAGTAGTATTCATGTAGTGCTACAATCAGACTATCACTCTCTGCCCACTCCTGCAATCATCCTGACAGAATTATATCCTTCTCTAATCTCTGTGCCAACACACAAGCACTTATAAACTTACCCTACTGTTAACTACCAGCACTCTAACTATACAGTCTAGGTACCCTCATGTCTATCCCATAAACTTCTCCAATCACGTATCCACCACTATACTTATCCTTTTACTCTGCCAATACCAGCAGTATCTTCGTATCCTATCACTCCGCCAATACCTCAGCACTCATAAATTGATCATGTGTTCCACTTGCAGCACTGTGATCATTCCAATTACTAGTAATGTATTTATAGAGTGGCCTAGCCACTAACAGAAGTACACCTCCAATATTCAATACAGTATGCATGTAGACTTCCAAACAGGAATATACTATTTATACATTTATGCGAATTCCCACTTACTACCCTTGTAGCCAAAGAATCCTCCTGTTACTCCCATGCAGTTCCTCAATCACCCATCCAGCACTATCGACTTATCGTATTACTCTGCCAATACCTAAGCAATTATGGAGCAGATTTACAAGCCCCTGCGCCACTACTACTTCACTTTGTGTAACGTAGTGGTGGTGCTCGGGGCACCTCCATTTTTACAAAGAGAGGCAAAGCCACCCTGCATGGGTTTTCCTCTCCTTGTAAATACAGCCTTTTTATACGCAGCACTTTCTGTTGAAAGGGCATTCTATGGGCAGTGCTGTGTATGTTTCCACACAACACCCATAGAACCAGACACATGTCTAAATTTACAAGAAATCATAAATCTGGACATGTGTGTGAATGCTGTACCACCCTAGAGGAGGCGTAGCAAGGCACAATCTTTTCATTTCTCCTCATTTTTTCCTCTTTCAATGAGTACTGTATTCTACGCCACACATTGAAAGTGGAAAATGCCTTCCGTGATGTTTTTTGTACAGGAAGGTGTTCCTTCCTGCACAAAAACAATCTGCCCACAATGCAGGCATCCTTGCACCATGGTGCAATGGTGCAATGGTGCCTGTGCTAGCACATGGCTACAGTTTGTGTGCCAGTGCAGAAGGAAGCACAGAGATGCGACATATTCATGTAAATATGTTGCATGTCTGTGTTTCAGAAGTGCTGCAGCGTAGTGCAGAAAAAGGGCTTGCGGTGCCACACTACAGCACTTCCTCATACATC
Source organism: Triturus cristatus (assembly GCF_964204655.1). Lineage (NCBI taxonomy): Eukaryota > Metazoa > Chordata > Amphibia > Caudata > Salamandridae > Triturus > Triturus cristatus. The sequence continues at coordinate 285,564,010 of NC_140587.1, forward strand.
TGCCCCAATAAATTCATCATACACTACAATGGCATTCTTTCAGTCAGTCATACTGTACACATATATTCAAGCATACTTTCAGACATTACCAAACAATTATAGTTCTTTTTTTAACCATATAAGGTAGTTCTAAGAAGAACTTATATTTTTCTTTTTTTTGTTTTGTATTTTTGTTATTTTTTAAACAATTTTGTATTTTTTTTGGTGTTTTTCAGAAACTTAACAAAAAAAGGAACAAAGTAAAGAGAAAACTTTGGAAAATAGATGACATTCCAAAAACAAAAAAACAAAAAAAATTAACAATGATGATTCCGTTGAGCAGCACAAACTGTGTCTACTGACTGCTCTCCGTAGCAGATAATGTTTTTGCACTTGCAACAGTGCTGCTCCAAAAAGGCAAATTCTGGATGAATATCCATAGGAGATTGGGATGTTGACGCTCCTGATGTACTTTGTCCTGCTGCTGGTGGATTTTTAGCAGCACGCTTCATTTCCTCCCGAGCCAGATTGCGAGGATGCTGCGTACGCAAGTGCTTGTACATACTGGCAGTCCCGCAAGAGTACTTCTTCTGACTGCCTCTTGATAGTACTCTGTCACAAATAATGCAGGTCACCTTGGTAGCATTGACTTTTTTTTCACCTGCTGGGTAAGTGAAAAACTTCCACACCACTGATTCTGGCCTTTTCTTTGGTGGATCCTCCACCAACAGTTCTTCATCCGAAGATTCTTCCACCTGCTGGTTCTGCTGTGATCTCATTTTCTTTTGAGTTCTAAAAGAAACACACAAAAAAAATGCAAAACTTGGTCTTGTTGAAGAAGAGATGCTCCTCTGAAAATCCTCTAACAAGAATGAATAACATGAGTGGGGTCCTTCAATACTTACAGTGGGAAATGTTATAAACCAATCAAATCTTTTATTTTGAGGTCACATGGGATTCGCGCACCCTACGCTCAGGATGAGCACACCTGACGCGACTTTGCAAAAATATATTTAAAAATAATATAAGTTAATAACAAGTAGAAATATATTATTTTCATGAATACCTTAGATAATCTCTTGCCCTAATATGTACATTAAACACACATACATATCATTTTAGAAAATAAAAACTTTCACGGGGTTCACGCGCCCCAGCACGCAAATGACGTCACGCGGGGCCCACCACCGCACAAGCGTCGCTTACCGTAATGCGCATGTGTCGCAAATACGCGGGAGCAAGAGTCACGTACTCTCAGGCTCCTCCGTTCCAAATCCTCAGGACTGTATTGATGCTCGAAAAGGGGCCCACCTCTGGACAACCCCAAGTCAGGCATTATGAAAAACACAGACTTTTGGGGTAATCGAGTGGGGGAAGGAAAGGGTAGGGACTGCGGGGAGGGAGATCTGAGAAGGAGACAAGAACACAGTATGAGCACAGATTCTACCAATAGGATTTAGAGAAGCAAACTGTAAGCAATACTGTGTTTAAAACATTTCCCACCCCTCACCTGAAAAGCAAAAGTTAGTGCCTAGAACATAGAAGAGAGCTGAGGGCGGCGGCAAGTTCACCTCCTGACACTATGTTATAAGAAACAAACAGAGAAATCATGCAATGAAATCTGACCATTCGTCACAATGTACAGGAGCTTGCTATTCTTCTCCCCCTATCCCCCTACCGATGTGCCTTGAAGTGAGGCCAGGAGCCTAACCTAAAGCGGCAACACACCCTCTTCGAATCTCTCTCCTATTGTAGAGATAAAATGACAAAAGAAAAAAGAGTCTGATGAGCTTTTCCGGACCAAAGAGCTATAACCTTTTGTCTTTAGCCAGGACAGATTTGGCGTAGTGTGCAACCAAAATCACCAACATGAAAGGTTCAAATAAACATCCAACATGAGTTAATACGAACACCAGCTTTCTAAGAAATAGTCCGCTATTAATATCCAGTAGGAATAGTATCAACAAAAGGCTCCTCTGCACAAGACCTTGAATACGCGTCTCTGCCAACAGAGGAGTATGGTAAGGTCAAAGGAAGATAAGTGTCAGGCTCCTCTGCATGAGACCGTGGATTGCGTGTCTCTGCCAACAGAGGAGTTCGGAGGGATCAAAGGAACAAGAAACGTAAAGCTCCTCTGCATGAGACCGTGTATTACGGGTCTCTGCCAACAGAGGAGTTAGTTGGCAGTAGGACAAAGCACAGAGTTTCCCCAAACTGAGACCGTAGCAACCGGGTCTCAACAAATAGAGGAGCTCAGCGAGACAAGGCAGTGGAATACCTCTTCCGCTGCAGCTGCGTTCTAAACAAAAGGTGCCTGTGCACTCTTACCACCCCAGACAACTTGGCTCTCAGGAGGAGTCTGCGAAGGGCTCGATCCAAAGGAATTATCGGCGATGCGGAATTCCTTCTATCGCCTCTTGACCCCTCGACCGGCTTTGCGTGATAGTCACATGGGGCATGACTCGCAAAGCTTGCTGGGAATTGTAGTTACTTGACACAGAATCGTTTCGAACCCAGTTACGCTGTACTGAAGGCAGTCAGTGAATAACCGGCAGCGTAATCGTGACAGGACATCCCTCTTCCAATGTTCACTGACTGCCAGACGGTTTGCTCGGATGCAGCTGGTGGAACTTGGCCACCAGTCTGGATGCGTGCACTGCAGAGACAGGCTCCCAAGAGTCCTCTTCCGGACCGTATCCTTTCCAGGAGACCAATTACAAAACCGTCCCCGCACCACCTTGGCATCCCGGATACCCATTACCTCATACTCCTGGTCCTGTTGCACCCATATAGGCTGGGGAGGCTTCTTCACCAGTCGGAGAGAGGCTTTGAGGAGGGAAACCGGGTGTATCCGGAAGTGGGCTGGCAACCTCAGTTTAACCGCTACAGGGTTTACGTGTTTAACCACTCGATAGGGGACAATATATTTGGGATAAAACACACTGTGTTTCCGGAACCTGATATGCCTGGTGGATAACCAAACCCAGTCCCCCTGCTTGAACACTTGACCTGGTCTGCGGTGTTTGTCTGCCTGTACCTTGTATCTCTCCTTGGCTTTCAACAAATTACTCCAAGCCTCTAACATAGTTTTACGCATAAGCCCCAGCCTTTCACTTAAATCAGGGAGCCTGGTGTTAGTGCCAGGCAGGACCAAAGGAGTGAACCGTGGGTGGAACCCATAGGTACAAAACAACGAGGTGTGCTTCGTTGACGAGTGAACGGCATTATTGTAGGCTATATCTGCAGCCCACAGCCAATCAACCCAAGCATCAGTAGTGGTATTGACATAGAACCTCAAGTATTGTTTGAGAGTTTGGTTCAACCTCTCTGTCTGACCATCTGTCTGGGGATGGAAACTCGTGGAGAGGGAAGAAGTGATGTGAAGCATGGAACACCAGTCTTCCAGAACCTCGCTGTAAACTGGGCTTCCCTATCAGACACGATGACTTGTGGAAGGCCATGAAGCCGGACTATGTGAGTGAGTAGCAGTTGGGCGAGTTGACTTGCCGTGGGAGCTTGCTTACAAGCTATAAAGTGACCCATTTTGGACAGATAGTCTATAACCACTTTTTCCCGGTCCTTAGGAAGCCCAACTACGAAGTCCACTGAGGATCTTTCTCATGGCGTCTTGGCCGTAGGCATTATCTGGAGTAAACCCTGAGATTGTCTATGATCTGTTTTCATCTGTGCACAGGTCGTACAGTCTCGTACCCATGAAAGGACATCCAGGCGGACGGTAGGCCACCAGAACTGATGCAATATCTTCTCCAAGGTCTTTGACCTGCACATGAAAGCACATGACACCAATTGAACGCCATCTTTCTTAAGGACGCGGTCGGAACTAGCACTTGCCAGTCTTTCATGGGGAGTCCTTGATTTAACCGCCACTCGGGGTGGAACTTGAGCCATTTCCTCCATTCAAACGTCTGGATACCCCATCTGGTTCTCTGCAGGAAATCATCCATCTGGACTACGCATAGTACTCTACTGGGTTCAATAATGGCTCTCCCCGAGGTCCGGACTTGTTGCAGCGTGTTATCTTGCCTAGTGAGAGCGTCAGTTTTCTTGTTGTTGATGCCTGGTCGGAATGTTACTATGAACTGAAACTCGGCAAAAAACAACATCCACCGTAGCTGTCGTGGGGTGAGGTGGTGAGCTGCTCGCATGAATTGGAGGTTACGGTGGTCTGTATACACCGTTACTTGATGGGATGCCCCCATCAGCCAATGTCTCCACTCCAGGAATGCATCTCTAATAGCCAAGAGCTCCTTCTCGGCTATTGTATAGTTCTGCTCGGCGGAGTTCAGCTTCCGAGACATGAATGTGATGGGATGGAGGTATCCTGTAGTCTCGTGTCTTTCGGAGAGTACGGCTCCTACCGCTGTTTCGGATGCATCTGCCTCTACGATGAATGGTAACTCATGGTTTGCATGTGTGAGTACTGGGGCTGTGGTGAAGGCTTCCTTCAAGAGATCAAACGCTTTTTGCGATTCCGTCATCCATACGAATGGGGTCTTCTTCCTAGTCAATCTGGTCAGAGGTGCTACCATTCTCGAAAAATGTCCAATAGACCTCCTACAAAAGTTCGCAAAGCCCAAAAGGCTTTGAATGTCTTCAACGTTGTGTGGACGGGGCCAGTCCACTATGGCTTTTACCTTCCTTTCAGCCATGACCTGACCCGAAGTGGGTGAGCATAACCCCTAGGAATTCCACCGTGGTCACGTGGAACTCACATTTCGTGAGTTTACAAAACAATCGATTTTTCTGCAAGGCTTGCAATACTTGGCATACATGAATGATATGTTCCTCTTCTGTTGCTGAGTATATAAGGATGTCGTTGATGTAAACGACTACGAAGATATCCAAGTATTCCCTCAAAACCTCGTTGAGAAAAAATTGAAACGCCGCAGGGGCGTTGCATAACCCGAAGGGCATCACAAGATATTCGAATAGCCCATACCGCGTCTTAAAGGCGGTTTTCCATTCGTCACCTTTGCGCATCCACACAAGGTGGTATTCCCCTCTCAAGTCCAGCTTCGTATAGATGCCTGCTGCTCTCACCTGTTCCAAAAGGACGGGGATCAATGGGAGCGGGTATTGGTTTTTTACTGTTATGGCATTTAATGCCCTGAAGTCGATGCAGCACCTCAATTCCCCGTTGGCCTTTGGGATAAAAAAGAGGGGAGAGGCTGCCGGAGACCGTGAAGGATGAATGAACCCCAGTTCCAGGAGTTTGTCCAAGTAACTCCTTAAATGTCGGTTTTTGGGTTGGGTGAGAGCGTAAATCCGACCGCAAGGTACAACCGCCCCTGGGATCAGGTCAATATGACAGTCATAACCCGGATGCGGGGGGAGTTCTTCCGCCTTGATGTCGCTGAACACTTTTATGTATTCTTGATAGCATCCTGGAAGAACTACGTCTTTTTCCGCCGCCGTTGCAATATGATGCAAGGTGGCTAAAACCGTTGAGGGTCGGGTTGGCGACTTGTTACAATGCTCCTGGCAATAGTGTGACTGTAACTGCAAGGTCTTGTTGGCCTAGTTGATGATAGGCTCATGTTTCCACAGCCACGGAAGTCCCAGTATAACCCTGTATTGAGGGGCTTGAATGATATTGAATGATAACAGTTCCCGATGATACCCCTCATAAGTTAGTTCATATTCAGGAGTGCTGTGACTAATCGGTCCAGATTCCAGTTCCTTACCATCAACAGCATACACAAGTTCCGGTGTGTTCCTGCGGATGAGCAACACCCCTAGTCTACTGGCTTCTTCTCTGTCCGTAAAACAGACGGTAGCCCCCGAATCCACCATAGCTCTGATGGGTATTGACTCTTGATTTATCCCGATGACCATGGAGATAAAAAAATGGTCTGAGTCATGAAATACAGCAAAGTTAACTGAAGGGATGGCACAAGTGCTTGAAGGATTCCCTTCCGATCGTCTCAAGCGCTGCAGTTTTCCTCCCCCTTTTCCGCTGCTACTGTAGCCAGCTGGCCCGAGCGAGGTCGACCAAATTTGGGCTTAACAGGACATTCCCTAAGGAAGTGTCCCTTCTTTCCACAGTATAAACATAAACCCTGTTTGCGTCGGTGGTCCCTTTCACTAAGCGTCAGAGAGGCTCTCACTGTTTCCATGGGTTCGGGTCTTGCGTCTGTCTTCTCCGTTGAAAATGCTCTGTCACTTAGGGGGGTGTGCCTCTCTTTTCTCTTGTGTTCCCCTTTCCGTTCTCTTAGTCTGTGGTCCAGACTCAACATCAGGTCGATGAGAGCCGCACAAGTACTGGGCTGCGGTTCGATCTGAGCGAGGACATCTCATCCTCATTGTTGACGCCTTGATAAAAGATGACTGATTGTTTGGCTTCCGGCCAATTTATTTCCGCTATCAGCCTACGAAAGTGGTTTACGTAGCTGACCAAGTCCAAGGATCCTTGTTTGAGCTCGCGCACATCTTTGTCAGCTGAGAAAATGTCTGCCCTACGATCAAACGTTTTCTCAAACTCATTTCTAAAGTTATCCCAATCGCAAAGCAGCCGGACGTCTCCCCTGACTATGGGGACCGCCCACTGAGCTGCCTCACCACCCAAATAGGAGATCAGGAAAGCCACTCTAGCCTGGTTAGTCACAAACATCTTCGGTTTACACGTAAAGTGGAGCAACACCTGGGTCATAAACACCTGAACCTTTTTCCTATCCCCGTGAAACCTTCTGGGTGGGCCAAGGGGACCTGGGACGGCATCTCCACCACCACTGATATTGGGAGTGGAGTACAACCCACACTGAATGGATTTCTCTGGAGCAAGTCAACCCTAGTCTGCAAGACAGCTGTTTCCTGTCGTGAAGCAGCCAGCTCTGCCTGTACTAGTACTAAAGCCACCATTACGTCGTCCAAGGAGGCCATCCTTGACTTCAACACAACCAGGAGGAAAGAGAATTTGTGGGCCGATAATTCTGTCAGGCTCCTCTGTTCCAAATCCTCAGGACTGTGTTGATGCTCTAAAGGGGCCCACCTCTGGACAACCCCAAGTCATGCATTATGAAAAACCCAGACTTTTGGGGTAATCGAGCGGGGGAAGGAAAGGGTAGGGACTGCGGGGAGGGAGATCTGAGAAGGAGACAAGAACAAAGTATGAGCACAGATTCTACCAATAGGATTTAGAGAAACAAACTGTAAGCAATTCTGTGTTTAAAACATTTCCCACCCCTCGCCTGAAAAGCAAAAGGTAGTGCCTAGAACATAGAAGAGAGCTGAGGGCGGCGGCAAGTTCACCTCCTGACACTATGTTATAAGAAACAAACAGAGAAATCATGCAATGAAATGTGACCATTCGTCACAATGTACAGGAGCTTGCTATTCTTATCCCCCTGTCCACCTACCGATGTGCCTTGAAGTGAGGCCAGGAGCCTAACCTAAAGCGGCAACACACCCTATTGAAAGATTTAGTACTCCAACTCCCAGAAGGGCAAAGAATGACGATTGCCCTATTCAAGGGCAGGACATGTTATAAATGCTGCAGGGGGAGGAGAAATAGCACCTACCTTCTTGAGCCTCTGAGGAAGAAAATTTTTGAAACGCGTCAGGCTAAAAGAAAGGCTGCCAATCACGTACCAGCTCCTGAACTTGTCAATATCTTTTTATTTTAGGCTGGTGACCTTGCACGCTTCCCGAGTGCTTCTCGAGTGAGTCACCGTGTGTTTGCCATTGAAAAGCGGCCGCTCAGCCACTGAGGATGCACCACCCCAGTATCCAGAGGGGGCAGCGTTGAGTGATTCACCCTCAGCATATGCGGGGAAACGTTGCAGAATTATGACTTCGATCAGCGGCTGGGGCCCAATCTGAGCTTAATCTCAAGCAGTAATTGTGCACGAAAATATTGAAAGATTTACTACTCCAACTCCCAGAATGCCTAAGAATGACTATTGCCCTATTCAAGGGTGGGACATGTTATAAATGCTGCAGGGGGAGAAGAAATAGCACCTACCTTGTTGAGCCTCTAAGGAAGAACATTTTTGAAACGCATCAGGCTAAAAGAAAGGCTGCCAATCACGTACCAGCTCCTGAACTTGTCAATATCTTTTTATTTTAGACTGGTGACCTTGCACGCTTCCCAAGTGCTTCTCGAGTGAGTCACCGTGTGTTTGCCATTGAAAAGCGGCCGCTCAGCCGCTGAGGATGCACCACCCCAGTATCCAGAGGGGGCCGCGTGCAGTGATTCACCCTCCGCATATGCAGGGAAACGTTGCAGAATTATGACTTCGATCAGCGGCTGGGGCCCAATCTGGGCTTTATCGCAAGCAGTAATTGTGCACGAAAATATTGAAAGATTTAGTGCTCCAACTCCCAGAATGCCAAAGAATGACGATTGCCCTATTCAAGGGCGGGACATGTTATAAATGCTGCAGGGGGAGGAGAAATAGCACTTACCTTCTTGAGCCTCTGAGGAAGAAAATTTTTGAAACGCGTCAGGCTAAAAGAAAGGCTGCCAATCACGTACCAGCTCCTGAACTTGTCAATATCTTTTTATTTTAGGCTGGTGACCTTGCACGCTTCCCGAGTGCTTCTCGAATGAGTCACCGTGTGTTTGCCATTGAAAAGCGGCCGCTCAGCCGCTGAGGATGCACCACCCCAGTATCCAGAGGGGGCCGCGTGGAGGGATTCACCCTCTGCATATGCGGGGAAACGTTGCAGAATTATGACTTCGATCAGCGGCTGGGGCCCAATCTGGGCTTTATCGCAAGCAGTAATTGTGCACAAAAATATTGAAAGATTTAGTACTCCAACTCCCAGAATGCCAAAGAATGACGATTGCCCTCTTCAAGGGCGGGACATGTTATAAATGCTGCAGGTGGAGGAGAAATAGCACCTACCTTCTTGAGCCTCTGAGGAAGAAAATTTTTGAAATGTGTCAGGATAAAAGAAAGGCTGCCAATCACGTACCAGCTCCTGAACTTGTCAATATCTTTTTATTTTAGGCTGGTGACCTTGCACGCTTCCCGAGTGCTTCTCGAGTGAGTCACCGTGTGTTTGCCATATATAAATATATATATATATATATATATTCACTGAAAAAAACATAGGTTTCCCACATGTTATAGTTAGCTGGACATTTCACTCGTAAAAAACCAATGAAATTCCCCCGTTATAGTTAGTTCAGCTAACTATAACTCGCGTGCCTGCAATCCACTGCTGATGACGTCACATATTACATCACTCATGACATGGTCAGTGACATCACTCATGACATCACTGATGACATCTCAAATGACATCACTGATGACATCACTGATGACATCATCCATTGAGTATGTGTTTCTGAACAATTTTAATATGTTTAATATATATAGGGAAAGGCCTGTTGAAGAATGAGTGGGTGTAGAAGTGTGTTAATGGATGATTTTCTGTGGTGCGTAACTAACTCTATAAGTGAGTCATTAAATGTATCTTACTGCAGACTAGTGACTAAACTGTGTAAATGTCTGTATGTTTCTGTATGTTGGTGTATAAGTGGCTGCATGGTTTCGTGAATACCTATATGAGTGTCTATATGTGTTATTGATTGCTTGTCTGAGTATCTGTATGGGTTCCTGAGTGTTTGTGTGGGTAGGGTGTATGTGACTCTATGCATAGATGTGTGAGTGGGTGATTCTATGGGTGCATGGTTTTAAGAGTGCATCTGTGATGGACTGTATGGTTGAGTGAGTGTATGTATGGGTGTGTTAGGGATTGAATGTATATCTCAGTGGTACATTTGTGACTAACTACATATGTGAAAGGCAGTATATGTGCGTGTAAGAGTATATAAGTGGGTAGATGTGAGAGTGTGTGATTGTGAGAGTGACTGTATGGATGAGTGTGTGCTTGCATCAATGATTCTATAAGAGCGTAAGCATGTGATACTATTTTTATGAGTAAGTGAACTTGAGTGTGTATAAACAAATAGGTGAGTAAAAGGGAGTGTGATTATTTGCATGACTGAGTAGGTGTGAGAGTACCTCTATGGATGATTGGTAGTTTGTGAGTGTTTATATAGGTGTATAAATGCATATGATAGTTTTGTATGTTGTGACTGTAAGTATGAGTGACTGTACAGGTGAATGAGTGGAGGTGTATGTAGACCTAAGAGTTAATAAGTGGCTATGTAGTTATTGGTATTGCAGTAAGTATGGTTTTGAGAATGGAACTCTTAAATTTTGATTCGGTGTATCAAAGGTTATATTAGGGTGTGAGAAGATGTGGTAATTTATCACATGGATGACGTCATGAGTGATGTCATGAGTGATGTCATTTGAGATGTCATCAGTGATGTCATGAGTGATGTCACTGACCCTGTCATGAGTGATGTAATATGTGATGTCATCAGCAGTGGATTACGGGCGCGCGAGTTATAGTTAGCTGAACTAACTATAACGGGGGATTTCATTGGTTTTTTACGAGTGAAATGTCCAGCTAACTATAACATGTGTGAAACCTAGGTTTTTTTCAGTGAATTTGCATGGTTTTTTAAATGCTAAATCCTAACTATAACGTGTGTGAAACCTATGGTTTTTTCAGTGAATTTGCAAGGTTTTTTAAATGCTAATTCCTAACTATAACGTGTGTGAAACCTATGGTTTTTTAAGTGAATTTGCAAGGTTTTTTAAATGCTAATTTATGAATGTATTCTTATATTTTTTAAATATTTATTTTACAATAAGCTACCTATATATATAGTTATAGATTAACTTTATCCTGTAATATGGAACGGCTCCGTTTTTAAAATTTTTTATTTGGACAGAGTTGAACAGCATAGTTAATATCTTCTATAAACTTATAAACACTTTAAAACATATTTTTTTTTTTATGGGTTTTCGTCCGTGCGCGCACGGTGCGCGTAAGGTGCACGCATGCGTATGTACTCTGTGTGCGCATGCGTATGTGCTCCACGTGCGCATGCGTACGTCGTGTGTGCTCCATACGCGTGTGCTCCGTATGCGCGCGTGCTCCGTACGCACGTGCTCCTTACGCGCATGCGCGTGCTCTGTATGCGCATGCGTGCGTGCTCCGTGCACGTACCCGCATGAGCGCCTGCTCCGTACGCGCCCGCGTGCTCCGTGCGCGCACCGTGCATGCACGGTGCGTGCACAGCAACTCATGTGATTTAGAAACAACACTTTTCATTGGTTTATAGTAGTTTCAGTTCCAGAAACTTCCAACACCACACCCACTCCCCTCAATGTTACTTCTGATTCCCTGGGAGAAGGAGCTGAGCAGCTTTTCCAGTACTCCAGTACTTGAGAATGGCAGAGCAGCACTCATCTTCTGGGAGTGAGCAGGAGACCCTTGTGAGACAGAGACAGAGGAAACAGAAAGACTCTTTTATATGGCAATTTTTTACATTTCCAGACGGGCAGAAGAAGGTGAATGCTCCAAAAGTCACCTGCACTCTTTGTGATCGTGTCTTATCAAGAGTAGATCCTAAAAAGAAATACTCTTTTAGTATCTTCACTATGATCAGGCACGTTAGAGATGTACATCCTGTGGCTTATGCTCGAGCTGCTAGAGAAAACCCTCCAGCAGCTCAGCCGAGCACATCCGCAGCAGCTCAGCCGAGCACATCATCCGCAGCTCAGCCGAGCACTTCATCTGCGGCGGCAGCTTCACCTGCTTTGGTTCCTCTGGATATACACCCTCTGTTTAAGAGGGTGCATATACGGTGCAATGCGTGCAATGCTCTTCTCTCTTATGCGGACACCAGCATTCCCCTAATAGAGAGCAAGATACAGCAGCACACGTGCGGCACCCTATAATTTTTGCCATGTCTGTTTTTTTCTTCTGTCCCTCAATTAACACGGCTCTTTTTAGAGCCACCTAACATCTAAACACTTAAATTTGATTTTTAATTCTATTTTTTTTATGATTCCGCCCGTACGCGCACCCCGCGATTTTAGAAAAAAAAAAAATATTTTTTTTTTTTACCCTTCATGGTCCTTCAGGGACCCCCTGACAAAAGCTAGGGGGTCAGGAACTCTGTACCCTGCCCCCTTTTCACGTTCTCCACCTTTCTTTTTCACTGTCACACACAAAATGGCGGTCTACACTTCCTGATTTCGACCGATTCGTATGTTGACTGACATGTAACCACCAATCAGAATTACGCTTGCGCACGGCACCGTGCGCATACCGTGCGCGCACGGTGCGGCACGGTGCGCGGCTATAGATATTTATGTGCTTTTAACTGCAATTTTCTCAGGAACTACTGAACAGATTGACACCATATATGCAAAAGGCTCATGCCTGACCCGAGGACTACCTCTTTGCCAAATTTCAAGTAATTCTGTTCAGCCGTTCGGGCTGTACCTTCAACTAAAGGTCCTATGGGAAAATGCATGGGGAAAACGTGTTTTGGGACCCCCCTTTTTTCTCAGCCCCGGCTTGACGAATCACCCCGAGACTTTCAGGGTAGGAGCTGAGCGGAGCGCCCCATTATTTTTGAAAATTTCGCGAGGATTCGTCAACCGACGCCAAAGTTATTCAAAATAGAATTTTCAGATTTCCTATGGAAACAAGGTCCTAACTAGAACTATCTACTGGCGATAGCCAGTAGATAATATATATATATATATATATATATATATCCAACGATCTTTTCCGCGTGGAACCTGAGCCGCTTGCTTATATATATATATATATATATGTATATGAGACAAGCCACATGCTGCATATGCCAAAAGGCCATGCGAGGCAGCGTTTAACTGCCTGCAGGGGATTGGACGCAGGGCCTCTAAGTGGTGCACTGGCAAAGGCTGTGCACCATGTGGTGTTGCTTACCTGAGGCCAACCACACACTGCACAAGCCATGCATGGTTGGGGTTGGCTTTACGTATGGGAATAAAATATTACTTTACATTTAAAAAAAATAGAAATTCATTGAACAAAGTAAAGATTAAAGTGACGTTATAGCTAAGGATTGTAAATACATCTTACTTTCCGTTAAATAAACCATAGGAATTTACTGAAAAAAACAAAGGTTAAAGTAACATTATAGTTAAGTGAAAAATGTCAGCGACGATGTATCATTTTAAACTAAAACAAATCACTGAAATTCATATTATACTTATCTCTAGTAACTATAACTTGTCCACTAAAGTAACTATAATTCGTGCCCTCACCATGTACTGCTAATCCCCCCACACACCACATCACTCATGACATGTTCTACGACATCATTGATAACATGACCTCTGAAAAGACAACTTTAATGACAAGACTGTACATTGCAGGGGCGCAAGTTAAAGTTACCTAAGGGCATGGATTATAGTTACTAGTTATGACTATAACTGGTGAATTTCCATTTTTTTTCCAGTTTAAAACATTGCGATGTCACTAAAATGTTCACCTAAGTATAATTTTACTTTAACCTTTGTCACTGAATATATACATATGACATACATATGTAATCACTTTAAGTTACCTGTGAAGTAACTAATGCCTCCTGCAAAGTAATAATAGAAAATAGAAACATTTTAAACATCATTATTCTGTCTCCATAACCCGACTGTCGAGCAGGTTAAGCAGGTCCTGTTCCCAATCTATAATGTTAGCCCAGCGGTGCTTGACCCGCTGTGCGGTGCCGGAGACCTGGTGTGGCGGCTTGTACTGCACTACACTTGTCCACAGCACATGGTCTCCTCTGCCAGGCTGTACACCTTACCAGGACTGCTGATAATGATGACCCAAGGGGGAGGTGGTGCTGTGTGAAAAAAGCAGATCAGTCACCTCTTCCTCCATGTGCAAGAAGAAGCTAAAAAGGTTGTTTTCTTCCATAGGTAGAAAAGGGCTTAGTCAGGCCATTGCTCTAACAGGTCTGCATCAAGTTGCACAGACCAATGGTCTCACGCCAGAGTCAAGGGTTTCCTGAGCCTCTTGTGGCTCAGTGTCTACCTCAAAAATAGCAGAAAGAGGAGGAGGTGACAAAAAAGCAAAGCAGGCAGTTAGTTAGGAAAAATGAAAAATAAAAGCCCCGGGGCAGGGAAAATAGACTAAAAGTGAAAATAAAGCTTAAAACAATCAAAGAGTTGGACAGCAAATTATGAGATGGGGTTGGATTGTATGGGGAACATCAGCGGATAGAAGCAACCTGGAGTCAGAGTGCTGCTTCCTGGCAAAGCACGTCATGCTATTTCATGCTTTTTTCTTATTGCAAAACTTGCGCTTGCATAATTTTTATGCTTAAGATGCGTAAGATGCGGGGGACTGCTTTTCACTTAATTGTGTGAAATTTCATAGGGAGAATTTCGCCGACCCCTAATTAGAATCAGTTGGCTCGAAAAGATGTGATGAGGAAGATAAGGTGACATTGTTAGGGTGTAGCATTATCGCAGATCGAAGGGCCAATGTGGAGAGCTAGTTCAATGAATCCTTAGTCACAGCATTAAGTATTGTCTGTCAACAGGTGTTTGTCTATGAGATGCAATAGATCAGGTTCGGAGGACCATGCACATTCTAGCACCCCGTCTGCCTTCCACGCAATCCATCATGGGGGTCTCTAAATAATCTAAATCACCCACTCAATGCACAATCTACTGAAATTCAGTGTACTTTATACATTCTTCTAAATCCTTAACCAGTGACAAAATCTGCTTAAATGTACCAAATGTGCCACTGAAACACTTGCGGAAATATAATTTCTACATTTATAGTTAGTTATACCTCCCTCCAAGCTCAACACTGGTTATGGGACCCATGGCCTGAGGAACAGACACAAGGCACCTTGATACTTCAACTTCAACAAATTTCTGTCTTGTGTCACATATACCTTAGCTATTGGAGATCTTGCAATAATAATCACACCAGCATAAGCGTCCTCTACCTCGAACTGTGGCTAAGTCTTCACAATCTTTCCCCTAAGCCCCCCTCATAAGATTAATGTAAAATAAAAGTACATGATTCCACTGGAGGAGGGATGTGCAGTTTGATGTGCAGTTTGAGGTGAACAGCCTCCTCGGTCACTGCAAAGATCGCCTCTGGGGTGTCGGAGAATAAGGATTTTGACTTGTAGATGATGCTCATCCACGCCAGGTATAACAGCATGTATTGAATGTTTAGTTCTCGGAGCCTGTGCTTGGCCGCTATGAATGACTGACGCTGTTGCTGAACAAGTTGGGTAAGTTATGGAAGATCATGATGGCATAAGAGCCAAATATTAATTTATTTCTATGGCCCCTGGTGTATTGGAGGATAGTGTCTCGGTCCATATAGTTCAGAAGTTTGGCAATGACGGGTCGGGCTGTTCTCCCGGGGGGGCTCCTTTTGAGTGCCCGGTGGACCGCTCCATGACAAAGCAGGAGGATAAGGAGTCTATTGGCAGGAGAGATCTCAGTCATTGCGTTAGGAAACCCTCCCTTGAGGCACCCCCGCATCATACTCCAGAAAACCAATAAGGCGCAGGTTGTTCCGCCTAGCGTGGCCTTCTGCGTCCTCCTCCTGTGAGGTCAGTTCCTGTGTTACCACTGTGAATGTATTAACTTTTTGTTGCAGTGATGTAACTGTGCCCTCAATAGATGATATTCTAGTTTCGGCCTCAGTAATGCGGTGGACGGACTTCCTGAGGTCTTGTCTTAAGAAGGAGACTTCAGAGCCTACTGTGCTGATCTCAGCATCCAACGTGTCACGGGGCTCGGTTATTCCGGCGAGCAGGGCAGCATTATCTGGGGTGGGGCCCCCACCATCGACATTACTTGCCCCTCCCGGGATGGTGGTATAGTGGTCCAGCATACTCTGCTTTGTGGTCGAGCCTGAGGATTTATCCTTTGCCATGATGGTAGAGGAAAGGGCCCAGGAGCCAAGTGTCACCTCTCCCACTGTCTCCCAACAGGGGTGACTACCCAGCTCACCTCTCCGGGCCCCTCCATAGTGGACATCGGGGTGGGTCACTGTGGGCCCGGCCTCATGGAAACAGGCCGTCCCAGGCTACAAGCCTCAGTGGGCCTAGGTCAGCCGCCTCTGTAACCCAGGAACGGACTGCAAAGTGGACCTCCTAGGAGGACCACACCAAGCGGACCCTCAGCACCCACCCACGTCTGGGCTCTCCTGTACAGGCACCAGGATTATTAGTGTCTATGGTGTGTCTCACACCAGGTGCCCAAACAACAGGGTCTCCCATCTGGGACCCAGCCCTGGGTCACCACCCCACTTCGGAAGGGAGAATTAGCGTAGGGCCCCCTTTCTTTCCCTGACATCTCAAAGTCTGGTTCCGCACCATGGACCTACCTTGCCAGGGCCGGTTCCTCGTTGGGTGGAGACGCTAGGACGGGGGGAGGTTCTCAGTCTGGATTTGTGGGCCGTGTGTTCACTGCAGGTGTATCAGCCAATGAGTTATGCCCGCACCGTCTGTAAAAGACTTCTGGACCCGCTGCTGGGCCGACTTCTCCGATGGGGGCCTGCTCATCCCATCTCATCTTGGCTGCGGCCGGCAAATCTGCAGGAATCCACTGCACCCCACCAATGCTCTGGCCACCTCACTGCACCCTGGGTGTCCTGGTCGATCTCTAGTCCGCCGTGCGTGTTCCGCTGGGCCGCACTCCCCGGTCCCGGCCTCCATGCTAGTGAAGTGAGCTGCGTAGAAGCAGGGCCGGGGATACTCCACTTTGTGCACTGTGGTGTGCCACCCCCCTGGCACTGAATCGTTGCCCGGAGGTTCCACCACTAGGACTGCTGTAAATCAGTCCACCCGATGGAGATGTAATGCAGATACCATCAGATTTTGGGCTTGGCGAGATGGAGCTTGTCTAGATGGTGTCCGCCATGATGGCTTACCAAGCCACGCTGTGTCCACTACCTTTTGTGTGAACATCAACATCCTTCATATTAGCCTTCCTGTCCCAACCCAGTGGGTACTTTTTACAAGGTTTATGCCGAAAAGTCACATATTTGCTGACAGATACAGTGTGCATCAAATACTACTGCCAGAGTCAAAGACGAAGGGCATCCTGGATGGAGTAATCAAACTATGTTACTGAAATATTAGAAAAAAACGACTCTGGGCCAAGGAGGCATAGACAGAAGCATCAAACATAAATTCAGCCCTAGGTGTAAATGTACTCCAGTTTGCCTGGTTGGCATTGCTGCAGTGGCGGGTCCTCCGCTATGGCAGAGGAGCATCGCCCCACTGCTTTTAAGCAGCGCGTACATAGTAGAAACATAAAATTATAATAACTTTGCTTTATTATCATTTTATACTTCGTGCTGCTATGTGGGTGGGCGGGTGGGAGGGGTTGCTCTGCTCTCAGAGCAGGGCAGGGGAGAAGTGGTTTTCCCACTCCTAAGTGCGCAATGACTATTTGGTCAGCCTTCTTGGGCCGCCCAAACCAGTCATGCGCACCTTCCCAATCTCCTTGCAGGCTGCATTACAGCCTGCATGGAGAACATGCCCAAGCTCCCATTCCCTTGTTAACACTGCATTGCAGCATTGTAATGGTCAGTGGGGGCTGCTGTGCTTCCTGTTCCTCGAGGAGAGCAGGAGCTGAGACGCAGGACCGGGCGGCAAGGTAAGTTTTTTTTTATATTCGTCCCCGCGCGACAGCCTCATGATACCCCACCTTTCCCCCGCACCTCCCTCACCACCAACGAGACATGCCAGCCGCCACTGCATTGCTGTTGCAATTCAGACATGCCTCAGAGATTGATCTGTTATCTGAATGAACCTGCAAACTATGTGGATGGGAACACAACAATTCAAACTTTGTGCTAGACTGGATTACAACTGCGACAAAATCAATGCAGGGTCCAAAGCAGAATTCAAAATCTAAAGTCATTGTGGTGGCCACATTTGTCTCAAACAAATCAAGGATCACAACTTAGTTACTGACACTGACGAAGGTACCTTCAAGTTTTCCAATAGTTGTATGGCCATAGAATCATGGCATGCCTTAAATTAATTCAATTCAATTTGAGCTTCTCTCAACCATCGGATGAAGGAGATCGTATTTGCTTCCCTGATATAAATAAACTTTGCCATGGTATAAACACCACAGAAATACATGTATGAATGAATGCTATAGGTCACTGCAATTTAGCACATTAATAAAAAGTGCCTCCTTCCCTTCCTCTATAATAGTGAACCAGTGATAGCATTTCGTGGCATTGTTAACAGAAGCATTACTGCTAGCTTCTATTACCACATCTTTGGAAAAGCTTTGGCACAAACCATTGCTCTGCTTCCTGAAATTTAGCCAAAGTCAAAGGGGCTTATAAAAATTCTGGCAGTCCACGGACGGTCGGGCCACATTGGGTTCCATCACAACTGGTGGTGGCGCAGCGGTCTTAAGGCCGCAATATTTTTGGCAGGGCGGCTGCAGATCTGCAAAGCAGATTACGAGTTTCCTCACAGCCACACTTTTGATGGTGGTGCAACCACCACGAAAAGTGTGGCAGTGAGGAAACAAAGGGGGCCCTACAGGGCCTCCTTGTGCCTCATGCCATCTGGATACACACAGGAGTGCACAACATGTGCCCCCGTGTGCATGCACACCAATACCTGCTGCAGTCCATGGCGTGCAGGTACTGCCTTTGATGCTCCCATTGCGATGCCTTGGAATGCCAAAGAACCCACCTGCAAGACAAGGAGAATACTCCTGATCTGGCAGGCAGTTCCTTTATGGGTTTGGGGTAAAGGGAGGGGGTCTGTCCGGCTCCCGCACCGCAAAACTCATAATAAGGCCCAAAGTCTTTATTGTTCACAGCTCAAGATGAGTTTCCAGAAGCATTGTACAAAGTGCTGTACAGTAACTACACCTGCTGTAAAGTAGGACACCTATTACATTACCTCTTTCTGTTGGTGGGACTGATGGAAGAAGATATATTTCAAAGTTGAAACTGCTAGAAAATCAAGTGTCGTTTTCTTCGTGAGTGCAGAGTGTTGCCCACAGCAAACCACGTGTAGTAAATGTGAAAAATAAAATGGCAATGAAATCATTTCATTGCCATTTAATTTTTTTACTGATACAGCCAACGCCTGCCCCCCGAGCCAAGAAAAATGCGGGGCGTGCCCTCTGCTGCTGGTTGGCACCATGGCGGTGTGGAGCAGTGGCTGGCCAGACACTCCAAAGTGTGCATGCCAGTTTGGCTGCCTGTTGTGCAACGGCCAGTCTGACGCTCACTTTGAAGCTCTCCAACCCAAGCTGGCTTAGACAGCTGGGTGGAGAGCAATCACAGGCCTCCTGGGCCTGAAGGAGCATCCAGCCAGCCTGCTCCATCCAATCCTGGTGCTGCTCTTATGCTGGTTAATACCATGAGAGCAGCATCTGTATTGGTTAGGGTCCATGCCCTGGTATGGGTTCAAGAGTGGACTGGTAGCTGGACAGGTTGCAAAAACACAGAGAGTGAAGTAAGACAGATTTCAACAAAAATGCATGGGTATTGTACAACACACAAGCCACTCCTTCCTTGCAGAGCACATAATAGGACTTTTCACCGCATTTCCACCTGACATGCAAGAAAACCCAAAACTAGATAAGCTGACACGTTTTGGGATAGTGCAACACTATAGTGCATGCAGAGTGAACACTGCAGGTGGCATGCAGAGTGAACCTTGTCAGTGAGAGATTACCCTTAAGAAAAATCCTTCTTCCATCCACTCTTGCATCAGGTACCCAGCAATAATTTCATGCAGGGTGACTGCCACCTCTCTTTCGTGCTCCAATGCAGTGCATTTAGCTACTTGAGCAAATTTAAAAATAAAACTCCAGGACTGTAGACGAAGCCACCTGAGGAGACATCCCGGGGCCTGTCCACTCAACCACCAAAAGCGCTGGCTGATCAGGGATTGACCATGCCTGGGAGCACCGCCGTTGAAGAAAGTTATGACTTCTCCACTACTGAGTGTAAACAGGCTACCCACAAAAATGTGAGGCTGCACCTTTTGCCATCTCTCATATTTGAAGTTGCTTTATGTTGGGGCTGTAGTGTAGTGTAGTGTTTAGTTTTCCAGGACTCTGCTTGAAGCAGGCAAACTGCATGCTTCTGCTTGGGAAGCACTGGGGCACTTTGCTCACACACCATTTTCAAAGGTTACAAGCAACCCCTGCCGATCAGTGCATTTACCGCTTGAGGTTGTGGTGGTCACCCTGTCATAGGGCCAGTTCTAAGGGTCCCTGTATTGATGATATTTTTTTAAGTCTCCCTTTCTTAGTACCTGTCTCTGTGTTTCACATATGTTGTCAGTACCGTTGGTTTTCTGCTCCTTGAGTATCTCTCTCCTTGTCCAAATCTCTGTGTCTTCCTTTTCCAGTGTAGTTGTCTGCTTGCTCCCATTTCCTTGTTCCTTGCCTGTGCGGCTATGCAGTGACTTAGCATAGTCAGTGTGATTTGGTGGGTTGAAAATCTAACATTTTCAAACTAAAAAAGCAGTGGGCAGCAGAGCGGAGGGGTTAGATTACCAAGGTTCGGGATGGACTGTTTAATTGAGGAACAGGGTGAGTACAAATTTGCAACAGGTGACCTCTGTCTAGAGTAGCACAGTGAATGAAAAACAATGATATCGAATATAGAATGATACCCCTAACGATTGCCAGTAGTCAGACTATCTACAAGCATTCCCCCCATCAACTTTTAGGTGTTGTATTGTCAGTAGTATGCCTGGGAAACCTGAATCTGGTGCAGCTTTCCAAGCCTACTACTACCAATGATTGTTAATTTGAGAAAGTAGTAGATTTGCACCCATTCAAGGAGTACTCTTAAGGATGCAGAATGGACATTTTTTCTTTGGTAAACTGCTGACTATTTATATTTAAGTTTGTGCTCTAAAAAATGAACACGTTAAAAGCTCCTATTGAAATGAGAATATCAAGAAAAACCGAAACATACATAGCAAACCCGACTCTGGGCATTCAGACCCAATTACCAAGCCAAAAATGCATGTGGTGGGGTGTCACACCCCAAGCACACACCCAGAAGCTACACCCATGCCTGTCCCACCTAGTCCTGGTAGTTCTCCCTGGGAACTCATGACTATGGTCACATACAAAACAACGATCCAAAGAGCCACCTCTAGTATTTTTTATTTTTTATGTATTTTCACAACATGCTCTTCTTCGACTCTGTTACAAGAATCCTTGACGGCAGAATTGTCAAATTACTGCACGTAGGCAGCACTCCAGTTTTCCTGTCCTCAACTGTTATCCTTTTATCAAGTGACCGACAGCCCAATGTACGAAGCTCGAATTGCAAATCGAGGTGGGTGCACCAAGAGATTGATAGGGCGAGCGGAACCTGAGCAAAAGCAAGGTTTTGCTTTGCTCTAAGAGTCCATGCATCAGTCAAGCCATGAAAACGTTTGCCATATATAACGTGCAACAAGCATAATATAAAAACATGATACTGTGTCATCAAAATCCAAAAAGTGTATTTCTTTAACATGCGGAAGCGTTCCACCTTAGCGCATCAGAATGCTGCATAGACAAACTTTTATTAAAAACCTGAACTTAGAAACATTAATGGCTCATACCCCCTCCAACTACAATGCCATTAGTGAACTGAGAGGCAAGCTAGAAATTATGTAAACTGTTAACGTGGCCTAGATTCTTATTATAGATGGAACATAATTATAGTCTATTAAATCAAACACAAAAGGGGCTGGTACAGCGCACTTCCAGAAGTATTGAAAATGCACTCATATGTGATGATAAAGAAAAAGGAGGCATTTGTGAAATAAAATGTTTGCTTAGGATCACCCAATTTGGACAAGCAGGGAAGTTGGTATTAATTTCAGGTTAGATCGTTTCACGTTTTTACATTCAGCCACCAGATGCATATCTCTGTCCTTCACTCTTTCTCATATTTTACATTAAATCTCACTGTATACAACAAGGAAAACTGACACAAACATATTAGACCTAAATCATGTACTCAAGATTCAACTACCAAGCCAAGAATGCATTTATATGGGGTGTACCACACCCCAATCACCCGCCTTGAACATATGTCCCTGTGGCTATGTCCCATGTTTGATGTCTCTTTACCTCTACATTCATGACTTCTTAGTCAAGTTCTTGAGTCATTCCAAGTATGTGTACCTTTGTACTGGCATCTGTGCCTCAAGTTTGAGTTTCATATTGAATCTCCCTGTCACAGACCATGCATATGTCTCCTTTTCTCAATGGCTTTATCTCCCTGACCTTGTTCCCCTAAGCCAATCTCTTTGTCCATGCTCAGAGGCATAATCAAACCTAACAGACCCTCTCTGCAAAGTACACGTAGCCCACGCCACACCTAGACAGACTTTCAGGGTAAGATGACACGTGGCTTAGGGTTTTCCCCCTCAGGACAGTAGCCTGGGAGTGCTAGCAACAAGGGAGTGGTACCCTGTGTTACACCCTAGCCCATGATCTCCTGTCCTAGAACCCGATTCAACAATGGTAAATATATTTTTGTATATTTACTCATGTAGATCTACTCTGATACCTATGTGTAATTCTCCATTTGTTGCTGTTCACCATTTCTGAATGGAGATTTAAACATAGGTGTAGATTTACATGTCTCCACTACCTCAAATGAGTGAGTGGTGCTTCCTACAACCAAATTTGCAATTGTAAAGTTGGTACTAATACATTTTCAAATGTTGGTCGAGAGCTTTCCCTCTGGGGTGGATATCTCCCCATGGCAAGGTATAGGGACAAATGTTTCAAATATTTATCATTAACCTGGAACTAATAAAAAATGTTACAACACATTAACTCATCAAATAAAATGTGTCTGAAATAATGAAATAATTTAAATATATTAATTTAATTTACAAATATTATTTTTAAACAATTTAAAAGAAATACCCACCCTCATAACATTTAATTAAAAATATAGATATATAGTAAATGTCTATAAAATGTATGTCTTAATGTAAAGATTTTAAACATTTAAAAAAATAAAACACATTAGCATTTAAAAAAACCTGAGAAATTCACTGAAAAAGCCACAGGTTTCAGGGATGTTATAGTTAGTTGGACATTTCACTCGTATAAAACCAGAGAAATTCTGCCGTTATAGTTAGTTGAGCTAACCCCGTAATGCACTGCTGATAACATCACATATTACATCATTCATAAGATGGTCAGTGACATCACTGATGACATCACTGATGACATCTCAAAAGACATCACTGATGATATCATCCAGTAACTGTGTGTTTCTGTAAAAATTACATATGTTTTATATATATATATATATATATATATATATATATATATATATATATATATATATATATATATATATATAAAGAATCTCATCCTTGCGAAAGAGCAGGACCCAGCAGGGAAGTTCAAGGAAGCCTTTAATGAATCACAGATGACATGGCGAATGCATTTCGGCAATGACTGCCTTCCTCAGCGCCCAAGTTTAACAGGTGGCTTCCATCGTTATCGGACAAATGTTCCTGCCGCCTTTATTGGTCATCGTGAAGGCTCCGCCCATTAGAACGAAGCTCCCCCTGTTAGTAGTTCCCAAGGTGGTCGAGAACTCCAACAACCAGAATGCAGTGCTCTGCTTCAGGTAAGTGGTGGATGGGGAGGATGTTTACACCATGTGGTAGGGCGGAAAGCAGGGTTCCGATGCGGATGTCAGCCAGAATGTCCCGCTTGTAGTGTCAAAAAAGCGCTCCCCTGAGCTCCCTGACCGCTTCAGCCCCAAGTCTCGGGAATTTCATCAGCAGGGGCAGCTATGCAGATACACGCCGCCCAAAGTACAGTGAAATCACCGCACCACTGCTCCGGAGCTCCCAGTCCTCGAGGCGGGCACGGACCAATTCACTACCGTGAAGAAAGCAGAACAGCCGAAGCAGCGCCAGTGCGGTCTGGTCCTTAGTGAAGCGGGGGTCTCAGTAATGTGTCTCTGGCTGACACAGACTAAATAAAAAGAATCTCATCCTTGCGAAAGAGCAGGACCCAGCAGGGAAGTTCAAGGAAGCCTTTAATGAATCACAGATGACATGGCGAATGCATTTCGGCAATGACTGCCTTCCTCAGCGCCCAAGTTTAACATATATATATTCACTGAAAAAACCATAGGTTTCACACATGTTATAGTTAGCTGGACATTTTACTCATAAAAAACCAATGAAATTCCCCCGTTATAGTTAGTGCAGGCAACTATAACTCACGCGACCGCAATCCTCTGCTGATGCTAATACTGTATTTAGACACTTATTTGCCCATGTCTTCTTCCATTAAATTTTAGCTATACATATATTACAAATATTTTTTTTTCATAAAGACACATATGTCATCAGCAGAGGATTGCGGTCACGTGAGTTATAGTTGCCTGCACTAACTATAACGGGGGAATTTCATTGGTTTTTTATGAGTAAAATGTCCAGCTAACTATAACATGTGTGAAACCTATGGTTTTTTCAGTGAATTTGCAAAGTATTTTTAAATGCTAATTCCTAACTATAACGTGTGTGAAACCTATGGTTTTTTCAGTGAATTTGTACGGTTTTTTAAATGCTAAGTTACTTTACGCCGTTCGTGGCGTGCGCGCCCACTTAACGCAGTTCGTTCCGTGCGCGCACGGTGCGCTTCGCGCACCGTGCGCGCACAGTGAGCACGCGGTGCGCTACGCGCACCGCGTGACCACGTTACGCTAGATGGGCCATGAACGCACGATGCGCTTCGCGCACCGTCCGCACACGGAGGATATATTAGGCGCTTCGTTGTGAAAGGTAAAGTATTAAATGTTGTATTGTTATATATGCCATGCACAAAAGGTCCCCTGCGGGCACCTTTTGCACACGAGGTGGGGATAATGTGGATAATTTTTTATTTATAATCAATTTTTACCGTACGTGTACGGTAAGCGTAATCGCCGTTTTTTCGAAAAAATATCAAATTGAATTTTTTGACTTGGGGTACTTTTGGGACACCTTAATCTAGGCTAGGTGGTTAGGAGCTGTCTAACCTGCCCCTTTACATGTTTTCTACCTTTATTATTCCACCCCCCCTCAGAGTGCGAGAGAGAAAATGGTGGCCGTCGCTTCCTGGTTTCGACCGATTCGAATGTTTACTAAGATCTAACAGCCAATCAGAATCGCGCTCGCGCACGTCACCGTACGCGTATGGTAAGCTTACCGCAAGCGCACGGTAAGCGCACCGTAAGCTGCCACAGATATATATATTGATTTAAATGCTATTTTCTCAGGAACTACTGAACAGATTTAAACCAGACCTACAAAAGGCACTTCCTTGACCTGTAGACTACCTCTCTGCCAAATTTCAAGTAACTCTGTTCAGCCGTTCGGGCTGTAGCTGTGTCTAAAGGTCCTATGGAAAAATGCATGGGAAAAACGCGTTTTGGGACCCCCCTTTTTTCTCAGCCCCCGCTTGACGAATCCCCCCGAGACTTTCAGGGTAGGAGCGGAGCGTAGCGCCCCATTAGTTTTGAAAATTCGTCGATTCGTCGACCGGCGCCAAAGTTATTCCAAATAGAATGTTGCGGTTTTCCTATGGAAACAGGGTCCTAACTATAACTACCTACTGGCGACCGCCAGTAGGTAATATATATATATATATATATATATATATATATATATATATATATATGCCATATGATTAAACATGTCTTACTGAATGCATGGGTTAGTGATTAAACTGTGTGAATGTCTGTATCAGTATGTCAGTTGTTGTGTAAGCGACTGCATGGGTTGGTGAGTAGCTACATGAGTGTCTATATGGGTTATTGATTGGTTGTCTCAGTATCTGTATGGGTGTCTGTGTGGGTGGTGGGTGTGACTCTGTGCATAGATGTGTGAGTGGGTGATTCACTGGGTGCATGTGTTCAAGAGTGCATCTGTGAAGGGCTCTATGGGTGGGTTAGTGTGTGTATGGCTGTTTTGCTGAGTGAGTGGATGTCTCACTGGTACATGTTTGAGTAACTACATATGTGCAAGGCAGTATATGTGAGGGTTGGAGTATATAAATGACTATATGTGAGAGTGAGTGATTATGAGAGTGGCTGTATAGCTGAGTGTGTGCTTGTGTTAGTGATTGTAGAAGAGAGTAAGTATGTGTTAGTATCTGTATGAATAAGTGAAGTGGTGTGTGTATAACTGTATAGGGGTGTAAAATGGGAGTATGATTGATTCTTTGCATGACTGACTAGGTGTGTGAGTAACTGGGTGAGTGGCGGTATGTGAGTGTCTGTATAGGTATATGAGTCCATATGATATTGCTGTATTGATGAGTGACTGCATGTATGAGTAATTGTATGGGTGAATGAGTGGATGTGTGTGTAGACCTAGGAATCAGTGAGTGAGTATGTAGTAACTGGTAATGGTGTGTCTATGGTTTTGAGAAGGGTAGTATGTATTTTAGAGTGGATGTATCAAAGGTTATATTAGTGTGTGAAGAGGTGCATCAGATTATCATGTGGATGATGTCATCAGTGATGTCATCAGTGATCTCATCAGTGATGTCACTGACCATGTCATGACTGATGTAACATGTGACGTCATCAGCAGTGCATTGCGGAGGCGCGAGTTATAGTTAGCTCAACTAACTATAACAAGTAAAATGTCCAACTAACTATAACGTCCCTGAAACCTGTGTTTTTTTCAGTGAATTTCTAAGGTTTTTTAAATCCTAATTTCTAACTATAACGTCCCTGAAACCTATGGTTTTTTCAGTGAATTTCAAAGGTTTTTTAAATGCTAATTTCTAATTATTATATCCAGAAAAAAAAAAAAAAAATTTTAAAACTTTTATAAAAGTAATGTGATGTTTTCTCCTTTCAAAAATATGCTTTTTCCTTTTTTTTTTTTTTTTAAAAGTGGATTTGCGTACCAATCGTGTACCAGTCACAGTGCTTGCGCGAATCCCAAAATTTTGCTGCCATATTGGTTAAGTCATGTACAATGCGCGTTTGGTATGCGATGGGTGCGCAGTTCTCGGCCCTACATAACATCACATATGTATTTCCGGGGGTCGCGCCAGGTGCGCGAATCCATCGTGAACCCATGTGACTTCCAAAGAAAGCATTTCATTGGTTAAGAAACTTTTTATCCAAGAAGTTACAGTACCCCACCCAAATTTATCATTCCTCCAACAACATTGCCAGGAGACACACCTTTTGTGTTTACTGCTCTTGTTGCATTTTGTTGGTGTTTTTTGAGGAAAAAACTAGGAGAATGGCCTCTTCAAATCCACCAGATGACATCCTTTGTGAAGAAGATGACTTGGAGGAACCAAGAAAAACAAGAAAGGAGAGTATCATCTGGGCCTTCTTTACCTTTCCACCTGGAGAAAAGAAGGTCAACACGAGGAAGGTGACCTGCACTGTTTGTAAACTAATTATATCTCGGCGCTCCGAGAAAAATACTTGTGTGGTACTTCGTCGTGTTGAAGCACCTCCAAACCATGCACCCTCGTCGGCTAGCACGAGAACAACATCGACGAGAGCTGGAACAACATGCCCGAGCAAGGTGATCACGACGCAGGACCTAGCACCTCAGCTGGCACATCAAGTTCAAACAGAGGACCTGATATTCGACCAGAGTTTACTGGTTTAGAACAAAGATGTATTACATGCAAGCAACTTATTTGCTATGGTGAGCAGTCTGTTGACACAATTGTTTTCGCAGCAAAAAGCCACCATTGTTAATTTTTTTTGTTGCAATGATTTTTTAATTGCAAAAGGTTAGACAAAGGTTTTCTCAGTTTTTTCTGTTGTTTGTTCATTTCTTTAAAAAAAACACCAAAAAATACAAAAAGAGTTAAAAAAAACACAAATAAATTATAAAACAAAAAAGAAGGAAAAAATGGTTCTTGTTAGAACCGCCTATTTCGTTTAAAAAAGACAAATTTCTATGTGTTGTATGAATTGCGGCAAGTGTAATATATGGAAATGTACATGGGTAGTGCATGTGTGATTGCATGAGTGCATGTGTACTACCTGCGTAATTGGAGAAGTGTATGGGTAGTGCTTGGGTTATTTCATGAGTGCAGGGATAGTATCTGGTTGATTGAAGGAGTGCATGGGTAATGCCTGGGTGCGTGGAAAAGTGCATGGGTAGTGCCTGAGCACAGGTAGGACTGCATGGGTAGTTCCTGGGTGATTGGAGGAGTGCATAGGTTGTGTTTGGGTGAGTGTATGAGTGTAGGTGTAGTGCCTGAGTGACTGGAGGAGGACATATGTAGTGCCTAGGTGTTTTTAGGAGTGTATGGGCAATGCCTGGGAGATTGTAAGAGTGCAGGGATAATGTCTTGGTGACTGGAGGAGTGCATGGGTAATGTGTGGGTGCATAGAACAGTGCATGGGTAGTTTCTGGGTGATTGGAGGAGTGCATAAGAAGTACCTGGGTGATTGCATGAGTGTACGGGTAATGTTTGGATGTTTGGAAGACTGCATGGGTAGTGCTTGAGTGATTGCATAAGTGCAGAAGTGTGTAAGAGCCTGGGTGCATGGAAGAGTGCATGGGTAGTGCCTGAGTGATTGCATGAGTGCATGGATAGTGCCTGGATAACTGAAGGAGTGCAAGGGTAGTGCCTGGGTTATTCCATGAGTGCATAGATAGTGCCTGGGTGATTGCATGACTGCAGGGGTAGGGCCTGAGTGATTGGAGGAGTGCATGGGTAAGGCCTGTGTGATTGCATGAGGGTAGGGGTAATGTCTGGATGATTGAAGGAGTGCATGGGTAATGCCTGGGTACATGGAAGAGTGCATTGGTAGTGCCTGGATGCATGGGTAGTTCCTGGGTGATTGAAGGAGTGCATGAGTGATACTAGGGTGATTGAATGAGTGCAGGAGTAGTGCCTGGATGATTGGAAGACTGCATGGGTAGTGCCTGGATGATTGCATGAGTGCAGCAGAAGTGCCTGAGCGCATGTATGACTGCATGGGCACTGCCTGAGTGATTGTAGCAGTGCATGGGTAATGCCTGGGTGATTGCATGAATGCAGAGGTAATGTCTGTGGATTGAAGGAGTGCATGGGTGATGCCTGGGTACATGCAAGAGTACATGGGTAGTGTCTGTGTGATTGCACGAGTGCATAGGTAGTGCCTGGATGATTTTATAAATGCACAGGTACAGCCTGAGTGATTGAAGGAGTGCATGGATAATGCCTGGGTGATTGTATTAGTGCAGGGCTAATGTCAGGTTTATTGGAAGAGTGCATGTGTAATGCCTAAGTGATTGCATGAGTGCAGCGGTTATGTCTGTGGCATGCCAGGAGTGCATGGCTTATACCTAAGTGATTGCATGAGTGCAGGCATAATGTCTGGGGGATTAGAGGAATGCATAGTTAATACCTTGGTAATTGTATGAGTGTAGGGGTAATGTCTTGCTGATTGCAAGAGTATAGCGGCCTGGGTGATTGGAAAAGTGTATAGGTAGTGCCTAAGTGATTTTAAAACTTGAAGAGTTTTGGTTGGGTGATTGGGGGAGTACAGGAGTAGTACCTGGGTGATTGGAGGACCGTATAAATAGAGCTTGGGTGATTTTGTAAGTGTATGTGTACTGCCTGAAGGAATTTAGCATTGTATAGATACTGCCTGGATGATTGGAAGAGTGCAAGGGTAGTGTCTAGGTGATTGCATCAGTGCAGGGATAATGTTTAGGGTATTGGAGAAGTGTATAGGTACTACCTGGTTGATTGGAAGAGTGTGCAGATAATGTCTAGCTGATTGCATGAGTGTACAGATAGTACCTGGATGATTGGAAGAGTTCATAGGTAGTGTCTGGGTGATCTTATAACTATATGAATACAGGGTAGGTGAATGGAGAAATACATGGATAGTGCATGGGTGATGGCAGGAGTGTGGGAATAGTGCCTAATTGTACAGATCAGTGTATGGGTAGTGTTTGAAAAAATGGATGAGTGCAGTAAATTCACTGTAAACATTAGTTCATATTATCATGCTTATTACATTATTTCATCTTACCTTTTTTGAAATGAAATGAAATGAAATGAAATTAAATGAAAAAAGGTATTTAGTAAAGCGCACTGCGACCAAGCGGCTTCCTGGCGCTAAAACCTGATCAAGACTCACATAAGTCAAACCGAAGAGTTTAGGGAGAAAAAGCCTGAGAAAAAAGAAAAGTTTTTAAAGCTTTGCGAAAATGGGAATAGATAGGGATAGAGCGGATGGAGAGGGGAAGACTGTTCCAGAGCTGAGGGGCCAAAACCGAGAAGCGAGTGCCCCCGGTTCTGGATTTGCGGAAACGGGGGATGAAGAGGAGAGACATGGATGAAGAACGAAGAGTGCGACAGGGGGCATAAGAAGAGATAAGGGAAGTGATGAAGAGAGGAGCGGACCGAGAATGAGCCAGAAAGGCTAAACAGGCCAACTTAAAAATTGAACGAGAGTGAACGGGGAGCCAGTGAAGGGATTTGAGTGCAGGAGTGATGTGAGAAGATTTAGGGAGGGAAAGAATAAGGCGGGCAGCTTGATTTTGAATGGCCTGAAGTCGGCGAGATTGAAAAGCAGGGATGCCGACGTACAGGCCATTTCCGTAATCGATGCGGGAGATGACAAGAGCCAAGACAATGGTTTTGAGGGCATCGGTGGAAAAGAACCGAGAGATCTTCCGAATAAGACGAAGGGACAGAAAACAGGAAGATACCACGGAGCTAATCTGGCTGTGCATCGAAAGGTCATGGCTGACTTTAATGCCAAGAGTGCGGACAGAGGAAACGGGTGAAGGGGGGGGGCCAAAAGAAAGGGGCCAATGAACAGGGGACCAAGGGTTAGAGGAACCACCCGTGAGGACAAGCTCCGTCTTGTCAGGATTGAGTTTCAGATGGTTGGCGCTCATCCACTCAGAGATAAAAACTAGGGTGGAACAGAGTTTGGGTAGGGAATCGGGAGAAGGGGATAAGTCAAAGATGAGCTGAAGGTCATCGGCATAGTTATATACAGAGACCCCCAGCTCGAGGAGGGAAGTAATGAGGGGTTGGATATAAAGATTAAAAAGAAGAGGGGAAAGAGAGGAACCCTGAGGAACGCCACAAGTAACCCGACGGGAAGGGGCCGAAAAACCAGAGAGGTGGACCGCCTGGGACCTATCCTGAAGAAAGGACGCAATCCAGGAGAGGGCCACACCCCGAATACCAGCTGATCTGACACGGTCGAGAAGGATGGAGTGGTCGACCGTGTCAAATGCAGCGGACAAATCGAGGAGGACCAGAGCTTGGGGAAGATTGAGATCGGCTTTCCCCTTGAGCTCATCCAAGACCGCTAGGACCACCACCTCCGTGGAATGGCCCGGACGGAAGCCTGCCTGGTGAGATGCCAACAGGCCATTCTGCTCGACATAAGAAGAGAGGCAAGAGGTGACGTGTGCTTCAAGAATTTTGCCAAGATAAGGAAGAAGGGAGATAGGACGAAAGTTGGAGAGAAGAGAGGGATCTAGACCAGTTTTTTTTTAAGATGGGAAAGACAATAGCGGATTTGAAAGAGGAGGGGACAGAGCCCGAAGCCAAAGAAGAGTTGAGAAGAGCAAGAGGAGGGGCAGAGCAGTTAGTGAATAGAATTTTAAGAATACGGGCTGGCGCGCAATCGGCGGGGGAGCCTGACTTGACTTTGGCCAGGAGTTTAGAGAATAGATCCGGAGAAATGGGAGGAAAGGAAATAAAGGAGGACAGAGGAGGAGGGGGGGGGAGAGACCAGGCTGGGTTGGGACACGGGGGGAATGTTAGCTTTGATCTTCAAGATTTTGTCAATGAAGAAATCATTGAGTGCGGAGCAGAGGGTTTGTGAAGGAACAGGGCCGGGGGTGGAGCGGTCGGATGTAGCTAGGGCGTTAACCAAGGAAAATATTTCCCGAGGCTTGTTGGCAGCCAAAGCCACTCTCCCAGTGAAATAAGAGGTTTTGGCTGCAGTGATGGCTTTTTTGTATTGCGTGAGGAGTAATTTGTATTTGGCGCGCCGGGAAAGGCTGTAATTGCGTCTCCAGAGGCGTTCCGACCGTCTAAGATCCAGTTTGAGCACTTTCAACTCTGGAGAAAACCATTTATGAGCGTCGTGGGGACGAACCGTTTTAAAGAAGATACAAAACTCAGTGGAACAATTTTACAGTAGTTTTGTTGTAAACTGAATTTAAAATCTTTTCAAACTTTAGTATTACCTTCTGTAAAAAAGAAGAAGAAAAAGTGTTATGGCATATAATATTATAGTTTCAAAAATACAACATAATTTTAGAATTACAGAACATATTCAGTTTCCCTTTTTTGCTGTTTTCAGGTTCTACTGAATTTCACCATACACAGTGATTTCAATGTAGATCATCATACAACAGCGGGGAAAAAATACAATCAATTAGATTTTTAAAAAACAACTATCTCTTTACCTATCTACAGTTTGTAAATTACATTCTTCAACTACATTAAATCTTCTACTTCTCTCTAGTACTGTTTGTAAAATATGCACTCTCATTTACATCGTGTATACTATAAAGATCAAATATATAAACTACTTCTTTCAAACACAATTTTGCAAATGCAATAAGAATTAGCATAAACAATAATCCAAACAGTAATTGATCACATCTTTGCAATAGGCCAAATAATGTTTCCATAACCATTTGCATTGAAAATATCCCAAATAAACTCGGTAATTTGTGTTCACATCTTCCCAATAGGCCGAATGATGTTTTCAAAACTTTGGCATCGAAAATATCAGATATGAATTTGGTAATTCGTAAGGCAAACGACATTTGAATTCCAAATGGGCATCATTACAATGAGTCCATCCTTTATTGCGCTTTATATACACAGTATAGTGTCCAGATGTTGTAGTAGGTCCATCATGAAAAATAATAGCCACTGCTTTAAACGTTCTTCCTGAAATTGATACTTGACTTGCCACAAAATTTTGGTTTCCAATTTTCTCCCATCTGCTTTACCACATTGTATCGTTAAAATGACATATTTTCCAGATTTTTCTATAAATAATGTTGACAACATTTCTGATTTGCAATAAGAACATTTCATATTTTGATTAGCTGTTTTTACTAATTTGTTAAAAGACACTGTTTTGCAACTCGGTATTGTCAAATATATGAATCGTTCAGTGTCTATTTCAGTGGTAGAAGAAAATGAACACTCTTCACATTAATGATCCCATCTGTAACTTAGTCCAAACACATTTTCAATTTCTATTCCTTCATCTTCCAATACTGCAAGCATAAACATATGACATTCTTGTGCCTCTTGTTGTACATTAAGTGTAAATTGCGAAGAACCAGTACATATATTCAAAAGATGCCCTATGCCAGAATCAAATTGGATTTTACTTCTATCAGTTACCAACGTTTGAAAAATAAAATGTAATAAAAAACAGAATAATTTTTCTCAATTTTCTATAATTTGATGATGAAGATCTTTTAGATAAAACACAACATTCACAATTACATTAGTACAGTAGTTGATACCTGAACTATTTTCTAACTGGTATCCTACAATATCATCAACAGTGTCCATTTTCATTTTCTTTGCAGCTTCATTATTCTCTGCATTGTTTTCTTTTTTTCAGCCTCACTAGAATGCTTGTCATATCTTTGTTTTGGACATACTACACTTTTTTCATTTATTGGATATTCACCTAAGTCAGGAACATATAGTCTTCTTAAACGGTTATACTCTCTAACACAATTTGCACCAGCACTAACCTTTTTCTCATCAAAATCAATCAAATACAAACCAGACAATGTTCTTACTCGAGACAATGCAACGGATGTGATAACCTCTTTCAACACTGCACTTCCAATATTTAACAAAGCAGTGTCTACAGTTAAACCTTGAGATTTATGAATGCTTACAGCATATGCTAAAGAAAGAGGAAACTGTTTTCAATGAACATACAAGTCTTTTACGAGCAAAAAACGAACAGCACAACGTCTAATCTGTTTTACGTCTTCAATCTGATCAATTTATTCTTCAAAAATTCAATTCCATCTCTGTTCTGAATGTTTACATAATCGTCAACTTTTCCCATTGCTCCATTTACTAAACCGTGGTCTACATTCAAATTACACCGTAAAATTACCCGACAATTTACATAGAAAGTCTTTTCGAAACCTGCAGTCTTAGACACCGACTTTTCCAAATAATCTAATTTTGACTGTCATTTCTCTGACAGAAGAATAGTAACTCCTTTGTGTTCCATTTTATCAATAGCTTCCATTTTCACTATTGGTTGTTTTTTCAATTTCAAAAGTTCTCGATTGAACATAGAACACTCTTGCAGTGTAGGCAATAGGCAAACTATAGACTTCTTTACTGCACTTTTTTTGTACATTATTTCAGATGCTATGGGGCCGATTCACAGAACTAACTTAAGACAAAATCCTAAACTTACTACCTTTGGTATTCACAGAAGTTAGGATTTTGTCTTAAGTTTGTTTTAAGACAAATTTAAGACAGACTTAAGACAGACTTAAGATAGCCTTAAGACAAACTTAAGACAGACTTAAGACAGACAAAATCCTAACTTAAGTCTGTCTTAAGTCTGTCTTAAGTCTGTCTTAAGTTTGTCTTAAGTCTGTATTAAGTCTGTCTTAAGTCTGTCTACTAAATGCCTTCTGTGAATACCAAAAGTAGTAAGTTTAGGATTTTGTCTCAGATTAGTTCTGTGAATCAGCCCCTCAATCTGTTCTTTCCTCTTGTAAAATGCTGATCTTCTTTTATATATTTTACAATCTTTCAATAAATGCTGTAGAACTAAACAACAAGGAAGAGAGGGTGAAAAACACACTCTAATATCAATAAACAACAAAAGAGTATGAATAAATAACGCAAAAAATGCAAAAAACAGGGAGTAAAGACAGCAAAAATCAATCAAATTTGTTAAAAGAGCCCTCACTCACCAACCTAGTTGGTGATATGCTTCATCATTGGGCTCCCACCAGGGAGGTCGAATACCTCCCCAGTGTGCTACAACGCCTGATTACAGCAGAGAGGGTGGTTGAGTGTAGTGCAGAAGTGCAAAAAAAGTAAGTGCTGGGGATAAGTGATTTAAAAAATGCCTTGATTTTAACCCAAAACCATTTATTTATTGTAAATCAGGTACCAATTAAAAAAGGAAGATGGTCAGTTATCCCTTAAAGTGCAAAAAAAAAATCACGGTCAACATGTTTCTGCCTATGTAGAGTGTTCACCAGGCATTCGTCGGGACCTCACAACCCCGATGGTATGCACACGCTAAGGCGCAATCAACCGTCGGTGGTAACACAAGAACCGCAAAAAAACTCACGGTTTTGACCTTGTCTTCAGGATTTCTGAAGAACACGTGCTAATGAAAAATTAAACAGAAACACAGATAAACAATATATGACAAACAAAAAACACAAAATACTAAGTGAAAGTGCCAGTATATATTTAGAAAAGCTGACATGAAATGCTCCCTCCACCGCATAGATTACCAAAATTAATAACCCAGAGGTGCTCTGTAGATGCTGTTTAGTAAACAGCAAATCTAATATCAGACATATTAGAATGAATAGGTTAAGCAACACAAATACATTCGTAGTCTGCTCAGTAGTAGGTGATCAATTAAAAATCGAACTTCAATCTTGCATTGAGTGACTCGATCTACCGAGCCCAATTAGTGTGATGGTTATTATAAATCCCTTCTCAAACAGATCTCTAATAAAACGATAGTTAACTCACATGGAGCCAAATTTGGCCTCACACCATAGATACAAGAGGGGGGCACGCACTTATAGTCACACTCTAAAAAAATTAGAAAGTAACTGATCAGTATCACTCCAATGGATCTGAAGGGGAGAGAGAAACAAAGTAGCATAACGATGCCCAACTTACTTCGTCAAAGTGTCGCACCCGCCGCAAACCTACTGCTCCCTTATTCAAGGACCTCGAGGATAACGCTGCCGGTCGACCGGATAGTTAAATATGGTCAATATCCGGTTAGTTGCATGAGAAAACAAGCGTGTAACGTCACGCATCATGTGACTATGCTGCAACGAATAGCTGAAAGGGAAAAGAGACGTCCAACATGGACACTGAGCCGGAGGCTAGAACACTCACCTCCCGACCAGAAAGATCTGTCCACATAACTTTATTCATGTACGACTGAGGACAAAATGACAGTCCAACTCAGCTAAGAGAAGGAAAGGGGGGGTGCTAATGTAAACACACCTAATGTACTGCAATAATAAAGTAGCAACTGGACTCAAATCATTAACGAAACAGTTGCTCAGTATGTAAAAAAATACTTTGTACACGACAGTTCAGTGATCACAGTACAAAACCACAAGTGTACCCTGGGTACCAGTATACACAGGTAATCACATTCACTAACCCTTAGCTGGTAGATTCACAGAAAAAGGAAGGGTGGGGGGGACATGTTATAACAATAAATTCAATGACGCATTACTGTACCCCAAGGTATGTTATCATTTAGCCCATCCGCGTGTGTCGCCAAACGGTAAACCCACCGTTGCTCTTGCTCATGTAATCTTTGAGCTGCGTTTTCGCCTGATGTCATGTGTTCAATAATAGTCCAATGTAAATCCTCAGTTGAGTGATTAAATTGGAGATAATGCTCGGTGAGCTTGGTTGTACTTCGCCTGCACCGTACATTACTCCGATGCAAACACACCCGTTGTTTGATTTTTCTTGTGGTCATCCATATATAACGCAGTCCGCATGGACAGGTTATTAGTTGTGTTACAGTTGGTATGTAACCTTTGTGTCCATGTCTTGCCAGTTTCTAAGTCCAACGTTTTAGTTGCTGTCATCAAATGACACACACTACAGGAGCCGCACGGATAATGCCCAGTTATGTTTGATAGACCCCAGGCATTACACACTGTAGGCTCAACCACATTGGTAGTTTTCTTTGGATGTGTGTGCACTAAAGCGTCCTTAATTCTCCTTGCTTTCCTAAAAGAGAATAACAGTTTATCCGATTTTCTGTTATTACTCTCAAGAATCCGCCAGTTTTTACGTATGGAATTTGCCACTGCATTGGAAGCAGTGCTGTAGGTAGTAACACACGTAAGAGCAGCAACTGTGTCTGGCATTATAGTATCCTCCAAAAGTGCTGCCCTTGGTTGCTTGCGAGCCCTTTTGCAGCTTCGTGTCAGAATTCTATCGGGGTAATCCCGTTTTTGCAACTTCTTGGTAAGTTATGCTGACTGTGTGCGGAAATCCGCCACTTTACTACAATTGCGCCTGAAGCGTAAAAACTGTCCATACGGTAAATTTTCCCGTAGGGTCCTAGGATGAAAACTGGAAAATGACAGTAAATTATTCTTCGCTGCAGGATTGTAGTAGGTTTGAGTTGTCAAAACCCCATCAGTTTTTGAAATGACCAAATCACAAAAAATCATCTCATCTCTATGGTAAGAGTGTGTAAACTTGAAATGCATATCGCAAGTATTGATCCAGTCAAAAAACTCAATCAGTCGACTTTCAGATCCCTGCCAGATTATAAACACTATATATCTGCGCCACAAGGACAGATTGGCTGCATAGGGATTGTCAATATTTAAGATGCTTTTGCATTCGAAATCGAAAACATAAAGACCCGCAACATTAGGGGCAAAAACACTGCCCATTGATGTCCCTGTGGTCTGCAGAAACAAATCTCCTTGATATTCAAACAAGTTTTGTTTCCACGCCTGAGTGGCACACTCAATAACAAATGATCTGGGGGTGTTGTAATCCCATGTACCTGTATCGAGCACCTCAGTAAGGACCCTGATAGTCTCATCCTGGGGTATACTCATATACAAGCTCTCAATATCTAATGACACTAAGAATGTAGTTTCATTATCCACAGTTAACTCTTGTATAAAGACCAAAAGATTTTTTGTATCTTTAAGGTAAGTAGAGGTCTTTTAAAGAATTGGCTCTAAAAATTGATCACAATAGAGTGACAGAGGCTCCAGAAGTGAGCCAATCCCAGACACTATGGGACGCCCAGGTGGAGGGGTCCTATTTTTGTGTGTCTTGAGAAGGGTATAAAAGTATGGTATTATACCTTCACTTGCGGTCAGAAAATCTGCCTCATGCTTAGTTATGTCTTTGTTTAATTCTGCCATGTTAACCAATACAGCAATCTTTTCTTTTAACTCAGATGAAGGATCTCTTGTCAGAGGGGTATAACTGTTGGGGTCATTCAGGAGGCGCCTGCACTCCTTATCATAGTCAACGGTATCCTGAATGACCACTCCACCACCTTTATCCGCTGGCTTAATCACTACAGCGATATTGGACTGTAGGGTTTGTAGTGCCTGAAATTCTGCCGTACTCATATTCTTAAACACCTCTGTCTCTTCAAAAGATTCAACATCCAAAAACACTGCTTGCTCAAAAGCAATTATCTCTGCAGGTACGGTGTGAGGAGAAGGATTGAAAGTTGATTTTATTACATACTGAGCAGCTGTTTTGTTAATGATATGAGTCAAGTTGCTACTTTATTATCGCAGTATATTAGGTGTGTTTACATTAGCACCCCCCCCCTTTCCTTCTCTTAGCTGAGTTGGACTGTCGTTTTCTCACGCAACTAATCGGATATTGACCATATTTAACTATCCAGTCGACCGGCAGGGTTATCCTCGAGGTCCTTGAATAAAGGAGCAGTAGGTTTGCCGGCGGGTGTGACACTTTGACGAAGTAAGTTGGGCATCGTTATGCTACTTTGTAGCATTTTGTTTCTCCCTCCCCTACAAATCCTTGGGAGTGATACTGATCAGTTACTTTCAATTTTTTTTAGAGTGTGACTATAAGTGCGCGCCCCCCTCTTGGATCTATGGTGTGAGGCCAACCTTGGCTCCATGTGAGTTAACTATCGTTTTATTGGAGACCTGTTTGAGAAGGGATTTATAATAACCATCACACTAATTGGGCTCCGTAGATCGAGTCACTCAATGCAAGATTGAAGTTTGTTTTTTAATTGATCACCTACTACTGAGCACACTACGAATGTATTTGTGTTGCTTAACCTATTCATTTTAATATGTCTGATATTAGATTTGCTGTTTAATAAATAGCATCTACAGAGCACCTCTGGATTATTAATTTTGTAATCCATGTCGTGGAGGGAGCATTTCATGTCAGCTTTTCTAAATATACACTAGCACTTTCACTTAGTATTTTGTGTTCTTTGTTTGTCATATATTGTTTATCTGTGTTTCTGTTTAATTTTTCAGCAGCACGTGTTCTTCAGAAATCCTGAAGACCAGGTCAAAACCGTGAGTGTTTTGCGGTTCTTGTGTTACCACCGACGGTTAGGTGCGCCTTAGCGTGTGCATACCATTGGGGTGGTGAGGTCCTGACGAATGCCTGGTGAACACTCCATATAGGTAGAAACATGTTGACCGTGATTTTATTTGCACTTTAAGGGATAACTGACCAGATCTGGTTATAGTTATATATCTCCCTTTTTTAACTTGTGCCTGATTTACCATAAATAAATGGTTTGGGGTTAAAATAAAGGCATTTTTTAAATCACTTATCCCCTGCACTTACTTTTTTTGCACTTCTGCACTACACTCAATCACCAGCTCCGCTGTAATCAGGCTTTGTAGCACACCGGGGAGGTATTCGACCTCCCTGGTGAGAGCCCAATGATGAAGCATGTCACCAACTAGGTTGGTGAGTGAGGGCTCTTTTAACAAATTTGATTGATTTTTGATGGATTTACTCCCTGTTTTTTTGCGTTATTTATCCGTACTCTACTTTTATACATTCTCTTCCTAATGTCTTTATATACTTTCATCCTTTATTCAACATGGATTGTTTTCCTATAACCTGATTTTGCATTAATTTCTCCTTTTTTTCTTTTGCCTCTGATTGCTTATAGTACTTTTCTTTCTCTTTTCCCCATTTTGAAAATCGTTTACATTTTTAAAAAGACTTTTGACAAATTATTTTGTTCTCTTACCAGAAGACTTTTTCTTCAACGTCACATTTTGTACTTCATCTAATTTCTGCTTTTCTCTATCCTTTAAATAGTTCTGTTTTCTTTGTTGTCTTTTCTTTTGAACTTTCCTTGTCATACTGAATATTTCTTCATAATTATGGAGAGTTTCTAAAAAAAAGGAAAGTTTAATATCTTTCTAAAAAATATTTATTATTATTAAAATAACTATATACAAATATTGTCATCTATAAATAAAGAAATACATTTAGTAGCACCTAGGTGAATAGATAAGTGCAACAGTAGGACCTGGATGATTCTACAACTGCAAGGGTAGCACATAAATGGTGCCTGGGTGATTGAATGCCTGAATGGGTAATATCTGGACGATTACTGGAGTACATAGCAAATCAGTGGGTGATTTTATAACTGCATGAGTACTGCTTGGGTGATTGCAGGAGTACTGAGGGAATGCCTGAGTGATTGGATGACTGCAAAGGTAGTGCCTGGGCGATTTTATAAGTGCATTAGTACTGGCTGAGTGATAACATAAGTACAAGGGTAGTACCTGCATGATTGAAGGAGTGCATGGGTAGTACTTGAGATATTATATAATTTCATGGGAAGCGGCTGGGTGATTGAAAGAGAGCATGGGTAATACCTGGGTGATTGCATGAGTGCATAGGTAGTGTCTGGGTGATTTCATGAGTGATGGGGTAATGCCTGGGTGATTGCAGAAGTGCATATGCAGTGTCTGGATCATTGGAAGACTGCATGGGTAGTACTTGGGTGTTTTTGTAACTGCATGAGTGTGGGGCCTAGCCAAATATAAAGGAGCAGACTATAACATGACTCAACCATAAGTCTCTCCATATTGTTAAAAGCATGCATACATACGTACGTCTCTACCTTTTCAA
The DNA here is from genome assembly GCF_964204655.1 of Triturus cristatus. Lineage (NCBI taxonomy): Eukaryota > Metazoa > Chordata > Amphibia > Caudata > Salamandridae > Triturus > Triturus cristatus. Next base: position 285,604,752 of record NC_140587.1, read on the forward strand.
ATCATCATCATATCAAAAGAAATATGTATACAATATTTTTGAAATATAGTGAATTCTAGAAACTGATACATGTAATAGATCGCAGAACTCCATGCGTAGTGCTTGGATGATTGTATGACTCCAAAGGTAGTCACTAGGTAATTGCAGGAGAAGATGGATAGTGAATGGCTAATTCATGCACACATACAGGTTGAGTATACGGATAAAAGTATTAATAGCACCTGAAGGCATAGATGAGTCATGGAGTAGTGCCTAGGTGAATAGATGATTCTATGACTGCAAGGGTAGTGTGTGGGGTATTACATGACTGCATGGGTAGACACTGCATGATTCTATGACTGCAAAGGTACTACATAAGTAGTGACTGGGTGATTCCATGACTACAGGGGTAATATCTGGGGGATTACCGGAGTACATAGCAAGTGAGTGAGTGAGTGATTTTATAAGTGCATGAGTACTGCTTCTGTGATTGCAGGAGTAATGAGTAATGAGGTAGAGCCTGAGTGAATAAAGGAGTGCAAAGGTAGTGCCTGGAAGATTTCATAACAGCATGAATACTGGCCGAGTGATTGCATAGGTACAAGGGTAGTGTCTACGTGATTGAAGGAGTGCAACGTTAGTGCCTAACTGATTATATAAGTGCAGGAGTAGTGGCTACATGATTCAAGGAGTGCATGGGTAATACCTTGGTCATTGCATGAATGTATAGGTAGTGCCTGAATGTTTGCATGAGTGCAGGACTAATGCCTGAGTGATTACAGCAGTCTATATGTAGTGACTGGATCATTGGAAGACTGCATGGGTAGTACTTGGGTATTTTTATACTGCATGAGTGTTGGGCCTAACCAAATATAAAGCAGAAGATTATTACATGACTCAACTATAAGTCTCTCCATATTGTTAAAAGCATGCATACATATGTCCCTACATTTTCAAATCATCATCATATCTAACAAACATGTATACAATATTTCTGGAAGATAGTGAAATTTACAACTGAAACATTAGCAATTATTAAGAACTCTTTCGCTAGGCAACTCCTTTGTCTTCCCCCTAGCTCCCCTCTAACACCCCTCAGACTGGACCTGGGGATTAGGCAAATTTCTGATGAAGGCTGTAATGATCTGCAATGTTTGTAACATAGAATTTTATGAGGTCACTGATGACCTAGCATGGAACGTGTTGAACAGTATTTGAACAGTTGTAAGCTGGAGAGCGTTGCTCATGCTGGGGATGCTGCATTTGGAATAAACTTAATTTAACCAGCTTAAGAAGTGACTCTTTTACATTGGCGACGAGTTAAAAGCTGTGCGGGGGACAGCTTTTCGGCATTCCCACCCCTGGAAAGCATTTGGAAAGCACCTTTATCAACTCAACTTATTTCCGTGATTTGAAACACTGTGAAGTCCGCGCTACGGAGGAATCTATGAAGAGTTCCTGGCGGTATAGCTTTTATCCTTATATTTACTTGAAAGCTAAATTGACATTTTTTTTTGCGCTATACATTAACGCAAGGTTAATATCGGTACGCGTTATTTTCATAACCGATGCGCGAGTGAGGCATTGACGCGCAAGACTAGAATCAACACGCGTTATTTGCATGACGCGAGTTTTTAAGACAACGCATTGCGCGAGTGAGGCATTGACGACACGGCATTGATTGTGGCTTTCGGCACGCGAGTCGGCGTGCGCCACTTTGTTAATTAAATTCTGGGACACAAGTTGACACAGGCCAGCTTTTATTAACAATTGTAATAAGTGACACCGGCGTGTAGATCGGCGCGCGTCCCATAGAAAAACATCTAATGGAAGGCACAATGTTAATACAGTCACTAAAGGAAGTAGAAATCTCGCTATGGAAAAAAGAACTGCATGTTTATTTGCCATAACATTGGAGCTGCTTTATATACATCACTTGCTGACTGTTTTAATTACATGGCATTGAAGTATTGATTCACAAATGAAAACAAACTTTATTATTTTAATTTTTTATGGTGATTTATTGAGTTTATTATATTAAATTACTATTTTAAGTTTTTATTTTAGTTCATTATATTAGACTATTGCAGATTTGGCTGAGCAGTCTATGGCTTCGCCTCCACCTTTTTTGTCTTCGCCTGGTGATCCACCAGTACCATGGAAACAATGGAAGAAATTATTTCTCACATATTTTGGCTATTGGTGGAGATCGGTATGGAACCCTTAGGAGAAAAGCAATTTTACTTCATCACCTAGGGATTGAAGGAAGGAGAATTTATGAAGATTTTCCCGGACTATCGTTGGGTATGGGTGATGGACAACCGCATAATAATCTTTGAAGTGTCCATGCAAATGCTTGATATCCAGTTTACCCCTAAGACTAACTTGGTATTGGAGAGACATAAGTTTTTTTCAAGAGTTCAGAAACAAGATGAGAATATCGCATCTTATGTTGCTACATTAAGAGGGTTAGCATTGACATGCCGTTTTGAACAATTAACAGATTCACTGATTAGAGACCAGATTGTTAGATGTACGAATGACAAAAGGATTAAAGAAAAATTATTAATTAAAGACCATAATTTAGAAGAGACCATCAAGATTGTTAAAGGAATGGAACACACAACAATGTGGCTAAAAGAAATGGATGATACGCAAAATGTGAAAGAAAAGACTAATGTTGATGAAGTGGCGAGTTTACAATCTAAGGAAAAATATAATGCTAAGGGTACTGATATAAAGAAAAATGTGGAACTAAGGAGCAAAGGAAATACAGAGACGAAAGAAAAGAATAGTTATTGGAGAGAGTTGAAATGTTTTCGATGTGGTGCTCATGGATACATTGCGTCAAGTTTACGATAAGCTGCTAGGAGTGTTCTTTGCAGGAAATGTGGAAGGAGGGGCCATCTTGCAAGAATGTGCCGGACTGGAGTTGAATTTGGTGGTGTGAAGAGAGTTCAACAAGTGAACCAAGAATTAGATAGTGTTGAAGAATTGATTTCAACTGTTGAAATCATTTCCGTAGTGGATGGAGAAGTACAAGTTGAGGGTAATGATGGGAATTTGAGTGGATGTGTTGTAAAATTGGAAAGTACAGATAAACTGGAGAAACCTCATTGTCATGTGTTTCTAGATATGGTGTCTGTGAGAGTTTTGGTCGATTCAGGAAGTTTGTTCACCTTGATCTCCAAGGAAACCTTTGAAAATAATTGGGAGAACAGAGATAAGTATCGATTAAGCAAACCAGATATAAAAGCTGTAGGATATGCTGGAAGGAAGATAAAAATTCTAGGAATGTTGTGGATGACAATTAATTTCAAGGGAAATACCTGCCCATTCATTCCTATGGGCCAGGAGACCCATAGGAATGTATGGGAAGTAATTCTCAAATTGCGAATCGCAATTTGCTAATCGCAATTTGAGAATAATTTCAAAGGTGCAAGGGTGTCAAGATGACACCCCTGAAAATAGCATGTGTGGTCATATGGCACACATACATGCGCTAAGGGCATGTATGTGCGTCACGTGGCACTTTGTAAAATTACAAAACGTGCATTTTTAAAAGAAATCGTAAAGTAACACCAACTAGTAGTTGGTGGTAATTTGCGATTTCTTAAGGATTAATCGCAATCCTTTGGTGAGTGTTACATTTCATTTAAGAAATCGCAATTTGCGATTTCCTAAATGCTTACGCAAACTTAAGAAATCGCTAAATTAGCGATTCCTTAAATTTGCGTTGGGAATTTGCCTAATACATCCCGTTTTGTGAATTTTTAATCGCAATCGCTGTATTTTGCGAATCGCAGCGTTTGCGACTAAAAATTCGCTTGATACATATGCCCCTATGTTACTGACTATGGGTCAAATTTATTAGGATGGCGTCCTCAGTGTGACCTTGGAATTATTATAAATCCTAACGCTGTTTAACCAGTTATGTTGCTTGATCATGATAAGGTGAAGGAAGTTTGTGATGAAAATCGTCCTGATGGAAGTCATCCTGATGATCTGGTGAAGAGATATCCTAAGGTTTTTCGGATGAGTTAGGGTTATTAAAAGGATTCTCGCACAAGATCATACTAAAAGATGGTGCAAAACCTATCGTATACAAAGTGAGGAACGTCCCTAATGCTATGAGAGTGCTCTTAAAGGAGTAACTTGATAAATTATTACAACAACAAATAATTGAACCTAACGAAGCGTCCGAATGGTTGGCGCCCATTGTCGTGGCACCCAAGGGAGAGGGAAAGATCAGGTTGTGCATTGACTTGCGTGACTTGAACAAAAATATCTGGGTGGACAGGCAACCACTTCCCAATATATCGGAAATGTTAACAATGGAAGGTGGTGGTATGATATTTAGCGTTCTGGATATGACATCAGCATATCACCAGGTCGATCTACATACACAATCTAGACATTTAACATCATTTGTCACTCCCTTGGGTGCGTTCCTTTACAAAAGAATGCCGTTTGGGCTTGCCTCAGCGGTATTCTAGAGGATAATGAAAAATATATTTGGAGATTTAAAGCATGTGTTGTGTTTCCAAGATGACATACTTATTGTGGAAAAAGATACATCCGAGCATGACAAACTATTTGATGAAGTGATGCCGAGGTTACAAAAGCATGGTTTGACTATAAAAAAAGAGAAATGTCAAATCCGCATGAATGAAGTAACTTATCTGGGGCACACTATTAATGCTAAAGGTATTAGTCCAAAAAAGAGTATTGTGTCTGCTATAGAAAAGGCGGTTAGACCAGGAAATAAAGAAGAATTGAAGTCATTTATAGGGTTAGCGGAGTATTGCGCTAAGTTTGTAAAAGAATTTACTGAAATTGTAGAGCCTTTGAGGAGAATATTTAAAAAGGAGTTGAATTTGAGTGGAGTGAAGAGTGTGAGGCTGCATTTTCACGGATAAAAAAATGTATTACCCATGCTCCAACGTTAGGACATTTTGATGTTTCAGCAAGAACATACGTGACAAATTATGCAAGCAAGGAAGGGATTGGTGCAGTGTTGACGCAAGTCAAGGATGGAGTGGAAAACATAATTGCCTTCGCGTCTAGGAGGTTACAAGGTGCAGAAACTAGGTATTCTGTAATTGAACGTGAGGCTCTGGCTTGTTGCTGGGGAATTCATCGATTTAGATTTTTTGTGTGGGATATTCCCTTTAAACTCAGGACTGATCACAAGCCTCTAACGTATATTTTAAAAGGTGGAAGAGGTCTAGAGGGAAATGTGACGCCACGTATTACTAGATGGCTATTGTCAATGATGGACTATAATTATGAAATAGAATTTGTGAAAGGTAGCAAAAATGTTGTGGCAGATTACCTTTCAAGGATGCCAGTGGATGGAGAATCTGATAATATTGTTGCTCAGGTAACACCAAGAGATAGTGTGTTTTTGAATGGAGAATTGGCTATTATTGCAGAAGAATGGATGGCTGCAAAACTAGAAGATGATGTTATGAGGGACGTAGAACGGAGAGTTGTATGTGGTTGGGATGAGAGTGAGAAATTGAGTGGGGTGATGCTTGAATATTTTAAGGTCAAGGAGGAGTTGAGTGTGATTGATGATAAGCTCATGAGAAGAGGTCAGTTTGTTCCTCCTAAGAGAATTCGTAAAAGAATTCTTGACATTGTTCATGAGGGACATTGGGGTAGAGGAATTGTAAAAAGGAAGATAAGACAATCATTTTGGTGGCCAGGATTGGATCGTGATGTTGAGGAAAGGATGAAGAATTGTGTAGCTTGTGCTAATAGTGATAAGAACAAAGTGACTAGAGAGTCGCCTTTGGAAGTTGTGAAGCTCCCTGAAAGACCATGGGAGAGATTGGCTGTGGATATTTTAGGACCTATATTCAAGTTAGGGCTGAGGAGCAGATACATCTTAGTTTTGGTGGATTATCACACCAAATGGTTTGTGCTCAAGGATGTTAGTGAAGTGTCTTCTGTCAATATTATTGAGTTTTTTGAGGAAGTTTTTATAGAGGAAGGTATTCCTAAGAGTATTGTATCGGATAATGGGGCACAATTTGTTTCACGAGAGATGGAGAGCTATCTTTCTGGCATGGGAATTTTACATAAGAAAGTGGCTATTTTTAGACCACAGGCTAATGGCTTGGTTGAAAGGGTAAATCGACTGGTGATGGATAATATACAGCTGTCACTTGCAAATTGTCTTCCATGGATGAAGGAATTGAGAAAGATGATGTGGGTTCACAGGACTACTCCCCATTCTGTAACAGGCGTTTCTCCATTTGTTTCCTTAAAGGGAAGACAACCTGGTGTCAAAGAGTGTCCTGTATGGTTGAGAGGAAGTTGTAGTGCGATGAGTGTGGAGGTTGATCGTGAGGAAAACAAAAAGAGAGCTTTGAATTCACAGTATAGCAATGTGATGTAGTACAATCAAAGAAAAGGGGTGAAATATTGTGTGGTGGCACCTGGTGATTGGGTGGTGGTAAAGAAAAGATGATTTGTTCCCAAAGGAGAGGGTAAATATTCAGCTCCGTGCATAGTAAGGGAGGTAAAACGTAGGGCCCGATTCACAGAACTAACTTAAGACAAAATCCTAAACTTACTACCATTTTGGTATTCACAGAAGGCACTTACTCATTTTGGTATTCACAGAAGGCACTTACTCATTTCGGTATTCACAGAAGTTAGGAGTCCTAACTTCAGGACTCCTAAATGCCTTCTGTGAATACCGAAAGTCTTAAAATTAGGATTTTTCGCAGTTTAGTAGTAGTATAGTTAGGACTCCTAACTTTAGGACTCCTAAATGCCTTCTGTGAATACCGAAAGTCTTAAAATTAGGATTTTTCTCAATTTAGTAGTCCTAAGTTTAGACTTAGGACTACTAAATTGAGAAAAATCCTAATTTTAAGACTTTCGGTATTCACAGAAGGCATTTAGGAGTCCTAAAGTTAGGAGTCCTAACTATACTACTACTAAACTGAGAAAAATCCTAATTTTAAGGCTTTCGGTAGTCACAGAAGGCATTTAGGAGTCCTAAAGTTAGGAGTCCTAAATTTAGGACTACTAAATTGAGAAAAATCCTAATTTTAAGACTTTCGGTATTCACAGAAGGCATTTAGGAGTCCTAAAGTTAGGAGTCCTAACTATACTACTACTAAACTGCGAAAAATCCTAATTTTAAGACTTTCGGTATTCACAGAAGGCATTTAGGAGTCCTAAAGTTAGGACTCCTAACTTCTGTGAATACCGAAATGAGTAAGTGCCTTCTGTGAATACCAAAATGAGTAAGTGCCTTCTGTGAATACCAAAATGGTAGTAAGTTTAGGATTTTGTCTTAAGTTAGTTCTGTGAATCGGGCCCGTAGTGTGGTAATTTTGGAGAATGGTGCTGTAAGGAGTATGAGTGACATATGTAGAGTTTAATGTTCCTTAGATGTGATGCAGAATGTAAAACTTTTAGTGTTGTTCTCTTGTCTAAGTATAGATGACGTATGTATAATTTAATGTTCTTTGAATCTGATGTAGTATCTAAATTTTATTATGTGTTACTCTTATTATTATTTATTATTCTGTTTAAATTCGTATGAAGGAAGATGTGTAATGATCTGCAATGTTTGTAATATAGAATCTTATGAGGTCACCGATGACCTAGCATGGAACGTGTTGAACAGTGTTTGAACAGTTGTAAGCTGGAAAGCGTTGCTCATGCTGGGGATGCTGCATTTGGAATAAACTTTATTTAATCATCTTAAAAAGTGACTCTTTTACAAAGGCGCCCTCACATCCCTCTTATTCTGGCACCATTTGTGGAGCACCCCTGAACTGTCGGCTTATAGGGAAGAGTTGAGTGAAGTGTTGAGGCTACAGGGGCAGGTAAACTTGCTTGACTGGTACATATAAGGAATACCTGTGTTGCAATAGGGAGAGGCAATCTCTGGACTAATGCAGAAGAAACTTGTGTTGCAACGCCTAGGAAAGCGCTCGTGAAGAGTTATAGGGAATACAAACGAACCCTGGCCATAGGGAATCCCTCAGCTGGTCGTTTAACACTCGAGTTTTTACAAGTCAAAGACCAATACGAACTAGAATCGTCTCTTGGTGACAATTCAGCCACTCTTGGCCAAGAAACTATACCTTCACTTCAGACACAGGGTGCTCCCACTGCGCGCATTCACCAGAAAGTGAGCGGACTCATCGTATCGGGGTTGCCTAGCTTGCAGCAACATAGAGGAAACAGATATCCATGTAATTTTCATCTGTCAAGGATATAAAAGGGCAAGAACCCACTGGCTCTGCCAGATATGCAAAAATCTGGGGTTTAGACATTGCAGGGAGGCATACAGGCTATTGTAATATGAAACACACCCTCCCAATGTGTTTTCTGTCTCACGTTTTTTATTCTCAATGTGGTGCGTTCGTAGTGCCATTCTAAAGATAACTCCCTAGCACTGGATAACCCACTGTATCTCCTTTTTTGACAACGGGCCCTGTCCTTAGTATCATTTTGGTATCTTTTTTAAACTGTAAGTAGTTATTTTAGAACCATTTTAAGAAAATCTTTTTTAACCATAATGCTCAAATAAGCTACTGTTCATTCTTTTCTGTACGGTTGTCAACTGTGCTAGACCTATGTCATGGCTACCCTCTGCTTACAAATGGGCTTTTTTATGAAAATAATTCTGCCGATAATGTAAAAATCCCAAAGATTGCCCGTATGATGCACAAGCACTTTATTTTTTCATTATTTGCATCTATGGTGCACAAGCACTTTATGTCTGTTTTACTTAAATACCAATGTGGGGCTGGGGGTGAGGTAGAGGGACAATGGAGTCATGATCTCTTAGATTGGCTGTATGATGCACAAGCACTTTATTAGTGTCTCACATAAAAAATAACGTGGGGCTGTGGGGTGGGATAGAGGGACAACTGAGATGATAACGGATTATGATTGTTAAACATATCTCTACCGTGCTAGTTGGTGCCTCTCCCTGTGCAATGGTTTTGACAATGTAACGAATGCAATGTAGCTCATTTTTAGTTTTGTTTTTAACCAAATGTATTGTAGTCTTTTTTATCTGTGCTTTTATGGCCATTTTTGGCCGAAATAAAGTTTTATGATGATGATGATGATGATGATGATAAACTGAAACATATAATAGATCTGCCTGAGTGATTGCATATGTGCATGGGTAGTGCTTGGTTGATTGTATGCATGCAAGGGTAGTCACTGGGTAATTGTAGGAGAAGATGGATAGTTACTGGCTAATTGCATGAGTGCACAAATAAACATTGAGTGCATGCATAAGTGTATGAATAGCACCTAAAGGTACAGATGACTAATTGAGTAGAGCCTAGGTAAATAGATGAGTGCAACAGTAGGACCTGGATAGCTAATGCATTGCTGATTGCATGAGTTCAGAGGTAATATCTGGGGGACTACAGGAGTACATAGAAAGTGCTTAGGTGATTTTATAAGTGCATCAGTACTGCCTGGGTGATTAGAGTAATACTGCGGTAGTGCCTCTGTGATTGCAAAAGTGTAAAGGTAGTGCCTGGGTGATTTTATGAGGGCATACGCACTGGCTAAGTGATCGGAGGAGTGTATAGATCCTGACAGGGTGATTGGAGGAGTGCAAGGGTAGTGCCTGCGTTATTAAACCAGTGTATAGCTAACACTTTGGTGAGTGCATGATTGCAGGAGTTATGTCTGGGGGATTAGAGAAGTACATATGTAATGCCTGGTGATTCCATGATTGCAGTAGTAATATCTGGGAGATTCAAGGAGTACATAGGAAGTGCCTGGGTGATTTTATAAGTGCATGTGTACTGCCTTGGTGATTGGAATAGGACTGCAGTAGTATCTGAGTGATCGGAAGAGTGCAACATCCTGAGTAGTAGCAGAATACTGAAAATACAGCACTAAAGTCAGGTCTTTAACATGGTGTACACTTTTGTACTGCAGCTTCAAAATTCTGTAACTACTCAGGGTGTTGGGCGTACTCAAAATAAAGCATAAAAGCTACACATGAGTCTGTTATAAATCTCACCATATTCCTGAAACTATACATGCATATATGTCTACCTTTTGAAATCATCATTATATATAACAGAAATAAACAAGTAGACTGAATTTTACATTTCAAAGACACACCTCCATTTCTACGGTGTATTTCAAGTGTACCTTTCCCCAGACTCATAGAAAGTAGCCTAATCAGTAATCACTTCTCCCAACATGTCTTAAACCTCACTTTTATTCTACAGCTTCACCATTCTACGAATATTAGGCCTAGTCAAACATAAAGCAGCAACCTATCACATGGCTCTACCATAACTCTAACCATATTCCTAAAAGCATGCATGCTTCTATCTATACCCATTGCCAAAAGCATTACACATATTAGAATACATGTGCAAGTAGAAACATAACCCTACTCACAAGACCATAAAGGCCTTAAAACTTGACAGAGTCACTTAACATTTCAAACATATGTCTCTATCACAACACTATGCACACCTCAAAAATTCACAGAACATACTTCCAATTTCAAGCAAACACCAAACATTATGTGGCATATTTCAGCTGCACCTCTCTAGAAACTTAAACAAAGAAGCCTAATCAATAATACCTTATGTCGGAGGAGCCTAGCGTGCAACCAAGATGGCCGCGTAGGTGCGAGGCTCCCGAGGACCTCTGCAACCTCCTACGTTTATCCTGTCTTCATCCTGCATTGGTTGAGGGGACTGTGTCGGTGAGCCTGAGCCGAGGTGGTACCCGTTTCCCGTTTTCGAATCGGACCCCGGGTGCCGGAGTGAGCACCGACTGAAGTTTGCGGCCTACTCCTCTCCTGACCCCGGATTTGCGTTTGGGGGCGACCCAGTGGCAAAGTGAACAACAACGGCGGGCTGGGCCTGGCGAGTCGCGTACCCCACACTTTCACTTTCGCGCCCCCTTGCCGTTTTCACAAGTGGGATCACGGCGCTCTTTGTGTTGGGGTGGCCCCGCTGGGAGACCCTGCCTGCCTGCCTGCTGGGGCCCGCTCTGCCGTCCTGGGGTGGCCCCCCGGAGCTCGTGGCCTTGATTGCTTGCTCTTCACTGCGTGACTGGTGCGGGTGTGAGACCCGCGACGATGGCCACGAAGCAGGATGGGGATCGATTGAAGGCCAAGTCAACCCGGCGTGGCGCCGCACATCAGGCCAACATCATGGACCGATACACCCTCCCGAAGGGGTCTCCCGGCGGATCGCACAAGTCCTCTGAGTGCCCCCCGGATGCCCCGGACTTGCCCACGGATCTGTCTTTGCAGGACGTCATGAGGGCCATTGCTGAGATGAAGGCCTCGGTGGGCCAGCAGTTCGACACTTTAGCGCACAAAATCGACGCGGTCCTCATTGATGTCAACCTTGTGAGAGCTGATCTCTCCAAGACTAACGACCGGGTCGACTCTTTGGCCCACACCGCGTCGGGCCTCACGACTGAGGTGGCGGCCCTTCAAACGGAGGTGCACCGGCTCCGTCAGGCGAGTGCGCTCATGGATCGGCGCCTGGAGGACTCCGAGAGCCGGGCCCGGAGGAATAATATCCGCATCATCGGAGTGCCCGAGGGACGGGAGGAGTCGGCGGCGGATCTCTTCGTGGAGGACCTGATCACTACCCATCTCCAGCCTCGAGGGCTGAGTAAATTCTTTGCCGTGGAGAGGGCCCATAGAGTCCCTGGGGGCAGACCGAAGGTTGGAGCCCCTCCGCGGCCTCTTATTGCCCGTATCTTTAACTTTCAGGACAAGGATGCGATTTTGCATGCTTCCAGACTGCAAGGGCCGATTAAGCTGGAGAACATGGAGGTGAACTTTTATCCTGACTTCACCCAAGCGGTCCAGAAGCAGAGACTGAGTTTCCTGGGCGTCAAGCGGCGGCTTCGAGGCATGAACTTAAAATATGCCATGCTCTTCCCGGCCAGGCTGCGGGTGGAGGTGGATGGTCGCACTCACTTTTTTGACCGTCCTGAAATGGCTGGGGACTGGCTGGACACTTTGTCTGGGGGTCATGATCGGGATGGCGGGGGGGGGCTGCGGGAGGAGATTGCCCACCGGACCGGGTCTGAGGTACTGATGACGGGGCTCACTCCGGATGACGCGGCCACTTTCGGCTAAGCTTAGGGTTTTTGTTTTGTTGTACTCGTCTCCCCTCATTTGGAGGCTGTGTGGGGTCTTGGGGGGTACTCTTTCCTCCTTTAGGGGGTCTAGCTAGTTCCACTTATATAGGGGCGACAGGCACACTGCAAGTTTTGGGGGCTGTCTGGGCTCATGCAGGGGTGCAGGGAGGGGGGAGTTTTGTTGGGGCGGTTGGGTTGGGGTGGGGTATTGTTCATTTGTACCACAAGGCAAAAGTATTGTTGTGCTATTCCTAAAGTGCTCTCGGGGGGACGATTGATCGCTTTCGGCTATGATGGGGGGTAGGGGACTGAGTCTTTTGTCCTGGAATGTTAATGGACTGGGGGACAGGATAAAACGGGGTGTGGTCCTGCAGTTTCTGAAACGAATTTCACCTGATATAGTTTTTCTGCAGGAGACGCACTTCATTGGCAACTCCTTTCGTGCTATGAATCGACGGGGCTACCGCCTTCTGGCCCATTCGGGCTTCACGTCTGGTTCCAGGGGTGTGGGCATCATGGCTAAAACCTCGCTCCCATTGGAAGTTGATGAGGTGCTCCATGATGACAGGGAACGTTATACGGTTCTGGTGGGTAGAATGGAGGGCAGAGTGATTGTTTTTGTTTCTGTCTATGTCCCGCCAGGGCTGCAAACGACTACTTTTGCGGATCTGGGGCGCCTCCTCCTTGGCCTTCCGGAGGGGATTCTAGTGGTTGGGGGGGATTTCAACGCGGTGGTTTCCGGAACTGAGGACCGTCACCCCCCTAGGGATCTCCCCCGTGCCCAAGCGTGGTTATCTGGCCTCTTGGATACTTTGGGGTTGGTGGATTGTTGGCGTTTGAAACACCCTACGCAGAAACAGTATTCCTTTCATTCCGGGGCCCATGGCAGTCTCTCAAGGCTAGATTATGTCCTGGTGCCGGCAGCGCATGCGGGGAGGATCGGGGAGTTGCGCCATTTGGCGCGGGGTATTTCAGACCACTCCCCGCTCCTGTTGCACTTCGACATTCTCCCGAGGGGGGAGGGTAGGGTGGTCCCGATTAATCCCTGGTACCTGCGTGACCCCACCATTCGCGCAGAGTTGGTTAAATCCCTTAAGCGATATTTTGACGATAATGTGGGGTCAGTGTCATCGGCGGTCTCCCTGTGGGAGGCTTTCAATACGGTACTCCGGGGGGAGGCCCTGTCCCTTATTTCCCATTCCCGGAAGCGCGAGCGGGAGGAGGTGACCCGTGTTGAAACTGAGATAACCGAGTTGGAGGGTGACCTAGAATGTGGGGTGACGGATGACAAACTACATGTTCTCCGACTCAAGCAGGCGGCCTATAAGGCCCTCGTCACGGAGGCGGCCAGGGGCCTCAGTAGAGAGCAACAGGGGAGACTGTATGATGTGGGTGATAAGGCTGGGAAACTGATTGCGTGGCTGGATAAAAAGGAGAGAGCGAGTCGAGTTGTCCCATCGATTGAGAAACTGGATGGTGTGTGTGTCACTGAACCGGAAGAAATTGTTGATTGCTTTGCAGAATATTTCTGTGGGGTGTATTCCCCGGTGTCCTCCCGCTCGGGAGATGATTCCCATGCCCTGCTCAGGGATATCGCGCTGCCTTCTCTTTCGGAGGAGGACAGGGTGTCGTTGGACGCCGCCCCAACATCTGAGGAAATTGCCCCCGCCATACGTTCGGTCGCTTCCGGCAAGGCCATGGGTCCTAATGGTCTTTCTATCGAATTGTACAAGCTGCGACCGGATACGCTGGCGCCGCATCTCCGTGCTATGTTCCTCGTGGCCCGTTCGGCGGGTTCCCTCCCGCTAGACCAGCTTCTGGCTACTATCGTGGTTATTCACAAGGAGGGGAGGCCGCGGGACCGGGTCACGTCCTACAGGCCCATTTCACTGCTGAATGCGGAACCCAAAATTCTCGCCAAGGTGTTGGCCAATCGGCTGATTGGCGTGGTGTGCGATCTGATTCACCAGGATCAGTCCGGTTTTATCCCTCATCGCAACACTGCGCTCAACCTGCGGCGCTTGCATGGGGTGCCTGCGCGTGTCCCGTTCATACGGGAGCCGGCATTTTGGCGTCCCTGGACGCCACTATGGCGTTTGACACACTTGAGTCGCCATATATTTGGGCGACGCTCGCGAAGTTTGGGTTTGGCCCGGGATTCATCGGTTGGGTGAAATTGTTGTATTCCGGACCGCTGGCGCAGGTGGCTGTAAACGGTAGAGTGTCGGCTCCGTTTGAGCTGGGCAGGGGCACGCGGCAGGGCTGCCCGTTATCGCCGCTCCTCTTCGCGCTTGCCTTGGAGCCCCTGGCGGAGTGGCTGCGGTGGCATCCTTCTATCCGTGGTCTCCGATGGACCCCCGAGTATGAGGACCGCGTATCTCTTTACGCTGATGATATTCTTTTGTACCTGGCTTCCCCGCGTAAATCGCTGATAGTGCTGGTTGATGTATTGCACTCATTTGGCCTCAACTCCGGCCTAGTCATCAATTGGGCTAATTCTTGTGTGTATGTCCTTTCTGGGGAGGCTCCTATCCTTCCGCGGGGTTGTCCTATCCAGATTGCCCCGCGGGGATTTAGGTACCTGGGTGTCTTCATTACCCTGGACGCGGAGGCCCGGTATAAACAGAACTTGCTTCCCCCCCTCCAGCGCCTGAAGGAAGATGTCACGCGTTGGAGGCGCTTGCCGCTCTCGCCGCTCGGCCGGGCGGCATTGTTTAAGATGATGTCGCTGCCACGTTTCCTGTACGCCTTACAGAACACAATGGACGTTGTCCCGGCGCGCTACTTTCGCGAGGTGGAGAGTTTGCAGCGCCGCCTGTTCTGGGAGGGTAGACCGCGTATCGCCCTGGCGAAGTTGACGCTCCCGTGGTACGACGGGGGGGTTGCCCTCCCAGACATCAAGCGATATTACTGGGCCTCCCAGCTGGCTGCGATAAATCACGGCCTTTACGGGCCCGCTCTAAACCCAGCCTTTGAGATGGATAAAATGTTACTGCCGGGCGGTGACTATAATCGGGCGCTTTATTCTAGCTCGCTCGACGCACGTCTGACGGGCCCCACGCAGGTCATGGTGCGAGTGTGGCACGCGGCTAACTTGGCGATGGGGTGGAAGGATCGTTTGACCCGGGCGACGCCACTATACGCATCTGAGCGGCTGGGCTCCCTGTGGACCTCGAAGGGCTTTGAGAAGTGGGACATGATAGGCATCAGCAGGGTGGGCGATCTCTGGACGAGGGGGGGATTCAAAACGTTCGATGTGCTGCGGACGGAATTCCAGTTGCAGGACAGGGAGTACTTTCGATATATGCAGATCCGTCATGCGTTGTGCTCCGTATTCCCGGACGTTGCCGCCATCCCGGAGTACTCCCCTCTGGAGGATAGAGTGCTAGATGGGCATGTACCGGACGCCACGATTTCATTAATTTACAAAAAACTCATCAATGATCGCTCGGGACTACTGACTGGCCTTCGTGAGGCGTGGGGGGCTGATGGATTGGAGCTGGATGACGAGGACTGGGTGTCTGCGGTGGCCTCCCCGAAAGAGGTGGCCATACCGGCTCGCCTTCGCTTCGTCCAGCTCAAGATACTCCATAGGGTCTATGTTACGGGGCCGAGTCTGATGCGTATGGGCTATGCTGTGGACGGGTTGTGTAAGCGTGGGTGTGGTTCTTTGGGGACCTTTCTCCATATATTGTGGGAATGCCCGGAGGTGGCGCGATTCTGGCGTGGTGTGCACGAGGTCGTGCAGGCAGTTACGCATGTGCCGCTGCTGCCCGAGGCGAGGAGATGTCTCCTGAATGTGTGGGAGCCAACCGACTACTCAGTGCCGCAGACGTGGTGGGTGACTCTGGGATATATGGTGGCCAAGCGTGATATTGCACAATTGTGGGGTTCCCAGAGGTCACCGACTGTCTCGGCGTGGAAGGACAACATGGATTGGTGTATGTTTCGGGAAAAGGTGGTGTATGTTGCGAGAGGTAAGCCTGGGAAATGGGTGAAAGTGTGGGGCCCCTGGAACGCCTACCGTGGGGGAATCTGTACCCCGCCGCTGATGCCTGATCCGTCACCGGCCCCGTCTCCTTAGCCTGCTTGTCTTCCTGGTTCTGGGCTTGAGTTTACTTTGTCTCCGTCCCGACCTATCCCCCCCCTTGATATTCCTGTGTACCGGTAGGGTCCCCCCCAGGGGAGCACATGCTATTGGTTCCGATTGTGGGTTGCCTTGTGGACTTGTTTTCTTTGTTATTTATATAAAAATGAAACCGTTGTGTGGGGTCCGGATGGTGTGGCTGCCAACGCTTCTTTTCAACTCCTGTGATCTCTCTTCTGCCGCAGCGTGGGTTCTACTGTTTGTATTATACGCTCTTTCTGTCTGCTAGCGGCCGGCCTGAAGGTTGTAGGCCCATCTTTGTATATCTTTTGGATTCTGTAATAAACGGTTTAAAAAAAAAATAATAATAATAATACCTTATGTCAACATCTTTTAAAACACACTATCATGCTGCATCTTCACCATTCCACTACTACTCACAGTCTTGAGCCTACCACATAAAAAGCAACAACACATTTTGTTATGCATCATGCACCTTCAAATATATAAGACATATGAAAATACATATACAAGTGGAGAAACATTTGAGACAGAAGTCCATGCACACCTTAAAACTTGACAGACTCCACCTCCAATTTTAAAGCAACACTTAAAATTATGCGGTATACTATAAATGTACATATCCACACACTAAAACAAACTACCATAATCACTAATCCATCTTCCAATATACACATTATACTATACAAAATCTATTTCAAACAACATTTACCTACAATAAAACAAACTTCCATACACATCTCTACATTTAATAATATATTTCAAACATCACAGTTCATCAATCATTTTTTAAAGATTAGAAATCAATCTAATACATAAGACACCTTACAAATGTATAACTCACCTTACAAATTGATTTGTAGAATCTAAAAAATCACAAACTCATAAAAGATTTTCTTATGCACACAATCAATGTAATGCACCACTCTCAGCAAGGTAAAACCAATAATGGCTAACTTTCTCCACACCAAATACAGGTAAGTACCAAATCATTTTGCTTCCTACAATATTTCAAATTATAAAACACATTTCTATTGGTTAGACATATGATATACCAACTGACTTCTAAAAGTGCCCAAACTGGTTCTGGAATTTTTTGGAGTCGCAACTCCAACATGCACCAACACAATGGAGCCGCAAATCCATACGGGAGTTCAAAAATATATTACAAATAAAAATACCACTATTTTTTTTAACAACAAACCACTTCTAAACATAGTACTGACTTGGGAAATCATACTTTATTAACATATCACTGACATATAAATTACAATTTAACATTTTAAGCCCACAGTTAAGTTTCATCCTTTCCCCCATTCTGCATAATGCCAGTTTCCATAGTAACAAACAGGTCACAAGTTCACCATATTTAAAAGTTCAGCACACAAGGTTACAAATGCAAACAGCAGGTGTGGTTGACTTTTGCAAAATTTCAGCTTATCCTATCTACTGTACCTTTCAAACATATTTTACTAACCAATAACGAGCATGCTTTTTAAAGAAAGTAACTTGCATCCTATTTTTGAGTGTACAATGTTCTTAAACAGCCAATCAATTCTCTGCTTTTAAAAAAACAGCATCTTTTTCACCATTTGAGATACCTCTCATTCTACCAACTGACTACCTTAGCTACAAATATCTTTTCATGACTTCCAGACATCCCTTCAAGATGCTTACAGTATGGATTAGTGGATACAACTATGCTTTCTGGTTCAAAAGGTATGCTGAACGCAGAGGTATTGTCAAAGACCTAGCTTTGCAAAATGTGGATAGTAAATGGATTGCACAGATGATTAAAGTGGCACCAATTGATGCCTTCGGTTAAAACATTTTTGCATCTCCTACTTCCTGACCTCATGATTGTGCACTGTGGTGGCAATGACCTAGGCACATTGACTGGGGTAGGTCTGGAAATGCTAATGAAGGACACCTTTGCACAATTGATAATGCTTTTACCTCAAACTGTATTTGTATACTCTGATATATGCCAAAAACAGAAATGGAAGTGGTCAAATCAATTCTGTCCACAGATTGAGAAAGCTAGAAATTTCAATAAAGCTGTTTCTGCTTACATCAGAGACCATAGCATGGGCTCCATCTATAATACCAATCTACGTTTTGATATGGATGGCATCTACAGAAGTATATGGAGTACACTTCACAGATCATGGAAACAGAGTCTTTCTCAACAACCTAAAGCTGTGCATCCGCACTTACATGTAGCTACAACAAACTAATAATGAAAACTAGGGCTAATTTTAGAGCCACCCTATAACATAATAGTGAATACAATTTTTTTTTTACACATACATATTTTTATTTTTATTTTGTGTGGATTCGCGCACCCGATGCATATCTGCAAAGGCAGGAATTCAAGGTACTACAACACAATACACTTTTCAAGTTTAACTATTAATTTAAAATTTTATATATTTTTATCAACTCTATCACTTGTAATCTTGTCATTAACTTCAATCATAATAACTCTTTAAAACAACTTCACAAATAAAACACGACCTTCTAAATTATATACTACTTAATTCTTTATTTACGGTGAATTTGCGAATCCAATGCGACGTTACACGGGGGCCGCACTGAGAGCCACATTGGGGTTGCGACACCAAACTCGAAAGTAAAATAAAACGGCCCACTTCCATTATTCAGTATTCGCCCCCGGGACCCCATCCCCCTTGGCCTGCCACAATTTTTTTTTTTAAGGAGGGGGACCACTTGGCCCCCTCCTGAGGCCAATAATCTTTCAGCCGGGTCAGCGCCCTTCTGTCTCCACCATTTGGCTTCTGCGCCGGGACACTTCCGAGTAGCCGTGCGCATTATAAATGGAGGTTAACATAACAAAACATAAAGCCCTGGGGAGGTGGCAGTCCCCGGGGCTGCGGGGGTCCCCTTAGGCCCCCGCTATTTAACTACACATTGCCCCTGGGACCTGGCCCATCCGGGGGCTTAAGGAAAATGAAGGTTGGGAGACCACACTTCGTTTTTAAAAATCATTCTCTGCGGGATTCGCGCACCGAGCGTGACTTCCAATGAAAAAAATAAAAACAACTTCGCTCCCAGTTTTGGAGGGTTATACCTCAGCTGGTGGGAGGAGCAAGTGGTCAACAACATCAGACAATTTAAGAGCAACTTCGTCCTCAGGGTCAGATACATTGACGACATCTTTTGTATTTGAAAGGGCACTCGTGAGGAGGCCGAAGATTTTATGGTCACTTTAAATGACAATTCATTAAATTTGACATTCAGTAGCCACACTGAAAACAAGACAATTCAGTCTCTTGACCTTAGGCTTACAGTCAAAAACGGAAAACTAGTCAACCACTTATTTAGAAAGACAACATCAGGGAATAGTCTGTTAAGAGCTGACAGATGTCATCCAACTTCACTGATTCAAAGCATCCCTTATGGTGAGTTATTGCGAGCCAGAAGGAATTGCAGTACTGATGAGGGATTTACTGATGAAATGAAAGTCATGACGCAAAGGTTTAAGGAAAGAAGATATAGCAACAAAACAGTTCACAAGGCAATTGAAAAAGTCGTTGTACTGGATCGAAATGAGCTGCTTAGTCCTAAACCTAAAGAAATATAAAACCCCAAGATTCGATTCATTACGAGGTACCACAACCAAACATGGGAACTCAAGAAGAGTTTATCAAAATATTGGGATGTCCTTAAAACAGATCCTGACCCGGTTACACCTATTGGCCCAAATCCAGGAATAACGTTTAAAAAGGCAAGATCATTACAAGATAATCTAAGTCACTGCCTGGTAAGTCCTGATGAAACTAGGAATGAGATTAAAGGCTTCTTCACATGTAATCAATGTAAAGCCTGTAAATATAGCAATAGATGTAAAACAGTAACACTAACAGAAGACCAGAAACCCTACTTGATTGTCAAACAACTAACCTGTAATACAGAGTATGTGGTGTATGCCTTATTATGCCCATGTAAGTGAGCATACATAGGGAGAACGATCCATAAGGCAAACAAGCATACACTTGAACATATGCGCGCCATCCCGAAATGACGATAAACAATACCCCATTTTAAAACCCACCATAAACAGAACTGCAATTTATTAAAATTTGTGGTTCTTGATAAAATTCCTAAACGTGAAAGAGGGGGTAATCGAACATTGGAGTTGAGGAGATTGAAATCCAAGAGAATTATCAAATTTAACACCCTTCACCCAAATGGATTAAATATGGATGAAGAATTGGCTGTACATTTAGGCTGATCATGAAGTGTTAAGCAATAGATAACTAATTATTTTCTTCAGTATAGGTTTATGCCTTTTTTATTATACATGTGTGTTGTAATTTGGATTTTAATCTGTATTTTCTATGTTGACTTTGTTTCAGATTCAAAAATATGGAAATGCAGAAGAGCTCTTATATCTCAAAATCAGATCAGATGGTTTTGGTTTATTTTATTTTTTGAATTGCCCACAAGGGCTTAATTGATTACAGATTATTATTTGTCCTGGTTATAAAATCATGGTGTAACATGGTCTTCAAAATTATCATGAAATAAGAGGGATTTCATTCCTTGTATTGCCCACTGGGGCTGAACTGTTTATGGGCCACAACTGTTTGTTTTATAACTTTATTGACATCTATAAGCATTCAGGAATTGACAGAAATGGGAAATGCTGGGAAGGTGATTACACCACCAGTGTTTTGTGTGTTAAAATACACAAATAGGCGACTATCTATGTGTCAATCCTGGGTCTTGTGTGATAGCCCATTAGGGCAGTATTTTGATGTTGTATAATAGATTAAGCAAAATCGGCTTAAAACAACAGGAAGTTGCTCTGATATTACGGTGAACTCCTCTTAAATTAACAAATGACCACAGAGATTATAATTGGTAATTTCCGACCGTAAGGCTGATAATAATGATGGTATTTTATATTGTTTATTTTGGATGACATTCCAATGTATTCTGTATTGATTAAATTCTAAACCGACAATTAAGTATTTTTTCTATGTCAATAATTGGTGATGGTGAAACGCACAATCCGTTCCTTTAAAACAAGGCAGAAATTGCGCATTGAGCAAACCCTTGATCAAGGACTGAAGAAACTCTGAAACGCGTTGGGTATTGTTTGTTGCCAGTGTCGAATAAAAAGGCGCTGAACAACGATATTGAGTGGCTGTACTTTGGTGATTGAGCCAGGGAATCCTTACTGGCCGTGATTACAGATTTTGGATGGAATGTTGGAGGTTTGCTACCTCGCTTCCAACTCCTCGTGCAAGCTGGCTGGGGCATAAGCGATAGTTATTGGGTGAAAAAAATAATAATATACATATATATATATATATATATATATATATATATATATATATATATATATATATATATATATATATATATATATATATATATATATATATATATCGCGCTAAGTCTCCAAAAGCAGCCGTGATATCTACTGCCTCAAATCAGAGTGCGGACCACAAAATCCATTACGCCATTAAAAGTTTTTATTCAGCCTCAGCTCACACGATCGACATGATGCGTTTCGGTCCCGGAAGGACCTTGATCACATGACGCGCTACACATCTCGCGGTGTCTTAAATTGCGTTTTTTTACATTTTTTTGTAGTTCATTTAAAGGGGACATGCCAGTGAGGTTCAGTTCGATCATAGACATCGAGGAAATTTCACATGTGAGTTTTATACATTTTCAAATTATCACATTTAGTGTGCAAAATAGCAAATTGTTAAAATTGTTGCAACAATGCTAAAATATCTACAATAATCTACCTTGTCTATTTGATGTACATACTTGTGTGGCCGGTTTTTACATTTTGATTTAGACACAGTCAGTCAAATTTAAAAAATCAATCTCATTTAAATAAATAAATAAGCCAAAAACATAAATATTGCTGCTGTGTCAAGAAAAAACCTTTTCTCTCTTTATGGCCATACTCATTTGCGTATATATGTACATCTGTATATAAAGGTGCCACCAAATCGTCCAGGTATAAATACCAGGTAGCAAAGTGTCTAAGTAGATTGGTTATTTTTTGGACACTATGGTGAAATCAAAAAAGGTCCTGATCAATATTTTAACAACCTCATATTTTCTTGTTTGCATGTAGGGTAAGTGTGCGTGGGGAGAAGAAAAACAAATGGAAATCCCTTTCTTACCTAAAGTGCTTAGTGCTGTGTGTGCATTTTATCCCCAAATTCAAAAAATGATTTTTTACTTTGTTTAAAAAAGAAGAACCCGATGTGTAAGTGTGGTTATTTGAGAAGTGCAAATGTGCAAAAACAGCATAAGGAAATATAGAATATGGACATAATATTCCATTTTATTAGTTATCTTGTAGATCTCACTTTTCCTTAAATTGATCTAATTTTTCCCAAGAACTTCGATTATTGGACATAAAGCTGCTTATTCAGATTTTGCCCCGATTTAGCTATGACAAAAGATGTTGTTGGCAGAGATTCATAAACACGTGTATAGGTCTTCGGTTTGGTTGAGGCCATTGGGGTGCTTAGTATCCAGATTAAGGATATATCTGGTTTCTAATTGTCTGAGCGCTCTGACCCTATCTCCCCCTCTTTTTTTGTGTGGAATATTGTCGATCAAAAAATATTTTAACAGAGTGGGATCGGACTTATGAAGGTCCTCAAAGTGTCTGGCGACAGGGTATGCTGGGTCAGAATTCTTAATTGCCCGTAGGTGCTGGAGTACCCTCTTGTGCCCTTGTAGGATAGTACTACCTACATACCTTAGTCCACAGGGGCACTCCAGCACATAAATGGCATGATCTGTTTTGCAGGTTAGGTATTTAGTGATCGGGATTTCTTCTTTAGTAAAAGGTGTCTTGAAGGCAGTTGTGTTAACACCCTGTTGACATGCTTTGCACGATTTACATCGATAGAACCCCTTTCTTTGGCTTAGCCAGGTGACTTGAGTATGATTTTCCAAGTCATTTCTGACTAATGCATCCCGCATAGATGGCGCTCTACTGAAGGTTATTGACGCTCTTTTAGGGAGTAAATGGCCTATGATGGGGTCCCCCAACACTATGGGCCAATTTTTATTGATTAGATTTCTAAGGGTTCTGCCCTGTTTGCTGTAATTCAGGATAAATCTAAATTGATCCTCAGTTCCCTTGGCTACTCCTTTTGTTTGTAAAAGGGTTGCTCTATCAAGATCATTAGTTTTTTGAATTGCTCTGTCAATAACCTTTCTCGAGTATCCTCTTGCCAGAAATCTGTTTTTACTGGCGGCCTGTTCCTGTATAAGATCCATGTAGTCACTACAAATACGCTTGAGACGCAGCATCTCCCCATAAGGGATACTCTGTATGAGGTGCTGTGGGTGTGCACTGCTGGCATGCAGTGTTGAATTGCCAGCTGTTGACTTTCTATGTAGTGTAGTGTGGATCTGACCCTCCTTAATATAGACCTGCACGTCTAAAAAGTTGACTGACATTGAACTGATATCTGCTGTAAACTTTAAATTTAGGCTGTTCTGATTGAGACTGTCCACAAATGAAATAGCATCAGAGGTGCTACCCCTCCAAATTATAAAAAGGTCATCAATAAATCTGACCCATTTCACTATGTTGTTACTAAGTTGCATGGAGTGTCGTCGTGTCAGGACCAGTTCCTCCCACCAGCCCATATGCAAACATGCATAGCTGGGAGAGAAACTGGCCCCCATAGCTACACCTCGTTGTTGTTGATATAAAGAATTCTCAAAGAGAAACACATTATTGGTAAGACAGAACTCGACCATGTTGGCTAACATGTTACTATGGTCCTCAAATAGGGCACCCCTCTGTGCAAGAAAATGTTTCATTGCTCGTAGTCCATCTTGGTGATTGATTGACATATAGAGTGATGTAACGTCTAGAGTCATTAATTGATATTCATTGTGCCACTCACAATCTTTGATTTTGGAGAGGAAATCACCAGTATCACGTATATACATATATATATATGTCCCAGACTGCTGTGTTTAGCGGCTCACCAGTCCTACGATGTTGGTGCCGATTCAACGGTTACAGCAACCGAATTATGTCCCAAGTATAGCTTCAAGCGTCCTTCCACCGAAGGTGATAATGCAAAGGAACGGCACACCAGGAGAATGTACAAAGTTTTATTGTAAACAAAAAGCAAGACGTCGCGGATTGGCAAATTCCCCTAGAAATAGGCACCATTGTTTTCAAAATAAAGAAAAACATAGAAGACATACTATGGTAACATACGGAGCTTCGATCTTTCAATCAGTGACAAAATTAAGTATCAACAATAAATACCATTCATTATGCCGGTCTTTGACACTTGTTTGCGCAAACATAATTATAAATGCTGACTCATTATTTAACCAAACAAGACAACATAATTTGATCCTGCTGAGTTATGCTTTTCATACAATGCGCAATATGTCATAAGCAATCAGGTCATTGGTTCTGTGTGCAAACGCTTCGTTAATACGTCTTAATCTATACATTTTCCATTTATGAAGGCATAGATGCCGAGACTGGGCAACATTGACAATAATAGATGACCATGTGCAAAAAATCAATCAAATGTTAGACATTGCTCCGCCATGATAATGATAAAATACCATACATGCGAATACTTGCCCTAACAACATAAATTCAATCTGCAATTACGTCAGCAAAGGTTGTGTATTGTGAGACATTCATAGCGCGACATGCAGTAATTGTAAGCATCAAAGCAGTTTATTGTGGGTAACGTACCCTTGGAAATAATAATTATCATAGTAATGAAGGGTAATGTACCCTGTCGCTGCAGGCCATATACGTGGCCATCTATTCAATGCTGTCACCTATACATGTTGCATGTTTGTATACTAGTCTTCTTAAGTATCCTGGGGGATAGCCACTACAATATAAAGATGAATTAAACTAATGTGCCTAAAGTGTGATAAGTGATATCTGGACTGTAAAAGTGCTAATAGTGCTCGTAAAAGGAATTGGACAGGATATAACATTGGCATTGTCGTCAATGAGAATTCCCATATGAAAAAAGAAATTTTCGAGAAACAGATATTATCTCATTAAGGGATTTGTAATCATAAATGTTTCCATGCAATAATCTACAGGGAAAGCTAAGGAATTAACCCTGTACTAATTCCAATTAAAATCAGTGATAGAGTGCAATTGATATTGAATTGGAGAACGAGATACTGCTGCTGCGTCAGATTCAACCTATGTGGGTGGCCAATTCTTCCCCACTATTTAGAGCATTTGGGGTTTTTGTATTGAGATCAATTATGTATCTGGATTCCTTTATTCTCAAAATGCGCTCCCGATCTCCACCCCGGACATGTGGCAAAATTCGGTCAATACCGAAAAAACGCAATAGTTTATTATCGCTATTGTGTTTGTGTGCAAAATGTCGGGCTGCTGGGTAATTTCCATCTCGGTTAGTTATTGCCCGTAGATGCTGAAAGATACGTGTTTTCAGTGGTAACTTAGTACTACCAATATAGTAATACCCACACGGGCATTCCAGAGCATAGATGGTATAATCACTGTTACAATTGATAATTTTCGTGATTTTCTTTGTTACCCCAGTTATTGTTTTGTACTTTGTACAATTACCCTCATTTTTGCACACCTTACATGATCCACACGTGGTGAATCCATTCAGGGGATTAAGCCAATTGAGGCCCACAGTTTCCTGAGGATATCTATGAACCAGAGAATCTCTGAGAGATTTAGCTCTCCTGTATGTTATTTTGGGACTTTGGCCAACATGCTTGCCAATTATGGGGTCTGCTGTAAGAAACCCCCAATGTGCCTTCATAAGTTTTCTCAGATCAGATGCCCCTTTACTGAAAGTAGTTATCATTCTTGGTATTTTCTTGTTCTTTTTTGTGGGGTCTGGTTCTTGTTTGGGTAGATCTTTGAAAAGGAGTTCCCTCTGAGTTATGCCTTTAAGTTTCTTTTTGGCATTTTGCAGAGTTTTGGTACTATAGCCTCTGATTTTGAAACTATTCATCATATTAGTCCGCTCTGCAATATAGTTTTCTGTCGTGTTGCAATTATGACGAGCCCGCAGCATCTCCCCATAGGGGATGCTTTCAATAAGCGGAACAGGATGATTGCTCGACCCATGTAGGATGGTATTCCCTGCTGTTTCCTTTCTATGGAGACGTGTTGTTATTTTACTATCCACTATCTGTATGCTAATATCCAAAAATTCACAGTAGTCTTTGCTGAGTTTGTATGTGAATTTGAGATTGAGATTGTTTGTTTCCAATTTGTGTATGAATTGGATGGCCTGATCAACAGGACCATCCCAAATTAGAAACAAGTCGTCAATATATCTAATCCAAATGGGTATGTGATCAGTATATTGTTCGTTTTCATCGGCCCAGACAATTTGCTCCTCCCACCAGCCTAGGAACAGGTTCGCTAGGCTGGGGGCAAAGCAAGTGCCCATCGCCGTTCCTGAACATTGACGATAAACACTTTTCTCAAATAGGAAGATATTTTCTTCTAGGCAATAAAGCATCATGACTTTTAGCATTGCATTGTGTTCCCACATCGTAATGTGTCTGCTTTTAAGAAAGTACATGCACGCTTCTACACCTTTTTTTTGGTCAATACATGTATAGAGGGAACACACATCAAGAGCGATCATTGTAAAATTGTCCTCCCATTCCACATCGTAAATTCTTTTAAAAAAATCTGTGCTGTCCTTACAATAAGACCTCAGATTGACCACATATTTGGAAAGATAAAAATCCAAAAATATTGAAGTGTTCTCCAATAATCCCCCATTGGAGGAAACTATTGGACGCCCTGGTGGATTCGTGGTGTCCTTATGGATTTTTGGGAGGAGGTACAAACAGGGGATACGTGGGTTGTCGGTTTTAAGAAACCTGTACTCTTCTTCATCCAAGAGACCACACAGATGCCAGTTAATCAATAGATCATGATAACGTTTGATAGATGTTTTATACCTGTCCCAATTGATCTCTTCATAGCAGGTATGGTCAGAAAGTTGGCGTACTGCCTCATCTCGGTACTGTTTGTGATCCATAATTACAATGTTGCCCCCCTTATCCAATGGCCTAATAATAATGTATATATATATATATATATATATATATATATATATATATATATATATATATATATATATATATATATATATATATAATTTTTTGTAATTCCGTTCAGCAGTTCGGGCTGTAGCTGCGTCAACAGGTCCTAAGGGAAATTGCATGGGGAAAACGTGTTTTGGGACCCCCCTTTTTTCTCAGCCCCCACTTGACGAATCACCACGAAACGTTCAGGATAGGAGCGGACTGGAGCTGGCCAAAAGTTTGCAAAATTTCGCAAAGATTCGTCAACCGGCGACAGACTTATTGGGAATAGAATGTTGCGGATTTCCTATGGAAAATAGGTCCTAACTATAACTACCTACTGGCGATCGTCAGTAGGTAATATATATAAAACACGCCGAAAACAGACGAATATACATCTATATATATATATATATATATATATATATATATATATATATATATATTATCTACTGGCAGTCGCCAGTAGATAGTTATAGTTAGGACCTATTTTCCATAGGAAATCCGCAACATTCTATTGGGAATATCTTTGGCGCCGATTGGCGAATCTTCGCAAAATTCTCGAAACTTTTGGCCAGCTCCGCTCCGCTCCGCTCCTACCCTGAAAGATTTGCGGTGATCCGTGAAGCGGGGGCCGAAAAAAAAAGGGGGTCCCAAAACGCGTTTTCCCCATGCAATTTCCCATAGGATCTGTTGTCGCAGCTACAGCCCGAACCGCTGAACGGAATGACACCAAATTTGGCAAAGAGGTAGTCCTCAGTTCGGACACGTGCCTTTTGCATATTTGGTGTGAATCTGTTCAGTAGTTCCTGAGAAAATTAGGGTAAAAAAGTTAGTGATATCTATGGCCGCGGAGGATCCGCGGACCGTACCCGCACCGTAAGCGCACCATCCCCGAACGGAGCGCGCACCCTCCCGATCGCGCGCTGAATGCTAATTGGCTGTCGAGCGTCTCTCTACATTCAAAACCAGGAACTGTTGGCGGCCATTTTCTGCCTCGGTAGAAGCGAGGCTGAAGATGGAAGGGGAATAAGTGTGTAAAAGATATAAAGGGGGCAGAGTGGAAATACTCTGACCCTCTAGATCTGCTTAGGGGGTCCCAGAAGGACCCCCTGTGGCCCCCCTTTTAAAAAAAAAAAAGCGGCAAAATGCACGCACGGTGCGCTCATCCTACCGCGTTGGATGCACAGATTCTCTCGCGGTGGGTGCGCGGCTCCTCGGCAACTTTTTTTGAAAAACGACAAGAAATCATTGGTTGTATAACAACTTTCTACACTGAAAGGTAGGGTGTATATTTTTATTTTTTAAAGGTATGATTGTTATTGGTTAACAAAAACAGATTGTAAGGAACATTATATATGATAAGCTGATATGTTGAAAAGTCAAGCACACTTCCTGTCTTGTGTAGGAACATTGTGTGCTGAACTTGTGACCTGTGAGCTCAGTGCAGTGTTCCATGACCTGTTTCTATGGTAACAGGCAGAAGGCAGATTGGGGGAAGGGTTAAAAATTATTTCAGTTGGAAAGGGTTGAAATGTTTAACCAATAGAAATGTGTGTTTGCTTTTGAGTTTATGTGCGAAGGATTGTGATTTGATGTTTACATGTATATGTGTGGAAAATGGAAGGGAAACTTTTTCATTCTTTGCTTTTGCTGAGAGGTGCACAGTGCAGAGATTCTGTAAAAGAAAATATGGTGAGTGATTGATATACTCCTTAATCTACAAAAGAACTTGAAAGATGAGTTATTTAATTGTGAGGGGATGTATGTAGACTATTTTGATTTTAATCAGACTAATGTATTTTTCCTGCTAAAGTGTAGGGAGTACTTTTTTTCTCTACAATGTGTGTGCATGTAGAAACCATTCTGTGATTGGCATTTGTGTTTTTCATGTGTTTGTAAACAGATAACTGTGCAGTTTTTATATTTTGGTAGAATTAGAAACCAGTCATTGTTTATGAATTTGTGAAATGAGTTATGTTATGTTTCTATACTAAAATGTAGTACTACTTCTAGATGAAGAAATGTGTTTTGATATAGTGCAGGGGATAGTGTTGTTTGTCTAGAATCACACAGTGAGTCTGTGTGCATTTGGGAACCACTGTGAGAGAAGCATTTGGTAACCTCGTGTATTTGCTGACAGATAACTGTTTTTAAACCAGTCAGGTTGTCAAGTTTCACTTCCTTTGCAGTCCTCTAGAGACCCATTCAACAGCATGTACTAATCCATTCACTGTCCCAAAACCCAAACACTTATAAATTCACCAAGACACTCTCTTTCCAGTACTCTAATGATTCAGTCACTGCCTAAGTATTCATGCACAGAGCCAGGTCTTAGCATATGGACTTCTTCAAACCCCTATCCACTATGCATGCAGTCCTCTAAGCACCTACACACTTGTCTTTCACACCTTCAATTCCCCAGTCAGTATCCATTCACTTCCAGCAAACACCCTGTCACTCCATTTGCACTCCTCTAGTGACCCATTCAGCATCATGTACTAATCCATTTAGTGCGCCAAACCCTAATAAATTCACCCAGGCACTCTCCTTGCAGTACTCTAATCATTCAGTCAGTACCCAAGTACTCATCCAGTGACCCAGGCCTTAGTATATGGACTGCTTCAAACCCTTATCCACTATGCATGCAGTCCTCTAACCACCTACACAATTGTCTTTCTCACCTTCAATTTCCTAGTCAGCATCCATACACTTCCAGGAAATACTCTGTCACTCCCTTTGCAGTCCTCTAGTGACCCATTCAGCACCATGTACTAATCCATTCACTGTGCTAAAACCCAGACACTTATAAATTCACCAAGATACTATCTTTGCAGTACTCTAATCCTTCAGTCAGTGCCTAAGTATTCATACACTGAGCCAGGCCTTAGCACATGGACTGCTTCAAACCCCTATGCACTATGCATGCAGTCTTCTAACCACCTAGACACTTGTCTTTCACACTTTCAATTTCCTAGTCAGTATCCATACAATCCTAGCACTTATAAATTTGCCTAGGCACTCTCCTTGCTGTACTCTAATCATTCAGTCAGTACCCAAGTAGTCATGCAGTGAGCCAGGCCTTAGCACATGGACTGCTTTAAATGCCTATGCAGTATTGATGCAGGCCTCTAATCACCTACACAGTTGTCTTTCACACCTTCAATTCTCTAGTTAGTATTCATACTCTTCTAGCAAACACCCTGTCACTCACCCAGTGTGTCTCCTTATAGCACTGTAATCATTTAGTCAGTTAGCATGTAGTCTTTTAGTGAGGTAGGCTTTAGGGCATGAACTGCTTCAAAGTAGTATGCACTATGCATGTAGTGTTTTAACGATCGTCACACTTGTGGTTCAGGGCTATAGTTTCTTAGAAGGTTTTTATATAAAATGTGTTTGTACAGTAATGGCATAGTATAAATTTGAAAGTTATTAATATACATTTATTTGTGATTCTTTTTTACAGATACAGAACAGGAGTGTTTCTCATCTGTTTGCACTCTTCTCGTGCAAGATTGTTTGGATGAAGGGTCCTTAGGTGTTTCATCATACTTGCTGTGCCGCACGAGTATTTTTTGGTAGGATCCCCTCGTAACAGAACTCTTTGGCAAATCATGCGAATGAAGAAGGTGGCATTGGCCTTTGTTTGCCCCTTGGAAAAAATTAAACATTTCTTCACCACTGATGAAAAACGTTGTGGGCGTGGTGCCTTCTGCAAAAAAAATCCTCAGATTCGGTAAATATTTTAAAGCGGCAACATTTACAGTTTTTGTAAGTTAAACTTATAAAATTGTGTTAGCTGTATACATTTTATATATCTGTGATTTGTTTCTTGTGGTATTTTGTTAAGAATACCATGTTGTTGTTTTTTTAACAATCTTTTTGATTTTCCAGGTCTGTCGTCGACATCCGTGGTTCCCACAGGAGTGTTCTGCTTTGTTGTTTTGGATTATTGTTGTTACATTTTGTTTATTAGTTTATTGTTTATATTTATGTTAATAAAAATATAAAGTTTGAAAATAGTTTATCGTTTATATATTTATTATTATAAAAAATAAAGTTTGAAAAAAAAATTAATAATGTTTTTGGTTGTTCTCTTAACTGCTGTGTGACTCTTTCTTGTTCTTATTACTGTTATTTGATGGAGTCCACCATGGTGTTAAATTTTGGGGCACTTATCGCTGGAATACTAGTGATATCTGTAGTTTGCACCAACTTCTGAATAGTGTGTTAGATTTATCTCAACTTTACTTCCGTTAAAGTGCTGATAATGAAATGGAGAGTAGCCGTTCCCGTGCAAAAAGACATGAGGTGCACCTTTGCGATTTATTCTAAATACTAAAATCCTGTATTGTATTGCACTGAGGTATTGGCTGCACTTACAGTGTACACACGAAATCTATTAAGAAATCTCATTGTATTTATATTGATTGGGAATAGTGCATCAGGTGCTGGATCTTGACGAGATGCACTGCTCAGTTTGTATATTGTTCTGCATACGAAAAAAATCACATCACAACTTTCACACTAATTGCAATGCGAAACAAATTCCGGCGATAAGACACGTTAGCACCAGGGATTTTACACCTGCTTTCTGCTGGTGTTAAGCAGGACAACTACCTGCACCATGAAAGGGAACACAGCCAAGAGCCACAACAGAACACCCACAGGTGCCATAAAGTCAATGAGCATGATACAGGGATACCCATGAGGGCCAGAAGACTCATTTCAACAACTCCAGGACAGCCAATGCCCCCCAAACCCATATCTTAGTAAGTGTGTCCCTGTGGTCATTGTCTTAGCATGATAGGCACGAGCCCTGCAACATCACAGTGTGCTGTCACCTCAGCGTTGGCAGTGAGCCTGGATGTGTAGCTACATACGCATCCTCCTGCATGCACAACTGGTGTGTGCTGGTCTGGGGTTCACAGGTCAGTGGAGGGGTTTGCCTATCCGGCAAGGGGAATGGGGTGTCATGGACATGTCCGTGTACAGGAAGTGCGGTAAGTGTGTCTCTGTGTTCTGGTGTGGCCTGTTACAAGAGCCGCAGCAGTCGATGTTGTAAAGTGTCATGTACCACCTCCAAACGGCACTGTGATGTTGTTGTTGGAATGTAGCAGGACATGCGCAAATAGCCATTACAATGGCATGCAGTACGAGTGCACGAGATACAACAGCTCACCGTACAAAAGTGTGGGGTCTCGTGGGAGGGAGGAGCAGCCGTTTGGCAACATAATACACAGTGAACTCGACCATGTGCCACATGCTGGGCATCTCATCCATGATGACCACGGTCGCAGACATCCCACAACACCAACGACTGGCCTTGTACACATCCTGTATGAATGCAGCGTGGTTTTCACTTTTAAGCTCGTTCAGTGGTGTGATGTTGGCGGGTTGTGTGACTTATGCTCCTTGTTGGTGTGTTTCATTTTGGCCATTGATTGTCTATACTTGTGCTGTACTTAATTGTGTATGTGTGCCATTCTGCCCATCTCCCCTCATCCCTCCACTCCCTGCTTCTTCCTCTTCCTGGTGCTGTTGTGTCTATAATTTTGTTGCTGCACACATAAATACATGTAAAGAATAAATTAGAATAGTTCCTTGATTCTTTTAGGTTTCAAAACTTCTCTATTGGTTTCTTTTTAATTTTCCATATGAACCGTTTTAATATTCAACAACACAAAGAAGTCAGAAGTGCAATGTATTCTATCAACACACTTTCTAGAACATTCTACAACACGTGCAGGTTAAAAGTTCATCAATTTTTAAAAACTTTACGATATTTTTTTATAACATTTTCTTGAACATTTAATGACACGTGCAGGTTAAAATTTGACGATTGTTTTAAGTTCGAACAGTGCCTTCCAAATGCAAGTAGCAGGTGTGGTTGAGCTGAGCAAATTTTATCCTATGATATGTACTCCACGTTGAAACTGCTTTTTCTTAACCAATCACAAAGATGCTTTTCCACAAAACTAATGTGCACCCTACTTTTAAAAAAGAATGCTTTTCATGATATCTTCATAGATAAGTTATAGATAGGAATTAGCATTTAAAAACCTTTGAAATTCACTGAAAAAACCATAGGTTTCATGCACGTTAAAGTTAGGAATTGGCATTTAAAAAACCTTTGAAATTCACTGAAAAAACCAAAGGTTTCAGGGGCGTTATAGTTAGGAATTGGCATTTAAAAAACCTTAGAAATTCACTGAAAAAAACATAGGTTTCAGGGGTGTTATAGTTAGCTGGACATTTCCCTCATACAAAACCATTGAAATTCCCCTGTTATAGTTAGTTCAGCTAACTATAACTCGCGCCCCCGCAATGCACTGCTGATGACGTCACATATTACATCACTCATGACATGGTCAGTGACATCACTGATGACATCACTGATGACATCTCAAATGACATCACTGATGACATCACTGATGACATCATCCAGTGACTGTGTGTTTCTGTAAATTTTAAATATGTTTTATATATTTATAGTGAAAGGCCTGTGGAAGAATGAGTGGCTGTACAAGTGTGTGAATGGATGATTTTCTAGGTGCGTAACTGACTCTATAAGTGAGTCATTAAATGTATCTTACTGCAGACTAGTGACTAAACTGTGTGAATGTCTGTATGTTTCTGTCTGTTGGTGTATAAGTGGCTGCATGGTTTTGTGAATAGCTATATGAGTGTTTATATGGGTTATCGATTGGTTGTCTGAGTATCTGTATGGGTGCCTGAGTGTTTGTGTGGGTAGGCTATGTGTGACTCTGTGCATAGATGTGTGAGTGGGTGAGTCTATGGGTGCATGGTTTTAAGAGTGCATCTGTGATGAACTGTATGGTTGAGTGAGTGTATGTATGAGTGTGTTAGGGATTGAATGTATATCTCAGTGGTACATTTGTGACTAACTACATATGTGAAAGGCAGTATATATGCGTGTAAGAGTATATAAGTGGGTAAATGTGAGAGTGTGTGATTGTGAGAGTGGCTGTAGAGATGAGTGTGTGCTTGTATCAATGATTGTATAAGAGCGTAAGAATGTGGTACTATTTTTATGAGTAAGTGAACTTGAATGTGTATAACTGCATAGGTGAGTAAATGGGAGTGTGATTAATTATTTGCATGACTGACTAGGTGTGACAGTACCTCTATGGATGATTGGTGGTGTGTGAGTGTCTATGTAGGTGTATAAATGCATATGATAGTCTTGTACAGAGTGACTGTACGTATGAGTGACTGTACATGTGAATGAGTGGAGGTGTATGTAGACCTAAGAGTTAATAAGTGGGTATGTAGTTATTGGTATTGGAGTATCTATGGTTTTGAGAATGGACGTCTGAAATTTTGAGTTTGTGTATCAACGGTTAAATTAGGGTGTGAGAAGATGCAGTAATTTATCACATGGATGATGTCATCAGTGATGTCATCAGTGATGTCATTTGAGATGTCATCAGTGATGTCATCAGTGATGTCACTGACCATGTCATGAGTGATGTAATATGTGACGTCATCAGCAGTGCATTGCGGGGGCGCGAGTTATAGTTAGCTGAACTAACTATAACAGGGGAATTTCAATGGTTTCGTATGAGTGAAATGTCCAACTAATTATAACACCCCTGAAACCTATGTTTTTTTCAGTGAATATAAATATATATATATATATATATATATATATATATATATATATATATATATATATATATTCACTGAAAAAACCATAGGTTTCAGGGACGTTATAGTTATATAGTTAGCTGGACATTTACAAAACCATGGAAATACCACCATTATAGTTAGTTGAGCTAACTTAACTATAACTCGCGCCCCCGCATATCATCAGTCATGTCATTTGAGATGTCATCATTGATGTCATCAGTGATGTCACTGACCATGTCATGAATGATGTAATATGTGACGTAATCAGCAGTGCCTTGCAGGGGTGCGAATTATAATTAGCTCAACTAGCTATAACAGTGGAATTTCTATGGTTTCGTATGAGTGAAATGTACAACTAATTATAACGTCCCTGAAACCTATGGTTTTTTTCAATGAATTTCAAAGGTTTTTAAATGCTAATTTGAAACTATAACGTTCCTGAAACCTATGGTTTTTTAAGTGAATTTCAAAGGTTTTTTAAATGCTAATTTCTAATTATTTTCTTCTTTAAACCTATAGTTTTTTCAGTGATTTTAAATTATCGCTTTATTGTTAACCTAGTGAAAACAGCCAATATCTCCAGTTTTCCAGCAATAGCTTCCACAAAAAAGAATTTGTCACAAATGAGAACAACAACTAACGGTAATAATATACAGAGTAGACGTCCCTGTACAAAAATTAACACAAAAGCTCCCGATACTTTCAACGAGCAGCCAAATCTGGGGTGCAATCCAAAAACAGGGAATAAGCCACGTTTGCAGTAGGAATCTAACATCTGCATTTTACTGTTGTAAACCAGGACGACTACCTACAATGTGAAAGGGATCGTAGCCCAGAATCACATCTGAAGCGCAACATATGTCATAGAGTTACTGATCACGCAGCTCAAACACCCATAAAGGCCACAACACGCATTACCACCAGCCTCAGGATGTCCCCCCGGACCACCGCCCTCCCTACTACCACCGAGGCAGTGCAGAACAGGACAGCGGACCTTCCAAAAATGGAATGGACCCTCAACTACACAATACTTGGATGTTGCCAGATATGGCAACCAAGTATGTGTGAAGGACGCAACTCACCCATCAATAATAATAATGCACGCAATACCAAGTATAGCGGTGATGTGCTGAACAGACCTCACTATACAGGTCACAAACCTCTCCGTTTGTATATATACTGCTGGTGCTTGTAGTTTTGTGCACAATAGACACAACCATGTTACCTCAGACAGTGGGGAAGATCTCGGACATGTAGCTGTGTTGTCCTCCCCTGGAAGCGGAAGCGCTGTGGGCTTGTCCAACGTGCGCCACTCCAGCATAGGAGTATAAATAAATAAGCCGGGGCTCTGGGCGTGGTTCACTTGTGAACTGTGAAGGCCAACGTGTCTGCCAGAGCAGCGGGCCTCACCCTGCCATGTGGCTGCCGCCATGACTGCGGGCCTCCTCGACACAGGCCCCCTGCGAACCCAGTGGCACAGCACCGCAGACTTATGTCTGTACAGACTACTGCCTTCGATCTACACTGCGGACAGCAGGCCTCACAATTCAGATGGAGTAGCAATTGCAGATGACGCAGTGCAGTACTCAAGATACATTGCTCCCAGTGCGGCCCTCTCGGACCACGCATCATCGCAGGGTGCGCACACGCTGAGTACTTCAGGTGCCACTAACTCAGTGCACCACAAGTCATCGCCAAGGGGCCTTATTAAGGCAGAATTCAAAAGACATTGATCAGAGTGCGGCCCCCCGGACCACGCATCATCGCAGGATACGTACACGCTGAGCGCCAAAGGTACTACTAACTCAGTGCACCATAACTCATCGCCATGAGGCCTTATTAAGGCAAAATTCAATAGACAAAAGACATTGCTCCGTATGCGGCACACCCGGACCACGCATCATCGCAGGTTACGTACACGCTCAGTACCAAAGGTACGACTAACTCAGTGCACGATAAGTCATCGCCATGTGGCCGTATTGAGGCAGAATTCAATTGACAAAAGACATTGGTCCGAGTGCGGCCCCCCCTGGACCACGCATCATCGCAGGGTACGTACACGCTGAGCGCCAAAGGTACTACTAACTCAGTACACCCTAAGTCATCGCAAGAAAGAGTGAACAGTTTTATGTCAGCAGTGAGACATACTATCTCTCGAAAATCACCCAAAAATACTTATAATATAAAAAGAACAGAACAATCGAAGTACATTAATGATTACAATCCGGTGATTTTGAATATGTGGAATGCAAATATGGACATACAATATGTTGCAGATAACTGAATTGCTGTTTCTCGCTATGTCACGTCATACATTACCAAGTCTGAGAAGGCAGAATTGAAAGGAATGTGGGAAGAAATTTCACAGGAGAAGACACTTAGCAAAAAATTGTACAGCTTCAGCTTGAAGATGCTTTCACATCGAGAAATTAAATCCTACGAATGTTCGAATCGATAGACATCTGCAAATTCAATTCAAAGTCAAGAGGAATCATCTGGATAAGTCTAGGTCTTGCTGCGGCACGAAATCGAGTTTTAATATAAATGATATAAAACAAGTTTGTGATGATATAGAGTTACGTTTCTTTGGTTCAGAAAATAACAGTTTGATAAGTGTAGGAGTTGAAGAAGAGATGGAAGATAATAGTGATGTGAAGTTTCAAAAAGAAATAACAAAGTTTAAAGTAGTTTCTGGTGAAAATCCCAACTAAGTATAACGTCCCTCAAATCTACACAATATCCTTTTAGTATCCTTGCTTCAAGAACTTGTTTTATGTCAGTTATAGCTTTACTATAATGACCAAATTCATCTTGCAAGTCCAAACGAACACTGAATGGCAGTCTACACTGCGGACAGCAGAGCTCACAATTTGAATTATAACATCCCTGAAACCTACATATTTCAACAGTGTATTTCATAAATGTTTCATCTTTTGTTCCATCCATCTACACTGCGAACAGCAGGGCTCACAATTCACATCGAGTCGCAATAGCAGTTGATGCAGTCCAATAGGCAAGAGACATTGCTCCCAGTGCGGCCCCCCCCCAAGACCATGCATCATCGCTGACTGCGCACATGCTGAATGCTTCTGATGCCCCTACCTCAGTGCAGCACAACTCATGCACCCTTTCTGATACAATATTTTGTGTAAAATTTAACATCTGCTATCCTACCTCATTGTATCACAAGTCATGAACTCTTTACAATAGAATCTTTTCTGTATGATTTCATATATGGTACCCGTACCTTAGTGCAGCACAAATCATTGACCCTTTATGATTGAATCTCTGTGTCTGATCCAATGATTACTGTTGTACTTGTTGCCACCACCAACCATTCACGGAGGGTTGGCTTACAATCACCCCACACGCATCCACCACAAACGTCACTGGACATGTGACCCTGTTAATAAAAAGGAGTCGAGCGCACGTGCCCGTACCCAGTTCCACTATCTATCTGTGTCCGTGTGTTCATTATGTATGCAACATGCTGCCACTAGGCCCTACCACATTACATAATGCTCTGGACAGCGTTTGCAACCATCTTACCTTTGACAGTGGGGGAAAACTTTAGTTATGTAACTTTGTCTCTTTCATTGTACAAGTACGTACGTAGAGACTGCACAATTAGAGTACTGCAAGGAGAGTGTATACTGAATTTATAAGTGCGTGAGGATCGTCGGAGTGATTGTATAAGTACATATGTTGGCGCAGCCAAACTCCAACAACGACCTTGTCTCTAATTGGCTGCCCTCCATGTGCCAAAAACTGAAACTTCAACTTTCCCTGGCCCTGTATTGCTACAGCTGCAACACTCCACTGAATGTGCAATAAACATTCATATTTACACAGATATCTCATGTCCAACATCTTTCTTGTGTGGAACTATGGATGAATATAGGGTCAGTAATTCCCTGTATCTTCCATGTTGGCCATAATGTGGGACTTGGCTCACAGAGTGACACTTTGGCTTTTGCAACCCGGGTGACGGTAGCACTCCAACAAGTTCATCCCAATCCAGTGCTGTCAGATTTTTTGAGCTTTCTATAGCCCAAAGCCAACTAAAAAGTAGCCCAACCTAGCCCAATATTGCTTCTTTAGGGAAGGAGGGGCAGGGACAGCGTCAAGCAGGCGGTGAATGCATTGGAATTGATGTTGCAGCAGTATGCCAAGTAAATATTTGTCTAATAAAGCGCTTTAACATACTACTGTGCTAGAGCGTTGAATATATATGTATGATCTGGCAACTAGCACAAACTAAAATGTTACCACGCAACCGGAAATATATAGCCCAATTTTGCATGATCTAGCCCAATCTGGCAACACTTATGCCACAGCCACTCCCTCACAGTTGGTATACACCCACACCACACCCATCGAGCACAGGTGTCACAGGACACGTGACCCTGCTAATATAAAAGACCGGGCGCACGTGCACTATGCCATTTTAGTTAAGCTTTCTATAGCCCAAAGCCAACTAAAAAGTAGCCCAAACTAGCCCAATATTGCTACTTTAGGGAAGGAGGGGCAGGGACAGCGTCAAGCAGGCGGTGAATGCATTGGAATTGATGTTGCAGCCGTATGCCAAGTAAATATTTGTCTAATAAAGAGCTTTAACATACTACTTTGATGGAGCGTTGTATATATTTATAATCTGGCAACTGGCACAAACCAAAATTTTACCACACAACTAGGAAAATATAGCCCAATTGTGCGTGATCTAGCCTAATGTGGCAACACTGATGCCACAGCCACTCCTTCACGGCTGGTATACACCCACACCACACCCATCCAGCACAGGCGCCACAGGACACGTGACCCTGCTAATATAAAAGGCCGGACGCACGTGCACAACACCAATGTAGAGTTTACAGTACATGGCCTCACTTCTCATTGAGTTAGTAGCACCACGAGCACTCAACGGGTGTACAACCTGCGATGATGGTAGGTGTAGTAGTATGTCCTCTGCCATGGCCATATCAAGACTAGGGGTGGGCGGAATTTGCGAAATTCACTTTCGCAAATTATCGCAAAAATGTTAATAATCTCCGCAAACACACGGAAATATCGCGAAGATGCGGAAGTTTTTTTCCCGCCCGCTCGCAGTATTTTCTGCGTGGTCACGGCTCGCCAACTTACCCATGCAGTTGCTCGCGGGCGCGGCCATCTTGTTTTCACTTGTCTTGTGGTGCATGATCGCGAGAAGAAAGACGTGATCGCACGACGCATGACGTTACTGCGGGCACGAACTTTCGCGAGACAGCGCAAATGGCTACCAACAATCCAACATCTCGTGGAGAACGCGACCAGATCAGGAAAACTTGTCGGCGAACGCGGGGATTCAGGTAAGGCGATCGCGCGCACGCGAGAATGTATTATTTTACAGCGCGAGCAAGAAACAAATTATCGCTAAGCTGCGGAATGCGGAAATTTTGACATTTTCTCGCTTTCCGCAGAACGCGAAATTGCCAAATTATCGCAATTTCCGCGAAACGAACGGAATTTTGGCCCAGGCTTAATCAAGTCTCAGTACCCAATGTGAGACCTATTACCTTCCAGAACGGAGCTGCATGATGTGGAGGGTGCCGTGACCGCGAAAGGTGAGTAGTGAGGCCTGGGTGAGCAGCGGCGGGCAGATACCTCTGGGCGGCGGGAGTGGATGGGGTCCAGCAGCCTGGATGCAGAAAGGCTGCATAGCAATTTAGGTGTACGCAGTCCTATATACCCTGCCATTACCCTTTCTTATTGCATTTTGAACAGTGTTTCCAATAGCAGGACAGTTTTTATAGTCGGCCAAATGTCCGTCGCTCCCACATCGCTTTAGGAATGTTAGGTTTCGAATGTGAGAAGGTTGGGTGGTTGAAGTTAACGGGGGTTCAGTGATTCTTGCTTTATACTTGCTGCTTACAAAACATGTCTGAAGATTAAACCACATCGAGAGAATTACCGTCTCTGTCTTTTCATTCCTGCATACTGGTCTTTCCTACAATTAATAATTCTGTACTATCTTTCAGATGTGGGAGCTTGAGGGTGCACTATGTCCCGGCATGTGGTTGGAGACACACTGGTGACACAAAGTGTAGTGTAGTTCCTATATCCCTGATAGGCTCTGCGCATTGGAATAATATACACTATAGTTTTGACATAGGACTGAGGTCAGTATGTCTCTATCGAGTACATTAAACTTAATTACTTTTGTGTGCCAGCTAACTCAGAGATCACTAGAAACTTCTCGAATAAACAAGAAGGGATTAGTTTCTGACAACCGCACAAACATGCCAACTTTGTTTCCCTTAGAATCGGAACAATCTCAAAATTGTGGAAACAATAGATAACAGTTTCACTCAGTCAATCGTGCATGCTTCGTTTCTACAGAGTTACACAGAAATAGATAGACGGGCGTTTCAATAAAAAGGGTTTATTGAACAGTCTTATTTCTCGTGCAAGAGATATGAACTGCTTCAATCGTAAGACAAAATGCGAAGTATTATACGTACAGCGTTAGCAGTAAGATAA
Source organism: Triturus cristatus (assembly GCF_964204655.1). Classification (NCBI taxonomy): domain Eukaryota; kingdom Metazoa; phylum Chordata; class Amphibia; order Caudata; family Salamandridae; genus Triturus; species Triturus cristatus. The sequence goes on from NC_140587.1 coordinate 285,646,243, forward strand.
AATAATACTGCAATAGCATGGTTTGTAGCTATGACAGATATTCATAAAAATACAATCATAAATAACACAGGCTAAAATGTTAATACTCATCTGATGCTTCTAGCTAGTTCTACCCGAGTGTACATAACCTAAGTGTAGTACGAGGTAAGAAGTAGGTGCTGTTTGTCTATAGTCTAGTTTAGCTATAGTTGCCAAGATTTGCCAAAAGTCCCTCTAGGTTCTAGTCCGCTCCATACCTTAGAATGAGTGAGGTTGGAATCTCTTTCCGAGTCTCGATCTCTAACACCCCGCAAGGGGAGTCAGAAACAGTGGAGCTGGATTCTCTGCAAGAAGGATGACACCGTCTGGTCAGTGCGTCAGGCGGGGAGTTGACTTCCTTACGAACTTGCCGTGGCGAGCCGCGTCGTGCAAGTAGACAGCTGAACCGTGGTTTGCGATGGTAAGTGAAGGTATATTTATACCTTGAAGGTATTTAGGAATGCCAGTATTGACGTAAAAGTCGGGCAGAAGAACGTCATGAATGAACCCCTAAGGAATAGATGTTCATGCATAATAAATGAGTTCTTGGAGAAATCAATATCCAAGCAAGGGGAAGTCCTAAAGGCTTAAGAGTCTGGTTTTCCAAGAACTCGTTGTGACGTAGATGAACGGATGTAGGTGGCAATGCCTGTATTTGGTTAGCATGGATAATGCCTAAATAAGGGTAGGATTTCTATGCCTAAATATGACAATGCGAATTGTGCCTATATAAGGACCTAAATCGGGAAACCTATATACGGTATATAAATCGACACACAACACCCACTCCACTTTCGTATGAATGACATTACTAAATTCTAAACATGCTAAACATATCTAAAATATAGCTATATATGGATGGCTAACAACATGTCTAAAAATACATTGTAAAATGCATAAAAACTGTTGCCATGCAAAAAAAATGCATTGGTGCTGTACATATTAAAGCAATGTTTCATTCTAAGCATATATTTACATTGAATGCTAAATGAATGAACATACATATATATACACATTATGAAATGGCTCGTAAATACAGAAGAAAAAAGACCGACACCATTTCATGTCAAGTTACAAAAATTACAAGGTATTGACAAGGTGACATATTGTCTCTGAAAGTGTATCAAAGAATTCTGTTCTCTATGAATAGTTCTACTATAAGCAGATTACTGCCCATAAAAAGAAAAATTAAAATTTGGAAAAAAAAATTAAGCAGAGGAAAAAAGTTCCAAGTTTAGTCTTTGTTTTGAAAAATGAAGGCCAAATTCAGAGATTTCCCGGGACACTGTGTCCTGAATAAAAAGGCAGTGTATGGGGATGGAGAAAACATGAAATCTTCTAAGCCTGTAGCAAAAAAGGTATCTACCGCACATAGATGAGAAGCATCGCCGTCAGCATTGGTTGCATCAGCAATGTTCATATCAGATGTTACCTGTGTGCCTGTTGTTTCCTCTCGTACCTCAGCAGTAGCTATTTGCATCTGTGAGGACTCAATGAATGCCATCATCAGGATTGGTAGCCGCTGGCGACAACACACAGCATGGGCCGTTACCGGGTCCAGCAGAGTATCGATATCTGTAGGCATGACTGATGGGAGTTTTAGACAGCTGTCTAGCACGCATTCTTCACTGCAAAGCAGGCACCGTAGAACAGGTAAGATGCAATCTTGCCAGATTGGTCTGAACGACAAACCATGTGGTATTTAATTCTCATAGATGAGGTAAACCCAACATTTGGACAATGCGCTCACGACACTTCATTTCCAATAGAGCTCTCTCTATGGTGCTTGGAGTGATGCTGGTGGTTTGGCTGGCCATATCGGAGCAGTAGGAGCAAAAATAGGATCCCTGCAATGAGTCCAAAAAGTAGTGGCAGTCCGCCAAACACAGAGTGCACGAAGTTGGGAATTATTCAGAGAACTGCTTGAAAAGGTGCTAACAGTCCTGAACACACGGTCTTAAATACATGTACAATACCGCTCGTATCAGACATGTTTAAGATACGTTCCAACATTTCTGAGAAATGTATAGGGCAGTTTGTATTCAAAAGGGCATGTATCTCTGCAGAAGTCCTTGCGACTTGTAGATCATGGGTTTCTTTGGCCGAGGTCAGTGGCACAGTTTGTTGTAAAAGAATGGCTTTCATTCTGCTTAGAGTATCAATTCGTATAGAAGAGATGTTCAGTGAAGGCTATAGAGGCGACTCCCTGAATGTCTGTATTTGTGGAAACAAGACTTGCATACAGAAAGTGACCCTGGATGTAACCATTACTAGATATGGGATACCTGCCACAGCAGCTGTGATCATTCAACATGAGGTAACTTCCATTTGAAAGTAGTCCAAAAATTGGATTAATCACCGCAGCTGGTGAGCCTTGCAGGTGACGGGATAAGTTTGTAGTGGAACCATCGCAGGTCCCGTGTAAATTAATACCCTGAAAAAGGAGAGAACCGCTTAGTGCGTTTTCACAGTTTGTACCGCTAAGAAACACTTCACACCCCCCACTCCAACATCTATGTGTGTAAGGTAAATCCCAAGATGTCTTAATGTATTCTTTACCCAACCTTTCATATTTGCCTGCTGGTATATGTTTTAGGCAATATTGAAAATGGAAAGTTGTAACAGGCAGAGTAATTTTACCATGTACGGTCCACTCAGTCGCTGATTTTTCTGCCACCGTGAATGGTAACTTTTCCAGTTTTTCAATGCTCAGCACCGTATAGTCCGCTCCCCTTTGTGCCAGTCTGATCTGTTTATCAGTGAGATTGAATTCTGAAAACAGTGGCGTAGAGTTGATCAAACGCCAAGGCACATAGCCTGCATGCAGGTTTTGTAGAGTCCAGCCTAATAGCATGATAGAACGTAGCTGTGACTGACCATGTTGCAACATGACCAAGTCTTGTTCCATGATGTCTATGGCAGAAGACACAATGCTGTCCAATGAATATATCCTGGATGACAGAGTTGTTAACCCATTATCTACTACAGAGAGAGATTTCTCTAAATTAACACAATCAATTTCTTGTATTCGTTCTGCAGTCTCTACTTGGGTAATCTTCCATATTTCATTATAAGCAGCGTAGATACCGGCATATATGAAACGTTTTTGACACGGTTTTCTTGGTCCTAGCAAGAATTCCCTAAGGTCTGCGCCTTCTTTAAGTAAAGATAAGTGTTGTTTTACATCCTGCAGTGTAGCTTTCTGTAGCCAATCAAGGAAGAGTTTCCCTACACTGTATGTTGTTACTACCCCAGGATGCTGTCTTTGAACATAACGTGGGTTAGGCCTATTGATAGTGAAACCCTGTGTTTTGTTCAGGAATCGATCTTGACAGTTGTTTGTGTCTGTGGGCCAGAGCAACCATTTTTTCCATTCTGGATCTGATCTGTTGTGATGCAAAATATTATGTATGTCGACAACCCCACCGTGTAGTGCTATCACTTGTAGGTATAGGTATGGTCGGTGTGTTCATGTCTTTGATCTTGGCTAACCCAAGGCAAGACGTTTGTTGGACAGTGTCATTCGAAAACATAATTTGTTCAGGGATGATACAGGCTCTAAACAAATCTTCTACCCCCTGCACTTGCCAATCTTTTGTACCCCAGACAGATTTTGTCTCAATGTTGTCTTTCCAAAAGTCGAAACCCTGTCTAGAAAGTTGGGCAATAAAGGCTGCAGAATAAATCTGTTTTGTGTTGGTTAACATATTTTTTGTTCCTGTCTTGTTCATAGTCTTAAAAAAAACGATACTGGATTTGATAAGTTGAACCCTGAAAAATATGGAAATTTCATTACAAAAGTTTTTGAGCTAGCCTTTGGAGGTGTAGGACAATGTTCCTATTGGTTATACATAAATACATTTCTAGGTGATGCACCTTTATGCAAGAAATGATGACCAGAGTGGTTATAACAATACATTTGTTCATTGTCTGATGAACCCTCTAAATATCCATGATTTGTGAATATTGCAGACATTTCTAGATCAGACATCATGGTATTAACAGTCTCGAAGTCCCAATCATCAGAAAAGGTACTAGAGGTAATAAAGTCACTTAATGAAATCTTAAATAAATGTGGAATCTTCAAATGTTCCGACGGCCCAAAAATGTCATATTCAGTTCTGTCCCAAACTATACCATCTGGTATAGGAACGGTTGTGATGTTCACTGCTGACAAGTCTCTTGCTTCACGATGGGATTATTTGTGTGGATGGAGAAGTAAGTTCACTCTTTTACTTGCTGTGTCCATTTAAATATATCTTCCCTTTATCAGCCTACCCAGAGTTATTGACAGAGCTAACCAAAGTAGAAAGAAGGATATTCCCAAAGCAATCCATTGTTCAATCCATGGTGAAACCAGATAAGTCTTTTTCAGGAGATGAAAAAAGTCTGTTCATTGTTCTTTGAAAGTTTGTTTCATGTTTGCTGGAATCCTCAGAAAACGTATCAAAGTTAATGAATTAGGCAGAGGCAGTTCTGTAAATGGTTGGAATTGCATCAGGATTCGTTGAATTCGCTGGAACCATTTGATCACTTGTTACTTCGTTGTAGACAGGTGTATCAGGACGAACTGTTATTTGGCTCTCAAGAGGGATGAGTTCCATAGCTTTGTTCCTTAGTCCTTCATTACTCACTGTAGAATCTTCAAAGGTGATGAGTCTCTCAAATTTAACCTCTTGGACTGTAGCTAGCGGAGTGCGCCTGCTACATTGTTGGAGTCCACTTGGCCTACAGCTTAGTATTGGCAACATAGTGTGGTTTGATCAGGTCGATGGACACAAATCTTTTCTCCTTTTTACCAGCAAGGGGCGGCAGTAGTACTGTTCTTGATCCGTGGATTGCTAGGACAGGTACTGGTTGTCTGTAAGAAGGCCCAAATTCCTTCTTGTCCGCGATCTTTTCTCTGACTAGACCACCAAGCTTTGGGATCCAGACAGACCTTGCAGGGATGGTTGGTTTTTCCCCAGTGGTGGTTGGCTTCAGGAACACGTTGCTTTGTTTCGATCTTAGTTCATTTAAGTCCTGTAAAACAGCCTAATGATCTTTGATATCAAACTTTTTATTTTCCACCACTGTGCCTTTCATGTCAAGGTCCGGAATCAACATTCTAGTTCCAAATAGGACTTCATATGGAGTGACACCCCCTAGAGAACTTCTTGGCAAATTGTTTAATGAGCGTTGGACCCCATAAAGATGTTTGATCCACCCATCACCCGAACCTAATACCCTAGCTGCTATAGACTGCTTTATGTCCCGATTTTTTCTTTCCACAACAGAATTTCCCTCAGGATGGAATGGAGAAGAATACCGCAATGCTATGTCCAAACTGGCCATGGCTTCTTTGTAAGCTCGAGAGCTAAACGCAGGACCCTCGTCAGAATGTAGTGGGCCAATTGCGTATGTGCCGATAAAGACTCGCAAATCTTTTGTAACAGTTCGAGCGTCAGCCGAGCGCTGAGGCCACATCCAAAGGAACCTTGAACACAAATCCACTGTGACCATGATATATTTATAGTTACCATCCCTTTGTACGGGACCGGAGTGGTCCAGGTAAACACATGCTAATGGTTTATCTGAAATTAACAGGGGCGTCTGCACAGGACGTTTCACAGTAGAGACTTTCATCTTCTGGCATATTTCGCAGTCCAAAACATAATTCCTGGGATGTTTCCTAATGCCTGGCCACCAGTATCTCTGTTTTAATAACGATACTGTGTCGGAAACACCTGCATGGGAAGAGGCGATCCCTTCATGTGCTGCTAGGATTAGTCCTAATCTATGTTCCATGTTTGGTATTACCATATCCCCCTCTCCAGGGATTCGAGCAAACAGAACATTGTTCGCATCAATTATATATGAGTATTTGAGTGGAAACCTTTTAGGTAATGCTGCACCACAGCCTTTGCTTGGAGCATTGACAGCCAGTATTATGTCACAGTATATTTTTGTTTTTGAATGAGTAATTGCAGCTACGGAAGCCGTTTGCACAGCCCCTTTCGCAGCCAATGAATTCCCTTCAACGTGAACGTCATCACGTTGATGACTCAGCGTGTATATCACGTGAGTGTTTTGTAGTCCATTTCGCAACTGAACTACTTGTTCCCAAAGCGTTTTATGCTTGATTGTGCCACCTTTTGCATCTTTGAAACCATTTTGAAGCCAATTCTGTAAATATTCATTGTATGATTGAACACAATAAAAAAAATCATACACTATGAGTGTGGGGAATTAGTGACCCGTATTTTCAAGTGCAATTTTAAATGCTTGTGGTTCAGCTCGCTGAGCTGTACAATCTCCTAGAGATTGCGTTTTTCTGACCATTGGTCTAAATTTGCCATCGAGCATACGACCTTTAACGATCGCGCATACTGCACTATAAGCTTGCTTGCCACCATAGCGGGTTGTGCAGATCCGTCAGTATAAATTATAAATTCGTACTGGTCAAGAGGGAGAATTTCGGTAGGCAGACAAAATTTGTGTTCGTATTGCAGGAACGCTTGTGTTTTTAAATAAGGATCAAAAACATATTCAACATCAGTTGCAGCAAGAGAATTAACCCATTGTATCCATCTTGGATGTAAAGCTTTTACATTTGGAATACTCGCTTTTGTAACTACCTCTAAGGCTGGTACAGGGATTACGACCATAATGCGTTTCCCCTGTGCTAGGGCTCTTTCTTTAGCTATAGCGGATTGAACTGCTGTCCGAACTTTTTCTGTCGATGTAAACTTCATTTCTGCTTGCGTATACAAATGTGATTTGTATGCAATTGGTACTTTTTCACCTTCGTTAAAAGTTAAGTAGGTGAATCCGCATTGACCCGGAATGATTCGGATCACTAAGTTGCGTACGTTTACATGTGTTTGTAAGTGTTTTGTTTCTAACATGTCAGCTTGAAGTGAACGCAGGATATCTGTGTGTTCCTGTGTCCAACGTGAGACTTTAAAATCAGGTTTGATGAATTTGTAGAGAGGTTTAACCCTTTCTGCATAGTTTAGAATGTATGTTCTTCCAAAATTTAGGAAACCCAGAATCGACTGTAAGTTTTTCATTGTTTTTTGAGGTTGGAGTAACGCACACTTTCTAAAAAGTTGGCTGCCAGGCTTTTGCCTTCATTTGATAGTTCATATCCTAGGAAAAGGAAGTTGAGATGGGCAATTCTCGATTTTTTTTAATTGAATTTGTAACCCTCAGAGGCAAATCCCAGTATTATGGTATTTACCCTGTTCAAGTGCCTGGTCAGGTCATCGTCTGTCAGATAGATATCATCGACATATGACAATGCCTTGTCATCATAAATTTGTAGTAACTCTGTTACCCTTGCTGAGAATAACCCTGGACTATTCTTGAATCCCTGAGGGAGATTACAGAATTGACGCTGGGTCCCCATTATTGAGAAAGCTGTCAAATACCTACTTTCAGGTGCTATGTTTTGACAAAAGAAACCGTTCGAAATATCTAATGTGGTTTTATATTTTTACGCACAATGTTATTCATTAATGCTGTACTATGTTCATTTTGCACTGCAAATGTTTTACAACAAGAGTTTAGGTGTCTATAATCCAAAACTAGACGATATGTATTGTCTGGTTTGGAAACAGGAAAGAAAGGATTTTCATTGAAGAGGTGCATGTTTCAATCACCCCTTGGTATTCAAGTTGATCTAAGATCTCCCTGACCTGTTAGCTTCTTGCTTAATTGGATACTGCCTTTGTGCAGTTGATTGATTTTTTAAATGGATCTTATGGTGAAGTCAGTCCTCACCCCATTCTACATGATTTTTGTATAATGCTGGGGCTTGGGCCACTGCCCATTTCCGGGCATTAGTATATTTTAAATGTACTGGAAAATGGTTAGAGAAGGCTGGCATAATGATGTCTTTGCCATGTGGACACTCTCTGACAAATTCTGGTGGCCAGTCCCGTTCTAATAGAAGTATATCATAACCCTTTGAAAGTCGCTCCCAAAAGAATGCTTTCACTTTTCTTGGTATGTCTCCCTCCATCCGGAGTGTTATTTCATATAACCTTTGTGGAGAACTAACCCTGGTGTCTGCAGTTTCAACTCGAATGTCTTCATTCAGGTCCACTGTCTCCAGAAGTCCCTTCAGGTTCTGGCGAGCTATTGATACTTCTGCTGCGCTGTCCAACATTGTCTGAGCCCATTCTCCGTTCTTGAGTTGTGTTCTCAGAATCCTCTGCATGTCTGATCTTCAGACCTGCTACTTTCTTCTTGGAGAATTGAGGTTTTGGTTTGTTTTTCTGAACATGTTGATCGTCTTTGGACTTTACGCTTTCTTCTTTTTGATCTGACCGTCCTCTTCTTTCGGATGTCTGTGACGATATCTGAAAGGTACGAGAGGAATGTGTAGCAGTATCTTGATACCTGTCAGGTTTTCTCAAATTATCCCTATTCCTGACGTTATACCTCCTTTCAGAGGGCTCCTTTTGAGGAGACCTACCTCGGGATTGAGAATCTTTCTCTTTTGAATGTTGTTTGTTATTTTCCCACTTCTTTTTAGAAGAGGGGGGATTGTTTTTAGTAAAGGCCTTTTCAGGACTTTCAGACAGTTGTGGTTTAACTGGCTTCCCTCCAAAACTGTCTCAGCCTAATTCTTCATAGGATTTTTCAATTATTCTGGATAGTTCTTGGGGTTGTTCTGTTACATCAAATTCCCTTAATTTCTGGCGGATTGCCACTGATGCTGCTTCTCCTTTAATATTAGATAATATTATTGTTGAGAACTGGTCAAACTTTTTCAGTAACTTCATACCTAAATTCAGAGCAGGCTCTTCCCCGTATTCGTTTTGAATTTGTTTCAGGACATCAGGTATTGCCGCCATAGACAGAAAACCATATATTTTAGTGTAGATAGCAGCAAAGACTGTGCCCCAAGTGGTACAGTCTTCCAGATGTGGTGTAATTCTGTGTCTCATAAGAGCTGGTATTAGGAAATACCGCTTCAATTTGAGTAATTTTTTGAGCTATCCAGAACGGAATTTGTTCACGTTTTGTGGGCATTTTACCCATGACTGCATATAAAGTCTGTGGTGTGATTTTTAGCGAATTCCCCTGGTGAGAGGTTTGTCTTGGAATGGCTATTGTTGGTTGGACTGTGAAAGTCTGCATCACATATTGAACCAATTGTCTATATATTTTGATTAACTCCTTGAGTTAAGCAAGTAATTCTTCATTTGACATTTCTTCAATGTCCGGATGAGGTGTGTAGCTGCCTAAAACCGGCCATGTTGCTCCTGGTCTACCTAGTGGACCAAGCCTGGTAATGTGCATGTAATGTTTTAGGGCGCCTTTTAACCAGTGATCATGCTCCTGGTATGTGAGTGGAGCTTTCAATATCCTCGAAAGGAATATATTCCTCAGGTGGTTCATCTTCTTTGTAGAAGTGAAACGTTTTAGTTACTGGATTTGATTCTGGGAATACTATCCATGAATAGAATACCTCTGTCTGGTGAGATTCATGTGCCTCTATCACAAAAACTGCTCTACCACCTCTTGGTGTTAGGCCATGTTTTATAAGTTTTAGAGTGATGGCGCTCCTTAAATTTGGAGCGATGATTTTCGCATTTTCATCGGTTTCATTATAACCTGTATACTCAAAAGCTACTGCGACATCGGCGAGTACAGCTCCACCGGTTCCGGTATTATTATCCTCATTTAGGGACATTGTTTAATGAAATTTGCAGAGCAAGTTTCAAGGGAACAAAGATAAGGTGCACAATATTTTGGAACACTGTATCCTTCAACGTTGAACAAACCAAACAGCTAATACATAGGATTTTTTGTCCTACTCAGCTTTGGCGGATATTATCCCTACCCACTCCAAATGTCTTATGGAGTATTATGAGTAGGGGTCTCTGAGAAAAAGCACGACTGAGTTACTTCAGTATCTAGCATTAAATGAGTGCCTTATCAAATGTTGGGCACCATGTAGTGTAGTTCCTATATCCCTGATAGGCTCTGCTCATTGGAATGATGTACACTATAATTTTGACATAGGACTGAGGTCAGTATGTCTCTATCGAGTACATTAAACTTAATTACTTGTGTGTGCCAGCTAACTCAGAGGTCACTAGAAACCTCTCAAATAAACAAGAAGGGATTAGTTTCTGACAACCGCATAAACATGACAAGTTTGTTTCCCTTAGAATCGGAACAATCTCAGAATCGTGGAAACAATAGATAACAGTTTCAATCAGTCAATCGTGCATGCTTCGTTTCTACAGAGTTACACAGAAATAGCTAGACGGGCGTTTCAATAAAAAGGGTTTATTGAACAGTCTTATTTTTTGTGCTAGAGATATGAACTGCTTCAATCGTAAGACAGAATGCGAAGTATAATACGTACAGCGTTAGCAGTAAGATAAAATAATACTGCAATAGCATGGTTTGTAGCTATGACAGATATTCATAAAAATACATACATAAATAACACAGGCTAAAATGTTAATACTCATCTGATGCTTCTAGCTAGTTCTACCCAAGTGTACCTAACCTAAGTGTAGTACGAGGTAAGAAGTAGGTGCTGTTTGTCTATAGTCTAGTTTAGCTATAGTTGCCAAGATTTGCCAAAAGTCCCTCTAGGTTCTAGTCCGCTCCATACCTTAGAATGAGTGAGGTTGGAATCTCTTTCCGAGTTTCGATCGCTAACACCCAGCAAAAGGAGTCAGAAACACTGGAGCTGGATTTTCTGCGAGGAGGATGACAGCGTCTGGTCAGTGCGTCAGGTGGGGAGTTGACTTCCTACCGGACTAGCCGCGGTAAGCCGCGTCGTGCAAGCAGGCAGCCGAACCGTGGTTTGCCATGGTAAGTGAAAGTATATTTATACCTTGAAGGTGTTTAGGAATGCCAGTATTGACGTAAAAGTCGGGCAAAAGAACGTCATGAATGAACCCCTAAGGAATAGATGTTGATGCATAATAAATGAGTTCTTGGAGAAATCCATATCCAAGCAAGGGGAAGTCCTAAAGGCTTAAGAGGCTAGGTTTTCCAAGAACTTGTTGTGACGTAGATGAAAGGATGTAGGTGGCCACACCTGTATTTGGTTAGCCTGGATAATGCCTAAATAAGGGTAGGATTACTATGCCTAAATATGGCAATGCGAATTGTGCCTATATAAGGACATAAAACGGGAAACCTATATACGGTATCTAAATCGACACACAACAAAAGTTGAGCTGCGAAGATTTTCTCCAGTGTCACTCTCTCACTCTTTCTCTCTCTCTCTCTCTCTCTCTCTCCTTTGATGGATACATGACGCACAATCTTATATTGCTTTTTATCTAACAGACTCTGATTAACAAATTGGCGTCCCCCCAATATTACCAGAGCTGAACACGTGTAGAACCTGCGATGATGCGTGGCCATCATCGCAATCAACACCCATTTTGAATTGTGAGCTCCGTTGACCGCGTTCACTGAGGCTGAGGAGGTTCCTTCGGCACGTGGTAGACTCTCTTTGACACACGCCGGTGGCGGAAGGTGAGCAGAGAGGCTTGTCTGCGCAGCAGCGGGCACTCAACTCCGGCCAGTGGGAGTGGATGGGGTGCAGCAGCCTGGATGCGCAGCAGCAGGCAGTCAGCTCCGGATTGTGGGAGTGCATGGGGTGCAGCAGCCTGGGTACGCAGCGACGGTTATACACCTCTGGGCAGTGCAAGTGTATGGGCTACAGCAGACTGGGGACCATAATATCAAGAACGGCGATAACATTATCACCGCTTTAGCGGCAGGAAACTGCCGCTAAAGCGGCGATAAGTGGCTTGATATATGCCCTTGAGAATTCCCATAGAAGCCCAGGTTCTAGTGTGAAGGATATAAAACCTGGGCTTCTATGGGAATTCACAAGGGCATATTATCAAGCCCCTTATCGCCGCTTTTGCGGCAGTTTCCTGCCGCTAAAGCGGCGATAATGTTATCGCAGTTCTTGATAATATGGCCCTGGGTGCGCAGCGGCTGTTAGACACCTCTGGACTGTGGAAGTGGATGGGATGCAGCAGCCTGGGTGCGCAGAGCCGAAACAGAGAATCACGTGTGTGCAGTTGTATATAGTCTGCAATTACTAATTCTATACTATCTTTCAGATAACTAAACTTGAGGGTGCAGTATGTCCCGGCACATGGTTAGAGACACACCGGTGACACAAAGGTGAGCTGTGAAGATTTTCTCCAGTGTCAACACTCCCTCTCCATCTCTTCCTGTCTCTCTCTCACACTTTCTCTCTTTCTGTCTCTTCCTCTCTCTCATTCTTTCTTTCTCTCACTTCCTCTCTCTCTCTTCCTCACTCTCACACTGTTTGTCTCTCTTTTCCTCTCTCTCACACTGTTTCTTTCTCTCTTCCTTGTATCTCTTTCTTTCTTTCTTTTTTGACACAAAATTTCCAAGAAGACCCAAGCTATACATGTTACCAAAGATTCATAAGGATATTAATAACCCTCCCTTCAGACCCATTGTCTCGGCGTGTGGGTCTATCTCTGAGCCTATTGGTAAATTCGTTGATAAATTCTTACAGCCTCTTGTTCAGAAAAGCGTTACCTACATTAAAGACACCACCTCTTTTTTAAACTTGTTGAATTTGGTTGAACTTGAAAATGGTGCATCCTACAGTCTGTGCACTATTGATGTAGTAGCGCTATATACATCAATACCCCATAATGAAGGCCTCGAGGCATTAGAATGGAGCCTGCTAACAAGTGAATTAGAGGAGTCACAAAGGTTGTTTATTATGGAACTCATGCAATTTGCTTTGTATTGCAGCTATTTCGAGTGGCAAAACAACTTTTATAATCAAACAAGTGGCACATCTATGGGATTCGGGGGGGCTCCCTCGTATGCTAATATTTTTATGAGCAAATTTGAAACAGATCACATCCTTGATAATACGATGTGGAAAGAAGGTATCATCATGTACAAACGGTACATTGACGATTTATTCTTTATTTGGAAAGGATCACGTTCACAACTTGAAGAGAATATTTCGATATTAAACACACACAATGACCGGATTAAATTCACCTACCACATTGATGAAAAAACCATTACATTTCTTGACGTCATTGTCAAACTTGATCAGAATCAAATTTCGACTCAGCTACACATTAAAAAGACTGACAGAAATTCCAGCTTACTTTTTCAGAGTTTTCATCCGGAAACTTTAAAAAAACATCTACCTACTTCGCAACTGATTAGAATAAAACGTATTGTATCCAACAATGATGATTTAACTAAATCCATTGAACAACAATTGACCAAGTATCGACAAAGGGGTTATCCAGAAAGTGTGTTGAAAACAGCAGCAGATAAAGTATCACTGTGACCCAGAGTTAACCTTCTCCAAGAAAAAACCACAGACACAAAAGACAAGAACAAAACTGTATGTGTATTGAAATATTCCACTGAATCATCACAGATTAAGAAAATCATAAGTAAACATTGGCGAATCATCTCTATGGAACCAGATCTTCTTGATCTTTTTGATAATAAAATCACATTTGCTTTTCAACGTTCAAAAAACATTAAGGAAATTTTGAATACACCTAAGAAATTGACTAAACCATGGCGAGGTATGCTTCAATGTCAAAACTGTACCCACTGTGGTAACGTAATGATTGGCAACCAATTTAATCATCCCACGAAAGGTTACTCCATACCTTTACATCACACAAGTACTTGTGATACGACTAATTGTATATACGCCATCAAATGCCCCTGCGGAAAAATATACGTAGGTCAAACTGAGAGGAAAGTGAAAATTCGGATCTCAGAACATAAAAGTAACATCAGAACGAAGAATTTAAAATCAGCTGTAGCATCCCATTGGATTGAAACTGGTCACCAAATTTCTCAGTTGCGGTTCACAATACTTGAAAAGATCACACAACGTCGAGACATGGATCCTGCAAAACAAAGACTAAGGACTGAATACTTCTGGATAAAAAAACTTAATTGTTCCCACCCTATCGGGTTGAATGATCGTATAGAATATGCCTGTTTTCTTTAGTCAATTAATCATAGTTCCATTGGCAAACAGTGTTATCCGGTCCTGAAATTCCCTATGCATAATCCATTAATTTATTTTCGAATGATGATGTTCACTTACGTATCTTTATTACGTTTGTATTTTGACTCTTGAATTTGTTTCCCTCTCATTTTATTGTTTCTTGATGATGTTCACTTACGTATCTTTATTACGTTTGTATTTTGACTCTTGAATTTGTTTCCCTCTCATTTTATTGTTTCTTGTTTCTCTTTAACTTTACTGATTTCTTTTTTCTTGTAACTTTATTGAGCTTTTTTGTTTATTTATTTATTTTTTCGTATCTTCGTTTTCACACGGTTTATATTTGTCTGGCCGCTTTATTGGCCGCCAGCGTCCTTATTTTTGACAACTTGATGCCCATAGGCTTGCGAAATTACGTCATCACGTAACCAATTTTCACTCATATATATTGACCAATCACGGGGTGTCTTAGATTGATGATCCTGAACCGACGTCGAACCTTCACGCCGCCAGCAGAGCCTTAGACATGTGAAAACCGTCCGGTTTCCAGTAAGTCTCCGTTCAACACGCTCCCCCCTGGGTTTAAATGGGATCCTTTAGTATCATTTTTCACATAATCTTTTCACTCGCTTTAAGCCTTCGTATTTTTCACCCGCTTCAATTTTCTCACTCGTTTGATATTTCCGCGTTTCTTTTAATTGGTTTTCGATCCTGTGCCACCTACACGCTTTGTTAGCCCTTGAACGTTTTGTTAATTTTCGTTTCTTTTAATTTTTCTTTTCTCTTCACTTCTTGTTCTCACGCCTAATTTTCTACTTAGTTTGTTCTCATTACAGTTTTATGGATTTGGTACATATGTTTCGTCTTATGTATGTATTTGATTGTACTGTTTATAGCATTCATTCATTCCTGATAGTGAACCTAATGGTCCTGTTTCATTTCATTTTTTAGACCCCTGAAGAAGGGTCAGACACTAATGACTCGAAATGCATTGGGTGGATGTCTAATGAGCTTAAGAAGAATAATCTTTGTTATGTACTATCACATTTGGAAATGATATTTTCAACGAGAGATTTAATCGGATGAATTTGTTGTAACTCAATCCATGAAGTCAATAAATGGATGAAGAAACTCAACAGAACACAGTCAGGGTGTTCTTGTTGTAGTGCTGCTGTCACCTGGGTCGCAAGCCTCAATGTGTCACTCTGTGAGCCAAGTCTCACAACATGGCCAACATGGAAGGTACAGGGAATCACTGATCCTACATTCATCCATAATTCCTCACAAGAAAGATGGTGGACATGACACATCTGTGTAGATGTGAATGTTTATTGCACATTTAGTGGAGTATTGCAGCTGTAGCAATACTGGGCCATGCAAAGTCCAAATGCAGTTTTTGGGACATGGAGGGCAGCCAATTAGAGACAAGCTTGTTGTCGGAGTTGGGTTGCGCCAACATATGTACTTATACAATCACTCTGCCAATCCCCTCACACTTATAAATTCACTATGCACTCTCCTTGAAGTACTCTAATCATCCATTCTCTACGTACGTACTTGTACAATGACCAAGACAAAGTTACATAACCAAAGTTTTCTCCCACTGTCAAAGTTAAGTTGGTTGCATACGCTGTCCAGAGCACAATGTAATGTGGTAGGGCCCAGGGGCAGCATGTTGCCTACATAATGAACACACGGACACAGATAGATAGTGGAATTGGGTACAGGCACGTGAGCTTGACTCCTTTTTATTACCAGGGTCACATGTCCAGTGACGTCTGTGCTGGATGCTCGTGGGGTGAGTGCAAGCCAGCCCTCCGGGTATGGTTGGTGCTGGCAACAAGTAGAACAGTAATCATTGGATCAGACACAGAGATTCAATCATAAAGGGTCAATGATTTGTGCTGCACTAAGGTAGGGGCACCAGATGTAAAATAATACACAAGAGATTCTATTGGAAAGGGTCCATGACCTGTGGTACACTGAGGTAGGGGCACCAGATGTGAAATTATACACAAAATATTGTATCATAAAGGGTCCATGAGTTGTGCTGCACTGAGATAGGGGCATTAGAAGCATTCAGCGTGTGCGCAGCCAGCGATGATGTGTGGTCTGTGCGGGCCGCACTGGGAGCATTGGCTCTTGCCTACTGGACTGCGTCATCTGCAATTGCGACTCAATTAGGGGTGGGCGGAATTTTCAAAAGTGACTTTCGCAAATTATCGCGAAAATGTTAAAAATCTCCGCAAACACGCGAAAATATCGCGAAGATGCGGAAGTTTTTTTCCCACCCGTTCGTGGTATTTTCTGCGTGGTCGCAGCTCGCCAACTTACCCATGCGGTTGCTCGCGGGTGCAGCCATCTTGTTTTCACTCTTCTCGCGGTGCATGATCGCGAGAAGAAAGACGTGATCGCGCGACCAATGACATTACTGCGGGCGCAAACTGTCGCGAAACAGCGCAAATGGCTACCAACGATCCAACATCTCGTGGAGAACGTGACCGGATCGGGAAAACTTGTCGGCGAATGCGGGGGTTCAGGTAAGGCAATCGCGCGCGCGCGAGAATGTATTATTTTACAGCGCGAGCAAGAAACAAATTATCGCTAAGCTGCGGAATGCGGAAATTTAGACATTTTCGCGCTCTCCGCGGAACGCGAAAATGTCAAATTATCGCAATTTCCGCGAGCAGAACGGAATTTTCGCCCAGGCCTAGACTCAATGTGAATTGTGAGCCCTGCTATCCGTAATGTAGATGGAAGGCAGTAGTCCGCACACCAATCGAGGAATGCTTTTTGTCACTTCCTCTTGACAAAATCCGAGGACATAGAGTACAATTCTGTCTGCAATTAATAAATCATGTCTCAATTTAAATTGTGAGCTCTGCTGACCACAGTGTAGGTAACAAAAGATGAAATATGTATGGAATACATTGTCGAAATGTGCAGGTTTCGGGGACGTTATAGTTAGTTGCCTATTGGACTCTGAAATTCATGAATCAAGACTGAATTCGAACTGTGAGCTCTGCTGGCCGCAGTGTCGACTGCCATTCAGTGTTCCTTTGGACTTGCAAGATGAATTTCGTGATTGTACTAAAGCTATAAGTGATATCAAAAAAGTTCTTGAAGCAAGGATACTAAAAGGATATTATTTAGGTTTCGAAGATGTTGTAGTTAGTTGCCTACTGGACTCTGTAATTAATGAATAAACACTCAATTTTAATTGTGAGCCATGCTGACCGCAGTGTAGGCCACAGGCAGCGGTCAGCAAGGGCCCACAGCCACGTGGCGTTCAGTAGAGCTGCACATTTATTTGCAATTCAGCGTGTGTGCAGCCAGCAATGATAAGTGGTGCACTGAGTTAGAGGCACCTGAGGCAATCAGCGTGTGCACACCCTGTGATGATTTGTCATCCGATCGGGCTGCACTGGGAAAAATGTCTTTTGCTTACTGAATTCTGCCTTAATAAGTCCACGTGGCGATGACTTGTGGTGCAGTGAGTTAGTGGTACCTGAAGCACTCAGCGTGTGCGTACCCTGCGAAGATGCATGGTCCGGGCGGGCCGCACTGGTAGCAATGTCTTTTGTCTAATGAATTCTGCCTCAGTAAGGCCACGTGGCGGTGACTTGTGGTGCACTGAGTTAGGGGCATCAAAAGCAATCAGCGTGTGCGCACCCTGCGGTGATGCATGGTCCAGGCGGGTCGCACTGGTAACAATGTCTTTTGTCTAATGAATTCTGCGTCAGTAAGGCCACGTGGCAGTGACTTGTGGTGCACTGAGTTAGTGGCACCTGAAGCACTCAGCGTGTGCGCACCCTGCAATGATGCGTGGTCCGGGCCGGCCGCACTGGTAGCAATGTCTTTTGACTAATGAATTCTGCCTCAGTAAGGCCACGTGGCGGTGACTTGTGGTGCACTGAGTTAGGGGCATCAAAAGCAATCAGCGTGTGCGCACCCTGCGATGATGCGTGGTCTGGTCGGGCCGCACTGGTAGCAATGTCTTTTGTCTAATGAATTCTGCCTCAGTAAGGCCACATGGCGGTGACTTGTGGTGCACTGAGTTAGTGGCACCTGAAGCACTCAGCGTCTGCGCACCCTGCGATGATGCGTGGTCTGGGCAGGTCACACTGGTAGCAATGTCTTTTGTCTAATAAATTCTGCCTTAATAAGGCCATGTGGCGTTGAGTTGTAGTGCACTGACTTAGTGGTACTTCTGGCGCTCTGGGTGTACACAGTTTGCGAAGATGCGTGGTCCGGGCGGGCCGCACTGGGAGGAATGTGTCTTGCCTACTGGACTGCGTCATCTGCAATCGCCTCTCCATCTGAATTGTAAGCCCTGCTGTCCGCAGTGTAGTTTGAAGGCAGTAGTCTGTACAGACATAAGTCTGTGGTGCTGTGCCGCTGTGTTCGCAGGGGGCTTTTGTTGAGGAGGCCGGCGGATATGGCGGCAGCAACGTGGCAGGGTGAGGGCCGCTGCTCTGACAGATGCGTTGGCTTTCACACAAGTGAACCATGGCCAGAGTCCCGGCCTATTTATTCACATTTCTACACTGGAGTGGCGTATGTTGGACCAGCCCACTGCGCTTCCGCTTACAGGGGACGACGATACAGGTACATGACTGAGATTTTCTCCACTGCCTGAGGTAACAGGTTTGCGTCCACTGTCCACAACACTACAAGCACCAGCAGTATATGTATACATGGAGAGGTTTGTGCTCTGCATACTGAGGTCTGTCCAGCACATCACCACTACACTTGGTATTGTGAGCATTATTATTGGTGGGTGACTTGCGTCCTTCACACATGTTTGGTTGCCACATCTCGCAACATTCAGCTATTGTGTGGCTGAGGGGCCATGCTGTTTTTGGAAGGTCCAATGTCCTGTTGTGCACTGCCTCGGTGGTATTAGGGGGGGTGGTACGGGGGGAGGTCCTGAGGAGGGTGGCAGTGGGTTTTGTGGCCTTCTTGGGTGTTGGAGGTGCATGATCAGTAGCTCTATGACATGTGTTGGTCTTCAGATGTGATTCTGGGCTCCCTTTCACACTGTAAGTAGTCGTCCTACTTTACACCAGTAAAAGGCAAATGGTACATTCCTACTGCTAATGTAGCTTATCACCTGTTTTTGGATCGCACCGCAGATTTGGCTGCTCGTTGAAAATATCGGGTAGTGGGGTTTTCGTGTTATTTTTGTACAGGAACGCCCACTCTGCATATTATTTGCGTTAGTTGTTGCTCTCATTTGTGGCAATCTTTTTTGCGGAAGCTATTGCTGGAAAACTGGCGATATCGCCTGTTCTCACCAGGTTGAAAATGGAATAATAATTTCAAATCACTGATAAAACCATAGGTTTAATGAACATTATAATTAGAAATTAGCATTTAAAAAACCTTTGAAATTCACAAATAAAAACAGAGGTTTCAGGGACGTTATAGTTACAAATTATCATTTTAAAAACCTTTGAAATTCACTGAAAAAATCATAGATTTCAGGGACGTTATAGTTAAAAATTAGCATTTAAAAAACCTTTGAAATTCACTGAAGAAAACCATAGGTTTCAGGGACGTTATAGTTAGTTGCACATTTAACTCGTACAAAACCATAGAAATTCAGCTGTCATAGTTAGTAGAGCTAACTATAACTCACGCCCCCGCAATGCACTGCTGATGACGTCACATATTACATCACTCATGACATGGTCAGTGACATCACTGATGACATCTCAAATGACATCACTGGTGACATCATCCACGTGATAATTTGATTCACCTCTTCACATCCTAATATAACCTTTGATACACCCACTCTAAAATACTGACTACCATTTTCTAAACCATAGACAAATCAATAGCAGTTACTATATACCCACTGACTACTTCCTAGTTATACACACACATTCATTCATTCACCCATACAGTAACTCATACATGCAGTCACTCATCAATATAGCACTATTATATGTACTCATACACCTATACAAACACTCATACACAGTCACTCATAATGTAAAGAATCTATAACACTGCAGTTTACTCACCTATACAGTTATACATTCAGTATCTAACCTATTCATACAAATAGTAACATATACTGACTCTCTTATACAATCCCTGACACAAGCACACACTCATTTATACAGCCACTCTCACAATTATTCACTATCGCATAGAGTCATTTATATAGTCCAACACTCACATATACTGCCTTTCACATATGTAGTTACTCACACATATACCAGTGAGATATACATTCACTCTCCAACACAGTGATACACACACACACTCTCTGAAAAAGCTATTTCTACATGCACTATTGCATGTGGAAATAGCTGCACATGCACTAATAAATTAGCCACTCACACATGTTGGCAGAAAGTTACACATCGCCCACCCACCTACACACACAAATACTGAGCCACCCATACTAATACTTATGCTACCAATAAGTAAGCCATATAGACAGTCATGTACCTAATCATCAACCCATGGAGCAGCTTATACAACAACTGAGAGACTGATACAGACATTCACACAGTTTAGTCACTAACCCATGCATTCAGTAAGAAACATTTAATCACTAACTTATACAGTCAGTCACACACCTGTTAAATCCTCCACCCAGATACACCAACTCACTCTTTAACACACCTTGGCATTAACATATATAAAATATATTTAAAGTTTACAAAAACACACATTCACTGGATGATGTCATCAGTGATGTAATATGTGACATCATCAGCAGTGCATTGCGGGGGCACGAGTTATAGTTAGCTCTACTAACTATAACGGCCAAATTTCTATGGTTTTGTATGGGTGAAATGTGCAACTAACTATAACGTCCCTGAAACCTATGTTTTTTCAGTGAATACATATATATGTATATTCACATGTGTATGTATATATATTCATATATTATCTACTGGCGGTCGCCAGTAGATAGTTATAGTTAGGACCGTGTTTCCATAGGAAATCCGCAACATTCTATTTGGAATAACATTGGCGCCGGTTGACGAATCCTCGCGAAATTTTCAAAATAGATGGGGCACTCCGCTCCGCTCCTACCCTGAAAGTCTCGGGGGAATTCGTCAAGCGGGGGCTGAGAAAAAAGGGGGGTCCCAAAACGCATTTTTCCCATGCAATTTTCCATAGGGACATTTAGTCCAAGGTACACACCGAACGGCTGAACAGAATTACTTGAAATTTGGCAGAGAGGTAGTCCTCAGCTCAGGGATGTGCCTTTTGCATATATGGTGTCAGTCTGTTCAGTAGTTCCTGAGAAAATCAAAAGTAAAATCATATATATATGTGGGCGGAGCCTAACGACACATCTCATCCTGAAATCTGATTGGCTGTCAGCACTTCATCCAAGAAGTGTTGGCAGCCATCTTGGGACCAATATACATGATAGCACCTCATTAAAAAGCATTGCAGTTAATAGAAGGTTTTAAGACTTTAGTTACATTATAAATCATTTGTTGATGGTACCATACTCATTTTAGGAATTGTGGTATGTTCTACGGTGATTTCACCATGTGAAAAAGCCTTCTGCTGGGATATCATGATTGAGAGAAAAATATTTTCTGATGCTTTTCCCACAGAGGTTTGGAAGGTGATCTATAAGCTAAACTGAGAGCTTATTTTCTGTAAATTCACATTATCTTTCTCAGTCATGTGAGAATGAAGTCTGACATTCTCAGTAAAACATGTACATCCAACAAGGGCAGAGACTGTCAGTTGATTCCTTTGTGTTCTACTGCAGCTTCCCAGAGTGTTCCAAAGAACAACTAGAGCGCTAACAGTCCTACTTATGATAAACGTATGGCACACCTGAAGCCATCTTGCTTGGATTAAAGTGGTAACTCTTAAAACATTTAATTTAAAAAGGAACAAAATGAGGGGGTTCATTTTTCCATAAAAAGTATGATTAGTGCTGCAGAAAGAAAAATTAGGGCACATTTTGAGTGACTTCTCAAATCCTCTTCTATTTCATTAAAAAATTCTGACATGCAGACTGAAACATGCACTTTCAATACCAGCAGCAGTTTTCCCTGGTGAGCAGTAGCTTTACTACAGTGATCTAATGAGCAAAAAGAGTGCTAACATTCTGAATTTATGGCAAATGTGTGACACATCTGAATGCCTTCTTGATGGAATCAAAGTAAAAAACTGAAAGTATTTCCTACTGAGGAGACTGCAGTAAATGAGGAAATTAGGAAACTTCATAACAAATAAGTCTCCTAAGATGGCCATCAGAGACAAAAGAGCCCAAATGTAGCCCAAATATCACCAAGATGTAGCCCAAGTATAGCCCAATGACAGAATGTCCCAGAGTGTTCTTAAAAACAACTAGAGCGCTTACTGTCTTCATTATGACAAAAGTATGGCACACCTGAAGCCATCTTGATTGGAATAAACTGGTAACACTTAAAACATTTAATTTAAAAAGGAACACAATGAGGGGGTTCATGTTGCCATAGAAATTATGATTAATGCTTAAGAAAGAAAATGAGGGCACATTTTGAGTGACTTCTCAAATCCTCTTCTATTTCATAAAAAAATTCTGACATGCAGACTGAAACATGCACTTTTAATACCAGGAGCAGACTTCCATGGTGAACAGTAGTTTTACTACAGTGATCTAATGAGCAACTAGAGTGCTAACATTCAGAATTTATGGCAAATGTGTGACATATCTGAATACCTTCATGATGGAATCAAAGTAAAAAACTGAAAGCATTTCCTACTGAGGAGACTGCAGTACATGAGGAAATTAGGAAACTTCATAACAAATAAATCTCCCAAGATGGCCACCGGAGACAAAAGAGCCCAAATGTAGCCCAAAATCACCCAGATGTAGCCCAAATATAGCCCAATGACAGAAGTGTGCAAAACACTTATTATTTTGTGTTTTTGCAGTGTTATATAGTGCAGACTTGTCAGGTATTGGAGTGCTTAACATGAGCATTGGTTACATCACACAAGAACAAATTCATTTTGGTTGTAGACATGGGGAGACTAAGTGATTTGACCAGAATCACAGAATGTCGAGCTGAAGCAGAAACTCCAACCTGGTTCCCCAGTTTCAAAGTCTGCACTTCTGGAAGTAACACCACATCCTCTCCCCTAAGTGCAACATTTAATCAAGTGGTCAACTGGATAAAAAAACATAAAGGTAACAAATAATTTAAAAGTGCTTTCTCGCTATTTGAAAACTCAGAAAATATGTCCTTATTTTAGTCTTTTAGAGCACTAACCATAATTGTGATGCCAATAAGACGCTCTCATATATGTAATTTCTAAAGGAAATGCTCTAGGTATTACAGTTTTGATTACATCAAGATGACGTCAGGCGTTCCACACTTTTGTAATAAATATAGAATGTTAGCAATCTAGTTGTTCATTAGGATACTGTTGAGAGGCAGAGGCCAGGGGCACGGACTCTGAAAATTGAAGGCAGGTAGGAGGGTGCAAAGGCAACAATTTAACCACACTGAGCAGGCAGGAAGGGCCGTGGCAGCACAACAGACTATGGAGGGCAGTGGAAAGGGGGGCAGGGGCAACAAACCAACAATACAGGACTTGCAAGAGAGGCTGTGGCAATGTAATAGAGCATTGTGGGCAGAAGGAAGAGGCAATGGTAGTACAACCATACATGCCAACAGACCCGATTCAGCCAGGAAACGTCCAATGTTTTTAAGCTCAAATGGGCTTTATTTGATCTGTCTCCTGTCTACAAACTCCTCTTTTCAATGTAATTCAAAGGGGAAAATCAATACCCCAGTTTTTTTTCAAAATCTCCCTCTTACCAAGTTCAAAATGTTCGCAAGTATGGTACATTGGATCATGGAAGGAAATGGGGTAGGGACATGGACTTTGATAACAGAGGACAGGAGGGACATGGAGCGATGCACCAAACTGACCCTACAGGGCAGGCATCAAGGTTTGCAGCAGCACAATACACCACACAGGGCATGCGGGACGGGAGTGCAGCACAACAATCCATAGAAAGCAAGAGGGAGGGGACAGGACCATGCACATGGACAACAGAGAACAGAGGGGCAAGAGGCAATGGTAGCTAGCTGACCATAATGGACAGACAGGAGAGAAAGCTGCAGCATAACAGACCATAAAGGGCAGGAGGGACGGATCAGGGGCATTACAATGGAACAGACAAGCCAGGAGGGAGGGAGTAGGGGTCTGCACATGTAAACAGAGGGCTGGGGGCAAGGGGGCAGGGCAGGAGCAGCAAGATAGCCATGGAGGTCAGGCAGGATGGGCACTAGAAGCAAGACACACCATGAAGAGCAACAGTGAGACTGTGGTGGAATACACACAGACCATGGAGGGAAGGTGGGAGGGGGTCAGGGGCAGCTAACTGACCACACAGGGAAGGTGGGAGGGGCCACGGCAGCACAGAAGACCATGCATGGCAAGTGGGAGGGTTAGTGGCAGCACAATGGCTATGATGGGCAAGAAGGAGGGTGCAGGGGCATGCACAAAGGACGATGGAGGATAGAAGGGAGGGTCAGGACCTGTGCACAGACAAGAAAGTTCAGGGGAAGGGGCCTCACAACAGACCGCACGGGGCAGGCAGGAGGAGCAGTTGCAGCACAACAGACCAGGGAGGGCAGAAGGGTTTGGCAGTACAATGGACCATGTAGGACAGGAGGAAGAGGATAGGGGCATTGCATGTGGACAGGCAGGGTGGAGGTGGCAGGGACAGGTTACAGTCATCTGACAATGCTAGGCAGGTGGGAGGGGAGTGGCAGCTCAACAGAACACTCAGAGTAGATAGGAGTGGCAGTTCCATGGAACATGGTGGGCAAAAAGGTTGGAGCAGGGGCATGCACAAAGACATCGGAGGGCAAGGGGGAAGGAGAATAGGGGCAGCAAGCTAAGCACAGAGTTTAAGCAGGAGGTCAATGATGGTGCATAGAATTGGGCAATGGAGGGCAGGAGGAGTGGACTGGTACATCATACTAAATTGAGGGCAGTGGCAGCACATCAGACCATGCATGGCAGGAGGGAGGAGGCTAGTCCATGGATTCACACAACAGAGGATAGGGAGGAAGGGGATGGGGCAGCAAGCTAACTGTTCAGAGAAGGCGGGTGTTAGGGACTTTATTGTTTTTAAAACGTGTGTCTGTGCGAACTACTTAAAATATGAACAAGTATGCAGCATAATCTCACTTTTATTCAGGAAGAAGAGGACGTTTGTGACTGTGACTCCGGGCTCACTTGGCAGAAACACCCCCTGACCCTCCACCCCCTATCGCAAAATGTAATGCCCGTGAAAAGGGTAGGTGAACACAGTGTTATGTAGAACATAGTCCTGAGAGCACGATTGAAAATGAAAACTAGATATAGTGTATGGTATAAACTATGCACCAAAAAGTGTGATATAAGATGAACCGGGCGTGAAATATAATATGCAATACATTGTGCGCAATGACAGATTCATTGGAGAGCGCGAGATAGCACAGGCACTAGCGCGTGCTATGCGATATGCGCCTTGGAGTGTAATATGCACAGGGCAGTGTTGTGTAACCTAACTAGTCTCTAAAGTTGTAATATAAAATATGTGCTGGGGAGTGTAACGTTGCATATGCACTGTGACAAAGACATGGATCCCAGATTGTAATATGTATGGCATAGCACTGTGCGTTATAACATAGGCATTGAGGAAGGCACGTTAGATGGGGCAATATAACCCGTGCGAAGACAATTGTGGCATGACATATTCACGGGGTGGTGTTACAGTGCACATGGGCTAGAGAGTGTCATAGCATATGCACTAGTTGGTGGAATACAACACAGAGGTGTGTGGCACTCAGCAGGCAATGGTGGGTGTAACACAGCATTGGGCTCTGCCAGGAGCATGCTGTGACTCTCAAGTGATGTTCGTCCCCTTTCCAGAGAGTAAAATAAAAAGTATTACACATCCGGCAGTGGATGTGTGTTTTATTACCGTGAGGGGGGTTTCTTGCATAGTTTTGGTCAAATTTTTGTCGAATCCCCTTTGAATGGCTTGGTGTGCATGTGTATTAAATGTGCCCGTCAATAGCTACCCATGTTTGTATACATAAACGACAAGGGTGTCTACCGGGATTAGGCACGGTAGGGCATCAGACATGTCAGAGCTTCACTGGTGGTGTAAATACATTCCACGTGGATTCATTGTATGCATAGTCGCCTTTTTATGAATATCACGCAAATAGTCATGGTGATAGGTACGTACGGTTTGTCAAGCATGTCCTAGGTGTGTCTATAAATATATATTTTTAAAAAATAATAAAAAACAGTGGCCAGCCCTGGGGATTGGGGTCAAAAAATATAATTAGGAGACAGGCCCTGGGGGATGGGGTCATCAGGGCCAATAAATTAGAATAAGATGGGGAACCACACAGCCCCCCTTCTTAAAAAATTAAAATAAATAAAAGACTGGCATCGTGCCGGAGGCCACGCCCCCTCCTTGCAGCACTCTGCAAACGCGCCGCCTGGTGAGTTGTAAGTTGGGGAATTAATTACTCTTCAATACTGAGGGTCCCTGAGGGCCAACTAGCCCAACAGGCATCTCCAGTATGCGCCAGGGAGCTGCGCTGCAGACAGGTGTTCTGAGGCCAAGCCCCTTTTTACACCTCTCTGCAACGCAGCTCTGTGGCGCTTACTGGAGGTACCTAGTGGTCTAGTTTGACCCTAGGGACCCTTAGGATTCAAGGGGACTTAATCTCTCAACTTTGAACAGCCACAGGGCGCGTTTACACAGTGGTGAAGGGAGGGGACGGGGCCTGAGGTGACGTGTGCAAACACGCACTATGGCACGTTTTAAATTGGGGATATAATTTCCCTTCAATACTGAGGGCCCCTGGGGGCTAACTATCCCACCAAGTGTTACCAGTAAGCGCCACTGAGCTGCATTGCAGAGAGGTGGTCCAGGCCGTGCCACTTTTTACACCTCTCTGCAACGCAGCTCTGTGGCACTTACTGGAGGTACCTAGTGGGCTAGTTGGACCCTAGGGACCCTCAGGATTCAAATGAACTTAATCTCCCAACTAAAAACGGACACAAGGCGTGTTTACACAGTGGTGAAGGGAGGGGACGGGGCCTGAGTTAACGTGTGCAAAAACGCCCTGTGGCCTGTTTTAAGAGATAGTTTTAATCCCCCTGCCCTATTATATACTAGGGGCTTACAGACGAAGTCATGCTAATCACAGGGGGACCCCAACGCATAATGTTCCCTAGTGTATGTAGGTGTTTTCACTGTATTCTAAGTGTCTTTTAACATAGCACTGGCTCTAGGACTGGTTAGTCAGACTCAGTTACCACCAGTATCCGTCTGAAAAACTTGAGGGTACAGTATGATTTTGCAACACGGCTTCTTTCTGCTCTTCTTTTTGTTCTTTCTGCACGTTATCCTTCTCCCTGCACTTTTCTTCGTCTTTGAGGACTTCTGTTGCTTCTTTCTGCACTTCTTTTTTTTCTTTCTGCGCATTTTTTCTTCTTTCTTCACATGTCCTATCTCTGTAGGCATAGTTAGAAATTAGCATTTAAAAAACCTTTGAAATTCACAGAAAAAAACATAGGTTTCAGGCACGTTATAGTTAGGAATTAGCATTTAAAAAACCTCAGAAATTCACTGAAAAAACCATAGGTTTCAGGGGTGTTATAGTTAGCTGGACTTTTCACTTGTACAAAACCATTGAAATTCCCCCGTTATAGTTAGTTCAGCTAACTATAACTCCCGCGCCCACAATGCACTGCTGATGACGTCACATATTACATCACTCATGACATGGTCAGTGACATCACTCATGACATCACTGATGACATCTCAAATGACATCACTGATGACATCACTGATGACATCATCCTTGTGATAGAGTGGCAGACCTCCTCTCACCCTAATATAACCTTTGATACACTCATTCAAAAATAGAGACTACAATTTTCAGAACAATGGACATACCAATACCAGTTACAACAACCTCTTCAGTAATTCTAAGATCCACATACACATCCACTCATTCACCAACAGTCCTATACAGTCACTCATACATGTACTCACTCATCATATGTACTCATTCACCTATACATCCTGTTACACAATGCCACTCATCCATAGAGTTACTCACACACATAGTCAATCATGCTAATAAAGAATCAAACATACATTTACTTGCATATACAGTTATACACACACCACCACACTTACTTCTACGGAAACTTACACATACTTAGTCTTTTAAACAATCACTTATAGAAACACATACTTATTCATACAGGAACTCTTTCAATCTCTCACTCTCACATATACTCACTTATATACACCAATAGTCACATATACTAGATTAAAACATATGTAGTTACTCATAAAGACACTATTGAGACAGTCATTCACTCACTAACACACCCATACACACACTCATCCACCCATACAGTCCTGCACACATGCTGTCTTCAACACATACAAACAGTGAGTCACTCATTCATGCACCTATGCACTACGTAATACCCCCCACCGAACCATGCAGACACTCAGACTGATACTCAAAAAACCAACTAATAACCTATATAGACACCCATGTAGCTACTCACCAACCCATGCAGCCACTTATACAGAAAGTGAGAGACTGATACAGATATTTACATATTTAAACATTACTCACTAAGCCATGTATTCACTATGATACACCTAATCAGTCAGTTACACAATCAATTTTTCAAAAACAAATCATCCATTTAGACACTTATATACCCATTTATTCTTCCATCGACCTTGAGATATACATATATAAAACATATTTAATTTTCAGAAAAACACACATTCACTGGATGATGCCATCAGTGATGTCATCAGTGATGTCATTTGAGATGTCATCAGTGATGTCATGAGTGATGTCACTGACCATGTCATGAGTGATGTAATATGTGACGTCATCAGCAGTGCATTGTGGGCGCGCGAGTTATAGTTAGCTGAACTAACTATAACGGGGGAATTTCAATGGTTTTGTACAAGTGAAAAGTCCAGCTAACTATAACACCCCTGAAACCTATGGTTTTTTCAGTGAATATATACATGTGTGTGTGTGTGCACATATATATATATATATATATATATTTATATATATATATATATATATATATATATATATATATATATATATATATATATCCATACATATATGTATAAATATATGGGCATGGTGGGTATTAAGCACCATTCACTTTATGCGGCGGAAATCAGCAATGGAAAGTTCACTAGGCGATGTGAGCTAAAAGAAAAGATGATGATTTTCCTTCTTGTAGAATGTGTTTAAAGCCTATTTCTTGACAATCAGTAAATTGCTGCACTGAAGTGATTTTATCATTGTAATTTCTGCTCTTAGCAACTATTGCCATATTTTTGAGTTTTTTATAGAATATGAAATTGTCAAATACCTTTTATCTTTGTATTTACATGCGTATTATCTAAGGCTGAAGAGATCTCTACTGCAACTTTGGGCTGTTAAAATAGTGAAAAATAATGAGATGTAATGCACAGGAATACATCAATTAATTATCTATAATTTGTTTGTGCTCTTATGGATCGCACATTGAATATGATAGCCAGAAGCATTGCCCGAATTTCAGTCGGGTTGAATGCAAAATATTTTTTCTTTGTTTATGAAAACAATTTGCACTATGTCACTTTAAATTGGTGTCTACTACGCAATATGTCATGTGATCAAGGCCTTTCAAGCTGACAAGTGTCAAGGTGGATGTGCAGAGAATAAAATAATTTGCACTGGGACCTTGGGGCACCCCCCTAAATTAAGTAAATATTAAAATAAAAATAAAGATTTGATAAAAACACACTTACCTCTATCACAGCGCCTCCAGGCTGCCCTCCTCCTCCTCACCGTGGTCTCTTCTGCAAACCAAAACCCCTATGTCAGACATACGTCGCGGTAGGACTGCGCACGCATAGGGGATTCTGCAGGATAGACCACGGCGAGAAGGAAGAGGGCAGCCCGGAGACGCCGCAATGAAGGTAAGTGTGCTTATTATCTTAATTTTTATTTTTGTTTTAAAAATATTTATTGGGGGGGTGGAGTTGGGGAGGGCCCGGGGCTGAAGTCCGCTCCACTGCGAAGTCAGAGTTTCGCATAAACTTCACTTTCTCAGCGGAACGCGGAGTATGCAAAAATCTGCAAGCTTCGCCAACGGAGTGGAGTTCTCTGCCCACATTTATCATAGACCTCCATTAATCCACCATCATGCTGCTGTGCGATATAGTGCTGGACTGCCAGGACCCCCCAGGTCCAGTGCACCCCTGACGCATTGGTGGCGAGCCCGGAGATTGACTCTGCTCCCTCTACAGCAGACGCTGCAGCGACCAACACCAAACTGGACCTACCTTTGCAGGATGGCGAGGCTCTGCCTGATCAGAGAGGCTCCATGATGGACTCCCTGGAATGACCGAGAGACTCGGTGAGGCACCTGACTAGGCACTTCCAAGACGTTCAGGCTGCCCAACGCGAGACCTGTGGATGCGCAGCGAGGCCGTCCTACATTATCTGACCTTCTTGCAGCCATCCAGAGCACATGCACGGAGTTAGTTACCAAAGTAGACTCTGTGGTCATTGATGTCACCTTGTTGTGTGTGGACCTGCGGAAAGTGGCGTACAGATTAATTGCTACAGAGGGCGCCATGGCGGACCTGCAGTCGGAGGTTGTGACTCTAACCGAAACGGTATCCTCTCTCCAAAAACTGACTATTCGCTTGGAGGACCGTGTTGAAGATGCGGGGGTCAATCCAGGAGGAACAACCTCTGCTTTGTGAGGTTTCTGTAAAAGGCAGAGGGATAATTGGCGGAATTGTTCCTCTAGGAGTGGATCAGTAAGTTCATGCATCCACAGACACTGTCCAAGTTTTTCAGAGTGGAACGAGCACTTAGGGCACATAGGGCACTGGTGCCATCTTGGTGCACCACAGAGGGCCATCATCACCTGGATGTTTAATTATAGAGATAGGGATGCAATATTGCAACGCTTTCGAGTGAAGGGCTCACCGAACTTCTGGGTCACCTGATCTCAGTGTTCTCGGACTACACCATGAAGGTCCAAGAACAACAGCAAACCTTTCTAGCAGTTAGAGGGAGACTTCACAATCACAACCTATGCTACAGCTTAATGTTCCCAGGTGCTACATCAGGGAAGGGTCCATTTTTTTAGTTCAGCAGCAGAGGCATTGGATTGGCTGGACATACTCCTGAGGCCCTCTCAATCTTCTGGGAACTCAGGCCCACATACCTTCACAACTAAACGCAGATCGTCAAGGCTGAGATAGCGTGCCACAAAAACTGAACGACCAGGCTCACAGACTGAACGGGGACGCACAGAGGTTTGCCCTGATGGAACGCTGTGTGAAATAAATGCCCAGCCGGTAACCCCAAAAATCAATTTAGTTAGATGGAGTGGCCCAGAGTACCACTCTGCCAGCACAGACGAAGGCCATTCCTGATCTTTACTTCAACAAACTATATTAATGTATATGGACCGGAGGCTCCAATGGGTGGCAGCACAGATGGGAACACCTAAGAAGACCTTACAAATGTGACTGCTTCTACTATAGCCTGATTCAATGGGAACTATTAATATGCCTCTGCTGCTGTGGAACGGGGAGGGAGGTAATATCTAGAACTGGGCCCCCATATCCTTCAACTCTAAAATTTGTAGGTACCAGTTAGTAAGTTGAGGGGCCTCAACATGCTTTTTCTCTCTTTTTCAAGATAGCATTGGATTAAGGTGCACAGCCTTCACGTGTAGGGACCAGGGGTCATTTGGCTGCTGCAGGGTAGCGGGAGGGAGAGGTAGCTACTTTTGGTCCTTCCTTCCTATGGTGCCAGTCATGGTGCTCCGACTCCTAGCGTTGCACAGCAGTTAGCTCACGTTATTAGTTTGATATATTTGTGAGGACAGAATTGGATATGGGGCAGGACCAGTAGTTTTCAGTCTTGCTTGTAGTGAGGCGGAACAGGTTGGTGGTACTTCCGAGAGGGTGCGGGGAGTTGAGGGTGTGGTAAGTTCTTTTATTGTTTCAACACAGTGGGGCGGGGGGCTACTCAGGTGGACGGAAAATTGTGACGAGGCCCCACATGGAGCCTTGTCCTTATAGGGACTTGCTCCTACAAACACATCAGAACTGTAGATAACACATTCAAATTCCTGACGTGAACTGTCAGGGGATTAGCAAAGCCCAGGAAATGTCAGAGAGTGCATGCTTACCTTAAGAGATACCATACTGCAGTTGCCTTCTTACAGGAGACACTTATCTGGGGGGACTATCTTTCGGCGTTGCGTAGGTGATGGAGGGGTCAGCTGTATGCAACGTCAAGAAATACCTTAATTTGGGTGGCCTCTCGGGTACAGTTTCAATATAAAGAACATGTAGTGGCCGATTTGTGATCCTGTCTGGTCGAGATCTATGCTGAATCTCAGTATGTGCTCTGAATGAGTTCTTTTATGAGGTGGTGACAGCAGCAGCTCTCTATTCTTAACTGATGACATATTGCTCACAAGTGACTGTAACTGTGTACTAGATCCATTGCAAGACCGCAAACCACCCAGGGCAGATACAAAAATTCACATGATGGCACGATTGCAGACAATTATACAAGATTTAGGGTTAAAGGATAATTGGAGGGAAAGGCACCCAAACACTAGAACTTTCTCTTGCTATATACTAGCAGAGATCCTCTGCTGATGACGTCAGATATTACATCACTGTATTTAGACACTTATTTACCCATGTCTTCTTCCATTAATCTTTAGCTATACATATATTACAAATATTTATTTTTCAGAAAGACACATATGTCATCAGTGATGTAATATCTGACGTCATCAGCAGAGGATTGCGGTCGCGTGAGTTATAGTTGCCTGCAGTAACTATAACGGGGGAATTTCATTGGTTTTTTACGAGTGAAATGTCCAGCTAACTATAACATGTGTGAAACCTATGGTTTTTTAAGCGAATTTGCATGGTTTTTTAAATGCTAATTCGTAACTATAACGTGTGTGAAACCTATGGTTTTTTTCAGTGAATTTGTACGTTTTTTTAAATGCTAAGTTATGTTTTTATTATTATTTTTTTTTTCAGGTTTTACACCGTGCGCGCACCGTGCGCGCACGTTCGCTACCCGCACCGTGCGCGCTCTGTGGGCACTCGGTGAGCTTCGCGCACCGAGCATCCACGGTTCGCAGTGCGCGCAGGGTGCGCGCACCTCGCGATTTTTACAAAAAAAAAATTAGTTTTATTCTCCCTTGGGGACCCTTCTGTGACCCCCTGACCAAGGCTAGGGGGTCAGGAACTGTACACTCTGCCCCCTTTTCACGTTCTCCACCTTTGTTTTTCACCCCCTCAGACTGCGAGAGACAAAATGGCGGCCGACACTTCCTGGTTTCGACCGATTCGAATGTTTACCGACATCTAACAACCAATCAGAATTGCGCTCGCGCACGGCAGGGTGCGCGCACCGTGCGCGCACGGTGCGCGCGTATAGATATTGATATGCTTTTAAATGCTATTTTCTCAGGAAATACTGAACAGATTTACACCAGACCTGCAAAAGGCACTTCCTTGACCTTATGGCTACCTCTCTGCCAAATTCCACGTAATTCTGTTCAGCCGTTCGGGCTGTAGCTGCGACTAAAGGTCCTATGGAAAAATGCATGGGGAAAACGCGTTTTGGGACCCCCCTTTTTCTCGGCGCCCGCTTGACGAATCACCCCGAGACTTTCAGGGTAGGAGCTGAACGGAGCGCCCCATTAGTTTTGAAAATTTCGCGAGGATTCGTCAGACGGCGCCAAAGTTATTCAAAATAGAATTTTGAGACTTCCTATGGAAACTAGGTTGTAACTGTAACTATCTACTGGCGACCGCCAGTAGAAAATATATATATATATATATATACACTAAAAAACCATAGGTTTCACAGAAGTTATAGTTAGCTGAACATTTCACTCATAAAAAACCAATGAAATTCCCCCGTTATAGTTAGTTCAGCTAACTATAACTCGCGCGCCCGCAATGCACTGCTGATGACGTCACATATTACATCACTCATGACATGGTCAGTGACATCACTCATGACATCACTGATGACATCTCAAATGACATCACTGATGACATCACTGATGACATCATCCAGTGAATGTCTGTTTTTCTGAAAATTAAATATGTTTTATATATGTATATCTCAAGGTCGATGGAAGAATAAATGGGTATATAAGTGTCTAAATGGATGATTTGTTTTTGAAAAATTGATTGTGTAACTGAC
Source organism: Triturus cristatus (assembly GCF_964204655.1). Classification (NCBI taxonomy): domain Eukaryota; kingdom Metazoa; phylum Chordata; class Amphibia; order Caudata; family Salamandridae; genus Triturus; species Triturus cristatus. Next base: position 285,680,593 of record NC_140587.1, read on the forward strand.
TGATTAAGTGTATCATAGTGAATACATGGCTTAGTGAGTAATGTTTAAATATGTAAATATCTGTATCAGTCTCTCACTTTTTGTATAAGTGGCTGCATGGGTTGGTGAGTAGCTACATGGGTGTCTATATAGGTTATTTGTTGGTTTTTTGAGTATCAGTCTGAGTGTCTGCATGGTTCAGTGTGGGGTATTACGTAGTGCATAGGTGCATGAATGAGTGACTCACTGTTTGTATGTGTTGAAGACAGCATATGTGCAGGACTGTATGGGTGGATGAGTGTGTGTATGGGTGTGTTAGTGAGTGAATGACTGTCTTTATGAGTAACTACATATGTTTTAAACTAGTATATGTGACTATTGGTGTATATAAGTGAGTATATGTGAGAGTGAGAGATTGAAAGAGTTCCTGTATGAATAAGTATGTGTTTCTATAAGTGATTGTTTAAAAGACTAAGTATGTGTAAGTTTCCGTTGAAGTAAGTGTGGTGGTGTGTGTATAACTGTATGTGCAAGTAAATGTATGTTTGATTCTTTATTAGCATGAGTGACTATGTGTGTGAGTAACTCTATGGATGAGTGGCATTGTGTAACAGGATGTATAGGTGTATGAGTACATATGATGAGTGAGTACATGTATGAGTGACTGTATAGGACTGTTGGTGAATGAGTTGATGTGTATGTGGATCATAGAATTACTGAAGAGGTTGTTGTAACTGGTATTGGTATGTCCATTGTTTTGAAAGTTATAGTCTCTATTTTTGAATGTGTGTATCAAAGGTTATATTAGGGTGAGAGGAGGTCTGCCACTGTATCACAAGGGTGATGTCACCAGTGATGTCATCAGTGATGTCATTTGAGATGTCATCAGTGATGTCATGAGTGATGTCACTGACCATGTCATGAGTGATGTAATATGTGACGTCATCAGCAGTGCATTGCGGGCGCGCGAGTTATAGTTAACTGAACTAACTATAACGGGGGAATTTCATTGGTTTTTTATGAGTGAAATGTTCAGCTAACTATAACTTTTGTGAAACCTATGTTTTTTTCAGTGAATTTGCAAGGTTTTTAAAATGCAAATTCCTAACTATAACGTGTGTGAAACCCATGGTTTTTTCAGTGAATTTGCAAAGTTTTTAAAATGCAAATTCCTAACTATAACGTGTGTGAAACCCATGTTTTTTTCAGTGAATTTGTATGGTTTTTTAAATGCTATTTCTTACATTTTACGTGTGAGAATTTTTTTTTTTTTTTCTTGTTGCAATGTTTTTTACATTTTTTTTTTTATTGTATATTATCTTTCAACACTATGGTATAAATTTTTAAATTCTGCAATATTTAATTTTTCACCTTTTTTTCAAGCTAACAGGTAAGATATACTAGTATAACATACTAAATCTTTTTTTTTTTTTTTTTTTAAACGTGCGCGTACGGTAAGCTTACCGTAAGCGCACGATTTGCTTAACCTACGTAATATTTCTACTACGTTTGCGTGGGATTACGCAGTTTGCGTAGACGTCCGTATTGCGTACGCGTCGCGTAAGCGCATACGCAATACGCGCACCTTACGCGGAAGTGGTCGAGCGTGCCTGTTATGCGCATGCGCGTGTCCAAGTGTCTTTTATACGCGCATGCGTACTTTTACCGTAAGCGCTCCGTAAGCGCTCCGTAAGCGTAAAGTACGCGCACGGTTGGTCATGTGATCAAGAAACAGCACTTTTGATTGGTTTAAAGTACTTTCAGTTCTAGAACTCTCCTACACCACACCCATTACCCTCATTTCTGCTTGTGATCCCTTAGGAGAAGGAGCTGAGTTGTCTTTGTGATACGATGGCAGAACAGCAGTCCTCTTCTGAGAGTGAGCCAGGTAGCAGCATCATCAGAGAGAGAAGGAGGAAACAAAAGACTTCTTTTGTATGGGAATATTTCACCTATCCAGAGGGGCAGAAAAAGGTAAATGCTCCTTTAGTCACCTGCTCACTTTGTGAGCGTGTCTTATCTAGAGGGAATCCTAGGAAGAAGTATTCCTTTGGAAATCACTCTATGGTTAGACACATTAAGGATAAACATCCCAGGACTTATGCTAGACATACTGGAGAAACATCTCCAGTAAGTCACCCAAGCACACCTGCAGATGCTCAGCCGAGTACTTCTTCGGCAGCTCAGCCGAGCACTTCCTCTGCGGTGGGAGCATCACCCTTTTCTGGTCCTCTGGATAAAAACCCTCGTTTTGGGAGGGTTACAATGAGGTGCACAAGATGTCATGGCCTAATTGTTCATGCGGAGACTAGTGTTTCCCTCATAAACAATAGGATAGACCAGCACATCTGTGGTCCTTGTTAGTATTCCCATTCTTTCTTTCCTCTTTCCCTTTATGAACACAACGGTTCTTTTAAGAGCCAACCTTACTTCTTAACTTTTTTTTTAATTGACTTTTTTTATTTATTTTTTTTACCGTGCGCGTACGGTACGCGCATTTTTTTTTTTTTTTTTTTTTAAAAACCCCAAAAATGTAATCAACCTACAAGGTCCATGAGGGACTACTACAGAAATGAAAAAAGCATAGAGAAGAGTAGTGAAAAAAAGTGAGCATTAAAGTAAATGTGTGATAATTCCTGAAATTTCACACTTACCTGACAAAGAAAATAACTAAAAGAAAAATAAGTGATTTATTTTACTTTGTGAAAAGAAGTTTATTTTTATATTTTTCCTTTCTCAATCTGTAAAAAAAGAAAAATGTATTAATATTTAACAATATTTTTTAGAATACAGTGCACATATTTTCATTTTTCATTAAACATATTTTTGCCCTTTTTTTGCTGTTTTCAGAATATATTGAATTTTACTGTAAATCGTAAAAGCAATTGCATTCATCACATAACAGCGGGCAAAAAAAAATAACAATCACAAAGATTGTTTAAAAAAAGCCCATAATCTCTTCTCATTAAAACATACCGTAATATAATCCTCACGTAAGAACAATCACTAATTTCAGTAAATATCGTCCGAAAATTCTGTTGCATAAGCATAATCACCAAAATAATTTGTGTCAAAGAAGTCCACAATGCAAATTATTACCTTTCCGTAAGGCCAAATGGTAATTTTTATAATAATATTTGATGACATTTCCGATGGTAATCCAATTAAATGTAAATATTGTTTTGTACAGATGTTGCAATTTCTGTCTAAAATTTTGGTTGCAGAAAAATTAAATAGGAATTTGCTAAATCAAAAGGCAAACGTTGCTTGAAAACCAACTAAGAATCATTACACAGTGTCCAGCCTTTTTCACATTTAAGAAAAACTGTGTAATGACCAGAAGTTATAATAGGCCCATCATGGAAACTTATTGCAACTGTGACAAAAGTTTTTCCAGAAATTGATAATTGCTGTCCTGTAAATTTCTTTATTAAAGTGTCCAATTTTGTTCCATCAGCTCTACAACGTTGCATCATTAAAATTACATACTGTCTATATTTCTTTAAAAATAACGTTGAAAACATGTCTGATTTACATTTAGAACATTCCATGTTGTGATTGGCATCTTTAACTAATTTACTAAAAGTCACTGATTTAGTCTCTGGCAATGTTAAATAGATAAACCTTTCTGAATCAACATTAGAGCTGCATGTGTAGAAACAGTTTTCACAACTATGTTCCCATTTATAAGACAGACCAAACATATTTTCTATTTCTACCCCTTCATCTTCAAGTACCAAAAGAATGTACATGAAGAATTCCTGTGCATCTTGCTGGACATTTTGTGAAAACTGTGTTCGTCCTGAACAAACATCTAATAGATTTCTAATTTCATTCGTACTTTCTATTTTTGCTTTATCAACACTCAGCTTCTCATAAAGAAGACTTAGCACAGAACAGAATCTTTTTTCATGATTTTCTGTTATCTGCTCAAGCAAACTTTCAAGATAAAAAACAACATTTAGCACTACATTAGCATAGCAGTTGACACCAGAGCTATTTTCAAAATGGAGACCAACAACCTGTTCAACATTGTCCTTTTTCAGGGGAGGAGCCAAGATGGCGACCGGGACGGCAGCGTAGACTCCCGGCTCCGTGAACCTCCGCATCCCGCACGGATATCCTGCACGAGATCCTCAACCTGTGCTACGCGGTCGTGTTTCTGAAGGAAAGTGGCACCCGACTGTGTGACTCCGAGGTTTCTGGCTGCGGTATCGCCGGAGAAACGCGCATTTGAACTTTGCGGCCTGTGCGGCCCTGGAGCCGGGACCTCAAGTGGACGCCGTGGCCGGGTGGCAGTTCAACAACAGCGGCCTGTTGTGACTGGGCGGAGGCGGTCCACCGGAGCGGTGCCAAACTCGGCCTACATTTCGTCGTGGTCGTTTCTACTGTCAAGTGTAGCGGACCGAGTGCATGCCCGTGGGTGCAATTCTCAGATCCTCCGGTGGCTGCCCCTGCCTTTGATGGTGAGCTGCCCGGCCGCCGCCCGTATCCTGCCCTGATCATTGCGGGCCGCCCCCGGATTTTTACGGGAGCGGGTCCGTAGTGGGGACGACTGTTGCCCGTGACCACGCAACAGATAACTTTTCGCCTGCTCCCGGAACCCGGTCACCAGCGACGTGGCCATCGAGACGCTTGTCCCAGGGTCCCGGCCCCGGTGAGGGTCGGGCTTACTTGGCGGCCATCTTGTTGCGATGAAGCCTACCATCCTGTCCGCTGGGTCGCAGCGGGCTTGTGAGAGTGCGACTTTTGGGAGTGTGGCGGCGCGATCGCAGAGAGCTGTGCTGGGGTACGGCGACCTCCTCGAGGCCCTTGGTGCTCTTCACTCCTCCTTGATTCATGGTGTCGGGGTCTTGGGGAGTGAGCTCGACGGTGTGGCGTCGGCGTTGGGGCAATGGCGGCCCGCCTGTCCGCACGTACATAGGGACTATCCACACTGCGCACAGGAGGACACTTTGGCGGCCACCCCTGAGGTTAGTGCACGGCTGGACACTCAGGCCAGTATGCTACAGTGTGTTCGTCCAGCTGAGGGCCTGATCTGTCCCGGAGGCATTGGACCTGAGTGGGATGTGGTAGCCTCGTCCCGTACGTGCCCTCCGGCGACCCAGGGACAACTCCAGCAACTATTGTCTGCTTTGGCTGCTTTTGCCTTCCTGGACCTTGAGTGCAGTGCATATCCTGGGGCAGCACTGGGAAGCCTGTTTCTCCACGCTGCGGACTGTGTTGATGCTCAGAGACTTCCACCCCACCTGTGTGCGTCGCTTCTCGGACATTTTTCGACAATCCTCTACCTTGGAACGTCGGATATGGTGCTGGGTCGAGGGGGAGGCATGGGCAGAATTCCAAAGAGTGGTCAGGGATAAGGCTGATCCTTCAGGGGTGGTCATCTAGTGGACGGGCGGGCTCAGGGGTTGCGTGCTCTCCTGGCATAGCTAACAGCATAATAGGTGCATAATGCTCCCCATCTTTCTTTGAGAAGATCGCTTCTGTGCTGTTTATTGTTCACTTCGGGGGAAACTTACCGTGCGGGAGGGAGAAGCCGGGGGTATGTTTTGAAGGCCCTCCTCCAGTTTATTAATACTTTCTCTACCCCCCCGCCTGGTGGGGTTCTTTTCCTACTTCTTTTTCCCTATTCTCCTATATTTCGGGTCTGGTTCCAGGGCGACAGGCACACTGCTGGGGGGGGGGGCCGTACTCATCTGCAGAGGTGCAGGGTGGGGGGTTGGGGGAGGGGATTCTTTCGTCTTTTATCTCTTTTTCCATGGCCTCCTTTTTCTTCTCTGATTCTTTTTATTTTTCTTTTTCTGGGATCAGCGTGATACACCTCCTTTGCTATGACTCGTTGCCGCTCCATGTGTACCACAATTTCCGGGGTGCTCTCCGGGAGTTCTGGCGGGGGACTGCAGGCGCAACTGCTTATGATATTCTTCCTCATCCTGATGTTCTTGTGTTTGCGCCATTGACCTAATAGATTGCTGTAAATCGTTTACGTCTATTACTCTGCATACCTGTAATTGCTGTTTGAAAATTGTCTGGCACCTGATCCTTCTGCCTCGTTTCATTATAAAACGAAAACCTTTTTCTCCTGGTGCCCTACCTACGCTGTTCACAGTATTAGCATCACGATTCTGCTCCCCGATGTGCTGCCTGTGTTTACACTTGCCTGTTTTTGCTCTGATTGCTTAGCGGCCGGCCCCGGGGGGTTGTAGGCCCATACTTGTTCTCTATTGAACTGTCAATAAAGGTTTTCAAAAAAAAATAAAAAAAATTAAAAAAAAAAAACATTGTCCTTTTTCTTTTTGCTTGCAATCACATGACTCTCTTTTTGTTTTCTCTTCTCTACATCCTCATTACAGATATTCTCAAATCTCCTTTTCCGATAAACAACACGTTTCTCCAACACAGGATACTGACCTAAATGAGGAGCATAGGTTCTTCTTAATCTATTATACTCCTTTACACAATTTGCATCTGCACTAACTTTTGAGTCATCAAATTCTATCATGAATAAACCAGATAATGTTTTCACTCGTGACAAAGCAACATATGCCATACCTTCTTTGAACACAGTAGATCCAATGTTTACAAATGCACTATCAACAGTTAATCCTTGACACTTGTGAATAGTTACAGCATATGCTAGAGAAAATGGAAACTGCTTCCTACGCACATAGAAGTCTTTCACAAGCAAAAAACAGACTGAAGAACGACAAATGTTTTTTACCTCTTCAATCTGATCAAATTTTATTTTTAAATACTCAATGCCTTCTTTTTTCTGGTAGTTAACAAAACCCACAACTTTACCCATAGCTCCATTTACTAATCCTTTTTCTACATCCAAATTTCACCTTAAAAATACTCGACAGTTCATGCAAAGATATACATTTTTTTCTAATCCAGCTGTTTTCGAAATGTTCTTCTCTAGAGAATCCAGTTTATTTTTCAGTTCGCCTGTTAATGTAATTGTAATTCTTTCATGTTGGATTTTGTCCACTGCTTCCATTTTCTTAATCTCTTCCTTTTCCAATTTCAAAAGTTGCTCATTGAATATTGAACATTCACGTAGTGTTGGCATTAAGCAGATTACAGTATTTTTTTCTGCAATGTTCTTGTATATTTTCTCTGCAACTATTTCTTCACTTGGAAATAAATTATGTAGCAATCGACTATGTAAAGCTTTTCTGGCATGTTCTGTGAGTAGTCCAATTCTGATATCTTTTAGAATACTTCCATATTCTTCATCGTTTGCTTGTCTCATATTGGTAGTGAGTTCTTTGTACTCAAAGAATGACCAAATATTCGCATTACCAATGCTTCCTAATGACTTCTTCGTGTCCTCATGTGTCACAGTATTAAACACTGGTTGTCCTTTAACTGGAGTGAGCTGCAGTAGATCCCCAAAAACTATAACATGTTTTCCTCCAAATAGCACGTCATAGTCTCTTTTTAGAATTTGCTGCATTCTTAAATGCACAAAGGCAAGCATTAAGTTTGAAACCATGCTTACCTCATCAATAATGAGAACTTGCATCTTCTTCAACACTCTTGAAACTTCGAAACATGCTTCGCCAGTTAGCTTGTGATATTCTATTTTGTTCTCATGCTCCACTGGTAACATTAGCAAACGATGGAGAGTAATTCCTTTAATATTATATGCTGCTAATCCAGTTGGAGCAGTAACAACACAAGATAAAGTTGAATCAGTTTTTTGCTGTAGGTAGCTTCTGATGACTTTAATTAAGAAAATTTTCCCAGTTCCAGCTTGTCCACTCACATATAATCTAATTGGTTCAAATGCTGTGCATGTGCACTCTTTATTTTCATGTAGTAATCCGTGATCAATTTTTTTTCTGACTTCTTCATAAATTTGTCGTTGTTCTTCATTCAGTTGTTGTTCCAAATCTGGTAATTCTATTAAATCTTCCTTAGCTTGATTCATAGCCGTTTCCACTTCAGTCATGGCTATTGCAGCTTCATTTTCTACGATTGGTTGTCCTAGGGGATCTTGACTGAGCGTTCCAGAACTTTGGCTGTCTTGAGAACTATCTCTAGCTACTTCAGCTGCAATTGTAGCTTCCTGTTCAATTTCTTCGTTTAACATTTGGACATAATTCCTGAAAATACTGCATTCAATGGTATCTTTACATGCATTAAATGAATCCTCATAGCTTTGAAATTCTCCAAGTAGTTCGTCCTCTGTACGCCATGGTTTAAACAACTGTAAAAGTGCCAAGTAGTAAAATTCCTTTTTGTCAGTAGTGTCACAACTCAGCTTCCTGTGATTAATCAAACTTCCTTTTTTTTGCTTCACTAAACATCCTTCCTCACCAATGACTTTATATTTTCCATTGTTGATGTCTTCTGTGGCTTTCCGTGAAAAAATGTAGTTCTGCAGCACTTCATAGAGACACATGTTCTCAAGATGATGACTTATTTTTGGGTAATATGTGTCCAACATGTTTGTTTTCAAAATATCTGTACCTTCTGGGTCGTTTTCGGCCAAATATTCAATTTCTCCAACAGATTTCAGTACCCGATTTCGCATTCCTGCAAGGCCTAAACTGACCCAAATTATTCTTCTGGATTTCGAGTAAAGACTTGCAGATGATAACCTATCTGAACATTCGTAGGATCCAATTTCTCGATGCGTTAACATCTTCAAACTAAAACTGTACAGCTTCTTACTGACAGTCTTCTCGTGAGAAATCTCTTCCCACATTTCCTTCAATTCCGTTTTCTCAGATTTAGTAATGTACGATGTGACATACCGAGCAACAGCAATAGAATTGTCTGCCACATACTGAATATCCATGTTAGCATTCCACATGGATAAAATGACTGGGTTGTAGTCATTTATATATTTTGACTCTTCTTTTCTTCTCAGGTTGTACGTATTTTTGGGAGATTTTCTTGTAATAGTATGTCGCACAGCTGACATAAAACTGTTGACTCTTCCTTTTAAAAGAACAGGTCTAGGAAATCCAAATCGACATTTTGTGTAGAATTTATCTTTGGTCTTGTACTTCCCTCGACAGTATTTTCCACACCGATGACTTTGGAAACGTAAAACTTGCTGTTTTAACTTTTTCTCCTCTGTGCTTTTAGGTATAGCACATGTTGCATATTGTTCAATGAAAGATAGCACTGCTTCATCAGCATCTGTTCCAAATTTTGGAGCATCCTTGATCCACAACAGCATATGAATGTGAGGAGCACCTCTTGCTTGGTACTCTTTTCTCCAACAGAAATCCACTACTTCTCCAAGAGGTGGATTTTTTTTGTTGCAGATAAAGGACATCATAGCCTCAAATCTATGATTGAAATATCTGCAAACATTAACCGGATCCAATGAGCACAGTTCTCCTGCTGTCTTGTATTCAATGTTTTTAATGTTTGAATTTGCCTCTCGTAGAAAATCCAGTAAATCATCCCAAGCGTATTCGGCACAGCTTAGGGTTAGGAACCATGTTGGAGTTCCTAAATTCCGTAACATACATTTCAATTCTCCATGGCGTCTGTACCAATATTAATTCGTCCCACGCTGACAAGCCATCAGATTGATCAATTGTGATTCCAAATGATCATCTCGCTGCTGCACTTTGTTCATAAAACCCTTAGTATACACATTATGTAGATGTGTTCCACTTTTTAAAATGTGGTTTACTGCATAAGATAGTGCAGACAAGTCACTTTCAAATAACAGATGGAACAAATAAGGAATACTTTGACGAAATCTGGGATCTTCTGCATATAATCTTGTAGTCCGATACTCAGAAGCTTGAATCTGGACTGGACGTTCATCATATCGTCCACCTTCTCCTGTAGGAAACAGCTGGGGAAAACATTGAGCTTCCAAACTCTCCTCCCATACACTCACAGGAGTTCCTTGTGCTTTTTTCATTTGAAATAGATCAATGGTGTTTGCCATTACTTCTTTTGAATGAAGAGGATGTATGCTGAAATGTTCATAAATTTCTTCTTCTTTTGACTTGTCAACTTTTTCAATTTGCCCAGTTGGTGTGTCTGTGTCTCCTACTAATTCTTCTTCATCTTCATCCATATAAATGGCTTCATACCATTTATTATTCCTTTTCAAATATAAATTTGCTTTTTGTACTTTCCGAACATCTACCAATTCCTGCCAAATTTTCTTATTCTTTGTAGGTACACCATTAACCAGAATAACTAATGGTTCAGTTTCCAAATTTTCTGTGTCAATAGTTTCCATATTTTTTTTCAAATCCAATGGCAAATAGACAACTCTTCCTTTTAAACCTCTCTGTAAATCTGAAGGAGGTAATTTGCCTGTTTTTGGCTCCATACGTACTATGGTCTGAAACGGATGGATACATTGAATGAGTATAGACTCATACGTATTTAAATCAGAAAGTTCAGCAGGAACTTCAACCAATTCTAAATTATTATGTACAGCTCTAGCTGGCATTTTATTTTCTTCCAACTTGTTGTAACAGTATTTACAAATACGAGGATCTTCACCCAAATCAAAACAATTTTCAAGAAATATATATGTTGCAAAATCCTTCCACTTATAATTATCTTCTTCTTCACTTTTTTTGTAGAGATCAACATTCCTTGTTTGGATTTTGTAATGGCTTCTCCGGCAACAAATACAAGTAATATTTGGTCTTTCATTAGAGATGATAGCAAATTTTGTAATTTGATCTTCAAATTTCTTACTTACGGAGGGTTCTACATTCTCTTCCACATTTTCCTCAATAACTGTGTCATTCCCTGCACTTTCTTGTTCTGGCCCAAAGTAACAAAACTGAATCTCATCAGTAACCTTCTCAACATCTGATACAGATCCACGAAACAGAGCCTTATTAAACTCATTTAACTTTAGTGCTGGACTTTTAGCAAAATACAATCTTCTTACAAATTTCCTAATTTCAGTATGATGAACTGCCAGCATCCTAAAATGATGAAAAACACTTCGACAAACTTTCCTAGATAAACAAGCCAGAGAGTGACCTTGCAAACCAGTATTCTCTCTCACTCTGCATGGATCTAGTCCTTGAAGCACCTTAATCTTCTGTTTTACACTCTTTTTACTATATTCTCTTAAAAACTCACGTAATTTATCAATAGATTCCTGTCGCAAAGTACAAATACTACTACATTTCCAAGTATACACTGGAGCTTTAGGACGTCTCCCCATAGCCTCATCTGCAATCACTTCTTCCTCATTTCTTGGAACCATTTTCTCCTTTTCCATTATACAACCATCCTTAACTTCATATGCTCGACCACTGGTGTCAACTGCATGCAGCAAACTATTACTTTGAAGATAACTCTCTTCATTAAAAAATGGTTCAGTACTTGAACTATGCATCCATTCTCCTAAAAACACTTTACAAAAGTTATTTCTTTTTACTACTCTTTTCTTTTTGCTTTGTGACTTCATTACATTAACTATTTTTTCTAATGTACGCATCCTGTTCAAAATTAAAATGAATAGTTTTCTTTTTAAATTTAAAGCCTTTTCTACAATGGCTTCAATATCTTTTTTTCTCTTTAATAATTTTGCTCTTTTCTTATAGTTTTTCACATCTTTTAGCAAATTGGACATCACTCTTCTCTGAAACATTTTTCTACAGATCTCTTTAAATGCTGATTTTCTTTTCAAGTTAATTATTTTAGCTTCTGCTTGTACATTAGCATTTAGTACATTTTCACTATTCTCCTGTTGTTTTCTACTTGAAACAGTTTTTCCAATGGGGGCATTTTTAACATTTTTCCTTTTTTTGAATATATTTTTTAAAAATTCCTTTCTCTGCTTACCAGAAGACTTTTTCTTTTTCCCAACATGAGCATCTTCAACTAACTTGGGTCCTCCAGTTGTCTTCAAATAAACCTTTTTTTTCTGTTATTTTCTTTGTCTTGATTTTATAGGCATCTTTTATTTTCTTCACTGCTCTGCAGGAATACCTGAAAGAAACAAAAAAAAAATACCTTTTTTGTAATTTAAATATATTACTATATTTGTTATGATCATTTCTTTTCAAATAACACTATCTATCCCTTTCCTACAACCGAAAAACACAAGAAAACCAACATGAATGTAATCTTTAAGATCAATTCCTGTGTGCACACAGACTCTTGGTGTAATTCTAGACAGAACACGATATTTCTTTTGCAATTCAAAAGCACACTTATTTATTTATTTTTTTGCAATTATTAATTACTCTAACAGTCTGACACATTTTCTTTATAGTTTACAGAGGCAAAAAACCGCACATGTGCAATCTGCTTTTTCCGAGCATATACATCTGTAACCTGGCATACTGACGGCACTACTGCAAAGATAATGAACCTTGGTGATGTTGAATGCATTAGCATTTGTCAGGGGGTCCAAAAATGCCATAAAAGACTCATGCTGTGACTTTACGCAGAAAATGAAATTTGCTTGCCAATTTCAAAGCACACTTAGTACTGTTTTTTTCCTGCAAGCGTTAATTACTCTAACAGTCGCATACATTTTCATTACAGTTTTCAGACACAGTAAACAGCACATGTCCAAACAGCTTTTTCAAACCATGAACATGTGTGACCTTGGTGACTGACTACACTCCAGCAAAAGAAATCAGCCTTAGTGATGTTGAATGTATTAGCGTGACTCACTGCTTCCATGAAACACCAGTCTCTTGTGAATACTCAGCCAGATTCTACAGGATAAACTGCTGGGTGTGTCCTAACAGTCTGCTTATGCAGACTGTGTATTTTCAGTAGCAAGAGACATACGCATGGTTACTTCCCAAAAGAACCAGAGAGACTCCAAATACCTCTGTGACAGCAATTCCACTATGCTCACAGCCTCATGCTGTGATTTTACGCGTAAAATGAAATTTGCTTGCCATTTTCAAAGCACACTTACTACAGTTTTCTGTGTTTTTAGGCTGAAAATGAAATTTGCATGCCAATTTCAAGGCACACTTACTACTATTTTTTCCTCCAAGTGTTAATTACTCTAACAGTCTGATACATTTTCATTACAGTTTTCTCAAACAGAAAAGAGCACATGTGCAAACAGCTTTTTGAGACCATGTACATGTGTGACCTTGGTGACTGACTACACTCCAGCAAAAGAAATCAGCCTTAGTGATGTTAAATGTATTAGCGTGACTCACTGCTTCCATGAAACACAAGTCTCTTGTGAATACTCAGCCTGATTCTACAGGATAAACTGCTGGGTGTGTGCTAACAGTCTGCTTATGCAGACTGTGTATTTTCAGTAGCAAGAGACATATGCATGGTTACTTCCCAAAAGAACCAGAGAGACTCCAAATACCTCTGTGACAGCAATTCCACTATGCTCACAGCCTCATGCTGTGATTTTACGCGTAAAATGAAATTTGCTTGCCATTTTCAAAGCACACTTACTACAGTTTTCTGTGTTTTTAGGCAGAAAATGAAATTTGCTTACCAATTTCAAAGCACACTTAGTACTGTTTTTTTCCTGCAAGCGTTAATTACTCTAACAGTCGCATACATTTTCATTACAGTTTTCAGACACAGAAAACAGTACATGTCCAAACAACTTTTTCAGACCATTAACATGTGTGACCTTGGTGACTGACTACACTCCAGCAAAAGAAATCAGCCTTAGTGATGTTGAAAGTATTAGCGTGACTCACTGCTTCCATGAAACACCAGTCTCTTGTGAATACTCAGCCAGATTCTACAGGATAAACTGCTGGGTGTGTGCTAACAGTCTGCTTATGCAGACTGTGTATTTTCAGTAGCAAGAGACATACGCATGGTTACTTCCCAAAAGAACCAGAGAGACTCCAAATACCTCTGTGACAGCAATTCCACTATGCTCACAGCCTCATGCTGTGATTTTACGCGTAAAATGAAATTTGCTTGCCATTTTCAAAGCACACTTACTACAGTTTTCTGTGTTTTTAGGCTGAAAATGAAATTTGCATGCCAATTTCAAAGCACACTTACTACTGTTTTTTCCTCCAAGTGTTAATTACTCTAACAGTCTGATACATTTTCATTACAGTTTTCTCAAACAGAAAAGAGCACATGTGCAAACAGCTTTTTGAGACCATGTACATGTGTGACCTTGGTGACTGACTACACTCCAGCAAAAGAAATCAGCCTTAGTGATGTTAAATGTATTAGCGTTACTCACTGCTACCTGAAACACCACTCACTTGTCAATACTAAGCATGATTCTACATGATAAACTGCTGGGTGTGTGCTAACAGTCTGCTTATGCGGACTGTGTATTTTCAGTTGCAAGAGACATATGCATGGTTACTTCCAAAAAGAACCAGAGAGACACAAAATACCTCTCTGACAGAAATTCCTCTGTGCTCACAGACTCATGCAAAAATCACCACATACATCCCCTCTCAAACTCATAACTCACCTTTAAAATTATTTAGTTGAGAAAGAAATGTGGCACTCAAACAGCAGACTATCAGACTCAGAATATCAGAGCTGTACACCTCTCTCCTCTGAGCAGAACCAATTAATGGCAATGTTTCCCTCTCTTTTTTCACACATATACATGTTAATTACAAATCTCAGTGCTTCCCACTTTTTTTCAAATGAAATCACACATTTCTATTGGTTGAAAACTTCAACCCTTTTCCAAAAGTACCCTTCCCCCAACTTGACTTCTGCCTGCTACCATAGCAACAGCTCATGGAACACTGCTGTGAGGAGTCAGGTCAGAAGTTCACCACACAATGTTTCAAATCGAAAGAGCAAGAGTGCTTCACCTGTACAACCTAACAGCAAATCCAAACTATTCTTCTGTGGGAACACAATTTTCTGAACCAATACAAAACATGCTTCTATAAATTTACACATACAGCCTAGTTTTTAGTGTAGAATGGTGTGAAACAGCCAATGAGTTCTTTTTATTTTAAAAAAATATGTATGCCTCCATTTCCAAACTGTCTTTCATTTCATTTTGCCATTCTACTGAAGGACACCTTCAGAGTGCATCCAGATCTCCTTGAAAGATGTTCACAGTGTGGATTGTAGGTCACAGCTATGTCTTCTGGAGTGAACAATTTGCAGAAAAAAGAGGTATGGTGAGAGACCTTGGTTTGCCAAATGTAGACATTAAATGGATTGGTCAGAGAGGGTTAAAGTGGCATCAATTAATGCCTTTGGTGAAAACCTTTCTACATCTCCCACACCCTAACCTTATTATTGTGCACTGTGGTGGAAATGACCTAGGCACTTTAACTGGTGTAGGTCTGGAAATGCTTATTAAGGACACCTTTGTGCAATTGATGTCTCTTTTTCCTCATTCTGCCTTTGTATATTCTAACATATGCCAATGGCAAAAGTGGAACTGGTCCTACCAATTTTGTCCGCAGATTGACAAAGCAAGGAAGCACGTCAACAAATCTGTTTCTGCTTTCCTCAGAGACTATGGTATGGGTTCTATATACCACAACAACTTGCGTTACAACATGCAAGACATTTATAGAGGAGATGGTGTACATTTCAATGATGAAGGGAACACAATCTTCCTCTTAAACTTTAGACTCTGCATCGGTACTTACTTGTAGGTACCAAAAAACACTTAATTAACACAACGGCTCTTTTTAGAGCCCCCTAATATCTTATCACTAAAATGTGTTATTTTCTTCTTTTTTTGTTATTTTCTACCGTACGCGTACGGTAAGCTTACCGTACGCGCACCCCGCCATTTTTTTTAAAAACATTTAAATGTATTTTTCATACGTTTATGGCCTTCTTGGACCCCCTGACAAACGGTAGGGGGTCTGCAACTCTCTTCGTTGCCCCCTTTCCACATTCTCCTCCTTTTTTTATCAGTGTGAGACACACAAAATGGAGGCCGACACTTCCTGATTTCGACCGATTCGAATGTTTACAGTCATTTAACCACCAATCAGAATTGAGCTCGCGCATGGCACCGTGCGCGTACGGTAAGCTTACAGTAAGCGCTCGGAGCGCGCCCATAGATATATATATTGATTCAAATGCTATTTTCTCAGCAAATACTGAACACATTTACACCAGACCTACAAAAGGCACATCCCTGACCTGAGAACTACCTCTCTGCCAAATTTCAAGTAATTCTGTTCAGCCATTCGGGCTGCAGCTTGGACTAAAGGTCCTATGGAAAAATGCATGGGGAAAACGCGTTTTGGGACCCCCCCTTTTTCTCAGCCCCCACTTGACGAATCCCCCCGAGACTTTCAGGGAAGGAGCGGAGCGGAGCGCCCCACCTATTTTAAATATTTCGCGAGGATTCGTCAATCGGCGCCAAAGTTATTCAAAATAGAATGTTGCGGATTTCCTATGGAAACACGGTCCTAACTATAACTACCTACTGGCGACCGCCAGTAGGTAATATACATATATATATATATATATCGTGTTTCTCGCTTACATCTTCTGCTCCAGACTAGAAAGACGACTGAGGACCCAGGTAAGTGCAGAGTTTCTTTATTGCCACCAAATTAGTCTGCCATGACACGTTTCGGCCGTTCCATCAAAAGCTCTCCGCCCCTACCTTGGCTGTCACTTCAGGAACTGGAGCATGGACCATAGTTTAGTGCAGATAAAAAAATTAATTTTGCTCGTTCAAGCAACAACAGCCATGAAGCGTTTCGACCCCAGAGGGTCTTGATCACATGACTCGCATCCCGGTAGGTGGTTTGCTTATATACTATTTTTTGGAGGTTTTTACTAAAGTGACATGTGCAACCCCTTCGTAAGGTAATCATAGACATAAACAACTAATTCCTGGTCTGACTGGATCTTGGTTACTAGTTTACACATATATTCAGGTACAATTACCAGAACAATACATTGGAGGATCAACCTTAAATCTATAAATCCTTAAAACCATAAAACCACAAAGATACTGTTGAATATTAAATGCAATAAAAACCTTTTATATCATTTTCAAGATTTCATTGCTAATGCTGCCTGACAACAACCTCCAGGTTTTGAATACCATAACTTTACTTTGCATAATTGTCAGTGGCATTGGCATGTCTAAAGTGCTAGTGCATGTTACAGTACTTGTAATGTAAACATCAAACTTAAAAACCTTACGACTGTAGAAAACATGTGCCAGTGCTAATTAGATTACAGAAAGTGCTATGTGCAAGTTTCACCTCAAGTGTACAAATGCTAAAACCCTATCTAAAACTGTGTAAAAATGTAAAACAAGTGGGGCTTCAGGTGGTTTCTGTTTAAACCCCGTGATTTCATAATAGGTGTCTAATGATGTGTTACTCTCTTCTAATTATACATTTCCTGACCCAAAATGTTGGTCTAAAGGCATGTATACAATTCCTCCATGGCATTGAGGCCCCCCGGATACATGGAAACGAGGTCTAAAATGTAGCACATCTCCAAACGTCTAGGGGCTTTTTCCCTATCCCCTCCTCTTTTGCTGGGTGGAATGGTGTCAATCAGGAAGTACTTCAGATCCTTTGGATCTGTATTATGTACTTCTCTGAAATGCCACGCCACCAGGTAAGAATGGTCCTGGTTCTTGATTGCCCTGATGTGCTGGAGTACCCTCTTGTGCCCCTGCAGTATTGTACTGCCTACATAACGCAGGCCACAAGGGCATTCCAGCACAAAGACGATATAATCCGATTTGCATGTCAGGGCCTTGCTGATAGGCCATTCCTGATCACCAAAAGGTGTCTTATATGATGTTTTGCTGACTCCGTATTGGCATGCCTTGCATACCTTGCAACTGTGGAATCCTTTTCTCTGGGAAAGCCACGTGCCCTTAGACTGGCTGCCAGGATCATTCTGGACTAGAGTGTCTTTAATAGAGGGTGCCCTACTGTAGGTTATAGCTGCTCTATTGGGTAGTAGGTGGCCTATGACTGGGTCACCTAGGATCAAAGGCCAGTTCTTCCTAATGATTTTTTTGATGGCCCTTTCGTGTCTGTTGTATCCCAGAATGAACCTGAAGGTTTCCGTATTCTCTCCCTGAGTTTTCTCGGTCACCGTGGGTTTGTTTAAGAGGGTCTCCCTCCTGACTGCATTACTTTTCTTTATGGCAGTATTGATACATTTCATGGAGTAGACCCTTGCTAAAAAGCCTGTTTTTGCTAGTTAACCCCTTCGCTGCTAGGCCTTCCCCCCCCCTCCCCCCCCCTGTGCTAAGTCTTTTTTGGCTATTTGGGGTAGTTCGAGCTTAGGCCCCTGTAACATTTTGACCACATAAGGTATCCACGCCAAATTTAAGTCCTTTTTTCCAATATATTGGGAATTCTAAAGGTACCCAGGGTTTGTGTATTCTCCTGGAGGGGACCCAGAAATTAGCCGAAATACAGGTACATTTTTTTGGGGGGGGGGAATGGGAAAAAGGGATACAGGTGAAAGAGTCTGTTTTTTTCCCTGCAAATGGTATCAAAAAAGGGGTTGTGGTGCTAAAATCACAATCTTCCCAGCTTTCAGGGACAAGCAGACTTTTGTCTGAAAAACAAAAATGTTTACACAGTTTTGGCATGTTTCTGGGACATTGCCTATTTTTGCAATTTTTTGTGCTTTCAACCTCTTACCAGTTAATGGTAGACATGGGTATAAAAGCAATAATAGATCCTGGAAAGCTATACATTTTAGAAAAGTAGACACAATTCTGAATTCAGAAAGGGGTCATTTGTTTAGATCCTTCAAGGTTTCTTCCTAGAAACTAACCATTGAATAAAGGAAAAATTGAAAAAGAGTTGAAAAAAGCGTCCATTTCTGTCAATGTTTTCACCTTTAACTTCTTCTAATTATGACAGCTGTTTGAAAGAAATATACCGTTACATCCGCTGGACCTTTCTGGATGTAGGGATATATAGGACTTGTAGGTTCACCAAGAACCTGACGAACTCAGAGGCAATAACTGAGCAGCGTCTTACAATGGTTTTTTATTATGTACCGTGTATATAGCAATTAATTTGGGAAAATATATACATGGAAAAATCGGTATGAAAGTCACCTATGTATTTCTTAAATTGGAACAAAATATAGAGTTTAGAAACAGTAGATATTTGTACATTTCCGAAATTGTGAGTACCCATACTAGCATGAGAATTCTAGGTCATTTTTCAAAATGACTTCTTTTTTACACATTGTCTTTCATTTGGAAGGCAAAATGCATCGAAAGTCAATAGGTAATAACAGTTGCTCTACAATTCTGTGTTACCCTATGTCTCCCGATAAAATTGGTACCTCACTTGTGTGGATAGGCCTAGTGCTCACGACAGGGAACGTCTCAAAACGCAACGTGGACACATTTTATTTTTACAGTGAAAACTAACCCTTTTTTTGTAAAGTGCCTAGCTGTAGATTTTTAACCCTAGCTCTGCCGGGACCTAGGGAAACCTAGCAAACCTATACATTTTTTAAACCTAAACACCCAGGGGAATCCAGGATGGGGTGACTTGACTGGCTCTCACCAGGTTCTATTACCCAGAATCCCTTGCAGACCTAAAAATTTGTAAAATAAACCACATTTTTCTCACATTTAGAATATCGACGACCAGCATATCGAATTGAAGGTAAGAAATATCGTTTTTGTTAATATCGAAGTTAGTTATATCGATAGCAAAAATATCAATGTTAATAATATCGATGTTAATATTAGTGTTATGTATTTTAGTATGTAATTTATATGTATGAGTTCTATATTTGTTGTTAAGTATTGTACTGTTTTTTTAAATATATGTATACATTTTTTAGAAGTTAGTAATTTTTTTTAAAGAAAATTCTTTGTTTTAGTACTGTAGCGGGTTGTGGTTTTATAGTTGAATAGGGTGGGAAGTAATTTAATTATAGCAAATTAAATATAAATTTTTAGGAATTATTAATTATTTTGAATTACATTTTGCGTTTTAGGTCTATAGTGGGTTGTGATTTTAATTGTAATTAAGTAATGTACGCACCGTACCTCCCCCGTATGTACGCACCGTACCCCCCCGTATGTACGCACCGTACCCCCCCTGTATGTATGCACCGTACCCCCCATATGTATGCTCCGTACCCCCATAAGTACGCACCATACACCCCCGTATGTACGCACCGTACCCCCAGTACGTATGCATGCATACGGTGCGTACATGCGGGGGTACGGTGCGTACATACAGGGGGGACGGTGCGTACATACGGGGGTACGGTGCGTATATACGGGGGGTATGGTGCGTACATACGGGGGTACGGTGCATAAATACGGGGGGTACGGTGCGTACATACGGGGGGGCCTGTACGACTCGTACACCTGGGGACTCAGCTTTTACGGCTGTTATTGGCTCCCGTAAAAAAAGAGCCATACGGAGTGCTATAGGGACGGATCGTACTTGGTGGGCCGTAAAAAGCTGCTTACATACATACGGACGTTGCGTACAGACTGTTCTGGATCAGGTTCGTAGGTTTTTTTTACCCGTACGGTCTTTTGTACGATTTGTACAGAAATAGGCTTTCTGTACAAATCGTACTTCCTGGGTTGTACGGACAGTTTACCGGGTACGAGTCGTACAGAGAAAACGCTCCGTATGACGATTCATAGGGCCTTTTTACAGGATCGGAATCGGAATCGGCACCTATGTGTATCAGTTATTAATTTGTAAACATGTTTTAATATTTTTAACCATGTTTCTTTTAATCATATGTATTATTTACTTTATTTTACATTATTTATTATAACATTTAACAAAAACAATATTTTTTACAACTATATTTTTGACATCGATATCTTTTTTTTCGATATTTTTGTACTGACCATGATGTAGATAGGATGTAGATATTCTTGACTTCGCTATTTTGGCGTCGATATTTAGGTAACTCGATATTTTGTCAGTGATTCTCCTGGCACACTACTGGTTAGGGGATGAAGTCCACTTTACTCCTGAGGGAGTTTGTGGGCCAAGAAGACCTCCTGGTGCCTCCTGTAAATCCCACACAGCGGAATTCCTGAGCGCTGGTCGGAGGCCCAGCCTCTTTTCTCCACCACTCTGCAAATGTTACTACTAGTTAAAGAAGCATTTGCAATGCAATAGGTCTCGCATTTGTGAGAGTTAGAGCTATTGGCGTTGTAAATGTAAAACAAATTTACTAATGTTTTTGGGAGGGTAGTGGATTTACGTTGTGTGTAGTGGAATTATGTGGTATGCTGTGCAGTGAAATTATCTGGATAGAAAGTATGTGGTAATTAGTGTATAGGAATTATGTCGAGTGGTATTATGTGTTATGGAGAGTAATTATGTGGTATGGTAGTCTGTGTTGTGGAGTGGTAACTTCAGGTTTAGTCTTCCTCATTTCAATAGAAACTAAACTATAAACTAACCCTGGGCGTAGTTCGCGAAGTAGCACTACGCGAAGCTACGCGAAGTGCACTTCGCACTACGCGAGCTACGCGTAGCACTTCGCGAACTGCGTAGTACCCTGTTCGCACTGTGCAAGATGCCGTTTTCAATGATTGCACAGTGTGAACAAGCATCCGGCACTGTGCAATCATTGAAAACGGCATCTTGCACAGTGCGAGCTGTAGTTTTCTGCTGCTCGAGTAGATTTTTACTCGAGCGACAGATTTCTCAACGCGGACTGGTAGTTTCTCATCGCGAGCGGTCGCGAGCATACGCGACCACTCGCAATGAGAAACCTGACCTCCTTGCTTGAGAATCTCGCCGGGAGGCTTATTTTCCATGCTCGCGATCGGCAACTTGATGATGCTGATCACGAACAAGGAAAAAGTCTCGCCGGGATGTCATTTTACTTGCTCGCGGTCGCCAACTTGATGTTGAGGACCGCGAGCAAGCAAAAAATGACCGCTGCACTACGCAATGCTACGCTACGCATGTTTGCTCTGTGCTACGTGCAATTCGCGTAGTGCGAAGTAGCGCAAACTTCGCAAACTACGCGAGCGTAGCGTAGTGCTTTGCCCAGGCTTACTATAAACTCAATGAGACACACAAAAAAAAGGAACCACTGAGGAGCACTTCTGGACCTAGTCAGAGGTATGAGCAGGGCCACTGGAATTATGTGACTGTTCGGACGCAGAGATTTTTGCAAAATTATACATTTTGCCACATAATCCATCATCTGTCGCATAATCTGCAGATTTGAACAAACAAAACTTGTTTCTACCTCAAACGGCTCAAGCGTTACCAAAAATGCAGTGACAAGTGTTACAGTGTGTTGGGAGGCTCTTTGCAAAGCTGGAATGATCACCTGTTACTTATTGCTAAATGTGGTTGTTAAATTGGTACTAATGGTGCGCAAACCACTCTTGCTTCTTTCTGCGCCTCTCTTGACTGTCTCTGCATTTCTCTTGCTTCTTTCTGCACCTTTCTTCCTCTTTCTGCCCTTCTCTTGCCTCTTTCTGCACATCTCTTCCATTTTCGGCACCCCCCTTCTTCCTGCACCTCTCTTGCCTCTTTCTGCACCTCTGTTGCATCTTTCTGCACTTCTCTTGCCTCTTTCTGCACACCCTTCCCTCTTTCTCCACCTCTCTTGCCTCTTTCTGCACCTCTCTTGACTCTTTCTGCACTTTTCTTACCTCTTTCTGCCCCTCATGTGCTTCTTTCTGCACCTCTCTTGCTTCTTTCTGCACCCCTCTTGCCTCTTTCTGCACCTCATATGCATCTCTCTGCATCTCTCTTGCTTTTTTCTGCACCTCTCTTGCTTCTTTCTACAACTCTCTTACATCTTTCAGCACTTCTCTTGCCTCTTTATGCACTTCTGTTGCTTCTTTCTGCACTTCCCCTTCTTGTTTCTGCACCTCTCTTGCTTCTGTATGCACCCCTCTTGCCTCTTTCTGCACCCGTCATCCCTCTTTCTGCACTTCTGTTGCCTCTTTTTGCATCTCTGTTTCTTCTTTCTACACTTCTCTTGCTTCTTTCTGTACCTCTCCTGCTTCTTTATGTACCCCTCTTGCCTCTTTCTGCACCCCTCTTGCCTTTTTCTGCACCTCTCTTGCTTCTTTCTGCACCACTCGTCCCTCTTTCTGTACCTCTCTTTCTGTGCCTCTCTTGCCTCTTATTGCACCCCAACCCTCTTTCTGTACCTTTCTTCCTCTTTCTACACCTCTCTTGCCTCTTTCGGCACCACTCGTCCCTCTTCCTGTACCTCTCTTTCTGTACCTCTCTTGCCTCTTTCTGTACCCCAACCCTCTTTCTGCACCTTTCTTCCTCTTTCTGCACTTCTCTTGCCTCTTTCTGCGCCTCTGTTGTTCTGTGTGCACTTCTCTTGCCTCTTTCTGCATACTCTTCCCTCTTTCTGCACCTCTCTTGCCTCTTTCTGCACCCCACATGCCTCTTTCTGCACTTCTCTTGCCTCTTTCCGCACCTTGCATGCTTCTTTCCGCAATTCCTTTGCTTTTTTCTGCACCTCTCTTGTTTCTTTCTGCAACTCTCCTGCATCTTTCTGCACCTCTCTTGCTTCTTTCTGCACCCCTCTTGCCTCTTTCTGCACCTCACATGCCTCTTTCTGCACCTCTCTTGCTCCTTTCTGCACCTTTCTTGCTTTTTTCTGCACCTCTTTTGTTTCTTTCTGCACTTCTCTTGCCTCTTTCTGCACTTCTGTCACTTCTTTCTGCACTTCTCTTTCTTGTTTCTGCACCTCTGTTGCTTCTTTATGCACCCCTCTTGCCTCTTTCTGCAACCGTCTCTCCCTCTTTCTGCACCTCTATTGGTTCTTTCGGTACTTCTCTTGCCTCTTTCTGCACCCCTCTTGCCTCTCTCTGCACCTCTGTTGGTTCTCTCTGCACTTCTCTTCCTTCTTTCTGCACCTCTCTTGCTTCTTTCTGCACCCCTCTTGCCTCTTTCTGCACCCCTTTTCCCTCTTTCTGCACCTGCCCTGCTTCTTTCTGCACATCTACTGCCTTTTTCTGCACTTCTCTTGCCTCTTTCTGCATTTCTGCTGCTTCTTTCTGTACTTCTCTTGCCTCTTTCTGCACCCCTCTTGCCTCATTTTACACCTCTGTTGGCTTCTTCCTGTACTTCTCTTGCTTCTTTCTGCATCCCTATTGCTTCTTTCTGCACCACTCTTGCCTATTTCTGCACACTTCTTCCCTTTTTCGGCACCTCTCTTGCCTCTTTCTGCACTCCTGTTCCCTCTTACTGCACCTCTCTTGCCTCTTTCTGCAGTTTTCTTGCCTCTTTCTGCACCTATGTTGGTTCTTTCTCCACCTCTCTTGCATCTTTCTGCACCTCTCTTGCCTCTTTCTGTACTTCTCTTCCTACTTTCTGTACCTCTCTTGCTTCTTTCTGTACCCTTCTTGCCTCTTTCTGCACCTCACTTGCCTCTTTCTGCACCTCTCTTGCTTCTTTCTGCACCTCTCTTGCTTTTTTCTACACCTCTCTTGCTTTTTTCTGCACTTCTCTTGCTTTTTTCTTCACCTTTCTTCCTCTTTCTGCATTGCTCTTGCCTCTTTCTGTATTTCTCTTGCTTCTTTCTGCACCGTTCTTCCTCTTTCTGCATTGCTCTTGCCTCTTTCCATACCTTTCTTTCTCTTTCTGTGCCTCTCTTGCTTCTTTCTGCACCGCCTTTGCTTTTTTCTGCACCTTTCTTGTTTCTTTTTACAACGCTCCTGCATCTTTCTGCACTTCTCTTGCCTCTTTCTGCACTTCTGTTGCTTCTTTCTGCACTTCTCTGTCTTGTTTCTGCACCTCTGTTGCTTCTTTATGCACCCCTCTTGCCTCTTTCTGCAACTGTCTTCCCTCTTTCGCACCTCTATTGGTTCTTTCTATAATTCTCTTGCATCTTTCGGTACCCTGTTCCCTCTTACTGCACCTCTCTTGCCTCTTTCTGTACCTCTCTTGCCTCTTTCTGCAGTTCTCTTGCCTCTTTCCGCACCTCTGTTGCTTCTTTCTACACTCTTCTTGCCTCTTTCTGCACTTCTCTTGCCTCTTTCTGCACCTCTCTTCCTTCATTCTGCACCTCTCTTGCTTTTTTCTACACCTCTCCTGTTTCTTTCTGTAACTCCCTTGTCTCTTTCATCATTTCTCTTGCTTCTTTATGTACCTCTCTTGCTTCTTCCTGCACTTCTTTTTATTCTTTCTGCACCTTTCTTCCTCTTTCTGCATTGCTCTTGCTTTTTTCTGCATTTCTCCTGCTGTTTCTGCATTTTTCTTCCTCTTTCTGCCCTTCTGTTGCCTCTTTCTGTACTTCTGATGCTTCTTTCTGCACATTCTTCCTCTTTCTGCACTTCTCTTACCTCTTTCCACACCTTTCTTTCTCTTTATGTGCCTCTCTTGCTTCTTTCTGCACCTCTCTTGCTTCTTTCTGCACTTCTCTTGCTTCTTTGTGCACTTTTCTTGTGTCTTTCTGCATTTCTCTTGCCTCTTTCTGCACTTCTCTTGCCTCTTTCTGTACTTCTCTTGCCTCTTTCAGTACTTAAATGGGAAGTGCAAGCTGCCAAGCTTAAAGGCCTGCAGGCTCTCGTGACTGAGGTATATGTCTACTTGTACATGTATTCTCACATGTGTTATGCATCTGAAGATGGTAGCTTAAAAAGCGGGCATCTTCACCTATAGGTGTTCAAATCTTCTCAGTTCTGCTCCGTCATTCGGTTGCATATGCAGACATGTCTTACGTATGAAGGTGTTATAGAGACCCTTAAATATACTATTGAATACCAATGTGCCCTGTATTATGGACAGAAAGAAATACATACACCTTCATGTACACAAATTTACAGAGTATGCCGTTTGAAACACAGGTATTCAAGTATTTGTATGTTTAGTTTTTGTAACATGTCACTAGGTAAAAGCACAGACACATGCATGCATACCTTCTCAAACTTGGTGAGACTTACAACAGTGATATGATTAGGATTGCTGTTTTACATTTTGTAGTAGGCCTAACATTCTCATCAGTCGATGAACAGTGAACCTTCAAGAGAAAAGTGAGGTTTAAGACATCTAGGGAGAAGGATTAGTGATTAGGCTACTTTGTTTGAGTCTATGGAAAGGTACAGTCAATGTAGGCCTCTTTCTGCACCTCTGTTTCTTCTATCTGCACCTTTCTTCCTCTTCTGCACTTCTCTTGCATCTTTCTGCATTTGTCTTGCTTCGTTATGCACCGTTCTTCCTCTTTCTGCACCTCTCTTGCCTCTTTCTGCACTTTTCTTGCTTTTATCTGTGCCTTTCCTCCTCTTTCTGCATATGCCTTACCTACGTAGGCATGGTTAGAAATTTAAAATACCTTAGAAATTCACTGAAAAAACAACAGGTTTCAGGGATGCTATAGTTAGAAATTAGCATTTTAAAAAACGTTAGAAATTCATTTAAAAACACAGGATTCAGGGACGTTATAGTTAGTAATTAGCATTTAAAAAACCTTAGAAATTTACTAAAAAAACAGAGGTTTCAGGGACGTTATAGTAAGAATTTGCATTTTAAAAAACATTCAAAATTCACTGAAAAACACAGGTTTCAGGGACGTTATAGTTAGGCTGACATTTCACTCGTACAAAACCAGAGAAATTCAGCAGATATAGTTAGCTGAGCTAACTATAACTCGCGCCCCCGCAATGCACTGCTGATGACGTCACATATCACTCATGACATGGTCATTGACATCACTGATGACATCTCAAATGACATCACTGTATGGGTTAATGAGTGCATCTATGAGGGACTGTATGGGCAAGTGAGTGTGCATATGGCTGTGTCGGTGAGTGAATGGATATCTCAGTGGCATATGGGTGAGTAACTGCATATACGAAAGGCAGTATATGTGAGTGTTGGAGTATATAAGTGACTCTATGTGTGAGTGAGTGATTGTGAGAGTGGCTGTATGGGTGACTGCGTGCTTGTTTCAGTGACTATATGGAGAGTAAGTATATGTTAGTATCTGTATGAGTAGTGAGTTTGTGTGTGTGCTTCGGTATGAGGGAGCAAGTGGCTGTATCCCTTGTTCAGCTGTTTTGTTAGCCCATTAAGCACATAAGCTCACCTCTACCTCCTTGGTGATACACACTGAGCCAAGCGAGTCATATCTGCATGTTAAGGTAGACACTCATTCTACTTTGTAACAAGTTGTACGCATTTAAATTTGGGTACTAAACCCACAAGGTCGCACACTGAAGCAATACTGTTGTGGAAATGTGGATTTTCCTGGTCAGTTATGTCCCCTATCTTGGACCCCAACGGTTCTATGTGCATGTCACAAGTACATGTATGTTCCCTCCAGCTCCAGTTATGAAGACGCAAATACATGTGCGTCCACCGTCAACATGTCCTCTGTCAGATCCGCCATGAATAGGCCGGATATTCCATTCCTAAATATGAAAGGCCACCGGCTTTATATGGTTCACTTATGCCATTTTACAGTCCAGGCAAGTAGGCCCTGATTCTGTCATCAAACTCCTTTTGCCTTCTGCCTCTGAAAGCTCCAGTCTGAGCCTGCATCTGTGACCATGAACTCTGTCTCATTCTCTGCGCGGCTCACGAAGCCTGACATCAGCCTATTCTCTGCCAAGAGCTGTATTTCACCTTCGAATTATCTGCTTCCCCCTCAGCCGATGCATTCCTGCCTAGTAGCTTAAGTAAACATTCTTCCAGTTACCAAGCAAAAGGCCCGGCTTCTCTGTCCTCATGCAAGTAATTCATAGCCCTGTCACCATGGAATATTCCTACCCCCTTCGCATTCAGTGTAGACACTTAGACGCTTGTACACGCACGCACAGTCAGTATAGAATAGATTCTGTCCGAGAGTCCTTCCTTTATGGATAACATAGTTCTTTAAACATAGGATGTTAGATATGATTTGGGATTAGGTTGACCTGACTCCCCAGACTTTTCGTCTCCACATGTAGAGCTAATGTCAAGTCCTCTTCACCCCCTAGTTACACGTCAATTACACGTCATACTGCTGCGCGCGCATCTATGCCAAGTATTATCTTATAGATCCACCTATGCAGGACATCATAACCAATCATGTGTCTTTTTACTCCTTATTACACCCATTTTCGGTTACGCAGGTGCCACGTCAAGTTCCTTATCAATTGTTACGCCTACTGTATTTGCTTCACTATAACGTATGTACTATAAAAGTTACTTCTTGTCAATAAAGTATGTACTTCACTTCCTGAACCCCGTGGTGATGGAACTTGAAGCATCCGATTATAATCGATTATTGGAATAAAGCCCATTCAGAAACTCTAATATCACGGATTCTGCCTCTCATTTTACTGAGCTATTTTATTATGATTATGTATCAAATTCAGTCCAGGTAAAGGAATTTTTATTTACCACATGATGGCGCCCGAATAGGGACACTTTCTCATCTCACGCGCCGGCGGTGAGTTGTAGGCCCGGTCTCCTGCCACAGCTGGACGGATGTTAGACCTGGCACCTTGGCGTGAGTTTCCCTTCCACTTTTTGATGGTGTGCCTCGATTGTTTTGCTGGTGTTGTCCGCTCAGGGCACTGCGCCACGGCTAATCCGTGCCGCAGTGCAAGTGCTCCCTAGGTAAAGTGTACCTGTAATTGATGTTCCTGATTGATTTATTGGATTCACTGTCAGTCCCCAGTAAAGTGCACCAGGGGTGCCAGGGCTTGTGAATGCCAATGCTGCTGGTGGGCTTGCAGCGCCGGTTGCGCCACCCACGGAAGCGGCCTTGTAAAATGTGTCTAGGGTCTGCCACCGCAGACCCTGTGCGCGGTCCGGGACCGTCGCGCTGACTGCGCAAGTGCCCCCACTTGCCAGTCCCTAAACCTTCCCTTACCTACATATTAGCCACCCCTCTGGTAGGCCCGAGGGCAGGGTGCATTGTAGGCCTAAGGTAGGACATGCCCTGATGTGTGTGGCATGTCTTAGTAGTGAATTACAGCCCTTGTCGTTCTTCACTATTGAAGGCTACCTGCTCTCCATAGGCCAGAATGGGCTGCTGGGATCCCGCCAACGCTGTGACCCCAGTGGACTCAGAGAGCATGGTAGAGTGTCAAGTTTGGTATGCCTGAACTCAGAATAATAAAATACTTCTTGTAGTCAAGTTTATTTTAATATCCTGGGTTTGTAAATACTACTTTTAGAAAGCTAGTATTTACTGACCTGACCATCTCAGTCCGCCTCTGCTGTGTGTATGTGTTCTGCCTGGCCACAGTATGGAGCAGGGTGGGGGGATCCCCAGAGACAGGTTGGCTGCCAGGTGGTGGGTAGAGAGATTACACCTGGATGGGTGGGAGGAGCACACCTTGACTCTTGAATAGACCTGTGCTCTGCCACCACAAAGCCGGCGCCACCCCCTGTGGGGCGGCTGATGTCTCTGCCCTGCTGCTGAAAGGAAAGAGCAGAGTCACCATAACAAAGTGCTCCAGAACTGGACTGAGCCAGGCCTAGGCCCCCTGGCGCTAAAGAACAAAAGAATCATGGTATAAAAGTAGGAGCCTGGCTCCTAAGAAATCAGAATCCTGTTTACCACAAAGAACCTCTGCCCGACTAGAAGGAGAAGAAGACGCCGGAGGAGCTGGCCTGCTGCTTGCCTTGCTGAGAGAGGAGAGGAAGAGACTTACTGAAAAGACTTTGCTACTTTGTGCTTGAACATTCTCCAAGGGCTTGATCTGAGCTTGCCCCCTGAACTGAACCCCAGGAACAGTGGGTTCTTTGTGCTTCTTGCTCGTCCTCCAATTCGAGCCGTGTGTGCATCCCGCTGGAAAAGAGACTGCGCCCCTCATCGCCCCTCCTAGGGCCGTGACACCCAGAAGCTCGCCTGCCTCAATCCCGTGAGAGCCCCGCTCCGTCCCGAGCCGCTCTCTGTCCCCGGGCCAGGCCGCCTGCATCCCTGTCACCGCCTGCTACTGGAGCGCGCTGAACGCGCTATCACCCCTCCTGCCGGAAGCCGTCCGACGACTGTGATCTACGCCGGGCCATCCAGCTGCACCGACTGTGCCCTGTGACCCCGCTTCGCTATCCTCGGACACCTCAGGCCGCGCCGCCCCCGCTGTGGAGACCCTCCTGCACCGCCGTGCTAAAGGGTCGCGGGCCGCGCCTGCCTTCGTGCCCACACCTGCTGATTGAGGACCCAAGAACACTCCCAAGCTGAGAGTCGCACCGACCTGTGCCGACTCTCCACATCACGAAAGAAGTTCCAGTATCGGGCTCGGGGCCCGCAACGCCCTATTTCCCCGTTCGCAGGAACCGATCTCTGTGAGTACTGGAACTACAAGTAAAGAGACTACAAAGTATCCATTTGAAACTACGAACCCAGAACATTTGCCTGCAGTATAACCTGGTGGCCTAGCGAAAACGTTATTGGTCTTGTGATAAGTCTGTTGAGATATATATACCTTATTTTTACATAAAGAATCGTATTTTTATATATATCCAAGTCTGGTGTCCGTTTCTGGGGGGATTGATGTATTTACTGTGTGTACGATTGTAAGTGCTTAACCACCAACGCCTGAGGAATCGCCTTGGCTGCTCACGCCACGCACCTAGAGGGTGAGCAAGGGTCATTCGCGAGGGGTTATCCTGCGCCCTGACGTGGAGGAGAGGGTTCCTGCTTGACACAAGGGCAACCTTGCGCCAACCAGAGATCCCCGACTCTAACATTGTTGGCAGCGGTTGGGATTTCGGATTTGCACTTGTAATTTGCATACAGTGAATTATTAATCACCAGATAGTGAGAGCAGACCAAATAACGCAGCCACAGGTTTGTAATTGTTGAACTTTGTTGAGACATCTGCCATTACTGCAACCATGCCTGGCTCGCTCTCTGCTGGAAGAGCGCTTTCCGTGATTTCTGGAATCGATGAGGTGGATTGGGAGAGACTGGAAGGCTACTCGATGGAGCAATTGAAAGGCTACAGTGTAAAATTCCGAGTCCCCCATGCTGGATTCAAGAGGAGAACCCAGTACGCCAAGGCGCTGAGAGCCTGGAAGGAGTCACGAGACCCACGGAATGCGGGGGACATCGTTCCACCCGACAACCTTGAGGAGCCCAGCCGAGTCCGGTCGCCAGAGGAGCTGGCAGACAGGGCAGCAGACAGGGCGCATGCAATGGAGATGGCAAAGTTGGCAGGACAAATGGAAATGGAAAAGCAGAAGTTGGCCCTGGAGGCACAACAACGCCAAATGGATCATGATATCAGATTGAAGGAGTTGGAGCTGAAGGCGAAAAGTTTGGACACCGCTCCTTCTGGTGGCAGCACTCCACCAGCGCAGGTAGAGTCCAAGGTGTACATCCCCAAAGATGTAGTAAAGGAGTATTTCAGAAAGGATGACATAGGGCAGTGGTTTAGGGCCTACGAGGTGGCCATGTCCTCACACCGGGTCCCTGAGAAAGACTGGGGAGCGGGGTTGTGGGGAAGGTTCCTTGCTGAAGGGCGGGACACACTGTTAGATTTGCCCTTAGAAGTCCAAACCTCATACCCCCATATGAAGGAAGCTTTAATGACCAGGTATGGGTTAACTCCTGAGCTATATAGACAGAGGTTCAGGGAGACCAAGAAGATCCCTGAGAGTACGTATGTGGAATATGTGACCTTTTTCTGCAGAGCGCTGGATGGTTGGGTGAAGGGTAGCAAAGTGAATGATTATCAAGGGCTGCTTGATTTAATTGCATGGGAGCACTTGTCCAGTCAATGTTTTCCTGAGCTACGCCAGCACCTGATAGATAGCAAGCTGTCCAACCCGAGGAAGCTTGCTGAGGAGGCGGACCGCTGGCTCAGCACCAGGGTCCACAAGGGTCAAGTGGGAGACTCCGCCAAAGGTGGGCAGGGTCCCCAGCAGAAGAGTGGGGGGGACAAGGGTAAGCAGAAGGGGTTCCAAAAAGGCCCCCAAAGTAATTCCCAAGGGAACCAGCAGAAGGGTTCTCAGCCTCCCCCAACCCCGCAGCAGAACGGGGCCCCGACAGGTAGACCTGTTCCAAAGGGGCCCTTCAATTGTTATAAGTGTGGTGATCCGGGTCACATTGCCTCTGATCCTAAGTGTCGCCTGTTTGGTAAGACCGCACCCACTGGTGCTCCACCCCGGCAAGTAGCTAGTGTTAACTTTGGGGAGGAAGTAGCAGTCCAGGAGGGTGGGGGTCCCGGGCAGATGACCCTAGTCTCGCTAGGAGACAGTGAGATGGTCCCTGTAACCTACCTGCCCTCGAACACCAAGAAATATGGGCAGGTGGTGACCATCAATGGAAAGAAGGTTGAGGCTCTTAGAGATACAGGAGCCAGCGTGACCTCGGTGAGGCAACACCTGGTGTCTCAAGAGCAAATTGTACCCAATGCCTACTGTAGGGTTGTCAATGCTGACAACGTAGAGAGTCGTTGTCCAATGGCTCAAGTTCCCTTTGAGTGGGGGGAGGTCTCTGGTACTCTACAAGTCGCTGTGAGAACTGACATGCCTGTAGATTGTCTGCTAGGGAACGACCTGGAGAGTTCCCCTTGGGAAAAGGTGGAGAAGACCACGCATCTGAGGATGGTGGGTCTACCCGACTGGGCGTGCGTGACCACCCGGTCCATGGCAGCCAGTAGGGGTGTTGAGAGGGTCCTGGAGCCTGAGGGAGAGGTCCAGGAACCGGCCTTAGGGAGAAGGCGCAGGAGGCGCGGGAAACCGGCCCCCGAAGTTCCCACGGCCCGGGAGGAAGTAGACCCTGAGGGGGATGCTCTGGAGCCTACCGGGGAACAGATTGCCGAACTGGGAGATCTGCCTGAGCTGACCCATTGGCAGCAAGAAGGAGGTCCCTCCAGGGAGGAATTCTGCAGGGAGCAGAAAGAATGCCCTTCTCTCGTGGGTATGCGGCAACAGGCTGCAGACCAGGCCAATGGTGTTCAGGCCAAAACACACTACGTGTACTGGGAGAGTGACCTCCTGTATTCCGAGCCTAAGGCTGCTGAACCTGGGTCAGCCCGTGTGCTGGTGGTACCCCAGAAGTTCAGAACCTTCCTACTGGGGCTGGCTCATGATGTGCCGTTAGCAGGACATTTGGGGATGGACAAGACCTATGACAGGCTTGTCACCCACTTTTTCTGGCCCCAAATGCATAAGAATTCCGATTCCTACTGCAGAACCTGTCAGACTTGCCAGGCAAGTGGTAAGAGCGGAGGGAAGCACAAGGCTCCTCTGCAACCTTTCCCTGTGGTCGGTACGCCATTCCAACGAGTGGGTATTGATATTGTGGGGCCTCTGGATCCCAAGACAGCCCTGGGCAACAGGTTCATCCTGGTCTTGGTGGACCATGCCACCCGGTACCCTGAAGCCATCCCTCTGAGGACAGTGATGGCCCCCGTGGTGGGACGGGCACTGATGGGAATTTTCTCCCGAGTGGGATTCCCTCTAGAGGTGGTGAGCGACAGGGGGACCAATTTCATATCCACATATATGAAATCCCTGTGGAAGGAGTGTGGGGTAACGTACAAGGTCACCACTCCTTACCATCCCCAAGGAAATGGGTTGGTTGAGAGATTCAACCGAACCCTCAAAGGCATGATCATGGGCCTGGACGGTCCGATGAGGCGTAAGTGGGACGTCCTCTTGCCATGCCTGCTCTTCGCTTACCGAGAGGTGCCACAGAAGTCTCTAGGGTTCAGCCCCTTTGAGCTTCTGTATGGTCACCCGGTAAGAGGACCTCTGAGTTTGGTAAAGGAAGGCTGGGAGCAATCTCCCAGGAAACCTCCCCAGAATGTATATAGTTACATGCTGGCCTTCCGAAACCAGACTCGGCGTTTCAGGCAACTTGCTGAGGCAAATCTGGAAGCCAGCCAGGAGGAGATGAAGCGGTGGTACGACCGGAATGCCACTCTGGTAGAGCTTCAACCTGGACAAAAGGTGTGGGTCTTGGCCCCAGTGGAGCCGTGTGCACTTCAGGATAAGTGGACCGGTCCATTTGAGGTTGTGGAGCGCAAAAGTCCTATCACCTACGTGGTGGACATGCAGACTCCCAGGAACCCTTTGAGGGTCCTACATGTTAACCGCCTTAAGCCCCACTTAGAGAGGACCGAAGTGGGCATGCTGCTGGCCACTGATGATGGAATGGAAGAGGAGACCGAGCCTCTTCCTGACCTCTTAGTGGCCTCTGAGAAAGATGGGTCAGTGGATGGAGTTAACCTCTCACCCACCCTGACGCCCGAACAACAGGAAGACTGCCGCCACTTGCTGGGACAATTTTCCGACCGATTCTCCCTGGTTCCTGGTGTCACAGATTGGTGCGTCCATGATGTGGACACAGGAGACAGCTTACCTGTGAAGCACAAGGCTTACAGGGTAACTGACAGGGTCAGAGCTTGCATTAAGGAGGAGGTCTCCAAAATGCTTGCGCTAGGGGTGGTTGAGTCCTCCAGCAGTCCTTGGTCCAGCCCCGTGGTCTTGGTCCCCAAAGCTGCTGCGCCGGGAGCCACACCTGAACTCCGGTTCTGTGTGGACTACAGAGGACTCAATTCAGTCACGAAGACTGACGCGCACCCCATCCCCAGAGCTGATGAGCTCATTGATCGGCTGGGGGCTGCCCGGTTCCTCAGTACGTTTGATTTAACGTCTGGGTACTGGCAGATCGCCTTGACCGATGGGGCCAAAGAGAGGTCAGCATTCTCTACACCAGATGGGCACTTCCAGTTCCGAGTCATGCCATTTGGGATGAAGAATGCCCCTGCCACCTTTCAGAGGTTGGTCAACCAGGTACTGGTTGGGCTGGATGCGTTCAGTGCCGCCTACCTGGATGACATCGCAGTGTTCAGTGCCACCTGGCCTGAACACCTGCGCCACCTCTGGGAAGTGTTGATGGCGCTGCGCCGAGCAGGCCTCACGATCAAGGCAAGCAAGTGCCAGATCGGGCAGGGTTCCGTGGTGTACTTGGGACACCAAGTGGGGAGTGGCAAGGTGGCACCCTTGCAACCCAAAATTGAAACCATCCTGGCTTGGGAACCCCCCAAGACGCAGACCGCAGTGAGGGCCTTCCTGGGGCTCACTGGGTACTACAGGAGGTTTGTCAAGGGCTATGGAACGATCGTTGCCCCCTTGACAGAGCTGACTTCGAAGAAGCAGCCCAGGAACGTGATTTGGACTGACACCTGTCAGAAAGCTTTCGACACCCTGAAGACTGCCATGTGCACGGCGCCCGTGCTCTTGGCCCCTGACTTCTCCAAGGAATTCCTAGTCCAGACAGACGCTTCAGAGCATGGTGTGGGGGCTGTTCTTTCACAGATGACTGAGGAGGGCTGGGACCAACCCGTAGCCTTCATCAGTAGGAGGTTACTTCCACGGGAAAGTAGGTGGAGTGCAATTGAGCGAGAAGCCTTTGCTGTGGTCTGGGCGCTGAAGAAGCTAAGACCCTACTTGTTTGGGTCTCACTTCCGGGTTCAGACGGACCACAGGCCCCTCAGATGGTTGATGCAAATGAGGGGTGAAAACCCGAAGCTGTTGAGGTGGTCCATCTCCCTACAGGGTATGGACTTTACGGTGGAACACCGTCCTGGTACAGATCACGCCAACGCTGACGGTCTGTCCAGGTATTTCCGCCTTAGTGACGAGGAACCCCCTGGGCAAGGGTAGTTCTCCCCACATTTCAGCTGGAGGGGACACGTGTTAGACCTGGCACCTTGGCGTGAGTTTCCCTTCCACTTTTTGATGGTGTGCCTCGATTGTTTTGCTGGTGTTGTCCGCTCAGGGCACTGCGCCACGGCTAATCCGTGCCGCAGTGCAAGTGCTCCCTAGGTAAAGTGTACCTGTAATTGATGTTCCTGATTGATTTATTGGATTCACTGTCAGTCCCCAGTAAAGTGCACCAGGGGTGCCAGGGCTTGTGAATGCCAATGCTGCTGGTGGGCTTGCAGCGCCGGTTGCGCCACCCACGGAAGCGGCCTTGTAAAATGTGTCTAGGGTCTGCCACCGCAGACCCTGTGCGCGGTCCGGGACCGTCGCGCTGACTGCGCAAGTGCCCCCACTTGCCAGTCCCTAAACCTTCCCTTACCTACATATTAGCCACCCCTCTGGTAGGCCCGAGGGCAGGGTGCATTGTAGGCCTAAGGTAGGACATGCCCTGATGTGTGTGGCATGTCTTAGTAGTGAATTACAGCCCTTGTCGTTCTTCACTATTGAAGGCTACCTGCTCTCCATAGGCCAGAATGGGCTGCTGGGATCCCGCCAACGCTGTGACCCCAGTGGACTCAGAGAGCATGGTAGAGTGTCAAGTTTGGTATGCCTGAACTCAGAATAATAAAATACTTCTTGTAGTCAAGTTTATTTTAATATCCTGGGTTTGTAAATACTACTTTTAGAAAGCTAGTATTTACTGACCTGACCATCTCAGTCCGCCTCTGCTGTGTGTATGTGTTCTGCCTGGCCACAGTATGGAGCAGGGTGGGGGGATCCCCAGAGACAGGTTGGCTGCCAGGTGGTGGGTAGAGAGATTACACCTGGATGGGTGGGAGGAGCACACCTTGACTCTTGAATAGACCTGTGCTCTGCCACCACAAAGCCGGCGCCACCCCCTGTGGGGCGGCTGATGTCTCTGCCCTGCTGCTGAAAGGAAAGAGCAGAGTCACCATAACAAAGTGCTCCAGAACTGGACTGAGCCAGGCCTAGGCCCCCTGGCGCTAAAGAACAAAAGAATCATGGTATAAAAGTAGGAGCCTGGCTCCTAAGAAATCAGAATCCTGTTTACCACAAAGAACCTCTGCCCGACTAGAAGGAGAAGAAGACGCCGGAGGAGCTGGCCTGCTGCTTGCCTTGCTGAGAGAGGAGAGGAAGAGACTTACTGAAAAGACTTTGCTACTTTGTGCTTGAACATTCTCCAAGGGCTTGATCTGAGCTTGCCCCCTGAACTGAACCCCAGGAACAGTGGGTTCTTTGTGCTTCTTGCTCGTCCTCCAATTCGAGCCGTGTGTGCATCCCGCTGGAAAAGAGACTGCGCCCCTCATCGCCCCTCCTAGGGCCGTGACACCCAGAAGCTCGCCTGCCTCAATCCCGTGAGAGCCCCGCTCCGTCCCGAGCCGCTCTCTGTCCCCGGGCCAGGCCGCCTGCATCCCTGTCACCGCCTGCTACTGGAGCGCGCTGAACGCGCTATCACCCCTCCTGCCGGAAGCCGTCCGACGACTGTGATCTACGCCGGGCCATCCAGCTGCACCGACTGTGCCCTGTGACCCCGCTTCGCTATCCTCGGACACCTCAGGCCGCGCCGCCCCCGCTGTGGAGACCCTCCTGCACCGCCGTGCTAAAGGGTCGCGGGCCGCGCCTGCCTTCGTGCCCACACCTGCTGATTGAGGACCCAAGAACACTCCCAAGCTGAGAGTCGCACCGACCTGTGCCGACTCTCCACATCACGAAAGAAGTTCCAGTATCGGGCTCGGGGCCCGCAACGCCCTATTTCCCCGTTCGCAGGAACCGATCTCTGTGAGTACTGGAACTACAAGTAAAGAGACTACAAAGTATCCATTTGAAACTACGAACCCAGAACATTTGCCTGCAGTATAACCTGGTGGCCTAGCGAAAACGTTATTGGTCTTGTGATAAGTCTGTTGAGATATATATACCTTATTTTTACATAAAGAATCGTATTTTTATATATATCCAAGTCTGGTGTCCGTTTCTGGGGGGATTGATGTATTTACTGTGTGTACGATTGTAAGTGCTTAACCACCAACGCCTGAGGAATCGCCTTGGCTGCTCACGCCACGCACCTAGAGGGTGAGCAAGGGTCATTCGCGAGGGGTTATCCTGCGCCCTGACGTGGAGGAGAGGGTTCCTGCTTGACACAAGGGCAACCTTGCGCCAACCAGAGATCCCCGACTCTAACAACGGACAATTACGCGTACCAGCAGGATTTCCTGTATCTCCCTCCGGTCAAGCGGGGGCGACTGAGACTACGATCAACACCCAGACGAGGCGGTGAGAAGTGCGAAGTATCCCGACCAGAGCCTAGCTGAGAGAGCAAGATCCGAGGTATATCGAGACCCACCAGTTCGAAGTCAAGTCCAGTTCCCGACGAGTCGAGTCGAGTCCAGTCCGGTTCAAGTTCAAGTTACTGAGGCCTTCCGTTTCCGAAGCTACCCGGTGAGTACCATTACTGGGGAGGCATTTCTGACGTGCACATAGGTTGTGCCGGTCAAGACGGGTTTGGGTACACAAATCCGGTCTGCACTGTTTTAGCAGTGTATCTGTACTGTTTAGCAGTATATCAAGTATTTCGAAGTATCTAGTTATTGTCAAGAATTATGCTTGGTGATTAGTTATGCAGACGATCATCATTGCTGCTTATTTTAAAGGTTAAAAAATGTTTAATGTTTAATGTTTAGTGTGTTAAACGTCTTGCATATTGTGGTATGAATGGTTGTTCATTAGTGTGCTTTTTGTATTAAGTGTGTTCAAAATTAAGTATCGGATCAGTTGTCAATATGCCGCTCTTTTCGAAATTAAGACAGATCACTACTAGGAAAGGGGTACTTGAAGAAGCCGTCCCTATTCCTCCTAGGGATACTCCAGGGCACTTCATGTATCACAAACATGGCTTAGACGCTATATTATTTCTTGATTTATGGGTAGATTACACCAAGGGATTGCCAGAAAGTCAGAGGTGGCCCGCAGCGGGAACCTGGGATGCAGAGTGCATCATGAAAGTCGAGGAAGAATTATGGAAAAGAAAGGTCAGACAGTCACAGAAAGACGCTGTTGAGTTATGGCGTAAAGAATCTCATAGACGTACAGAAAAAGCACGTAGACAGGAAGAGAAGAGTAAAGAAAGTTCAAATAAAGTTCAAGAAAATCTATTAATTGAGGAAGGTATCCGAGTGAAATCAGAACAAGTAGATAGACAAAGAAATGCCCTCATGAATGGTATGTATCCCCTTCTAGCCGAAGGATTACCTAAGGCTGCTCCAGAGATACCGAAAGACTTGCCACCCCCATTATTTCCAATTAAGGTACATCCTAAGGGGCATCCTAGAACAGCAGAAGATGTTTTTCTTTCCTCATATTTAGATGACGTAGCTCCCGAGTATGCTAATTCCGCCCCACATAGACCGCATACCAGGGAGATCCAACGCCAGGATCCAGCACTCGTATCCCTACAGCAACAAGTCGAGTCACAAGTTCCGGCAAGCACATCTGTTTCCGCATCTGTCCCTACAGGTACTTCCATGGCTGTGTCCACACCTATAGTTGCTGTGTCACGTTCGACGAATCCATTCACACCCGACGCCCCAGATGGGGCCACGGGAGGTGCTAGCAATACTTTTACGCCACCTAGAATAAATAAACTTGTTTTTCAAGAGTCAGCGCATTCACGTACACCCAAATTCGTAAGTGAACGTGCGCTTAAGGAACTTCTTATAGATTGTAGATATGACCCGGTGGTCGGTAAAGAGGACGAAATGGTCCTGGCATCATTACGTATCAGACGAGCCGCAGGGTATTTAGCGAAGTTACCAGGAATGACTGCGCATCTAGATAAAATATATCATTTTGTTCAAACAGGGCGAGATCCAGAATGTATTAACAGAGCTATGGAATTCCAGAAAGTAGAGATACAGGGGGAACTGTTACGTTTCCTCATAAACTGTGTGATCAGAAATCAAGACCGACCGGGGGTAGACCCGGATGCAATGCATATTCTTACAAGATGGAGCCAGAATATATCAGAAGGAAGACACGATAAGCAAAATTGTATAATAGCCATGTGCCGAAAGATCCGTAAAGAAATAGAACGGATACACGAAGAGAGATTACAGACAGACGAGTTCGAACAAAGCGAGGAAGAAGGGTCAGGACCGCCCGCAGGACAGTTGGACACCATCGCCTATGTAGGTAGAGGAAGATCCTGTAATAGGGATCAGACTAGATGTCATACTGACTCAATACGTCCGATATGTCCAGATAATAACAGGAATTTCCAAATACCCATAATTAATATAAGGTCTAACGAGCATTCGTTCCAAACTGCCGACAAACTACTCCGAGAACGAAGGGGTTATCATTTTCTCGATTCTATGGATGAACAAGATTTAGCCAGGGCAGCTGTCCACTGGGTGGACAGCCCCGGAAAATATAGTGATGCTACAGTAGTACGCACATTTTTGAATCTCACCCCAGATGAACAGAGGTTAGCTGGGATTTATATGATTCAACAACTCATTATACTATATCGGAGTCAGCATTCGGACCCTGGTCCCTTACCTGACATATTGACCGAATTGCTTACAAATAAATGGAGAGGTCCAGGTACTGAATTAATTAAAGAAATTCTAATGTCAAGAAAGCAGTATATTCTTTTTGTATGCTCAGAGCATACCTCATTGCCCAGCAAGGAAAGAACAACGTATCACATGGATAGACAGAATCCCTTACGAGAAGTACACCCAATAAAAGACGAGGGCGACGAGTTTAGGCGCGTATTTGTATATACGCCCATATCAAAAATAGAACTGTTAGAAATGAAGAAAGTGGTACCTAGTCATGACAAAGACCCAGCGGGTTTTCACCGGGAAATTAAAGACATGTTACTCATGGGAGAGTATACCTACCCCGACATTATGACGATATTAAAGGTGTTGATGCCTGCTGGCATTTATGAGAAACTCAAGGAAAAAGAGTGGGAGGTAGGAGATCAAAAGATAGAATGGTCAGCATTAGAAGCAGAAGAAAGGGCCCGAGGTCCAGGTTCGGGGCTTGGGGATAAAACTAAAGCACTACCAGGTTTACTAGTACAGGTACTGCCACGTTTATTAACTACGAAAAAGGAAGATTGGGGTACAATTTCAGCCTGTAAACAGAAGCAAGATGAAGACACTAGTGATTACTATGCCCGATTTGAAAAATGTTTTGGTATAAATAGTGGCATAAAAGCAAGTAGCGAATCATACCCGCATCTGTTTGTAACAAAATTAGTAGAAAATGCTCTGTCCCCGGTAAAGAATAGAGTATTAAAATTCGAGAGTACCTGGCAAGGTAACACTCCAACACAAATGTTACAAATGTTACAGTACCATCACAATAGAATTAAAGAGGAACAAGAACATGAACACAGACGCATGAAAGACACAAAAATGAAAATGCTAGTTTCCCAGACAGTACCAGCTGAAGGACATAAAAAGGGTATGACACATTCCGATTCAACAGGACCGGTAAAAGGGACATGCAATTATTGTAAAAAGCCAGGTCATTACGTACACGATTGTCCAGTTTTAAAACATAATATCGCCATAGGTAAAACACAAGAAA
This sequence comes from Triturus cristatus, assembly GCF_964204655.1. NCBI lineage: Eukaryota > Metazoa > Chordata > Amphibia > Caudata > Salamandridae > Triturus > Triturus cristatus. The sequence goes on from NC_140587.1 coordinate 285,721,692, forward strand.
GACCACGGCCACTCAGACAAGATCAGAATGAACAAGGAGCTATGCAGCATGCCCAGGCCATGCCAGCCGCACAACAGCCAATACAGTTTGTGCCAGCTGCACCACCGTTGCCTGCTGCTGCCACACAGACCACAACACGACAAATGTATCAGACTGCACAGTATGAATATCCTGAGTATCAACGTTACGCATGAACTAGCCTAGAGAGGGAAGTTGACTTACCCCTTATTGAGATTCCTGTAGATCAAGAAGGACCTTATGTACATAGTGAATTATTAGGTCAAGATAGAAAATTTTTACTCGATACCGGGGCAAGTCGAACAACTATAAAACGTAGTGAAGTTCCAGGGGCACCCCTCTCAGGCTCTCAGAATATCTCCCTTGGTTTTTCAGGAAAACCTATTGTTAATGAAGTATCACAGCCTCTTCCACTTACGATAGGACCTTTGACACGAACTACAGATTTATTGCTTACTAAATCATGCCCAGAAAATCTGTTAGGAATTAAAACCCTGAAAGCCCTAGGAGCCATAATATGTTGTTCTCCGGAAGGAGTAAGGTTGTTTTTACGTGATTTTAAAGGTCACTATGTGTCTAGAGACATGGATCCCCGACTACAGACTTTACCTACACATCTATGGGCACAAGGCCCTACTGATGTTGGTTGCATGAATATTACACCATATCGAGTCACACTCAAGGCAGGAGTGGTGCTACCACGAATGCGACAATACAAGTTACCACCAGATGCTGTAGTGGCTTTACTACAAATCATTGACGAACTAATTGCCCAAGGAGTAGTTGTAGAAACAGACTCCAATGTATGTAATTCACCGATAATTCCGATTCTTAAACGAACAGATCCTACAGCCCCGCCAGTATATCGATTGGTTATTGATCTGCGCGCGTTAAACAAATGCATTGTGCCACAATTCCCTGTGGTCCCAGATATCTCGTCATTATTGACAGCTATTGATTCCGAAGCAACATTCTTTACTGTAATTGATCTCAAGAATGCCTTTTTCAGCGTCCCAATAGATCCGGAAAGTCAATATTTGTTCGGATTCAGTTTAAATGGGCGCAGTTTTAAATTCTCACGCGCACCTCAAGGATTTACAGAAAGCCCCAGCATCTATAGCCAAGCACTGAAACGAGAACTTGACAGTATCCACATGCCAGTCAACACTGCTCTGCTTCAATACGTCGATGATCTGCTGATCACCGCCCGAAGCGAACCTGAATGTGAAAAAGCATCACTGACAGTTTTACAATTTTTAGCCGACAAGGGGCACAAGGTGTCCCCTTCTAAGCTGCAATTCTGTGTCCAGCGAGTTGTTTATCTTGGACACTCGCTGTCCAAGGAGGGAAGGCAGCTTACACCCGACCGCATTCAGTTAATAGCTAACATGCCAATGCCCAAGACACAAAAGGAAGTACGAGCTTTCATAGGCCTCACGTCATATTGCAGGCAGTGGATCCCTCAGTACGCATTTCTAGCAAAACCACTCATTCAGTTAACCACGCAGGAGGCAGCCACATCGACTGTTCTCCCTTGGACTCCGGAACACACACAAGCTTTTGAAAGCTTAAAGAAAGCCTTATGTCAAGCACCCGTCTTAGCAACACCATGTTACAGAAAACAGTTTACACTCTTTGTTACAGAACGCGAAGGTACTGCCTTGTCAGTACTCACACAGGAACAAGCAGGAGCACACAAACCATGTGCTTATTTTTCTAGTACATTAGATCCCGTAGCTCAGGCTTTGCCTGCATGCCTGAAATCAGTAGCAGCGACAGCTTTAGCAATCAGACAAAGCGATGCTATAGTGTTAGGACATCCATTGACAGTTCAAGTACCACACGCAGTAGAGGTTCTTGTGAATAGAACGCAAACACAACACTTGACCATAGCAAGACTTACAGGATATGAACTTACATTGTTTCAGCCACATATAGAAATCAGACGCTGTAACACATTGAATCCTGCCACACTTCTACCTGTAATAGGAACAGACCCACTAGCCCATGACTGTATTGAAGTTATTACGATAACAACGAAACCCAGACAAGACTTAACCGATGTCCCATTATCAGACCCAGACCTGACATTGTATGTAGATGGTTCATGCATGAGAACAAGTACAGGAGAGTTAGTGGCCGCTTACGCAGTCACAACAGATACTGAAGTCATTGAAACTAATCGTATAAATACTTTGTCAGCTCAAGCCGCAGAGCTCATCGCTCTGACACAAGCCTGTATTCAAGCTACGAATAAAAAAGTCAACATATACACTGACTCACGTTATGCATTCGGAGTTGTACACGACTTCGGCGTGCTGTGGCGAGAGAGAGGTTATTTAACTTCTCACGGTGCCCACATTCAGCACGGACCCCTCATTCATGCCTTATTAGATGCAATACATCTACCCACTGCAATATCAATTATGAAATGTAAGGCTCATACGAAGGTTACTGATATCATTTCTCAAGGCAATGATCTAGCCGACAGAACAGCTAAACAGACTGCTCAAACTCAAACCCCCGACATGACAAAGACAATAGTCCCGACACCGACACATTGCATGACAGTTAAAGATCCTACTCTTGACGTAATTGACATACAGACACATGCTACATCAGATGAAATAAAGAAATGGACTGAATTAGGAGGGATCCAAACGGACCAAGGATGGATGATGAAGGAAAAGTCTGTATGGTTCCTTCCTGACTCAATGGTCCAAGTTATAATCAACACTATACATAGTCCAGCACATTTAGGAGAAAAAGCTATGCTGGACAGCATTCAACACATTTGGTTCAATAAACATTTACGAGCAGCAGCAAAACAAAAGGTCCGTACCTGTATGATCTGTTGTCAGTTTAACCCAGGAAAAAGCGTTCCCGTAGAACAGGGTGGATTTCATTCTCCTAACCATCCTTTTGAAGTACTCCAGATGGACTATATCCAGATGGAACGATGTCGAGGATTCAAATATGTTCTTGTAGTTGTCTGCGCTCTGTCCCGTTGGACAGAGGCATACCCGGTTTCAGATTACACTGCCCCGACTACTGCCAAACAGTTGGTTCGAGAATTCTTCCCACGATACGGTTTACCACGTGCTGTTTACTCAGATAACGGCCAGCCGTTCTCATCCGAATTAATGAAACACGTTTCACTTCTGTTAGGATATCAGTGGAAATTCCACTGTGTCCGACACCCCGAGGCAGCAGGTCTCGTAGAAAGACATAACCAGATCCTGAAAATCAGAATGTCCAAAATATGCAGAGAAAAAGGTGTCGACTGGGTAGTAGCGTTACCCGTTGCACTCTTTTACATGAGAATGGTAGCACACTCTCGAACAGGGCTATCCCCGTATGAGGTGATCTTCGGCAGACCACCGAATATGTGGGGGACGCCCATACCCCGCAAAATAACTGATATTGACTGTAATATGCTGACAGATTACTTGGCTTCCTTGATGTCTGCACTACAATCTTGTCGTTCACAGGTAGCTGCAGCCTTTCCCGACAACACTGAGGTGAAACCCCATGACGTTGTTCCGGGTGATCTTGTGTTTGTGAGGAATTTCGACCGAAAGACCCAGCTGGAGCCCAGGTGGAAAGCACCCAAGTTGGTCCTGTTGACCACGAGGACAGCCGTGAAGATCGAGGGCCGCAAGGGCTGGATTCATTCAAGCCACATCAAGAAATTTCATGGACTATCCTCGGATATAGACACTGTGCCCTGCACTACCTCACAGACTGATACAAAGCTTCCTTTTGTTGAACCGAACAATTCTGAAAAGTACAAACTAAAGCTTAGGCCCAACCAGTCGAGCAATTTGATTGTTTAAGTCCTCTCCAAGGTGAAGCGGTTGAATTGTCTCTGACATGTATCCCTTGGACCTGAGTAGAGAAAATACCCGGAAAATGTTGAAACGACAGGCGTATTGTAAAACACTGCGTAGCCACTGTATGGGGACATTATTAGTTTTGTTTTTATTGAGTCTTTTAATAATTATTACGAGTATGTTGTTGCACATATATTACCCTATTTCGAGACATGTTTATAATGTTACTGCTGAACATTCTTTTAGCGACTTACCTCCGCATGAATTATCTTATAGACTTGCGCTGCGCAATAACACTTTCATTAGTATGTTACATCATTCCCATCAGACTAGTAATGCCACCAATTGTTGGGTGTGTGGCCGACTCCCTCCCTATCAGAATTATGAAGGAGTCCTGCCTTTCTTTCCACATCCATTCACACATAATGGCTCCTGTGGAGCATGGTTTAGTTTAATCAATTCCATAGACTCAGACACAGCAGTTTACCAAGATCATTGGATATGGGGAAACCTGAACCTAGTATTACTCAAGGTCTGCTACCCTGACAAGGAGGGTCGCCCCAAAAGAACAGGAACTGATCTAGAAAATGAAGTATATGGATTAGGTAATTTTACACCTAATCTCATGATTCTAAATGTCGTATCCGAAGTTGAACTAGTCTTGCCCACCATGTCAGTATTCCCAGCGAAGGGTGAATTGTGTGTAAGAAAGGTTGGTTCCATACCTATGGGCCATAGTAAATGCAATATTATAGTAGAATTCCGTGATCAAGGCAAATCTTCATTTAGAGCTTCTCGCCACTCCTACTTCATATGTGGTCAGACTGCATATATGCGTTTACCTCCAGATTGGGATGGTACCTGCTACATTGCATTCCTTCTGCCACCCGTTTTTCTAGCTCCTCCTGATTATTATAGAAATATTCATTTAGTACACAACAGAAAGCGAAGAGATCTCCCCATTGTCGATTACACTGAAACGGCATGGGACAAGTATGTAGATTTTAATAAAGGCATCTTTCCCTATATAGGTACTGTTACTAATAGTAAGCTGATACGTAGATTAACCAGAACCCTTGAAGCAGTAGTGAATGAGACTATTTCCGCCTTAAGCAATTTAACAGAAGAGCAGTCTGCTATGCGGATTGTTGTGCTTCAAAATCGTCTTGTCCTTGACGTCATCCTGGCTGATAGGGGCGGAGCTTGTAGGGTCATCGGATCAAGTTGCTGCGTATTCATACCAGAAAATTCGCCATCTGTATATAAAGCCATCACTCGCCTTCATAAGATTGTAAACCAGATACACCAGAACCCAGGCACTTGGACTTGGTCCAGTTGGTTTTGGAGTGTGATATCAGCCTGGGGATGGAGAGTTTTATCCTTCCTAGGTATTGGCTTTCTCATACTATTCAGTTGCTGTCTATGTCTACAATGTGGACCAGCGATTTGTGGTCTGTGTGCCACATCGTGTATTCCACTACCAAGATTTCATTCAAGATCACGGAAGAAGAAAGAAGAACAAATGATGCTATATGAACAGATCAATGGATTGATGAAGATCGATATCTCTTGAAGGGCAAGTAGGGGGACAAGGAGGGAATGTGGAAATGTGGATTTTCCTGGTCAGTTATGTCCCCTATCTTGGACCCCAACGGTTCTATGTGCATGTCACAAGTACATGTATGTTCCCTCCAGCTCCAGTTATGAAGACGCAAATACATGTGCGTCCACCGTCAACATGTCCTCTGTCAGATCCGCCATGAATAGGCCGGATATTCCATTCCTAAATATGAAAGGCCACCGGCTTTATATGGTTCACTTATGCCATTTTACAGTCCAGGCAAGTAGGCCCTGATTCTGTCATCAAACTCCTTTTGCCTTCTGCCTCTGAAAGCTCCAGTCTGAGCCTGCATCTGTGACCATGAACTCTGTCTCATTCTCTGCGCGGCTCACGAAGCCTGACATCAGCCTATTCTCTGCCAAGAGCTGTATTTCACCTTCGAATTATCTGCTTCCCCCTCAGCCGATGCATTCCTGCCTAGTAGCTTAAGTAAACATTCTTCCAGTTACCAAGCAAAAGGCCCGGCTTCTCTGTCCTCATGCAAGTAATTCATAGCCCTGTCACCATGGAATATTCCTACCCCCTTCGCATTCAGTGTAGACACTTAGACGCTTGTACACGCACGCACAGTCAGTATAGAATAGATTCTGTCCGAGAGTCCTTCCTTTATGGATAACATAGTTCTTTAAACATAGGATGTTAGATATGATTTGGGATTAGGTTGACCTGACTCCCCAGACTTTTCGTCTCCACATGTAGAGCTAATGTCAAGTCCTCTTCACCCCCTAGTTACACGTCAATTACACGTCATACTGCTGCGCGCGCATCTATGCCAAGTATTATCTTATAGATCCACCTATGCAGGACATCATAACCAATCATGTGTCTTTTTACTCCTTATTACACCCATTTTCGGTTACGCAGGTGCCACGTCAAGTTCCTTATCAATTGTTACGCCTACTGTATTTGCTTCACTATAACGTATGTACTATAAAAGTTACTTCTTGTCAATAAAGTATGTACTTCACTTCCTGAACCCCGTGGTGATGGAACTTGAAGCATCCGATTATAATCGATTATTGGAATAAAGCCCATTCAGAAACTCTAATATCACGGATTCTGCCTCTCATTTTACTGAGCTATTTTATTATGATTATGTATCAAATTCAGTCCAGGTAAAGGAATTTTTATTTACCACACTGTTTGAATTTTCTGACAGATTTATGATCCCAACTGAGGTACTTGACTGCAATTAACAGGGATCCGAATTAGGCATGTAAACCAATTACACGGCTTACTTTCCCGGATTACACTGAATGTTTTTGGTTTATTTATGTTTATTTACAATTATTGTTTGGCCAAAAGCTGTTTTAAACATGAGATTGAACATGCTCGCACTAATCACGTTATTACGAACGAGGACAACTGCTATCAGTATGAAATGTTGGCAGTCTTTTGTTTATGTTCATTATTGTTTAGCGTGCGTTGAGTAGTACACTACGTTTACTTAATGATGGGAACTCCACCAAAGGTCATGTGACCAAGACCCAGAGAAGAGTCAAAATGCGTCTTGTTTTTGTGCCCCAATAAATTGGATTTTGCGTTAAAACCTGCAATCGGAGTGGCTCGTTTTTCACCAAGAACATAGGTGAGAGGAATCTGTGATATATATATATATATATATATATGTATATTTTATCGCATTTAAGCGATCAACACTAATTGATTCTCTATGTTTTCTATGATTTTAATGTGAATTATGCAATGATCTTTATGCGATGTCAAAAATAAGGAGTAATTCGCCCTATGTCAATAGCAATCATCAGCACAGTCTATTTATTGTAACATTTGTTGGTCAGCCACTACAAATTACATTCATGTATATTCAATCAACCAAATATGTATTAATGAACAATCCCGACTATTTGCATTTAGGCATGTATGTTTAAACGGTTTTAACGCGACCAGAATATTTAATTCACATTTATTTATATAGACTGAACTGAAAGCTAATAGTTCCAAGTGCAATGGTATACATAATCTGCATTTATGCATATCACAGATATCATGTTTACAGTCATGAAATGTTTACAAATATGCAAGTAATATTGTACGGGGGATTCTCTTTCCTTCTCTATGTCTATTATCACGTGCAATTCACTAACCTATCACCTAGCACCTTGTCACTTTAAAAAACGAATGCTAAGCAAAAAAACTTTACTATGTGATCAAGACTCGAAGGAGTTGAAACGCGTTATGGCGGCATCCATGAAATAAAGATGATTTAATTGGCACCAAGTCTGTGGTCCGTGTCCGTGTGTAGCTGACAAAGGCGAGCAAGCTGCGGATTCGCTCATATATATATATATATATATATATATATATATATCTATATATATATATATATATATATATATATATATGGCAGCGACCCACTAGAGGACTGAAAATTTTGAAAGGAGGGGCCCTGCTGTCCTATAAACTACATCGACCACAACTCTGTGCGAGTACACGCCTTGGGGCGTGACTACAAATCAACGCTGCAAGTGCGGCGGGAGGCTGGGCAGCTGTGCCTCTCCATGCCAGTGAGCAAGGGCTAGGAAGCCCGAAACATGTTTGGCTGAACGCTGTAGAAGTGAAGCTGTTCTCCCTGCAACTTGCCAATAAAAAAGGTTTTATTACGACCGTGTGTGGCGCCTCACCCTTTGGGCCTCTTCATATGGATATATATATATATATATATATATATATATATATATATATATATATATATATATATATATATATATATATATATATATATATATATATATATATATATATATATATATATATATATATATATATATATATACATATGCAAGCAGGACACAGCTCCGGATAAAGTAAAGGATTTAATGAGCAAATTCCCGGCTTTTACTAAACAGTCCGTGGAACTATGGCAGACGCGTTTCTGGCCATCATGGCCGTCATCAGTGCCGGTCTCACAGGCTGGTAAATTCATCGGTTGGCTCGGAGATCACTCCTGATAAGCAGTCTCTTAGCTCCTCCTACTGAAGTCAGGTGGGTGACATAATGCCGCTGGACTCCAGGAGAACTGCATGATGGTACTAGCAGTCCAACGTGGTACCTCATACAGTGATGGGAATCCAAACACCTAATAATGCCCCACAGTTCATGGCGCTGGACTGTATACTGCATATTTCACCTGGATGTGTTAATTCAGCTCGCATCCTCGTCCGTATCCTTATCAGGCAACCACATGCTGCCTCCTCTCTCCCCTCGCAAACATAACAGCCCAGTGGCAGTAGTTTTCGCTAGGGGGGGCACCCTGTTTGTACTCGTCGTACTCCTCCAAAAGATTTGCTGAAAACACGGTGCTCCTGACCGAAAGGGCGTGTCCATGTATATATACATATATAAGTATAACAAGTATTTGTCTCAATATTCATACTTACCTGCATGGAATGATGCACTATGGGAGATGTAGGCTACAATCAGTCAAGTGCCGGAAGAAAAAAAACTATTAAAACGTAAGCACAGATGCACTTTGTGTTACTTCCTGTCCGTGATCAAGGCTGCATGGCCGAGACTGGTTGGACTGTAGGAAGCGCTGTGCTGAATTCTCCAATTAAAAGCTTCATGTCTCTTGAAGTGGGCCTCTTGTGTGTGTGTTCACGCAGAGTGGAATTTTGGCGGGCTGCTCAATACCCGTCTTTGAAGAGGTCGCCCTGCAGGGTTGGTGGTTCCACATTCAGAAGTTTAAAAAATATATATATATATGTATATATATATGTCTATATATTCACTGAAAAAAACATAGGTTTCAGAGACGTTATAGTTAGAAATTAGCATTAAAAAAAGCTTTGAAATTCACTGAAAAAACCATAGGTTTCAGAGACGTTATAGTTAGAAATTAGCATTTAAAAAACCTTAGAAATTCACAGAAAAACCGTAGGTTTCAGGGGTGTTATAGCTGGCCATTTCACTCGTACAAAACCATAGAAATTCCTCCGTTATAGTTAGTTCTGCTAACTATAACTCGCGCGCCCGCAATGCACTGCTGATGATGTCACATATTGCATCATTCATGACATGGTCAGTGACATCACTGATGACATCTCAAATGACATCACTGATTACATCATCCAGTGAATGTGGTTTCGTTTGAAATTTAAATAAGTATTATATATATACCAATCTGTTTTGAAGATTGAGTGGATATATAACTGTCTGGATGTAGGATTTAGTAGCTGTCTGACTGTCTGTTTAAGTGAGTAATTAAAAGTGTCTCACTTAATACATGGATTAGTAACTAAACTATGTGAATGTGTGCATCACTATCTCTGTTGTTGTATAACATGCTGCATCAGTTGATCACTAACCACATGAGTGTGTATATTAGTTATTGATTAGTTGGGTGAGTATTTGTATGGGATACTGAGTTTGTGTGTGGTTGGATGGGGTGTGTGTAACTCTATGCATAGATGTGTGAATGGTTGATTGACTAGGTGTATAGGTTTAAGAGTGCATGTGGAAACAGTTGTTTGGGTGACTGAGTGTATTTATTTGTGTGTTGGTGAGCGAATATATGTTTTAGTTGAACATATTCAACAAAGTAAAAAAATAAAAGGCATTGTATGTGAGAGTTGGTGTATATAAATAAGTATGTGTAAGAGTCTGTAATTGTGAGAGTAACTATATGAATGAGTGTATAATTGTAATGGTGATTTCTTAACATATTAACTATGAGTTACTATGTGTTTGAATAAATGAGGTGTTGTCGGATAATTGTGTGAGTAAATGTAAGTGTGATTAATTTTTTTCGTGAGTGAGTAGGATGACTACATAACCGACAGAACTGCTTTAGAGCCATAGAACCGGGTCAGCAGAGTTGCTTTAGAGCCAGAGAACCAGGTCAGCAGAGCTGTTGCAGAGCCAGAGAACCAGGTCAGCAGAACTGCTTTAGAGCCATAGAACCGGGTCAGCAGAGCTGCTTTAGAGCCAGAGAACCAGGTCAGCAGAGCTGCTTTAGAGCCAGAGAACCAGGTCAGCAGAGCTGCTCTAGAGCCTAAGAACTAGGTCAGCAGAGCTGCTCTAGAGCCAGAGAACCAGGTCAGCAGAGCTGCTGTAGAGCCAGAGAAACCAGGTCAGCAAAACTGCTTTAGAGCCAGAGAACCAGGTCAACAGAGCTGCTTTAGAGCCAGAGAACCAGGTTAGCAGAGCTGCTCTAGAGCCAGAGAACCTACTTAGCAGAGCTGCTTTAGAGCCATAGAACCAGGTCAGCAGAGCTGCTTTAGAGCCGGAGAAGTAGAACCCGGTCAGCAGAGCTGCTCTAGAGCCTAAGAACCAGGTCAGCAGAGCTGCTCTAGAGCCAGAGAACCAGGTCAGCAGAGCTGATGTAGAGCTGGAGAAACCAGGTCAGTAGAGCTGCTCTAGAGGGAGAGAACCAGGTCAGCAGAGCTGCTCTAGAGGGAGAGAACCAGGTCAGCAGAGCTGCTCTAGAGCCAGAGAACCATGTCAGCAGAACTGCTTTAGAGCCATAGAACCGGGTCAGCAGAGCTGCTTTAGAGCCAGAGAACCAGGTCAACAGAGCTGTTGTAGAGCCAGAGAATCAGATCAGCAGAGCTGCTCTGTAGCCTACGAACTAGGTCAGCAGAGCTGCTCTAGAGCCAGAGAACCAGGTCAGCAGACCTGCTGTAGAGCCAGAGAAACCAGGTCAGCAGAGCTGCTTTAGAGGGAGAGAACCAGGTCAGCAGAGCTGCTTTAGAGCCAGAGAACCAGGTCAGCAGAGCTGCTCTAGCTGACACTGACTGACTGACACTGACTGACTGACACTGACTGACAATGATTGACTGACACTGACACTGACTGACACTGGCACTGACTGACACTGATTGACTGACACTGACTGACTGACAATGACTGACACTGATTGACTGATACTGACTGACTGACACTGACTGACACTGATTGACAGACACTGACTGACTGACACTGACTGACACTGATTGACACTGATTGACTGACACTTACTGACTGACACTGACTGACTGACACTGACTGACTACTCTCTACTACTCACTCTCTACTACTCCTCACTACTCTCTCTCTACTACTCTCTCTCTACTACTCACTCTCTACTACTCACTCTCTACTACTCTACTACTCTCTATTACTCACTCTCCACTACTCACTCTCTACTACTCACTCTCTACTACTCACTCTCTACTACTCTCTACTATTCACTTTCTACTACTCACTCTCTACTACTCTTTACTATTCATTCTCTACTACTCACTCTCCCTTCTACTCACAATCTACTACTCTCTACTACTCTCTACTACTACTCTCTACTACTCACTCTCTACTACTCTACTACTCACTCTACTACTCTCTACTACTCTCTACCACTCACTCGCTACTGCTCTACTACTCACTCTCTACTACTCTCTACTACTCTCTCTACTACTCACGCTCTACTACTCACTCTACTACTCTCTACTACTCACTCTCTACTACTCTCTCTCTACTACTCACTCTCTACTATTCACTCTCTACTACTCACTCTCTACTACTCACTCTCTACTACTCGCTCTTTACTACTCTCTACTACTCACTCTCCACTACTCACTCTCTACTACTCGCTGTCTACTACTCTCTACTACTCACTCTCTACTACTCACTCTCTACTACTCTACTACTCTCTACTACTCTCTCTGCTACTCACTCTCTATTACTCACTCTCTACTACTCACTCTCTACTACTCACTCTCTACGACTCTCCACTACTCACTCTACTACTCTCTACTACTCACTCTCTACTACTCTACTACTCACTCTCTACTACTCTCTCTCTACTACTCACTCTCTTCTACTCACTCTCTACTACTCTACTACTCTCTACTACTCACTCTCTACTACTCTCTCTCTACTACTCACTCTCTACTACTCTCTACTAGTCACTCTCTACTCACTCTCTACTACTCTCTACTACTCACTCTACTACTCACTCTCCACTACTCACTCTCTACTACTCGCTCTCAACTACTCTCTACTACTCACTCTCTACTACACTCTACTACTCGCTCTACTTCTCACTCTCCACTACTCTCTCTACTACTCGCTCTCTACTACTCTCTACTACTCACTCTCTACTACACACTCTCAATGACACACTCTCTACCATTCACTCTCTACTACTCTCTACTACTCACTCTCTACTACTCACTCTACTACTCACTCTTTACTACTCTCTACTACTCACTCTCTACTACTCCACTACTCTCTACTACTCACTCTCTACTACTCACTCTCTACTACTTTCTACTACTCACTCTCTACTACTCTCTCTATACTACTCTCTGCTAACTCTCTAATACTCACTCTACTACTCACTCTACTACTCACTCTCTACTACTCACTCTCTCCTACTCTTTCTCTACTACTCTCTACTACTCACTCTACTACTCACTCTCTACTACTCTCTACTACTATCTCTCTGCTACTCACTCTCTACTACTCTCTACTACTCACTCTCTACTACCCTCTACTACTCTATAATACTCACTCTCGACTACTCACTCTCTACTACTCACTCTACTACTCTCTACTACTCACTCTCTGCTACTCTCTCTATTACTCTCTACTACTCTCTACTACTCTCTTCTTCTCACTCTCTACTCTCTATTACTCACTCTCTACCTCTCTCTACCTCTCTCTCTCTACTACTCTCTGCCTCTCTACCTCTATACCTCTACCTCTCTACCTTTACCTCTCTACCTCTACCTCTCTACCTCTCCCTCTCTACCTCTCTTTACCTATCTCTACACACACACATATGCACATATATATGGCTATGCATTTATATATATATGTATGAGTATATATATACACACATATATAAACATATATCTAATCTGCATATCTATATAAATACAAATATAAATGCATGCATACATATACATATACATATATGCATACATATGCACGTTATTTACATGAAAATTTGAAAAACACTAATACAAGCAAAGCTAAAAAGCCACCTAATTACAAACAGAATTGATTTAACTTAAACGAGGGCGAGACCTATTGCATTTTCAATGCTTGTTTACTTTGGTTCCATCAAGAAGGCATTCAGATGTGTCACACATTTGCCATAAATTCTGAATGTTAGCACTCTAGTTGCTCATTAGATCACTGTAGTAAAGCTACTGCTCACCAGGGAAATCTGCTGCTGGTATTCAAAGTGCATGTGAATGTTAATGAAATAGAAGAGGATTTGAGAAGTCAAAATGTGCCCTAATTTTTCTTTCTGCAACACTAATCATAATTTCTATGGCAAAATGAACCCCCTCATTTTGTTCCTTTGCAAATTAAATGTTTTTAAGTGTTACCACTTTATTCCAATCAAGATGGCTTCAGGTGTGCCATACTTTTGTCATAAGTAAGACTGTTAGTGCTCTAGTTGTTCTTTAGAACACTCTGGGACATTCTGTCATTGGGCTATACTTGGGCTACATCTGGGTGATATTTGTGCTACATTTGGGCTCATTTGTCTCTGGTGGCCATCTTGGGAGTCTTATTTGTTATGAAGTTTCCTAATTTCCTCATTTACTACAGTCTCCTCAGTAGGAAATACTTTCAGTGTTTACTTTGATTCCATCAAGAAGGCATTCAGATGTGTCACACATTTGCCATCAATTCGGAATGTTAGCACTCTAGTTGCTTATTAGATCAATGTAGTAAAGCTACTGCTCACCAGGGAAGTCTGCTGCTGGTATTGAAAGTGCATGTTTCAGTCTGCATGTCAGAATTTTTTAATGAAATAGAAGAGATTTGAGAAGTCACTCAAAATGTGCCCTAATTTTTCTTTTTTCAGCACTAATCATAATTTCTATGGCAAAATGGACCCCCTCATTGTGCTCCTTTTAAATTAAACTACTCACTCTCTACTACTCACTCGCTACTACTCTTTACTACTCTCTACTACTACTCTCTACTACTCACTCTCTACTACTCACTCTCTACTACTCTCTACTACTCACTCTACTACTCTCTACTACTCTCTACCACTCACTCTCTACTACTCTACTACTCCCTCTCTACTACTCACTCTACTACTCTCTACTACTCACTCTCTACTACTCTCTCTCGACTACTCACTCTCTACTATTCACTCTCTACAACTCACTCTCTACTACTCACTCTGCTGCTTTAGAACCAGAGAACCAGGTCAGCAGAGCTGCTCTAGCTGACACTGACTGACGGACACTGACTGACTGACACTGACTGACAATGATTGACTGACACGGACACTGACTGACACTGGCACTGACTGACACTGATTGACTGACACTGACTGACTGACAATGACTGACACTGATTGACTGATACTGACTGACTGACACTGACTGACACTGATTGACAGACACTGACTGACTGACACTGACTGACACTGATTGACACTGATTGACTGACACGTACTGACTGACACTGACTGACACTGACTGACTGACACTGACTGACTACTCTCTACTACTCACTCTCTACTACTCCTCACTACTCTCTCTCTACTACTCTCTCTCTACTACTCACTCTCTACTACTCTCTACTACTCACTCTCTACTACTCTACTACTCTCTATTACTCACTCTCCACTACTCACTCTCTACTACTCACTCTCTACTACTCACTCTCTACTACTCTCTACTATTCACTTTCTACTACTCACTCTCTACTACTCTTTACTATTCATTCTCTACTACTCACTCTCTACTACTCACTTGCTACTACTCTCTACTACTCACTCTCCCTTCTACTCACAATCTACTACTCTCTACTACACTCTACTACTACTCTCTACTACTCACTCTCTACTACTCTACTACTCACTCTACTACTCTCTACTACTCTCTACCACTCACTCGCTACTGCTCTACTACTCACTCTCTACTACTCTCTACTACTCTCTCTACTACTCACGCTCTACTACTCACTCTACTACTCTCTACTCAAAATGTGCCCTAATTGTTCTTTTTTCAGCACTAATCATAATTTATATGGCAAAATGGACCCCCTCATTGTGCTCCTTTTAAATTAAACTACTCACTCTCTACTACTCACTCGCTACTACTCTTTACTACTCTCTACTACTACTCTCTACTACTCACTCTCTACTACTCACTCTCTACTACTCTCTACTACTCACTCTACTACTCTCTACTACTCTCTACCACTCACTCTCTACTACTCTACTACTCCCTCTCTACTACTCACTCTACTACTCTCTACTACTCACTCTCTACTACTCTCTCTCTACTACTCACTCTCTACTATTCACTCTCTACTACTCACTCTCTACTATTCACTCTCTACTACTCTCTACTACTCACTCTACTACTCTCTACCACTCACTCTCTACTACTCCCTCTCTACTACTCACTCTACTATTCTCTACTACTCACTCTCTACTACTCTCTCTACTACTCACTCTCTACTATTCACTCTCTACTACTCACTCTCTACTACTCGATCTCTACTACTCTCTACTACTCACTCTCCACTACTCACTCTCTACTACTCGCTCTCTACTACTCTATACTACTCACTCTCTACTACTCACTCTCTACTACTCTACTACTCTCTACTACTCTCTCTACTACTCACTCTCTACTACTCACTCTCTACTACTCTACTACTCTCTACACTCACCCTATACTACTCTCTACTACTCACTCTACTACTCTCTACTCCTCTTTATCACTCACTCTCTACTACTCTACTACTCACTCTCTACTACTCTCTCTCTACTACTCAATCTCTACTACTCTCTCTACTACTCTCTACTACTCACGCTCTACTACTCTCTCTACTACTCACTCTCTACTACTCACTCTCTACTGCTCTCTACTACTCACTCTCCACCACTCGCTCTCTACTACTCGCTCTCTACTATTCTCTACTACTCACTCTACTACTCACTCTCTACTACTCTACTCTCTACTACTCTCTCTACTACTTACTCTCTACTACTCTCTCTACTACTCACTCTCTACTACTCTCTACTACTCACTCTCTACTACACACTCTCTACTACTTGCTCTCTACTACTCGCTCTCTACTACTCACTCTACTACTCACTCTCTACTACTCCCTACTGCTCACTCTACTACTCATTATCTTCTACTCTCTACTACTGTCTCTCTACTACCCACTCTACTACTCTCTACTACTCACTCTCTGCTACTCTCTCTACTACTCTCTACTACTCTCTACTACTCACTCTCTACTCTCTATTCTCTATTACTCATCCTCTACTCTCCACCTCTCTACCTCGCTCTACCTCTCTCTCTACTACTCACTACCTCTCTACCTCTACCTTTCTACCTCTACCTCTCTACCTCTACACCTCTACCTCTCTACATCTCTCGACCTCTCTCTACACGCACACATATGCACATATATATGCATATATATGCATATGCATTTATATATATGTATGTGTATATACATACATATATCAACATTAATATAATCTGCATATCTATATAAATACAAATATAAATGCATGCATACATATACATACACATATATGCATACATATGCATGTTATGTACATGAAAGTTTGAAAAACACTAATAAAAGCAAAGCTAAAAAGCCACCTAATTACAAAAAGAATTGCTTTAACTTAAACGAGGGCGAGACCTATTGCATTTCCAATGCTTGTTTACTTTGGTTCCATCAAGAAGGCATTCAGATGTGTCACACATTTACCATACATTCGGAATGTTAGCACTCTAGTTGCTCATTAGATCACTGTAGTAAAGCTACTGCTCACCAGGGAAGTCTGCTGCTGGTATTCAAAGTGCATGTTTCAGTCTGCATGTCAGAATTGTTTAATGAATTAGAAGGGGATTTGAGAAGTCACTCAAAATGTGCCCTAATTTTTCTTTCTACAGGACTAATCATAATTTCTATGGCAAAATGAACCCCCTCATTTTGTTCCTTTGCAAATTAAATGTTTTAAGAGTTACCACTTGATTCCAATCAAGATGGCTTCAGGTGTGCCATAAGTTTGTCATAAGTAGGACTGTTAGCGCTCTAGTTGTTCTTTAGAACACTCCCGGAAGCTGCAGTAGAACACAAAGGAATCAACTGATTGTCTCTGCCCTTGTTGGATGTACATGTTTTACTGAGAATGTCAGACTTCATTCTCACATGACTGAGAAAGATAATGTGAATTTACAGAAAATATGCTCTCAGTTTAGCTTACAGATCACCTTCCAAACCTCTGTGGAAAAAGCATGAGAAAATAGTTTTCTCTCAAACATGATTCATGATTTCCCAGCAGAAGGCTTTTTCACATGGTAAAATCACCTTAGAACACACCACAATTCCTAAAATGAGTATGGCACCATCAACAAATAATTTATAATGTAACTGAAGTCTTAAAACCTTCTATTAACAGCAATGCTTTTTAATGAGGTACTATCATGTATATTGGTCCCACGATGGCTGCCAACACTTCTTGGATGAAGTGCTGACAGCCAATCAGATCTCACGATGAGATGTGTGGTTAGGCTCCGCCCAGATATATCTATGATTTTACTTTTGATTTTCTCAGGAACTACAGAACGGATTTACACCATTTAACCAAAAGGCACGCGTGTGAACCAATGGCTACCTTTTTGCCAAATTTGATGTACTTCTGTTCAGCAGTTCGGGCTGTAGCTGCGACTAACGGTCCCTATAGAAAATTGCATGGGGAAAACACGTTTTGGGCCCCCCCTTTTTGTCGGCCCCCGCTTGACGAATCACCCTGAGACTTTCAGGATAGGAGCGGAACGGAGCGGGCCACGAGTTTTGAAGATTTCGCAAAGATTCGTCAACCGGCGCCAAAGTTATTCCAAATAGAATGTTGCGGATTTCCAATGGATAATAGGTCCTAACCAAAACTACCTACTGGCGACCGCCAGTAGGTAATATATATATATATATATATATATATATATATATATATATATATATATATATATATATATATATATATATATATATATATATATATATATATATATATATATATATATATATATATATTCTTTTTCATATTATCACACAACAGTCCGGAAGTATAGGGCTTGTTCTTGCGGGGGTCCTGGATGGATTCCAGAAATCCACTAAAATCCAAACCAAATTTCCTTTAATCAAGATGCTTGATTAGTTTATTTGCAGAAAATGCTCTCTACCAACATGCTTCACCTTTCGGCTTGATCACAGTATGGCTTGAGTCCACATACTTGCGCTTACATACACATAACTATTGACAGTGAAAGAGGACAAAGCACTTTATAAGTTCTGTGCGAAAAAATATGTGAGCGCCATTTTATAATGTATTACCCAAAAAATACATCAGTTTATCAACCGGCATCCAGAAGATGTTTTTCCTTCATTCTTCATTTAGGAGACAACATAAAATATATTCATTTGTCATGCACTTGTTATCCAAAGTACATATTTTCCAATTCGACATTGTTTAAAGGCACACGTCTGAAAAGGCTATGTAGCTCAATAACATTGCCTCCTAGTATATTTAATCAAGTAGCCCCGCCCTAGTAGGCATATGTTCTATACATTAACCTGCAGCCAATATTGGCCCCTACTTAAGATGCCTTAAGTTTCAAAATCATGATAACCAATCCTGCCCATGTGGGCAAATTCATAATCATTGTTCTACGCATAATACTTGTGCAGAATTTGTCGTCTCCAAGTTATTTTTTTGCATTTTGAAACTTAATTCTTATCTTGTCTTATTTGATGTTCTTATTGCAATAGTTATAAAACTTCGCTCTCTATTCTTTCAATTGCGTTCTCTCCCTGTGTGCAAACACAGAACAAACAAAGGAAAAGAAATATAAAAAACTATATATATACATTAAAAAAGCCATATTACAAAATTCCTTACAAAAAAGAGATGAAATTCACATTCATGTTTTACAAAACTTCATTTGATAAAACCCCGTAGAAGACCTAAATTGAATTCTCCTGATCACTCCACAGACAGGGGTGCATTCCAGATTAAACTACTAGTAATCAAATAAACATATTTGGCTATACTCCCCCTAAACAAAATAGATTTTCCTATCCTAAATGTATAGCCAACTCTTCACTAGAATTAAGGCCAACAGGTGTTAGAGTCTCAAAATCAATTATATACTTAGATTCTATAATTTTCAATTGACGTTCTCTGTCGCCTCCTCTTTCCTGTGGTTTAACTGCATCTAGAACTACAAAAGTCAATAACTTCTCATTTTGATCATGCACTTCTTAGAAGTGCCGTGCTACTGGATAATGTTCTTCATTATGGCTTATAGCTCGTTGATGTTCTAGCACCCTCTTTTGGACTTTATGTATGGTGCTCCCTAAGTAGTATTTACCACAGGGACAGATTAGGCAATAGATACAGAAATCAGTATTGTAATCAAAGCTCCCTTTGATTATAAATTCTCTACCACGGTTTGAGACCTTGACTTTAGTGCAGTTGGTACTGTTGTCACATGCTTTGCCCCCCACAACCCGTGATTTACTAGATTGCAGCTCAACTCGTCATTTAAGGACCTGCATTTTCTAAAAGTGATTTGGGGGGATTCATGTACATATTTTTCGAGGATGGAGTCAGTCTTTACAATATGCCAATTTTGATTGAAAATGTTTCTAATTATATATATCTGATTTGAGAATGTTGTTATAAATCTCACCTGGATATCAGTTCCTGCAATCTCTGTTGGTTTAGGATGCAAGGGGTCAGTTCTTTACAACATATCAGCCTTTTCTATAGCTTGCTTGACTGTCTTCTTGCTATAGCCCCGTTCTTTATATCTCTTACTCATCACCAGCTTTTCCTCTACGTATTCTTTTTCTGTGTTGCAAATTCTTTGGTCCCTGGTTAGCTCCTCATAGGGGATACTCTAGATTAGACGGTATGGGTGCGCACTGGAAGCATTAAGGAGGCTGTTCCCAGCAGTCACCTTTCTATGTAACTTACTCACCAGTTGGCTGCCCTGTACTGCAATTTCTACATACAAAAATATAATCTTTTTACTACTCATGTGTGATGTGAAATGTAGATTCATTTTGTTCTCATTCAATGATGACATAAAGGCTACTGCTGATTCTTCATCGCCCTTCCAAATTAAAAAAATATCATCAATGAATCTTGTCCACATCACAATTTGTTCACCTTGAGTCTCCCAGAATCGGAAACCAGCTCCTCCCACCAGCCCATGAAAAGATTTGCATAGCTGGGGGCAAAGCAGGTGCCCATTGCCGTACCTTGTATCTGCTTGTATATCTTTTGATCAAAGAAGAAAAAGTTATTCGTTAAGCAGTGCCACGCAATTTCAATCAACATCTCAGTGTGCAATAACAATGACATTGGCCTTGTACGTAAAAAGTGTCTAATGGCCTGGATCTCCAGGTCATGTCTAATACAGTATAAAAACTGGTCACATCTAATGTATTCAACATGTAGTCTTCTTCCCATGTTAATCCATCAATCTTCATTTACAAGTGTGTAGTATCTTTAAAGTAAGAGGGTAAGGCTGTTACAAAGGGTCTTAAGTAATGATCAATATACTTAGAAGTCAATTCCAGTTGTGAACCCATTGAGGAGACTTTAGGTCTTCCTGGCGGTTTCAATGCATCTTAATGTAGTTGTGGAATGGGGAGTATTATTGGGATTCAAGAGTGTTTGCTATACAAACTACGATATTCATCCCACTCCAACAGGCCTTTGTCCTTCCAGTCTAATAGAATATCATTGTATTTCAAATTTGATGCCACCACCTCTGATTTAGTAGTCAATTTCTAACATAACTGATCATTTAGCTGTCGTAAGCCTTCCCTTAAGTACTCCTCCTTGGGCCAAATTACTACATTCCCCCCTTTGTCAGATTGTCTGATAACTATAGAGGAGTCCTTCTAAAAAGCCTCCAGGGCAGATAGTTGATCCACTGTGAGATTTCTTCTCGATCTGCCCTTACTGTCATATCTTATTCTTCTTAAGTCTTTGATGATGCTCTTCTCAAAAACTTCTGAGGCATCACAATGTATGATAGATGTAAAAGTAGACTTGGGCCTGAATTTACTTGAGCCTGACAAATCCACTGTTACCCCCAAAGTATCCAAATTTAAGAAAGGATCCTCATGATATACTGCACTTTCGTCCAATTGTGCCAGAGTGTGTAACAATTCTACATCAGATATACATAAGGTGTGTTGTGGGGATTCTGCTCATGCACAGAACTATGCACAGGAAACCAGGACCTCAGTGAATTGTGGTGTACCAAAAACTCACCTCAGTTCCCAGAACCCCTATCCGACTAGCATCAGTGTCTCATTCGTTCTCCGTATCATCTCGAAGCTACCAATGATTAGATAACCCAGAACAAGCGACTTAGAGTACTCTCAGGAATGGTAGGAATCAGAAACACCTTTTCGTTATTATTCTCATATCAGTCCACAACAGGAGTAATCAGAGACACAGAAAAGTTTAAAATGTTTATTTTTAACTACGTGCTCTAAGGTGCAGTATTTTGGCTAACATAAGCCGACAAATGATTAAAAATAAAACCATCAGCATTGTTACAATACCATAGCAAATGAAGGGAGAAATCATATTAAAAATGATAGTGGCAGGGGCGTGGCCAAGATGGCGAGGTGAGCGGACGGCTTCTCCGCCGGCTCCCGCTTCCTTGAGCCCCTAGACCGAGCCTAACTGCTGTATCTCCCCCTGGAGGAACGGGGAACAGGCGACGGAAACTCTGGCGAGCAGGTGGGGCTGCCTGGCTGACCGGAGAGCTCAAGAAAAGCCCGCGGCGCCCGCCGGAGTGGTCCGGAGATCGCGGCCGAGAGGGGGCGGAGCTTTAGGCCGGCACGGGCGGCTGCGAGCCCGGACGCCTGCCTAGGAAAGCGCCCGGCTTTGAAGAGGCGACCGGCCGAGGCACGGAGAGACGGCCCACACAACAACCTGGGGCCCGGCAACGGCCCGGATCGGGGCGAGTTGGGGCACAGCACTGTGGCGGAGGTGACCGGACCACGGGGGACGTGGCCCCGCCCCCGGCGGCTGAACAGCAGTGATAGCGCTTGGGGTGCAGGATCGGGGGCGCCCCTGCAGCCCCAACGGAGACCCGTGGAGCGGACTCTGGCCCAGTGGGGTGACTACAGCGGCGGAGCTAGGAGCGGCGCTGAGCTGGACGTGGCCCCGGGGGCGGGGTGCAGGCCCTCCAACCCTGAGGTAACGAAGCAGACAGAGGCCTGTGGGACGCGTGTGGGCTGCAGGGACACGTGCGCACGCCGGCTCCGTGGCCTGGGGACCGCCCCGGTGGGGTGAAGCTGCTGGATCACAGGGGGGGCGACTGCGAGAGCCCCCCCCTTGTTCCCCGGCCCCCGCAGCCCTCGGAACCAGCTTCGAGGTTGGATGGGAGCTTGGAGAGACTTGACTCACGAACAGGGGGCCCGGGGTTAAGATGGACGGACTCCGACCTGCACGCTCACCAGGGAGATGCTTGAGCATGAAGCGCTAGCTGCGGATGGACCGGGTGCGGCGGGCGGCCGGCTGAGTAGGGGTTCGTGGACCCCGGCGGCAGCGGCTGCACCACGAGCCCAGAAGTGAGCGGACAAACCCGGAGGGGCATAACGGCAGACCACCGGAGCGCTTAAGCAGAGGCGGGGGCACCACAGAGAGAGGACGCGGAAGAGGACAACCGGGGGCCCCGGAAACGCAGAAGCGGGACAGGAGCCCTCAAGGGGCATCTAAGGCACTGCAGGGTCGATCAGCATTGGGTCCCAGAGCTCATGGCGGGCAGCAAGGGAGGACGGAAGGGGGAACGCACTCTCCCAGAACTACTGGGCAGGAACCAGCAGAGAGTGGACCGGGGGCAGCACTCACCCGGCCCCTCCGGAGGGACACTGGTCGCTGATGGCGGGGAGCCTCCAATCACCAGATCCTTCATGGAATCCCTTTTCGGCTCCCTACGGGAGGATTTCCAAGCCCTGAAGAAGGAGGTTGCCAGCGAGGTGCGGGAGGTCCGGAGGGAGGTGGACAGCCTGGGAGAATGTGTGGCCACGATAGAGGACACCGGATGGAACAGAGATGAAGAACTAGAACGACTACAACAAGAGGTGCTACGTCTCAGGGATCAACAGATCGACCTCCAGGCGCATGCCGAGGATCTAGAAAACAGATCGCGACGCAACAACATCAGAGTCCGAGGCATTCCGCTCACAGAAGAAGGGACGGACATGGCGGGCTACCTGCAAGATCTGTTCCGAGAGATCCTGGGAGAGCCGGACGGGTTCCACATATGGATAGACAGAGCGCATCGAGTAGGGCCGCGGCGCCGGGCGTCGTTGCTGCCCCCGGACATCCTGGCCTTTCTCCAGGACTTCCCTCTCAAAGAACGCATCCTGGCGGAGGCTCGGAGGAAGCAGCCCCTCACCTTCCGGGGCCGCCCAGTAGCTTTGTATCAGGATCAGTCCGCCATCACGCTTCAGAAACGGAAAGCTTTCAAAATCGCCACCGACTTCCTGAGGTCGCACGAAATACCATACGCATGGGGACACCTTTTCAGACTCATATTCCGATGGAATGGCACTAAGCATCAACTACGGTCATTGCAGGAGACATGCGGGGTCTTGGGCATATCGGCACCGGAGGAGGACACGGCTCCGCGGAGGCGGGAGCGCACCGGCAGTGATGGATGGCAGCGGGTGTCGAGGTGGCACAACCCGGCACGACTCGCGAGACCAGACTCACCCACCATCAGAGCCAGCAGGGCAGAGGCAGTGTCCGAGGTGGCGGAGAATACTAGACTAAGTGATACGGCACCGACTGCATAGGTCTGCTCCGGGGGGAGATCATCACAGCCTTCGACGCTAAGCAGGTTTGGGGGCCGGATTGGGGTGGGGGGAGGGGGGTTCGGTGGCTGGACGTCCATTGGAGTACTTTACCAAAGACTTGTCCCTTGGGGACTGGATTTGGACAATGTTGACTCAGGTTGAGGGGAGTGGGAGGGGGGCATTGCCCGAGGGGGTTCGGGAGATGTTGGCACGTTGCCGAGGGGTGGGTGGTGGGGTGGTTGGGGTGTTTGTTGCAGGAATTTGGGAGGGGCAGGGGAGGGGGGGACTACAGGAGAGGGGTGGGAGAAGGGGGGGATGCAGGAGGGGTGGGGGGGAGTCCAGCACGTGCTCGGAAACACGGCCGCAGCAGCGGCGCACACACTCTGGTCCGTGGGTCCTTATGGGGGCCCAGCTGTCATACTTGCCACTGCCAATGACGCCCACGGCACTTAAAATTGTCACACTGAATGTCAGGGGCCGAAACAACCCGATTAAACGGCGAGCCATCCTCTCCCTCTTAGAAGGCACCCGGGCCGACATTTGTCTTCTACAGGAGACTCATCTCCTACCCCGCGACTATGCTAGGCTACACTCCTCAGCTTTCCCCACCCAGTTCTTCTCGTCCAGTAACACTAAAACGGTGGGGGTGGCGATACTGGTTGCCCGGCACTTTCGGGGAGAAGTGCTCCACAAACAGACGGAACAAAAAAGGCAGACTTTTGGCGTGTAGATTCAGGGTGGCCGGCCTCCCCTTCACGGTCGGGTCCCTTTACAGCCCGAACGAGCATCAAGAACGCTTCCTCAGCGCGGCGCTGGGCGCGGTCACAGCCACACCGGATAGACACATAATTGTGGGAGGAGACTTTAACATGGTCTTTGATGCTGCCCTCGATAGGTCTGCCCCTCGCTCGCCACAGACTGGAGAGTTCTCAGCGGGGTGCAGGGCCCAGCTGGCGGCCAGGGACCTCGTGGACCTCTGGCGTCACTTGCACCCGGCGGAAAGGGATTACTCCTACTATTCGCACGCACATAAGACCTATGCGCGGCTGGACCATTTTCTGGTCACCGGTCCAGCCTGCGTGCTGGCCACGGCGGCGGACATTGGGGTGGTCTCCATGTCAGATCACGCCCCCGTGACGGCTTCCTTCTGCCTACCACCGATTTCTCAGCCCCCCGTGTCTGGCGTCTACAGGACGCATTACTACACAGACGAGAGGTAGTCCAGCAAGTGACGACGGCGATTCGGCCCTACTTGACCCACAACGAGACCTCAGACACGTCGCGAGCGACACAGTGGGCGGCACTGAAGGCGGTGCTCCGGGGGGAGTTTATCGCGATCTCCGCGGCGGATAACACAATCCGGCGACAGAAACGGGAGGAGCTCACGCAGCGGGTGCGTGAACTGGAACACATACACAGGCGGACAGGCGCACCGCGTGTCTGGCAGCAGCTCGTGGAAGCAAGGAAGCTCCTGACGGCTCTAGCCATGGACCGTGCGGAGTGCGCGGCACTGCGCCTCCGGCACGCCTATTACACGGGGGGGACAAATGCGGTCGACTATTGGCGAGCAAGTTGAGAGTAGCGCGGCAGACTCAAACGGTGAAAGCGATCACTGACCCCACAGGGCCGATGGCCACAGAGGATGCCCATATCGCAGAGCTCTTTCGTAGGTATTATGCGGATTTGTACGCGGGGGACCCCCCGGATGCACCCGCCACGGCAGAATACCTAGAGTCGGTCTCTCTGCCATCCCTGACACCTACACACGCGGAAGCGCTGGATAAAGAGATCCGGATCGAGGAAGTCATCTCCGCCATAGCCAAGCTTAAGCACGGTAAATCCCCAGGCCCGGACGGGTATACCTCCCTCTTCTATAAGACGTTTTGCTCGTCGCTCGCGCCGATCCTTACGCGGTTATTCAACTCTTTTGTGACGCGGGGAGCCATACCGCCGGACCTGCTGCGGGCGTCCCTAGTAGTCATCCCCAAACCGGGGAAGGACCGGACACAGTGCAGCTCTTACAGGCCTATATCGCTCTTAAACATCGACCTCAAGCTCTATACCGGGATTTTGGCGAGCCGCTTGGCGCCTCTCCTCCCGGGTTTGATAGATCCGGATCAAGCGGGTTTTGTACCAGGGCGGCAGACAGTGGACAACACCAAAAGAATCACACACCTTATAGAAAAAGCATCGCGGATTCCCGGGGAAAGAATGTTGCTGTCAGTGGACGCCGAGAAGGCGTTTGACAGGGTCCATTGGCCGTACTTGGAACAGGTTTTAACGAAGGTGGGGATAGGGGAGAAATTTCGCTGCATGATCTTCAACTGCTACCGATCTTCGACCGCAGTAGTGAGAGTTAATGGATGCGGCTCCCAGAGTTTTGACATCGAAAGAGGCACAAGACAGGGGTGCCCGCTGTCGCCTTTACTATTCGCCATATATATGGGGCCCTTTGCGCAGCGGGTGAGGGATAATCCGGCGGTGAGGGGGGTGAAGTTCGGAGGCTTCATTCACGCCGTAAGCCTATATGCGGATGATGTGATCTTCTCACTGGACGATCCGCTCTCTGCCCTGCCGGCCTGTATAGCGGAACTCACCTCGTTTGCGGCGGTGTCGGGGTTCAGGATGAATATGGGGAAGTCAGCGGCCTTGGATCTTTCCTTAGCATCGGGAACTAAAGCCTTATTACGGCAAAGAGTTCCGGTACTGTGGTCCTCGGACTCGGTGTCCTACTTAGGGATCCAGCTGGCCCCCACTCTGCCTGCAATGGTAACGGCAAATTATACCGCATTGGGCTCGAAGATTCGAGAAGAACTAGCCCGATGGGACCGCAATACCCTCTCATTGCTGGGGAGAGTGGCGGCAGTAAAAATGACAATCCTGCCTCAGATATTATACTTGTTTAGGGCGCTCCCACTGCAGCCCCCTGCGGAATGGCTTCGGAAGATGCAATCCGACCTGGGGCGTTTCGTTTGG
Source organism: Triturus cristatus (assembly GCF_964204655.1). Taxonomy (NCBI): domain Eukaryota; kingdom Metazoa; phylum Chordata; class Amphibia; order Caudata; family Salamandridae; genus Triturus; species Triturus cristatus. Next base: position 285,748,980 of record NC_140587.1, read on the forward strand.
CAGGGCCGGAAACCTAGGATGCGAAGGGCGCTCTCGATGTTGTCGCCGGAGGCAGGAGGTCTCGGAAGCCCGGATCTTCGCAAATACTTTTACGCGTCACAGCTGCGTTATCTCGTGGAATGGAGCCGCTGGGAGTCGGTCAAACACTGGCTCTTCCAGGACCAGGCGGTAGCGGGGCTGCCTCTGCAGGAGATACTGTTCCTGCGCCGAGCTCACCGTCCCGCTAATCTATACGCTTCCTTCATCACTAGAGTGACCCTACGGGTCTGGGATGCCACGAATCTGGTGCATGGCTTGACGTCATTCCCCTCCCCGCTGACACCCATAGTGAATAATCCGGACTTTACCCCAGGACTGGAGAGAGGAGCGTTTGAGCACTGGCGGCTGGCCGGATGCCGGGCTATGTGCCACTTGTACGGCCCAGAGGGGATCCTCCCCTTCACGAGCTTCAGACAGGAGTATGTGTTCCCGGAATCCGAAAGATTGCGCTACCTGCAGGTTCGTCACTGGGCGCTGCACCCTCAGGTGCGGAAGGCGGCTGACAGGCGACTCCTTCCTTATGAGCGCTGGCTTCTGACCCGCTCGTCCGACACAAAGCTTATCAGTGACCTGTACAGGTTTCTCCAGACACCCGCTTCACACTTATATAACCCGGGCAGGGAGCGCTGGGAAAGAGAGCTGGGAAGATCCCTGAGACATGCCGAATGGGAGCAGGTCGCTTACAGGGCCAGACATTCAGCCTATCATGCCGGCCTCACGGAGACCTTCACTAAAGTTTCCACATATTGGTACTATACTCCGGAACGCATGCACGAAATGGACCATGGCAGGGAGGCCGGCTGCTGGAGGGGCTGCGGGCAGATAGGAACGCTGACACACGCATTGTGGGATTGCCCCCTACTAGCCGCCTTCTGGAAGGAGGTGATAGACAATGTGGATTGTCACTTTGACACCGAAATACCGCGCTTCCCGGCCTATACCCTGTTGGGCCTCCCAAATGGGCTGACGTATCCCTTAAAATCCCGCAGAGGCAGACAGATTGCCATAGCTTTGGGGTCGGCAGTTCAGACGATCCTCGTACACTGGTGTTCACCCACGATCCCCACAATTACGGGTTGGTTGCATAGATTGTGGCATGTGCTAGGGATGGAGAAAATGTCGCTGGCGGTGGCAGGCAACGCGGAACAGTTTAATGACCTTTGGCAGCCGTTTCGGTCCCTACTGATCACGGGATTTAGAGAATTGACCTGCCCGAGATACCTGCGACTCCTGCGGCTTACTGCGCGGGAGGAGGATGCCTCTTGAGGTGCCTGATAGGAAGTATCAGAGTGCAGACCCTGGGGCCGAGAAGGATTCACCGGAGGCGCGCGCTGGACCGGGGGGGTAAGGGCGGGGACTGGAGGGGGGGGCATCGGGAGTTGGGAAGGGCGGGGCGGGAGGGTTAGGAGGGGTTGTTGGGGGTAGGAAGTTGGGTTAGGCAATAGGTATCGAAGCAGAGGGTAGCCCTCCTGGACGGGACAGGAGAAAGGATCCTACGACATGGGAGGAGGCTCGGATTTTTGAGGGATGGCGACCTCCCTGAGGTTCCTTAGGATAGCTTGTGCCACAGGAGGGGCTACACACGGGGTTCAACTTGGAGGACAGCCGTACAGCGCTAGTCCGCGGGAGGGAAGGGGACTCTTTGTTTCTGCTTGAGGTTAATCGCGGCCGGCCCTGAGGGGTTGTAGGCGGCATGCTGTGTATAGTAATGTCCTCATGACGCGAGCCCTTGGCTCTGAGACAGGCTGGTCCTCCTGAGGAGTAACGTGCCGGCCCGCAGGGTTGTAGGCGGAAGTTACTGATGTGGTCAGTGATACCTGGTTAAGATTAATAAAAAGATTTAAACCTAAAAATGATAGTGGAAAACAAGTCTTATAATACTTTGTGAACCACCCTCCCTTGGCTAGTAAACTAGTTTTATAAACTAATAGAACGTCTCTAGGTTTGAATGGGGAACCCCATACCTCAAAGATCAGCTTAGGTGAATCACATCACAGGATCAGCTCTGCTCTCTGTGTCTGGAAAGGTTTTTCTCCAAGTGCCTGTATCATGCATGCAAATGCAATATTAAAGGCACCCAAGTTTCAGATATTTGCAGCTGTGTGGTTGTTGTGTCAAGAGCGTGGGCCGATCAACCTGAATTCAGCAGCATACATTGTTATTTGACCTTGACGGCTTCTGCACACAGTGTTCAGACTAAGGTCGCGGTGCACGTTTAGGGATGTGAACAACAGACCAGTCTCATGTGAATAAAAAGAAAGCAAGCATGTTTTACTTGTAATAACACCTACCTATAGTGTTGTGTGCAAAAGCAGCAAAGTGGCAAAATGGCGTTTAACTTCTAAAGCCCTTATGCTAACATAGCAATGTGTGCACATAAAACCCTGTCTTCACTACACCCTCCCTTGATCGGACAACAAACAGAATAGGGAAGCAGTGTAGAAAGCAGAGTTCAAGTTCGAGTGAGACAGAACCAAGTTCATATATTGCCAAACCGTATAATCGGTAATGAAAGCTCGAAAAATTTGTTGGGAAAAGAAAAAAATTAAAACATCTCCTAGGGGCGGCAAACAGCCCAATTTGGAGTAAAAAGAAAAAATTTTAAAATCCGGATTAGGACGAGCGGAAGATGGATAACTGCCAATTTAATCCATCAACGTGTAGGCACAATATGTTGCAACTGCCTCCAAGAGGAAGTCATTGTAATGTTCAGTAAATGAGTCTGCCATCCAGTCAAGTAAAGTAAATGAACATACATAATGATAACGATAACCGGAGCCTCTAGCACCATCAGAAGACAACTTGCATGTTCTTCAAGATAACTTTGCGGCAGGAAGTCATATGCTGCCGTACATATATCCCAATTCCCTAGGACCGCTCCACAGGCCATAATCCCGATACCAGTACAGTCCAACTCATGAGCCACTAAGGGACTCATTAGTCGATCATAATCCGGGGCAGGAGACGCCGTGTTCGACAGGCACAAATCCAGAGCCCATTCGAATGGACAATCTAGCCAATGGAAAACAGGTTGCATGCAAGTAAAGTATGAGAACCGGAAGGAAAATCCATAGGCTATGCTCAAAGTGGCCAGTGGTAGTGTTCCATAGTATTCAAGCATCCGGTTGCACAATTGAAGCAGCCGGGGCAGGCTGTCATGTGATACAGATCGTGCAGCCATTGCGGAGCAAGCAAACCAACAGCAGCACACCAGCAGTCAAGGCGAGAATTAACGGAAGCACGCCAAAGACGATGGAAAAAATAGAATGAAAAAATGCCTGTATCACACCAAATATTGTTTGGAAGGAGGTCACAAGGCCAGAGCCCACAACTTTAAAAAAATGCACCAAGCCAGTTGTTGACGAGGCATTGAATATATTGTATGAATTAGAGCACTGAAATGAAGGGGGAGATCAGTATTTAAAAGCGCATGCACCTCGGTGCGGGTGTTTGTGACGTGAAGGACAAATGTTTCACAGGAGGAAGTCAGGGCGACTTCTTTTTGAAACAATAGAGCCCTTATTCTGCTCCTCTTGTTGAACTCTGCTTTCAAGGTTGATCTGGAAAGCCAGATGGATACATCCAGCCTCCCATGCGGGGTGGGAAAAGGACATTCTTACAACAGACTACTCGTTGTGAGACAGTTACAATGTACGGAATCCCTACTAGCATCCCGCAGCATGGCTCATTATTTAAAAGCAAATAACTACCGTTTGCTAATAACGTGAAAGTGAGTGTAATCGCTGGCACGGGATTTCCCTTCAGAATGCAAGCTAAATTTGGTGTGTGAACGTTGCATGCGCCATGCAATTGGATGTTCCTACAGACTACTGAGTGATCAGGTGTGGAAGTGCATTCCTCTCCTTTTAAATAAACCTCTTTACCCTCTCTCAGGCACCTATTTGTAAATGGGAGTGACCAAATTTCATGCAGGAAAGCGGTACCCAATGGCTCGTACATGCCTAAGGCATAGTGTTTCATATATGAACTGAACTTAAACAATGGAAATGGTAAAGTGATCAAGCCATGGATAAGCCACACAGCTGAGTTCGATTCGGCCACAGAGAATGGTAAAGGTTCCAACTTTTCAATATGCAATAATGAGTATGTCGCATCCTTCATGGACATGAACTGTTGTTTATCAGTCATATTAAACGGCAGGAATAAAGATGATGTGCTCATGTAGTCCCAGGGAACTTTCCCAGCCATCAATGTTTGTAAAGTCCATGCAAACTGCATTAAAGAACGCAATTGATTTTGACCTTGGTATAAAACAGACATATCATCCTGAACAATGTCCACAACAGATGAAACAATATTATCTAATGTGTAAATTCTGGAAGAAAGGGTGTCAATGCTATTATCAATGACAGCAAGCACGTTTTCCAAATTTTCTTGATCAATAGCTCTTAATCTAGAAGCAGGTTCAATTTGAGATAATTTCCAAACTTCGTTGTAAACAGCATACACCCATCTTTTGGACCTGCCACCCACAGGGCCCTAAACAAAATTATTCAAATCTACTTTGTCATTCAATTTGGATAAATGAAGTTTAACAGATGCCAAGGTGGAATGTTGCAGCCAGGTTTGACATAACTTTCCTACAGAATAGGTAGTAACAGAATGGGAAGATTCAAATTGGGGGTCCACCCTAACCTGTGTATAACCAGGGAGCAGACCCAGAAAATGATGTTGACAGGAATCTGAACTTTTCTGCCATATTAACCATCCTTCAGGATCTAAGTCGGAAATGTTGAAGGATGTATTAGTAATGAATGACTGCAATTCATCAAGGGACAGATCTGTGTGATTATCCCATTTTGGATAAGCGCCCAGATCAGGAATAGTAGGGGAATTCATCTTTTTAGAAGTAGCCAATCCAAAGCAGGTGGTCTGAAAAATGGTAGAATTCAAAAAGCAACATGTGGTTCGGGATAGGGCATGCACGATGCAGAGCTTCTGTGCCTTGTACCTGCCAAGCTTTAGAACCCCAAACAGATTTAAGATCAATGGTATCTTTCCACAGCTCATAGCCCCCTATAGCCAAGTCATCCATAAAGGACTTCGAACACAATAATTTAGTGTGGGTCAATCTGACTTTGGAAGCTGACTCAGCAGCCATTTTAAAATAAAAGGCTTCAGGTCTAGATACACTGAAATCAGTAAAATATGTAAATTGTTTCACTAGAGTTTTGGGGCTGCCTTCAATTGGTGCGGGACAATGTTCCCATTGTGTATAATTGACAATATTTCTAAATGTATTTGCTTTATGCAGGAAATGATTGCCATAGTGTTGGTAGCAAAACAACTCTCCATAATTTGCTGTGTCTAAATACAAATCTTCAGCATCAAAAGCAGCATAATATTTCAAATCAGAATGTTTTGTTTCACAACATCCCCCATAGAAACATGAAGTACATTGGGGACATTAATCACCTCTGTGGGACCATGAATTTAAAATTTCACAGTATCCCATACAATCCCATCTACCACAGGCCAGGCAGTAATATTAACAAATGTCTGGTCTCTCTTCATGATGTGTGACGAGGAGTGGGGTGCCAAAGTTCCATCAATTAATTTAATTGCAGATCTTTCGGTTAGATAGTGTCCATTTACTAGACGAAAAAATACAACCACAAATCCAATCAACATAAACAAAAAAATAGATATGAGCACCAGCCAAATGTAAGTCCAAGGAGGAATTAAAAAATTTCTTTTAAACCAAACAGCAAAAATAGAAATTTTCGATGGGGCATTTGATGTTTTAGAGTTAGTGTCAAATGAAAAACGTGACTGGTCAAATGCACTTGATTGCACACCAGGTAACGACACATCTGTGGGATAGGTATACTCGGTATCTTCACCGGGACCACCAGCCGGTTGAGTCAATAAAGGATTAGTAACTGTATGCATCTCGATGGCAATGTCAGGCCTGTTGGTATTTGCCAGAGCCAAAACAGAATTTCTCAGCATTGCTGGACAAGAGACCGCTGGAGTCATACTAAGAAGAATCGGCCACTCGTTGTAGTTTGACATTGTCAACGGAGATGTACCTGTTATCCTTGCGACCAGGAAGTGGAGGTAAAATGACTGTTTTTGTACCCTGCACGCCAAGCACTGGAACTGGAGCACGATAAGAGGGGCCGAACTCCTTCTTGTTCTCCGCCTTCTCACGGACCAGGTCACCAATTCGAGGTAGCCAGCCAACTACCGGAATCTGAAGTGCAGCATCAGTTGTGGAGGGCAAGTGTTCCTTTGCAAGACTGTCTTGGGTCTCTTGTAGATTCTGTAATACAGCAGAATGATCATCTACATCAAAGGGGGAGGCCAATGCCGCCATGTCTAGACCAACAAGGTCCGGGACAAACATCTTTATGCCAAAGAGCATTTCGTATGGGGTCTGCCCACCCAGAGACCTTCTAGGGAGATTATTAAGTGCACGTTGAACGCTATACAAATGGGCCAACTAGTTCCTGCCAGTACCTAAAACCCTAGCTGTCAGGGATTGCTTTAAGTCACGGTTCATTCGCTCAACAACACTATTGCCCTCAGGCTGGTATGGAGACGAAAATTTGACTTTGACCCCCAAAGATCTCATGGCATCCTTGTACGCCTTAGAGGCGAATGCGGGACCCTGGTCTGAATGAAGGGTACCACACGCAAAAATTCCCACAAAGAAACGCAAATCCCTGATGATAGTTCGAGCATCAGCACTCCGTTGGCGCCAGACCCATAGAAATCGTGTGCACAAATCCACTGCAACTAAGATGTACTTATATGCAGTATCAGAGGAGAAAGGACCGCAGTGATCTAAATAAACACACACAAGTGGTTTATTAGATATGTACAACTGTGTTTGAGGTGGACGCGCAGCAGTGGAAGGTTTAATCTGCTGTCAAATGTCACAATTAAGGACATAGGCACGAGTCTGTATATACAATCTGCGCCACCATAACATTGTTGTAAGATAGTAACAGTCGCTGAAACGCTGGCATGGGCAGAAGCCATACCTTCGTGAGCGGCTGTTATCAAGGAAAGTCTGCAGTCCGCGTTGGGAATCAATCTGTCACCAACGTCGTTACTTCTCACATAGAAAACTTTATCGGAACTTAAATGATAAGAGTGTTTAGAAGGGAAACCCCAAGGGTAATTATCACCCTTCTCTGTTGAAGCAATTGCTGCCAAGATGTCATCATCAATCTTAGTTTTGGAGCTTGTAACTGCTGCTACTAAATATGTTGCCACTGCTGTTTTAGCTGCTTCGTCAGCGAAACTGTTGCCAACAGCGTGGACACCTACGCGTTGGTGCCCAAGAGTATGAATTACATTCACGAGCGGCAGACGTTGTTTAAGTTCTGGGACTCGAACTCAAAGCATTTTATGCTTGATTGTGCTACCTTTGGAATCACGATACTCATTTTGAGACCAAAAGAATAAATTGTCATTGAAAGACTGAACACAGTAAAAAGAGTCACTCACAATAAGAGTAGTCACTCGAGGATCAGCAAACTACAGTGCAAGCACCAGAGCATGTAGCTCTGCCAACTGGGCGGTACAATCACCCAATATCTGAGTGTGCACGACATCAGACTTGAATTCTCCCTTCACGAAAGTACCAGCCACTATTGCGCAGGCCGCTGAATATGCATGCTTAGATTCCGTCGCCGGTTGCGCCGAACCGTCAGTGTAATTGATACAATGGTAATCCTCAAGCGGGCGCAACGACAGAGAAGCTGGATGAACAAATTCATACTGCAAATACTCCTGGGTCTGCAATGAGGCATCAAAGATGTAAGTGACATCTGGAGACGTCAAAGAAGTGGCTCATTGTATCCAACGTGGATGCAAAGATTTAGAATTTGGTACACTGGCTTTTGTCACTGTATCTAGGGCAGGATACGGTGAGACAACCAACATGCCTTTCCCTTGCGACAGCGCTCTCTCTTTCAGAATCGCCATCTGCACTGCAGTCAAAACTTTTTGACAGTGGAAAAGCGCATTTCAGCTGAAGTGTACAAGTGTGACTTGTAAGCAATAGGGACTGTGTCTCCCTCATTAAACGTTAAGTACGTGAAACCCACTGTGCCTGGCACAATTCTTATTACGAGGTTAGTGTGGTTATCACGCATCAGTAAGTATTTAGAAGCAAGAAGATCTGTCTGCAAAGATTGCAGGATAGCTGAATGTTCTGACAGCCAGCTCGATTTGGAAAAAGTAGGTTGTACCAAGGCATACAGCGGCTTGATACGCTGGGCATAATCGGGAATGTAAGTACGCCCGAAATTCAAAAAACCCAGCAAAGATTGTAGTTTTTTCAGAGTTGTGGGAGCTCGCAAACATGCACATTTCTCCAGGAAGTGAGGTGCTAAACCTCGATCTTCGTTGTTGAGTTCAAAGCCCCAAAACAACACTGTATACTCTGCAATGTGTGATTTTGCAAAGTTAAATTTGTAACTGAAGTCCACAAACATAACAATGATGTGGTCAACGCGACACAGACGCAGCCATAATTCATTGTCTGTGAGATAGATATCGTCAACATACGAGTACGCATCAGGGTCAATGCTCTCCAACAGAGAGACTACACGTGCGGCAAAGACACCAGGGCTGTTTTTGTAGCCCATGGCTAATCTTTTAAACTTTTTCTATTTTCCGACAGAAGTAAAGGCTGTCCACTGACTGCTAATAGAGGACAGGTTATGGCTAGAAAAGCCATTGGAGATGTCAAGTGTGGTCTTAAACCTTTTTCTCACGAGACTATCAACGAGGGCAGAACTGTGGGTATTTTGTACCAAGCAGGTCCGACAATAAGAGTTCAAATGCTAATAATCCAAAACTAGGCGGTACGACCCATCAGGTTTGGTTACAGTGAAAAGAGGATTATTCATGGGTGACACACATGTTTCAATTACATCTTGATGTTACAACTGTTCAAGGATTTCTGCGATGTGAGATCTAGGTTCGCGGCGCATGGGATATTGGGGTTGTGGCTGGGGCATTGACCGTAATGGAATCTCATGGCTTGGCGACAATTTATCCCACCCAACCTGTGTACGGTACAACGCCGGAGCAAGCACCTGTGCCCACTCCTCTGCAAAGTTCTGAGCTTGCTCCTTCGACACAGTGTGCGCGAAAGATGGGAGGATTACCTGCTTCCCTCTGAGAGCTGCCAAAACGAAAGCTGGGGGCCAGTCCGCCTCTGCTAACAGAATGTCATATGTAGAGGTCAGATTTTCCCCCAAATTTTATGGTACGTTGTATGTCACCTTCAATTAAAAGGACTATGTCATATAGTCTGTCAGGGGGAGCCACTTTAGTGTCAGCAGTTTCTACAGTAATAAATGTGTCAGTTGCTGTCGCCTTCAGATATTGACGCAGTGCTTGCCGCACTATTGTAACCTCTACTGAGCTGTCTAGCAGTGTTAGTGCCCATGTCAGGTTCTGAAGCTGCGTTCTCACTATCTGTGGCATACCTCGCTGTTAGTGCAGCAACCTTCTTTTTCTGAAACGGGGGTCGTTGACGTGCAAACTCTTTCTGCTTGCCTTTACCATAAGCTGGGTGGGGCTGTTCACGTCCTTGGGGGCACCCCGACCCTTGCCACGTTCTCCTCCACCGGACTGTGAGACCGATGATTCCTGTGAAAAACGAGGAGAACGTTGTTCAGGAACCTGAAATCTATCAGGAGACCTAACTCCAGTGCGATCGCGCATTTCATAAGTGCATTCAGTAGTCACTTGAACCGGTGATGCAGGACGAGACTCGTGTTTCTGTTGCTGCTTTCCCTGTTTCTTAGTGTTAGACCTGGCACCTTGGCGTGAGTTTCCCTTCCACTTTTTGATGGTGTGCCTCGATTGTTTTGCTGGTGTTGTCCGCTCAGGGCACTGCGCCACGGCTAATCCGTGCCGCAGTGCAAGTGCTCCCGAAGTAAAATGTACCTGTAATTGATGTCCATGATTGGTTTGTTGGATTCACTGTCAGTCCCCAGTAGAGTGCACCAGGGGTGCCAGGGCTTGTGAATGCCAATGCTGCTGGTGGGCTTGCAGCGCTGGTTGCGCCACCCACAGAAAGCGGCCTTGTAAAGTGTGTCTAGGGTCTGCCACCGCAGACCCTGTGCGCGGTCCGGGACCGTCGCGCTGACTGCGCAAGTGCCCCCACTTGCCAGTCCCTAAACCTTCCCTTACCTACATATTAGCCACCCCTCTGGTAGGCCCAAGGGCAGGGTGCATTGTAGGCATAAGGTAGGACATGCCCTGATGTGTGTGGCATGTCTTAGTAGTGAATTACAGCCATTTCCGTTCTTCACTATTGAAGGCTACCTGCTCTCCATAGGCCAGAATGGGCTGCCGGGATCACGCCAACGCTGTGACCCCAGTGGACTCAGAGAGCATGGTAGAAGTGTCAAGTTTAGTATGCCTGAACTCAGGATGATAAAATACTTCTTGTAGTCAAGTTTATTTTAATATCCTGGGTTTGTAAATACTACTTTTAGAAAGTTAGTATTTACTGACCTGACCATCTCAGTCCGCCTCTGCTGTGTGTATGTGTTCTGCCTGGCAACAGTAAGGAGCAGGGTTGGGGAATCCCCAGAGACAGGTTGGCTGCCAGGTGGTGGGTAGAGAGGTGACACCTGGATGGGTGGGAGGAGTACACCTTGACTCTTGAATAGACCTGTGCTCTGCCACCACAAAGCCGGCGCCACCCCCTGTGGGGCGGCTGATGTCTCTGCCCTGCTGCTGAAAGGAAAGAGCAGAGTCACCATAACAAAGTGCTCCAGAACTGGACTGAGCCAGGCCTAGGCCCCCTGGCGCTAAAGAACAAAAGAATCATGGTATAAAAGTAGGAGCCTGGCTCCTAAGAAATCGGAATCCTGTTTACCACAAAGAACCTCTGCCCGACTAGAAGGAGAAGAAGACGCTGGAGGAGCTGGCCTGCTGCTTGCCTTGCTGAGAAAGGAGAGGAAGAGACTTACTGAAAAGACTTTGCTACTTTGTGCTTGAACATTCTCCAAGGGCTTGATCTGAGCTTGCCCCCTGAACTGAACCCCAGGACCAGTGGGTTCTCTGTGCTTCTTGCTCATCCTCCAATTCGAGCCGTGTGGGCATCCCGCTGGAAAAGAGACTGCGCCCCTCATCGCCCCTCCTAGGGCCGTGACACTCAGAAGCTCGCCTGCCTCAAACCCGTGAGAGCCCCGCTCCGTCCCGAGCCGCTCTCTGTCCCCGGGCCAGGCCGCCTGCCTCCCTGTCACCGTCTGCTACTGGAGCGCGCTGACCGCGCTATCACCCCTCCCGCCGGAAGCCGTCCGACGACTGTGATCTACGCCGGGTCATCCAGCTGCACTGACCGTGCCCTGCGACCCCGCTTCGCTATCCCCGGACATCTCAGGCCGCGCCGCCCCCGCTGTGGAGACCCTCCTGCACCGCCGTGCTAAAGGGTCGCTGGCCGCGCCTGCCTACGTGCCCGCACCTGCTGATTGAGGACCCAAGAACACTTCCCAAGCTGAGAGTCGCACCGACCTGTGCCGACTCTCCACATCACGAAAGAAGTTCCAGCATCGGGCTCGGGTCCCGCAACGCCTTATTTCCCCATTCGCAGGAGCCGATCGCTGTGAGTACTGGAACCACAAGTAACATTTGCCAGAGACTACAGAGTCTCCATTTGAAGCTACGAACAGAGAACATTTGCCTGCTTTACAACCTGGTGGCATAGCGAAAACGTTATTGGTCTTGTGATAAGTCTGCTGAGATATATATCCTTATTTTTACATAAAGAATCATATTTTTATATATATCCAAGTCTGGTGTCCGTTTCTGGGGGGATTGATGTATTTACTGTGTGTACGATTGTAAGTGCTTAACCACCAACGCCTGAGGAATCGCCTTGGCTGCTCACGCCACGCACCTAGAGGGTGAGCAAGGGTCATTCGCGAGGGGTTATCCTGCGCCCTGACGTGGAGGAGAGGGTTCCTGCTTGACACAAGGGCAACCTTGCGCCAACCAGAGATCCCCGACTCTAACATTGGTGGCAGCGGTGGGATTTCGGATTTGCACTTGTAATTTGCATACAGTGAATTATTAATCACCAGATAGTGAGAGCAGACCAAATAACGCAGCCACAGGTTTTTAGTTTTTGAACTTTGTTGAGACATCTGCCATTACTGCAACCATGCCTGGCTCGCTCTCTGCTGGAAGAGCGCTCTCCGTGATTTCTGGAATAGATGAGGTGGATTGGGAGAGACTGGAAGGTTACACAACGGAGCAATTGAAAGGCTACAGTGTAAAATTCAGAGTTCCCCATGCTGGATTCAGGAAGAAGAACCAGTACCTCAAGGCGCTGAGAGCCTGGAAGGAGTCACGAGACCCACGGAATGCGGGGGACATCGTTCCACCCGACAATCTTGAGGAGCCCAGCAGAGTCCGGTCGCCAGAGGAGCTGGCAGACAGGGCAGCCGACAGGGCGCATGCAATGGAGATGGCAAAGTTGGCCGGACAAATGGAAATGGAAAAGCAGAAGTTGGCCCTGGAGGCACAACAACGCCAAATGGATCATGATATAAGATTGAAGGAGTTGGAGCTGAAGGCGAAAAGTTTGGACACCGCTCCTTCTGGTGGCAGCGCTCCACCAGCGCAGGTAGAGTCCAAGGTGTACATCCCCAAAGATGTAGTAAAGGAGTATTTTAGAAAGGATGACATAGGGCAGTGGTTTAGAGCCTACGAGGTGGCCATGTCCTCACACCGGGTCCCTGAGAAAGACTGGGGAGCGGGGTTGTGGGGAAGGTTCCTTGCGGAAGGGCGGGACACCCTGTTAGATTTGCCCTTAGAAGTCCAGACCTCATACCCCCATATGAAGGAAGCTTTAATGACCAGGTATGGGTTAACTCCTGAGCTATATAGACAGAGGTTCAGGGAGACCAAGAAGATCCCTGAGAGTACGTATGTGGAATATGTGACCTTTTTCTGCAGAGCGCTGGATGGTTGGGTGAAGGGTAGCAAAGTGAATGATTATCAAGGGCTACTTGATTTAATTGCATGGGAGCACTTGTCCAGTCAATGTTTTCCTGAGCTACGCCAGCACCTGATAGATAGCAAGCTGTCCAACCCGAGGAAGCTTGCTGAGGAGGCGGACCGCTGGCTCAGCACCAGGGTCCACAAGGGTCAAGTGGGAGACTCCGCCAAAGGTGGGCACGGTCCCCAGCAGAAGAGTGGGGGGGACAAGGGTAAACAGAAGGGGTTCCAAAAAGGCCCCCAAAGTAATTCCCAAGGGAACCAGCAGAAGGGTTCTCAGCCTCCCCCACCCCCGCAGCAGAACGGGGCCCCGACAGGTAGACCTGTTCCAAAGGGGCCCTTCAATTGTTATAGGTATGGTGACCCGGGTCACATTGCCTCTGATCCTAAGTGTCACCTGTTTGGTAAGACCGCACCCACTGGTGCCCCACCCCGGCAAGTAGCTAGTGTTAACTTTGGGGAGGAGGTAGCAGTCCAGGAGGGTGGGGGTCCCGGGCAGATGACCCTAGTCTCGCTAGGAGACAGTGAGATGGTCCCTGTAACCTACCTGCCCTCTAACACTAAGAAATATGGGCAAGTGGTGACCATCAATGGAAAGAAGGTTGAGGCTCTTAGAGATACAGGAGCCAGCGTGACCTCGGTGAGGCAACACCTGGTGTCTCAAGAGCAAATTGTACCCAATGCCTACTGTAGGGTTGTCAATGCTGACAACGTAGAGAGTCGTTGTCCAATGGCTCAAGTTCCCTTTGAGTGGGGGGAGGTCTCTGGTACTCTACAAGTCGCTGTGAGAACTGACATGCCTGTAGACTGTCTGCTAGGGAACGACCTGGAGAGCTCCCCTTGGGAAAAGGTGGAGAAGACCACGCATCTGAGGATGGTGGGTCTACCCGACTGGGCGTGCGTGACCACCCGGTCCATGGCAGCCAGTAGGGGTGTTGAGAGGGTCCTGGAGCCTGAGGGAGAGGTCCAGGAACCGGCCTTAGGGAGAAGGCGCAGGAGGCGCGGGAAACCGGCCCCCGAAGTTCCCACGGCCCAGGAGGAAGCAGACCCGGAGGGGGATGCTCTGGAGCCTACCGGGGAACAGATCGCCGAACTGGGAGACTTGCCTGAGCTGACCCATTGGCAGCGAGAAGGAGGTCCCTCCAGGGAGGAATTCTGCAGGGAGCAGAAAGAATGCCCTTCTCTCGTGGGTATGCGGCAGCAGGCTGCAGACCAGGCCAATGGTGTTCAGGCCAAAACACACTACGTGTACTGGGAGAGTGACCTCCTGTATTCCGAGCCTAAGGCTGCTGAACCTGGGTCAGCCCGTGTGCTGGTGGTACCCCAGAAGTTCAGAACCTTCCTACTGGGGCTGGCTCACGATGTGCCTTTAGCAGGACATTTGGGGATGGACAAGACCTATGACAGGCTTGTCACCCACTTTTACTGGCCCCAAATGCATAAGAATTCAGATTCCTACTGCAGAACCTGTCAGACTTGCCAGGCAAGTGGTAAGAGCGGAGGGAAGCACAAGGCTCCTCTGCAACCTTTCCCTGTGGTCGGTACGCCATTCCAACGAGTGGGTATTGATATTGTGGGGCCTCTGGATCCCAAGACAGCCCTGGGCAACAGGTTCATCCTGGTCTTGGTGGACCATGCCACCCGGTACCCTGAAGCCATCCCTCTGAGGACAGTGACGGCCCCCGTGGTGGGACGGGCACTGATGGGAATTTTCTCCCGAGTGGGATTCCCTCTAGAGGTGGTGAGCGACAGGGGGACCAATTTCATATCCACATATATGAAATCCCTGTGGAAGGAGTGTGGGGTAACTTACAAGTTCACCACTCCTTACCATCCCCAAGGGAATGGGTTGGTTGAGAGATTCAACCGAACCCTCAAAGGCATGATCATGGGCCTGGACGGTCCAATGAGGCATAAGTGGGACGTCCTCTTGCCATGCCTGCTCTTCGCTTACCGAGAGGTGCCGCAGAAGTCTCTAGGGTTCAGCCCCTTTGAGCTTCTGTATGGTCACCCGGTAAGAGGACCTCTGAGTTTGGTAAAGGAAGGCTGGGAGCAATCTCCCAGGAAACCTCCCCAGAATGCATATAGTTACATGCTGGCCTTCCGAAACCAGACTCGGCGTTTCAGGCAACTTGCTGAGGCAAATCTGGAAGCCAGCCAGGAGGAGATGAAGCGGTGGTACGACCGGAATGCCACTCTGGTAGAGCTTCAACCTGGACACAAGGTGTGGGTCTTGGCCCCAGTGGAGCCGTGTGCACTTCAGGATAAGTGGACAGGTCCATTTGAGGTTGTGGAGCGCAAAAGTCCTATCACCTACTTGGTGGACATGCAGACTCCCAGGAACCCTTTGAGGGTCCTACATGTTAACCGCCTTAAGCCCCACTTAGAGAGGACCGAAGTGGGCATGCTGCTGGCCACTGATGATGGAATGGAAGAGGAGACCGAGCCCCTTCCTGACCTCTTAGTGGCCTCTGAGAAAGATGGGTCAGTGGATGGAGTTAACCTCTCACCCACCCTGACGCCCGAACAACAGGAAGATTGCCGCCACTTGCTGGGACAGTTTTCCGACCGATTCTCCCTGGTTCCTGGTGTCACAGATTGGTGCGTCCATGATGTGGACACAGGAGACAGCTTACCTGTGAAGCACAAGGCTTACAGGGTAACTGACAGGGTCAGAGCTTGCATTAAGGAGGAGGTCTCCAAAATGCTTGCGCTAGGGGTGGTTGAGTCCTCCAGCAGTCCTTGGTCCAGCCCCGTGGTCTTGGTCCCCAAAGCTGCTGCGCCGGGAGCCACACCTGAACTCCGGTTCTGTGTGGACTACAGAGGACTCAATTCAGTAACGAAGACTGACGCGCACCCCATCCCCAGAGCTGATGAGCTCATTGATCGGCTGGGGGCTGCCCGGTTCCTCAGCACGTTTGATTTAACGTCTGGGTACTGGCAGATCGCCTTGACCGATGGGGCCAAAGAGAGGTCCGCATTCTCTACACCAGATGGGCACTTCCAGTTCCGAGTCATGCCATTTGGGATGAAGAATGCCCCTGCCACCTTTCAGAGGTTGGTCAACCAGGTACTGGTTGGGCTGGATGCGTTCAGTGCCGCCTACCTGGATGACATCGCAGTGTTCAGTGCCACCTGGCCCGAACACCTGCGCCACCTTTGGGAAGTGTTGATGGCCCTGCGCCGAGCAGGCCTCACGATCAAGGCAAGCAAGTGCCAGATCGGGCAGGGTTCCGTGGTGTACTTGGGACACCAAGTGGGGAGTGGCAAGGTGGCACCCTTGCAACCCAAAATCGAGACCATCCTGGCTTGGGAACCCCCCAAGACGCAGACCGCAGTGAGGGCCTTCCTGGGGCTCACTGGGTACTACAGGAGGTTTGTCAAGGGCTATGGAACGATCGTTGCCCCCTTGACAGAGCTGACTTCTAAGAAGCAGCCCCGGAACGTGATTTGGACTGACACCTGTCAGAAAGCTTTCGACACCCTGAAGACTGCCATGTGCACGGCGCCCGTGCTCTTGGCCCCTGACTTCTCCAAGGAATTCCTAGTACAGACAGACGCTTCAGAGCATGGTGTAGGGGCTGTTCTCTCACAGATGACTGAGGAGGGCTGGGACCAACCCGTAGCCTTCATCAGTAGGAGGTTACTTCCCCGGGAAAGTAGGTGGAGTGCAATTGAGCGAGAAGCATTTGCTGTGGTCTGGGCGCTGAAGAAGCTAAGACCCTACTTGTTTGGGTCTCACTTCCGGGTTCAGACGGACCACAGGCCCCTCAGATGGTTGATGCAAATGAGGGGTGAGAACCCGAAGCTGTTGAGGTGGTCCATCTCCCTACAGGGTATGGACTTTACGGTGGAACACCGTCCTGGTACAGATCACGCCAACGCTGACGGTCTGTCCAGGTATTTCCGCCTTAGTGACGAGGAACCCCCTGGGCAAGGGTAGTTCTCCCCACATTTCAGCTGGAGGGGACACGTGTTAGACCTGGCACCTTGGCGTGAGTTTCCCTTCCACTTTTTGATGGTGTGCCTCGATTGTTTTGCTGGTGTTGTCCGCTCAGGGCACTGCGCCACGGCTAATCCGTGCCGCAGTGCAAGTGCTCCCGAAGTAAAATGTACCTGTAATTGATGTCCACGATTGGTTTGTTGGATTCACTGTCAGTCCCCAGTAGAGTGCACCAGGGGTGCCAGGGCTTGTGAATGCCAATGCTGCTGGTGGGCTTGCAGCGCTGGTTGCGCCACCCACAGAAAGCGGCCTTGTAAAGTGTGTCTAGGGTCTGCCACCGCAGACCCTGTGCGCGGTCCGGGACCGTCGCGCTGACTGCGCAAGTGCCCCCACTTGCCAGTCCCTAAACCTTCCCTTACCTACATATTAGCCACCCCTCTGGTAGGCCCAAGGGCAGGGTGCATTGTAGGCATAAGGTAGGACATGCCCTGATGTGTGTGGCATGTCTTAGTAGTGAATTACAGCCATTTCCGTTCTTCACTATTGAAGGCTACCTGCTCTCCATAGGCCAGAATGGGCTGCCGGGATCACGCCAACGCTGTGACCCCAGTGGACTCAGAGAGCATGGTAGAAGTGTCAAGTTTAGTATGCCAGAACTCAGGATGATAAAATACTTCTTGTAGTCAAGTTTATTTTAATATCCTGGGTTTGTAAATACTACTTTTAGAAAGTTAGTATTTACTGACCTGACCATCTCAGTCCGCCTCTGCTGTGTGTATGTGTTCTGCCTGGCAACAGTAAGGAGCAGGGTTCGGGAATCCCCAGAGACAGGTTGGCTGCCAGGTGGTGGGTAGAGAGGTGACACCTGGATGGGTGGGAGGAGTACACCTTGACTCTTGAATAGACCTGTGCTCTGCCACCACAAAGCCGGCGCCACCCCCTGTGGGGCGGCTGATGTCTCTGCCCTGCTGCTGAAAGGAAAGAGCAGAGTCACCATAACAAAGTGCTCCAGAACTGGACTGAGCCAGGCCTAGGCCCCCTGGCGCTAAAGAACAAAAGAATCATGGTATAAAAGTAGGAGCCTGGCTCCTAAGAAATCGGAATCCTGTTTACCACAAAGAACCTCTGCCCGACTAGAAGGAGAAGAAGACGCTGGAGGAGCTGGCCTGCTGCTTGCCTTGCTGAGAAAGGAGAGGAAGAGACTTACTGAAAAGACTTTGCTACTTTGTGCTTGAACATTCTCCAAGGGCTTGATCTGAGCTTGCCCCCTGAACTGAACCCCAGGACCAGTGGGTTCTCTGTGCTTCTTGCTCATCCTCCAATTCGAGCCGTGTGGGCATCCCGCTGGAAAAGAGACTGCACCCCTCATCGCCCCTCCTAGGGCCGTGACACTCAGAAGCTCGCCTGCCTCAAACCCGTGAGAGCCCCGCTCCGTCCCGAGCCGCTCTCTGTCCCCGGGCCAGGCCGCCTGCCTCCCTGTCACCGTCTGCTACTGGAGCGCGCTATCACCCCTCCCGCCGGAAGCCGTCCGACGACTGTGATCTACGCCGGGTCATCCAGCTGCACTGACCATGCCCTGCGACCCCGCTTCGCTATCCCCGGACATCTCAGGCCGCGCCGCCCCCGCTGTGGAGACCCTCCTGCACCGCCGTGCTAAAGGGTCGCTGGCCGCGCCTGCCTACGTGCCCGCACCTGCTGATTGAGGACCCAAGAACACTTCCCAAGCTGAGAGTCGCACCGACCTGTGCCGACTCTCCACATCACGAAAGAAGTTCCAGCATCGGGCTCGGGGCCCGCAACGCCTTATTTCCCCGTTCGCAGGAGCCGATCGCTGTGAGTACTGGAACCACAAGTAACATTTGCCAGAGACTACAGAGTCTCCATTTGAAGCTACGAACAGAGAACATTTGCCTGCTTTACAACCTGGTGGCATAGCGAAAACGTTATTGGTCTTGTGATAAGTCTGCTGAGATATATATCCTTATTTTTACATAAAGAATCATATTTTTATATATATCCAAGTCTGGTGTCCGTTTCTGGGGGGATTGATGTATTTACTGTGTGTACGATTGTAAGTGCTTAACCACCAACGCCTGAGGAATCGCCTTGGCTGCTCACGCCACGCACCTAGAGGGTGAGCAAGGATCATTCGCGAGGGGTTATCCTGCGCCCTGACGTGGAGGAGAGGGTTCCTGCTTGACACAAGGGCAACCTTGCGCCAACCAGAGATCCCCGACTCTAACATTGGTGGCAGCGGTGGGATTTCGGATTTGCCCTTGTAATTTGCATACAGTGAATTATTAATCACCAGATAGTGAGAGCAGACCAAATAACGCAGCCACAGGTTTTTAGTTTTTGAACTTTGTTGAGACATCTGCCATTACTGCAACCATGCCTGGCTCGCTCTCTGCTGGAAGAGCGCTCTCCGTGATTTCTGGAATAGATGAGGTGGATTGGGAGAGACTGGAAGGTTACACAACGGAGCAATTGAAAGGCTACAGTGTAAAATTCAGAGTTCCCCATGCTGGATTCAGGAAGAAGAACCAGTACCTCAAGGCGCTGAGAGCCTGGAAGGAGTCACGAGACCCACGGAATGCGGGGGACATCGTTCCACCCGACAATCTTGAGGAGCCCAGCAGAGTCCGGTCGCCAGAGGAGCTGGCAGACAGGGCAGCCGACAGGGCGCATGCAATGGAGATGGCAAAGTTGGCCGGACAAATGGAAATGGAAAAGCAGAAGTTGGCCCTGGAGGCACAACAACGCCAAATGGATCATGATATAAGATTGAAGGAGTTGGAGCTGAAGGCGAAAAGTTTGGACACCGCTGCTTCTGGTGGCAGCGCTCCACCAGCGCAGGTAGAGTCCAAGGTGTACATCCCCAAAGATGTAGTAAAGGAGTATTTTAGAAAGGATGACATAGGGCAGTGGTTTAGAGCCTACGAGGTGGCCATGTCCTCACACCGGGTCCCTGAGAAAGACTGGGGAGCGGGGTTGTGAGGAAGGTTCCTTGCGGAAGGGCGGGACACCCTGTTAGATTTGCCCTTAGAAGTCCAGACCTCATACCCCCATATGAAGGAAGCTTTAATGACCAGGTATGGGTTAACTCCTGAGCTATATAGACAGAGGTTCAGGGAGACCAAGAAGATCCCTGAGAGTACGTATGTGGAATATGTGACCTTTTTCTGCAGAGCGCTGGATGGTTGGGTGAAGGGTAGCAAAGTGAATGATTATCAAGGGCTACTTGATTTAATTGCATGGGAGCACTTGTCCAGTCAATGTTTTCCTGAGCTACGCCAGCACCTGATAGATAGCAAGCTGTCCAACCCGAGGAAGCTTGCTGAGGAGGCGGACCGCTGGCTCAGCACCAGGGTCCACAAGGGTCAAGTGGGAGACTCCGCCAAAGGTGGGCAGGGTCCCCAGCAGAAGAGTGGGGGGGACAAGGGTAAACAGAAGGGGTTCCAAAAAGGCCCCCAAAGTAATTCCCAAGGGAACCAGCAGAAGGGTTCTCAGCCTCCCCCACCCCCGCAGCAGAACGGGGCCCCGACAGGTAGACCTGTTCCAAAGGGGCCCTTCAATTGTTATAGGTGTGGTGACCCGGGTCACATTGCCTCTGATCCTAAGTGTCGCCTGTTTGGTAAGACCGCACCCACTGGTGCCCCACCCCGGCAAGTAGCTAGTGTTAACTTTGGGGAGGAGGTAGCAGTCCAGGAGGGTGGGGGTCCCGGGCAGATGACCCTAGTCTCGCTAGGAGACAGTGAGATGGTCGCTGTAACCTACCTGCCCTCTAACACTAAGAAATATGGGCAAGTGGTGACCATCAATGGAAAGAAGGTTGAGGCTCTTAGAGATACAGGAGCCAGCGTGACCTCGGTGAGGCAACACCTGGTGTCTCAAGAGCAAATTGTACCCAATGCCTACTGTAGGGTTGTCAATGCTGACAACGTAGAGAGTCGTTGTCCAATGGCTCAAGTTCCCTTTGAGTGGGGGGAGGTCTCTGGTACTCTACAAGTCGCTGTGAGAACTGACATGCCTGTAGACTGTCTGCTAGGGAACGACCTGGAGAGCTCCCCTTGGGAAAAGGTGGAGAAGACCACGCATCTGAGGATGGTGGGTCTACCCGACTGGGCGTGCGTGACCACCCGGTCCATGGCAGCCAGTAGGGGTGTTGAGAGGGTCCTGGAGCCTGAGGGAGAGGTCCAGGAACCGGCCTTAGGGAGAAGGCGCAGGAGGCGCGGGAAACCGGCCCCCGAAGTTCCCACGGCCCAGGAGGAAGCAGACCCGGAGGGGGATGCTCTGGAGCCTACCGGGGAACAGATCGCCGAACTGGGAGACTTGCCTGAGCTGACCCATTGGCAGCGAGAAGGAGGTCCCTCCAGGGAGGAATTCTGCAGGGAGCAGAAAGAATGCCCTTCTCTCGTGGGTATGCGGCAGCAGGCTGCAGACCAGGCCAATGGTGTTCAGGCCAAAACACACTACGTGTACTGGGAGAGTGACCTCCTGTATTCCGAGCCTAAGGCTGCTGAACCTGGGTCAGCCCGTGTGCTGGTGGTACCCCAGAAGTTCAGAACCTTCCTACTGGGGCTGGCTCACGATGTGCCTTCAGCAGGACATTTGGGGATGGACAAGACCTATGACAGGCTTGTCACCCACTTTTACTGGCCCCAAATGCATAAGAATTCAGATTCCTACTGCAGAACCTGTCAGACTTGCCAGGCAAGTGGTAAGAGCGGAGGGAAGCACAAGGCTCCTCTGCAACCTTTCCCTGTGGTCGGTACGCCATTCCAACGAGTGGGTATTGATATTGTGGGGCCTCTGGATCCCAAGACAGCCCTGGGCAACAGGTTCATCCTGGTCTTGGTGGACCATGCCACCCGGTACCCTGAAGCCATCCCTCTGAGGACAGTGACGGCCCCCGTGGTGGGACGGGCACTGATGGGAATTTTCTCCCGAGTGGGATTCCCTCTAGAGGTGGTGAGCGACAGGGGGACCAATTTCATATCCACATATATGAAATCCCTGTGGAAGGAGTGTGGGGTAACTTACAAGTTCACCACTCCTTACCATCCCCAAGGGAATGGGTTGGTTGAGAGATTCAACCGAACCCTCAAAGGCATGATCATGGGCCTGGACGGTCCAATGAGGCGTAAGTGGGACGTCCTCTTGCCATGCCTGCTCTTCACTTACCGAGAGGTGCCGCAGAAGTCTCTAGGGTTCAGCCCCTTTGAGCTTCTGTATGGTCACCCAGTAAGAGGACCTCTGAGTTTGGTAAAGGAAGGCTGGGAGCAATCTCCCAGGAAACCTCCCCAGAATGTATATAGTTACATGCTGGCCTTCCGAAACCAGACTCGGCGTTTCAGGCAACTTGCTGAGGCAAATCTGGAAGCCAGCCAGGAGGAGATGAAGCGGTGGTACGACCGGAATGCCACTCTGGTAGAGCTTCAACCTGGACAAAAGGTGTGGGTCTTGGCCCCAGTGGAGCCGTGTGCACTTCAGGATAAGTGGACAGGTCCATTTGAGGTTGTGGAGCGCAAAAGTCCTATCACCTACTTGGTGGACATGCAGACTCCCAGGAACCCTTTGAGGGTCCTACATGTTAACCGCCTTAAGCCCCACTTAGAGAGGACCGAAGTGGGCATGCTGCTGGCCACTGATGATGGAATGGAAGAGGAGACCGAGCCCCTTCCTGACCTCTTAGTGGCCTCTGAGAAAGATGGGTCAGTGGATGGAGTTAACCTCTCACCCACCCTGACGCCCGAACAACAGGAAGATTGCCGCCACTTGCTGGGACAGTTTTCCGACCGATTCTCCCTGGTTCCTGGTGTCACAGATTGGTGTGTCCATGATGTGGACACAGGAGACAGCTTACCTGTGAAGCACAAGGCTTACAGGGTAACTGACAGGGTCAGAGCTTGCATTAAGGAGGAGGTCTCCAAAATGCTTGCGCTAGGGGTGGTTGAGTCCTCCAGCAGTCCTTGGTCCAGCCCCGTGGTCTTGGTCCCCAAAGCTGCTGCGCCGGGAGCCACACCTGAACTCCGGTTCTGTGTGGACTACAGAGGACTCAATTCAGTAACGAAGACTGACGCGCACCCCATCCCCAGAGCTGATGAGCTCATTGATCGGCTGGGGGCTGCCCGGTTCCTCAGCACGTTTGATTTAACGTCTGGGTACTGGCAGATCGCCTTGACCGATGGGGCCAAAGAGAGGTCCGCATTCTCTACACCAGATGGGCACTTCCAGTTCCGAGTCATGCCATTTGGGATGAAGAATGCCCCTGCCACCTTTCAGAGGTTGGTCAACCAGGTACTGGTTGGGCTGGATGGGTTCAGTGCCGCCTACCTGGATGACATCGCAGTGTTCAGTGCCACCTGGCCCGAACACCTGCGCCACCTTTGGGAAGTGTTGATGGCCCTGCGCCGAGCAGGCCTCACGATCAAGGCAAGCAAGTGCCAGATCGGGCAGGGTTCCGTGGTGTACTTGGGACACCAAGTGGGGAGTGGCAAGGTGGCACCCTTGCAACCCAAAATCGAGACCATCCTGGCTTGGGAACCCCCCAAGACGCAGACCGCAGTGAGGGCCTTCCTGGGGCTCACTGGGTACTACAGGAGGTTTGTCAAGGGCTATGGAACGATCGTTGCCCCCTTGACAGAGCTGACTTCTAAGAAGCAGCCCCGGAACGTGATTTGGACTGACACCTGTCAGAAAGCTTTCGACACCCTGAAGACTGCCATGTGCACGGCGCCCGTGCTCTTGGCCCCTGACTTCTCCAAGGAATTCCTAGTACAGACAGACGCTTCAGAGCATGGTGTAGGGGCTGTTCTCTCACAGATGACTGAGGAGGGCTGGGACCAACCCGTAGCCTTCATCAGTAGGAGGTTACTTCCCCGGGAAAGTAGGTGGAGTGCAATTGAGCGAGAAGCATTTGCTGTGGTCTGGGCGCTGAAGAAGCTAAGACCCTACTTGTTTGGGTCTCACTTCTGGGTTCAGACGGACCACAGGCCCCTCAGATGGTTGATGCAAATGAGGGGTGAGAACCCGAAGCTGTTGAGGTGGTCCATCTCCCTACAGGGTATGGACTTTACGGTGGAACACCGTCCTGGTACAGATCACGCCAACGCTGACGGTCTGTCCAGGTATTTCCGCCTTAGTGATGAGGAACCCCCTGGGCAAGGGTAGTTCTCCCCACATTTCAGCTGGAGGGGACACGTGTTAGACCTGGCACCTTGGCGTGAGTTTCCCTTCCACTTTTTGATGGTGTGCCTCGATTGTTTTGCTGGTGTTGTCCGCTCAGGGCACTGCGCCACGGCTAATCCGTGCCGCAGTGCAAGTGCTCCCGAAGTAAAATGTACCTGTAATTGATGTCCATGATTGGTTTGTTGGATTCACTGTCAGTCCCCAGTAGAGTGCACCAGGGGTGCCAGGGCTTGTGAATGCCAATGCTGCTGGTGGGCTTGCAGCGCTGGTTGCGCCACCCACAGAAAGCGGCCTTGTAAAGTGTGTCTAGGGTCTGCCACCGCAGACCCTGTGCGCGGTCCGGGACCGTCGCGCTGACTGCGCAAGTGCCCCCACTTGCCAGTCCCTAAACCTTCCCTTACCTACATATTAGCCACCCCTCTGGTAGGCCCAAGGGCAGGGTGCATTGTAGGCATAAGGTAGGACATGCCCTGATGTGTGTGGCATGTCTTAGTAGTGAATTACAGCCATTTCCGTTCTTCACTATTGAAGGCTACCTGCTCTCCATAGGCCAGAATGGGCTGCCGGGATCACGCCAACGCTGTGACCCCAGTGGACTCAGAGAGCATGGTAGAAGTGTCAAGTTTAGTATGCCTGAACTCAGGATGATAAAATACTTCTTGTAGTCAAGTTTATTTTAATATCCTGGGTTTGTAAATACTACTTTTAGAAAGTTAGTATTTACTGACCTGACCATCTCAGTCCGCCTCTGCTGTGTGTATGTGTTCTGCCTGGCAACAGTAAGGAGCAGGGTTGGGGAATCCCCAGAGACAGGTTGGCTGCCAGGTGGTGGGTAGAGAGGTGACACCTGGATGGGTGGGAGGAGTACACCTTGACTCTTGAATAGACCTGTGCTCTGCCACCACAAAGCCGGCGCCACCCCCTGTGGGGCGGCTGATGTCTCTGCCCTGCTGCTGAAAGGAAAGAGCAGAGTCACCATAACAAAGTGCTCCAGAACTGGACTGAGCCAGGCCTAGGCCCCCTGGCGCTAAAGAACAAAAGAATCATGGTATAAAAGTAGGAGCCTGGCTCCTAAGAAATCGGAATCCTGATTACCACAAAGAACCTCTGCCCGACTAGAAGGAGAAGAAGACGCTGGAGGAGCTGGCCTGCTGCTTGCCTTGCTGAGAAAGGAGAGGAAGAGACTTACTGAAAAGACTTTGCTACTTTGTGCTTGAACATTCTCCAAGGGCTTGATCTGAGCTTGCCCCCTGAACTGAACCCCAGGACCAGTGGGTTCTCTGTGCTTCTTGCTCATCCTCCAATTCGAGCCGTGTGGGCATCCCGCTGGAAAAGAGACTGCGCCCCTCATCGCCCCTCCTAGGGCCGTGACACTCAGAAGCTCGCCTGCCTCAAACCCGTGAGAGCCCCGCTCCGTCCCGAGCCGCTCTCTGTCCCCGGGCCAGGCCGCCTGCCTCCCTGTCACCGTCTGCTACTGGAGCGCGCTATCACCCCTCCCGCCGGAAGCCGTCCGACGACTGTGATCTACGCCGGGTCATCCAGCTGCACTGACCGTGCCCTGCGACCCCGCTTCGCTATCCCCGGACATCTCAGGCCGCGCCGCCCCCGCTGTGGAGACCCTCCTGCACCGCTGTGTTAAAGGGTCGCTGGCCGCGCCTGCCTACGTGCCCGCACCTGCTGATTGAGGACCCAAGAACACTTCCCAAGCTGAGAGTCGCACCGACCTGTGCCGACTCTCCACATCACGAAAGAAGTTCCAGCATCGGGCTCGGGGCCCGCAATGCCTTATTTCCCCGTTCGCAGGAGCCGATCGCTGTGAGTACTGGAACCACAAGTAACATTTGCCAGAGACTACAGAGTCTCCATTTGAAGCTACGAACAGAGAACATTTGCCTGCTTTACAACCTGGTGGCATAGCGAAAACGTTATTGGTCTTGTGATAAGTCTGCTGAGATATATATCCTTATTTTTACATAAAGAATCATATTTTTATATATATCCAAGTCTGGTGTCCGTTTCTGGGGGGATTGATGTATTTACTGTGTGTACGATTGTAAGTGCTTAACCACCAACGCCTGAGGAATCGCCTTGGCTGCTCACGCCACGCACCTAGAGGGTGAGCAAGGGTCATTCGCGAGGGGTTATCCTGCGCCCTGACGTGGAGGAGAGGGTTCCTGCTTGACACAAGGGCAACCTTGCGCCAACCAGAGATCCCCGACTCTAACACTTAGTTTTCCAATTTTGTTTAGGAAAAGCTGGACGGTCATCTTTAGTAGACTTAACCATCTGAGTTTGCGGCTGCGCTGTTGTTTTAGCAAAACTTAACACCCAAACTATTGCGGCCAATGGTCTTATAAGCCCCCGCAATAATTTTCGGTAACTGTCGGGGTTTATCAACGTCGTCGACGAGGCGCAGGGCATTCGACACTTGAAAGTTAACTGCATCTCCCTTGAAGTTAGCAAGGATGAGTTCAGCAACTACGTCAAACACGCTGACAAGCCTCATTCCTAACTCGACCGCCACCTCCGGACCGTGCTGATCCTGAAAACGCTTGATCACGGAGGGCAGTACAGTCATAGACGGTGTGCCGAAGCAATTCGAGTAGACCGCTGCAAACACTTTACCCCAGTTCTCACAATTAGTTACCTCTGGGACTAAGTCTTTCTGCAAACTAATGGTAAGGATCCTGTGTTTTTCCACAGGAGTAGAGTTTGGAAATACCGCTTCCAGCTGGTCAAATTTCTCAGCAAGCCAATAAGGCATATCGTCCTTATCCTGGGGGCGCTTGCCCATAACCGAATTAACCATGACAGGACTAATAGTAATCCTTGCCGGGCCAGCTGGTTGCGCCGCAACCCCAGGTGCCCCCACCTGAACATTGCGAGAGACGTATTGCACTAAAGCCCGATGCACCGCAATCAGGGTGGTGTGGAGTTGACATGAGTCATCCAGTGGGGCTAGCAAATATCGTGGATGTGGTATGAACCCAGCCAAGGCTGGCCAAGTGGCCCTGGAATAGACAAGGGACCCAAACGAACCGGTGTAACGGTGTGGGGGAGGGCGCCATTGAACCAAATAAGGTGCTGCCAAGCAGAAATGGGAATTTCCTGCATCCTATACGGCGTGTAATTTGCTGGGACCGCCATAGGAGTGTATGTGTGAAACGTCTTATCATCCGCATTCACCTCCAGAAAAGTAACCCAAGAGTAAAACAGCTCATAGGGAAACGATGCATCTGCACTCACTACAGAGATAATAGACATCCCATCGTCAGGCACCCCGAATTGCGTCAAATGACACCAGAGAGGTGCACGACTATGCGAAGCAATAGTGACTGCAGCCATAAGGACACAGAGAAGAAAAACAATCGATTTTAAACCGTAGCACAAAAAGGGTATAAGATAAAATGAAACCTTTTTAATTGTCAAGCTTGAGAGAACCTATATATATTAACTATTTAGGTAGGTTTAAACCGTCACTCCCGTTAACCGGAAACAAGAGTGAGGGTGTTGTGGGCAAATATAAGCACTACTAAGGCGTCTCAATCATAAGATCAAAACGTTAGGTGCGCCATGTTGCGGGGATTCTGCTCATGCATAGAACTATGCGCAGGAAACCCTATCCGACTAGCATCAGTGCGAATGATTAGACAACAAAGAACAAGCGACTTAGAGTACTCTCAGGAATGGTGGGAATCAGAAACACCTTTTCGTTATTATTCTCACATCAGTCCACAACAAGAGTAATCAGAGACATGGAAAAGTTTAAAATGTTTATTTTTAACTACGTGCTCTAAGGTGCAGTACTTTGGATAACATAAGCAGACAAATGATTAAAAATAAAACCATCAGCATTGTTACAATACCATAGAAAATGAAGGGAGAAATCATATTAAAAATGATAGTGGAAAACAAGTCCTATAATACTTTGTGAACCACCCTCCCTTGGCTAGTAAACTAGTTTTTATAAACTAATAGAAGGTCTCTAGGTTTGAATGGGGAACCCCATACCTCAAAGATCAGCTTAGGTGAATCACATCACAGGATCAGCTCTGCTCTCTTTGTCTGGAAAGGTTTTTCTCCAAGTGCCTGTATCGTGCATGCAAATGCAATATTAAAGGCACCCGAGTTTCAGATATTTGCAGCTGTGTGCTCGTTGTGTCTAGAGCGTGGGCCGACCAACCTCAATTCAAGAGCATTCATTGTTATTTGACCTTGACGGCTTCTGCACACAGTGTTCAGACTAAGGTCGCGGTGCACGTCTAGGGATGTGAACAACAGACCGTTCTCATGTGAATAAAAAGCAAGCAAGCAGTTTTACTTGTAATAACAGCTACCTTTAGTGTTGTGTGCAAAAGCAGCAAAGTGGCAAAATGGTGTTAACTTCTAAAACCCTTACGCTAACATAGCAATGTGTGCACATAAAACCCTGTCTTCACTACAGGTGCTGGAGGCAGCATCTACGTTATGACTCTTTGCTTTTGGTGTTTGCATATAAAACCACTTCTTTAATTTCAATTTCCTCAATAAACAAAAAACGTCAATTCTAGTTTGCACATAGTCTAGATTTCTTGATGGACAAAATGATAGGCCCAGTGATAGCAATTTAATATCAGTGGGCGATAACTCACGTTTTGACAAGTTGACCACTGTCATTTCATTCCCCTCTTCGCCCTTGTTGCCATTACCACTGGCTTGTTGGGATCTTCTTTTCCTTCTTGTCCTTGCTTTTTGGTTCCTCTTGTTTCTCTTGTTCTTCCTCGGATTCCTCATCCCCTGCCTCTCTGAAAATCCTGCTCCTCACTTTGTTGATTTCGTTTCACTCTGACGAATTGGAAAATATATACTTTGGATAACATGTGCATGGCAAATTAATATATTTTATGTTGTCTCCTAAATGAAGAATGAAGGAAAAACATTTCAGTATGCCAGTTGATAAACTGAGGTATTTGTTTTGAAAGACATTACAAAGTGGCGCTCACAGATTTTTTCATACAGAACGTGTAAAGTGCGTTTGTCCTCTTTCACTGTGAATTGTTATATGTATGTAAGTGGAAGTATGGGGACTCAAGCCATACCGTGATCAAGCCGAAAGGTGAAACACGTTGGTAGAGAGCATTTTCTGCAAATAAACTAATCAAGCATCCTGGGGTGTCCTGGAGTTTTCTTGAGGAAAGGAAATTTGGTTTGGATATATATCCATATATAATGAAAAATCACCCTCCAAAAGATAAAGATCAAATCGGCACTCCTGTTGGTTCCACTCGAGTTTATTGGCATAATCATCTAAATGTTTCGTCTGCCAAAACGCAGCCTCGTTCATGACGACGAGCACCATTTTCTGAAACCTACCATCTCTGTCACACATGTACTTTGTGGAGAACATGTGTGACCTAGATGGTAGTAATGCACTTCATTCCATGTACAGTTGATATTTGCAACATACCATGCATCACCTTCAATTGTTTGTACTCCATGTAGACCGATTATCATGCTGTACTTATATCTTTGATTCCAATATTTGAAATTGTTTACTGCCACGTTTGCACAAACTGTGGACACACTGGTGCATCATTGGCGGCTATTTGGCTGACTTGCATTGCGTGCCAAAATTTAAAAAGTTTCAAAAATATGGTGCACTGGCATGACAGTCATTTTTGGCATATGTATGTAATTTGGGGGCACATTTATGCTTAAAAGACATGTTTTATTTTGTTTATCATTATAGGCCCAGTCTTTCTTTGATTCGTAAGAATGTAGCTATCTTAAATTCCACAAGTCTGTCTATTATGATTACTCGTGTATTAAATTTTTTCAAAAGGAATTAGGGGACTTTCACTGTAGGTATGTCACTTTGAGAAAGACCTGCCAGGTCGATGTGCAGGCCCTTACTTGTGCAGCTGCACGAGTGTGTCTATAACATATATATATATATATTGAGGCATCAGAACCTACAACTACGTTACATGTGTCTATGTCAATCTGTTAAGGGATCTTGATGACCTAGATCAGAAGTCTTCAAACTTTTTTGCTCCGAGCCCCCACTAAGCAAAATGTTTTAATGTCAAGCCCCCCCAAAAAAACTTTACGGCAAGGATTGGGTGAATGGGAGGGAAAGGGCTGAGCGTAGGGGGCATGGATTATGAAATCATTTCAGGAGTAATTTTTCAATAGCTCCTTAACCACTCAGGACTGAAGTCATCATTTGTGCAGCAAGTGTAGTTGCTTTGAGGACCAGTAGTGTGAGGGGCTCACAACACCTCTACTATAGGGGGCAGTATTTTGGGGTCAATAACTGTTTTTGTTTGATTCATTTGCTGTTTTCCTATCGGGAATACTGCGCAAACTGGTCTGCACCACAGGCAACTCATCAGGCTCATTCAGAGACGTCGAAGAGCACGCCTCTGCCATTCTTATCTTTAAGGTCCTGTTGATTTGCTCCACAATGCCTGATGCCTCTGGCCTGTAGCTACAGTGCAATCTCTGATCAACATGTAAGGCAGTATAGAACAGCTTCATGATCTCTCTATGGAAGTGAGTTCCTCTATCCGATTCCAATCAAGTTGGAAACCTGAAGCGTGGTATATGCTCCCTCAACAATAACATAGCTACTGCGAGACTATCACACCAGCTAGTCGGATAAACTTCCACCCACCGTGAAAAGATGCACACTACAACTAGAATGTACCTCAACCAATTGCATCTAGGCATCTCAATAAAATCCAGTTCAATTTGGTTACAAAAGCCCAACCTTCCAATGTGACTTAAGGCAACCACAGTTTCCTTTCCAGCATTCATCTGTTGACATGTAACACATCGGTGACACACTGTATCAGCAAACACACGAAACCTCGCACCATTGCATCTCTCCCAATGTGAACTGCTCCATGAATCTGTCTTGCCATGGGACCCTCAAACAGTCTGTTAACACTGCTCTATAGTCTGTCGAAACCCAAATGCTATAATCTCTCAACCTGCTTTGATCCAGCCAGCTTCTTCTTGGTCTGACAATTTTCCCTGCAGTCGCCTGATCTTATCCGAGGTATCCACTATGGCTAACATCATGCTGAGCTCAGTTCTCTCTGTGCTCTCGCCTGAATATTCCCCATTAAAAATGCAAACATCAATAGCACAAAAGCAGGCAACTTTGTCCACGTACCTGTTTCCACTGTCACAAAATCCTTCCCCTTCCCATGGGGAGCACACTTCACGTCCGCCACTTCCTTCGGCTGTTGCAACAGCTGTCTCACATACTCTCCAATTCTGATGGGAGATCCTGGTGACGTTAAGAACCCCCTCTGTGATCATAGCTGTCCGAAGTCATGCCAACCCCATGGAAACATGCCATGGTGATAGCGCTTCTGAAGAAACCAAGATGTCCTGAGAAATTACAGACCGATATCTCTGCTTCCCATGGTATTTAAGATTCTGGAAAAACACGTCAACGCAGCCTTTTTAGAGTCTCACAACCTATTACACCAGTCTCAGACTGGCTTCAGACCCCTTTTGGGAACGGAACCTGTCCTCATCTCCGTAGTGAAGGAATCTAAAAAGATTATGGATAAGGGAGGAGCAGTAGCCATCATTCTCAGTTTAGGAGCATAGGAGTTTTGGGGGTTGCTATAGAATGGATACAATCATATCTTAGTGGTAGAACTTTTCAAGTTTCCTCAGGAGAAGCTACCTCCAGGTGTCGACCGCTTAGGTATGGAATTCCGCAGGGATCATTCCTGAGTCTGACCTTATTCAACGTATATATGAGGCCATTAGCGGATATAATTCTTCCCTTCAGGATAAAAATTGTCACCTATGCGGATGAAACCCAGCTAATGGTCTGTCTAAAACACCCGCACAATGCCAACTCTGACTTGGAAGCCCGCTTGGAGAGGTTGGCTACATGGATGCAAAACTCCTGCCTTAGGCTCAATGGCGACAAATCCGAAATCATATATTTGGGTAATTTACCCAATACTGATTTCAAACTACAATGGCCAAGCTGTCTAGGACAAGCACCCACACCCAAACCTAAGATCAAAAGCCTGGGAGTGGGGCTTGACAAATCATTAAAGTTTGATCAGCAAGCTGTGGCAGTGGCCGGTACTTGTTACAGCATCCTCAGAATGCTGAAGAAAATTCTTCCCCTTCTTCCCAGTGGGGCAAGAAGAACGGTGGTCCAGGCCCTGGTTCTCTCATGCCTGGACTACGGGCACTCCCTGTACCTGGGAGCGCCCAAGTCAATCATCAGGAAGCTCCAAGTGGCACAGAACTGCGCTGCCAGAATGCTGCTTGGAGTGCCAAGAACTCAATCGGCGAAGCCATGCCTGTAAGCCCTACATTGGCTACCCATTCGGGAAATAATTAAATTGAAATCCCTCTACATAGCTCATAAAACACTGATGGGTAAAGGTCCTACCATATTTAACTCCCGCATTACCTTCTACCATCCCAGGAAACTTTTCCGCTCCTCAAGCATGAGTCTGGCCACAATCCCTAAAATTCATGGGGTACATAGTGGGGGCAGCTCTTTCTCGTATTGTATAGCCAGGCTGTGGAATACACTTCCCTTGCATCTACCCTCAGAGACCCACCTCCTCACCTTCCGGAAGCACCTGAAAGATGGCTATTTCAAAATCTCAGCTGGTAAACGCACCCCTCTCACTACTATGCCACTAGCGCTGGATTGCCTCTGGGTAGCTACGCGCTTTAGAAATGAAAACTAATAATAATAATAATGAACCACACCAAAACCATACTGGCTATCGGTATAGATGGTGACTCGGATTTGATCAGAAACAAGACATGCACGGGTCACAGCAATGAATTCTGCTACTTGTGAGGAATATATTCCCTGTAGACAAGCCGCTTCCACAACTATAGAAATAGCACAAACTGCAAAAGCTGCTCTCAGGTAACCCTCCTTGTCTCTTAGGCAAGAACCATCAACAAAAAGGACTTGGTCTGATTCAGGTAGAGGTTCATCGACAATGTCAGGTCTCGGTTTGGTACAGAGTTCAGTCACATCCAGACAGTTGTGGTCCTTACACTCTTCTCCCTGAGCATTAGGAACAGGCATAAAAGTAGCAGGATTTAACACAGAACATCTCTTCAATGTGATGGTTTCAGATGCCATCTGAATCTGCTCATACCAGGTGAGCCTGTTGTTAGTCAGGTGCTGTGTTTTGATTCTCGACATCAGGAGCTCAATTGAATGTGGAACATAAACAGTAAGAGGATGACCCATCAAAATACTTTCACATTTTTCAATGCTGACACCAGTTGCAGCAACAGATTCGCAGTAGTCCTAAAGATCCGTGCAACGCTGCAGCTACAGGATCTAGTGTAGATGAAAAGTAGGTCACTAGTCTACGGACACCCCCATGTACCTGGGTGAGTACAGATATAGCACAACCCTCCCTTTCACAGCAATATAATGAAAATGCTTTTTTGTAATCAGGCATTCCTAGAGATGGAGCACGACACAGGCTTTCTCTCAGCTCCAGGAAGTCAACCCGGTAGTCATTATTCCATGGTACCGGATTGCTCACATCATTGTGTGTCAATCTCTGTAAGGCCTGTGCCCTCAATGAGAAGTTTGGGATCGATTGTTGGCAGTGGCCAATCATTATATAACTAAACAACAGGAGAGAGAGGGAAGCTACTGGAGCCACTCTTGATCCCCCGGACAGTATTATTTAAACAACAAAAGAGTGTATCCAAGAATTAAAATAAGCTAGCAAAAAGAACTCACTGTGTTTTAAAAGAACCCTCACTCACCAACCTAGTTGGTGACATGCTTCATCATTGGGTTCCCACCAGAAAGGCTGAATGCCTCTCCGGTGTGCTACAACGTCTGATTACAGCAGAGCTGGTTTTTGTGAAGTCAGTGCAAGTTGTGAATAGTGCAAGGAGTGAAGTTAAAATGGTGTCGCAGTTTAATCCAAAAATAATTTTAATGGTGGAAAACTGGGCACTGTTAAAAAGGTGCGTCGGATGTGTGGAAAATGGTTTTAGTAGACCAGTTACATCCTAGTGTACATAGAAACAAATGGTCAACATGTTTCTGCTTATTAGTATATTAAGCAAAGCATTTGTCAGGAACAAGGAGGACTACCACGGCGGTATGCCCTCACTAAGGCGCACCCTAACTTGTGGAGTCAAGGCCCGCTTAAACTCACGGTTCTTATGTTACCTTCAGGATTTCTGAAAGCCTTTATATCTGTTGGAACAAAAAGAGACAAACGAACAAAATAATTCACAGCGTCCACGTAAATCATAGAAAATGTCCCATTGACAATGTGTACTAGATGGCTATCTTGCATGCTATCTATTGTGCTCTTTGTAATTACAGCAGCAAGATTAGCTAGTGAATTAAAACCGGCAATAAACAATAACCGGTGGTGTTTCTGTCTTAGCACAATTCATTCAGTGCTTATTTTCACGATGTACTCTTGAAGCTCAGAGACAGCAAAACCCACGATTATGGTAAATGGGCGTAAAATTCTGCCATTTGGCACAGGGAATATACCGGCAATCTCGTGGTTGGAACCTTTATTTAAATAAAAAATTGCCACTGATGCTGCTCAGAAGGGGTAAGACTACTGAGTATTGGTGGCGAAGGCAGGCTTAGTGCATAAACAATAGGAAAACATGGGTCTTTATAAACAGGGTCAGGTAGAAAAATAAAAGTATGCTTGAGCTTACGTGAAGTAAGGATTAACCTCACTACATGAGTTCTGGTGGGGGGCAGGACTTGTAGTCAAACTCTGTATAGATGAAAGAGTTTAAGCATCAGTTAGAGGATGGTCTGAAACGACACCCTTGCTACAAAAGGTGTTCCTTCATGGAAAACAAAAGTAACTTACTTCATCAAAGTCTGCCGCCCGCTGGACACCCGCCTGTACCCTCCCGAGGACTCCGAAGATAACGTGTCCTTTACGGTGGAGGTATCATATAGGAAGAGTCCAGCTGGCGCGACGGTGTGTTCACGTTAACATCCTGACTTCCTTTTGCGTAGTAGACGGATTCATTTTCACGATCGCCTAAATACAGCCTGGAGACACCTTTCTCTTGCCTTTCTCAATGCAATGACCCAAATACTGGACTTCAGACAAACAGTACTGAAGTTTGCTCGGGGACACCTTGTGTCCAATTTCTGCCAAGTGGTTGAAAAGAGCAACGGTATCATCCCTAGAAGCCTTTTCAATCTCTGAAGCAATCAGGAGGTCATCGATATACTGCACAAGTACTGAGCATTGCGGCAGCACCAAGCTCTCAAGATTCTTTTTCAAGATCTGGTAAAAGATGGATGGACTCTCAGTATACTCTGGTGGAATACACACGGTTCTTCAGACGGAACGGGAATAAAAATTGGCTTTCCTCATGTAAGGGTATCGAAAAGAACACTTGGCACAAGTCAATCATGGTAAACCATTCAGCTTCACAAGGAACTTGAAACAGGATCACAGCTGGATTCGGTGCCACAGGACAACATGGAATCACAATCAAATTCACCTTTTGTAAATTCTAGACAATTCAGTACTTACTGCTCGGTTTCTTCAATCCCATTATAGGTGAATTGCACAGACTTCTTATTATCTCTTTCAGTATTTCCTGCACACTCATGGACTCAATCACAGGTGTATTCCCCTCCACCTGACCAACCGGGGTCAGGTTGTACTGGGGCGTTCTTGGAAATTCTGCATTAGGCCTGATCTTTATGTGGACTGGCTCGACTCCTCGAATCAGTCCTATTTCTTCCACTGTGAAGTCCCACACCACAGAAGAGATGGTGTCTCTCAGGTCACATGGCATTTCATGCACTGTTAGCACGGGAAACATGTCTACACAATGATTTGGTTCACTAGTTTGACTGCAATGGCATCATCATTAGTCTGCAGTTCTATTCCCCTAGGCATAGAATAGATGGTACAATTCAGTTTGCACAAAAGATCTTATCCTATAAAACAGACTGGGCTTGAATCACACACCACAAACTGATGTCACTCCAGGAATGTTCCTATTTTCACTGGTATCTCTTCTGTCAGCGGGTTTGTCATTCTCCTATTGGCAACTTCTACAACTTGGGTTGATTGTCCCGAGAAGTATAGGCTTGGGACTACTGCGGATCACACATTAGAATGAATAGCACCAGTATAAATCAAGAATGTAGTGGGATGACCGTCTACATTTGCCGCCACAGACGGCCCACTCTGGTCTACCTCTAAGACTGCTCCAAGTGTACAGTCTTCCTCCCCCCTCAGGCACCATCATTGTTACAGATCCAGATCAAATCCGTCCAGAGTTTTCATAAAGGGCCTTTGGTGATACGCTTGATTTCTCTGTGAGATTCTCGAGTGGTTGGGGTACCTGTAATAACTGATTCGGACCCCCCGCCATTAAAGGATTTAGGAATTGTCACTGAGGGTATGACATCAGGCACCTGTGTAATTTCCTCTTCCTGTAACTGATTTGCTGGATTTGTTCGACATGCAAGCTTCCAATGCCCTATTTTGTGACAATAATGACAAGCGGTGGTTTTCTTTAGCATACTGATGTCTACGCCTGGCGTTCCCCCATTTGTCTGCACCTGTTCTACCCTTTTCGTATTTCTCATATAAATCAACATCAACTTGTCCTTCATTCTCCTATACTTGGAATCCACTTCATCACTACAATATCTCTCATACCGTAGGATCTCGCCAACGGACTTGTTTTGCCAGCAGATTAAATGCTATTGATTCATGACACTAATCTCCGGTCTCAGAACTAGCACAAACTTGGAAACAAACTGTCCTGTATCCTTAGGGTCAAGAGTATCTAACCCACTGTACTGCTTGAAGGCTTGCAAAAGCCATTCATAATAGGCATGTACTGATTCCTTAGGCTCTTGGATGGTTCGATCTATCTTCACCCAATCGATATCTTGTGGAGCGATCTTAGACTGTAACCATGTAATTACCTGTTCAAATTTTTTCAGGACTAAAGGTGAAGGACCATGAGTTATTAGATCTCTATCCGGTTCAGTAGAAGGCCAATCGATAACAATTTTACAAGCAGGCCATAAGTCACTAGGAACCACAATGTTAAACAATGTGTTCAAATCAATCCACAACGCCTTTGAAATATTTACAAAGTGATCAACTTGCGTATACCATTCTGCAGGTTTCTCCTTTTGCCGAGGAAAATCATTTGTGAATGCTGCCATGTCACCCCTGCTCCAAGGCACATGCACATAACCTCTGCTTGGTATCTCTCGCAATGGGTAAGCCTCAACTCCTGGTATACCCCCTTCCGGAGGCAGCGTTTCTCCCACCACTATCCTAAAATTATTTTTCTTTGACCATCTTTCGTCCCATTTGTCAAGCATGCTCCATGCGCGTATCCCTATGACCAGCTCCCAAATGTGTATTTTCAAACCTACAACTCTTTTCTCTTCTAACTCCTGATCACTGATCAATTTAACCTGTGATTTGCCTGTAACATATTCGTTTTCGACAAATCTACATCATATTTTTGGGCCAATTCTGTCAATTTCTCATGTGCTCGCCTTGCTTTTCGAGTGACATCCTTTGCCACAAACAATAATTCATCCTATTTATACTGTTCTATCCTTTCTAAAGGCAAATTCCCACTGATTATTTCATCCACATCCACTTTCAATCTCACTACGTCTAGCAATTTCGCCCTTACTGCAGCTTTGTTCGTCCTCTGGCTCGATATGCTACTCTGTCCTCCTTCTTCACTGATCCGATTCCTCTGTCAGTTTTCCGATGCTGGGGTCTGTAAGGCATGCTGATTTCCAGAGGCTCCCTGATCTGCGCCTATCTCTGGTATCCTTCCCACATTTCCTCTAACTGGAGCTTCCCACATTCTCAAATCTGAATTTGAATTCGCCAACGACACAGATCGTATTGGACTAGACCCAACACGTACCTTTGAAGGATCTGCAGTTGCTGGCAATGGGGTACTAGCTTCTAAAGGCACCATAAATGGACCGTTTCCATTCATAGTCACATTTCCCCTGAGTTGACCCTTCTCCCAATCCTGGCCGCTGTTGACTAGCATTTTCCACTAAACTCGGATCATACACAGAGACTACAGGTCCGATGGTGACCGGTACCATAAGGTCTTCCGGTAACCACATAGTAGCACTGACTCCACTTGACTCTGCACCTCCAAGTACTGGTATCCCTGTCCCTTCTGCTCCTGTTGAAATCTTTCCCACTATTTCCGCGCTAGGGCCTGTCTGTGGCGTTGCCATCCTTTCCAGACTTGCAGCATTCGCCAGTTCTCCCCTTTCCTCTTCCGAATGTGGGTTATATGGTGGAGGACGCTCTGCTAAGAGTCGGTCCAACAAACTATCATCAGTATCACTCCCATCATCTCCATTCCTACTCTGAGCGTCTCCCTCTTTCACCAGTAGTGTTTACTCTCCACCGCTTCAACTGTGCATCCCATCGTGCATCCTGATATGCCTTCATTGCCCTCCTCATCTTCTCCTGAAATCTTTCACTGTTCTTTGCATGAGCTGCTCGCATCTAATCATCTAATGCCTCAAACTGTGTTGGTCTAGGTGGAGGCGTTAATGAAGACATCACTCCCCTCAACTGATATAACACCTCCAATCGAAACGACGCACAATGCGGAAAAGGCAAATCCCCCTCTTTTTCAGTGATTTTGTGCCAATTTTGAAGCCAAACTATAGTTGGAGTCCTACATTTGTTGCCATGTAATGTGCCGGGGTATCCTCGAGTGGTGCTTTCTCACCCACTTGTGTTACCGC
Source organism: Triturus cristatus (assembly GCF_964204655.1). Lineage (NCBI taxonomy): Eukaryota > Metazoa > Chordata > Amphibia > Caudata > Salamandridae > Triturus > Triturus cristatus. The sequence goes on from NC_140587.1 coordinate 285,787,937, forward strand.
TCCCCGGTATCCTCTGCAGAGATCATGTTATACTTTAAATATTTGTATGGTTAAATCCAATGTTCCCTTCAACCTACAAGATTTCCTCTCTTCAACTTCCTGATGATCTCCAACCAATCCTAGCACAGCGTTACACAAATCAACCTATCTCGAAGCAGCACACTCTGATGTTATCCTTTCCTCCTAGCAGTGGTTCACCCTCCTTCACAATTTCTCCATAGAGATTCACTCACGCAATCATCAAAACAAGTAATTGTCTGCCTTTCTAAAAGATCGATAGAATTCAATTACTCAAGAACATTCACACACAGCGACCCTTGACCTGCGCTGGTCACCTGAATCAATATAGTCCACCCCTGTAAACACGGTTTCCCACACGATCCTAACAAGTCCACTCGCACAAAGCTCCCTGTCTCAGGTGGGTTGTCGATGGCGCCTCACGACATCCCTTCGAACCAACGGCCAGACAACTATAACACATCAGTGTTCTCTACACCACAAATATATCCCGGGATCATAGGCTACATCGGAACCCGATAACTAAAATAAAACTCTTGGACCGAAACCACATTCACTCGACTTTCACACCAACTCTGAAGACATCACGCAATCAAATCATCACCGCAATCTAGCACACAACGCATCCCTATTGATACTCACTACTCCGTTCACCGCTGTTCTTGCCGCACCATCAATCTCCGTTGGTCTCCACCAAAGTCTGTCGTTCTTCACTCTCAATCATTGGGCTCTATTTTGGGGCTCTATGGGTCTAAATCTTTTCTAGAGTTTTCTAGATTCGCCCCTCACTTCATTAGACAACCATCCTACACTGCTACCAATTGAAGGGAACCGGGTTTCACGTTCCAGATTTACTCTGGAACCCTTGGCCGATGTCTCTTTTTGTCTGCATGAAAGTGTGGAGGGGAGGAAAATCGCTAGCCAATCATTCATTACTGTTCCAATGAACTATGACCCCAAAGAATCACAGACTCACGATCCAAAGTTTTGTTCGTTTATTACAAAGCCAAAAACAGTTAGACATACAAGCACCTCAAGACGAGGGTATAGAAATACATTAGAACTAATACAAAGACAAACCTACGAATGAAATTGAGACGGTGCAGCATGCACAGAATAATCAGTTCCAGAATCAGGATACATAAAAGAATGGCTCCGACGTTCACATTTCTCTTCATTGGGGGTTCGTAGGTGAAAAGCATTAATCTATCCCTACAGTACAGCTAACGCAACATCTCTACTTAGCCTTTCCCAAGCTAGTTCTGTAAAGGTGTCAGCACATGAAAACGTCCTAAGAAGTCCGTTCACTGGATAAAGTAGCATAAAGCTACAGAGCTCATTCTAAGATTCTCTCTTTCTCAAAGCAAGGCAGAAGTCCCCGGACTCTGTCCCTAACTTCAATACAAAACCTTCAGGTAGCGTCCCAGAATACACTTCGGCATCACCCCATCTAAGCCAGCCACCTCCTTGTAGGTAACTTTCAGTGCGGCAGCGATGCTCCTAGGCCTTAGCTCAATGACCTTGATTCCCAGGCTCTCTCCAATGAGAAAGAACACTGTCCCTCATTATCAGCATAGCTGTTCAATGTATCTTCTCCTCCCTAAGCCTAACTCCTAAAACAAAGACATTATTCTAACGAACAAGGATGAATTTCTCCACCTGCAACAGAATTGTGAGAAAAACAAATTCCATATGCACATGAAATTCACTAGAGAGTCTAATACAAGAGCTTTCAAGGAAAAATACAATTCAGGCCTGCAGAAATCGGCCAACATAAGAAATGGCATTTAATTTCATAAAGCACACATATAAGTGAACATTATTACTGAGCACATTCAAATCAATGCATTACATAAACACACAAATTACGAAAACTTTTGTTAGCCACAGGTACAGTTTTACACATTAAGGTTTTCATCTAGCCACATGTAATTGCAACGTTGATGTCTTCACTTTTACACTGAAACACCCGTAACACTTCACTTTTCACGTTATTACAGTGTACGATCTAATGACCCAATGTTAGCACAATAAAGGCTTATATGCAGGCGCAAACTACCCATGATTATAGTGCACCCCTAAAAATGAAAGAGCAAAATCGGGCTCTAACATCTGTGAACGTCCCAGGGGCGCGGGCCAGAACGTGGTTAAACTAAGTGCGCACGTGGAAGAGTTGTGTATACATATAAGGTATTTTTTTATTTATATTTAATAATCATGTTTGCTCAAAAATACTTGGTTACTTTGAGCCCATTATTAGTGTGGCGTACCCCCTCACCTTTTTTTTGGTTTCTTATTTGTGGCTTGTGGAACGACTTTATTTCATGCAGCGTGCAGCTTGGAACTTATTTTTGTTCATGAGGCAGTTCCACTGTGATAGACTATGACTGTGTATTTGTATGGCTCATCCTAATTAGTAACAAGCATTTGCAATGCAATAGGTCTCGCATTTGCGAGAGTTTGAGTTATTGGCATTGTAAATGACAGTGCCTTTTATTTATGTGTTGGGTTTTAAAAACATAACTAAAAGGCATTGTGATTTACAATGCATATAGCTTAAACTCTCGCAAATGCGAGACCTATTGCATTGCAAATGCTTGTTAACAACTTGATAACCGTAAATGCGCCATTTCTCTACCATTCTCCCCTGATTTTGTCTACTTGCTGTTGTTGATACTGCACGGAGGAGGGGGGCATTTCCCGCAGGAGCGACAGAGAGAAGTGCCACCCGGCACAGAGTATGACTGATTTAAAGTAATTTCCTCCCAGGCTTCCAGACAGGGTCCTGAAACAAAAAAATCCGGCAGCTGCTGGGAAGCCCCCAAGGCATTCTGTTTAATTCCCGTCCAGAAACTGTCACAACGTAATGAAGAGAAAGAGAGATGGGTGTAGAATCTTCCCAGTCATGGCTCATTCACTGAGGCAGCCCTCATTTGCATACGCATCAGTCGAACAAGGAGGACAATGAGCACGCCTGGGATTATGGACGGGAAAGTGACTTTTATTGTTGTGTGTTCGGTGAATAATTGGTAAAGTATGCGTGGACATGGTGGCATCAGCGCCGAGCTTTGTGCAATTCTCTTCTCTTACTTTTTATTCAGCGATTTATCATCATTCGGGGTGTCCAGTCCAAGGACCTTCGTCTGGGAGCGAGGCGCGTGAAAACTTCAAGTAAAGACAAATGACCTGGGGGAAACCGAATAATTTAATGAAAATGCAGTCTGTGTTTCTTCTTGTTCTGTAAACAAGTTTCCAACGTGAAGGCATGCACCCTGTGGAAGACGTTCTACTGCTTCCTAAAGCTATAGGTCTGATCCAATGAGCTTTCAGTGGGAGCCGGGAAGGTGATGCGCCAGACAAGGTACAGTGACCTTGTGCAGGACAGTGTCATACTGGGACTGGTAAATTCTGCATCGGCCTTGAACTATCATTTGCAAGTACAGCATGTTATTTTTACACTGATCAGGCAATGCAAATGTGGCTTTACGAATTGTTGGCGCAAGTGTCGCTGCAAATTGCTTGAAACAAATCTAAAGTTACCCTGCACCAATACAATTTACGTAAAACAAGCAGGAGCTCCTGCCAGCCATCACATGTTTCCAATTTACAAACTCTATTTATGCACCTACGAGCTGGAACGACACCCCTGAACCCATGAGCACAGCCCCAGCTCTGATCCATTCAGGAAAGAAATTAAGAAACACCCCATCCAAAAAGACTACATCACGATGCAGTAACAGTCCGCCTCCTCTCTCAGGACCTGACTGCCCGCCCAGTCTCTCACTGACTCTAGATTTTTCCTTATCACTGAACAGTGCTGTGCTCCCTTTCGGCTAGGTGTGCACAAACTCCAAAAAATACAGAAATATCTATGCAAACTCTTTCCTTCAAGACCCCACTTACATTTTGTGCTTAAGAGGCAATGCTTTCCAAGACCATCTGGTCACCGTCCCTAAGGGTCATCTGGGCCCTCCATTTCAATTTTTGCCTCTGAGTTGTGCTTGTATAATTTAGAAGTCTCTGGTGCTTTTCGATTTCTTTGGCAACATTGAGCATAATTGAAACATTTTAGTCCCAAAAATAAAATTCGGAATTTCTACAAATGAAACATTTATGGGATTTCATTTCCTGCAGATAGTACTTAGCTAAGTCTTGACTCCATATTGTATTGAATAATAATTCTATGGATCTACCGATGTTATTGAGGAGTTGCATAGTTCCTGTGTTTCTCAAATGTAACAATTATATTGTTGCTGGGATGGGGATGTACGTGAATATATTTACTTCTACCTCTACTATCTCAACTGCAAGTAACAATTAATACCATTACGCGGATGTGGCTTTGCCTAGAGTCCACGACTTTGGGGCTGGGGAATCGGGTTTGAGTCTCCGCTCACCACCCTGGGATTGTTATGTTATGTTACCGAGTAGTTATAGTGCACACATCCACCATAAGGTCTCTTGGCGCTTGAGCTACAGAAGCAAAATCCTAGTTATGCTCTCTGACAGATCAATCTTAAGCCATCCTGAAGACCTGAGTCTTCAAGGGTGTCCTAATGGAAAAACAAGAAGCAGACCTGATATTGGAAGGTAGAGTATTCCAGATACGAGGAGCAAGTGCTGAGAAACTGGAGCAACCCAACGTCTTCTTCTTAAAGAAAGGAATAGACAGAAGATTCAAATGGGAAGATCTTAGATTCCGACCAGGTACATATTTGTGGAATTGGGTTAAAATAAAGGTTGGGCTACAACTCTGTAATGATTTAAAAACAATGGAGAAGGGCTTGAAGACTGAGAATTGCTCAATTGGTAGCCAGTGCAACTCCTGCAGAAGGGGCGTAATGTGACACCTGTGAGGTAATTGACACAAGAGCCTAGCAGCCTGATTTTGAACTAATTGAAGCATGCCAACTAAGACCTTAGGCAGTCCCAATTAGAGTGAATTAGCATAGTCAACTCTAGAGATGACCAATGCGATGATGACGTGTTCTAAAGCCTCAAAAGAAAGAAGTTTGTAATTTTTCTAATTTTCCAGAGTTGGAAATAACAGGCAGAGACTATAGCCCATACCTGGGGTTTCATTGTCAATCTGGAGTCAATCACAACTCCAAGAATTTTGACTTGAGCTTGGGAGGAGCGCCCATTGAGACAGGCCAGAGAGCAGCATTCCACAGGTAGAGTTGTTTACTAATGATAAAAATTCCAGTCTTATCTGAATTATCTGAATTCAATATAATTTAAGTTGGGTATTATTCATCCATTCCTGGATGAACACCATTGTATCCTGGAAGGAAGATTTCGATTCCGCTGAATCCTCAATGGTAAAGATCAGTTGCATGTCATCTGCATAATTATATGTTATGTTATGTTAAGTTAAAAAAAGTTTTCTAAAGCCTTCGTACACCGGTTGGCTTCATGGCGCTGGTTCTAGGAGGGGCTGTTGCTGAGTCAGTCATAGTTTATTCGTAGGCCTGAGTATACAGCCAAGTTTTAAGAGATTTTCTGAATTTTAGTAAATTGGTATTAGACCTGATTTCCACGGGAATGGAAGTCCAGAATCTAGGAGCCAAAGTAGCAAACCTGCTACCCCCTTGGCGCTTCAGCTTAAAGGTGGGGATTGCCAGGAGTTGAAGATGGGCTGAGCGAAGGTTGCGTGATATAATGCTGTCGATGAATCCAGGGCCATGGCCGTGGAGAGATTTAAACAGCAGACATCCAACTTTAAAAGCACAGCGTTGAGGGATGGGAAGCCAATGCAACTTCTTTAGGAGATGGGAGGCCTGGTGCCACCTAGGTTGATGGTGAATCAATCTAGCTGCCTGGTTTTGAACCATCTGCAGGTGCTTTGTGAGACCGAGAGGAAGGCCAAGGTAAATTGCATTTGAATAGTCGAGGCGGGAAAGGATCATGGCTATCACAACTTGTATTAGCGCTGCTTGGGTGAGTAGCCTACTTAACTTTCTAATCCTGCGTAGCTGGAAAAAGCAGGCGGAAATCACTGAGCCTACCAGTGTTTTCAGGGATAGAACATTGGATATAATGACACCAAGGCTCTTGGCCGAAGAAGAGGGGATAGGAGGGAGACCCAGTTCGTTTGGCCAGTAATGTGGGCCCCAAAGATTCTGGCTACCACCCGTCAAAAACAATTCGGTCTTTCCTGGGTTCAGTTTCCAATTATTACAGTCCCTCCAATGGCAAATATGCCGCATGGTGGACTGGAAGTCGGAAATTGATTGACATGTATTTTATTAAAAGTACACACTAAAGGGAGGATGTATAAATTAAACAGATAGGGAGACAGGGACGAGCCTTGAGGAACTCCACAGGCTAACTTGAACTTCAGAAAATGAAAGGAAGAGAGCATAACTGACTGCGCACGATCCGTGAGAAACGAGATAACCCACTCCCGAAATAACCCACTCCTAGTACACACTAAGGTTCATTTAGTGTGTGCTTTGAATGAAATGCATGTCAAAGTATATCATTATGCAGATGACATGCAGCTGATCTTTACCATTGAGGATTCACCGGAATTGAAATCTTCTTTCCAGGATACAATGGTGTTCATCCATAATTGGATGAATAATAACCAACTTAAATTGAATTCAGATAAGTCTGAGATTGTTATCATTGGTAAACAACCCAACCTGCCAGTGACCCTGACACAGTCCATCAGAATAATGTGGTCGACCGTGTCAAAGGCCGCCGAAAGATCTAGCAGTACCAGCGCCTGGGTAATCAGCAATCATCCACAAATCCTCCACTACTGATAAGGTAATCGACTCTGTGGAATGAGCTGGCCTGAAACCGACTTGATGAGGATTAAGAAAGTTGGTGTCTTCTATACAAGAGCCGATACACCCTGCTCAATACATGTGCCTCAAGTACTTTTGCCAAATACGGAAGAAGTGATATAGGGCGATAATCTTTTAATACAAAAGGATGGGCCCGACCTTCTTCAACAGAGTTACTACTGTGGCTTCCTTGAAGGCAACTGGAACCATTCCACAGCTCAAAGACTGATTTAAAAAAGCTAGAGCTAATTCAGTAAAACGGGTGAACACAGTTCTTAGCACCTGCGGAGGACAAAGGTCATCAGGTGGTCCTAATTTCACTTTATTTAATAATCTCAGGAAACTATCGTTACTGATAGCAGGCATTATCATGAGATTATGGTCTTCCCCTGTTACCCCTCATTCAGGCTGTCTCGCAGAAATGCTTGCTTTGATGTTTGAAATTTTATCCACAAAAAAGGAATTAAGAGCTTGAAAAAGACTCTGAGCTGGTGTGACAGTGATAGTCTCTCTCTCCGGATTGGATAGTTCATTCACAATTCTGAAGATTTCCTTAGACTTATTTGTGGATGTATAACTCTTCCTGAGAAAAAAGCAGCTTTAGCCTGAATAATAAGTATCTTATAATGTTTTAGTAGGAGCATAAATGCCTCCTTGTCATTCAGGGTATAGTTCTTCCAGCACCTTTGTTCAGCTTGGCGTAATTTTAATTAACCTGCTTCTGAGCAAATCACTTATTCTCCCCATGCCTAAAAAAGGAAAGTGTCCTTGTGTAATGTAAGGGTACATGCAGTGTAATGTACTCCAATATCTTTGGGTCAAATTTGCACTATATAAAACGTCCAAAACATATCTGTTATCATGCTTTTATTTTGGCATCCATATAGTCAAAATCCTACAGGCTTGCCTCAAGCCAAGGCCCGAAATTGACATTGAGGCTCAGTGCCATTTTACTTATGGCCTGAAGGCACTTTTGAGATTAGGATTGAGACCCAGAACTGGGCTCCTCCAGCCACGTCTCTTATTTGACTACCAAGAAATACTACAGAAGTTCACGATGCACTGACTTTGGGTAGAGAGGGCTGGGAAGGAACCCCTAATTTGCTAAACCATTATGTGGTAGATTGTGTTCTAGTCCAGTGGAACCTACTGGCTCAAATGATAAGCAAGGCAGATCAGAACCTGCAGGCTAGTGAAGAGCAGATGTGTGAATGGTATGACCAGAGCACAATGCTGACTAGGAAAGAAAAGATTCAGGAAGTAATGTCATGTAAGCCAATTTGTTCTCAAGCTTTGGGAGGGCAAATAGAGTGGCCTTAGAGGTGGCTAGGAAGATTTCTGATGTCAAATACCTAACTGACAGAGGTGACTCCTAGGAAACCCAGAGGGAGTTCCATTTGAACCAGCTGAAGTTGTAATATAGGAAAGATTACATCCTGATAATTGCAGAAGAGTTCAAAGAGGAGAGTGAGCCCCTCCCTGATTTGTTGCACAGTTGTAAAAAACTACGTTGTTGGTTGACTGGGGCATAAGCCCATGTCAAGCAGCAACCACAATCTTTGTCAGGGTAAGGCACAAGCAAACCCCAGATTAAACTGTACTCACCCCCTTGGTAGCTTGGCACAGAGTAGTCAGGCTTAACTTTGAAGCAATGTGTAAAGTGTTTGTGCAACAGTAAAACAGTGAAAACACACCATAAAAGGGGTCCACAACAATTTTAGAAAAAGAGTCCTTTTTATTAATAAATATAACAAGACCACAATGATAAAAATCTAATTAGTAGAACCAGAAATTTTCAATTTCAAATTTTAAAGTGAAAATAGTGCCAAAATGGCCATAGTTCGAATGGGGGACAGCTGGTTGCGCTGGAATGGGACAAAGTCACAAGTTGAGGCCAACTGTGATGAAACATGGGCTGACTACAGGGACCCAGTTAGGCCAGCTGAACAAAGTACCTTAAATCCTGGTTGCATAGCGTTCTGTGGGTCCATGTCGAAGATGTGCAGCTCAGCCGAAGATATACGTCAGTTCCGAGATACAGAAAGGCTGTGGTGCGAGGTTCTGTTGAGTCGTTGTCGAGGATCCCATTGACGGGATTTGCCATGTGAAGTCCTGGTATCTGGGATATGGCACGCAGGGGGCGATGCTTCGGTTCAGAGGAGCTGCAAGACAACGATGCGGAGTCAGGTGTCATTGAGGATGCCGTCTACAAGAGATTCAATAAGCCATCGGTAATGGATCGCTTCCAAGGACACTGGGGGCACTGTGGGTCTTTGCAACTGGTCCAATCCACACAGCGGTGGCAATGCGGCTGTTCTGCTTGAGGATGCTTTGCTCAGCAGAGGAGAGGTGTCGGTTCAGATCGAGGATTCACCACTCAGCAGAGAAAATGTGTTGGTTCCACTGGCAAGCACCTTAGGCCCACTTCCAGTGGTCCAGGACTGGGGTGGCACCACTTGGCAGGGTTGACCACAGATGGGAGAGTCCAGGTACAGGTGCAAGCTTGTTGGAAGCCTGTTATGTCCCTAGGCTTCAGATCAGGAGGCCAGCCGATTAGCCTTTGGATTCACTCTGGGTACTGGGTTCAAGAGAAGCAGGTCTAGTCCTTCTGATCCAGGCAACAGGGCAGCAGGTCAGGTCAGCACAGCACAGCAGGAGTCCAGCCCTTCAGCAAAACAGCAGTCCTTCTTCCTGGCAGAGAATCCACATGCCCAGAAGTGCAATGAAGTGGTGGTGTGTGAGGTCCTTTTTAAGGACACAATTGTGCTTTTGAAGTGGGAAAAACCTTCTAGAGGCATTCCTTTGAAGTGCACAGATGCCCGCCTTTCGTGCCCTGGCTCCAGACTAACTACAGGAGGTATGCAGCCCTTTGTGTGGGGACAGGACAGAGCCTATTTAGGTGTAAGTGTGGCTGGGCCCAACTCCTCCTCCCCATCCTGTCAGTGATGGCCCATTTAGTTACACCTAAGCTCCCATTGTGCGTGGCTGTCTAGAAGGAATACCCAAAGCCCAACTGCCAACTACACTCAGTCAGGTGACCAGAGACAGGCTGCAGACACCAAATCGCTCAGGCAGGAAAATGGCAACTATCTAAAAGTGGAATTTTCAGAATTGTAATTTAAAATCTGTCTTTACCATAAATCAGGATTTTAAATTAGGATTCCAGAGACACCAAACTTTTTTAAAGAAATCTTTTTATTGAATTTTGCAAACCACATACATCACAAGCAGTGAGGTGCAAACATGAGCCTACAAGAGGGTCATGCAGCCACATGACCATAATGCACAGTAACACCAAAAGCAATCAAAGCACATAGACACAGCCTCATGCATGCTACCAAACCCACTAGTCAGGGATCCACCCCTGCCTGGGCTACAGGGGTTTCTATGGTGTCTTTCCCTACTCCCCACAGGGACCAAATCTTTCCCTATTTTTGGGGACATCCCGGCCCTGGTAGATAGTCTTCCCAGCCAACATGCACCAATCCATATCTTTCTCCCTTCCCAAAATAATTGGCAAGTCTCATGAACCCCACATTCATACTATATTTCTCTTGGCCACTTACAGATCCAGGGATAGCAATAGCTTGTTATAGCGCGGTGGCGGATCAATTTCCCAGATGTGCAACAAGTACGTCTTGTCTGAATCGGGCACCTCAATTCCCATTACTTCTACAACGAGCTTCTGCAGTGCCAACCAGTAAAGCCGTATCATGGGGCTTGACCATATAATGTGAATAAACGTCCCCCTCTCTCGCACCCTTGGAGACATAAACTTGAGATGCTACAACCCATGGCTTGTTTAGTATTGAGGTTGTAGTATTAGCAGTGTAGTATGCGGAGCTGGAATGGGTGGAAGCCTGATTTGATGGCCACTTCCTTAAATGCCCCAGTGGCTTCCTCCCACTCACCCTCCTCAAAGGGCCCAATCTCCAAGTCCCATTTAGAGCTTAGGGTGGCAAGGGTGTCTGGGGAATTATAAATCTGTTATTTATATATGAGTGATATGACCTTTTTGGGTAGCGGATCAGGTCGTCCAATGGGGAGGACTCCACAATCAGACTGTCTGGGGGTATATGTATCTTTAGTACATGCCACAGCTGGAGATATTTAAAGTTTCAGCTGGTGATAACATAAAGTGGGCATGCATGTCAGTCAGGCTAAACATAGAGTGCCCCTTCCAAGCATCCCCCAGGGTGGAGATACCAATAAGATTCCATTTTACGAAGCCCTGAATTTTCCCCCATGTCTCTCAAAATATCACTGTTCCACAAAGGGGTCATCTCCGTCAGTCTCCCCCTCCACCCCAGAGCATTTGTGGCCACCCTCCAGATCTCTGTCATGGTTTGGGTCTGAGGCAGAGAGCCCCTTGGAGCGCTCGTTCTATAGAGTACTGCCAGATAGCCCGTCTCCCCCCCCTGAGAACCTCTCCAATCTAAGTGCCTGGTTATGCTAGGCAGAGAATGCCAAATCATTGACTACAGCTAATTGAGTAGCCCAATAGTATTTTCTGATGTCCGGCAAGCCAATACCCCCATCATACACCCCCCGTGTAAGTTTGTGGAAGGCTATACGGGGAGGGCCCAAGCACCACAGAAGTAGATGGATTAAATATTCTGTTTTCCAGAAGAATTGGTCAGGCACAGGGTATGGTGTGCTCTGTAAAGCATACAGCATTCAAAGGTAATGTCATCATCTTGAACATTGCCGCTCTTCATTGTAGGGAGAGCGGTAGTCCTTTCCAGTGTTAGGTGTCTGTTGTAAAGCGGGTCAGTATGGGGACCAGATTCTTTTGATAAAAAAGGTGAGGATCTGTTGCGATATGTATCCCCAAATGGTTGAAGCTCTCCGTTGAGAGAAGCAGGCATATGTCGCATTGGAACTGTCATGAGATGCATAAGGGATTTGTCCCAGTTTATTGTGTAACCCGCATGTTGTCCAAAAATATGCAGCATCTGGGTCAATCGAGCAATGGTACTAGGGGGGTCTGTGACATAAAAAAGGATGTCGTCTGCATATAATGAAATGCGCTCCTCCCAGGGTCCCCCCCCGCCCATTGGATTCCTCGCACCACAGGGGCTCCAGGGCTAAGGCAAAAATCAGTGGGGAAAGTGGCCAAATCTGTCTCAAGCCCCTACAGAGAACTAAGTCATGAGAGACCACCTTGTTGCTATGTGGTCATTATAGAGAAGAAGCATCCATCCTAAGGAGTTTGGACTGAACCCCATTCGTTCCAGTACCACAAACGTTTAGTTCCATTCCAACGTATCGAATGTCATGGAGGCATCCATGGACAGCTCCATCGTCGATACTGTCTTGTCTCGGAATCTCGCCATGACTCTGAGTAGCCTCAGCAGTTTCAGTCTGGTCCCTCTGTTTCGTATGAAGCCGGACTGATCTGGGTGGACCAGGGATGTGATAACTTGGCGGACACAAATGGCAAGGAGTTTAGCTTGGATTTTTATTTCAACATTAAGGAATGAGCTAGGGCGATGTGAATTGCATTTATCCAGTGGGTTCCGTGACTTGTGGATCACTAATATCGTTGCCTGTCTCTCGTCTTCAGGTAGTTGGCCCACGGATCGTGTCTCAGTCCACATTTTCAGTATATGAGGTTCTAATTTGTTGGCTAGGCATTTATAGAGCTCAATAGGCCAGCCATTAGGGCCCATGACCTTCCCTGAATTAAGGGTGCTCATTGATTGACCTATCTCACTGGGATTTATGTCCGCTTTCAAGAAGATGCTTGTGATCTGCTGAGAGTTGAGGCAGTCCAATATCGGCTAAAAAGGTTTTTACCTCTGAGGGGTTGCAGTGTATTTTTGTGGAATAAAGATCCTCATAGTAGTCAGCAAACGTGTTGGCTATCCCCTCTGGATCCGATCTAGTCTCTCCCTTTTCAATGATTAGCTGTTGTGTGCCTGATATCACTTCTCCAGCCAAGCCAATAGTCACCCTGCATTATTCCCCACATCGTATAGAAGCCTCTGGGTCAGTATCTGACATGCTTTTGAGTTCTCTTCGGCTAAGTCTCTGTGTTCTGTGTGGTCCGCGTCCCCCCGTCTCGTCCTGCTCCCTCGCTATGATGTCATCTTTTTAGGCTACTAGGTCTGCTTATTTTTGCTTCTTTTTACCCGCAATAAGCGAGCAAGCTTGTCCCCCACCACTGTTTTGTAGGCTTCCCATAACGTGAGTTGCGAGTCAACTGAACCCTCATTTGTTTCTAAATAGGAGGTGGTGGCCTGATTTAGATTGTGCATTAGCGTTTTGTCTGTGAGATGCCAGTCACTGATGGCTCTCTGCTCCTGAGGTCTGGTGGTCCTTCCCTACACCTCAAACCACATTGGGGAGTGGTCCAAATTCCCCTGTCTAAGTAGTATTGTTCACCTGGGTCATATGGGTCATCTGAGTGAACATATAGTCTAATCTCATAGCTGTGATGTTCTCCCGACAAATATGTATAATGGCATTCCAGTGGGTGTTGAAGACGCCAATTATCGGCTAGCCCAATTGCTGCTATGAAAGTGGGGTCCCATCGAACCTGCTGGGCCTGGGATTGTCTATCCATATCTTCAGATAAAGTGACGTTAAAGTCCCCACCCATGAGATGTATCCCATCAGATACTTGCAACAGGAGATCGCTCAGTCCTGGAAACATCCTACAGTGATGAAGTGGCATTGAAGTCCCCACCCATGAGAAGTATCCCATCAGGTAGTTGCAACAGGAGATCACTCAGTCCTGGAAACGTCATACGATGATGACATGGTGGGATATATATCGAACAGAAACAGGGCTGAGTTTTTCAGCAGGATCACCACCCCTCTGGAGTCAGTGGTGTATCCTGCATGTGCACTCAGTGTGTACCCTCCTCTAGTTAGGGCCTTACATGTGTTACCTAGGAGTTGGGCCTCCTTTAATAGCACCACATCTGGGGAGTGTCTTTTAATGTATTGGAATACTATCCCTTGCTATACCTTGCCAACAAGGCCATTGACATTCCACAATAGGATCCTTAATTGGGTGCGGGGTCCGTGTGTCCTGGTTGTATCATGTGCATTGGAACATAACATGTGTCTCAACGGATGCTGCATAGTGACGAGTGTCCCTTTTGCTTGCACTTCCGTTTTATTCAAACTTAAGCTGTCCTATCACCAGAACTAAACGCCCCTTCCCTGCCACCGAGCATGGTGGTATCTGGACTACCCACCTAACCCCAACTAGCAAGGTGCCTGTCGCCCCTAAGAACATCTTGAACTGATAACCGGGGTTTATTGCCAGACATAAGCCCCTCACGCTGACCTTCCATCAGGATGGATGGGTCCAATATAGTCACACATTCAAATATTAAATATTAAGCTTCCCCTCCCTCAAGGCACCCAAAGGCACAGCAAAAGATCCCAGCAGGATCCAAATTACACCACAGTAGGACGTCTGAGATTCCAGGTAGACTCACAGTTTCTCAGGGAGCAGTCTCTTGTCAAGATGGACCGGGACACCCATGACCTCTTGCAGATCCTCCGTCGCTCTGCATCTAAGCATCACTGGTTGTCCCTTTGTCTGGGTCTCTCCACTGTAAACAGGGATTGTTCTTCCCTTTGCGGATAGGGGCCGGATGCCAGCCCTCCAGCCACTCCTAGGCCGCCTCTGGAGTGAAATGCCAAGTTTTCCCTTCAGCGATGACCTTGAGTTTGGCAGGGAAAAGCACCATGTATTTAATATCCTCATTTCACAATTCTCTCTTGACCTCCAGTAAGCTGCGCCGTTGTCTTTGGACCTTAAGAGTGAAATATGGGTACAGGGTAATTGTGGCATTCTCATATTTTAGGGCTGGCGTGTGCCGCGCCGCTTGGAGTATGGTGTCTCTGACCCTATGATTAAATATTCATGCAATGATAGTGCAGGGAGGGGCACCCGGTCTGGGAGGAGTCATGGGCACCCTGTGGGCCCGCTCGACGTAAAAGCATTTGGAGAGACCCTTGGTTCGTAAAGTGTTCATGATAAAGTTCTCAACAAAGAGTTCCATACTATGTTCCTCCGCTCTCTCGGGCACACCTACCAGGCGGATATTATTCCGGCGGGACCTTCCATCCATATTCTTCAGCCATATCCTTCAGCCTTGCCTATATGATGGCATTGTCGTCACTTGCTTTTAAAATGCAATAGTAGTGTATGAGAAGTACGCCACTGTGTTTTCAGTCTCCAGCAAACGGTCCTTTTCCTTATTAACCTCAGCTCTCAAAAATGACAGTTCCACCACCACTGAGCCCAATTTGGGTTCCAATGTGCTTCTTATGCTCTGGATGGCGGCCATAATTTCTCATAGGGTTGGTTCCGATGGCTCTTCACTGGTGTCTGCCTGACTGACCATATGGGGGCCCTCACACTCTTTCTGGGTGCCCGTGGGGACTGCATATCTGTCCCCACCACCACCTGCCAGGCACAGGGTGTGAGAAGGGGAGAACAGGAAGTGCCTCTCCCCAGACATCACACCCAGCCTTGGGCCTGTAGGTAGGCATGCTTCTCCCATCTCCACCACTTTCTCCTGGTCTTTGGTCTCTCGGGCCCCCGCCTCCCAAGGCCGGACACGGAGGTGCCTGGATATCATGACTGCAGTGGCTGCTTCAGGATTTCATGCCCGCCTTCACTACGAGCTACACTGCCTCATCAGGAGGTTTTTCTTGACCATCGGGTGGGCTGCCGCAGGTGCCCACCACCTTGCTCTCCTTTGGTGGGAGCACCTGGTGGGCCCCCGGCTCCAATTCGTATAGGCCGCTTCAACTCAGCAGCTCTGTTGTGGCCTCCGTCACTGGCCACAGAATCTTGCGTCAGCTCCGGCCGCAGCCAATTAGCGGTCTTTCATGCAGCTCCTTTCATTGGCACCACAAGTGAATTCAACAACCAGTTCCCTTCACTAGGGTCGGGGAGGGCGGTTGGTGTGCAAAATATGTCCACATAGTAACGGATTTGCAGGGAAGGCGGCGTGGGCTCTGAAGCTTCGTTAGCTCAAGTCCGCCATGTTGGGCTGCTGCCATGCTCCCTCCCAGAGACACCAAACTTGAACCAATTGAATTTTCACATTTGGAAATTACACTTATAAAATGTATTAAGGTAATCCTAATGTTATCCTATGGGAGATATAGGCCTTCCAGTACAGAAAAATGAATGTTTTCACTACCAGGACATGTAAAACTTAAAAGTACATGTCCTGCTTTTTAAATAAATCACACTGTGCCCTCTGGGCTGTCCAGGGCCTTGCCTAAGGAGGACTTATATGTATTGAAAAGGAAGGTTTGGGTCTGGCAAAAGGGTTAATTTGTCAGGTCGAAATGGCAGCGAACACTGCACACACAGGCTCTGCAATGGCAGGCCTGATCCATGTTTAAAGGTGGGTAAGTGTTAATGGGTGGCACAATCAGTGCTGCAGGCCCACTAGTAGCATTTAATTTACCAGCCCTGGGCACATGTAGTGCACTGTGCTAGGGACTTATAATTAAATTAAATATGCCAATTGGGTGTGAGCCAATATTACAATGTTTAGAGGAGAGAGCACATGCACTTTAGCACTGGTAAGAAGTTGTAAACTGCTTAGAATCCTAAGGCCAGAAAAACGAGGTCAGCAAAAGTTGAGGGGGAGGGCAAAAAGTTGGTGATGAGAGATATGACTCATTAACCGGGCGAAAACCTGCCCCTTACCTGACTCCTGAATAACAGAAGCAGTACAGAGAGGGTTTGGGACTGGTTGCCTACCTTTTCTCATGGATACCATTGATCTCCAGCCTGTGTCCGTGACATAAACATTCAGGATAGTTTGTCTGTGAAGAGCAAACTATGTAGGATGTCAGATTGGGCTCAGAGGCACATCAGGGCAGAGGTAGCCAAGATGTTGGACCTGGCAGTGATTGAGCATTTCCACAGTCCATGGAGTAGTCTAGGGGTGTTAGTTCCTAAGCAAGGGTCAAAGAATGTACGGTTTTGTATTGACTGTTGAACCCTCATAACTGTCTTCAAGATGAATGCCCACCCTGTCCTCAGTATTTTCTATCTTGCCAGAGGCTATTGGCATATTTTGCTGGAAATTGCCGCAAAGCAAAAGACTGTATTCTCCAGCCCAGATGGACTCTATCTGTTCCAGGTTATGCCCTTTAGAGTTAAATAATGCTCATGCTACTTTCAAGCACCTGTAAATTACTTTTGTGTGTAGAGGTTGCATGTGGAGTTCATATAACATATGTGGCTGTAGCCACCCTTGGTTCCATTTTGTTCGCTACATTTTATTATTACTTAAGATGGAGGTTTGGATGAAGAGCCCTGGCAACAGATATAAATTGCAGCATTCCCACCAGAACATTCCAGAGATCCTTTGTAGTTGGTCATGCAAAAGACTGTTATGGAAATGAGAGCAAGGGCATTTTTAAAGCTAGGGAGTTCCCCTAGGCCTTTCCAGGCTTATTGTTCTCTGGAAGAGCCAGCTATCACAGCTTAATAGAAAGTTAAGTTGGCAGCCTCTCTTGCCTTTGTGTCCTTGCTGTGGCTCTCTCCTGAAAGGACACTACAAGCTCCATCGCATCATCCAGTTGACAGCTGAAGACATGGACTGTGAATTGGCAAGCCAGAAGGTTAAAAGCAAGAACTGCCTGAAACAAATCTCAGACCTAAACATTATAATCCACAAACAAATCCTTCAAATAAAGACTCTACCTTGGGTACAAAGATGGGACAGAAACTTCCAGTAAGTGTGCAAGAATTATTTTCTTGAATCAAGGGTCTCCACACCAGCGGAGATCAAGAAACTCTTTGAACTCCAGGGCTGAGTAAGTACTGCCAACTTCCTCTTGTACGGTTCAGAACCAGTAACCCATGGAAATTTGACCAGTCTGCAAAGAGGGGCTGCCTGGACCCTTCGTAGAGAGAGACAGCTGACTGGCTGCTCAGAAGAGTCACTGAAGGTTCTCTTGCACAAACAAGTCACTACCCTGAAGGAAAGGCACGGCAAAGGAGCCAAGGCAGCATGAATCAATAGCTACATCTCATGGAGAAACCTGCATGGCTGTGCAAAGAATGACATTCAAGAGTTCTGAGGTGTTCCCTCAGTGTAGGTGGCTGCATTGAAACCTGTGCCTAAGGGTGTTGTGGAACTGTTAGACCTGTCAGCGCTAGGGTGGTCTTCCCCCAAATGTTTTGCCTACGTACCCCACATTTTTGCTGTATTTTGATTCTGTTGGCCCTAGGACTCTGTCCACTTTATCACTGCTAACCAGCATTAAAGTGCTTGTGCTCGATCACCTAAACATGGTTTGAGTAGCATATACCTAACTGGCATATTTAATTTACTTTTAAGTCCCTTCTAGAGTTGTATACCATATATCCAGGGACTGTAAATTAAATTCCACTGGTGGGCCTGCAGCACTTATTCTACCACCCAGTTAAGTAGCCCTCCAAAACATGTCACAGGCCTGCCATTGCAGCCTGAATGAAGTATCACACTGCCATGTCGACTTGGCATTTAAACCCCCTTGCCAAGCCTTAAGCTCTTCTTTTATTACACATTAGTCACCCCTAAGGTAGGCCCTAAGCAGCCCATAGGCCAGGGTGCTGTGTAATTAGAAGATTGGATATGTAAGTTTAAGAATTACATGTCCTGGAACTGAAAAACTCCCAAATTTGTTCACCCCTCCCATTGAATAAGGATTGGGGATTCCATACTACAATTAATAATGTGTAATTCCTAATTGGGAGCAGGGTAATATGTCATGTTTGGTACCTATGAAATTGTAATAACAAATCTATAATGGTAAAGTCAGATTTTTCATAACAGTTTTGAAAATGCCACTTTTGGAAAGTTGGCATTTTCCTGCCCATCACCCTTTATACCTGTAGCCTGGCCTGGGTCACATGACTGACAGACTTTGTGAATTCCTCCCAGACAGTCACACAATAGAGAGATTAGGTGTGCCTGAATGGACCATCTGCTGGCAGGATGGGGGGGCTGAGGCTGAACACAGCCCCACTAACAACTGAATAGCCTGTGCGATGACTTCACACAAAGGACTTAACAACCCTGCATTGTCACTGCACCCAGCTTGGAGCCAGAGCAGGGGATTCAGGAAATTCCATGCATTTCAAAGAATCTTTCCTGAAACTTCTCCCACCTTCCAGAAGAAGGGCGCCAAGGAATAAAAATAGGACTTTCAGATCCACTCTTCAGTTCACTATTGAACCTGCGGAAGGACTGCCTGCTGTTGTGACCTGCTGTGCACTCTGCCAGACTACTGCTGTACCTGGAAGACCTGCTTTGCTGCCTGGAGCCTGCTTTGTACCCTTAAAGGTCAGCCTGCTGTTAAGCCCTGCATCTTCATCTGCACCCTGGACCACCAGAATCGACTCCAAAGGCTAGTTTTCCAGCCTCCTGCTCAGAGCCACAGGGACTTAAAAGACTTCCCCCATCTTGGACCTGCACCTGGACCCAGCCTGAGTCAGTCCGGAACCCCCAAGAGGTGTCCGCCTAGTCCTGGTTGCAGTGCTAAAGGTACCCAGATGACCAATTTCCAAAACTGAGCAAAATGTGCCCAAAAAAGTGCTCTGGGAACCAGAAAGAGCTAGGGACCAACCTGCTCACCTATCCGCCTGAGGTTCATTGCCGGTCGGATTGACTTTGTTGCGGCTCCCGCTGTGTTCTTCTCTGCAGCAGCAAATCTGTTTCAGTGGTCCTTTACCAAAGGGGTATCGGACCTCGTGGAAATGTTTTCGGCTATAGCCCTCTACCGGGACCCGCTGGAGATTGTCGACTTCCATTTCAGCAACTAAGTCTGTACGTAGAAATCTTCACCATGGCTTTGACCCAAGGCCATCCAACGACGAAGCTCCCTCCTCGGACATCTCCTGCAGCCGTGCCCTGCTAAACATCACCTTCTCAGACATTTTTCTTCAAGTGTTTTTTAAGGTCTGAAGGTAGGCATTGACCGGGCCAATCCACTTCTTGCATCTGAACCATGCTCCAACGTGGTCAGCCTTTACTTTTGACTTTGACTGAGTCTTGCACGACTAGATGTCCACGGTTGGCGCTTTGATCTTTTAGGCACTAGATTTCACTAAAACTTTTAAAAAACGTAGCTCTGTTTCCACTAATTGGATTTTTGTTATTTTGGTGTCAAATGATTTATAAAAATGTACACTATTTTTCAAAATTGATATGGGATTTTTGTCATATTGTGATTTCATATTATTGCTGTGTGTGTGCTGCATAAGTACTTTACACATAAGCCTTTAAGTAAAGCCTGACTGTTTTTTTGTGCCAGGGTTAAGCACAGGTTAATTTAGTGACTTTTTGTGGTTTGCCCTGCAATGGATTGTGGTTGAAGATTGACCAGGGCTCACACCTCAGTCAACCAACATCCCAATTTCTCATAGGAACTTACCAGGGTGTCAGTTGCATTGTGACCATCTAGTGGCAAGAAACATATGACTGCTAAAGGAATACATCTTGACGCAGGTCAGTGGTTGCACTACAAAGAGAAATACAAGTGCAGGAATAAGATTGACAGTACATGAAACAAGAGCTACCCATGAACCAGCAGGACCCGGGCTTACATACTAAAGCAGAAACAATGTTCCAACTGGATTTAAATTAAACACATATTTCCGATGAGAAAAACTTAATTTTGGAAAACATTAAATGTAAAAACATATATATGACACTCTGGAGCCCAGTGAAGATTTAGGGCCTTAATACGAGTACTGCGGTCCTGGGATGGCCGCACTCACGGTGTCGGTCCGACCGCCACCACCCCAGTGGTCTGACACCCGTATTACGACAGTGGGATCGCTACATGGCCACCGCCAGAATCCAGGATCCCAATGGCGGTGGCGTTGTGGAAAGGAGACGGGAATTGCACTGTGATGATGTCGGCACCACCGAGCAGATTCCGACCTGCCTTTCCACCAAGCATTTCATGGCTGGAATCCCGCCATGAAATGCTTGGCAGAAAGGCATGGGAACGGGTCCCCAACAGGGCTCTCGGCAAATCTGCCCAGGGGTGTGGGTAGGGGGCACATGATGTGCCCCCCCCAAAAGTGCACACTGTCAGGCGCCGAGTCTAGGCGCCTACCGTGCCATAGGGTGTAGACTACAATTCCCAGACACCCCGCCACTTGATGGGCGGGGCCTCCTCGTCATTGCCAGGTGACGCGAGGCACCCGCGCGCGTAATCCTGCCTATTCCGTGCCGTGAGGATTCACGGCTTCCCGGTTCCAGAAACGCTGGACTAAGGAGACTTCCTCCCCCCACGCCGCTTGGAGAAAACCGACGCTGAGGGAAGCGCCGCAACGGTGGAACACACGTGCAGAGACCGCGCGCTGAGGTAAGTGCTGCCGTCTCTGCTGTTTGTAACCCAGGCCGCTGGTCTTTGTATTTGCTTGGGGATGCAAACACGTTTTCAAGCTAGCGCTATTGGAAGCGCTACTTAGACTGGGAGTCGCGCGTTGCCCTCCATTGGCTCCTGGCGTTTTGCAGCTTAGAAGGGCAGTAGAGACCCCTGACGTAAGCGCTCTCCTGCCCTGCCTTCTTGACTCTCCTCTCCTTTGTGGATCCTGTCGTTTTGCTGTCTCGATGGGCAGACAGAGAGCGCTGACGTAAGCGCTATCCTGCCCGGCCTCCCTGGTTTCCGTCCTTCCTGGAACAAGGTCATGGGGGTAGTGATCGAGTTGTAGAACACAAAGAGGGGCTTTGAACAGATCTACAGCCCGCCTTTGGAGCAGATGTACAGGTGACTTTTGCGCAAATACAGGGAAGTGCTTCTTTGACTATTTTTCTCTACCTTGGATTACATTGGCGTACTGTGACTTCTGAGTCCGGGAGTATTAAGGGCTGATGGGGGATGCATTAGTAACCTTCTCTTTTGGACACGCCTAAACTGTGAGCAGGAAAGGAATGAGTATGTATGTGGCAGAATGTTCGTGTTGTAACTGCTAGTTTGATTGATGGTGGTTTGACCTGTCTTGCTTTCTCGTTGTAGGTATACAGCGTGTTTTCGGGAAAGACGCATCTTCGTGTTGGTACATGTGTCATAGTACGGAAGGACGGCTCCCTAGGTAATAGACAGGGTTAGTGAGACCATATGAGGGTAGCAGAGGCGTGTAGACTATGTGTTAACCGTGTGTGTTCTTTTGTTACAGGTCTCCTCATCCCCGCTGTTCCTACCCTAATTCCTTTCCCTCGCCTGATTGCCTTAATACTCTGTGTTGCATTATTCAGAGTTAGGGACGTCGGGAGGTGGACCCCTCTGTGCTTCACCCGGATCCTAAGGAGTCACAGTGGATCTGACAGAATTACGCGCCCACTAAATACTACTCCTTCTGATCAGGGCGAGACACAAACATGGCGACCTTAGACGACGTACTACAAGCGTTATTGGTAGTGCAGCAAGAACTGGCTGCCTCTAAGGCAGAAACCGCCGCCCTCAGAGAAAGGGTAGACCGACAGGCTAGGAATCCGTTCGATGCATCACAGGCCACGTCACAGATACAAGTAAATGTACCCCCTCCAATCCCTTTGACTAGTCCTGAGAGGTTTTCCGGTGACCCGCAAAAGATACAGACCTTCTTAACGCAGATCATGTTGCACTCTTCGTGTAAGCCAGCTTTGTTTCCCACGAATAACTCCAGGGTGGCCTTTGCCATCTCTTACATGACTGGCGATGCGGCCAATTGGGCGGTACCTCTGGTTAAATACGACGATTCTCTGCTTTCTGACTGGGATGCATTCCGCAGAGAATTCGAAAGGGTGTTTGATAGGCGGGCTACGACCTTCTCTGCTGACAGGGAGCTGTTAGAACTGAGACAGGGGAAACAGGATTTGGTGACTTACCTCACCAAATTCAATCGTCTGATTGCAGAAACCGCTTGGCCGGAGGAGAAGAGAATGTCCCTGTACTATCAGGGTTTGAGGGACGAAATTAAAGACGTGATCGCCCAGATAGATCCGCAGCCTACCTCGTATCCGGATTTAATGAACCTCACGTTACGTTTGGATCATAGGCTAGCAGAACGGAGGGATGAAAGGACGTATAATCATTCTGAGAAAACAGAGAGAGGAGTTAGGACAGCGATGTCCTCCTCGGAACACCAGTCCGAACCTATGGAACTGGGGGCTGTTAGGGCCCCGTTAACAAGAACCGAAAGAGAGAATCGCAGGATGTTAGGACTATGTATGTACTGCGGAAAAAAGGGGCATTTTGTGAGAGACTGTCCCACCAAACCCAAGAGACAGAGCCCGTTTGGTTTCAGCAAGAAGGTGGCGGCTACCACGGTACCCACACCCCGTTCTACCACTCCTGTCCTGGAAGGGGGAAGGGAACAGCCACTCGCACCGAGTTTGCTGTTGCCTTCTATGGCCGAGACGGAGCACGTTAGGTTGGAAGCACATATCGTGCTGCCCATGTTTCTTTCGGATGGGTCACGGACACATCAGGTAGGGGTAATTGTGGATTCCGGTGCCACAGGGAACTTTATCGATAATGGGTTGGTCCAGCGTTTGGGTCTCCTGCGGGTTCCTAGAGGAACACCAGAGACAGTAGTGGCGGTAGATGGAAAACCGCTAAAATCAGGTCCCATTATCGAAGTAACAAAAGAACTGGAATTAGTTAGGAAAGGGAAAAACGGGGACCATGTCGAGAAGATCACATTAAATATCATCGAGGCACCACAGTATGAGGTGATCCTGGGTATGCCTTGGTTGTGGAGCCACAACCCCATGATTGACTGGACTACTAAGACGGTGGTGTTCGACTCTGACAGGTGCATGGCAACATGCCTCCACACTCACCCGGCCCGTCTATTGGCTCTTACACAGGGGTACCGTATCATCACAGCAGCAGAAAAGGAGACGGTACACCCTTCAGCATATGACAGGTACAAAGATGCGTTCAGTGAAAGCAAGGCTGAGCTCCTACCACCACACCGTGACTATGATTGTCAGATTGATCTGATACCCGGAGTGGTGTTGCCATCTTGTAGGGTATACGCCTCATCAGAACCAGAGACCCAACACTTGCGTGAATACTTACGCCACTACGTAGACATAGGGTTCATCCGTCCCTCGCGGTCACTGGCAGCCTCGCCCCTGTTTTTTATTAAAAAGGCCAATGGGGATTTGAGGACGTGCATAGACTTCAGGGTCCTGAACAAAAACATCATCCGAAACCGATACCCTCTTCCACTCATCTCGGTTCTGCTGGACCAGGTGCGAGAGGCTGTCATTTACACCAGGCTTGACCTGAGAGGTGCCTATCCTCTGGTTCGAATACGAGAGGGGGATGAGTGGAAGATGGCTTTTAAGACACACTATGGGTTGTTTGAGTATCTGGTGATGCCGTTTGGGTTTTGCAACGCCCCAGCGGCTTTTCAGTTTTTTTTAAACGATGTGTTGAAGGAGTACATAGATAATTTCGTGGTTGTCTACATAGACGACATCCTGATTTATTCCAAAGACCCAGAATCACATGTTGGCCATGTATCCCAGGTATTGCAGAGATTATTAGAACATGATTTGTTTTGCAAGCTGATTAAATGTGAATTCCACGTCAAAAGAGTTGAGTTCTTGGGGGTAATGTTGAGCCCCTCTGGTTTATGCATGGCAGAAAGAAAGGTAACCGCAGTGCAAGAGTGGCCGGTTCCTACGACTGTGAGAGAAGTACAGTGCTTTTTGGGCTTCTCCAATTATTACAGGAGGTTCATTTCCCACTTCTCTCAGTTGGTCTCCCCTCTCACTCGTCTTTTACGGAAAGGAGTTCCTTTTTCTTGGACCACCGAGGCCATGACAGCCTTTGTTTACCTAAAGAAGGCCTTTACCACAGCTCCTATACTGCAACATCCGCAATGAGAGGCGCCATTCATAGTGGAGGCTGATGCCTCAGACATCGTTGTGGGGGCTGTTTTGTCTCAACGTGACCGTCACACTGGGCAGTTACACCCCATAGCCTTTCTATCCAGGAAAATGACCCCAGCCGAACTCAACTACACAGTAGCAGAAAAGGAGCTGTTGGCGATAAAGAGGGCCTTTCAGGAGTGGAGACATCACCTGTGGGGAGCTAGGCATCCAGTCACAGTGTATACAGAGCACAGAAACCTGCAGTACATGAAAACAGCCCGTTCACTCACTCAAAGACAGATGCGATGGATGTTGTTCTTAGCGGAGTTTAACTTTGTGGTGACCTTCCGACCAGGCTAAGAGAAGAGAAAGGCGGATTCCTTGTCTAGGCTAGGTGGGGGTCTTGAGCCTCGACAAAGTCTTCCATAAGCCATCATTTCCCCAGAGAAGGTAGTGTGTTCTGTCAAAGTAGACAACTTCCTGGACAACATCCGAACGCACAAATGTCCAAAGGGGTGGCACCAGTGGGCAGAGCAAGAAACGCAGCGCTCGCTCAAACATAGATTACCCTTTTTTTGCAACAGACTGTATCTGCCTATCCTGCAAAGCCGCCTGAAGGCCTTTAATTGGTGCCACGATTCCGTGATAGCGGGTCATCCAGGGTGCACCAAAACCCTGCAGCAGTTGCAAAGACAGTTTTGGTGGGAGCACATGGTTCAGGACGTCAAGCAATGGGTGAATCAGTGTGACACGTGTGCTCGTGCCAAAGGAGAGCATACAAAAGCAAAAGGCAAGCTGGTTCCCCTGCCTACTCCCTCTCAGCCGTGGCACACCATAAGCGTAGACTTCGTTTTGGGTCTCCCGCTAGATCAAGGTTGTGATGCCATCCTGGTGGTGGTGGATAGTCTCACTAAAATGGGCCATTTCATCCCGTGCAAGAATCTACCCACAGCAGGACAGACAGCTCAGTTGTTGCTGTCTCACATCGTGAAACTGCACGGACTCCCGAGAGTGATCGTGTCAGATAGGGGCCCTCAATTCATTGGGAACTTCTGGAAAATGTGGTGTAAGGCCCTTCAGGTGGAGGTAGCCACATCGACCAGCTTCCATCCACAGACGGATGGCCAGACGGAAAGGTTGAATCAAACTCTCAAGACATATCTAAGGTGCTTTTCCAAAGAAGCAAGCGACTCATGGGTTTCTCTGCTGTGGTTGGCAGAGCTGTCCTACAACAATGCCTGGCACAGCTCTATTAAAGAGTCACCATTTAAAGTCAATCATGGGTTCCATGCCAAAGTCCTTCCACTGTCTATCCCAAGCGACGTGGTGAATCAGCCAATGGTGGCGATGCTCATGGAGGTCCTTCAGGCTATGCATACAAAGATACAGAGGAATCTGGAAGGTGCTAAATGACGATACAAAACCTGGGCGGATCGTCGTCAGGAAGGGCCAGTTTATCACCCTGGAGACCGGGTGTGGTTGTCCACCAGAAACATTCGGTTCCGATATCAAAGCATTTTCCATCCCCATTATATTGGTCCTTTTGTGGTGGTACGTCGGGTCGGCACCGTGGCGTACAAACTGCGCCTGCCAGCTTACCTGCGCGTTCACCCTGTTTTCCATTGCAGCTTATTGAAACCAGCAGTCGGTGCCAGGAGAGTGGCGGTTCCGCCGGTGATTCGAGCTGGTCAGTTGGAGTACGAGGTACGGAAGGTATTGGACTCGAAGTTCCGTCGCGGTCGACTGTGGTATCTCATTGGTTGGAAGGGATACGCGGCGGAGGATGATTCGTGGGAGCCTGCTACGAACTTCCATGCTCCTGCTGCGGTGCGCCTGTTCCATGTGCGCCATCCGGACAAGCCTGGCTCTAGGAGGCGTTTTGGAGGGGGACATACTGTCTGGCGCCGAGTCTAGGCGCCTACCACGGCATAGGGTGTAGACTACAATTCCCAGACACCCTGCCGCTTGATGGGCGGGGCCTCCTCGTCATTGCCAGGCGGCGCGAGGCGCCCGCGTGCGTAATCCTGCCTATTCCGTGCCGTTAGGATTCACGGCTTCCCGGTTCCAGAAACGCTGGACTAAGGAGACTTCCTCCCCCCGCGCCGCTTGGAGAAAACCGACGCTGAGGGAAGCGCCGCAACGGTGGTACACTCGTGCAGAGACTGCGCGCTGAGGTAAGCGCTGAGGTAAGCGCTGAGGTAAGTGCTGTTTGTAACCCAGGCCGCTGGACTTTGTATTCGCTTGGGGATGCAAACACGTTTTCAAGCCAGCGCTATTGGAAGCGCTACTTAGACTGGGAGTCGCGCGTTGCCCTCCATTGGCTCCTGGCGTTTTGCAGCTTAGAAGGGCAGTAGAGAGCGCTGACGTAAGCGCTCTCCTGCCCTGCCTTCTTGACTCCCCTCTCCTTAGTGGATCCTGGCATTTTGCTGTCTCTATGGGCAGCCAGAGAGCGCTGACGTAAGAGCTATCCTGCCCGGCCTCCCTGGTTTCTGTCCTTCCTGGAACAATGTCGTGGGGGTAGTGATCGAGTTGTAGAACACAAAGCGGGGCTTTGAACAGATCTACAGCCCGCCTTTGGAGCAGATGTACAGGTGACTTTTCCGCAAATACAGGGAAGTGCTTCTTTGACTATTTTTCACTACCTTGGATTACATTGGCGTACTGTGACTTCTGAGTCCGGGAGTATTAAGGGCTGATGGGGGATGCATTAGTAACCTTCTCCTCTTTTGGACACGCCTAAACTGTGAGCAGGAAAGGAATGAGTATGGGTATGTATGTGGCAGAATGTTCGTGTTGTAACTGCTAGTTTGATTGATGGTGGTTTGACCTGTCTTGTTTCTCATTGTAGGTATACAACGTATCTTCATGTTGGTACATGTGTCGTAGTACGGAAGGACGGCTCCCTAGGTAATAGACAGGGTTAGTGAGACAATATGAGGGTAGCAGAGGTGTGTAGACTATGTGTTAACCGTGTGTGTTCTTTTGTTACAGGTATCCTCATCCCCGCTGTTCCTACCCTAATTCCTTTCCCTCGCCTGATTGCCTTAATACTCTGTGTTGCATTATTCAGAGTTAGGGATGTCGGAAGGTGGACCCCTTTGTGCTTCGCCCGGATCCTAAGGAGTCACAGTGGATCTGACACACGGTTGTGCATGCAGTGTTTGGCATGCACAACATGGTGCATACCACACTGTGCATGAACATTCTGTAGGCCCTCTCCTATGAGCCTAACATTCCTGCCGCCGTGACACAGCCGGTGTACCGCCCATCGCACTGGATTCAACTCAGAATCCAGTGGGTGGATTCACCATCGGCTTGGCGGTTTTCCTGGGACCGCCGTGGTGGCAGTCCTATAGGAAGACCGCCAAACTCGTAATAGGGCCCTTAGTGCAACTCACAAACATTTAAAAGAATCATATAATGGTAAACATACAGTGTACATACATAGAAAATGGTCAAACAGGTTGTACACGGTGTCCCAAATGAGGAATCATGCAATTGTGAGATGCTGCAGTCTATCAAGGTGCATTTCATTGTTTCCAATTTATTAGGTATGACCATTGGCTTGGGTGAAAATGACTCTAAAATAGGTGATTTCCTGAAGAAAAGCTAAGCTGGATTAAACGTGTCATTGTGGCAGACCTAGGTGAAAGACTCCCAGAAGTGTTCGTTGGCCATCCAGAATGATGAAGACTTTGCAAGACTGCCATCAGCCATGGGCATGCAAGCAAGATGTTTCATATGACCATCTCAATTATTTGTCCCTGGATGCAGGGGCTAAGTGTGGGAGCGACAACATGTATGAGTGAGGAATCAGAAAGATGAGAGCATGTAAAAATATTTTCTGTTCATATTGCATTTTGATGGAAAAACCTGGTTGGGCATCCGCTAAAAGAATTAGTATCCAAGGCTGTCTGAATAGTAAACCTATGCTCGTTTCAGATGATGAATAAATGAAACACATTTGGCGTTTCAGCGCGCGCAATGAAATTTGTTTTATTTATTTATTTAGTTGCATTACTCCGGTCGGCCGTGAGCCGGAGTTACTACCCTCCTCCCTGCCCCTCCCCAGTCCCACCATCCCGCGGGCACTCCCTCCACGAGCCGCTACTGACCTTGACTACTGCAAAAGCTTCCCATTCCTGACTATGCTGAAGGTTTAGGATTCTTTAGGTATTCAAGTGGGTAGGGAGGTCGCTCGCTTCTACAACACATGTTGGTTTTCTATCCCACATCATTGCATACCAGATTTTGCGAAAAGAGGATAAAAGATCAAATGTTTTCATCTTTTCCAACAAATTCAGCAGTTGTGGAGACATCTATTTCTTGAGATCCTCTAAAACTGCCTGATATTAGGTCACAGATCTTGTAACTTCTAATTAAAAAGCAGTGTTACAGTACCAGAGGCAGAAAGAAGTGAAACAACATTCCCCAGAGAATTCTAGAGCTCATTATTAGTCTAGACGCCCAGCTCATTTTATATGAACAATTCATTTCTGCATGGACAGATCCTACCAATGATTTTTCAATCTCTGACTTCTCTGGATCTTCAAAATGCATATATTAACAACCCTTTGAGAAATGAAGATCAAAGAGTTCTGTGATTTCAGTACAGAATTATCAGTATTAGTAAGTGATTCTGTATTTTGGACTCAATTCATCTCTGTGGGTTTACAAAAGTACAAGTTTCTCTGTTGGTACTTAACAACCAAATCTATCTGGTTCTCCTGTACCTAGACGCCTGACTGGTGCATTCAGACACAAGGGAAACGATGTCTCAAGTGTGCAACCCGTTGCAACTTCACAGGTTCTTAATGAACTGAGACAAGCATCAGCTCACTCTGGTACAAAGCCTGCAATACATTGAAACAAGTTTCAGCACAAACCTCTGCCTGGCCTTTTTCCATTTAAAAATAGTTCAGAAGCTAGTTGAGTTATAACCCAATAAGCTGCTCAGCAAGCTAAGAGGCTTTAGCACTGTGGTGGTTTCAACTTCAAGTAGATAAGGTAGCCACTCTCCTAGTTGTTCGTTGGGCCTGTCTGTATATGGGTGTTGCATTTTAACACATTCTTAGGTTTTGCTCTGCTCTTCAAAATGAAGTTGGGAATGCTAGCCCATTTTCTCTTATATTCATATCAAACTAGAATGTTGTTTATCTCCAAATATCTAAAACAGAATATTTCCTTTTTTGCTTAATGTGCAGAATATGATCACTACAGATGCCACTGAGCAAGGCTGGGCTGTAAAATGCAAGAATCAATATGCCCATATAATGTGGTCTCAATGAGATGCTTGTCTTTCCTCCAATTGCAAGTTGTTAGAGCTGACATCCTTGGTGTGGTATTTCCAAAACCTTTTGTCTTCACTCCTCCCATTTTCCTGGATGGGCCATCCTGGCAGAATGACGTCATCGTAGGAGAGCCACTGGATGACGTTGCGGTGAAGATTTCTATGTTCTGACTTATTCTCTTTTTTGGAAGTTGAAAATCCCCAGCAGGACGAAGATGCACCCTGTAGCAGACGAGGGCTCCATGTGTCCGGATACACCTTCTGCTAAGGACCGCTGGACAAGATTTGCTGCTACAGAGAAAAATGTAGTGGGAGCTGCCGTGAAGTCAGGCTGACTGGCGATGCACCTTGGCCAGCTCAACGAGGAGGTAGGTCCCAGTCTCCACTCGGTTCTCAGAGCACTTTTTAGCCCAAGTTTTGGATTTTGGCTTCCTGGGCAAATTTAGAGCTACTTCCAAGGAACCAGGACTGGGGAGGCACCACTTGGAGGGTCAGTACTCACCCAGGCTGCGTCCAGGTGCGGGTTCACGATGAATGGAGACTTTTCCGTCCCTGAGGCTCTGATCGGGAGGCCAGCCAACTGGCTCTTGAAGTCACTCTGGAAGTCCTGGGCTCAAGAAGTGGAACAGGGTTCAAGCAGCAGGTAAGGCCTCTGAGGGTTCAAGGCATGCTTCAGGCAGCAGAGCAGTCTTTCCATGTGAAGCAAAGCAGTCTTATGAAGTACACAGTAGGCCGCAGCAGCAGGCAGTTCTCTGAGAGTCCTTCTGCAGGTCCAGACAGTAAACTCAAGAGTGGGTCTGAGGGTTCTAATTTTTATACCTGGTGCCTTCTTAAAAGTAGCAGATCTTTTTAAGTTGCTCCTTTAAAGTGCTTGGAGTTTTCTGCCTTCCCTGCCTTGGCTCCAACCTGGCTGCATAAATAATGAGGTAGCGTGAAGTCCTTTGTCCGAAGGCAGGGCATGGCTTATTGATTTGCAATTGGGCTCGTGCCCTGCTCTACCCCATTCCGCCAGTGATGCCCCATCGAGGCACACCTAATCCTTCTATTGTGGGGCTGACTGAGAGGAAAAACAAAGTCCAACTGACATCTACACCCACTCATGTAACACAGGAACAGTCTGCAGGCTCAAAATAGCTAAGTCAGGAAAAATATAAACTTTCTAAAAATTTCATTTTCAAAATTGACTCCATCATTTCTTAGACACCAAACTTTAAAGTTCCACTTGCTCCCAATCAAAGGTTAGCACTTTTTAAATATAATGAGGCTATTTAATGTTATGCTATGGAAGAGATAGGGCTTACAGTACTGAAAAACAAAATTAGGAGTTTTTCACAACCAGGACAATTAAAACTTAAAAGTACATGCCAACTTTTTAATCACAATATACCCAGCCATATGGGCTGCCTAGGGCCTACCATAGGAGTATTTAATATGCAATAAAAGAGGAGTTTCAGGCCTGGCAAGGGGGTTATTTTGCCAAGTCGAATTGATAGTTCAAACCTGCCTTCAGGCTGCACTGGAATCCCTGGGACATGTTTTAGAGGGCTACTTAAGTGGGTGCTTAAGTGGATGGCACAATAAGTGCTGTAGGCCCACTAATCTAATTTAATTTACGAGCCCTGGGCATATGGTATACTACTTTTCTAGGGACTTTAAAGTAAATTAAATATGCCAATAAAGTATAATCCAATGTTACCATGTTTTAGGATATGTGCACAAGCACTTTAACACTGATTAGTAGTGGTAAAGTGCACAGAGTCCTAACGCCTAAAGCCGAAGGCAAAATCTTTGGGGGAAGACCACCATAAGACTGACAGGTCTACTACCTGGCTAACCAGTGTGACATCCAACAGTCAGCTGGCTGACCTCCTGTGTAAGCTTCTGGGGCCTCACTGTAACTTCCCTGCTGACCTGCTGCAACTGGACCTGCCTGAACCTGTGTGAGCCTGCTGCTGGCCTCTGCTTCCCAAGAGTTGCCATCCCATGTCCCCAAGAGGTGCTTCCCAGGTCCTGGACCCTTGGCTGGCTTTAGAGAGGACTCCTCCTTTCCTATCTGAAGGTTCCATGAATCAAGAGCAAAAAGTCCCAAAGCCCAGCAAAGCCTTGCCACAGCTGAAATCTTCATCAGGACCGATGCAGAGTGACGTAAAGCCCTTCAAAGCCTCACTGCACAGCTGAAAGCATCATCGGACCCGACGTTGAGTGATGCAGAGCCCCACAAAGCCTTGACTCACAGCTGCAAGCTTCATTGGAACCGATACTGAGTGACGCAAAGCCTCACCTCATAGCTGAAAGCCTCATTGGAATTGATGTGAAGCAATGCAGAACAATGCAAAGCACAGCTAAGCTTCACCACACAGCTGAGAGCTTCATCGAAACTGTTCCTGAGCAACACAATGCCAGGCCACAAGGCTGAAAGCTTAATTGGAATGAACTTCGAGTGACGTGATGCCTCGCAAAGCAGCACTACACACACCTCGCACTAAGAACATAAGGTACAACCCCCAGGGGCCCGAACTTGGTCCTGTGCCCACCCAGCGCTTCATCACGGTTGACCTGAACTTATGACTGTGTCCCAGTGCTGCACAGCCAAATACCCACAGTTTGCACTTTCTGCTTTTTGGCACTATTTTTACTTAAATTCAATACCTCCTGTTCTACCAATGAGATTTTTGTCGTTCTGAAATCATTTTACATTAAAATGTAGTCCATTTTTCTAAATTGGTTTAGGATTTTTCTTGTGTTGTGTTTTCACTTTATTACTGTCTGTGTGCTGCATAAATACTTTACACATTGACTCTAAGTTAAGCCCACCTGGTTTGCACCAAGCTGCTAGAGGGTTAAGCACAGGTTAATTTAGTGAGTTTTTTGGTTCACCCTGATAAGGATCATAATTGTTGCCTGAATAGAAACTGCACCCCCTCAAACAACCACCACATTTCTAGCAGATGTTTTGCAGGCCCTTCAAGTGGGACAACGTCTTCTGCAAAGGAACCCAGTTTTAGTCCAGATGGGCAATACTCCCAGAAAAGCCTCTTTATATCATCCATGTGGATCAAGTCCAGGGGTCTGATTCAGATGATTTTAAAAATGAAAAAGCGAGAAGTCTCATGTCATGTCTTTATCAAAGGTGTGGACAACTATTGGGCATACACAGTGAAAAAATACTTTTTCTTGCCTCTGGATTATTCTTTGTCTCTCCAAATTTTATCAAACGTTTCTATTGAGGTTGGTTACCCTTTCTTAGTCCCCTTTGCATTCAAGTACAATACTCTGTTGCAATTGTACTGTTCCAGGGTATCAGATGCAAAAGCTTGGTACTTTGACATGCCATTGAGAAGTGGGAATTTGATATGCCTTTGATCCTCTTCCATAAATTCAACCTGTTCTTCTTTGGATGAGACTATTGAACACTTGTGTTTTGATCGTCACTCCTTTTTGGCCAAGAATGCATTGGTGTCCTCACATGAGGCAAATTATAGAAAAAAAAACCCTCCTTCCACCTGTTATAAAGTAATAAATAACAGGACCTGAAGAAGATGGTTTTGAAATATTCATGCCATTGAAACGTACGTCGGCCAGAGAGAGAGTGCGACACCCCAGCTATCAGCACAGCAACTGAGGGTTGACAGCACAGCAACTGAGGGTTGATTTTATCACCCGGTTCTTCCATCTGTGCATGCAGTGTTGTCCTGGGGTGTAAAGTGTGAATGTATTGAGTGTAAGAGATACATCTGTAGAGCCGAGAGAGATGTGAGTGTGTGTTGTGATGATTTTAACCTACTTGATATCATTTCATTGAAAGTGACCTCAAAAGGGTTGTAATTATGTGTATCTAATGTATAGCACCATTCGAAAAATTATGATAATCATGTTGTTTAATTGATAAGAGATACATATATATTTTAAAAAACGTTTTAAGATGTGAAATATCAATAGTTAACAAAAAGAAATATATGAAATAAAATATTTAAATAACAAGTAATTATTTTGAGTGGAGAACAATGTTTATTATGCCCCATGCTTGAGCTTTGAGAAGCCGCTATTCAAAGAAATTTAGGTCTCGAGGGAACACTACTTCTTGCGCTCCCCTCAGTGTTGACTGCGGTGTCAACACTACAGTCAACACTAAGGGGCACGCAAATTGTGCACTGCATGTACCATGATGCAAAGGAGAAAACTTTTCTTGGCTATGATGTAGTGTCTGGCCATACCCTTTTCCCTGCCAAATCTGTTTTTCATGACCTCCTCTACCATTTATCATACATTCCTAATGTTCCTTTTTGTAAAAATTGCAATTCAGCCCATTGATTACACTTTATCCGGCCCCAGACGGAGATTGCGTCTCGAGCCGGAGAGTACGGCCCTAGCCGGAGAGTACGGTCTAGGCGCGGAGTGTATGGTCCGGGTGTTAAGAGTACGGTCCGGGTGCGGAAATTCCGGCCCGAGAGTGGACGAAAAGTTAGGAGTCGTAAGTGCATTCTGTGAATACCAAAAATCCTAAATGCCTTCTGTGAATACCAAAAGTAGTAAGTTTAGGATTTTGTCTCAGATTAGTTCTGTGAATCGGCCCCAAAATGTTTTCCTGTGCGTGATCAAAAGTTAGCACTTATTAAATGCAATAAGGCAACTCCATGTTATCCTATGGGAGAGGTAGGTCCTGCAGTAGTGAATTATTTTATGAGTTTTTAACTACCAAGACATATAAAAGTTGAAAATACATGTCCAACTTGTTAAATACACTGCATCACGCCCTGTGGGCTGTGTAGGGCCTACCCAAGGGGTGATATAGGTGTATTAAAAGGAAGGTTTGGGCCTAGCAAAAGATTTATCTTGCCAGGTTAAAATGGCAATTTAAACTGCAGACACAGGGTGCGATGGTAGGCCTGAGAGATGTTTAAGGAGCTACTTAAGTGAGTGGCACAATGAGTGCCGCAAGCCCATTAGTATCATTTAATTTACAGACCCAGAGTACATGTGGTACCACTTTACTAGGGAATTACAAATAAATGTAAATGTGCTAATTGGGTGTATGCCAATTTCTCCATGTTTAAGGGAGAGAGCATCAGCACTTTACCACTGCTTAGCAGTGGTAAAGTAAGCAGAGTCCTAAAAGCCAACAAAACGGGTTCAGGAAACAGGAGGGTGAATGCCAAAAGTTTGGGAATTACCCTACAGAAAGGACAAAGTGTTACAGTTTCCAACCAATAAGACTGATCATATTATTGATCTGGGGTTCTCTCATCTTGCCCCGGCTACAGAGCTACCTCCTGTCTAGGTGGTCACTTTAATTATTTATTTGTTTATCAAAAGTTTTATATAGCGCTAGCTAGACCCGGGGTTATCAGAGCGCTTAACATAATCCGGAGCCAGGGAATAAACAATACACTTAGTTACTGACATACGAAACAGTCCTAAGCTAATGTACAAACAGCAATAAATACACTTGGAAAAAATAGGCAATGCAGGTGGAATACACTATGTACACTGACAGCTGCCAGGCCCCTGAAGGCGGTTAATGCTTAATGGCAAGTCGCGACTGAGGAGTCTGATAGAAGAACGAACATTCAAGGTAAGAAGGGGGCAAAAAAGTGAAATCAACAGCCATCTTTTTAACAGGTCAAATAGGGAGACTGATTGAACCAAGTTTGAGAATTGATCAAGTGTTCCAGTATTTCTTGAGGAGCAGGTGTTTAAGGTCCCTTTTGAAACCAGAGAAGGAAGGGTTGCATCGTAAGTCCTTCGGTAGGAAGTTCCATATGCTGGTAGCGTTACCCGAAAAAGAGCGGGCCTGGGTAGATTTCTTTTTTAGTTTGGGAGGAACAAGAAGAAGTATGTTGGAGCTTCTCAATGCTCTGGTTCTTCCTGATTTAATGAGTTTGCTGTCTAAGTATTCAGGGGTGTGCAAGTGAATGGCTTTGTAGGTGATACAGGCGGTCTTGAAATTGTATCTTCCGTCTATAGAAAGCCATTTGAGGGTCTTGAGTGCAGGCGTGATGTGCTCAAATCGTTTAATGTCTGTTATGAGCCTGGCTGCCATGTTTAGTACAGATCTGAGGGGAGTGAGGTGCGATTTCAGGGGCCCTGTGATGATAGCATTCCCGTAGTCAAGTTTGGAGAGGACTAGAGATTGAACGACCCATTTGAAGTTATCCGAGAGAATGAATGATTTGATTTTTTTAAGGTGTTTAAGTGTGTACATCGCTCCTTTGGCTGAGTTTCTGATGTGTTCTTTCATTGATAAGTCTTTATACAGGGTGAAACCTAAGGATTTAGCCGAAGTGGAGAGAGTGAGAGTACAGTTTAGAGCCATCAGGTCATTGATCAAGTCTTTGATAGGAAGGTGATTACCTTTGGGGGAGAACAGGATAATTTCTGTTTTGGTGGGATTTAATTTTAGATGGTTAGCGTTAAACCACGATTGGATATTACCCAGTGTGACATTGAGATGACGGATGTCATTGGGGGATTTAATTTTGTAGAATAGTTGTGTGTCATCTGCATAGAGGTGGAATTTGATTCCAGCTTGCTTCAGGATTATTGAAAGGGGCTCCATGAAGAGATTGAACAGTGATGGAGAGAGGATTGAGCCCTGGGGGACTCCAAGAGAGACTGGTGTGTGTTTCGAGAGGCAAGACTTGATTTTGATTTGTTGTGATCAGTGTTAGAGGTAAGGAGTGAACCATTTTAAAACAATGCCATTTATACCTGCACGGATCCTCAAGGATTCCAGTAAGGCTGCGTGGTTTACAGTGTCAAAGGCCGACTTTCTCATCTCATTAAAAAAAATTAGGATAGGAGAAAAGACCATGGATCAAGCTACAGTTAGGATGTCCCGCAGTTGGAAACTGACTAATAAAAATGATGGTGGCCTTGCAAAACTCTCGCCCTGACTTTCTTGCCCACCTGATGAGGCGTGGTCTTCAGTTGCCACCTGGCTCATGTGAGCAGAGAAACATGCAGCTCCCCTTCATTCTATTCACTGTCCTCGACAAGCGAGATCAGAGCCTTGGTTTTCTTTGGACCTTGCACTGGGGAAATAATGCTCTACACAGCTAAACGCTGTTAGAGTATGAAATATAGTGTGGATTATAAGAGCATCTACAAACTGGTCTTAAAGGAATATCAGAGAAAGATTAAGATAGCACAAACAGAATTTTTCATTTAAAAAATCAGAAAGGGAGACAATTCAGTGTGAGAAGCTTTTAAGATTGTAAAACCGTTTCTTCATCCCAAAGCATGTTGCGCCAGCATTCCGGCTTCCCAAGAACTATGTAATAAGCTTGCCACCTTCTTTGTTGATAAAATAGAAAACATTCAAGCCTCATTCACCAACAGGGAGCTGACCATGCCTTCTCTGGATGTGGGCTTAAGGCTTTAATCTACATGCACTCTATCCTGCTTCCACTGAATTTTTTGTTCTTTAAGAGTCACAGAAGGCAGCCCTATTATGTACATTTGGCTTGCCTCTGGATTCTTGCCCGCCAAGTGCTCTGTTACATGCAATTAAGGTGATCAACCCAGTTTGCAACCATGTTTTTAACTCTTCTCTTGCTTCTGGCCATGTACCTAAATGCTGGAAACAGGCAGCAGTGATCCCTTTACTTGAAAAACACAACAGAGGTTCTGACAAAACTGGAAATGTTTTGCCCTATATCTCTGCTACCAGGAGCAGTTAAGGTTTTAGAAAAACTGATAAACCACCAACTGAGCAGGTATAAGGAAGATAATAACCTGTTTCATCCATCACAATCGTGCCTTCACTCCAAGCACAGCACTGAGACGGACCTTCTTGATGAATCTGCGGGAATCAAATATCGCTTAGATCAGGGTCAGATTGTCGCACTCAACCTTTTGGACTTTTTGCCGCCTTTTGAAGCTATCACCAGCTTCTGCTATCCATACTTTGGAATTTGGAGATTAGTAGCTAAGAGCTGGATACAATTTTTCTTATCAGATAGATTACAATCGGTGTTCTTGGAGCATTAGTTCTTGGCACCTCAGGAGAAGAAATGTGAAGCCCCCCAGGGCTCTTCATTGTCCCTTACTTTGCTTAATGTGCATATTAGGCCCCTTGCTCACCTTACAAAAATGTTTTGACTTAAAGTCATTTCTTACGCTGATGATGCCCAGCTTATTTTCTACTTTGACCAAGCTGGATTTAGAAGTTGTTTAAAGTGCAACACGTTGAAAACGGAGATCCTGCCTTTTTGGCTATCCTGCTTCCGAATGGTCCAATATGTGGTAGCCAGAGGAACTGTAACCCCACCCTCTATAGTGGCAAGAAACTTGGAGGTTACATTTGACAACACGCTTTCCTTTGGCAATCAGATCTCAGTGGTGGCATCTTGTTATGCTTTGCTTCGGGCTTTGGAGACAACTTTGGAATTTGTTCCCGTAGATATGAGGAAAACCACTGTGCATGTATCTATTACTTCAAGTTTGGATTATGCCAATGCCCTATTTCTAAGTTTGCCGTTATACCTGTGTAATTGCTCGGAAAATATGCAAAATATGGCTGCCCGACTAATCTTAGAACTTTCTAACACTCAATTGGCACGTCCCCATTTTAGAAAGCTGTATTGACTTCCCATTAAAAAGCACATTCTTTTTAAAGCCTGGGTTATTACTTGTTGTGCTTTTCATCATATGGCCCCTTAATACCTTTGTATTAGACATCCTCATTACCAGCCAATCCGCGCCTTAAGATCAGAATATGCTCTACTTTTATAATGCCCTTTGTTTTGCCTGAGAACTAGGGGGCGGACAATCTTTTTTGGTCTTGGCAACCAGGCCAAGGAATTTGCTTTCTCTGGCCTTGTGGTTCCTTGAGAAGGAGAGTCTGTTTAGATCTCAGCTGAAGACCTGGCTCTTTAACTTGGAATAATCTGTCAGGGCGGATGATTCCCATCTTGCGTCTTAGCACCAGGACTCTTTGGCAGTTGTGTGCTGTATAAAACTTTTGATTGATTGATTGATCCACAGGCTCTCTACTGTCTATCATCTGAAACTCTGTTGCAGGTGTCATTATAGTTCTTGTCCCTCTAAACTGTGTTCCTTGCAGCCATTACTTTTGCTAAATGCATGGCAGAATTAGGTTATTTACCTAGTGTTCAGCCTTACTTAATTCTTTCAGACACAGTAGTTCTCAGGTTAGGTCTTCAGTGGCTTTAGAGAGAATCAGGAACAAGAGCTTTCTCTGGCTTATGCTTCTAATGATTCTCCTCTTTCGGTTACCATTCAAGGAAGGCCCACAAGGGAGATGGCAGCATGTTGGGATGAAACTTTAGGAGTTTCTTTTTTTTTATATGCTCAGGGCTGTTTCCTAGACTGTACCGTCAACTTTTGTTCTCCATCACAAATGTCAAATTCGAAATGGTGGAAATTTAGACACTCTAGCCACACCATATGAACTATAACTCGCCACTCTATCATGCACAGGGTTCTTACTATCAATCAAAACTCAGAATTTGTGTAGCGCAACTAATCACTTGTGAGGGTATCCAGGCACTAGATTGCAGGGTTCAGTCGAACAGCCAGGTCTGGAGTCTCTTCCTGTAATCTGCCAGCGAGGGTGATGCTTGGAGGTGGAGGGGAAGGCCGTTCCAGGACTTGGTGAGGTACGAGTAGGAATGGCCTCTATTGCGGCTTTGACAGATGTGCAGTGTCTGTGCGAGGGTAGCTGAGCAAAAGTCTCTGGATGGTTGGCGGAAGTTTTGGCGGTGGTTGATTTATCATGCTCTTAGTTCATGGAGAGCTATGTAGATGTGTGTCAATATCTTGCATTGGCATCTTTTCTGGACGGGGAGTCAGTGGAGGTTCTTGAGATGTGGGGTGATGTGGGTCCATTTAGGCAGGTTGAGGATGAGTCTGGCCGCTGAGTTCTGTATCGTCTGTGGTCTATTCATGAGTTCAGTGGTGGTTCCTGCATACAGTGCGTTGCCGTAGTCAAGCCAGCTGGTCACTAGGGCTTGAGTGATGGTTTTCCTCATGCTAATGGGGAGCCATTTGAAAAATTGTGGGAGCAAGCGGAGGATGCAGAAGCAGGCAGAGAAGGCTGCATTGATCTGTCGCCTCATGGTGAGCTTGCTGTCCAGGGTGATGCAGAGGTTGCAGGCATAGTCAGCCGATATGTGACTGGGCCACCAGTTGCCGTTCCAAAGAGAGGTGTTGTTGCTGAAGATCAGCACTGTGGTCTTGTCTGTGTTGAGCTGCAGACAGTTGTTTTTCATCCAGTCGCTGACGTTCTTCATGCAGTTGTGGAAGTGGGCCTTTGTGGTGGTGGGGTCTGCTGAGAGCGAGAGGATAAGCTGGTTTTCTTCGGCATAATGTTAGGATTGTGGATTCGGACGATGTTGGCTAGAGGTGTCATGTAGGTGTTGAAGAGGGTGGGGCTGAGGGATGAACCTTGATGGATGACGCAGATGGTGCTCTTGGGGTCCGATGCAAAGGGAGGTAGGCGGATTCTCAACGTTTGTCCTGTGAGAAATGATGCGATTCACCAGATGGCATCTCCCTGGATCTCAATGTGGAGCAATCTCTTGATAAGTGTGTGGTGGGATACGGTGTCAAATGCTGCGGAGAATTCGAGGAGGATCAGGGCTGCTGATTCTACTCTGTAAAGTAGGGTGAGGATGTCGCCAGTGGCAGCGATCAGGGCGGTTTCAGTGCTGTGGGTGGTGGGGATACCTGATTGGGAGGCATCAAGCAGGTTGTTTCTCTCCAGGTATTCGGTGAGCTTCTGGTTGATGGCCTTCTCAAGGACTTTGGTGGGGAAAGTGAGCAGTGAGATGGGGCGTTAGTTTTGGAGTTAGCTGGGGTCACTGAAGGGTTTCTGGATGAGAGTTCTGACTTATGCGTGTCTCCAAGCATCGGGAAAGGTGGCTGTGGTCATGGGTGCATTGAAGGCGGTGGTGAGTTGGTGGCTGATGTCCTTGCCTCTAAAGTTGAGGAGGTGGTGGGCTCAGAGGTCTGTGGGTGCTCCCGAGTGGGTGGAGCTCATGACTGCTATGGTGTTCTGTATAGTGAGCTGCTCCAAAGTGGTGAGTGGCTGATCAGGCTAGGCTTCCGTTGGATCGAGGAGGATGTGGAAATTAATGGTTTGGGGTTCAAAGTTCTTGTTCTAACAAATTATGTCATTTGAGAGGTCATAAGTGTTGTTATGAATGATGGGGTAAGTGAAGTAACATGAAAGGGTATAAGCAGTGTATTGTAAAGGCGCGAGTTATAGTTCATGTATTGTGGCTAGCGAGCTGACAACAGAATGTATGGAGGCGCATGAGTTATAGTAACGTGAACATGGTATATATTTACGGTATAACTATGACTTTAGTATTTCTAATGCTTCTAAAGTTTGTTTGGCTTGTATGGAAAAATAAATAAAGGTTCCCTAACTATAATCAATATTTAATCTTTGGTTTCTTCATTGAAATTCGATATTTTCTCCGGGGCGAGTATGAGCTTAGTGAGAGGGAGTTTTTCCGTTACGCCCAGGTTCGGCATGCCCTGCTCTCGGTCTTTGGGGAAGGGACCAAGGTCCCTGTTTCTTCGCCCCTCGAGGACCGCATACTCGACGGTCACGTTCCCGATAGTACTATCTCTCTGATCTATAAAAAGCTGATAAATAATCGGGCTGACATCTTGGTGCGTCTACGGGAGGCGTGGGCGGGGGATGGGGTTGAGTTGGACGACGAGGACTGGCAGTCCGCGCTGTCATCTCCTAAGGAGGTTGCCATCCCGGCACGTCTCCGTTTGGTCCAGCTTAAGATTCTCCATCGCGTTTACGTGACGGGTCCCCGATTGGTCTCGATGGGGTTTTCTGATGACGGGCTCTGTAAGCGTGGCTGTGGGCTCAGTGCCACCTTTCTCCACAT
The DNA here is from genome assembly GCF_964204655.1 of Triturus cristatus. NCBI lineage: Eukaryota > Metazoa > Chordata > Amphibia > Caudata > Salamandridae > Triturus > Triturus cristatus. Next base: position 285,829,776 of record NC_140587.1, read on the forward strand.
CCTGTGGGAGTGCCGCGAGGTGGTGGATTACTGGCGTCAGGTGCATGAGGTTATGAGGCGAGTCACCGGGGTCACGCTGTTGCCGGAGGTGCATCGCTGTGTTCTGAATGTGTGGGAGCCCAATGACTATAACGCGGCCCAGACTCGGTGGGCGGCCCTGGGGAACATGATAGCAAAGAGGGACATAGCGCAGCTCTGGGGTTCACAGCGGCCCCCCACCGTGTCTGTCTGGAAGGAGAACATGGACTGGTGCATGTTCAGGGAAAAGACTGTGTATGTGGCTCGTGGTAAACCCGGGGCTTGGAGTAGAATTTGGGGGCAGTGGAATGTGTATCGTGGAAATATTTGTGCTCCCCCCCTGGTGGATACGTCTGAGGTAGCCTTGTCCCCCTGATCCTTGATGGTTCCTTACTTATCTGGCACATCTGAGTATAGCTTTGGTAATCCCGTTTCCCCCCCCCCCTACCCCTTAGTTCTCCTTCTTCTTGACTGCCATCGGGTGGTCGGGTATGGAAGAGCCCCTGCTGTGGTCCGACGCCCACCTCGTGTCTTCTTGCCTCGCTTTTTGTTTTTAGTTGTTATTTATGTTAATAGGGTGTATCCTGATTTTCCTTTATGTGCAGTCTGATCTTCTGTAGTGTGCGGAGGCCCGGTGGGCCAGTCATTGTGTTTGCACTGTTTGAGCTCTTTAATTACTAGCGGCCGGCCCAGGCGGTTGTAGGCCCGTGCTTGTACCCTTCTTTCTGCACAATAAAATTTTCAAAAGAAATTCGATATTTTATTTTTAAATAAAAAAGTGTTTCAAATAGTAGAGTGGAGGGTCATTAAGTGGACTGGCATAGAGTACAGTAGAGGACACAGTAGTAGACTGTTGTGTGGTACAGTGGAGGGTCGTAGAGTGCAGTGGGGTAGTGTGAAATACCATAGAGTGGAGTGGTGTGCAGTGGAATGGCAGAGAGTGGGGTGGCGTACAGTGGCATAGAGCCAAGTGACATATAGTGGAATAACATAGAGTGGAGTGGCCTAGAGTGGAGTGGAGTAAAGTGAAGTGGTGGTAAAGTGGTATAGCCAGGCCAAGCATCCCAAATCCCCACAGGTAGCCACCCAAAGTTAAGCAACCCCACGTCACGCATGGTCTTTGGTCATGCATGATGTGGGGTTGGCTGGAGGGCCTGGTCAAGCTACCCGCAGGCAGCCAACCCCACGCTAGGCCAAATTTTGTGTACATTTGTTCAGCGGTTTGGGCTGTAGATGTGTCTAAAAAATCCTATGGGAAAAAGGAATAGGGCAAACATCTTTTGTGACCACCTCTCTTTTTCTCAGCACCAGCTTCACCCAGAAAGATTCCAGGAAGGAGCTGGGATGAAAAAAATGTTGGGGAAAGTTTTGTGAATATCAGACAGGGCAAAAGATATAAGCAAACCAAAAAATGCATTTCCTATGGAAACACAATCCTAAGTATAACTACCCAGTGGCAACCGCCACAGGGTAATGCATATGTATGTAAATGTGCAGATGAGTTTAGCAAAAGCCAAAAATGTGGGAGAATGCCAAGCAAAATATGCTAATTCCAATAGATAGATAGATAGATAGATAGATAGATAGATAGATAGATAGATAGATAGATAGATAGATAGATAGATAGATAGATAGATAGATAGATAGATAGATAGATAGATAGATAGATAGATAGATAGATAGATAGATAGATAGATAGATAGATAGATAGACAGACAGACAGACAGACAGACAGACAGACAGACAGACAGACAGACAGACAGACAGACAGACAGACAGACAGACAGACAGACAGACAGACAGACAAGCAGACAGGCATTCCTTGGAATCATTAAATCAACTATGTGTGTTTGCAATTGTGGTGCTATATTGGGTTGTTGTGATACAATTATGCCTGGCCTTCTGCAGGAACTTGGTATATCCAGGAGGTGATATCTCAATTTATTACAGGTAATCTTCATTACTCTTAGGGCCACTATCAATGCCTCATTCTTTAAAATGCTCTTCTTCCCACCCTTTAATATTTGATTGCCTTCTGACCTTACAGATGGGTGGGATTGTATGCTTCAGAAAGTGAGCAGGGTGATTAAAGTATTTATGTCACCTCTCTGGGTGAGAGGAGGGGGAAGTACAAAATACGAGATGCTTGTATGGAGATGCATTTACTTAATCAAATAAGGAATGGGAAGCACATGATGGACCCAGCAGTAATAAAGATTTCTGGTTGTACTTGAGACATTCAGGTAATAACAGAGAGGAGGAGATTCCACATTTTATGGGCAATTCCTTGGGACAGAGCATGTTCTGGGCAATGAATCTACCTTCCGTTTTTAAAAGTACATAGGTGAAGATTTGGCAGGTAAGGAATACATTTTGGAGGGTCCAAGAGATAGAAAATGCACCACTAGGTCTAAGAAGTAAATTAGGACTGTTACTCACAGTAGATAAAATATATAGTATGTTGGTCCAAAAGATGGAAAACCCGATGGGTAGAACAAGGAGATGAGAAGTCAGAAGAGGTGAGATGTGAAGTCGCAACAGTAGGTCAAGGGAAGGAAGGAGAAAATGTCTAAGGAAGACTGGTAAGTCAAGTAAGTAACAGGTAAGACAGATAATACATTTGGACTGTTAGGTTCAAAGGGAGAAGGGTCAGAAGAAGCAAGTTAATGGTGAATTTGGAGGTAGGGAAGTCAGGATAATTTAATCTATTACTGAAGTGCAGTCACACTTTTGTAGTTAATGTTGACAATTCATTCCAGGCTGGGGAGAGAGTAGAAAAAACAAAAATACCATCCTATGATGCACTGGCCTGTGCAGGACCAGCACTGATGAGAAAGACAACTCAGTCATGCACAGCCAGAGTTTTATTGTCTCCACAGCCTTATTAAGCAGCTGGGTGGAATGGTTGGCTACCAAGATTTCCACACCGAAAATCCCACCTGCCTTACCAAATGCCAGAGAGTTTATTTTTCAAACCTCCCTGACCTTGTCTAAGAGCTGGTGAGGGCTACTCAAGCTCACACTTTACCTGTGGTGTGAGGGGTTAATAGAGGTAATTGCTACAACAGCATGTCTTCCCCAAGGGTGGGGTGCTTTTTAGCATCTCACTCACTTCTACCCATTATGACCCAAGTGCAGGGAATGGGGAAATGTCATTCATCCCTCCCAACTTGCCCAATCCTGGGAAGTCGGGGGAGAAGCTCCAAAAAGGGCTCTAGGCAGCTGTGGTCTGATCCATTACTCTGTAGTTGGTCAAATGCTTACAAACTACAGAGAAAATCAGTTCACAAATGCTGTAAAAGGATCAACGGCAGCTGCTACTCTCCACCATGCCCTGCAGCATTTGTGATGAGGGTACTCAGGGAGCTGGTGCCTGACCATAAACTTTTGAAAATACCCCCATTCCTTATGAGCAATGCAAGAATCAAAGAGTTAGACAGACCCACCCTATCCTTGCGCAGAGAGGGTAACAAATATACCCTCGCATCTTAGCAAGGCCATAGGAAATAAATATATCACCTGTACCTTTGGCAAAGCTTGTGAGGGATTACACCAGCTATTCCCATCAATGAGAAAGGTAGGGAGGTTTAAAAAATCAATCCAGGATCACTGGGTAAAGGGGTTAAGAAAACTATGTCTCCATCTTGCCCTTTGCCATTTTGTGGAAATGCACACCAAACCATGGGCAACTAAGGGGGAGAATAAACAAACCACCAACTTTTGGCAGGGTAGGTGGTTAATGACTTCAAACACCAACTGCTATTAATAAAGCTGGGTGGCTTGAAAATAATGACTAACCTAAAAATTAGTTTTTTGTTCTATCTTAATGTTCAAATATTAGGAGATATTTTTAAAAATGCTCTTGTTCTTGGGCAGGTTGGGGTAAAGGTCTAAAAAAGATACACCCTCGGTCTAGGTTTACTCTCTCCCCGCAGCTCCGCTGTGCCGTCTCTTGCCTCCAGACCCCGACTTCCTCCTTGGGAGGTTCAAGGCTCCTGCCCGGTCCTGCGCCTGCTGCCCGCTCCAACTGGGACCAGACAGCCTGCAACCACCGTAAGCTTTCTCACCCGTATTTCTTTTCTTTCTTAAGTTTTCCCTGTTGTGCCACTGTTATTGTGCCCATCTGTGTCTTGCTCTAATTTCACCACTGTTTTTATTTTCTCGTGCCTGCCTGTTCCTTTCGCCATTGCTGTCCCTGAGGCCCCTCCCCCCGGAATTCCCACGCTCCCACCTCCCAGCCTCTACTCCCTTCCACCTCCCCTACTTAGGACACGCGCAGCGGGAGCGCCAAAGGCAAGCCTGCCTGCGCCCGTCCGCGGTCAGCGCCAGGAACCCTGGACCACCCACTACCCATCGCTACGACACCGCCACCCTCCTCGTACTCAAGCCTGGAAGAATTAGAGAATGCCAACAGGCCTCGCCGAACACGACCCACGGCCAGTTCTCCTGCCTCCACCGCCGCCAGACCCTCACCGCCACCCCGGCCACCAACACCGCCGAAGCCAGCACCGGCGTCACCCTAAAATGCATCCTCCTCAACTTACGCTCCGTACACAAACTCGCCATGGAAATCTGGAACCTACTGGACTCTCTCTCGCCTTCTTCACAGAGACCTGGACCAACGCATCCTCCGCCCCCGACATCAGCACCGCAATCGCAGACGGATACAAGATCCAGAGGAAAGACCGCCCCAACCACCCAGGAGGCGGCCTTGCCATGGCCCACAAGAGCACCCTCCGCCTCACCACCTCCAGCGAAACCTTACCCTCCGCCGAACACCTGCACGTCCAGATCCAGACCACCCCCAAAGCCACACTCTGAGGAACCCTCGTCTAAAGAACCCCCCAGCCCACCATCTTCAAAACAGGCACCTTCCCAGACGACTGGAAGCGCGCAGAAGTCAGACCCCTGCTCAAGAAGCCCACAGCTCACCCCACCGACCTCAAGAACTATCAGCTCATCTCGCTCCTCCCCTTCGCAGTACAAGTTGCAGAGTAAACAGTCAACAGGAAACTGACACGATTCATTGAAGAGAACACTGTCCTCGACCCATCCCAATCCGGATTCCGAAGCAACCACAGCACAGAGACCGCCACAATCCCTTTCTCCGCAAACTCCAGATAATACAGAACACCGCTGCCAGACTCGTCCTCTGCATCCCCAGACAACAACAAATCAGCCAACACCTACGAAGTCTCCACTGGCTCCCTGTAGAGAAAAGAGTCACTTTCAACATCCTCACTCACGCCTACAAATGCCTACACAACAACGGACCCAAATACCTCAACGACAGAATCAACTTCCACGTACCCAAAAGAAACTTCCAAACTTCTAACCTCGCACTGGCCGAAACCCCACGCATCCACAGAGCCAGAGCAGGCGGAAAATCCTTCTCTCACATTTCAGCCAATACCTGGAACGAGCTACCAGCAGACATCAGACGCGCCCCCTCCCTGAACACCTTCAGGAAGACCCTCAAGACCTGGCCCTTCGGCTAAACAGATCTGCGGACCTCCCCCCCTCAGCACCTTGAGACCCTCACAGGTGAGTAGCGCGCTTACAATTCCCTGATTGATTGATTAATTGATACACCACTCGCTCTTAGCTAAGGTTGTTGGTAGTGCAGGACCAGGGCCCTGCACAGTATTTACAGCCAATTAATTGGCTACAGAACAAAACCGAAAAACACATGACATTTCTAAGTTAAAGTCTACATTAATCTTAGCACACACCTACCTGAACTCACTAATTCTTAACATCTACCCATACCATACACTCTTTCAACATCCAACATGTTTGGAAACATACATTATCACATTACACAACATATAAGATCCAAAAGTCATTTTCAACTAAAACACATGGACATCCACATTTACAAAGACTAGCAAAAAACATTTAACAACACAATAATATACACAAAGAACTTTCAGACATGAACAAGGCAAGCCAGTCTGTGCCCTTCCGCATAGCCAGGAGCCGGGCACTCTGCTCCACTACCACCCCACAGGTTAGTTTACTCGCGTGAAGCCTTGTTTGCTCTACACTTTGAAGCTCCTTGTGGGAAACACAACTGGTCCCCTGATGCATGCCCCTCATATTGTACTCGGTGCAACGTTGAGGTCAGCCCTTGCCTGTGCTCTGTAACTTCCACCCCCAATTTAAAGGATTTTAAAATCTGCAGCCTAAACTGCTGCTCTTTGGCGAAGCACTATGCAGAGGAGTTTGACCTCCTACATGAAGGGTCCCCTGATGTTTTATTCCTTACGGAGACATAGTTTTCAAAGGACTCCGTTGCTATACCAGCCCTGGCCCTTCCCGCCGGCTACGCCATGAACAACCTCAATAGAGCAGCTGGGAGAGGGGGGAGGGCATTGCAATCATACACGAAGTTGCCTACACTTGTAGCCTTAGCCCAAAAGATATTTTCTATTGTGAAAGCACACTTTTTAAAATTGCGCTGACAGACAATTTCGCATTCTCTGGGCTCCTTATCTACTGCCCGCCCGGCCCATCTAAAGTTTTTAGAGAAGCCCTAGCTGATGCTGTCACCACACTAGTTCTTCAGATAGCCAATTTTAACATTATGGGCGACCCGAACCTTCACTTAAAGTCACAAGATGCTTCTGACATCATCGACTTCCTTGCGGATATGGCATCCTGCCAATTGATGCAACTGGCTGACACACCTAGCCGGCCATCTCCTTCACCCTTTCTTCTCGATCCGACAGTCCCTAGAGGTGCAAGCCCCCCCTTCCAATGTCTTGCATCGATCATTCCCTCACTCATATTACTGCGGATACCGCTAGTTGGCCCCAAACCACAACCTCATCGCAACCCCTCGATTAAACGTCCTTGGCACAAACTGGACCCTGCCGCCTTCAAAGCTGCCCTAAGCACCCAGCTCCCCGAACGACCCACTAATATAGTAGCAGCCAACAAATCCTTCCTGAGGTGGGCCATTCAAGCATTGGATAATTGACTCCCGTTCAAACTAACCCACCTCAAACGCGCGCGGGCCAATGCCTGGTTTGATGAGTCAATAAAATTAGCAAGAAAGAACTGTAAGGTCCTAGAATGGGCCTGGAGATGGTCCTACAACCTCACAGCTCAAGCACGGTATAGAAACCCGATTAAAGCCTACCATAAACTGGTCCGTAAGACTAGGGCCATACACTATGCCAACATGATTAATAACAGTACAACCATACCAAAACTATTTTTACACTCTTGAAAGATATGGTAAAATCCCCTCCTGTCCCTGACAGCACCATATCTTCCAACTTGCAGTGTGACGTATTGGCTAAATTTTTCATTAATAAGGTTGAGTGTATCTAGAGCAGTTCTGCCCTGAGAACTTCTCTCTGCCCTTGGAGGAGTCCACTCTTTGGCCTTGAGACCTACTCCCTTTCTTCATTTTCTCCTATTTCCCCCAAAGCCCTGTGAGCTCTGTTTGTCAAGTAATAGTCAGGGTCTCCAGATTACCCTCTGAAACCTGACCTTTTGATAAAATTCCAACAATGTCTTCTACCTGAGTGCCTGGAGCTGGTCAATCTGTCTTTATCTTCGGAATCTATTTCCAAATTGTGGAAACACAGCAAAGTTGTCCCTTTGTTGAAAAAAACAACACTGGAGGTGTCCAAGCCTGAGAATTTCTGTCCAATCGCTCTGCTCCCGTTTCTCTATAAAATCACGGAATCACATGTCAACACTATCTTAACCCAACACCTGGAAGTTAATTCGACACTGGATCCATCTTAACATGGCTTCCGTCCTCGACACAGTACTGGGTCTGCTTTGCTGGCGTTTACAGAGCAGCTACAGGCTTCTTTGGACGAGGGCAGAACCTTGGCAGTGATTCTGCTTGATTTGAGCGCGGCCTTCGACACGGTCTCCCATAAGATCTTGCTATACCGGCTGAGGGGGATATGCATCAATGGCAAGGTCCCATTGGCAGTTTCTTTATTGGGGCGAAGGGGGAGTTGCCCCCTGTCTGTTATGTTTCCCCGGGCGTCCCCATAAACGTGTTGATTCCTTTTAGCAGCCACAGCATGGCCCCACTGTGTTTGCCTTTGAGGATCAGTGAGGGGCTAGGGTTGCAGGTTGAATGTGGATTGACAGGTGGTTCCGCTGGATCTAGGGGTGAAGTACACATGTCAGGTTGGACAGGTGCCTTGCACTGCCCAGCCCGACATGCGCACCTGAAGCCTCGCCGGGCTGCACAAAGTTAGGAGCCCTGGGGGTTTACAGCCGCAGCCCCCAAGTCTCCTAAGGAGCATTGCCAGCGCCTGACCGAGCCAACCATTGCACTGCTCTGATGCTGCTCACAGTAGTAAACAGCATCAGAGCAGTGCAATGATTGGCTAAGCAGACATGGGGTTGGATGGAGGGCCGAGCAGGTGGTGAACTCTCAACTTGATGCACGCCCAGAGACGGAAGCAGCAAGTCACGACGAGGGTTCTTCTCTGTGAGGACACCGGTGACTGTGTCTCACGCGGTATTTGTGAATCATTTTGTTTTTGTTTTACTTTGAACCTACGATGATGTAGTTTGTGTATTTTCGGTGTTCCCTGACACACACGTGCATGCCCAGACGTGAGAGAAGAGAAATATTTTTCACCTTCGTGAAAGGCGCTCTTTGAGGCACCTCTCTTCACGGAGGAGGGGGGTGTTCTGCTGCTGGTGGGAGCGGCAGCAGGCCCTGCACCGCCCACAGTGTGACTGCCTTTCGTGCTCTTCGCGCAATACCACTCCATGCTGCGTCTTAGCGTAAAAGGCCATCTTTTTTAGGACAAGGTTGACAACAATGCGTTAACCAAACCTCGATAAACATATACCCATCCCCAAACTCAGATCTTTCATCCATCAGCCATTTACACACTCCAGTTACTCTCTCCCAATTCACTCAGCGACCTCTTCCCTTCTTCCATTCACTTCCCCACTTATCTTTCAACCTCCTCCAGCATCTCTAGCCATCGCACTCTTGCATGCCATACCCCCATCATGCACCTGTATCCCCCTCCCCGGAAGGATGAGTATGCCTATCAGGGACTCCCCACCCCTCCAAAGTACTGCTAACCCCAATCTCAACCTGCCCTAAGCTGGCAAGCTACTCCGGTTAAATACCCGTCCCCCACTCCTGAAACTGGGAGGGTGGTCCAATTTTAACTGCACCCTTTCCTAACGGCGCTGAGAGCAGGAAGAGGATGGAACTTCCTCTCCTGCCCTTATAACCTCAAACCTAACCCCACCCCTTAACCTCTAACCCCCTAACACTACACCTTGTCCTAGCCTCGCGCGAACACCCCAGGTGAAGACTGGTCTGCCGACCTTACTTCCCCTGGGGGCCGCATTGTTCTCCCATCACACACCTAAGGATAACTGCCCTTGCGGCTGGAGGTCTCAATCTGAGACTGCAGCGGAGTCTCAGGGTAACACCAGAGAACAGATTAAAGAAACTCCAGAGAATACCTGCAATAGCATCCGACTGAAAGAGAATGAGTCCAAAAGCAAAGCTCTCCAGTTGTTTCATGCCACGTGCAAGTAGGTCTTCTGTTTCAGACACTCCGGTGCCCACAGACCTCCATTCACAATATGTAGAACAACACTACAAGGTAAGGAGAGGTCTTTATCTGCATTCAAACCGGGTTGTCACTTGTTAGCCAGCATCACTTGACTACAACATTGTAGTTTCTCTGCCTTAGAGCTCGCATCACTTTGCGCTCTAGAATGTGCAGGGTAAAGGAGAGACGTCTCCTGCAGTCTTCCCAATACAAACTGAACCCCTCTCCAGGTGCTTCTAGGATGAGCGTAGAGAGACAGTTTAGTTAGGCAAGGCACTAAGAGAGAGAATTTGATTTGCCCACGAAAACAATGTGGAGCAGCCAAGATGAAAACCCAGATGTCACACACCTGACAAATTAAACCGCATCTGGTCATCCATTTCCAGCAGTAAAAGTAAATCAAAAAATACCACAATGCAGTGATATGAGCTGAGAGGCGAGGACTGGCTGAACACAGCACACCAACGCTAATTCATTGTTTATAACATCCAATCAGTTTAGTAACAATTATAGCTAGATACATGCTACAAGTTTTCACAATCTCGGTGCACTGCTGTTGGCATTGTGCTAAAGAAGTGCTTTATGCACCCATCCTACCAAACACATGCATCGATCTATTCAACCTTCAATCAAGAATCTATCCACCCTTTCATTAGAGATCCATTCATGAATCCACCTCTTCCATCATCCCGTCCATTCATTTTGCCACCAAAACTACCATGTTGACCATCCATTCACTCATCAATCCATATGTCATCTTTCCATTCACCAAGTTACCCATCCTGCCACAACACCATCTGTTCTAGTATCCAATTCACCCATTCATCCACCCCTTTCTTCATCCGTCTGTTCGCCCCACAACCTCATCCATCCACTAATCCATCACCTACACATCCATTCATTCACTCATCAGCACATTTGTCAATTCATTCCTCCATCCTTCTGAAGCGCATTCATCCAATGAATATGTCTCGTTACAACGCGTGGTGTTACCATGCGGTAGGTAACAACGCGGTCGTTACTACGACCGCATTGTTACCATGCATGGCTTTACATAGCAAGTCGTTTCTACGACTTGCGCTAGATGGCGCGCTGTACTTAGGAATGTTGTATCTTAACATCTGGCAGCCTGTATGCTGCTTTAGCAACAGAGTCTGCATTCCATAGGGTAACCATGGGAATGGAATTGTGGGGATGCCAGCAGCAGAGAGTGTGTTGGCAGTTGCGACAGAGGAGGCGTCTGGGGGTTGTTCCTACCAACTTTAATAAATACTTCTTTACATCACTCAAGTCTTCTCGATTTTAAAAGTGGCGAACGAGGATGGGATCTGAAGCAGACTGACCAAGAAGAATTTGCGAGCCAGCAACCCCCAGATGAACCAGAGGCACACAGTGACTGTCATCGCGTTCCCTGCTACTGGTTTTTCGAGGATATTCCAAGCATCTTTGAATGAGAGAGGAATTGCGGTGCTGTATGAAACCACAGGCAAACACTTGTGAAACGTGTGCACTGTGTGTGCCAAAAGAGAAGAGGTTGGCCCCAACGAAGAAATTCCACGGTATGAACTGTGAAATGGTAGGACAATTTCATTTGAAGTGAGCGACGGAGACGCGTGGTTTCGACGTCGCGTCCTGAGGTTGGAGTCGGGCAGTGGAGGACAGGTTAATGGAGCAGCACATTGATCTTAAGCAACAGGTTCGTTTTGATTGAATTACAGTGTACTGTTGTGTGGGCACGTTTTGGCTCCCAGAGAGAGCGGAGTTTGAGAGATTTGGTGACTATCGGCGAATTGTCGGCAATCGGTTCACCGTTCAAACGTTGACATTCAAAACAAATTGAGCTCACCTTCAAATGGAATTGTTGTTCACGATCGTAATCGCTGCCATGGATACGCATCGCGTGGGACCGGCATAGTTGTGGCTCCTCGTTCCCCGCGTTCTCGTTCCCTGTGTCTGAAGCACGTAATGCATCATGGGAGCGTCAACGCGTCATGACGCATGAAGCATCGAGTGTTCGGGGATCACAATACGACGTTGCCACAACAACCAGCTTACAGGCTGCAATGAGTGCGCAAAGGAAATCGCGGTGAATAAAGAAGCTGCAACAATTCACAGAGGTAGTCTGGGCGGAAACAAAAAAAATGCAAGGAAAAACTGACAAGTGAACTAGTGAACACACGTACCCAGACATAGAGCAGGAACAAAGTTTGTATTACGCTGCACACTACAGTTTAAAGAATGTGCTACTTTGGACCACAGAAGATGATGGTGACTGTTTCAGTTGTATTGTTATTTTGTTAACCATATCACGTGTTTTAAAACTATTAATTTGACCAAAATTTACCCAGAATACCACACACACGGAAGTTTTGATCACAGTTAACCAAATAATAATAATATAATCTCAAGCAAAATGGATATGTCATCCATTATTGCCCCGCCTAAATTTTTACAGAACCCCGGAGAACCCACATTACCCTGGGAGGATTGGATAGAATCCTTTGAAACCTACTTGGAAGCAATTGGTGGGGAGGATTTCCTGGCCTCACGAAAAGTAGCAATATTAAAACACAATTTAGGCATAGAGGGTAGGAAAGTTTTAAAAACTTTACCCATTAGTATCATTCCTAAACAATTGGTTATAGATGAAAAGACCAATGACGACAAGGGTAAAGAGGAGGGTATACAGAAATACAGTATGAGGAAACCACCTCCAGTGATGAGTACATAAATGTAAAAAATGCGTTAGAAGAAAACTTTGGAAAAAAAACCAGCATAGTGGTTGAAAGGCACAAGTTTTTCTCTCGATCTCAACAACCGGGAGAAACTGTAGAACAATATATTTCTGTTTTAAGGACACTCGCAGCTACGTGTAGATTTAGAGAGCTACATGAAGAAATAATAAGGGATCAATTCATAAATAGAACCAGCAACACAAAAATTCAAGAAAGGCTTTTAGATATGAATAACCCAACCTTAAAAAAAAACATCGAAATAGCAAGAAGAATTGAAAATACTTCTAAATATGTTAAGGAGTTAAGTTCAGATAAATCGTCAGATAAATCGGGTACAACCAAAGTGTGTGTGGTAGAAAAAAAAAACCAACAACATGGTAGTAAGCAAGAAAACAATAGTAGCAAAACACACTTCACCCAAAAATATAACAAAGTATGTTACAGATGCGGTAGTACAAGACACACCGCTGATTCGGAAAAATGCTATGCTGTAAAAGAAAAATGCTATAAATGTAAAAAAGTGGGTCATTTAGCACGTATGTGTAAAGCAGGATCTGTATTTAACTCAAAATGGAAACACCCGGTGAATGTTATTGATGAGTATGATGACGCTGAAAGCTCAGGAAATGAAGGAGAGGTAGAAATAATGGTCATATGTGACAATGTCATAAATGAAGTATCTGAAAGTTACAATCCACCTAAATGCGATTTAGGAATCGATGGCACCAAAATAACTGTGTGGGCAGATTCGTGTTCCCCATACACCATCATTGACAAAAGTGCATGGGAGAAAGTAGGTAGTCACGTATTAAAAAATCCTGATGTTGAGCCGCTGGGATATTGCGGAGTTAAACTTCCACTGTTAGGCTATTTTGAATGCACTTTATCTCACAAAGGTAACACAACCACTAGCAAAGTATATGTGGTAGAAAGGGGAAGAGCATTGTTGGGATGGTGTGAACAAAAGAAATTGGGGATTACATTAAATCCAAATCACCCACAACAAGTCCTAACCACAGAGGATGCTGAAGTTACCAAATGGTGTACCAAATTCCCAAAATTGTTTAGTGATAGACTGGGTTGTTTGCAAAAATTTGAACACCGAATCATACTTAAAGCTCATAATGTACCATGTGTTCACAAGGTAAGAAGTGTACCTTTCACTTTGAGAGAAAAACTGAAATTGGAACTGCAGAGATTGTGTGATACCCAGGTAATAGAACCGATAGAGTCATCGGAATGGCTTAGTCCAATAGTTTTGGCACAAAAACCGGATGGAAATTTGCGCATGTGTGTTGACTTGAGGGACTTAAATCATAATATTCTTATTGATTGACACCCGTTACCTCATATAAACGAAATGGTGTCTTCAGTGAACAATGCGACATACTTTTCTTTGATTGACTTATCCAGTGCATATCATCAAATCAAATTAGACCCATCGTCTAAACACCTTACGTCTTTTATCACACCAGAGGGGGCTTTCCAATTCATAAGAATGCCATTCGGTTTGGCTTCTGCATCAGCGGTCTTTCAGAAGGTCATGTCAAAAATTTTGACAGGATTACAAAGGGTATTGGTGTTCCAGGATGATGTGTTAGTTTGGGGTGCCAATCGCTTAGAACATGATAGGACATTAAACAAAACTTTAGAGAAGTTGCAACAAGCAGGATTAACTGTGGGGATCAAAAAGTGTAAATTTGGTGTCCAAGAAATTGAATATTTGGGACATACTCTATCCAGAGACGGAGTTAAACCAAAGAAGAAATTATTAGATGCAATTACAAATGCACCACCACCTCAAGACAAAGAGCAGTTACGCTCTTTTCTGGGTCTTGCGGAATTTCATTCCAAATTTGTCCATCATTTTGCTGACAAGGTCCACAGACTCAGAGTATTGATGAAAAAGGGAGAGAAATTTAATTGGACAAATGAATGTCAAAACGATTTTACTTTTATCAAAGAACAGATCGTTAAATCTGTTCATTTAAAACCATTCAATCCTGCACACCAAAGTATTATTGTAGTAGATGCGAGTGCGTATGGTCTAGGTGCTGTCCTCATGCAAAAACAATTAGATCATGAATGGGTAGTGGCATTTGCATCTAGAACCTTGAAAGGAGCAGAGGCTACTTACTCAGTATTTGAGAAAGAAGCACTTGCATGTTGGTGGGGCGTAACATACTTTAGGAATTACATATGGGGCACGCGCTTTGAAATCAGATCTGACCACAAACCACTCATAGAGTTGTTTACTACCAAGGGAGCTGCAAAGGCAACTCCTAGAATAGCCAAGTGGCTGTACAGATTGCAGGGATATGATTTTTCCCTGCAATATGTGCCAGGAAATCGCAATGTCAATGCTGATTGTCTCTCACGCCTACCTTTAGAAGCTGATGATAACGACATAGATTCTAATGATGATTGTGTAGTGGCGGAGGTTACGGGATCATGTAAGGGAGCTATATCGTATGATGAATGGAAGGAGGCAATAATCAATGATAACGTCTTTAGGGAATTAATGGAGGAATTATCAAAACCAACCGTGCCTGATGCTATTCTTAAGAAGAAATTTGGAGAGTTTTGGACGGTATGGACAGAACTTTCTGTGGTAAATGGAGTACTACGTAGGAACGGCAGATTGGTAGTTCCAAAGGGGTTACAAAATGGATTACTCAACTTATTACATGAAGGTCATATTGGCATGTCAGGAATGAAAAGGAAGGCCAGAGAAACATTTTGGTGGCCAGGTATGGACAAAAACATAGAGGAATATGTACGTGATTGCATGGAGTGTATGTGTAGTGACAAAACCCACAGGGTGGAGGAGACACCAATTTCTTCAACGCATTTTCCCAGCAGACCATGGGAAAAGGTTGCAATGGACATTTGTGGTCCATTTTCATCTAAAGGAATAACTAACAAATTTGCGTTGGTACTATTCGACTACTATTCTAAATGGCCAGAGGTGGCGTTTACAAGTGACATTAAGGCACACAATATTATTGATTTCTGTGACCAGATTTTTCGCAGAGAAGGTTGTCTAGACAGGTTACTCACAGACAATGGGCCACAATTAGTATCAAGTGAGTTCAATTCATATTTGGACGACATGGGTATCATTCATCATACCACAGCTGTTTATAATCCTAGGGAGAATGGTCTTGTAGAAAGATTTAACAGGGTGTTGAAAGACTGCATACAACTAACTGAGGAAAGTGGGGGAGATTGCAAAGAAGCAGTAAAGGAAATGTTATGGAACTATCGTACCACACCTAACTCTGTAACAAATGAATCACCTTTCAAACTCCTTAAGGGTAGACAACCAGGCACAAAGGTTACACCAGGTTGGATGTTTAAGGGGTTTTCAAGACCTGTATGTACAAAGAGTTTGGAATGCAGGGTAACGAAACATCAAAACAAGTATGTGCAAAGGCACAATGAAAAAAATAAGAAGGAAGGTGCGTAGGTTTACCATTGGTGACTGGGTGAGAACATATACTGTGGGGCCACAAAGGAGGAGCTTATCCAAATGGTCTGTACCTAAGCGTGTAATCAAAGTTGAGGGTAACAGTGTGTGGCTAAGTGATGGCAAGGTGTGGAATACCCGTAGTGTTACCTTATGCAACAAATTAGAAGTAAAATCTTGTTCATTAAAGGACAGCGACAATGACATCACCAAGGGACACGAAGAAACATGCAAGGACAAGCGTGCCCGGGTGACTCCTAGATGGCTTGATGATTATGTGACTTATTGATTATTTTTGTGTATCTTGATTAGAGGGTGTAAAATGATTATATACTTCATTGATGTTAGTAGTTAAAGTGTATTAGTTATGTATTAGTTATTTGTTTATATTGTTCTAATGTAAGGAAAGGAGATGTGTTGTATCTTAACATCTGGCAGCCTGCATGCTGCTTTAGCAACAGAGTCTGCATTCCATAGGATAACCATGGGAATGGAATTGTGGGGATGCCAGCAGCAGAGAGTGTGTTGGCAGTTGCGGCAGAGGAGGCGTCTGGGGGTTGTTCCTACCAACTTTATTAAATACTTCTTTACATCACTCAAGTCTGCTCGTTTTAAAAAGGAATAGCATAAATTACTATTCCTACTCCAGTTAGCGCAACAGCAGGGAATATGTTGGATTTAAAACCCCGGAAGCTTGTTTCCTTCCCAGTATAAGAATTGGCTTGGTAGTTTGGTTTGCCCTGTTCCCATCATGCACTGGGACAGGTACAGACTAATTTACATGTAGCCAGGTTCTGAGCTGGGATGGTGCAGTGAGCTATAAAAACGGTGATGGATTAAAACCATGATCTCTTGACTTGGTAAGAGTATTCTGCATCATTCAGAAACTCTGTCCATCACCACCCCCTTTTTCCCAAATCGATTTTATCCACACTCAGTGTGGGAGGGTATGCTCAGACGTGAGTCCCTTGCTCATTGCACCATCAGGATTCAGGCAAGCCGGGCCGACGAAGGCTGTGATGCCAGAAACCGGTCCCCGGAAGCTTGTTTCCTTCCCAGTATAAGAATTGGCTTGGTAGTTTGGTTTGCCCTGTTCCCATCATGCACTGGGACAGGTACAGACTAATTTACATGTAGCCAGGTTCTGAGCTGGGATGGTGCAGTGAGCTAAAAACGGTGATGGATTAAAACCATGATCTCTTGACTTGGTAAGAGTATTCTGCATCATTCAGAAACTCTGTCCATCACCACCCCCTTTTTCCCAAATTGATTTTATCCACACTCAGTGTGGGAGGGTATGCTCAGACGTGAGTCCCTTGCTCATTGCACCATCAGGATTCAGGCAAGCCGGGCCGACGAAGGCTGTGATGCCAGAAACCGGTCCCCGGAAGCTTGTTTCCTTCCCAGTATAAGAATTGGCTTGGTAGTTTGGTTTGCCCTGTTCCCATCATGCACTGGGACAGGTACAGACTAATTTACATGTAGCCAGGTTCTGAGCTGGGATGGTGCAGTGAGCTAAAAAACGGTGATGGATTAAAACCATGATCTCTTGACTTGGTAAGAGTATTCTGCATCATTCAGAAACTCTGTCCATCACCACCCCCTTTTTCCCAAATCGATTTTATCCACACTCAGTGTGGGAGGGTATGCTCAGACGTGAGTCCCTTGCTCATTGCACCATCAGGATTCAGGCAAGCCGGGCCGACGAAGGCAGTGATGCCAGAAACCGGTCCCCGGAAGCTTGTTTCCTTCCCAGTATAAGAATTGGCTTGGTAGTTTGGTTTGCCCTGTTCCCATCATGCACTGGGACAGGTACAGACTAATTTACATGTAGCCAGGTTCTGAGCTGGGATGGTGCAGTGAGCTAAAAAACGGTGATGGATTAAAACCATGATCTCTTGACTTGGTAAGAGTATTCTGCATCATTCAGAAACTCTGTCCATCACCACCCCCTTTTTCCCAAATGGATTTAAAATCCAACACATTCCCTGGTGTTGCACACCACGTAGCACAAGTCGTAGAAACGACTTGCGATGTAAAGCCATGCGTTGTAATGACCGCGTTGCTACCTACCTGCGTGGTAACACCCGCGTTGAAACCGCTGTTTCCCTCATCCAATTAGCCACCCACCATCCACGTCACCAGACATCCATCCATAAATACATACCTGCATGCATGCATCCACCAAGCCACCTATCCTCAACTAGCTAATAACACTGATTGATTTCTGAACAATGTTTTACTCAATCTTGAATTCCATAAGCGTTAAGCGTGCTCACTATTTCCAGGATGTTGTATTTCTTTTTTTTGTGTAGCATATTTCTCTTGTACAGTACATACTTTGAACTGAGTCGCCTTCAGCCTTTTTTAATGGGCCAACATTGAGAGCTCTAGAGCAAAGGCTGAAGGCAGCGCACATTTCCAACAGTACCTGTTAGTGGGTCAAAAAGATGTTCAGAATACTTGGTCATCCAATCTTTGACCTCTCAGCTGAACAACCCGAGCAATGGTCACATATTCCAGTTGCAATTGTGATTTTATGCAACTGTGTGTGAAGGAGGTACACAGTTGCCAAAATATTGAGAAGACAAAAGTAAATGAAAATACAGTACTTACAGGTTAGTCGATGCGTTGTGTGTTTGGAGGTTGTAAGGTGAAGTTTACTGGTTATACTGAATAGGCAGCTACCTACTTCATTATCATATGAAATCTCTTTATTGATGTCATAACTACACTTTCAGAATTGCTTTATTAACGTTCTTGCTATCTCAAATTTGCTTGAAAATACACCATTTGCCCACTCTTTTTCAACATTTTCCTCGGAGAACCCCCACCCCCAACCCCTCTAATGATAGTCAGGCTCACACGCTCACCACAGGGCACTTGCTATGATTCATATGTTATATACAAGATGTTAAGTTATCTATTGTATTGGCGCATGCTTAGGCTCCCTATGAATGTTCTGTTGTCTCCTGGAGAACCAGCGTGCCCGACGTTCACACTGTGGCAATTGCTCTGAGCTGGCGCTGGGTTAAAATCACGCTTGATTGCTATGCTAAAATAAATCTACTTACAAAGCCTACATCGAGTACAGTGCCTTCCTACAACATAAATTTGGCAACGAGTTGGTTGCCGGCTCAAAGGGGAAGTCTCAGCAAGACCTTTGAAGTCGCAAATGAAGAGACGGACACCTACATCCGAATCTATGGGGAGTTTGTCATTGCGGGAACTCAAGAGTAGGTGCCATGTGCTCTTCACCAGTGTAACGGTGATTCTGGCGTGAAACAAATTTGAGCTCGAAGATGGCATTCAATGCGATACCGCAAGCTTTCAGAATTATTACCCATTACGAGCGGTGCATGGCGACTTGGATATAATTAGCCGTGCATGGGCCCATCATCGCAAGCGGCGTAGTTAATCTATGCTGGCGCAAGCTACAACAGCGAGGGACAGTCAATCAGTTTTGTGGCCTAAAGCGTCAGTGCCTGGCTTCAGCAGGAATAGTTGAGAATTAGTCAAATCCAGCTTAACGCGGATCTCAGTGCAAGCAGGAGCAGTTAGGGTTGGGCCGGTGTTTTTTCACCTACCCTTGCTCCTGAGGCGTTCGGCTTTGACTCACCGCTGGATGATTGTTGGTGTTCTCAAGTTGGCAGCATCAGTCATCCTTCGTTTCAGCAGCCAGTGCGGGCACTCACCCTGAACAGTGCACATGTAATGGTACCTTTGGCATGACTACACTAGACAGCCCCCTGGTGTTTATTTGGTGTGGTTGCACATTCGCACTGAAAGATTAGAGGAGAGGTCCTGGAAATTCAAAATTTGCGAACATACGTGACAAGAATTTTCAATTCTATTAAGGACACGGAGGCGAGGATTATGCTTCTCATTTCTTTACTGATGAAATCTCAGCAGCCAATCAATAAAGAAAATAAACACTACAATACCCATGAACACCTACCTACTGGGTATCACATGACAACCATAGAGAATCCCCTATAAAAGGTCCATAAGAGAATACCATATCCTCTTTTTTTGGTAAGCATAACAGTTAAAGTGAGGAAAAAACAGTCCAACATTTGTGAAGAATGTGGAAGAAAGACGTCTGAGAACGGAAAACAGCAGTCCAACAGGCTGGAAACAGAAGACTTGATGCGTGCATCTTCAGAAAACTGGAACCTGTAGGTAGCCAGAAGATAGTTCATGGAGAAAGATCAACGAACATCATTTGGAATCAGAACCCGAAAAGAAATATAGAGTTGTAATACACCATTCCCTCATGGAATAAAGTACAGTAAAAGGGGAGGGAAAAAACAAGGAATATACATACAGTATAAAATATACATATGCTGTTAAGACAGATAATGGAAACAACCATATGTAATGCAGAATTGGGTGGGATAATCCTCGCCTCCGTGTCCTTAATAGAATTGAAAATTCTTGTCACGTATGTTCGCAAATTTTGAATTCTATGTCAGGACCGGAGACTCCGATTATGCTTGTTTAAAGCTGCGCCACCACTACAGATGCAATATCCACAATTGGTTTATAATAAAAGGTCTTAAACATAGAATCAGATGACCAATCAGCTGCATTCATAATGTCTAGTAAACTAACCCCCATAGAAAAAGCCTTGGAAGCCATAGCTCCACGAACTGAATATGCATCAAATTTTGTAACATCTATTCCTGCCTCACCCATGAGCCATCTCACCCATCTTGATAATGTAGCCGGGATTCACTGGGCGAAAAGGTTTTTGCAGAGCAATCAACAACTGACCCCTCATATCCTGTCAAAATTCAGCAGTACTTACCTCATAATCCTTAATACATTGTACCACACAAAGTTTAGGATTATTAGGAAAACTTGGATAAGTAATAGAGGCAGTATTACACTTAGGTGCCGATTCCGATCCTGTAAAACCCGGGTACGAATGGTCGTACGGAGCGTATTCTCCGTACGACTCGTACCCAGGAAATCCACCGTACAAACCAGCAAGTACGATTCGTACAGAAATACCATTTCCGTACGAATCGTAAAAAACACCGTACGGCTAAAAAATACCTACTATTCTGATCTTGGACAGCGCGTACGCGATGTCCGCACGGCGTCAGGCAGCGTTTTACTGACCAGCAAGTACGAATCGTACCCACAGCACTCCGCACGGCTATTTTTTTCCGGGAGCCAAAAAGTGCCGGAAAAGCTAAGTACGCTGCGATGCACACCAAAAAGGGGGCCCGGTACGCGACGTACACGCCATCAACCACATCGTATGTGTCATCATGTACGGTGCGTACCCCAACATTGCATATGTACAGTGCATACATACGCGCTGTTGGGGTACGCACCGTACATAGGCCAACAGTGCGTATGTACGGTGCGTATGTCCGCACCGTACCCCCACCCGTGTATGTCCGCACCGTACCCCCCCACCCATGTATGTCCACACCATACCCCAGGCGTACCCCAATCCTCGCGTATGTACGGTTCGTACATACGCATGGATTGGGGTACGCCTGGGGTACGGTGCGGACATACGCGGGTAGGGGGGTACGGTGCGGACATACGCAGGTGGGAGGGTGGCTGGGGGGGCCGTACGACTCGTACCCCAGGCACAAGTGTACCCGGGGTAGGGGTCGTACAAAGTTCGCTCCGTACGGGACGTTTTCCATACGCTTGTGCATGCGGAACGCCGGTACGGATCGGACTTGTGCGCTCGGACTTCTGTTTTACGACTCATATGTAAAACTGTCCGGGGACGTCTCGTAGACCTTTTCCCGATACGATTCGTATGTATTTTTAACGTACGAATCGTACTTCACCGGTTGTACAGGATTTGTACGATTCGTAAGTAAAAAAATACGGATACGAGTCGTACGGTAATTCTTTTTAACAGATCGAAATCGGCACCTTAGTGTGTCTGGAGAGAGCAAAAGTGACACCTTCTGGTGAAAATCCAAGACCTGCAAGATCCAGCACACGGATATCAGAAACGCGTTTACAAGAAACCAAACATAATAACATAGTTAATTTGGTAGAAAGTTGTTTGCGTGACAGATATTTGTTGGAGGGCCAAGCCTCCAAGAATCGTAAAACAGTAGATACATCCCATAATTCAAAATATTTAGGGCAAGGAGGTTTTACCAACCTGATACCCCTGAGTAGCTTGAAGACTAAGGGATGCTCACCAGCAGGTTTGTCATTGACTGTTATATGGCCTGCAGAAATGGCAGATCGAAAATTATTAACCGTTCTATAGGCAAGACCGGAAGAAGCAATGGATGCAAGAAAATTCACTCCCGTTGAGCGCACCAATTACACCATCGTTTCCAGGCTGTAGAATAACGTTTGTGTGTGTTGGGAGACCAAGCTTCGCTGATAAATCTGGTAGCGTCTCGCAAAATCCTGGGATTTTCCAGCGATCCCCGAAACCCGCCAGGCAACTAGAAGGAGTTGTCCCGATTCTATCAATAGATGTGGGTTGTTGAGAGGGTCCAGCAACAGAGTCCAACGTTGGGGAAGAAGGTGTGGCACTGCACAAAGCATCTCCAGAAGAACCGGGAACCAAGCCTGAGCCCTCCAAAGAGGAGTGATCAGAATCAATTCTGACTGATAACGCTTTGTGCGTGCTAGGACCCTGGGAATCATCACAAATAGGGGAAAGGCGTAACACAGATGTGACGGCCAGTCCTGCAGAAAGGCGTCCGTGGCCAGAGCTTCCGGATCCGGACACCAACTGAAAAACATTGGCATTTGCCTGTTGAGGCGAGAGGCAAATAGATCGATCTGACACGGACCCCAAAGCCGAATGAGAGACCGGAAGACACGAGGATGAAGCCTCCAATCGTGGAAATCTCTGAGATGACGAGAATTTCAATCAGCAATCAGATTGTTGCACCCCGGAAGATACTCTGCAATCACTGTGATTTTCCTCTAAAGGCAAAAGTGCCAGAAATCTTTGGCGATTTCTGCCAGAATCTTGGACTTCGTACCCCCCCAATTTGTTCACATACCGTACCGCTGACACATTGTCTATGCGGAGAAGAATGCAACAATTCGTCTTGCGAGGAGAAAGAGAACGGATCGCAAAGGATCCTGCCAGAAGCTCCAGACAATTGATATGGAGAGACAATTCGTCCTGAGACCACCGGCCCCCTGTAGTTACCCGACCGCAATGGGCTTCCCATCCCCACTGACTGGCATCGGACTCTATTACCACTTCCGGAGACACTCCGAACAGGGCTCGACCATTCCAAGACTCCATGTGTTCTAACCACCGCAATATCTCCCACCTCGCCTCCTCTGAAAGAGGCATCTGATCTGGCTAGCAGGTCGACTATCCGGGCTACAGATCTCAATGATACAATCTGTTTGTGCAAAATCAATCTCAATTCCCTCTTGATAGACCTGATCTTCTGATTGGGTAAGAGGAGCTGGCAACTGAGGGAATTGATCAGAAAACCCAGGAACTCTATTGATTGAGACGGGATGAAAACTGACTTCTGTGGATTCACTAGAAATCCGAGAGACTATAAAAGATCGATTGACCACTCCAAATGAGTCAGTAACAGACGAGGGCAACGAGCCATGATGAGAATGTCGTACAAATAAATTATCAGGCGAACAGCGCGGGCTCTCCGAGACTCCACAACAGGCCTCAGAAGTTTCGTGAAGCACCAAGGTGCTGACGACAGGCCGAAAGGGAGAACTTTGTACTCGAACCAGACCCCTGCCATTGGAATTGCAGAAATCGACGATGAGGGCCGTAAATGGGAACTGACAGATATGCATCCTTCAGATCTAGACGGACCATCCAGTCCCCTTCCTGAAGAAGGTCTCGAAGAAGATGGATGCCTTCCATCTTGAAGTGTCGATAAACAACCCAGCCATTAAAATCCTTGAGGTTGAGAACTAGTCTGGACCCGCCCCCTTTCTTATGAACCAGAAAGATGTTGCTGATGAAGCCCTGAGGATGACGAGTGGTCCGAATAACGGCCCCTTTTTTCAGAAGAGAATCTATTTTCGTAGAAATGACAGCTTGATCCTGAAGGGAAAAAAACAGGGGTGATGGAGGCAGAGTCTGAATGGGGGAACTGAAGAACTCTAGCTTGTAACCCTTTACAGTATCCAAAATCCATGCATCGTTCGAGATCTGTTGCCAATTGGTAAGAAAAGATTGTATTCTGCCCCCAAACAAAACTTCTTAAAACGCAATCAAGCTCACCTGAAGCGGAGGAATCTTGGTGTCCTCCTTGATTTCCACCCTAACGCCCTTTCCGGAACCTGTTGTGGGCTCTGCAAGTGGGATAGAAGAAGGAGGTTTTGTTATATCCGGAGTCTTGATAACCTCCACGATGGGACTGAGAGCCACGCTGGGCTCCTTGGTGAAAACCGCGGCCAAAAACCGGGCGAAAAGCCCGTTTGCGGGAGGACTGAGCCTTATCCAGACCACTGAAGGTGGCAACAAATTTTGTCAGTTCCTTGAGAAAAGGCTGACCAAACAACAAACCCTGAGCTAACGGGCCAGATTCAGACGAGGACAACTCTGCTAACTTTGGGTCCAATTTTAAGAGAATAGATCTCCTGCGTTCACTTGACATAGCACAAATGGTGTTACCCAACTGGCAAATGGCCCTCTGAGCCCACTCAATTAAATCATCTGGGCTAATGGAAGATGCGGATTCTTTAGCACTGTAACCTATCTCTAAATTCTTGGTGAGGGGGCCAAGCAAGTCCAACAACTTGTCTTGACAAGAACGCCATGCCCTATCGATCCCCTTTTTTGGATCCTTGGCATACTTCTTCAGATAAGTCATCATGGAAGGATCAACTTTCGGCGTTTCCGCCACCTTGTCAGCCAAGTCAGGTCGAGGACATTCAGACCGCAGACGCGTTCTCACGTCTTTGTTAAAAGGTTGGCGAATACGGGACTGCACATATTCCGCTACCTCCGCGGCGGGAAGCCAGGAAGAAGAATTAGGATGGACAATGTCGTTTGGATCAAAATTAAGGACTTTAGGATGCGACTAAGCATTGAAAAAATGCTACTTATGAGATTTTTTAGCAGGAGGAGCATCATCCTGATCCGAAGCCGTGTCTGAGGAAGTGTTGCCACCTCCACCATGAGGAGAATTAGAAGCAGAAAGGTCCTTGAACGGATGAACATAAGAATAGTCATTAGATAGAGCTTTGGTTAATCTAGCGAAATCTGACTTATGAGGGTTAGCAACCCTTGCACCACTAGATGAGGAACGACCAGATGAAGAAGGCAGCCAGCCCTGCTGCAAAGCATAGGAACACAGGTGACGTTTCAAGGGCTCAATAGCCCGAACCAGCGCTTTATTCACAGAGTGTTGGACACCCACATCAAGTGCTTCAACCAACTCTTGCTCCATGGACCCAGAGGGCCCTTCATCATAATATTCTTCCTCGTTATAATATTCAGCCATAATAACACAGAATGTGCCAATAATGCCCACTGGAGGAAGTATAAACACTGTATAAACACAGTAGACAAGAGTACTGCCAGAAAGCAATAAGGGGGAGTGGTAACCCCGAGCAAGCCAACAACAGTTACAAAGTAACAGTGGTCAAAGTAAACAAATCAAGCGTGGAGCGAGGGCTTGCCAAGAACCACTCTAGGCAATGCCTATGCGCTATTATCCAGCCCAAACTGTAAATAATGACAAGTTCGGACGTAATTGGGGCTGTGACAGGCAAGTGGGCAAAGAGCTGTAAAAGCGCTGCTCCCGCGCTCACCCGATATACAGATACCGGCAAAACACACTAGTAAATGGCCGCCGCGCATGCACGGAAGCGTCCGCCTGAACACAAGCAAAAGAGGACTGCGCAATGCTAGTACGTGCCTCCTCAAGCCCCGAACTCCCACTCTACAAATAGCAAAGCACGGGCACAAAGCGCTGAAAACGCTCCCAGAACCAATACCAGCAAGAGAAAACCATAAAACGGAAACAACGCGCAACACGCGCGAACCGCTAATGCCGCATGAAAGAATCCAGGCTGAAACACAAGCATAAATGACACCATAAGCAGCGCGCTGCAGACAAAGCCAACAAGAAACAAAGTGTAAGTAATGGAGATAAAGCACTTAACTGGCTGCGGAGCAGCAAAGAAAGAGGATATGGTATTCTCTTATGGACCTTTTATAGGGGATTCTCTATGGTTGTCATGTGATACCCAGTAGGTGTTCATGGGTATTGGAGTGTTTATTTTCTTTATTGTTATCTGATTGGCTGCTGAGATTTCTTCAGTAAAGAAATGAGAAGCATAATCGGAGCCTCCAGTCCTGACATAGAATCCTGGAGTATTTACAAGGAACTTTTTTGTTTCAATTAGAAGTTCGGCTGTCTTGATTTGCATATTCAAAACCATTCTATTGCTTTTATTTCTTGTTCTCTTTTCCCAGCATCATCTTTAGATTCTGGAATGGTCTTGAGACTTATGAAACATTGCACTTCATTGTGTTGTATGTGTTTTGACCATTTTCTGCAGATTGTATACATTTAAAATGAATGTCTCTGCAATAGCACCACCACCGCCATTTATGTCCCGACCTGGTGATCCTCTAATTGAAGTGGAGGAGTGGTTGGATATTTTCAAAAAATACTTGGAGGCTTTAGATAGGCTGGCATGTTGCCCTAGTCGCAAAAGAGCAATGTTACTAAATGCATTAGGCAAAGAGGGTCAGCACATTTTCAGATACTTACCAGCTTTAGAAGGTCAGCTGGATTTGGATGTGTATGAAGAATCACAAAAGAAATTAGAGATTCGATTCCTCTCATCAAGAAAAGGAATGTGGTGAAAAGGAGGCATACATTCTATACTCAGCCGCAGCAGTCAGGTGAATCTATAGATGAATTTGTCTCTAGGTTGAGGGAATTATCAACAAAATGTCAGTTTGGTCCGAAGGCTGAGGAAATTATGTGTTACCAATTAATTGTGCAGTGCAAGAGTCGTCAAATACAGGAGAGGCTGTGGGCTGCTAAGAACCCAACTTTGATGGAAGCAATAGCCATAGCAAAAATAGTTGAAGAGTCTGAGTATTGTATGAGCGAGATGGAGAAGAGGGAAGCAAAAGTAGAAGTAGCAGCGGTAGACTCTCCCATAAATGATATTGCGGCCATCACCAAGACTAGTCCTACATATGTTCAGAGTAATAGGAATTTCCGAAGGGGCTAAAACCAGCAGCAAGACGTGTGGGAGGTGTGGCAGTCCTAACCATTCTAGAAAAAGATTGCAGAAAGTGTGGGCACAAAGGGCATTTTGTCCACATGTGCCATGGTGGAGGGAGAAGTAGGGTGGCTGTTCTTACCGAGCAACCCCTCTCTGTAAATGTGGGTGCTGTGACTGATAGAATCCTATATGTCAGGGAGGCTGAAGGTTCTCCAAATAGAAGGCCGAGATCTAAAGCTCATTTTGAAATAAGAGGGTTTCACTAATGGTTGATTCAGGATCATTATACACGATCATTCCAGAAGAGATGTTCTTATCAGAGTGGCCAGGAATCAAATTGTCTCCCAAGGATATAAATCCAGGGGGTTATCAAGGAGAAGCAATCAACATTGTAGGATTTATGGACTCATTGCTTTTGGAGGAAGAAATATCACAGGGAGAGTGTATGTGGCCGAGTCAGGACCTCCCCTTTTAGGATGGGTCCATCAGTATGACCTACACATCATTATAAACCCTCATGACCTAATTAAATCATGGTAATGGAAAACTTGAGGCCGGATTAAATTATTAAGGACGCTGAGAGGGTATTTCAAAATGAGATGGGACAGTTGAAAGCTTACCTGCATAAGATACAGTTAAAACACAATGTGGTACCTGTACAGCATAAAGTTAGAAGGGTTCCGATCATGATTAGAGAGGAGGTGAAGAAGTTGTTGGATGAGATGTTGTAGAGTGGGGTGATAGAACCTGTGGAAGCGTCCAATTGGATTTCTCCAGTAGTCATTACCCGGAAGTCTGATGCCAAGTTTAGATTTTGTGTCGACCTAGGAAGTTTGAATCAGAGTGTCATAGCGGACAACTTTCCCCCTGCCAACATCAATAAGCTTGTGTCAATGCTCAAAGGTTTTTCACAAAACTTGAACTTAAACACACTTACCATCAGGTTATATTGCACAATAATTCCAAACCTCTGACAGCGTTTATCACCATGAAGGGCATATTCCAATTTACCTGGACGCCATTTGGTCTTTGTTCAGCAGCTAGTGTCTTTCAGAAAGTGATGCCAAAGATATTCAAGGGTATGACGAACGTCATATATTTTCAAGATGACATTCTAGTTTGTGGTGTCACTGAGGAAAATCATAATTTTACATTGACACAGGTTCTAAGCAAGATGTCATAGGCAGGTGTTGGAAACAGGTAGCGTGGTGCAGAGCGGGTGGGCCAAACTCTGGAGGAAATGTGTAAAGCATCCACGCAGTACACACAGGCGACACACCAGGCACACTACAAAAAGAGACACTACACAAGTTTGTGTAAGAATAACTTTTGTATTGTCAAAGCACAAGGTATTGTTAGTAATCTCTATACTGCGCCAACTGGCGCTCGGTCAAAATTTACAGGGGGGAATTATATACATGGCGGGGCCAATCGGGCCCCTGCTGGACCCATTGCGACATACAGATAACATAAATGTACGTGAGGAATAAAGGTACAGTCCATCGGTCTCAATCCTGCAATAGAACACATCAGGGTATAACATTAAGCATTAGGCCGGAACGCCTGTAATAAAACATCATGACATCACCATAAGTGTAACCAGCATGAGCAACCCCGAGGCATGAAAGCTGTAAGGGGACAACATTAGGCATTAGCAGATGCATAAGGCATTACTCTTGAGCCTGCACCTGTGGGCACAAAAATTAGGCAGAGCTCCTGCGGCAGAACACCAACGCTGTGGCCCTAGGGAAAAGAACCCCTTCGCATTATAACCACATGCATTTTGGAGACATCATGGCATAAAAACAATATGCATCTCATTAGGCGCAAAAGCATTAGTTCAGGTACGTTAGGCATGAACCCAAAACATCAGGGCATTCCACCTAGACATGCCCAAGGTCGTTGCAGCTGCCCACTGTCCTGCAGGGCAGCTAGGTCAAGGAAGTCAGGCCAGTACATAGAACATGGGAGCCCCTCCTCTGGGACTCTCAATTCAAAGTTAGGCCCCAAATGTAGTATATGGGAGCCCCCCTTCCAGGGGATCTCGAGTTAGCAGTGGCGTGACCCCCTACAAGACTGGCCCAGCTAGAGCAGCCCGCCAAGGTATATCAACAACGGGGGTGGGCACCGACTGTACCCCGACACACCCCCCAACCGCCGGACGTACGAGCCCCACTCACCGGGACTCTCTCCGAGATCCTCCGCCTTCTCTGGGTTCCTCCTGCGGGCCCTCAGGGGCTTCCATGCGGTGGGGGCAGACCCCGACAATGTGCCTCGAAGCCCCCCCTCTCCTCCGTACCCTCCAAGCAGCTGCCGGTAGTGCGGGGCTCTCCTCTACACACAAGAGCTCCGCCACACCGGCGCAGGGAACACGCAGGGCTCTCCTGGCGGCCTCCTCCGGACTTCACCCGGGCCCCCTCCTGGGACCCGGGGCTTCGACAAAGACCCCGCTTCCTCACGGGCTTCAGACGCGGCAGTATGTGGCACTCTCTGCACCTCCTGCGCGCCCCGCCTCCAGAAGCGCTCCGCCGGCCAGCCCCACTAACCGGGCTTCTCCCTCTGTCCCCGCTCCTTGGGTGCGGTTGAACTTCCAGGCGGCGGCAAGCGCGGGGCTTCCCTTTCCCACACGGGAGCCCCGCCTGCGGCAGCGCCTTCCTGGCGGCTCTCCTCCGCCTCCGGACAGCTCCCACCTTTTACGGAGCGAGGGCTCCGTCGACATGGGGCTCCGTTAGCTCCGGTCTCTTCCGGCTTCACCCGGGCCCCCTCCTGGGACCCGGGGCTTCAAGGCAGCACTCGGGGCTCTCCTCTTCTCACGGGGAGCCCCCACCTTCTCCTGGGTAATGTGCCCGCGCGGGGTAGGCTCCCGCCTGGCTTCTTCTTCCCGGTCGGGGAAGGTAGGTCCCGCCCTCAGCGAGGCTTCGGTTTCCGGGTCACCACAGGCAGCGCGGCGGCCTTCTGGTTTGCCACCCGGGTTGCGACGGTGATTCCGGCTTGCGACAAAGTGCGGGGTGGGCACCCGCTATTGGCATAAAAACCAAGGGGTAGGCTCCCACCGGTTTCAAACAGGCAAAAGGCGGCAATACGCGGGGTGGGAACCCGCTCAATTAAATGCGCATGCAAAGCGCAGCCATGACGCGGGGTGGGCTCCCGCGGCGCTTGCAAATCAACAGTTCTTCCTGGCCACACAGCGCTACCGGGTCACGGAGTATAGCTCTTAACAGGCGCTAGGCAGCCCCCTCAGCTCCAGGACATAAGACGGTGCTCCTTTTCTCCGGGGCACTCAGCATGTAGCGCCACCCACACCAAGCGCTAGGTCGCAGGCAGGACGCAGGCAGGACGCAGTCACTCCAGCGCAGAGCCCATCAAATATAGCGCTCACCTTGCGCAGGGCATGCGGTCAGGGTCCCACGATGCGCTTGCTGGTTCCTGCGCCCTTGGTTGAGGGTTTCTTGAGGGGGGGGGGTTGAGTTGGTGGCTGACGGCAGATTAATCAGTCTCTGCAGGTCGTCCCTGGGTTCCCCTCCCGCCAGGCCAGATCAGTGGGCTAGTCCAGGGTTCCTCACCCAGCTTAGAAGGCACCACCTAAGCCCTGTCACTCCCAGTGGTGTAGGTCCCTGACAAAGCCCTACCGCCTAAGTCTCCTGCGTAGGTTCCTCCAGGTCAGCGTCGCCCCAACTATGGCTCTCCCTTGCCCTGTGGACAGCAGTGGGGTGCAGATAAGCTCAGGGCCCAGCACACAGGCCCACGTGGCAGTAACCCCTGGCAGTAGGTCCCCTCTCTCTCAGGTCCACTCTCTGACTGAGCACATGGCAGCCCAGCTCCGCCCTTTATACGCCCCTCACCCCACCTATCAGACAGTGCCAGAAGCTTCTAGAAGCGTCTGGGGAAACTGGTTCTAACTGGCCTAGGGGGAGGGGTAGAGCACCCTGGGTGCCAGGCTTCCCTCCAAAAGCTGGGATTGCTGGGAAATAACCACTAGACTGTTAACCCAGCTCAATCAGACGGCACAACCACACAGCCATGGCATCCATTTTAAAAGTTACATGTTTAAAATGGGGAAACTCAGTCTGCGTACACCATCGCACAGCATTCAATATTTGCATTTCACATGCATTCACGTAACATGTGGTTTCCCATAAAAGCGAAAAATTCAGGGAAAAGGGCCAAGTCCAACAGCAGGTCTAACATTGAGAAAAGAAAAATGTGTTTTTCTTGTCAATGAAATTGAGTACTTGAGACATACGCTATCAGCAAATGTCATCAAACCGAAGGAGGATCTGTTGGATGCCATACATTTAGCACCATCACCCCAAGACAAAGACCAACTGAGGTCTTTTTTAGGGTTGATTGAGTTCTATGCAAAGTTTGTGAAGAACTTTGCTTCAAAGACTGAAGATTTGAACATTCTTCTGAGAAAAAGGTGTCAAGTTTATATGGCTTTCTATGCAACAAGAGTGTTTTGTCAATAAAAAGAAAGACATATGTAATAAAGATGTTTTGGTATCCTTTGACACAGGGAGTAAGTCCATAGTCACAGTGGATGCGAGTGCCTGTGGCATTGGAACAGTTCTCAGCTTGATTTAGTTTGCCGGGGAAAGAACAGTGGCATTCGTATCACGCTCTTTGACCTCCACTGAATGTCACTATTCTGTGATTGAGAGGGAGGTCTTGGCAGCAGCATGGGGCATGGGAACTTCAGAACGTATGTGTGGGGTAGTCAGGTGAAACTACGAACAGATCACAAGCCGTTGATGAGGATTCTTTATCCCAGTGGCGCAGGTAAAGGGTCTGCCAGACTGGTCAGACTAACAGCCAGACTACAGGAATATAACTATGTACTTCAATTTATTCCTGCTTGGAGGAATGTCCCAGCAGTCAGTCTCTTGCGCTTACCACTGGACTGTGAACGGGTGAATAAGGATGCTGTTATGAGGAGTGAAAGAGAAGGAGCGGTGGCATGAGTAAGTGATGTAGTACATTGCTCATTGGGTGCTGTAACTGAAGAAGAGTGGAAGGGTGCCATGTCACGGGTTGATGTGTTGAAGGGGGTCTTTGATTTAGTGTTAAAAGGAGCGCGTAGGGAAAGTACCTTGCCTAGATCATTAAGATCATTCTCTAAGGTGCTGGATGAGTTGTCTCTAATGGGTGATGGTCCGAGGCGAAAAGATCATTTGACCCATTGGCGTGCGATGTAAGTTGTGTGCAATTTCCCATGAGGGACATATTGGGCAGACGATGACAAAGAAAAGAATCAGGGATGAATTTTGGTGGCCAGGAATCATGAGGAAGTGGTCCAACAGGTGGAGAGATGTATGGAGTGCATTGAGTGTGCGAGAAAAGATTGAAGGTGGGATGTCAAGTTGATTGTGGAAGTATTCATGATCAAGGTCAGGTATGGCACACTGTTTGTGGTGATTTTATAGGTTTTATAGGTCCCAAAAATGGGTTAAGACATTCAAGGAGATTTGCATTCATATTGTTGGATATACATTCCAGGTGGTTAGTGGTCAAATTTATGGCAGAGGTAACCACATCCTCTGCGATTGATGTGCTTTCAGAACTTTTAAGGAAGAAGGGTATCCTATGTGTCTTATTACTGACAATGGTATGCAGTTGGTGTCTCAGGAAATGAAAGAGTTCTTGGAATCATATGGTGTGCAACATTCCCGTACTGCCCTATACAAACCCAGGCCAATGATATTGTGGAGAGGACAAACAGCATGGTTAAAGGGGCTATTCAATTATCTTTGGCTAATGGACCGAGTGTGGACAAGACAGTGTCTGATCTTCTGTGGGCGTATCACACTACGGAAAATGCAACAATCAAAGCCTCGCCATTTGTTTTGATGCAGGGTAGGAAGCCCAATACTAGATTGACCCAGTTTTGGTTGAAAAATTTGTTGAATGGGGAAAAGGAATTCAAATCGGAGGATGGTGGTGAGAGTGAAGCAAACCCCACTATGCATCGTTGTGTTGCAAGACACAAGATTATGCCTGGTGATTGGGTGAAGATTAGGTCCGGACAGATTGTTAAAAGATTGAATACGTTTCGAGGTCCTTATGAGGTTCGAGAAGTCTACAACTGCTACATGGTTCTCAACAATGGCCAGAAATGGAATTACAGGAGAGTTGCCAAGTTTGGGCCGAGTGGAAATGTATGTAGCAGTATGAGGGTGAGTATGAGAGTTTTCTGGTGGGGGATAGAAGAGAAGAAAGTAGTGACAGTGAGCCTTGCTTTTGCAATGCTGCAAGGGTGTCTGTATTTTCTCAACCTGGCGTTGCGCCATCTGTAGTCAGTTCTCAACAAGATATGGCATCCTCATGTTCCGCACCTGGTTCATCTCCTCATGATTCGCATGTAGTTACTCAGCAACTTTGAGATGTGACGCCTCACGTTAGTAAGATAGCGAGTGGGGAAGGAGTTGGGAGGGAAAGAGCTCAGAGGGTTAGGAGACCTCCTGTATATCTGAAAGATTATGTAATGTGATTCCAGCTTGTACATTGTTTTTTTGGGGCGAGGGTGGTAAAAAAAAAGAAGGAATTATCAAAGTGTAATATCTGGTAAAGTGAAGGGGAGAAGATATGTTATGATCCATATGTTACTTACAAGATGTTAAGTTGTTATCTATTGTATTGGCGTGTGTTTAGGCTCACTACGAATGTACTGCTGTGTCCTGGAGAACCAGCGCGCACTCTGGCAGTTGCTTTGAGCTGGTGCAGGGATTAAGTCAAGCTTGATTTCTATGCTAAAATAAATCTACTTACAAACCCTACATCGAGTACAGTGCCTCACTACAACAGCACTCATCCTGTACTTTTACGCTCACCACTTTCAAATGTCAGCAGCCGCCACTGTGGGTGACAAATAGGCCCAGGAGGGTGATGAAGTTAGGGAAGGATATACAGTTAGGCTATTGATACATGATCAGCCCTGCCAAGTACCACGCATCAGGCGTGGGGCTAACGCATTTCAGTGAGGTGGTCCGTATCACCACACTGAAATGCAGTGTCAAGCATTCTTGCGCCTCCTCTGTGAAGCCGGAGAGCTGCTATAATGCAGGATATAGAGCTGCAGTAGCAGTGCGCTCCCAGCAGCTCGGGCTGGCTAATCTGCAGGCATACTCACACAAAAAAGAAGTAAGGATTCATAAAATCGCAATTTTTACTGGTGTCAATATACAATAAAGTGTAGTAAAAGTACAATTCTATGTCAGGCCCGGAGGCTCCGATTATGCTTCTCATTTTCTTTACTGAAAATTCTCAGCAGCCTATCAGAAAAGTAAAAAGTAAAGTACACACTACAAAACCCATAAACCCTAGTTGGTATCACATGACAACCATAGAGTAGACCCCTATATAAGGAGCATAAGAGAATACTACATCCTCTTTCTTTGCTGCTCCGCAGCCAGTTAAGTGCATTACTTTCTTCATGTTGCTTTGACTTTCATTGCGCTTTGTTTACAGTTTGTACTGATATGCTTTGCATTTACTTGCCTGATTCTAGTCTGTTTGATGCTCTGTGTCGCGCTGCTTGCGCTTTGCTGATTGCTCCTGCTGTGAGCCTCAGGCGCTGTTAGCGCATTTGCCTGCTTTTCCCTGTCGCCCTGCTGTCCCTCTGCTTGGCAGGGGGTGATTGATTATGCTTGCAGCTCTATTCCCGTTCTGCCGCTTATTCCCTTTGTGCCCCTAGTGCTGTTTGTGCGCTCGACTGTGTGTTCTGTTGCTCTGCTGCCGCGTTTGTCGGCATATATTTTTTTGTCCTATTCTTCTCGCGCTGTTCACGCGCTTTGGTTGCTTTCTGCCTGTTCTACGATCTCGTTGGGAGCGCTCTTCGCCTCCCTCACCGGGCGCTGAGTGCCCGTGTTCTTGCAGTGGAGCGGGAGACGAGGGTGAGGACGCACGTCGTTCCGACGCTTAGTCCTCTTTTTGGCATTACTACCTGGCCGTTCCGCGCATGCGTGGCGGCCATTTTGTTTTTTCCCAATTTCTTCAATTTTTTCGGGATTAAATGAGCGCAGGGGCAGCGCTGGCCATTGCTCTTTACCCACCAGTGTATGCCACCCTCAAATGACGCTCAGGTCTACATTTTACGGACTTGGGCTGTATACTACTGCATAGGCTTTGCCTAGAGTGGTGTTATTAGGCAAGCCCTCCCTCCACATTCAAATATAACTGCACACAGTGGGTCTTGCGTCCTTGTGTTATGTGGCTTGCCTGGGGTTTCGCCACTCCCCCTTATTGTATCGCTGTCAGTCCACACAGTTTACAGTGTCTTTTCTGCGCAGACAGTGCATATTTTACTCCAAATTTTTCCTCTGGTGGGTTTATCAGTCACTTATACGTGGCATTATGTATGAATATTACTATGATGAGGAATAGTTTGAGGAGGACCCCTCTGGGTCTTTGGAGCATGAGCTGGTTGAGGGTCTTGATATGGGAGTGCAGCACTCTGTAAATAAGGCCATGGTCAGGGCTATTGAACCCTTAAAACGGCATTTGTGTAACTATGCCCTGCAACAGGGCTGGCATCCCGGGTCTTCGTCCCGTTCTACATCTGACGGAAAAGGTTCCAAAAACCCACATTTTTCAGACTTCGCAAAATTAGCCAAGGCGTTTGCTGCGGACCATTCTTATGGCTCTTCCACCAGGGATACTTCTTCTAGCTCGTCTCACAGGGATGATGGTAATACCTCCTCTGATACGGCATCTGAGCCGGAGGCTTCCCCTCCCCCAGCTAAGAAGCAACGCAAGGAACATTTTGTTGATGCTTCTTCCCATCCAAATTTGCTTAATTTTGATCCCACTGCCATTGTCCACCCTAACTCCTCCTCCTAGCTTCCCTCTATCGAGGTTGCAGAGTATGTGCAATCGCATCTGCGTCAAGCCTTTGATAAGGATGTCAGAGCGCGGTTGCGCTCGGAATGCTCAAGACCAGATTTGGCAGATAAAGTGGCGGACACCCCATAGGTGGATCCATTCATGCTTACCTATTTAAAGAAATACACGAAGGATCCTATCCTGATTATCTGATCAGATGGGATCAGCGCGCCATCTGTCAATTGGGCAATGCTAATTGTGCCATGTCCTGCGAGCGTCGCTGCTCTTTTCTTTTGAAACTTGACCCTAAGTTGGCGGAGTTATCTACCTCGGAGTTAGGCCCCTTAGCACAGGGTCTTCTCTTCGGGCAGCCTTTTCTAAAGGAGCTGACTAAATTTGTCGCACTTTCAGTGGCCTTGACAAGGCGCAAGGTTCCCTAAATCGGGCTTTCCGCCCGGTTTTTGGCCGGGCCGGACGACATCGGAGGCGATCGTTCGGCCGCGGTTACCAGCAAGGCGCCCAGCGGGGTTATAACTCCAATCATGGAAAGTATCAGGACTCCAACTCCTCCTCCTCCTTCTATCCAACCCGTGGATCCCGCAATAACAACAGGAAAGGATGCTATGGAGGCAACCAGGGAGGTCAACGTGATGCCACAACTTCAGGTGAGCCTGACTCCCTTTTCAGAGGTTCAATTGGGGGGCCGAATCCAGTATTTTCTCAACAATTGGCAAAGGATCTCGAAGGATGCGTGGATCCTGGATTCGGTGCAGGGTTACAAAATAGAGTTTTTTCATTCCCCCTCTCAGACTCTCCCTCCTCGTCCAATGCTTTTTTCCCTTCAAGGTCAGCTGTTCATTTCCAGCGAGACCGAGTCTCTGCTTCAGAAAGAGGCCATAGTGCAGACGTCTCGTCAGCCTCAGGGTTTTGTCAGCAACGTCTTCCTAGATCAGAAGAAGGGGGGTGGATCCAGGCTTGATTTAAATCTCAAGGAGTTCAATGGATGGGTTGTATATGGTCACTTCAAGATGGAGGGGATCCATCTGCTTCGCGATCTTCTTCAGGAAGGGTACTGGATGGTCCGCCTAGCTCTGAAAGGTGCCTATCTGTCAGTGCCCATTTACAGACCACATTGGCGTTTTCTGCAGTTCCAATGGCAGGGAATCTGGTACGAGTACAAAGTCCTTCCTTTCGGCCTATCGTCAGCACCTTGGTGCTTCACGAAACTTCTGAGGCCTGTAGTTGAAGTTCTTCGAGCCCGGGGCGTTCGCCTCATAATTTATCTGCACGACATCCTCATCATGGGCCAGTGTCCTCGCCTAGTAATGCAGCATCTTGCCTGGACCATAGATCTGTTGCAGAATCTGGGTTTCTTGGTCAACCCTCAGAAATCTGTGATGATTCCGTCTCAGTCTATCGAGCTCCTGGGTTTTCTAGTCAACTCCATCACTTGTCAACTCCTCTTGCCCAATCAGAAAATCAGATCGATCAAGAGAGAGTTGAGGTTGATTTTGAACAAGCAGACTGTGTCCTTGAGGTCTGTAGCCCGGGTCGTCGGGTTGCTAGCTTCTTCTATCCAAGCGATCTTCCTGGGTCCCCTTCATTACCGAGAACTTCAACGGCTCAAGATGCGCCATTCTCAGAAAGGCCTCACGTATTCCGATCAGATTCCTCTCTCAGAGGAGGTGAGGTGGGAGATGTTGTGGTGGCTAGAACATATGGAGTCGTGGAACGGTCGAGCCCTATTCGGCACCACCCCGGAGGTGGTGATCAAATCCGATGCCAGTCGATGGGGTTGGGGAGCCCGGTGCGGTCAAGTGTCCATTGGCGGTCATTGGTCTCCGGAGGAATTGAATCTCCGCATCAATTGCCTGGAGCTTCTGGCGGGCTCCTTTGCGATTTGTTGCCTCTCGCCCCGTCAGACAAATTGTTGCATCCTTCTCCGCATGGACAACGTGTCGGCGGTTCATTATGTCAACAAGTTGGGCGGGACCCGGTCCCGACTTCTAGCGGAGATTGCCAAAGACTTTTGGCACTTTTGCCTTCAGAACAAGCTGTTTGTAGTGGCGGAGTACCTCCCAGGGTGCAGCAACCAGGTTGCCGATTGGAATTCCTGACATCTCCGGGATTTCAGTGATTGGAGGCTTCACCCTCGAGTGTTCAGATTGTTGAAAAAGATGTGGGGTCCTTGTCAGATCGATCTGTTTGCCTCCAGACTTAACAAACAGATTCCAGTGTTCTTCAGCTGGCGTCCGGATCCGGAGGCTCTAGCCACGGATGCTTTTCTGCAAGTGTGGCATCCAGCGCTTTGTTATGTAATGATTCCAAGGGTCCTGGCCCGAACCAAATGTTATCACTCGGAATTGATTCTGATCACTCCTCTGTGGAGGGCTCAAGCGTGGTTCCCAGTACTTCTGGAAATGTTATGTGTGGTTCCGGTCCTTCTTCCCCAGCGGTGGAATCTGTTGTTAGACCCTCTCCAGTCTCCTCATCCGTTGATAACATCAGGTCAACTCATGCTGGTCGCTTGGCGAATTTCGGGGATCGCTGGAAAGTCCCAGGCCTTTCGAGGGACGCTACCAGATTTATCAGCGAGGCTTGGTCGCCCAACACACACAAGCGTTATGCTACAGCATGGAAACGATGGTGTGATTGGTGCTCTCAACGGGAGGTGGATCCCACTGCAGCACATGTCTCCTTGGTAGTGAACTTTTTTGCGTCCTTAGCCGCTTCAGGCCTTGTTTATCGCACTGTCAATAATTTCTGGTCAGCCATTTCGGCGGGTCATGGGGCCATTGAGGGCAAGCCACTTGGTGAACATCCATTAGTATGTAAATTACTCAGAGGTATCCGGTTGGTAAAACCACCATGTTCTAAATATTCGGAGCTTTGGGACCATTGTCTTACGTTTCTTGGACTCCTGGCCTGTAAATCAGTGTTTGTCTCGTAAACAGCTTTCTGCCAAGCTCGCTATGCTACTTTGTCTAGTATCCTGTAAACGCGTTTCTGATGTTCGCGCTCTAGATCTAGCGGGTCGCAGATTCTCTCCCTCTCCAGAGGGTGTTACTTTTTTGGTCACCAGACGCACTAAATGTAACACCACTTCTGTCACTTATCCTGCGTTTCCTGACAATCCAAAATTGTGTGTGGTACAATGCATCCAGGATTATGAGGTGAGTACTACAGGTTTTCGTCAAGATATGGCGCGTCAATTGTTGATTGCTCTACAGAAACCTTTTCGCCCAGTGACCCCAGCTACACTAGCAAGATGGGTGCGTTGGCTCATGGGTGAAGCTGGTATTGATGTTTCCAGATTTGGTGCTCATTCTGCTCGTGGTGCTATGGCATCCAAGGCTTTTTCTGTGGGAGTCAGTTTATTGGACACTATAAATGCAGCCGATTGGTCCTCGGACTCTACATTTAAAACTTTTTATTATAAACCTATTGTGAATGTTGCATCTGTTGTGGTGGCGCAGCTTTGAACAAGCATAATCGGAGCCTCCGGTCCTGACATAGAATTCAAAATTTGCGAACATTCGTGACAAGAATTTTCAATTCTATTAAGGACACGGAGGCGAGGATTATCCCACCCATAATTCAGTACTGTGATGTCTGATTTGAATTGTTTTTATACTGCAATGTATATTTATGCTGTTTTTTACCCTTCCCTTATGATATATCTCTTCCTGGGAGTGTGATATTACGGCTTTATCTTTCAATTTCAGGTTCTGATCTCAAGTAAAGTTTGCTGACTTTCACCTTGGAAGACGGTATTCGTCGTCTCCAAGAGGATGCTGTTTCGTTGAAGCTGACTTCAAGTTTATTGTTGCTGCCCGTTGGCCTGTGGATTTCCTTATGAAGCATGGATTCTTCTTTCCACTTGTTGCCAGATATCAGACTGTTTATTCTTGGACTTAACTGTTATTTCACACAAAGAAAGAGGATGTAGTATTCTCTTATGCTCCTTATATAGGGATCTAATCTATGGTTGTCATGTGATACCCACTAGGGTTTATGGGTATTGTAGTGTGAACTTTTGTTTTTACTTTTCTGATAGGCTGCTGAGAATTTTCAGTAAAGAAAATGAGAAGCATAATCCTCGCCTCCGTGTCCTTAATAGAATTGAAAATTCTTGTCACGAATGATCGCAACTTTTGAATTACTTTGTAAAAACTGCCTTGCCCTGAATTCAGAACATAATTTCATTCAGCAGCCGGCGGGGTAATACAAGTAAGTAAAGTTCCAATTGTGCTTGCTTTTCACACACACGCGACACACCTGCATTCGGTGCCACAAACTTGCACATAGCCAGTGACACGCATGCACGGCACGCAAAACACCTATCTCAGGCTGTTAAAATTATCACGTAACATTTCTTTGCCGGCCTAAAAACGCACACTGACACTTCTACCAACCCCACCACACAGATGATCTTCACGTTTTAATTGCACACATCATGCACATAATTGTGCATTTAATTCAAGGACAGCTGCGTGCACTGGCCATTATTGTGCGCAGTCACCCCACTTGTTATTATGGTGACTGAATTCAGAGGGACCCCACTTGTTATTATGGTGACTGAATTCAGAGGGACCCCTCTTGCTATTATGGTGACTGAATTCAGAGGGGGCGTCACCTAAAAATAAACAACAGCAAGCTCTGGCACAGCTCATATGGACCTGGCGCCTTCTGTTGCTTTCCGTTTTATGTAGCAGTTCAATTGTTTCCAGGAGACATAAGTTCTTTGGTTTCTTTTTCCAGTGCTGCACAATGAACTTTATGGTGGTCTGGGCAGTGGGCATCACCCCTTCTGCTACTTTCTCACATTTCCTGGTGAATCGTCCTGGCGCCGTGTGTGAGTTGAGCACTGCTTATAGCAGTTTATTCCCTCCACACTAACGGTGTCCCAACTGGCGCAGGCTGCCCTGACACAGGCGTGGAGAGTGAGTCCAAGACTCTGGGTGCTTCTGGGTACAATCGGAGCTTACCATATATGGTTTAAGTAAGTAGTTTGCACCCGAGAAAAAGTAATGGAATAGCATTATAAAGATGATGTGTCGGCTACTTACTGACTTTGGAACGGAGGAACCAAAACAGGTTTGACTCCCGGCATAGGCTCAACATCCTGTGATTTTGGGCAAATAACTTCCTGTGTTCATAAAATGTAACTGGTGCTGATTTAAAGCCATTCAATACCTTTTGGCTGAGCCGACGCTACATAAAACTGCAAAAAGGAAAACAATTAATTTGGAGAAGCCAAGGTCTTGAACAGGCCAGTGTGTGGTCAGACATTTTTTGGCCTGTTAAATCTCTTGCGATGGGTTTTACTGTTGATTTTCCTGATATTACCACAAACATTTCCTGCAGTATACTCACATATGCAAGCTGTCTCCCAGTACAAACCCTGAAGTGTAGGTGTGACAGGTTCACTATATGAGCTGAATTTTTTGGGCAGTAAATGATGGTGCTCTTCAGCAGTTTAAAGTTCCTAGTTTCTCAAATCTGTGTAATTTCTGATATTTATGTTTCCCTAGTCTTCATTACTTGATTTTTGGCTCGCGAGAAAGTGTCACTCAAAGTCGTTGAATGTCACTCATAATTACACTAAAATTATTAAAATGTCACACAGAAGCAATCTGAAACCGTGACAGCGGTGCATGATTGTAATTTAGGGTTGTTATGTAAGGTGATAAGAGATCGGTTACATGAAGCAGCGCCTTACACACTACATATGTATCTACCCTTGATTGTATAAGTAGTAGTACAACTCGAATTGCGAGGCCAGCATAATTGGCACATAACTTTCTCCGTACAGCAATGTTATTATTTATAACATGCACACCACAAACGAAGTTGCCACGTTGTGGTTAACTAATTCGTGTTTTCGTTAAGCAACTCGAAAACGGTTACATAAGACGAAAGTCTACTCCACGGTCTACGTCCTTGCAAGCATGTCTTCTACCAGTGCTCGACAAATAGCTCTTCGTAGGTAACTGTCCGATGTGACGTTTTTGGAAAAGTCTTACACTGTCAAAGATTTGAGGAAAACGGGACTAAATGTAGCCAGTAATCGGTAGTATTAGACAAACTTCAACATGAATCGGTGATATTGCTGGGCGCGGCTTTCTGCTTCGAAGAGCCGTGCGAGTCCTGAGGCGGTGCACGAAACCATTCTTCCGAAGAGTTAACGACAAACTCCAGTGACTTTGACAGGCTTTCAAGGAGCACGAGTTTTGACCTTGACGTGCGTTGCTTCTA
The DNA here is from genome assembly GCF_964204655.1 of Triturus cristatus. NCBI lineage: Eukaryota > Metazoa > Chordata > Amphibia > Caudata > Salamandridae > Triturus > Triturus cristatus. Next base: position 285,871,826 of record NC_140587.1, read on the forward strand.
CGTACACACGGTTTCAGTGTAAACACTTATTCAGCCCTGAGTCATCATTTACTAGCTGCTGGCTGTTCCCTCCTCGGGAGGGAGGTAAAGGTGTGACGGCTCCGGCCCCTCCCTCACAGAAGGGCGGGCTGCCCCGCTGACGGTCGTCCTAGCAGCTCCTCTTTCCTCACAGTGCAGGGTTTCAGTTGGGCTGCCATAGCAACGGAGGGTGTGCCTAGCCCCCACCCTAGCTCCAGCCCTCGTCTGATTGGTGAGGCGCGGGCGCTTCCTGTTCTGGGTGGAGAGCTTCTCACAGGCCTCGGCAGCATCTGCTGCTCCCCAGAGCCGCTCAGTTTCGCATCAAAGGCAGCAGGTGCAGCAGGTGCAACAGGTGCAGGCGGCGCTCCTTAGTTCTTACAATGTTCAGAGCACTTTCGTGTGTTTTTTTTATCAGACAGCTTTTAGGCAAGTCTTTTCTGTACCATCGTTCTCGCAAGTGTTCTTTCGAAACAAACTGAAACGTTCGACAGGGGCGTAGCTTCAGGGAGGTGTTTTGGGTGTTGCAAAACCCTAATGTATTTTCTGAAATACAGTTTGGTTCAGGTGCTTTCTGTCGGGTATTGTGAGATTTCAGTCGAATTACACCAAGGATTTTTTTACATACACCCAGATTAAAACGAACAAACACTTTACACTCTTTGTTTTGGAAGTCCTCAGAATATTAGAATATTAAATATTTCACAATGGGTGCTTGGGGGGAGCCGACTGGAGGGAGGTCTACCCCCCCCCTTCCCCCCCCCCACCCCACAGAATAAAAGGATGGTGCAGTCCAGAGGATTGCCAATTTAGTTTATGTTTGGGCTGTCCGAGTAGCCCAATATAGCCCAAGGGATATTTAAAGATGTGTGTTTGGGGTCCCCTGTCACCATTTTATGTGTGCTGAACTGGTGGCAGGGAGTAGTATTACATTTTGTCCTCGCTTTCCTGTCCCTCGAATTTGGCTCTTGTAGGGGGGTTATAGCGGTTATAAAGTTTTTTTCTTTTGGGGTGTTTTGGTTGAGACAGGTGTGCAGGGCTAAATTGTATCCAGGTCAAACAGGATGGCTTCAGAAGTCATCCCAGAGTCATTGGATGATTATCCAACTACATCAGAAGTCATTTTCACGTCATCAGACTTCATCAAGCTCTTAAAGTCATCAGCAGAGTTTAGAAACTTGAGCCCACTAATTTGAAGTTAACTTGAAAATGATTATCTGATGACTTTGCAAGATGTTACTGTTCCTGATGATTTGAGGATTACTTGAAACTGAGTACCTGATTATTTCACAAGATGCATTGCTACTGCTGGTATAGGATTGTCTGGCAATGACTGTTGGTTTACTTGAATAGCACCACAGTTTTCAAATTAAAAATACTTTTTCATAATAATTTGAGGATAATTTGTTGATTGCTTCTGGAACATGTCCAACATTTTAGTTCATTTATTTTTAGAAACTTTCCCTAGGAAAGTGTGGGAAAATTAAAAAACAAAAACAAAATAATAATGTCACAGATTGTGCCATATAATACAATATAATTTTCCCTTTTTTGCCACGTAATTTGGTCACCATTGTCACCGTTAGGTTTTCCTGTACTGCAAAATTCCAATGGCCCTAAGAATAACTAAGATATGTGGTTGTTATTGTAATAATACACGTGGCTGTTTATATTAAAAGAATAATATTCCAAGTGAAGCTTTGAAACAACTGTTCCTTCGAGTCCTGACCTCTGCTCCACATTCCGTAATTCTGCGTAAATAACTGAACCTCCTTGTACCTAAAAAAAAAAAAAGAGTACAATGTCTGCCTCTCAAGTGTACACATATCTAGTTTTCGTGTAAAGCGCTCTGATGCCAATTGGGTAAATTTCGAGCTTTATACAACTGCAGTTAAATGTTTCAGTTTCAAACAAATTAAAATATCAGCAGTGTCTCACCTGCGTCTACAATAGTTGGCTTGAAAAAGAAAAAAATCAAAAGCTTCTATAGATGGTGCGCCCATCTGCAGAGAGGTTTTAGGTAGCATGTTTTATAAATTAGCACACTGGTATTATCATTGCCACTGCTTTATGACCGCCAGGTTAAGTATTGCACTGTGCATTTGCTGCAGTCCTTTGTCTGTTTCCTTTATGCAAATGTGAGGCCTTTGCATCGGAGCGGAAGCACAGTTGCAGTGTGGTCTTGCGAGGGCGAGGAGAAAGAGAAGGTGCTGCTGTGTCGGTCCACACGTGGATTTGGTGCTGCATTCACTAGAGAGAAGGAGACATTATTGTTCAGTTTTGTTCTGCCTTTTTGGTGGGGTTGTGGATGGAGAGAGACAGAAAGTAGGGGGTGTGATTTCCCACCTCACTCTTTGGGGTTCTTTGCAAGTGCTGTGCTTTGTTTGAAAGGCAGGAGCCCGCCATTTAAATTGCAGACCTTGAACCTACTTCTTTGTTTGGGAGATCTTTACCAATTCTGTCAGGACAGGAGGCTCTGATTATGCTTTCTCATTTCTTTATTAGAAATGCCCAGCAGCCAATTAGAAGAACCGTTGTAGAACGAAAAAACTACAGTACCCATGAGCACCAGGGTACCACGTGAACAACCATAGAGTCTCACATATAAAAGATAATGCCAGTGAAAGTACGTCCTCTTTCTTTGCTGCTCCGCAGCCAGTTAAGTGTTTCTTATTTGTCTATTACTAATGTGTTGATACTTTGTTGCTATTTTCTTGTCTAGATACGGCTTAATACGCATGCTTCGGTGCTCTATTTGCATTGCTACTTTGTTGCCGCTTCTAGCGCATTTCGTTTCAGGTTCGCGGTGTCTTCATACACGCGCGTTGCTGTGCTGGGAGCGTGTGTCACCTCCCGAGGTCCGGACGCTCGTCGGAGCGTCCGTGCTCGTTTTTCAGGTGGAGTGGGAGTCCTGGGGCAGTGACACTCGCGCTTTCACGCGCGAGCTCATATTTTCATTTCTAACTCGAGGCGGCCGTTACCGCGCATGCGCGGCGGCCATTTTCAGTGTTTACATTGTGTTCCTCACGGAGCTTCACAGAATCGGCTGTTTTACACGCCGCTGCCCACAGCCTCACAAGTTAGTCAGCCCCATCGACGCCCATTGCTTTTTCAAGGCTTTGGGCTGTATAATAGCGCATAGGCTCTGCCTAGAGTGATTGTGCAGCAAGCCCTCCCTCCACAATTTATTTATTTATATATTTGGGTCAGGTTTCTCTACCTTTCCTACTGGCTTGCTGTGGGGTTATTCACTCCCCCTGATTTGTGCCTTTGGCATATATATAACACTCGGAGTATCATTTTGTGGGCTTTATTGTCACATTTCTGTGTCAGAAATGGAGGAATATTTTGATGACGATGATTACTCCTTTGAAGAGGATGACTCTAGTTTTCTAGAGCAGGATCTAGTGGAAGCTTTGGACCAAGGGGTTACTCACTAATAATTAGTAATTAATAAGGCCCTGGTCCACGCCATTCATCCCCTGAAACGTCATTTGACGAACTACGCCAAACAACAGGGTTGGTTGCCTCCTTCCAGTTCCTCAAAATCTCCGGCTAATCCGCATAGATCGGATTTTAAAAGACTGGCTAAATCTTTAGCCTCAGAAAAAGCTTCCTCCTTGCCTTCAGTGGGCGCCTCTGCCTCTTCTGGACTTCTAACTGATTCCGATGGTCCTCCTTCCTCTCCTTCGGACCAGGATGTTCCGCCTCCTCGCAAGAAGTCTCGTATGGAGCATTATGTCGATGCTCCCACTCACCCTCAGGTCCTTACATTTGAACCTTCTGAACTCTATCATCCGCATTCCTCTTCCTGGCTCCCTTCCCCTGCTGTTGCAGCCTATGTTCAGGCGCACATTCGGCAGCCCTTCGAAAAGGATGTTAGGGCTCGCCTTCGTTCTGAGTGCCCTCGCCCGGATCTCGCAGATCACCTGGCAGACACTCCAGAGATTGATCCAACTATGCTGTCATACCTCAAAAAATTTGCAAAGGATCCGAAGAAGGGTCTTGACAGGTCCTGGCGTTCCTGTCAGGATAAAATGCTGGATTTACTGGGACCACTCACTAAAATTCTGGATCTGGGATTTCAAGCTAAAGAATCTTCTTCCCTTGTGGATCCTGACGACCTGATCGAATGGGCTCAAAGGGCTATTTGCCAGTTAGGCAATGCTAATTGTGCAATTTCGAGCGAGCGTCTTCGCTCTATTTTGCTAAAAATCGATCCAAAATTAGCGGAACTGTCTACTTCCGAATCTGGTCCGGTGGCTCAGGGTCTTCTTTTTGGCCAACCTTTTCTAAAGGAATTGACGAAATTTGTTGCAACCTTCAGCGGTCTGGATAAAGCTCAAGCTTCCATCAAACGAGCTCTTCGTCCGGTTTTTGCCAGGGCCGGACGACATAGGGGACGCTCGTTCGGCCGTGGATCTCATCATCCCTCCCAGAGGGGATTTCAGTCCCAGAAAGGCGGAGGTCAAGACTCTGGATACAACTCCCGCTCCAATTTCTACCCTTCCCGCAAAGGGAGGGGTCAATTTCGAAAGGGCCGTGCAGGTGGAAACCAGGGAGCCTACCACGACTCTAACACCTCAGGTGAGTCTGATTCCTTTTTCCGACGTGATTCTGGGGGGCAGAATACGATTTTTTCTCCACAACTGGCGTCTAATCTCAGACGATGCTTGGGTTCTGCAAACTGTTCAAGGTTTCAAAATAGAGTTTTATCAATCCCAGCATCAGTACCTTCCTCCACACCCCCTAACTTTTTCTCTTCAGGACCAAAGTTTTATCTCGGCGGAGATCGAATCCCTCCTCAAAAAAGGGGCAATCATTCCATCCATTCCCCACTCTCAAGGGTTCCTCAGCACTATTTTCCTGGTTCAGAAAAAAGGGGGCGGCAATCGCCTGGTCCTCAATTTGAAGGAGTTCAACGGAAATGTCGTTTACAGACACTTCAAAATGGAGGGGATTCATCTATTGCGCGATCTTCTTCGCGAGGGGGATTGGATGGTTCGGCTCGACCTCAAAGATGCGTATCTTTCGATTCCTATTTTCAAGCCTCACCGCCGATTTCTTCAATTCAGTTGGCAGGGGACGCGGTACGAATACACGGTTCTTCCATTCGGCCTCTCGTCAGCACCTTGGTGCTTCACGAAGCTTCTGAGGCCCGTCGCGGAATGTCTTCGTGCTCGGGGTGTCCACTTAATAATTTATCTCGACAACATTCTTATCATGGCGGACAGTCCCCTCACAGTCTTATCGCATCTGGAGTGGTCTATCGACCTTTTACAATCTCTGGGGTTTCTTGTCAATCCTCAGAAGTCAATCTTGAATCCTACTCAGGTGATAGAGTTTCTGGGCTTCCAGGTGAATTCCCTTTCCTGTCAACTTCTTCTGCCAAACCAAAAGATTCGGTACATCAAGAGGGAATTGAGGTCGGTTCTTTCCAAACAGACTGTGTCGTTGAGATCGTTAGCACGTGTAGTAGGTCTTTTAGCTTCTTCCATTCAGGCGATCTTTCCGGGCCCTCTTCACTACCGGGCACTTCAAAGGTTGAAGATTCGTCATCTCCAAAAAGGTCTTCGATATTCGGATCTGATTCCTCTTTCACAGGATGCGAGGGACGAGATGCAGTGGTGGCTAGACCACATGGAGGCCTGGAATGGGCGAGCCCTGTTCGGCTCCTCTCCGGATCTGGTGATAGAATCCGATGCCAGTCTATGGGGTTGGGGAGCCCGCTGCGGTCCCGTCTCGACAGGGGGTCGGTGGTCCTCCCAGGAACTGTCTCTTCACATAAATTGCCTGGAACTCCTGGCGGGTTCCTTTGCGATCCGGTGTTTTTCTCCTCTCCAGTCCAATTGCTGCATTCTGCTCCGCATGGACAATGTTTCGGCAGTCCGGTATGTCAACAAGTTAGGAGGAACGAGATCCAAGATTTTGGCGGAGATCGCCAAGGATTTTTGGCACTTCTGTCTTCAACAAAAGATCACAGTTATTGCCGAATATCTTCCCGGCTGTCACAATCAGATTGCGGACTGGAACTCTCGTCATCTTCGCGATTTCAGTGATTGGCGCCTTCATCCGCGCATCTTTCGCAACCTCCTTCGGACTTGGGGTCAATGTCACCTAGATCTGTTCGCTTCTCGCCTGAACACTCAGCTCCCTCTGTTTTTCAGCTGGAGACCGGATCCGAAAGCCCAAGCCACGGATGCGTTCCTGCAAACTTGGCCGTCAACTCTCTGTTATGCCTTTCCCCCGTTCATGATGATCCCCAGGGTTCTGGCTTACTCGAAACGCTTTCAAACAGAGCTAATCCTAATTGCTCCGCTGTGGCGAGCTCAAGCGTGGTTCCCGGTTCTTTTGGAAATGTGCTGTGCGGTTCCGTTCCTTCTTCCCCAGAAGTGGAATCTGTTGTTGGATCCCCTCGGCAATCCGCATCCCCTTGTTCTGTCAGGCACTCTCCCTCTGTTGGCGTGGCGAATTTCGGGGATCGCTGGTCGCTCCCAGGCCTTTCATGCGACGCTTCCAAATTCATCGGTGATGCCTGGTCTCCCAGTACTCACAAACGATATAAGGCTTCATGGAAACGATGGTGTGATTGGTGTGTTCAGCGGGAAGCTGGTCCCACTTCAGCGGATGTGGCAATGATTATTAATTTTCTAGCCTCTCTCGCTTCCTCTGGTTTGGCTTATCGTACGGTCAACAACTTCCGTTCCGCAATCTCAGCGGCTCATGTTCCTATCGATGGTAAGCCTGCAGGTGAGCATCCCTTGATTTCCAAATTGCTTAAGGGCATTCGCTTATCGAATCCACCGTGCCTTAAATATGTCTCGTTGTGGGATGTCTCCATTGTTTTGAGGTTTCTGGAGGCTTGGCCTCCTAATTCCTTGCTTTCCCGCAAGCAACTCTCTGCCAAACTGACTATGCTGTTATGTCTTGTTTCTTGCAAACGAGTCTCTGATGTGCGTGTGTTAGACTTGGCAGGGCGTAGTTTTACACCCGAGGGTGTCACTTTTCTTATTTCTAAACGCACCAAAACGGCTACTTCTTTTGTTACCTATCCTTCATTTCCTCACCATCCCAACCTTTGCGTTGTTCAGTGTGTCAAGGATTATGAGGTATGTACTGCCCCTTTCCGTTCAGATCCACAGGGTCAATTACTTATTGCTTTGCAAAAACCTTTTCGTCCGGTTACGCCTGCTACTTTAGCGCGCTGGGTTAGATGGCTCTTGTCTGAGGCTGGAATTGATGTTTCCATTTTTGGTGCTCATTCGGCTCGTGGGGCTATGGCCTCTAAAGCGTTCTCGATGGGTGTTTCATTATTGGACATCATGAAAACCGCAGATTGGTCTTCTGACTCTGTGTTCAAAACTTTTTATTACAAACCTATTGAACATATTGCTTCTGTAGTGGTGGATAAGCTTTGAACAAGCATAATCGGAGCCTCCTGTCCTGACATAGAATTAAAAATTTGCAAACATTCGTGACAAGAATTTTCAATTCTATTAAGGACAAGGAGGCGAGGATTATCCCACCCAAGGTCATGACTTATTCTCATGTTTTCAATGTCATAGTTGCATTCATTTATGTTTAATGCATTGGTCTTTTCTCTTTTTTACCCCCCCCTTCTGTTGTTAACTTCACTCTCTTTATGGGATGAATATTACGGCTCTGCCTTTCTTTTCAGGTTCTGACCCCAAATAGCGGTCCTTCTGTTCCACCTGCTTCTTTGCTTGGATGGTCTGCTGCCTCCTGTTTTCGGCGTTTGCTGTGTTTACTTTCGTCAGGGTGATTCCGGCTGTTGCTGATGGACTCTGTTACCTGGCATTCATCGTTTTCCATTGGACTTCCTGTTTCCTGTGAACTGTTCCTCACCAAAGAAAGAGGACGTACTTTCACTGGCATTATCTTTTATATGTGAGACTCTATGGTTGTTCACGTGGTACCCTGGTGCTCATGGGTACTGTAGTTTTTTCGTTCTACAACGGTTCTTCTAATTGGCTGCTGGGCATTTCTAATAAAGAAATGAGAAAGAATAATCCTCGCCTCCTTGTCCTTAATAGAATTGAAAATTCTTGTCACGAATGTTTGCAAATTTTTAATTGTGGCTATGTTTTTTAAAACATTGGAATGGGACCCAAAAACCTGTGGTTTGCATGATTGTGGGGCCTTTGAAACCCTGCATGGGTGATTGAATGAGGCAGTTGCATGGTGGGGTAGAGGTGGAAGAGCCAACAAGTTAAAAGGGGGAGCCGAGCTAGAGCTGAGCCAAGAGATGGTCTGGCTCTTAAAACCCATGCACGGGTCTAGCTTTAGAAATAGTTTGCATGTAAATCATGCAACAAATATCATGCTAGAATATGATAAGGTGTATTGAAAATAATTTCTTTCACTTGCGAAAGTGTTTCTTATTAGAACATCAGATAATATCACTGTATTGATAAGTGCTTATTGCAAGTGACATGATCTGAGAAACATTCCTGCCTTCTCCCTATTAACAATGTTCGTGAACTACGTGGAAACTACGTTGTCATGTAAACTCTATATGTGGGCTAGATTCTAATTCTTCTTAGAGTAGCATCATAGTTAATAAAATCATACACAAGTTTTTTTTTCACATCCTGCACTCGGTTATTTGAAGAAGCGCCCTCCCTCTCTCTCTTCATCTCTCTCTCTCTTTTTCTCGCCCTCCCTCTCTCTCTCTGCCTTTCTCTCCCTATCTCTCTCTCTCGCTTGCTCTTTCTCTCTCCCGCTCTCTCTTTCTCTGTCTCTCTCCCTTCCTCTCTCATGAGATAATGAACAACAAGCATTTCCAATGCAATAGGTCTCACATTTATGAGAGTTTAAGCAATTGGCATTTACAATGGTAATAGCTCAAACTCTTGTAAACACGAAACCTATTTCACTTCAAAGAAGCGGCTGCAATTGTCTGGGGCTGCTTGAAAGTGAAAGCTTGCATAGGGCGCTGCATGTAAGGAAAGTATGTTGTGCCTGACCAAATTAACAAAAGAAATGTGGGAATTTTGCTTAGAGAACAAAATAGATTTCAAAGCAGGGTATTTGTGTGGAAATCAAAATGTGATAGCAGATTAGAATTCAAGAAACATGCTAGATTACAGTAGGAAACTGAGGATCATTTTCAAGATTTAGAGGTTGATGGGATTTTTGGAAATAGACCTGTTTGCTTCCAGACTGACTTTTCAGATGCCAAGTTATGTCAGTAGGAGACTAGATCCGGGAGCAGTGGTGGTAGATTCTTTTATGCAGGATTAGAGGGGAATTAGATGCTATGTACTTCCCCCATTCTCAAAGATTCAGAGAGTGTTGGTACAGGTGAGGAGACAGATGTCAGCTAGTACTAGTTACTACTTTTTGGAAAACTCAGCCTTGGTTTCCAACAGTGATGGAATTAGCGATAGAGGAACCGTATTTGATAATGTCATACAATGGTCTTTTATTCGGCATAGAGAGCAAGTAGCACCCTTTGGTAGAGTCTGGTTCACTCAACCTTCTAGTTTGGAGGATATCAGGCATTCAGGAAGAATCACAGGGATTTTGAATTCAGCTTCAAGATTACTCAATGAGTCATGGGCTTCAGGTACAAGGAAGAGGGATAGAGGAGCATGGAAATAACGGTTACGCTGGTGCGTGGAAAAGGACTTGGATCCCATGTAAGCAGATGATGTAAAGGTGCCAACTTTTTTAGTAGACTTATTTGAGAAAGGGATGCCATACAGGACTGTAAATCGCTACAGATCGGCTGTAGCAGATGGTCATTCTTTACAGCAAGGGTTCCCTTGGAGCAGGGGGGTTTTCGTGAGGGCCTTTCCACAGTGGATTATAGCTTTGCATTATGGGTAATTATCAAGAAATCTGTTGCAATAAATAAAACGCTGATTTCCACATAGACTTTGACACAGTAGAGAGGGTAGTAATGTGGGAAAAGCTCATTGCGTGGAGAATCCCAAATGAGCTACTCTGTACGATCAAGTCATTGCATCATCATCATAATAATTGGTCGCAGGTTGAGCTTGATAGCTCGGGGTGATAGTCTAGGAGGATTCTGATTTATAATGGTCTCCGGCAGTGGTGTGTCTTGGCCACAACCTCATTTAGTATTTTTCTAGTGGATCTACACTCAGTTACGGCTGGTATGACTCATGGGCGGGGGGGGGGGGAGCGCGGGGAGTGCGGCGCACGGGGAGGGGGTGTTTAATTTAAAAAAAAATAAAAGTTAAGTGAACTTACCTTTGCCGGCCCGTCCCGCGTCGTCGGTCTACGTCATCCTCTATACAACAGGAAGCAGCTGCAGACAGCCTCCCTCCCCTCCCCTAAGCTAATCAAAACGCTGCACAGGCAGCGTTGTGATTGGCTGGGATGCCGACCCCACAGGCGTCTATGGGGAGTCCATTTTCTCGATGTAGGATGCATGCAGCCTATATAGAGAAAATGCAGAATGCGTATGACTGGTTTGGTTGGCCCTGGGGCCGACCAAACAGTCAGCTCCCACAACCGTGGGCAAGCCACTCCTTCCCTGCCCTCGAGCAGGATCGCCCACCCACCTGCCCCGAACCAAACCCTGCCGTCTGCTTTCTCGCAGTGCAAGAAGCAGAAACATAAAATGGTATTTAAAATACCATTTTATGTTTCTGCTTCTTGCACTGCGAGAAAGCAGTGGGGCGACGCTCCTCCGCCCACATGGAGGAGCTGCCCTGTCGACACTTAGTTTTTAAATTATGCAACTCTTCCTCTTTAAACGTGGGGGCTGTGCACATCCCATGCTTGCTGTATACAGATGATTTCATTTTGCTAGATTATGCCTTCTGGATTTACAAAAGAGACTGGATTCACTACATACTTATTTATAGTAAACGTTATACACTGAAGATAAATATGGATACGTAAAAAATATTGGTGTTTGGAAAGGAACTTCTAAGTTCAAACGAGTCTAGCACTCAACACCTGTAGAAGTGGTGGATTCTTATAAATACCTGGGGCTGACATTTACTAGGAATCTACAGTGGGACGCCCATATGAGGAGTACAAGGTCTAGGGCTCTGGTACAATCCAAATGTTTGGCTAAGTTCAATCAGGAGTATGGGGGGGCTGTCTTTGTTTCCCATTATGAAAGCATATGAAGGGAAAATTCTGCCTCTTGTCATGTATGGTGCTGAAATTCTTGCGTTCAACACTTCTTTTAATTGGGACTTGGTGGAAAGTTCAGTCCTTAAGAGCCTATTACGTTTACCCCAAGGTGCAATGGTTCAGGGTATACAAAGAGAACTGAATTCTGTTCCTTGGTTATACTGACTAAGTACCGCACGCTGAAGTTTTTAAATAAGCTAGGACAGGATGAAGGCGTTCAAAAAAAATCTCTAAATTATGCTGAGAAGAAATCCTTGCCAGTGAAAGATTGTGGGCTCATTAAGTTTGGCACAGGAAACTAGATCTCAAATTTGAAAGATAGTCTCCATTCCCCAGAAAACAGATTTTGAGGGAAATCGGCCCAGAAAGAGGGTTATATGCAGGACATCACCTACCTCCCATTCATAATGTTTACCATCCATAATGTTTACATAGCCAACGTATAGCCTGGATGATATATATTCCCTACTTGTTTCAGTTGCTGGACTCTAAGCTTCATAATGAAACTCTGAAAATAAGATTCTGATGTAACACTATCTTTTCTAGTCATTTGGTGTAATGAGTCATGTAATGATAAGGGTTTGAGTGTGTCCTCTTTACACACAATGTTCTCTATGCCACATCTTGTTGGATTGTACTTTTTATAAGGTCGTTCGTATAAAGTTTCTAAGACCTTTATATTTTAAATATCAGATATGTTCTAGGTGTGAGGGAATGGCTTTATTGTCTGAAATACAGCTTTATGATGTTGCAGTGGGAATTGCAAGTTATAGTCTGTCTATCAAGTAGGGATTTTTTTTTTTTTTTTAAAACCTTTATTCAGTAAATCCAGAACACAGCTATTCAGCCGACAGCCCGGAGGTTCGGCAGCTTAAGTTAAGCAACACAGAAAAGCGTTTGCACTGCACTGAAAGGAGAATCAGAAAAGGTTCAGTTTTAAATAAACACAAACCAAACACTAGCAAGGCGATAAGCTTCGAATGCACATGATGGGTGTCCATCAGGGGGAGCTAGTCCCATTTCGTCCCCCAGAAACAACGCTATAATGAGAGGAGGGAGGGGGAACGCAGAGACTTACAAAAGGCAATCAGTCATCAACAATAAATACATAGCCGGAAAGAATGTCAAGGGGAAAGTTGCTCCTCAGGCGGATCCGGATCAGGGGGCAGACATATGTCCCCCCTGTAGTGGTTCCATCGCCCCCATACTGCATGCCATTTCCGCGGGCGCCCTCTAGCACAATACACTGTCTTTTCCCTGAGCATGCTCCAATCCATATTTTCCTTCCACGCTGTCAGCGCAGGAGGCCCAGCAGAGCCCCACAGGCGCGCGATGTCCCGCTTAGCCACCATATTCCCCAGGGTCACCCACTGAGTCTGTGCGTCATCAAGATCGGTAGGACCCCAGACGTTCAAGAGACAACACCGCGCCTCCGGCTGCATGACAATGCCCGTCACCTCCCCCATCACTGCATGAACTTGCCTCCAAAACTCCACGATCACGCCGCATTCCCAGATGATGTGTAAGAAGGTACCCACCATGCCGCAGCCTCGCTTACATAAACCCTCCTCAGAGAAACCCATACGGACCAACCTAGGACCTGTCACGTAGACTCGATGGAGTATTTTAAGCTGCACCAGCCGCAGACGCGACGGAATCGCAACCTCCCTAGGAGAAGAAACTGCATATTGCCAATCTTCGTCATCCAGTTCGATGCCATCCCTAGTCCATTGATCCCGCAACCCCCGAAGAAGGTCGGCCCGGACATTAATCAGCTTCTTATAGATGAGAGAGATCGCGCTCTCCGGCATATGGCCATCCAGAATTCTGTCCTCCAACGGAGAGGACGCAGGCACCTTCTCACCTTCCACGAGGACCGACCGTAAGGCGTGACGCACCTGGGCATAGCGGAAAAACTCAGTGCTCCCCAGCTCATACTCCTTCTGCAGCTCCTCAAAGGACTTCATCCTGCCCTGAGCCAGCAAGTCTCCGACCCTGGAGATACTGATCAAATCCCATTTCTCGAACCCTTTTGTATGCCAAAGCTTCCCCAGGATATCAGAATCAAACAACGGGGTAGCGAGGGTAAGCCTGCCACCCAACCCAGGGAGTCCGTCGCCAACTTCCACACCCGCACCGCCACCCCAGTGGGCCCCGTAAGGGACGAGTCCAACGACTTCGAGTACAAAGCCCTGTGGTAATTACCGCCACGCAGTAACCACCGATCCATGGCATAGCCGGGGCTCAACGCCGAGCCATAGACACCATGATTAATCGCGCACAACTGGGTGGCCCAGTAGTATCTTCGAATGTCCGGAAGCGCAATACCACCGTCGTACCACGGGAGCGTCAGCTTAGCGATCGCTATGCGCGGCCGCCCGTCCCACAATAGTGAACGCTGGAGGCTCTCGACCTCTCGAAAGTAACTAGTCGGGACCCATTCAAGGGTATTCTGCAAGGCATAGAGGAAACGGGGAAGAGACATCATTTTAAACAACGCGGTGCGCCCGAGGAGGGAGTGCGGCAACCGCCGCCAGCCAGCCGCATCGCGCCGCAGGCGCGCCAGGGGGGGAGCAGATTCTTCTCATATCGCAAGATGGAGTCAGTGGAGATGTAAATCCCTAGATACCGGAAGCCCTGCTGGGCGATCTGAATCGAACAGTTTCGGGGGACAGGCGGAACATCGCCACACAAAACATACAGATATGACTTTCCCCAATTGATAACAAGGCCCGAGTTCCTACCAAAAGAAGTCAAGACGTCGCAAACCACTATGAGAGACTTCTGGGGCGAGGCGAGGTATAATAGGATATCGTCGGCGTAAAGTGAGATACGGTCCTCGTGGTCGGGCGACCATCGAAGCCCACGTATACTCGGATGCCATCGTATCCACGCCGCCAGCGGTTCAAGAGCAAGGGCGAACAACAAAGGCGACTGGGGGCAACCCTGCCGGGTGCCCCTCCCAAGCTTTAACAGCCTGGACGCCCTCCCGTTTACCACAACACTAGCAAGGGGATCCTCGTAAAGCAACCTCACCCAGTCCACAAAACCAGGCCCGAAGCCGAACTTGGCTAGCACAGCCCACAGGTATGCCCACTCCACCGTATCAAACGCCATCGTGGCGTCAAGAGACGCCACAATAGCCGGCTCCCGCAACGTGCCCGCCCTAGCAATCACCCCATGGAGACGCCTAAGGTTTAATGCAGTGTTACGATGCGGGATGAAGCCCGATTGGTCCGGATGGATCAAATCCTCAAGCACCCGGACCAAGCGGTTCGCCAGGATCTTAGCAAGGATTTTCGGCTCAGCGTTAAGAAGCGATATCGGCCGATAGGAACTACACTTGTCCCGAGGCTTACCGTCCTTATGTATCACCACTATGGTTGCCAGTCGTTGATCAAGCGGCAGAGACCCATTCACCCGCGCCTCCACGAACATGGCGCGCAGGTGAGGAGCGACCTTATCCGGACAAAGCTTGTACAATTCAATAGGCAAACCATTCGGGCCGGAGGCCTTACCCGAGTTCAACGCCCGAATAGGACCCGCTACTTCATCAACCGTTATATCACCATCTAGGTCGTCCCTATCTACGTCAGAGAGGCAGGGCAAAGCAATATCACGCAAAAGGTCACACGAGTCCGCAGTCGGCCTATCCGAAACCGAGGTGTATACCACGCGGAAATAATCCGAGAAACGCTGGACTATACCTTCAGGGTCAGTAACAACCTCTCCCTCCTCCATCGTTAACTCCGGCACCACTCTATTGACCCGCTCTTTTTTGTCCAACCAAGCTAGCAGTTTCCCGGCCTTATCCCCAACATCATACAGACGGCCCTGCTGCTCCCTGCTAAGGGTCTTGGCAGCATTCTCCGCCAGATCCCTGTACTCCGATTGCTTCAAACTCAGATTATGCAGAGTGTCCGCTGTAACCTCCTCCTCCAGGGTTACCTCTAAAGCCGCGATCTCATCCTCGATCTGTATCACCTCGGCGTCTTTCCGTCGCTTGGCGGCCACCACCAATGAGAGGGCCTCCCCTCTCAATACGGTCTTAAACGCCTCCCACAGAGACACCGCTGAATCAACCGAATCCTGATTGTCATGAAAATAGTGATCAACTGCCTTCAGCAATGCCCTGCGCGTCTTGGGGTCACGGAAGTACCAGGGGTTAATGGGAGCCACCCTACCTCCTCCTACCCGGCCAATGTCGAAACGGACCCACACCGGCGAGTGGTCAGATATGCCACGTGCCATATGCCTAGCCTCAGAAACTAGCGAGGCATGCGCAGCCAGGGTGAGCAAGTAATCAATCCGGGAGAGACTACCATGCGCCCCGGAGTGAAAGGTATACTGACTCTGGGTGGGGTGCCGGAGTCGCCAGCAGTCCACCAAACCAAAAGTGTCTATGAAGTCAGGAAGCCACTTCTGAGCCCCCCCGGTATCCCTGGGCGGGTGCCTATCGAGCAGCCCAGAACCAACAGCATTGAAGTCTCCCCCCACCACTAGCAGCCCCTCAGGGAGTTCCAGCAAGGCCCTGCCCAGATCGGCAAACGTGGAGGCCTGCAGGGCCGGAGGAACGTACACAGAAACCAATACCAACGTTCTACCCTCCCATCTCCCCGCCACAGCTACGAACCGCCCCCTATCGTCAACAATGGTGGAGTCAACCTCGAGTGGCAGCGAGGCTCGAACAAGTATGCCCGCCCACCTGGAGCCCGATGAAAAGCCAGAGTGGGCAATGAATTTGTAACCCTTTCTATTAAGTGCATAACACATATTCCCTATAAGATGTGTCTCCTGCAATAGGGCAACATCAGGCGAGGTCCGCTTCAGGAATTGTAAGACGATCCCTCTCTTAATACGATCACCCAAGCCATTAACATTCCAGCTAATAATATTTAGGCCCCTACCCCCCATCCCCAAACACCAAGAGACCTCCACCCCCCCGAAAAGCCACCACCAAACCAACCTGACAACCATTACTACGCCTTGCAAGAAAAACCCCCCCAACCACCACCCCAACATCCCAAATCCTCCCCCCTCCCTGCACCCCTGCGTCAGCTTACAAAGCCCCCCCAACTTGCAGTGTGCCTGTCACCCTATCCAAAACAAATCTACAAAAAGAACCCCGAGGGAGGAAAGAGCTCCGAACGGCCCTCCGCCACCCCCCCATTACTGCAGTTAGCCACAAGTCATTGTCCGGGGCAAAATCAAAACAACCTGACACCCGGGGCATCACTCTTGCTCAGCCCGGCCACTGTCCACTCCCGTGACACAGTCCCCGCCGGTCCGTCTCCGTGGCAGAGCGTCCAACCAATCTCCGGCCATTTCAGGCGAGTCGAAGAAGAAAGTCCGATCCTCATACACCACACGCTGTCTGGCAGGGAAGAGCATAGCGTACTTCAAATCCATCTCCCTAAGGCGTCTCTTAACCCCCAGGAAACACTGCCTTTGCTTCTGCACCATCTGGGTGAAGTCAGGATAGAAGCTCACAGAGGCATTCTGAAAAGGAACCGGGCCCGTCACCCGCGACGCTTGCAGGATAGCGTCCCGATCTCGAAAATGGAAGATCCGGGCGACAATCGGTCTCGGGGGAGCTCCCGCCTTAGGCCTCCCGCCAGGCACCCTGTGAGCCCGTTCTGCGGCAAAAAACTTTCCAAGGCCCTTAGGCGCAAGATGGTTCACCACCAAGTCTTAAACGAGTAGGTCCACTGAGCGCTCTTCCGAGGATTCCGGGACTCCAGTAATGCGCACATTGTTGCGCCTGGCCCGACCTTCAAATTCCTCCAGCCGACGGGCGGAGAGGTCACTAGCAGTCCGCAGCTTCTCTACCTCCGCCTGCAGTCCCAAAACATCATCCGCAAGGCCAGTAGTCTTGAGGTCCAGGGACTTGACCCGCTCATTGGTTTTGGCCAAATCCGCACGTATCAAGTTAACATCGACCAAAATCGTGTCCACTTTTTGTGCCAAGGCATCAAACTGTCGCCCGATCGATGTTTGCATCCCCTCAATAGCCCCTATGACATCCTGCAACGACAGCTCCGAGGTCGGGGACGAGTCAGCTTTCTGTACTTCCAGTGACTGTCCCGATCCACCAGGTGACCCCTTCTGCTGGGCATATCGATCCATATTGTTGGATTGGGTATATCCTCCCCGCCTGGTAGCCTTGAACTTCGGCTTGTCAGCCTCTGCTTTGGCCGACATTGCAGACTCGACGTAGGCAATTACGGAGAAACGTCCCTCACCCAGCTAAATGAGACAGGCCGGACCGTCACTCAACGACCAGGGTCGGGCGCAAGTCCTCCAGATGTCCGTGGATCCTCAGGAAGCACTCTCAGGCCGTAGCCAACAAATGGCGAGAAAGTGAAAGTGCGGTGGTCTCCATCCGCCCGTTCACATCCCACAGGCCTGCTGTTGTTCAATTAGTGGCCGGGCATCTTGCCAACTCGAGCTCCCGGCATCCCTCGGAGGTAGGCCGCAATCTGCCGTCGTCCACAACTCCGGTCCCCGGCGGGCGATTTTAGCCCGGGCAGCGTCAATCGCCCCCACGATGACTCATCTGCGGGATACCGTGCATAAGAAACAGGATAAAGAACAGGATAGGTGACGGAGGGCGCGAGGGTCTCGGGAGCTCAAAGCTCACGCAGCCATCTTGGTCAAGCACTAGGCTCCTCCCCCCCAAGTAGGGATTTTAAGTTTGCATTGGGTATTGGTTTTAGTCTGTCTTGTTTTAGGATGTTGCATGATTTTGGAGGTTTTATGGACATGTGTCCCAATAAACTTATTTTATGACCACTACAGATCCAAGTTGGATTGGTAACTGGAATGAAAAAACACGCAAATATTTTTTTTATTTTTAAGAGAATGGGGGCTGGGGTAAACAGCGAAGCAACATGGCGGGTTGTGGGGGCATGAACAGAGAAGGGGTCGCCAAAAATAGCATTTTAAGTTCGATATACGATCATTACAGACACAGCTGCGTGATATTTTTTAACACAAGATCGGAGTGTTATCGTTTAACAAAACCCACAAAGAGCCCTGAGGTTGTAGTGTAGTTCCTATATCCCTGATAGGCTCTGCGCATTGGAATAACATACACTATAGATTTGACATAGGACTAAGGTCAGTATGTCTCTATCAAATATATTAAACTTAATTACTTGTGTGTGCCAGCTAACTCAGAGGTCACTAGAAACGTCTCGAATATACAAGAAGGGATTAGTCTCTGACAACCGCATAAACATGACAACTTTGTTTCCCTTTAGAATCGGAACAGTCTCAGAATCGTGGAAACAATAGATAACAGTTTCACTCAATCGTGTATGCTTCGTTTCTACAGAGTTGCACAGAAATAGATAGACGGGCGTTTCAATAAAAGGGTTTATTGAACAGTCATATTTCTCATGCAAGAGATATGAATTGCTACAATCGTAAGTCAGACTGCGAAGTACCATATGTACGAGGTTAGCAATAAGATAAAATAATACTGCAATAGCATGGTTTGTAGCTATGACATATATTAATCAAAATACATACATAAATAACATTATGCTAAAATGTGATACTCATCTGATGTTTCTAAATTGTTCTACCCCAGTGTACCTAACCTAAGTGCAGTGCGAGGTTTGTAGTAGGTGCTGTTTCTAATGTATATCTAGCTGTATTTTAGTTTAGCCAAGAGTTGCCAAAAGTTTCTCTAAGTTCTAGTCAGCTCCATACCTGAGAATGAGAGAGGTTGGAATCTCTTTTCTGGACTCGATAGTCTAACCCCCCGCAAGGGAAGTCAGAGAGCACTGGGGCTGGATTCTCTGCGAGGAGGATGGCAGCGTCAGGTCAGTGCATCAGGCTGGAACTCGATCTCCTTCCGAACTTGCCGTGACGAACCGCGTAGTCTGGGTTGGATCGAATCCTAAGGGAACCGCAATTTGCCAGGGCAAGTGCTGGTATATTTATACCTTATAGGTGTCTAGGAATGCCAGTATTGACGTAAAAGTCGGGCAGAGGAACGCCATGAATGAACCCCTAAGGAATAGATGTTCATGCATACTTAATGAGTTCTTGGAGAAATCAATATTCAAGCTGAGGGAAATTCCGAAAGGCTTAAGGGTCTGGTTTTCCAAGAATTCGTTGTGACATGAATGGACGGATGTAGGTGGCCATGCCTGTATTTGGTCCGTACGGACAATGTCTAAATAAGGGCCGAATTTCTATGTCCAAAAAAGGGCAATGTGAATTGTACCTATATAAGGGCATAAATCGGGAAACCTATATACAGAATCTAAATCTGCACACAACAAGGTCATTACAGCTATGACACTACCCAATAAGTACAAATATGACCCTACCCAATAAGTAGGAACTGCAATATGAAAAATCTAATACGAGAGTTTTGTCGTCCAATCCACAAAGAGTAGAGAATATAGAGACCTTAAGCTCTGGCAAACAAGACAGTAAACGGACTAAATGAATGTGGCCAGTGGCCTCAGTCTGCAAACAACAGAGATTACAACTGCTGTCTGAAAGAGTTTAGCGTCTGCAGATAACAAGGCACGATATTACCATATCCATTGTATTCCCTGTACCGATTACTGGTGTATTTAAGAATCAGACATTCAACTGACATGTTAGCGGAATATATTTCCTGTGGGTTCTCTGTAGGCTGGGATTCTAGTAGAACAATGCCACGTTGCCCGAGTCCCTAATGCCCCCATGGGAGTCTCTATTGATTACAGAGTTTGGAGACTCAGTTGGAATATTACATTTAACGTGATCCTGAGATCATGAAGTGAACAGGAAACGGGCCGCTTAACACCACCTGCTCATAGGGGCGCGGAGATTTCTCACCAAACTCCTTCCAGGGAATCGAATAACTAGGCCCATCAGCCTTCATTCTGAGCTTGCGACACCGCTACCATCTCTGTACCTTCCCCCCTCGGGACTCAGCACTCACCTGAACAAGAATAAGGTCCGGCTTTCACTAGCAATCACGGAGGTCGGATCCTCAAGGCCGCAGCTTCACAGAAAGAAACCAGAGAAGAAGATTTCCAACCTCGGAGAAAAAAACAGGAGTCTGATTGGCTGAGTTGATGACGCTTCTCTATCGCGCCCGTGAATGAAGAATAAACGTGGAAGGAGAATAGAGTTAGCTGCGTTTGTCGGGACCTCCGGAACGCCGCAACAAAGTCTCGCTTCGAAGTAAGCTTGAAAAATGAAATTGTTTGCCCAATCTTGAAATGGCAACGGTGGCGCAGTACCTAGGATCTAATTATAGTGATGAAAACAAGCATTTGCAATGCAATAGGACTTGCATTTATGCAAGACCTATTGCATTGCAAACGGGAGTGCGAGGGACAAGAGGGCACGAACAACGGGAGTGCAGGCAGGGGCGGGCTAGAAGGCACGGACTGCGGGAGGGGGAGAAGGCACAGGAAGAAAAAAGTGCTCACAATCTAAATAACACATACGGTTCAACACTCGAAGTAAAGGGGCCAGTAGCCATGGAAGGATACAAATGACGACATGGCAATCATAAGGAGGGACTAGCAAACCTATTAACCAATCGGAAGGCAGCATTTAGAAAGGACAAAGACACAAGTCAATGAAAAATATGGGCTTCTCTCCCGTACTCAACTACCCCAGATCAACCCCAGAACATCGCTTGTGCGCTGGCCCAGGGCTTGACCTAAAAAGGAGCTTCGAAAAGGACAAATATAGTATTTGCCTAGGCTTACTCAGTTTGGTCTAGCTGGGAAGCCAGGATTGATCCTGGGTTCCTGGTTTCACTGAGCCATTCAACCATGAGCTGGGAATCTCTTTTTCCCATCAAAAGTAATGTCCATTCTTTAAATGTTGCCATATGTAATTAGATTGTAGATGATGGTCAGAGACCACTTTTTTAGCAGTTTTATATGGCACAAAGCACACTTGCCCAATGACATAAAGGCACTTCAAAAAACACACAGACTACATTACATCTTTTTTGTCAGCAAAGGGACATTTGACCAGATTTAAAGGATGTGGAGCCAAGGCTGAGATTTGAACCTGGTTCCCAGGGGCATAGCTTCTATTGGTGCAGAGGCACTAGGGCATGTAGGCCTGAGTTTCCCACTGAACCCTGATTATTTCTGTATTTTACAATTCAAACAGTAGCTATGGGTGTGGGTGGGGTCCACCTCCTTCCTTGCACTAGGACCCATGACACATTAGCTATACCACTGCTGGTTCACCATGTGCCAGGGTTGGCACTTGTGAAAGTTCTGCTCATTTCGGGTTCAGACTTCCAAGAACACTTTGGCTCGCGGCATCAGTGGCTCCCCCACCACTATTGAGGGTTGTGACGAGTTCGCCTCTCAACACAAATGGGGCAGGCTCTGTTGAATTTCATGTTTTATAAATGTAAAAGTGTTTCTGTGGGAGCCTATCTGAATGCAGTTGAATGTGCAACTTCATTTTGAAAGAGGTGGTAGTGGGAATGTATGTCTCAAAGCCTGATCTCGTTATGTGTCTGTCCGAAGTGTCAGTGTGATTCTCCACCAAAACGTAATCCTGATTGGGTGAATGACAGTTTATTATCCCTTATCAGGAATACCTATTGTGATGCCATGAACATTTTCTTTGACAGCAGGAAACCCTAAAACAAAGAAATAATAACTTGTGTGTGTCTTGGACAGCAAAGCTGTACATTAGGAGAGGCAGGTCCAGGAATGATAGTTGTCATCACTCAACGTTACATATTTTATAACTGTATACATTAGGAAGCAGATGTATAGACTTTCTCGCTCTCCCTCACTCTCTGCTTTTCTTACTCCCCTTCTCAACTTATTTGTTTCCTGCTCTCCATTCATGTTCTGCCTGCTTTTCTTCTTCTCTCCACTCTTGCTCGCTACTAACTGCTTTTCACTTTCCTGTCTTCTTCTACCACTTTCCTCTCGCTTCCCTTCTACACTCTCTTTCCTAGGTCCACTTTTCTTTTTTTTCTCATAATGTTCCTTTGTTGCGCTCTAATCTCGACTTTCTCCAGTTCTCTTCATTCTTCTCATTTATTGTCTGTCTATCCCTCCCCAATGTCTCCTCCTTCCTCACTCTCTCTTTTATCTGTTTTTCCTTCTCTCACCTATCTTTCAGGATAGAAGCAGGAAGAGGTGGATCCTGCTTTTTTCCTTCTTCTCCGGTGTTCTTCCCTACTCTTCCACCTGAGAATGTGTTTTCACATTGTAGTGCTGGCCTGGTACAACATTGCAATAATGGTTCATGCAATGTGATAATGTTTTTTTAGGTGTCGCCTACACAGTGCAAGCGCTATGCTGCCAAAAATATTGTTAACTGTTTAGTGGGCTTACAACCTACCCACAGCATACCATTAGTTGTTTTTGTTTTCATTCTCATTTGCAATCTTTCGATTGCATAGCTCCTGTAGGCTTCCCTTCCTTTTTCTTGTGTTAACTCCTTCCTGGAGCATGGACCACATACATGTGTTCTTCCTCATGTTTGTAATTTCTCTTCTTTTTGCAGTGCACAATTGTTTTTAAAATGCATAAATGTTTCATTATTTTTCCTAGACATGCTATGTCCTTTCCTACTTTTAACACAGGCACCCAGCTTCTTATATATGTTGCTTTCACCCTATCTGTCTCTATTGACGCTTTAGTTACTTATACTGTACTACTCTACTCCATCCTATGCCACCCTACTCAGTGCCACACTGTGGTGTTCTAGCCCACTCCATGCGATACCACTCTGCTCCCTGCTTAGAGTGACTCTGAGTCATTCCTCTCCACACTGCGGCAATCTGTGACACTCCATGCCAATCTGTGCCTCTCCACTCTTCGCCACTCTACTGTATGCCACTTTGCACCACTCCACTGTAAGTCACTATCCTGTATGCCACGCTGTAACTTTTATCCCTGCTGACCAGCAGCCACGCTACTGCACAACATGACTGAAATACATTGGCAAAACCAATAGCTTTCACGTAGGCAATAGCTATTGGCTTTGCCAATGCTTCTAAGTTTTGTGCAGTACTAGTATCAACCCACTCCACTCTGCCTAACGCTACTCTATCTCACCTCACTCTATGCCATTCCCCACAATGCCATGCTGCAGCAATCTGCTTCACCACACCACTCCACTCCACAAAGGTGGGAGCAGGGAATCTATGCAAACATTGTGTTATAGCTGATGCCTGACAGGGAGGGTGAAAGGAGACTTGTGACAGATGGGAGGTTTAATGTACAGGTGGCAAGAAAGGACATGAGATGCATGATGAGGATGGTTGAGAATAGGGGCAGGTGGACGGAGTGGATACGGGGCAGGTGTTGGGTGACACAGAAGAGGGTACAAGTAGGGATGGCTTGCATGAAGGGACAACACATTTAAAAGTGGAGTGGTTTTGGTGCCAAGACAGGATCACAGAATGCTGCCTGGGGATGGTGCCATGACAGAAGGGAGACTATGTTGGGTGCCAGGAGCGGTACAGACTGAGTCAGGACTGGAGTGATTGATGTGAACTGGGCAGTATTAGTGGCAGCAGAGGGCAGTAATTGATGATGGGATGGCTAAAAGAAAGTGACAAGCAGACAGGAGGGATGGTTGGCAGAGGAATGAAAGGAGTGAGCGACAGGAAAGCGTATGTAATTAGTGAACTCTTGACAACCTTTGGAGGGTTCTAATGCTAATTTGTAGGAAAAATAATTTACACCTCCCATACTTTTCAATGCAAAGTTGACTCAACATTTCAAAATAAGAGAAACCTTCCATCGCAACATTTAAAGATGCAGAGCTGTGGTGTGTGACTGAAGAGTCTGAGGGCTGGTGGATGTTGGAGAGCACAAGTTACAAGGTGGCTACAGGACATCCTTTGCCTTTTCATTAACATTGTACAGGGTGAGTGCCAATCAGCTGGGTCATGTCTGTGAACGAGAAATATAGAGTGCCACCATACCTTGTTCTTTAGCCATATGACATGAACGGTTGTTAACATGCTTTATGATTACTTATGTATGCTTTTTCAATTTCACATCAAGAAGATCTGCTTCAAATGATCTATTACCTGGGTTCAGTTACCAGTGCCAGTAGCCACATTTGTTGACTATCTCACCTGGTCACAGGGCTTAGGAGAAGGTGGTGATAAATGCCAACTTTGCCCCTGGCTGGACAAACTGTTTTAGTTGCTGATTGACCACTAAGACTTTTGTCAGTCTCAAATAACCTTTATGTTTGGGTAGTGATAAGTCTTGTTTCAATTTTCTAACTGCATGAGTGGTGGGATTGGCTAGGCCTGCACTGTTCTAAAAAAACTTTAGGATAGAAGGGTAAAATCTGTATGATGTAGAGCAAAATTAAAAGCAGTAGCCTACCATTTAAATTAGAAGGGGCAACATATAGTATATAATGCTCTCAAAACATTGGTCGTGAATTGCAACCAATATTTTTGTGACCAGTAAATAATTTTCCATGCTGACCTACATAGAGGTAGGTTGGTTCAGAAAATTCAGATTCAGAGTGGGTCACAATCTGATCTAACTGACCACCAAAAAATTACTTGCCTTCAACCACTTATATCATATAATCCTCAGCCTGTTTGAACCCAAGCTGTCATTCACTCACATCCAGGACCTCTTCAGCTATCAGACCTCCATGACACTACAAACTAAAGCCACTCAGAATGACCCTAAGCCACACAAAGCACTTCTTTCTTCACTCACAGATTCCACGGCCACTCACCTCATTTGATCAAACCACCTACATCAGATACTTCTACAGTTCACAAGCACAAGATCAACTCACTTCTCCACAAAACTGCAGTACTACCACAACCACTCACAGGCCCACTAAAGGCTTACTTAAAGGCACAACCACAACATCTTGAGCAGTCTCATGCATGCACAATTACTCAGTACCCGTCCAGCACTAATGGTACTAACCCCTATGCTAACAGTGACTGTTGTGCATCTTCCGTTAACAAAATTACTTAATTGTAGTGACAAAGATCAAACTGAAATATTAGAGGTGGGAAAGGATTAAAATAAATGCAATAACATTTTTAGTGGTTCTCTCCTTTGAGCAATAGCTTAACACACCGGTGCTATTAAGTTGATCACAGAACACTCATAAAGTAGTAATTGTGAAATTGCCTTTGAGTAACCTAAACATATCCTAAAGTCATCACAGGTAAAGCTGGGTACATTTTCTGAGGTAAACTGATTTGAATTACATGCCAATTGTTTTTTTTAAAGTATCCCTTGGTGATCCATGAACTGCAGAGAACATACCCGCTGTATACTACTGCACTCTACCCTGCACCACTCCACTTTAAGCCACTTAACTATACTCTGAAGCACCTACACCACTTTACACCACTGCACTATATGCCTCTACTCTCTAAACCACACTACTCCACTCTTTGCCACTGCACGCTATGTCACTCTTTTCTACTCTACACCACACTACTACACGCCACTGCACTCTACCCACTCTACTTTTCAAGACTGCACTCTCGGCTACTGCACTTTGACATTGCACACTACGTCACTGCAAGCTAAGCCACTCTACACCATTGCACTCTATCACTGCACTCTATGCCACTGAATTCTATTTAGCGCTACTGCTCTCTGCAGCACACTAATCTATGCCACTACAACTCTACGCCACCCTACTGCCCTCTATGCTAAGACACTCTGCAGCACTCCATGCCACTCTAGTCCATTCTGCCCCACTTTACACCTCTGCACTCTACCCTGAACCACTCCACACCACTTCACTCTACTCTGAAACAATGTACTCTAATCCATTTCACTCTACGCTAATGCACTCTACTCTGCACCACTCTACTCTATGCCACTGCACTTTATGCCACTCAACTCTGCGAGACTGTCTCTGGGCTACTGAACCCAGCACCCCTTTATTGTGCTTCACTGCACGCTATGCCACTGTACAACATTGCAGTCTGTCACTGCACTCCACGCCACTCTGTCCCACTCTATGCAGCACACTCTACACCACTCAGCTCTGCACCACTCCATGACACTCTATGACACTCCTCTCTGATACTTTACATCACTCAACTCTACTTCACTCTACGCCCTTCCACTCTAGGACACTCTCCCCCCTCCTTGTCACTCAACGCCACTCCATGACACTCCTCTGTACTTCACTTTACGACACTGCATTCCATGCCTCTCTTCTTTAGCCCACTCATTTTTAGCCATGCTGAACAGCAGCCAAGCTGGCGTGCAATATGGCTTAAACATATTAAACTTATTGGCAAAGCCAATAGCTCTTGCATAGTCACAAGCTATTGGCTTTGCCAATGCTTGTTTTATTTGGGGACAGCCCATGAAGCAGTCGGCAGCCAAAATTTTAAAAAGCGACATTCTTTAACTTCCACAGTATATCAAACAAGGTTTACCCATTACTAATTGAGATCCTCTTTGAGTAATACATCCTCATCTTGAAATCATCATGAGGTAATACAGCCAGATCCATTCTGAGTGTAATATATCTCCATCATGAAGTCATCATCGACTAATACAACCCTATTTTAAAGTTATCCTGAGATCATCCTTGAGTAGCACAGCCTCATTTTGATGTCTTCACAAGGTCATTCTGTAATAATGCAGCCCCATCATGAAATACTTCTAGGATCATCCTGGAGTAATCCAGCCTAATCCTGAAATCATCCTGGGATTATCCTGCAATAGTAAAAGATAATTACATGTTTTTCACTGAAGTAATCGGGTATCCATCCTGGAGTAATCTTGCTTAATCTTGAAATCATCATTAGATCATCCTGCAGTAGTAAATGGTCATCACATGGTTTCTACCGAAGTAATCAGGAACTAATCCTGGAGTAGTTTCTGAGATGATTCTAGAATCCTCTCATTTAAATATTTCGCCCTATAGGCATACTTCAGGATGGCTTGGGATGACTTTCCCAAATAATTACAGGAATAGCTCAGCTGAAGTCATCGGATGACTTCAGAATTACTCCAGTATGATCTTCCTTTATGAATTGGGTAAGCTGTCGCTTGGAGCAGTGATTAATGGGGACATGCAAAGTTTGCCAGGAGTTGGCAGAAGTTTGGTTGGCGTTGACAGTTAGTGAACCGTGTGCAAGAAAAGAGTAGGCAGGTAGTTCAAGGTTGTTTAGGACATTTGGTTATTTACAGTTTCATACTTGTAGGTATAGGATGTAAGGTTAATAGAAGTTGAAAATGCCGAAATGCAATACATTGTAATGTGTTAATTGCAAGGTGGGGCATGTTGGTTGGATCGTAGGGGTTTCACACATGGTATGTGGTCAGTGTTGTGACTACCCCCTCTCTCCCAAAATATTGTTTTCTCTCTGAGTAACCCTACCAATCCACAGTCCTCTCCCTTTCTACTGCCTCTTAGACCCCTCTCATGCACCCTGCTTGTCCTATAATGTAATTAAGTATTATATGCCAGCCTGATTGTCGGAAAATCTGAAGCTAACACCCCCAGTCTTATTGACCAAGCTATGCTCCTGCATGCAAGTTTTTATGTGTCTTTTGTATGTTGTACTCATATGCTTCAGCTCATGAATGGATACTGATTGTTTGTGAAACGTAACCAAGTTGTTGTATTTCTTAGAATTAGTCCAAAGCATGACACACGCATAACCAATTATAGCATGTTTTTTTAGATAGGATTTCATACTGGAGTTTGCCTGTTGGCCAGGACTGAGCCACTTGCCCGAAGAACCCCGGGGGAGGGCATCATATGGATGCCACCCCTGGGACCCTTATTGGGCGAGAAGGCGCAGAATAACCAGACCAACCTGAGCACAAAAGGCTGCTTTTTTAAGACAGATTGTGAACTTTTAATATTACAAAACATTTTATCAAAACCCCGCCTCACTAATACAACCAAAATTCTTGCCCCCCCACCCTTAAACCTCTCCCGAACAATAAACAGTCCCAAATCATCATCTAAACATTCGTTCCTTGCCATCTCTTTTTGTTCCATTCACTGTCCTTCACACTACTAACCCAACCTTCACTCCCCTGTATTTCCTCTGCTATGCCTACTCTGTAAGGCCCCCAACCCTTCTTGCCCGTCAAGAACACCTCCATTTCTGCCACCAGGAAAAAACCCTGCCAAGGCGTTTTTTCTGTCCCCACACCCCTTTTGATCTTCATTGATTTATTGTTCAACTATGCAGGGGCTGTCGCTACAGCGTTCAACTTTTACTTGATATAAAGAATTCAATGTAACCTGGCTGTTGCCACAACATGAAATCTTCCTTCTTCCTGTTCTTATTTTCTACCCTTCCCACTCCCCTCGCTTTACAGAAAAGCTGTATCTCTCGATTCCCTTCTACCCTGGCTTTCTCAATCACCGAATATTTAATTGCATCACCGGCTCCTTCTAGGAACCAATGCAATCCAAAAAACGTAGGTGCCTGACCACCAACTTCCCATTAAATCCCAAATCCTTATTCATTTCTTACAGGAGCCCCAAACCCTGCTCTTGAACCAGATCATTCTCACCTACATGTATAAGCAACTCATCCGAACACGGTCTCACCGAAATTATATCTAACAGACAGGGAAGCAACTGACCCAATTTCATACCCCACCAATCAATTTAATGTCATAAAAACGAAAACCCAAGTTCTTTTACAAGGCTGCTTCTCTGCTTGTTTAGCCACCCATTTTATGAAAGAATACCCCACAAACCAAATTGAAAATGCTGCCATAACCGAACCCACCACATAACCTGAAACGAAAAGAAAACATTAGAAAATGGAAATCATAATGCATCCAAATTCCTGATGTATCTAAAAAAACAAAAACCGAAGACCATCTGCCCTGTTTCCTCACATCTTGCAAATTATTTTTAAAAAAACCTAGCCACTTAGGAAGCCACGCCTAACCTGACAGAATGTGTGCCAAACTTATCTGGGTCCTCCCCAATGCACGAAGCGTCTTTCTCACCACTGCGAAAACCTTCCCTGCCATCCAACGGGCACCATCCTCATGTCTGACAACGAAAACCCTTGTGCTCCACCAACCCATTGAAAGCCATTCATTCCATGGTTCCACCAGGCACACTTGTCCCCCAATCTTGCATACCCGATCATCATCCCCTTGCCCACCTGGTCACTATTGGATCGCGCCATGAAAAACCCTCACTGACATATCTGATGCCACCGCATGCTCAAGTCTCATTCCCTCATCTTTATTGCTACCAATTAGCTTGGAAATCCCAAAGTCCCCAAAAAACAGCCAAGCCCAAACTACTAAACTGGAGAACTTCAAAAATGTGAATAACAACAACCAACCAACTCTTTGATAAACAATACCAGCTTCCCTATCGATACCGGTTCTCCTTTGAACTGACCTTCTCCCAAGTACTTTCGACTAACCTGTTAAGATCCGCCTACCCATCTCAATTGCTGAGGGTTCATAACCCCAAAATAATTTTTCATACTGGCAGATACCGGATAGCCTTCCCGAAATGGTGGTTTCTGACACCTTTTTGTCGATGTTTTCCATAATAAACTTCACTACATTTTCCTATCTAGCTACAATACCTCCTCAAACCTGCTCCCTAAAAAGAGCACCACAGCTTAAAAAATTCATCCCGCGCCCGCTTGTATGCATTTCTTGTGCTCCCTACAATAGATATTTCTATCACCGTCCTATTGTCCACACAAGGAGTCACTGTCCTATTTGCCAACTTCTTGCCCCATACCGCAAGTGCCACCAGCAAAGGGAAGAACTCAAGGAGTACAATTTATCTCCATCTGATATTAAACCTGAAAAAATGTACGTTCTAAGGTTCAGATGGTTATCTTTTGTTTTTAAAGGCAGACGTGCAAGGGGTAAACTGTACGTAGCAAAAAGAGGACCATCTGTTCTAGGTTGGCATGACCAGGGGAATCTTCATATTGTCCTGGATCCCAACAGTGTGTACAAACTATTGTTGGTAGATGAGGGAACCATGGTAGGCGAGACAATGGCACATAAATATGCCACTGTATTGAAAAGTGACACAAATCCCAAAGTCCACAAAATGAGAATGGTACTTATCATGATAAGAGAGGAGGTGTCTAAGGAATTGGAGAAGTTGACGGCGATGGATGTAATTGAACTGGTGGATTGCTCAGACTGGATTTCTCGGTGGTTATTGCTCGCCAAAGTAATGGCAAAATCTGTTTATGTGTAGACTTACGCCATGTGAACAATAACATTCTGATCGACCGTTTTCCACTACCTAAAATCACGGAAATGGTGTCCAGTCTCAAGGGAGCATCATGCTTCTCAAGTGTTGATCTATCTAGCGCATACCATCAGATTTCTTTTTCATTGAAGTCCAGGAAGATAACAGCCTTTATTACCCCCTTTGGGTGCTTCCAGCTTAAACGTATGCCGTTTGGTCTCGCATCAGCAGCAGCTGTGTTTCAAAGACTAATGCATAAATTGTTTGGGGGAGAAAAACGGGTACTGTTTTTCCAAGATGATATTTTAGTATTTGGGGAGAATAAGGACAAACATGATGAGAGGTTACATAAAGTGTTTAAGATTCTGGAGAGCAAAGGTTTGACTGTTGAGTTGAGTAAGTGTAAATTTGCAGAGAGGAGTGTAATTTACTTGGGACACGTGAATGTGAAGATGGTGTCAGACCAAAACAGGCCTTGATTCATGCAATTATTGAAGCACCTGCTCCCACCAATAAGGATGAAGTGAGGTAATTTCTGGGCATTGCAGAGTACTGTGACAAATGTATTCCAAATTTCACAGAGAGTGTTTAATAATCAGCAACTGCTTAAGAAACACATAAAGTTTGTTTGGGAACCTTTGTGTGAAGAGGAATTTGGTTACATCGAGGAATGTTTTGGAAAGGTTTTTTCCTTCTACAGAGAAATCATTTAGGAATAGCAATCTTTATTAAACAACATTATTTTTTGATTTTCCTTTTCAAAAAGTGAGAATTCATTTATAAAAGTACTAAGTTCACAAATCACAAAATTACATGGTGAAAGTATTTCAACAAAACTTAACACAAATATACACATTTGAGATAAAAAACAAATTTCAATTATTTTTATCTACCCTACCCCAACCAACTCATACAAAAACAGCAGTCCCCCCAAAGTGGTTTGTCTCATGGTACCTTTACTCTTGGGTCTGCTATGTACCAATTTATCTTGAAGATTCGAATTCCTCCTAAAAGCAACAATGGGTTTCTTTAGGTTCTGTTCATTGGCTGTTAGAATTCACCAGTTCTTGTCCAGTATTTGTTTAATTTTTCTGTTTATACTGGAATGATCTACTACACAAACTATTGTGTCTGAGGACTGTTTATTTCTTCCTCCTAGTAAGGCATCCATATTGTAATATTTGGCCCGCTTTAATGATTGGCGCACCAACCTTCTGGGATATCCTCTAAGAAGGAGTCGCCTCTGGAGTTGTTCGACATTCTCAAGGAAGTCTCTAATGGTGATTCAATTTCTCCTAATTCTTAGGAATTCCCCAAATTGAATTGAATCCTTTTGACATGTGGGGTGATAGCTACTGTGCTCCAGGATTGTGTTTTTTGCTGTTGGTTTTCTGAACAGGCTTACCTCCATCTGTCCTTGTCTTCCCATAATCCAAATATCAAAAAATTCCACCTTATCCTTTGAATATTTGCACGTAAATCTCAGATTGGCATCACTAAGATTAAGCCACGCTACAAAATCCAGCAACTACTGTTCCATCTCTGTCGAAATGAAAACAACATCGTCTATGAACCTATGCCAATAGGTGATATTTTCATAATAAGGCGCTACCTCATTAAAAATCAAATCATACAAATCATAAGTAAAAAAAAAAAAATCCTTGTGTTCACAGATACCCCTGCTCCTATTTTTAATATAACTGTACAATCTAAACACTGGTCCTGATGAAGGTGGTGAAAAGAATGGTTGTCCCACTGAAACGTACGTCGACCACTGACCTTTGGCAATCCGTCCAGTGATATATATATATAGGAAAAGAGACAGATGTGATGTTCTCATACAATAATGAAACGATACAGTGATTTCTATACACTGTCGAAACTGCTGGGATGTTTCAATATAACAAATGAAATGATTTATTGATCTTATACACTGTCGGATCCCATTTGTAGTTTTAACTCACATGTTGTATGACAGGTTGAATGATTGGTATGATATGGAGTTTGTATGCTGTTTTTGTATGAGTTGGTTGGGGTAGGGTAGCTAAAAAGAATTGACATGTTTTTTTCTCTCAAATGTGTATATTCATGTTAAATTTTGTTGAAATACTTTCATCATGTAATTTTGTGATTTGTGAACTTAGTACTTTTATAAATGAATTCTCACTTTTTGAAAAGGAAAATAAAAAAATAAAAAATAACGTTTTTCAATAAAAATAGCTATTTCTAAATGATTTCTCTGTAGAAGGAAAAAGCTGTTTTTTTGGGGGCGTGTATAAGCTTCAGGCTATTCTTAAAAGAAATATAGGTCTGTTAGAGGTCCTTCATAGTTTTTGGCCGTTTCTATCCCCCTCCTCTTGGACCTGAAATTGAACTAGGGGGTACCTTTTTGTCATAATTGATGTTTTGGAAAGGTACCTAATTTAAGCAGTTTTGACCCTAATATGGATAGTTACATTACTGTGGATGCGAGTAACATGGGTCTTGGAGCTGTACTCACACAAAAAGCTGGTAAAGAGAACATTATTTTGTTTGCATTCAGGTCCTTATCTCCTACGAAAGAGAAGTATCCAATTATAGAGAAGGAAGCATTAGTGTGCGCCAGTGCACTGGATCATTTGTGTGGGGCAGACCATTAGTTATTTGAAGTGATCATAATCCGCTAGTTAAGTTACTTACTACAGAAGGAAGTACATCTGCCTCAGCGAGGATTGCTAGGTTGTCTATGAGGACGAAGGACTACATTTATAATATTGTATATTTTCCAGGAAAAGACAATCTGATTCCTGTTTATCAAGGTTGCCAAGTCCTTTAGAAGCCTGTGAAGATGATCCCTAGAATGATTTTAAGGTGGCTTTAATTCATGATTCTGTGTCACCAGTCATCAAGCAAAAGGACTGTGAGGATAAACAGAAAGAGGAGGAGATTTTGCAGCAAATTTTAAGATACATGTCAAATGGTTGGCCAAGGAAAGAATTGTTATCTGAGGAGTGTAGGCCATTTTGGGAAGCGAGATCAGAATTATCTGTGGAAAATGCGGTTGTTATGAGAGGCTGCAAAATAATTCCACTGGAGGGTGTGCGTAATGTGATTCTTGATATGTGTCATGAGGGTCATTTTGGGGTTGTGAGGACCAAGAGTGTGTTTAAAGAGTCGTTTTAGCGGCCTGGCGTGGACAAAGCCGTAGAGAGGTTTGTTCACAGGTGTGGAGTTTGTTCTGCTGCTGATAAAACCTTTAGCACTTTGAGACCTCCTATGAGTGAAGGGTTAATTCCTAAGCAACTGTGGGAAATTGTGGCAATTGATTCATTGGGACCAGTTGGTGATGCTCAGGAATATATAATTGTTTTTTTTTCTTTTTATTAAATCCTCTCCGATAATTTGAATACAAGAGGATTTCATGAAAATAAATATTAAACCGCAACAGAAACATATGACCTGAATACAGAATAACAGCTTCATCGTTATTATAAGAAAAATACATAAAGACCCAATTTATGATCACATCAATATTTTTTAAAAAAAATAAAATAGTTAATTTCAAATAATTACATAACATACCAATGCCTCTTATATGCATTCTTATTACCCTCCTTCCATCTATTGAGAGGGGCCCATGTGTTTTCACCCTTTCTTTTTCCTTTAAGCCCTTTTTTTCATATATCCCTTTTTTCTAAATTGTAGGTAGCTAATAATCTACCCAACCATTGCTGGAATCCAGGTGCCAGAGGATCCAGCCAGGCTGACGCACTGCGAATTCTTGCCACTGCCATTGCTATGAAAAAGGGGCGTTGATCCTCTGAGACATCATTGTTGCTGATTCCCAGTAGTATATGTTGGGCTGTTAGACTCATTCTTATTTTCAATGAAGTATTCATACATTTCTCAATTTCGCCTAACCAAGTAGCTAGAATATTGCATGTCGCAAACATATGTGTCAAATCGGCTTCCATGCTACTACAATGCGGGCATGTGATCCCATCCTGACCCCCCCATTGGGCAATTCTAGCCGGAGTGTGATATAGAGAAAACAATGTTTTGTAGTGTTGAGCCTGCAACCCTGCTCATCAAAGCACCGTCCTCCCCAATCCAAGGGATTCTAAAATTATATTCTGTGCTATGCCCAGCTTCCGTTCCCATTTGGACCCATGTTTTTCAAGGTCATCCTGAATAAGCGCCGTCAGCTTGAAGTATATCTGATTAATTGTGCGCCCTTCTTCAGAGCCGACCACATCCACAATATCATTGCTGTTAAAGCCCATTAAACCCCCTTTCTTTTGGGTTAGGTAGCTCCGGACTTGCAAGTACTTGAAAAAATCTCTGGTATGTATCCCAAATCTAGTTTGTATGTCCCTAAATATTAGTATGCCCGATATGTCTAAAAGATCTCGTATTGAGCGGATTCCTGCTTCCTACCATCTTGACATGATGTTATCTTGGAAGATCTCTGGCATAGTTGGGTTTTTTAAAAGTTGTGTATAATAGTTCAGCCGACCAAGCCCGACTTTCCATTTAAGAAACGCCCAAATCTTAAAAGCTGCATTCAGGGTTTTGAACCTAACTTTTTTATAGTAGCTTGGCTCGCTATAGTTCAGGAAGCAGCCTCATGTGGCCTCCCCTATTAGTAATTCATACACATCCTCTGATCCAAGTTGGTTCCTTTGCTCTTCTGTTTTCTCTCCCAGCAGCATATATTGAAGGGTGGCTGCCCAGTAATAGAGTCTTAGATCAGGAACACCCCCTCCTCCCTTCTTCCTTGTTAGTGTAATGAGCTTAAGTGCCCTTCTTGTCTTAGCATGTGACCAGATAAACCTATTGAACATACTTTCCATTTCTTTGAGCCAGGATTTTCCAAACTCCAGGGGTATAGTCCCGAAGAGGTATAATATCTTGGGGAGAAACATCTTTATTATATTACACTTACCTACAATAGTGAGGTGAAGATTGGGCCACCTGTCAAAGTCACTTTTCACTTGCCTTATTTTTGGAACAATGTTAGCCTCTACTAATTGCTCAAGATCTGATGTTATTTTTACCCCCAGATTTATAGCCATATTTGTGACCCTTGTATCCCCAAAGGCAGACACACTATTGACAACAATTTGGGTTTTCTGCTGGTTGAGCTTATACCCTGAGACCAGCCCAAATGCTGCTGCTTCTTTACCTATTTCATTAACTGCAGTTTGGGGGTCGGTTGTAACAACTGCCATGTCATCCGCGTAAGCTAGGATTTTTGGCTCCCGCTCCTGAAATCTCATTGGGTTGATTGCGCGATTTCCTTCTATTCTTCGTATCAAAGGGTCAAAATATATGGCGAAAAGTAAGGGAAAGCAGGGACACCCCTGTCGGGTTCCCCTTAAAATCTGTATTGGTTCCGTATACTCCCAATTTACTCTAACGCGAGCCACCGGACTCTTGTATAAACCCCTAATTGCCTTTATAAATCCTTTTCTTAGCCCGTGTCGTTCAAGGGAGCCCCACAAGTAGTCCCAGGAGACCCTATCAAACGCATTCTCTGCATCAAGTAAAATGAGTGCCATAGGGATCCCACCGACCTCAAGAACTTCCGCCCCATTTCGCTCCTCCCCTTTCCTGCCAAAGTCATCGAGAAGTCCGTCAACAGAGAGCTCGCCGCCTTCCTCGAAACAAACGGTTCCCTCGACCCCTCGCAGTCCGGTTTTCGAGCCAACCACAGCACCGAGACCGCACTGATCGCAGTCACCGACGACATCAGATCCCTGCTCGACAACGGGGAAACAGCGGCCCTCATCCTCCTGGACCTCTCTGCAGCGTTCGACACTGTCTGCCACCGCACCCTAGTACAGCGCCTCAGCAACATCGGGATCCAAGAGAAGGCACTGAAGTGGATCATCTCGTTCCTCGCCGGAAGAACTCAGAGAGTCCGCCTCCCCCCTTTCAGATCCGAGGCCAACAAAGTCATCTGCGGCGTACCACAAGGATCATCCCTCAGCCCAACCCTCTTCAACGTTTACATGAGCCCCCTCGCAGCCATCGCACGCCAACACAACCTCAACATCATCTCCTACACCGACGACACCCAGCTGATCCTCTCCCTCACCAGCGACCCCACCACCGCCAGAGCCAGCCTACACGAAGGGATGAAAGACGTCGCTGAGTGGATGAAGAACAGCCGCTTGAAACTGAACTCAGATAAGACGGAAGTCCTCATCCTGGGATCAGCGCCCTCCGCCTGGGACGACTCCTGGTGGCCCCCTGCCCTGGGCGCCACTCCCAAGCCAACGGACCTTGCACGCAACCTGGGCTTTATCCTGGACTCCTCCCTCTCGATGATCAGACAAGTCAACGCCGTCTCATCATCATGCTTCAACACCCTACGCATGCTCCGTAAGATCTTCCGATGGATCCCCACCGAAACCAGAAAGACGGTCACCCAGGCAATCGTCACCAGCCGACTGGACTACGGGAACACCCTCTACGCCGGAACCACAGCCGAACTTCAGAAAAGACTCCAACGCATCCAGAACGCCTCCGCACGACTCATCCTGGACAGCCCCCGACACAGCCACATCTCCGGCCATCGGAGAGACCTGCACTGGCTCCCCGTCAGCAAGAGGATCACGTTTAGACTCCTCACCCACGCACACAAGGCTCTCCACGACCTGGGCCCCAAGTACCTCAACAACCGCCTGACCTTCTACACGCCCACCCGCCAGCTACGATCGACCAGCCTCGCCCTCGCCGCCGTACCACGCATCCGCAGAGCCACCACCGGGGGAAGATCATTCTCCTACCTGGCAGCCAAGACCTGGAACTCCCTCCCCATCCACCTTCGGCTGACCAAGGACCACCTCTCCTTCAGGAAGCAACTCAAGACCTGGCTGTTCGAGCTGTAACGGACCCCTCTCCCCCAGCGCCTTGAGACCCTCCGGGTGAGTAGCGCGCTATACAAATGCCATGATTGATTGATTGATTGATAGGGTCTCCTGAGACTGCTGCTGCATCGAAGAGTGTTATTACCCTACGGACATGTTCTGTGGTACCCCTTACGGCTATGAACTCATGTAGGCGTGGGTGGATTACATTACTAATGATAGAGCTTAAACGAGTGGCAAATATTTTGGAAATTTTTTTGGAGTCACTGTTCATAAGAGTGATGGGTCTATATGATCCAGGTTCTATCAGGGGTTTACCTTTTTAAAGGAAAACGACTATTACCGCCTGAGCCTTGCGCTTGTCTAAACGTTCCTATCATGTCCCTTTTAAGTAAATGGTAAAAGAAATTGTAAAACTCTAAAAGAATTTGATCCGGCCCCACCGCCTTACCTGATGGAAGACTCATCGGGGCACTATATATTTCCTCCTCTGATACGATCATTTCCATAAGGTCTATATCCTGAGTGGCAAATTGCTCTATTTGAATATCATTCAGATATTCACTAACTGAGTGACGGGACAGCTCACTTTCCTCATGGTACAGATCACTATATTATTTATGAAATACTTCCTTTACGGCAGTAGCTTCTTTGATCACATTCCCGTCTTTGTCCTGTATCTCTACTATCTCCGCCATCACCTTTTTGTGTCTCGTCCGAACTGCTAGCATGTGCTCTACATGCTCGCTGAGTTCATAGCACCCCTCGTGCCATGCAAGATATTTTTCACCCGCCTTAGTCGACAAGATTTCCCCAATCTCAGCTTTAGTCACAGCAATTTTATGCATCAAAACCTCTAATGATGCACCTTGTGCAATTGCCCTAGTCAACTCCTCTTCTAAAACATCCATTGCTTCATACAGTGTGTTAACTCGCTCTATTTCGTTTTTCCTCCTTCTGGCACTATAACTAAGTGTCTCGCCTCCAACCCCAGGTTTAAATGCGTCCCATACCACCTAACTGCTAGTACTGTCCCTATTTGTTTCCAAAAAACCCTCAATACAGATATTCATATGTGCAATATAGTCTGGGTCCTTTAACAGACCTCTCTCAAATGCCCAAGGTGTTTTTTTTCTCCTCTCTACCCCCATAGCTTAAGGGTTAATACTAAGGCATTGTGGTCTGAGAACACTCTGGGGTACTTTTCTATAGTACAATCTATTGCCAAATGGGATGAAGTAAAAAAAATAGTCAAGTTGTGCTACAAGTTTGTGCAGTGCGGAGTAGTACATGCTCCCAGGATCAGATGCTCTGGTCATGGCCCATATGTCTGTCTGGCCGTTATCTTGGATCAATGAAAGCAAACCCCTGCAAACCTTATTTTTACGGCCTGTATATTTGCTGGTGCCCTCATCCCATCTAATGCCCAATCCGTTAATGTTTACGTCAGCACATAGTATGATTGGTGTTCCTCGTGAAGCCAGCCCTGAGTTCAACTCCAGTAAGACCTCCGGGTCATCACCCGTAGATCCATATACTGAGCAGAGTGTGAAACTCACAGCAGCAGCCTTCTACCATCACCCATCGTCCAAGTTTGTCAGCCTGGCAATTTTTCCATTTTACATCACTCCTCCGTGACATATAGCAACCCCTTTTGTCCTGGCCCCCTGCAGTGCATTCACGACTAAATTATAGCCAAGCTGCTCCATTAGTTTAGCCCTGGAACCCTCAATGTGCGACTCCTGTAGGCACAAAATATCAGCCCTAAGCCTTTTCAATTCTATTGCAATCCATTGCCTTTTATTTGGATCGTTCAAACCGCATACATTAATTGATGCTATTTGTATTTCCATCATGTGATGTTCGGAAAAATGTTCCCCATTTTTATATCTCCCCGAGTTGCCATTAATTCCATTTGTTTATACCTGCTGTTTACAACTGGATTATATCCTCTATGATCCTCATGGACCAATTTTCCCCTCCTGTTTTCCTCCCCTCCCTCTCCCAGTAACACCCCCCTAGCCCTCCCTCCCCCTGTTCCCCCTCCCCGACTCCCCGCCCGACCCCCCCCAAATTGAGCCAATGGGTCGCAATGGGACCCATGTGATGTCGCCTGTATGGCCGCCCGAAGTGCCCCCGTGCCCAATCCCCCCGCCCCAGTGCATTAATCAGCTTCCACATGAAATACCGTCTGCCCCCACTTGTGAAATCCAAAGCGAGTGCATGGTAATAATTCAGGAAAAGACAAAACAAAAACACACACCCCTTATTTTCTGCTATTTTCTGCTATTTCCTGCTATTTTCTACCGATTATTATTTCACCCTTCCCACATTCCATTTTGTTCAGGTAATACCCACATGTGTACCATCATGACCTAGTCTCTGAGTGACGAAAACAGCCCACTTTATCTTTCCGTTGCCCCAGCTGCCCCCTGTCCTCTTGTCTCCTGTACCTCCTTCAGGTACTCTTGAGCCTTAATTTCTGATGTCAGCACCCTGACTTCCTCTGTGATTTTAATGCGTGCAGAGCTCAGCAAATATGCATCGGCTCCAAGTGCCTGAAATGGAGAGATTAGTTGACGTAATCTCCACCGCCTTTCCACCGTAGTGTGGCGAAAGTCTGGGCGTGCGAAGAAAGTATGGCAATTGTGAGATCTTTTTGCGTCCGGTCTTGCCTTATCTGAGATGGACTGCCGAAGGAGGAAATTCCCAAAGAAAACTAGGATCGCTCTGGGCCATTCCAATTGCCCTGCCGTGGTATTTTTTCTCAGGGTCAGTGGGAAGTGATGAGCCCGCTGAATCTCAGTGTCCCAATTCCAGCTTGACAACTCGGGGAAGGCTCCTTTCAGTAGATTTACCATAAAAGTTCCTACATCGCTGCCTGTGCTATTTTCAGCAATCCCTAGAAATCGTAAGTAGTTTCGGCGTTGGCGATTTTCAGAGTCTTCAAGTTTCCACATCATGTCGCCTACCTGTTTCTCCTGGAGCTCCTTATGATCCTGTATCTTCCCTACTTCACCCTCGAGAGTCACTGTTCTTTCCTCGACCTGTGATACCCTCTCTTGGATTTCTGAGCACATTTTGCTCACCTTCAGGACGGAGCCCTGTAGTTTCTTTGTAGCCTGATGTGCTCTGCAATGTTATTGGCGAGCTTCCCCTTGCATTTGTTTGAGAGTAGCATAAATTAACTCCATCGAAGGAACAGCATTAGAGGCGGTAGAAGCACTAGATTACATTTGTGCCTTGCCTAACAAGCCTTCGCTGTAAACCTGACTTGTGACAGAATAATACCATTTTAGTTTGTGAGTGGTTTCAGCATTACTATCCAATCGCTGGATTTTCTCCCTATCTTTTGATCTGCGTTTTAGGGTAGCTACCCTATCCCGGTTTATGTTAGTTGAAGAATCATCAGTCCCTGATTCGTCTTGTGTGAGCCCAGGAGAAGATGTTGAGAGCTCGGACCATCTGTGAGGGAAAAAAACGTTCCCCCCCCCCCATAATCCGGTGTAACCGCTGGATTCCCCAGCCAAGCCTCACCCAGTTCCCCTTGAAATGCATTTGCCCCATTCTGGTAAGTGGCTGAGGAGGTATCTGGTGCCACAGTTACACGTATAGCCTCATTCATAATGCTAGTTCCAATAGCGGGCTCTGTGTCAGTTAATGCAACCAAATTATCTGTGTCAAACATAAGATTCCCAGTACCTGTCTGCTTAACCGATATGTCTCCTCTTAATTTCTCTCTCTGTGACCTCAAACCCTGGTCTTGTTCCTGCTGGGTGGATTGATGCCTCTTCGGCTGATCCTCACATTCATTTCTCCACCCTGCCCTGCTGTCGATGGTTGTACCAGAACGTCTGTTGCTGGGGCTGAGGTCACAGGTTCAGGATTGGAGGAGTTAGCTCCGACACCCTCTGTCCCCATTAAAGTGGGCAGAGGCAAAGGCACAGACAGAGGTGTAGGTAGAGAAGCCTTGCTCACCGCTGCACTCCCAGAGAACACCTCTGAGATAAGAGGTTGTCCAGCACGGTCTTCGGAGACGATTCGGCGGCCGGTCCGCACATCTGCGATCTGCTCCTTGGCTGGCTTCGGATCAGCATCTTCCACTTTCCCAGACACATTGCCGCGCCGGAGACCGCGACCCGCCACAGTTCCTCCTGGGTCCTTCGTAACATCCTTTGCCGATCTATTCGCCTTGGGGGCCATATCCACAACCTGCAGTAGCTTCCCACAGGCGCAGACCGCCAAACCTACGGTGCCTCTGATAAAGAGAGTGACACGCTGCTCCAGCCACCGCAAACCTCTCCACCACGCCGAAGTGCTGCGCCCAACCAGGTACGAAT
The DNA here is from genome assembly GCF_964204655.1 of Triturus cristatus. Classification (NCBI taxonomy): domain Eukaryota; kingdom Metazoa; phylum Chordata; class Amphibia; order Caudata; family Salamandridae; genus Triturus; species Triturus cristatus. The sequence continues at coordinate 285,913,353 of NC_140587.1, forward strand.
AATCAGCCCTTTGCATTACAGTATTCAGTGTCTATTCAGGTTCAGGCATTATATTTGTTTGCTTGACCTTCAATAACCCTGCACGAGTGGGATTTTTCTCAGGTGTGAGAGCAGGGCACCGGGGCAGCTCACTCCCGGCGATCAGTCAGCTGCCATCTTGCTCCCCACCTGAACATATCTCAGGAATATATAATTGTTTTAATAGATTTGTTTTCTAAATGGCCGGTTGTAGAGGTGGTGGAGAAGGCAGCCACGTTTACTGTGTTAACATTTTTAGACAATGTTTTTTGGGATGAGGGTATTCCTGCTGCACTTTTAAGTGATATTGGAGTTCAGTTCACGTCCAATGCAGCTAAAGGATATTTTGAAAGAGTGGGAGTTGAGCATAAAACTACTGCACTTTACAATCCTAGTGGAAATGGCACAGTTGAGAGGTTTAAGCGGGTGGTAAGAGGGGTAATTCAAGGTGCTGTTACAAGTGGTGACGAATGCAGAAATGCAGTATTGAAGGCTGTATGGGCATACAGGGTGACCAAATGTGATACCACTGGTATATCTCCATTTCTAATGATGAGAGGGAGGATTCCTAGATGTAAATTTTCTCCAGAGTGGCTGTGTGAATCTGTTGTGGAAAAATGGTCACCTGAACTGGTAAGGGAAAGGTAGGACCATAATCACCACAAAAGCAAATAGTATTATAATCTTCGTAATAAAGTCAAGACTGTCAATATTAAAGTGGGTGATTGGGTAAGAATCTGGAAACCTGTCAAGGTACAAAAAGGAGAGAGACAATTCTTCCAACCACAAAGAGTGTATGAGATTCTTAGAAATGCCATGAGGTTAGAGGATGGTAAAGTATGGAATCTGAAACGTGTGGCAAGGATTTTCCTTCAGGTGTGGATTCTGACAGTAGGAATTGAACAGATCCCCTCTGGACTACAGATATTTGTGAGTTAGCCAATGAAGAAGTCATGGATGGAGAGATGGATGTACCTAGGATGGTTGTATGACGTTACAACGCATTCCGTTGCAACGCATGCCTTTTCCACGCATGTGTTACAACGCGAATGCCATTACCACGCATATCCTTTACCACGAAAATGCCTTTACCATGGATAACTTTACAACGATTTTCGTCGTAAAACTATGCTTGATAATGGCATTTTCATGGTAAAGGTTTTCTCCGATCCCTGCCCCAATTCCTTACATGTTGCCTTGCGCCATCCTATTTTTTAATACCCCTTCCCTGTACCCCTGTGCGACCCTCCGCCCCCATTGCTTCTATGAATTACCCCTGCCCGTAACTAAGATCCTCCTTACCTCTACTCGTTCTCTCCACGCCAAGCACTTTCGATTTGCGTTGCGCATCGTAAAGAGGAAGCGAAAGTGTCTTTCCGTTTCCTCTAATGACGCCGATTGCCTACGCATCTTTTTTCTTCCGAATCCGAAAACAACAGAAACAGGTGCGGTTTTTTTTGGGGGGGGGGGAAGATCCCCCAAACCCTCTTTTTTTAACCCACGCTTTTTTGGGGGGGGGGGAGACCGCCCCAAGCCCCCTTTGTTAATTTTACCTTTAACACACATGCCTTTACTACGTTTCTCGTAGTAAAGGAATGCGTGGTAAAGGCTATTCGTGATAACCACGCATGGGTTGTAAAGCATGCGTGGTTAAGTGTATGCGTGGAAACGGCCATGTTGTAGTGGCTGTTTGCCATCTAGGATGGGTGTATCAAGTACAAGTGGTATTGAAAGTGGTTGCGTTGGAGGTTTGTGTGAGAGTTCCATAGGTAAAAGTGGCAGGAAAAGAGAATTACCCATTTGGCTTAAGGATTTTGTTGTGGGATGATGTAAGTGTTTCAATTAAAAATAAAATCTTTCTCTTTCTCCTTCTTTCTTTCTTCCCTCCCTTCTTCTTCTATTCAATAAAAGGGGGTGGTGTGAATTATGCATCGATGAAATATTAGGAAATTCTATTGTATATTTAATTTTGGGGTATGTATCCATGAAATTGAAGGAATCTTATTGTATTTTTTTATGTTGTTAACGAAGGGGATGTGTTATGATATGCATATTCTTAGAATGTATTCTGTCATTGCATGTTCTAGAGCGTGACATGTATTAGCTTTGTGTTTGTGCTCCAGCTCAGTACAATTACTGCAGGGATACTGGACACACCTGTTTCTTGCAAGAGATACTACTTGGATTAAATTCCCTTTTTACTACCAGAGGACTCCTTGTGTTATACGAAGTGCACACAACAGCGTATATTACGAACATGTTGCCTTATTGAATAAATCCTATCTCTTTCAGTTGGATCTGGATGCTGACTCACACGGTCCCTCCCTCTTGAAGATGACCCTGCGGCAGCCCTTAGAAGTTATCCTGTCAGAAACAACTGGGGCACCCATTTTAGATGAGTCTCTTCCTTTTCTTACCTCTCATGATTCTTCTTGATTTTTATATTCTTGTGAATTGGTGAACTTGCCTTTTCCCCGATCTACTGCGCTTGCTTTTAAATCTGTGTTTTTGTCCTGCTGATGACCCTCACTAAATATGGTCGAAACGGCATCAACGACTATAACAGTGGGAACTGATTTACTTTGGACTGTGGTGGTATCTGGAATATTTGGAGCCAAAACGTTCATGGAAAAAAACATTAATACTCCACTGTTTTCATGTATTATACACAATGCTGCACTGCACTATGTTGGTCACTGTGTGTGATCACTGGAGCACTGAACACTTTTTACTGAACTATGAGTAGGTTTTGAAGTGTGGGGAGGGGGCACTGGGGCACAAAAGGAATGAGAAACACCTGATGCCTATATAGTGGACCATTGGGTAGAGGGCATATAAAGAGGCCACATGAAGCATAAATGTAACCGGGCGCCTAAGGGAAAAGTGGTATGAGCATCTGGGGGCGCTTATTGTTGGCAGTAGAAAATAAAAACATTTTGGGGCACTGAGGAAGGAAGCACTTTGTGTTAAATCAGTGAAGCACAATGGGAGAGACACCAGGGGGTATTTGGAGGGACCTAAAGAATGACAATGGGCACAAAGTGAGCACCTTGGGTCCTTAGGGCAAACAGGATTAGGGATATAGATGTGCCGGTGGGGGCATATGGAGAATGAGTGCCAGAGTTCAGATAGTTGGGAACAAGAGACATTGAGATTTGGAAGTGCCCAGACTTGTTTTTTACAATTTTTTTATTGTCATATTGACATAGAACAATACAGTCATGGCTTTCAGTCCTAGCAAGTACATTGGATATTACATCTCATATACAATGACATATTCAATGGCAGTAAAGAAGAGAAAGAAGAAAGAAAAAGGGAAAGAAAAAAAGAAAAAAGGGTAGCCAAACAAATAGGTGGAAAGGAACGCACAATAGAGCCTTATCCTAACAACAAGATAGACATAGCCACTATTTAATCCATTCCTCCACCGGAGACCAAATCTTAGAAGCAAGCTTCCGCCTCCGCCTACCCTCTATTGAATATACTGAGGATTCCAGCTTATGAATGGCAAGCAGTCTAGTTCTCCAATTCATAAATGTCGGGGCTTAGGGGGAAAGCCATTGTGAAGTTATACATAGCCGAATCATAGACATAGCGATAAACAGAAACGCAGAGGTGTACCATGAATTACCCGATAACGCTGCCCCGTCATAGCCCATTATCAACATCTCAGGTGTCAGAGTACACTGAATCTTGAGTGTAGAGTTGATAAAACGTTCTACATCTGATATAAAATTAGTCAAATTTGGACAAAAATAGAACATATGACTTGTATTTGCTGCATATAACCCACACCTAGAGCAATGGTCCCCTTTTCTGCTACCCCATTTTGCAATTCTTGCGGGTGTATAATAAGGATCAAACATCGACATATAGCTTTGAGTCCGGAGACTGCCGGATACCAAAACATCGCTGGCAAACTCCCAAGGCCGGATTTAGATCCATAACGGTCTTCCCCAATTTGTCCGCCCACCTTAATCCTTGTGCACTCAAATCATCCGGTAGACTGGAAAGTACATACCGATATATCATTCCTATTCTAGCTTTCTTTTGAATAAGTTCAAATATAGCTATTTTATCAAATAGTGAGGGAGTTCCATCAAGATGTTTAAGCAAAACACTTCTAACCTGGAGATATTTAAAGAAATCATGAGTATGCAACTGAAAATTTTCCTTCACAGATAAGAAAGGTAATAATTGACCATCCCCCACCAAATCTCCTATAACCCACAGTCCTTGTACTTGCCATCTAGACATTACCTGATCTTGAAAAATAAGGGGAGGAAGAAGTCGGAATGCTTTGAATGGGGTATATACATTAAGCTGGTAAATAGACAATTTCCGCCGAATTTTCTGCCAGATTAGGAACATAGCATTGATTACCTTAAATCTAGTCCTTTTAAAATAACTCGGCTCTAGAATTTCGACCAAGATACCCTTAACCGCAGTACCTAAGCCAATCCCAACAAGCATTTTCAATGCAATAGGTCTCGCATTATTAAAGTTTGAGCTGTTGGCATTGCTAATAATAATGCAACACCAATAGCAGCTCAAAGATTCAGTAATGTGAGACCTATTGCATTGCAATTGTTTTTTTTGTTGTTTTTTTTATAGAGCACGAACTTGAGTTAAGTAGAGAGTAATTATGAGATGTGCAATCATGTAGTACTGAGTAATATGTCGAGTGTATTTATGTTGTATTGAATACAGTGTAATTATGTGATGTGTAATCACACAACCACACCCAACCACACAACCACACACACACACACACAACCACACACCCACAACCACACACGCAACCTCAACCACACACGCAACCTCAACCACACACACAATCACAACTATCACAACCACACACACACAACCACACACACAGCCACCCACACACACACAGCCACCCACACACACACAGCCACCCACACAACCACACACACACACAGCCACCCACACAAACACACACACACACAACCACACACAACCACACACAACTTAATGGAATCGGGTAACGGAAAGAGAAAGAACTCTATCCAAAATCCCACGTTTTCAGTCCAGTCAGAAAGTATGACTTAGCCCCAACGAGTCCTTGTTTTGTAACTAAGCAGATGCAGTCAATTATTTCAGTAAGCCTGACGCGACATTAGAAAAAGAGAAGTAAAGTGCAATTATTAGGCACGCATTGTTTACCTTGTAACAAAGTAAATATTTGCCGCATATTTTCATTTACTTTGCCTTGTAACCGCCTTCATTTATTTTACCTTGTAACCGCGTAAAGATTAGCCACGCATTCCTCCCAATTAGGCAACAAACTGTATTGCAGCCGCAAAGCCACAAGTAAAGTGATCGCAAAACTGAAAGCAAAGCCACAAGTAAAGCGATCGCGAAACCGAAAGCAATCGCTTTTGGAAGCAGAGACAGCCGCCAATGGTGCGCGCGCCACAGACAGCCATATGGTTCCAATTATCGCGCCCGTGTTTGTGCACGATAATTGAAACCAGATAGGCTTTAGTGCGCGTAACAGACACCAATAGGCTGTGGGTGGAGCGATGCGCCCTCCTTTGGCCTATTGCGTACTCTGTCTAAAAAATCCAGCCACTAAAAGCCGAATAATAGAAGACAAAACAAAAAACACAAGCACTAGTGTGTACGATTCCAGGGTCCATTTCTGAACCCCGGACAAAAGGACTCTCGCTGCGCGAGCACTGCTATGCAGTGCAACGCTAGGCGCGAGACCTAAAAATGTGAATGCCAACAAACTCACAAGTTTGTGGGTATACATAGACTTTCCGGGGCACCCCCAACAGGGAACATTCACTTGCCATCCATTGAAGCAGATTTAGACCCATCTAATGTACACAGATTTATAAGTTCACGTTCACATTTTGAAAATACAGAGTGTGAATTCACATTTGCAAAGTGGGGTGTTGTGAATCCCCCTCTTTAGCAGCAACAGCGGGGGTTCTTGATGGGCCTCCTCTTTCTGCAACTCGGCAGACAAAGGCTCATAATTAACGTTAACCAAAGGGAGGGTGCATGGGTGGCATATTGAAGGGATGGATGAATGTGTGAGTGAAAGGGTGGATTAGGGTGAGTGAAAGCGTAGATGGGAGATGGATGGATTTCTACAATCGTACATTCTCAGGTATTGCCCCGAGAATCTGGAACTACCTTCCTCCGGAAACTAGACTGATTCCTTCTATACTCGTCTTTAAAAGGGAAGTGAAAACTACACTGATGAACTCCGCGCTGAGCTAGAAACTTTTGTCCTTTTGTGTCCTATCACATACCGCTGATTGATGGCCTACTTGGCAATTGTATTGTCCCATTGCCTGCCTCTTTATGTCATTTTGTTGTCATTTTTTCCCGGCTGTTATATTATTGTTGTTCTCCCACAATTATCTACCTATGGGTTCCTCAACTCATATGTAAAGTGCTCTGATACCCACTAGGGTCACGTTCGCGCTGTATAAAAGTTTTTAAAATAAGATGGATGAATGAGTGAAAGGATGGATTTATGGCTAGATGAGGGAAAGAATGGATGAATGAGTGAAGGAGGCTGGATGGATATGTTGCGTGGCAGAGTGGGCGAATGAGCGAATGGATAGATGAATGAAATTAAGGATGGGTGGATGAGGGAAAGAGAGGATGGAGAGATAGCTGAACAGATGAACTGGTGGATGGATAAATGGAGTAGAAGGGTGGATGAATGGAAGGACTGATCGATGAGTGATGGAATGGATGGATCAGTAAATGGGAGGATAGAAGAATGCATGGATGGATGGACTGCATGAAAGTGGATGAATGTAAGAATGGATGAGTTGAAGGATGGATGAGTCAAGGTGAAGATGGGCGGATGGATGGATTGATGGCTAGCGTGAATGGGTGGATGTATGGACAGAGTGAAAGGGTGGATGAGTGGATGGATGGATGAGTGAAAGGATTGGAGTAAAGAGCGATGAGTGAAAGGATGGCTTTTAGAGTGGATGAGTGAAAGAGTCCATAGATGAGTGAAAGGGAGGATGGATGGATGGATGAATTGAGTGAATGGGTGGATGTATGGACAGAGTTAAAGGGTGGATGAGTGAAAGGATGGATGGTTGGATGGATGGGTGAAGGGATTGATGTAAAGATGGATGAGTAAAAGGATGGCTGTAAAAAGGGCTCAGTGAAAGAATCGATGGTTGGGTGAAAGGGAGGATGAATTCATGGGTAAAAGAATGGAAGGGCAAATGAAAGGGAGGGTGAATGGATTGACATATGGTCAAAGCATGGATGGATGAGTGAGTGAAAGAATGGATGGATGTGTGAAAGGGTAAATGGATTGATAAGGTAAAGATGGATGGATGAATGAAAGGATGGGTGAATGAGTGAAAGGATGGATGGAGGAATGGAGGAGTGAAAGGCTGAGCGAAGGGTGGATGAATGAATTAGTGAAAGGGAATGTATGAGTGAAAGGTTGGATGGGTGGGTGGATGGATGGGGTGGAAGGATGGATGAATGAGTGAAAGGGTGGATGGAGGGTTGAAAGAAAGGATGGATAGGTTTGGAGATGGATGGGGAGGTTTGGAGATGGGTGGGTGAGCAGACAGAATGGTGAAAGACTGACTGATAGATGAAAGAATGAATGGATGACAGAATGTAAAGGTGAAAAGGTGGATATTAGTGGGTAGCTGGAAGGATGAAAGGATAGATGCTTGGGTGGAAGAGACAAGAGAACTCCTATGGGGAGGGTCACAGTGACTTGCATCATGCCATAAGAGCTTTGGTTAAAAGTGAGGGGTGTTTTAATTCTCTGTCTACTCCCTTGCTCGCAAAACAATCCACTTGCTGATGTAAGTTCAATGTACATGTGTAATTGTCTTCGTGAGTCGTGCATGCCCCACCGTGGTATTCTTAGCAAATCACGATACACAGTGTCAGGGCAATTAGCATGTGCACGTTTAGGTAGCATGGAGGAATCGCCTATGTGCATGCGCACAGCATCTTTTTATCATTAAAAAAAATCATGCGTTTCCGCTTTTGAAAAGATTTTCTCACACATGTATTTTTGCGTGAATAAATGCCCTATAAGGTATTCTTTGAGTGTCACGTTGCTAGAATGTCCTGCTACGCTTTTGTTTTGGGGTTTTCACAATTTTTTTCTCAGCTCATTCTCCTTTCGGAGATTGTTACAGATTTACTTCTGTCGACAGCAGGAGTAAATCCATTCCCATAGTGGAAATGGTCAAGGAATACCTCCAAAATTGGTGAGGGTTTAGGTGAAGTGAAATATTTTTTTGAAGCTACAATTGATTCAGGCAAAACATTTTTGCATGGTAGTTGTACATCCTTTACAGATTTGCATGCAAAACTGCCGTCGTGAGTGAGGAAGTATTAATGCACGTAGCTTTTTTAGGAAAACTCCTGGAATCCTTTGAGTTTCAAAAATGAGTAAATGTACGCCCAAATCGAGGAGTAAACCTACTAAAGATGTACATTGAAATTTTTTTGAGAACCCATCCCATTGTTAGCTATTGCAACCGCTACAGAGCAGTATGATGTAATATATAAAGCCCCCGGTGACAATGGACTGTTTCCATGACATTACGGCTTAATAATACCGACCATGAGGTGGCTTTGATTTTTTGGGACCCTGCTGGCTTCTGTCCCCAATTAATAGCACAGAGTCCTGTCCTCTCTGAAACCAGAGAGGCGTTCACAGCCCAAACAGGCAGGGTTGGCCCGAGAGCTCGACATATATTCCCGCCCATAATTACACAACTTCGTCTGCAAGGCCTGAGTTCTCACCAAAAATAGCCCCTAATTAGAAGTTAGCAATTTGCTCCGGAAGAGAGGGCAATATTAACTCTTGCTAATGGATGTTTTAATATTTGCAATAGATGCGGTACTACTCGCATCATCAACGCTTAGAAACTGTAGAAGTTTAAACAGAAGCGCTATGCTGTAAAGTCACTGTCACATAGCAGCTCCGCAATGGGCACATGAACTCACTGAGCTATCTTGATGCTGTATCCTACCTTCGTGTGTAACCTTATAAACATGATGGGAACACAGTGAATGTTGCTGGAACACCGAGACAATCTATTTGTTTACTTTTGGTATAATCGCGGCACCCGCGCTTTACTTATAACATTAAAAGTAAAGCGCAGGTGCCGAGATTATAACAAACGTAAAGAAATAGATGGTTTTTTCTATTTCTTTACCTTTGGTATAATCGTGGCACACGGGTGCCGCGCTTATACCAATAGTTAAGAAAAACAAGCAAATCGCTGGGCAGAAAGGTAGGAAAAGCAGGAGCTTCTGAAGGAAATAGAGATACAGGGCGCCTCGGGCATGTTTACTACGGGAAAACATGGGAATGCAAAGCCATTAATCAAGCAGGATGGCTCTGTCTCCCTTCACACCCAGGGAGGAGGGAGATGCGAGCAGAGCATCAAAGGGCTGGGTGAGAAGGGAGGGGGGAATGCAAGGGTCAAAGCGGCGAAAGTTAAAGTAATCGAGCAGAGCATCAAAGGGCTGGGTGAGAAGGGAGGGGGGAATGCAATGAGCAGAGGAGCAGCTGTGCACGTGCATGTGATCGTGCACTCAAGGTTTAGGCCAGCCAAAAGACTGTGGGTAGCACTTTGAAAATCCCACATATAAAATGTCTCTTCGAGCCTTTGGCTCAGCGAGACCTAAAAATGGTAGGGCGGTTGCATAACGGAACTTCAAATCTGTCACCTAGAAGCGGCACTCCAAAAGCCTGTACAGTTGCCGACCAATAATATAACACCAGATTGGGTACCGCCCACCCGCCTCGATTCCGAGGGAGACACATCCACTTGGCAGCCCTACAAGAGCGCCTATACCCCCACAAAAACCTATAGCATATCCTATCTGCCTTTGCCAAACTACTTTGTGACAGTACTAAAGGGATTGTCCTAAAGAGATATAAAAACTTTGGCAGTATAAGCATTTTAAGAACACTACAGCGGCCATAAAGAGACAAATGTAGGTGATCCAATCGTTAAAATGTGGTATTTACTGCATCTATTACCGGAAGAATATTTAAATCCGGTATAGTATCAACTACTGCTGAAATTCTTACCCCAAGGTACATTGCTTCACTAACCACTGGGGTCCCGGAGTGTGGCATATCTGGTGTTTGAACAACCTGGGTCTTAGCCACATTTAACTTATACCCGGATACTAAACCAAACTGCGCAGCAGACACCTTATGTACCCGAAATGCAGAGGAGACGTCGGAGGTTAACACGACGATATCGTCTGCATAGCCCAAAGCCCGATACTCTGTGGCCCCAACTCTTATAGGTACTATGCTCCTATCCCCTTCAATTTTACTCAAAAACGGATCAATATATAAGGCAAACAATAGGGGTGAACACGGACACCCCTGTCGAGTGCCCCTACTAATATTAAAATAACTAGTTTCCTGACCCGAAATACGAAGTACTGCCTCCGGAGACATATACAATGCCCGGATAGCTTGTATAAATTCAGTGCTAAAACCCTTCCACCTAAGCACGGCCCACAAGAACCCCCAGGAGACCCTGTCGAACGCCTTCTCAGCGTCCAACAGGATCACCCCGAGGGGAGAGGCCGTGGCCTGAGCCCAATCCAATAAGGCAATAACACGCCGAACATGGTCTACTGTGTCACGGCCCGAAATAAATCCATGTTGGCGCAGAGATACTAATGGGACTATTACCTCAACAAGTCTAGAGGCTAATATTTTAGAGAATATTTTAGAGTCACTATTAATAAGGGAAATTGGCCGAAAAGATGACGGGCTCAACTCTGGCTTTCCTTTTTTTTTTAAACAGAACAATCGTAGTCCGCCGCCATGAGTCAGGAACCATACCTTTCTGAGCTGCCCTAAAAACAACAAGAAGATCGTGCCGAATCTCTGCTAAGAAGGTCTTATAGAACTTGAGGGGTATCGCGTCTGGGCCTGTGGCCTTCCCATTGGCCAAGGCTTTAACCGCTGACACCTCCTCCTCCCATGAAATAGGGGCAGATAATATTTCATTCTGTTCTGATGATATCTTCATAGTGTCTTTGCCCAATAGGAAGGCCTCAATCTCTGACTCTACCTGAGCACTCTCAATATCTTCTGAATAGAGCTTTGCATAGTATTTTTGAAATACACCATTCACTCCTCCCTGGGTATCCTGAACCGTACCGTTTTCGTCCTGAATTCTCGTAACACGACTCTGTACACTTTTCTGATGGTCTTTACCCTTTTTTTCCCCCCACAGTAACTAAATGATATTATACTAGCCTAAGATGGCGTCGGGTTGTTTACTCTGTCAATACCAGTAAGGGTTTTCATTTATCGGTATATACCGGGGGAGCCATAGGACAAAGCTCGCGTGTCTCGACCTATCATTGAAGAGCTGGGGGGTTATATATGAACTCCGGCGCGATGGTCCTGTCTCTACGCCCATTACGGAAGCAGAATTAGCGGCTATTGGTTCGGATGAGGATTGACAGAATCGGGTAAGGGTACTCTGACCACCAGCTTGGCTTATCTTTAGCCGAGTCCCTATATCAGGTTAGCGCGTTAGATGATCTGAATGCAGAAACCGCTAGTCCTCTGACGTATGGAAATATAAGAGGGGTTTCCAGTACTAATACTCTGAAGGAGAGTCGACTGATTAGGAGAAATATCCTACAGGAGCGTTTCTTTGAGGCATCACGCCACACCTGTAGATAGGATGGCAATTGAAGCGTTCAACGGCGTCAGTTACTTGAGCATCCTGTGACATATGAGCATCATTAAAGACGTGCGCCCTCTCTCTCTCTTTTGTGTAGATTGTGGCGCTGTGCTCCAAAACAGAAGCAGTAACTCCCACTCGAAGCTCTATGCGAGCTTTTCGGTTGGCGGTGTTTTGGGACAGCCCAGTGACGCTTAGTAAGTGTACACGTATTCTTCCGATCCTGGTTTTACGGGCGGAACACATAGGAGGCTTGGGCACTCTTCAACTATTTCACACAAAGCTGTTTTTTATCTTCTTCTTGTCTCGTTCTTTTTAGATACTTCTTGACAATTAGTATCTCACCCTACCAGTCACGTCTGATCCCTCGCTGACTATTTGTATATTTCGATAATATGGGTTATTAAAGACACCTCCAGGAAAAGTTGAGGATATTGCAACCGCCATATTTTGCATAAAGAACCCTGGATATTCAAGAACGCTAGGTAATTACAAGTTCCATCTCACCTGTGTATACGCAAATAAATCTTTATGCTAGTTAATTGATTTTAATCATGCGTACACTCAGCTCTCATGTTTGATAGAGGGGGCGGGCAATAATTGATCTGAATGGTTCATTTCCCATTTACAGATACGCTGGCGCAGGTTCTGGCTAGTCCGCGTTAGCAAACGGTTGGCGGCGCATCCTCCGAGCATGACCACACAGTCTCAAACCATCCACACCAGTGCATTCGCTATTAGGTATGTAATCCTTAGGGCAACTATTGTTTATACCTAGTCAATCATCACAAGCATGGACGATTGAGGTTAAAATGGATCCTGCTTTTACCATGCTGGCCACCATATTAAAGGGTTGTATAGTATTATGGGCAATGGTGGAGTTCTTCAGATCCAACCATTTTTTCTTAAAATCTTAGGGGTCTTCATTTCACATTAGATATTGCATACGTTTTGGAGACATTATGAATTTGATAACGAAACTGGAGATAGATTTTAATAATGTGTAAATAATGTAGGATGAATAGATTCGTTTTTCCTTTTTTTGATTGTGCACTTGTGTAGCCATTATTTGTATGTAAAAGTTCATAGTTTTTTTTTTTTGTTATGTTATAGGAGCTAAGGAATAATGGCTACCTGAGGAAGGCTGAACACCGAAACGCGCGTAGATCCAATAGAGCCATGTTAAAAAAAACAGTCTATTCTTTGATGTCTAATGGAATGTAATTGACCAATCAAATATACAATGATTTAGGAGCCTCAGCAGGAATATTTTGTATAAAAAGTACTGAACAAAGACTAAATGATATATTGCGTGTTTGTATGTTAATAAGTATATAAATTGATAAGCAACAAATAAAAATATAGAAACTATACATCCTTGTTTGGGGTTATATTTGATCTTTATGACAACACAGTGCACGGTTTTAAATATTTGTCTTTAACTGTTCTCCAATTCCTTTACCTTGCTTGAACAAGTTTCCTATATATGAATTTGCAAACACTTTTCTGATGGAGTCTCTTCGCCAGTACCCTTCCAGAATTTTCACCAAATTCAAACATCATCGTCTGATATTGAAGGTACTTAGCGGCCAGGTCCAGGCCAAAAGACTCCAAAAGTTTAGATTTTATTATGGCGACAGCCTGCTGGGAGTGCTCTACATCACAAGCGTTCTTAATTTTAGAAGCCAGTTCTAATTCTGCTATTCTAAGCTCCTCCATACCACCCTTCATTTGTTCTTGCCCTTGGTTCCACCGGAATGAAGAAAAACTTTGTCTCTCCACGCACTGCGGCCTTTAAGGCATCCCATACCACCTGATCAGGGGCAGTATCCCTGTTGATATCAAGAAATTCTGTTAGCCATTTTCTTATATGTGCCTGGTAAGCCTCATCAAGCAGAAGCTTCCTTTCGAAAGACCATTGCCTGGGAGGCTTCCTATTTCGGGGCCAAGAGCACTCAACAATTAATGAATTATGATCAGATAAGATCCTAGGAGAGGCATGGATAGAAGAAACTTCGGCAAGCTGCTCTGAAACCAAAAAATAGTCAAGCCTGACCAATTTATTATGAGGGTCTGAATAATATGTATACCCATAATCCATTTTATTGTGTCGATGCCACAAGTCCGTCACCCCATGCTCTTGTACTAATGCCTGAAGTGCCTTGAACACTTTAGGTTTCCTGCCGCTATAGTTACGATCAGCTGGCATGTTAAAATCACTAAGTAAATTGATATTCAAATCCCCGCAGATAAGGAGTGGACAGGGCCAAGTAGCTAATTCGATATTTAGAAATTTAAATACTTCCGGATCATCACTGTTGGAGCCATAAATTGTGCAGATGGTTAGTGGTCTTTGACCTACTAAAATTTCAGCTATAATCCATTGGCCCATTTTGTCCTCTCGAGATTTTTTACAGAACCCTACCTCGGACTTCATAAGAATAGCCACTCCTCTGATCATAGATGTCTGTTTGGAACACGCTGTTAAGTCATACCCTGGCAACTTCAAACAATCACGCCTCCCCCAGGGTATGTGTGTCTCCTGTATACATATTACATCAACATGCATAGCATGCACAATTTTAGAGAATAATGCTCGTTTTTTGGGATCATTAAGACCGCATATGTTCCATGAACTAAAAATAAGTCTATCCTGCCCCATGGAATCTAAAGTAACATTTCCACCTGGACTGTGCTTTTTCCATATTTACAAAGAAAATAGTCAATATACAAAAATATATACCAAAAACTGAAGCCATCACTACAGCATCTTTCCAATACCAATGTACCCATATCCCCCACGATCCCCCCTCCCATTCCCAACCCCCCCAATGCAGCCCACCCCCTTTACCCACCCACCCCTAACAATACCCTTATATGGCAACAGGACCTAAGTCCTTGTGATGAGAGAGCTGGTTGGACATACTCCCCTGACTTCCCTCACCCCTCGATAAAAAATAATAAGACGGGACTGGAGACAGTTAACCTCACATACATTCATGTCCAATAAGAAAAGAGGAAATTTTGATATTTCTTTCACCCTTTCTATTTATGTAAAGCCCAAGATATACACCCAAGTAAGTCACACTTGTCTATCGTCGCTCCAGCCCCCAGACTCTAACAAGGCTATTAGGCTAAGACACCCCCCCCCAAACAAACCCCAAAAAAAGGCAAAGAGAAAGCACCAGAGGTAAGCCTTAACTATATAGTGGACAGATATTCCTTTGCCTGAATTTCAGACAAAAAAAATCTTGTCTGCCCCTGAAAAATATTTTTCAATTTGGACGGGAAAAGCAAAAAAGCTTGTGCGCCCTTCGCCTGAAAAAGGGATATCAGCTGTCGAAGCTGCCACCTCCGCTCAACTGTGGCGGGGCAAAAGTCTGGCCGCACAAAAAAATCACAATCTTTCCCCCTCCTCTTTCTATCAGGCCTCGCTAAATCATAAATCTTCTCCCTTGCCAAACAATTATTGAGGCATATCAATATTGCACGAGGTTTGTCCCCAGAGATTCCAGACGTTTGCCGCTGTTTTAACGGTGAGCGATGGGCATGCAGCACTTCCAGCTGCCAATCCCACTCCTTTACTTCCGGGAATGCCTCCGAGAACAATTCGACAACAAATTGCCTAGTATCTCCACCTTCCCGGCCCTCAGGTACCCCTAGGATCCTGAGGTTATTTCTTCTGGCTCGATTTTCTAAGTCAGTTAATTTCCAGAGAATGTCATCTTTCTGAGCACCAATCAAATCAGATACGCACTTCTGTGCTGCTAAGGCATCCTCTAAATTTGAAATCCTCTCCTCGGCTAATCCGATTCTGGTAGCGATGTCAGTACAAGTTTTAGCGACTCTGCGCATAGAATTCTGAACTCTCCGACAGGCCCCCTGGGTTTGCATATTTTCCTGCCTTGCCTCCTCCCGAGGCACCATCATCGTCTGATAGATTAACGCAAGGGAAATTTCTCCCGGCGGCAGATCGAACTGATTAAATGCAGTGGAGGAGCCAGGCACTATACCACCGCCTGGACCGTGCTTCTGAAAAGAGCTCTCCCCTGGGGATAGTACAGAGACTTCAGGATCCCGAGAGCTTGGCCCATTTATTTTACGTACCGTGCCAAGGCGGCAAGAAGTTAGCTCCTCGTTGAGAGCCTCATTCTGCCGCCAATCTCCGACTTCACTGCCGTCGTCAGTCCATTCAGGGTCATGCTCGTCCTCTTCATCCGGAGAAGAGCCAGTATGCTCTGACAAAGAAAATAATTTATCCCCCTCAGGCTCCTTGCAAGATTCATTACCATCAGAAACGTAGCGAGTTAGAGGATTGATTACCTTTAAGGCCAGAGCGTCGGAGATAGAGAGAGAGAGCCCAGAGCTTGCGGAATTCTCGCTACTCTGAACTACATCTCCCATAGTTCCATTCACTGTGGTGTTTAAACCAGATAGCAGATGGCCATTTCCTACTGCATCTTTATTCATAACATTGTCATTAACTCCCTGTTGCTCCACCACTGAATCTTCTTGACCTATAAAGGTGTTATCCGCCGAAAGGGAACCAGATAAAATTAAAGATGATTCACCCAATACCTGCGGTTCTGCCGATACTTGTACAGCTGCCCCGGCTGCCTCAGCAGATCCATGCTCGCATGAAAGTTTAGTCTTTAAAGTTATATTTTTAAAAAGAGCCGGCACTGTATGTTTACCCTTGCCGGCTCCTTTAGAGTAAGAGCCATTGCGAGTGGTGCCGCCTTCCGTAGGGAAGTGCCAATACTTGTGGCAAATAATTTTCCACTCGTGAGTAATTCAAAAACAATATTAACAGCTTCTACCTTAAAGTAAAGGTAGGACTGGAGCTTAATTGCTGACAGTGTACTCCCTTGATTAATAGGGTCCACAGGGAGTCATTTGGTTGACAAGCCATGGGATATAACTGGATGCTTTGAAATGGTACTTTATCTGATATACCACAAATGGCAGACAGGTTCATGCAGATTTACCTGCTGTAGTTTTGGGCCTGGTTGCAGCTGCGCAACAACCTATTTTGGCAAGAAATGGCCGATGTAGTGGCTGTGGTGGCCTTGGGCTGCATGGGCTTGAGGGATGCCTCTGTAAGCTCGGCAGGCCAACAGGTGGTGCATAGTCAAAGTGCAGTTGCTGAGTCCGCCCCTGTAACAGTGCCAGTGTAATGTTAAAGGATTTCCACATGGGTAACTGCAACAGATTGTGGAATGGGGAGATTTGAAGAGAACTAGGTAGGATTTAGTGGTGGCTTGGGCACAATAGCTGTAGAAGGGGTTGAGTGAAGGAGTAGTTGAAGGTATCAGAGTAGTACCCAAAGGGGAAGTGGGTAGGAGCACCTGAAGGAAACTGGGTATGAATTGCGGAAGACAAGGTTGGGAAGATAAGGGTTAAGGACACAGGTAGCAGTGACCCGATGGATAGGTGAGTTGAGCAAGCAGGGCTAGCATTGCAGCAGCAGACATAAACCAGACCGGAAGAGTTCAGGGTGGCTCATGTACATCAGCCAAAGGAGTTGAAAGAGAGTTACATTGTAGGGGAATGAGCACAGTGTGTTTCTGTCCTGGAAGGGTGGCATTGGTGGTTGAAGGCCTGAATTCCCAAGCAGGGCAAATAAGTCCCCAGGAGGGAATTAGTGGAAAGAGAGTGGACATACACACTTCAAATAGGAGGACGGAGACTAACAACAATAATAGGTTACCAGCCAGAAAGCAGGCTTGGAAGCGTGCAGAACTTTTTCCTGCAGGTATGTCACATGCAAGGTTAGTTTGATCAGTAGGCGTCGTGGGGGGAGGAAGTGCTGGAGGACAAAGAAGCTTAACCTACAAGCTCTTTCCAGGGAGGCCAAACAAGGGTGGGGTGGTCACTGTAGGAAGAGGACAAATGGGGGCCAATGGGGCATTTAACAAAGGCGCTTGTACCCAAGAGTATTGCTGTTTTAGGCATGAGTGCGTCAAGTGCAAAGGAAAACATTCCCTCATGTAGTGTACACGTCAGTTTGTGGTGAGGCTAAGGAGGACAGAGTAACACATGGCAGGGTCAGTCAGGTGTGGGAGAGTTGAAGGGGGGGCAAGGACACTTGGGCAAAGGCTTTTATGTCAACTAAGCTTGATAGGCTAGAGTATTAGTTGCAATTTTATGACAAACAAGAAGAGGCACGATTACTGTAAGTTTTAGGGTTGGTTTCTGGTTGAATTATGAGAGCCTACGTGAGATGGCTGAGAAGTTACGTGCAGCATAAAGAAGTCGTGGAGCACAAATTGATGAAGGAGGTGCAGGAAGGGAGAATGGTGAATCCGTTTACAGAATGACCTTTGGATTTATTAATCATTTCCCCCGATTGGAGTAGTTCCCAAAAAAAGAGACAGGTGATTTTGGGCTGATTCAACACCTGTTGTGGACAGAGGGGGCTTCAGTGAGTGATTTTATAGCGGAAAAGGCGCCTTCAGTTAAAAATACTACAGTGGATGATAGTTCAGCTTGTGAGGTTAATGAGTGTAGGACGTCAATGGGCTAAGAATTACATCAAGCCTGCATTTCATTTACTTCTGGTACACCCGCTGGAATATGCGATGCTGGGCGTGCAGTTTAGCAGACAGGCTTTTGTCGACTAGGCGTTGACTATGAGTTGGTCTGTTTCATGTGCTTTATTTCAAACAATTAGCTACTTCTTGAATTGGTTGTTTTTCTTTGTGTTTGGAGTTGATTCTGTACTTCACTATTTGAATGGCTTCTTTATTGTTGGGCTGGTGGAACAAGTCTATATTTTCTTTCAATTGATGAGGGACGTGGGAGTTCCTCTGGCTCAGCCACAGTTCTGACATATCAAAGAATTGAAATTGTTCTGTTTCTATGCAGGTGTGGTTGCCAGATCACCATTTCAGGAAATGTTGGAGTGAAAGAAAGTGAGAGGGTGGTGCAGGTGTTACTTGGCCATTTAAACTTTGCTTGCAGGGTGAGAATATGGCGGACCTTTTGTAGATGCCTGAGCCTATTATTGGCTGGATTATCATTGCCCTATCACAGGATTTCGCTTGTCTGCATAGGTTAAGGCAGATTTGAGGAAGTGGACAACATTCTTAGAAAGATTTAATGGCATCTGCATGAAAAACGTGGGGGAGGAAGCAAAGTGGTCCATACAGATTTATTTGAATGCTGCCAGCAGTTGCGTACTGGCAAGAAACGTGGTGTATAGAGTAGTGGCATTCAGCTTGGAAGACTGCGAGATGGAGCATAGCAATCTTGGAATTCTTTCTCTTGGGGGTTGTGCTCCTGTTGTGTGGCAGTTTCTTCAAGAGCAAAAAGGTGGCCTTCAATGTAGACAATATGTCAGTTGTTGACATAGTAGATAGACAATCTGCCTCGAATGTGAGAGTACTGAGACTGTTGAGGGTACTTGTGTTCGGTTGCCTAAACTACAACATCGTTTTTCTGGCCAAGCATGGTCCAGGGGTAGCTAGTGACATTGTTAGTGTGTTGTCTCATTCACAGAGTCAGAGGTTCTGTGGGCTTGTGCTGGGAGCAGAGTAGAAGAAGATGGATGTTGGGATGGAAAAGTCTCCTGCATGGTGATGGATGTCCACCTTTGCCCTGAGTGTTCCAGTTGCATGGATATCTGGATCATTGGTACTGATTATCGTGGGTGAATATGGATCACGCGTCTGCACCATGACTTAGGCCTGCCTCATGGTGAAGTGGTCTTGTTAAACCGTAAGGGGATACCCAAGTGCTGCCCTCAGAGTGGTAGAGGGCTACTGCAGCACCTCCGTTTTGTGTTTCATAGCAACCAGTACGGTGAACAGGCCTTTTTACCTGTGTCTCTGGAGTTTTGCCTGCTGGCCAATTGGTGTAAAGTTCTGTGACTGTGTATTTAACTCACCCTTGGCCTGCATGGATCGAGTGCAGTGCATGATACCTCTGTGTGCCTGCTGGGATGTGTGTGTGTGTGAGACCTTGGTTGGTAAACGACATGGAGGCCTGTGGGTTCCATTTTTGAATGGCAGAGTACTTCATTATCACCATGCTGAGGGTACTCCGCTTGCTAAATTTAGTGTGTCCGACAGCCAAGCAGACATCTCCTGCATTGGCAGGAACTGCCAGCACGGAGGTTCCTATCAATGCATTAAAAAAGTTTAGCTGATGGCTTTGTCAACCTGATTGAGCCGTATGGAAAACCTTCAATATTTTTTTTATTTTAAAAACAATCCCAATGCAAGGTTTTCTTTTTGAAAATGAAAAATCTCCATGACTCCCCTTGCATTAGGATATTTCTCACATGTCGTGGGACATATTTTCACTGCCCTTTACCGCCAGGCTTTACCTGGTTGTTAAGGATAGTGAAAACTGGCCATGTTTTTCCGACCATTTGATTGCCCACTCTAAATTAGGTGGGCCTTCAAATGGCTTCTCTGCCAGGCTGTCGGCGGTGTATGTCAGTGGTGGAGATGGAGTAGTCTCTGCCGCTATGGGCCTGATTTAGATCTTGGCGGCATTACTGTTGTCCCGCTGCGGCAGTGGTCCCAAGTACTCCATGGAGCTGACAGTAGTCTGCCTGCTGTATTTAGATGTTGTGACAATAGACAATGTCCCGTGGCGGTGACGGTTTTCACTGCTGACTAACAGAACTTGGCCGCCGTCATGCCAGTGGGATTACGCCAAGCCGATTTAGATGTTCCCATTGTGTAGGTGGAGTCCCGAAGGAGTGAGGCCATGGTGGGGTGGCATCTAGTGGGCTTTCTGACCCCCTGGGGAAGGCAGATCGGGGGCTATTGCCCCCATCTGCCTCCCAGAGGGGGCAGAAACACTGTGGACT
Source organism: Triturus cristatus (assembly GCF_964204655.1). Lineage (NCBI taxonomy): Eukaryota > Metazoa > Chordata > Amphibia > Caudata > Salamandridae > Triturus > Triturus cristatus. Next base: position 285,933,909 of record NC_140587.1, read on the forward strand.
ATTTTGGAAGCATTGGCATGCTGGTCTCGGGCAGCCCCCACTCCTAAATACAATTTAAAAAACTCCCTGGCATCTAGAGGGCTTTCTGCCTTCCCCCGGGGCTGATCGGGTGCTATTGCACCCATCTGCCTCACGGGGGGGGGGGCAGAAAGACTGTGGACATTTGCGGGGGTGGGGGCATTGAATTGCCCATCTCAGGCAGCCCCCACCCCTAAATCCAAATAAAAAAATCACTAGCAATTAGTGTGCTTTCTGCCCTGTCTTGGGAGCAGATTGGGGGCTACTGCCCGCCATGGTCAGCAGAAAGACTGAATTTTGCTGGGGGGGGGGGCATTGGCATACCCAACTTGGGCAGCCCCCACCCCTAAGTCAACTTTATTTTAAAATCCCTGACTTCTAGTAGGCTTTCTGACACCCCTGGGGGGCAGATTAGGGGATAGTGGCCTCCATCCGCCCCCAGGGGGGGAGAAAGACTGTTTATTCCAAAACAAATTGGGGGGAGCCAAGGCCCTTGCCCAAGAGGGTGCTCCCCCTCCCTGGTGCCTAGTGGGTGGCTCTCTGCTTGGAGATCACTGTCCTGGGGCAAACCCCAAGCAGGGATCCACTGGGGAGGGGTACCATGGGAAAAAGGAGATTCTCCCCTTTCCAACGATACCTCTCCTCTCTTTGCACGTGTTCAAGGGGCTGAGATAGCCCCCTAAGCACGTAGAATGTGAAACTGAAATGAGCCTGTTGGCTCATTTCAGTTTGAATGAAATGTGCGCGCTGATCGTCATTTCACAAAAACCATGCATACAGCCTCGGGAGCTGGGGAAGCCCTTCCCCAGCTCCCAAGGCTGTTAGGAGGAAAAGGAAATCCCTCTGATGCCCGCACCAAAGGGATTTCCAGTGCCATGGCATGGGATAGTCGGGAGCCGTCCAACGCACATGGGCACTGGTGTGTCGGATGGCTCCCCGCGGTCTGCCACACTGAAGGGGTTAAAGGCCCGGAGTGCCCTTTGTAATATGTACTTGGGACTTAGAGGTAAGTTAAATATTAAATATGCCAATTAGGAGTATAGCCTACTACTCCTAATCATGTGAAGGAGAGACAAAGTTATGGAACGGCAACTCAGTTTCCCAACAGCCTAATGTGAATATTCATGGAGGAGTCCTATCAATAGGAATCGCTCATGTACCACCTATATCCTACCAGTAATGAGGAAAATAGTCCTTATTTTTTTAAAGGACTCTCACTGATATAGATGTGTAGCATGCTTCATCATTGATTCTTATGTTTAGGAATATGAGCTACTGTTGCTGAACGAGCTCTATAACCCCCTTATGGAGAAAGTACTTTGATGGTAGTCCTAAGGACTTGGAAGGAGGTCAGGTTTTTGAAAATTAAACAGCCTTCAGGTGTACCCAAAATGCTTTTCCTCATAGGGTACCATTGGCTGTTTAAAAATAGGGCAGGATGTGTGAGGAGACTCTATTGGCTCCGACATCCACAGGTCATCATGTTTCAACCGGTTAATTGCAACCCAAGAAGTCAACTGGCTTCATCAGGACCATACCGATCCCCTTAGGTACTATAATGATAGCTCTTCTTTTGATTTTGTATTGGTATTGTGAGTGTGTACCACTTGCTCACTACATTCATACATTTACTCTCACTACTGTCTAAGGAACCCTATTCAGAAAGAAACTTGAAGAGATTAGTAAGGAGCTGACAGATTTTAAGTATTTTCTGTCTCAGCCAAAGATTCAAAAGTTATAGATAGATGTGAAAAAGTTTGCCCATGAAAAGGCATATCATTCTGTGGAGGATTATTCCTGTAAAACCACTAATGAAGCAATCCAGAGTGATCATAATTCAAGTGTGGAAATGTGGTTGTCTGGTTCTGAAAGTTGGAATAGTGGCGAAAACCAGAAGGGTGGAAATAGAAACCGATCAAGGTGGCCTGGGGGGGTTTCACATGAACACCCACTACCCAAACTTCCCAGCATCTACCAGGGCCCTTTCAAACCACCAATATTTGGATGGCAGCACTACTATCCTTCACTACCACCCTTCACTACCACCTAAATGGATCCAACCACCTCATCACTGATTTCCTTTTTTAGGCAGAGGCCGAGGGAGAGAAAAATAAAGGAGAAAACAAGAACCCGGAGTTCAGTAGGAGGATCCAGTTACAAGAGTGAAGACTGGAAGCATGACAAGTGATGCGATACCAGGGCTGAGCACAACAAATGAATCATTAACCTCTTTAAAGTTAAAATCACAGAAGACCAAAGGAGCTACTCAACAAAGGCCTTAGATTTGTACCAACCCCCAGGGTGGGCACATTCAAATTATGCTGTGAATTGGCTGAATTTTGTTTCTAAAATAAAACTAACTGCAAGCATTCTTCACAGGAAAGCAGATGAGTGATGAAGACCACGATACAGGCCTAAGAAAGAAGTCTACATTTACTCCACCCTCGAAGATGGTCCCTATCGAAATATTGGCCTTTGAACAAACAGTGATCAATAAAGTAGAGGCAAGTGCTACCTCCAAAATAAGAATATTTCAGAACATGAGTAGGATGAAACGATTGGCACTAAAGAGTCCTAAAGAAATTGAACAGCCCATTTTCAAGCCAGCATATAACGGTGGGGCCATTTTCTTGCAGCATGATAGGAGACGATGCCTATGCCTGTTGAGTGATTAGAGGAATTATGTCAAACTGGAGAGGATTCCCACAAGTACACTTACATCCTTGATCTTCAATTTGTTTGAAAAAGCAGAGAGCCACGGGTGCATTAAATAAAAATTGTTATAGCCGAGAATCTGGTCATACCGGCTTTCTACAAGCTACCTAAAGTACATAAAACCGGTATCCAGTACCAGGAATACCATATACATTTTGTACTGGTACCCCTGTCACAGTTCAGTGACCACTTTCTGAGACCCCCGTTAGAGCAGGTTTCCTCCTAAGCAAGAGATACGAATGACGTTTTGAGACTGCTGAGAGGTATACAATTTGATGCCCGAGAAAAAACTCCTTATAAAATTAAGTGTAAATAGCTTGTATACAAGCCTAAATTAGGGGGAAAAGCTGAGGACTATGGGGGACCTACTTTACTCCACTACCTGGAATCACATAACCTCAAGACATTTTGTATTAGACTGTATGTGTTTGGCACTAACAAAGAACTACTTCAAATTCAAAGGCACCGTGTAGCAACAGGTACATGGAACCTCCCTGGGCAGTACTTTTGCCTACCTGTACCTAAACCATTTGGAATCATCCAGGTTGATGACGGTCAACTATTCATTCAGACAGAAACAGACATATATCAAATGCATCGATAAAGGCGCTCCACTTCGGACAGGACAACTTAGGCTGAAGCCCTGCTACATTCCAGGTTATCAATTTGAAACTGGGGGCAAGGTCCAGGAGCCTGTTTGCACAGTCAGTAACACAATGAGAGCCACACCCAGCCCTATCAAGTCACTTGGTGTGTGATTTTACAACCTCACGGAGGCAATTTGGTGGTATGGCATGAGCCGGTTCAGGTGAGCCGTGGATTCGATTTTTAAAATATTGCAGGCACACGTGTATCAGTAGCGTGTGGGTACTGGCTGTAATGGGAACGTGCTAAGCGTGAGGCAAGAGAAGGCACGAGTGACTTGAGTCATCCAAACTCTTTAAAGGATTGGATGCTTGAGGGGGTAAGAAGTGGGGGGGAGAACTTGTTGTGCGTTCTTTGAACTAAGTGAGAACGGACTAGGTGTTCCCTGTTCTCCACTGTAGTATGTGGTGGATCGCGGCGAGAAAAATGCTCTGACTTGGGCATGTTCTGATGTCTCCTCATCCTTTCTCTGCACATGCAAATATTGGTAACCAGGATGACCTGGTGACGTGTGCACATTGCTGTGAATTTGTGGCACCATTTTTAATTAGGGCGCAACGAGCGCTATGGGATGTGTACGGAGATCGGCAGAGCCTGATGAGCTATAAATTTGCCTTGTGGGGACAGGCGCACCACGGCTTGACGCAAGGATCAGCAGCGATAGGCAGGCTAGACACAGCTCTTCAGTGACCGGCACACTGCATGTGAGCCTGTTTTCCTAGAAGGAAAGGCGCATCAAGTCCAAAGGCTCTCCACTCTTTTGCCTGTTCACGAGGGTTACCGGTGTCTTATACATGTTAGCATCCGCATATTCAGGTACGCTGATTACACTAACCATTACGGGCACATTGCCTGTCAGCCAGCAACTTCCGGTGACAGGCACTCCATTCACAGGTAGACAATTACTGTGGATTGACTTTTGCAAGCATTCCATAGACTTACTGGTGACCAAATAATTGTGCTGTGGTGGTGGTAAATTGTTTAGAAAGGGTTCCTGGTCTGAGGAAAATTTGATTAGCATTCAATTGTTAGTATGACGTCACAAAGTAACATACTTGCACCGCTGCCATTTTTGGGAAATCCTGTTCAACCCTGCATGGGGTGGGAGGACTGAAAGGGCACTTTTGAAACCTATTTGGAGGCTAAGGGTGGACATATATGAAGTGAAAAGGAAGTTGGCTATATTAAAAACAAAGCTAAGGCGTGGAGAGAAGAAAGGTTTTGAAAACCTTACTCAGACACACAGTAGAAGGAAGGAATGTTGATATGGGGTCAGACACGGAGGAAGAAGATGTATATGTTATTGTTTCAAATGCTTTGGAAGAAAATTATTGAGAAAAAATAAGTATTGTTGTCGAAAGACATTACATTATTTTCCCGAGCTCAAGTACAGGGTGAAACAATAGATCAGTATGTAGCGGCATTAAAGAGACTCACAGTTGCATGCAGATTCAGGGACCTGGGGATTAAATTTAAAGGGACCAGATGATTAATAGGACACACAGCACAAAGATTCAAGAGAAATTCTTAGGCCTTAAGGATCTCACTCTAGATAAGACTATAGAGGTGGCCAAACATATGGAGAATTCCTCTTGATATGTAAAATAATTGGGAAGTGCTGGAGCTAAAGGAAGTGGAGATGCAGAGAAAACTAATGATGTCTGTGTAGTGAAAAAAGTCTTGCGGAGGCCTAAAGTAGAGAACAGTGAGAAATTAAAAACTTAAGAGAGCATTAAGGAAAATACTTGTTTCAGATGTAGTAGCATGAGACACACAGCAGATGCAAGAAATTGTCCGGTAGCCAATACTAAATGTTTTATATGTATGAAATTGGGGCATTTCTCAAGGGTTTGTAGGATGAGCGGGACACCAAAGTACAAGAAGTCAGTTAATTTCGTAAACAAAAACGAATATGCACACTAACAGGAGGAATCGGATGGGAGGGATGATGATGATGTAGAAGTGCTAGTAGTAAGTAACTTGGAGGTTAGGAAAAAAATGAATGCTTATCGACCCCAAAGTGTGCGGTTATCATGAACGGAAAGGAGGTACATATGTGGGCAGATTCTTGTTCTCTATTTACATTAATTAACAAACCCAAATGGGAAGGGTTGAAAGTGTGGAGCTTGTGCCCTGCAGATGTGGACCCGGAGGGATACTGTGGGAGTAAACTACCTGTCATAGGTAATTTTGCAACAGAGCTAATATTTCAGAACAGAAAAGCTGAAGGAAAAGTGTATGTTGTGGATAAGGGAAGATCCTTGCTGGGATGAAAGGAGCAACGAGCGTTGGGGATGATTTCAAACCCTAACCATCCAAACAGGTGTTATTGACATTTGCATGTGGCAGATGATTGGGTCAACATGTTTCCTAGTTTATTCAGAAAGGAATTAAGGTTTTTAAGGAAGTATGGACACCAGATTGTGCTAAAGGAGGGAGCTGTGCCAAGGGTACATAAGGTGAGGAACGTATCACTCGCTATGAGGGGTTTGCTTAAAGAGGAGTTACAGAGGTTATGCAGTGCAGGAGTGATTGTACTGATGGAGGCATCAGAGTGGTTAGGCCCAATTGTAATTGCAAGGAAGCCTAATGGGAAAATCTGCATGTGTGTGGACCGCAGGGACCTCAACGGTTGCATTTGGATTGACCTTCATATCCTTCCCCCCATAAGTGAAATGCTGGCAAGTGTGAAGGGGGGGATAGATGTTTCATCACATAGGACTTGTCCAATGGATAGCATAAGGTACAATTACAAGTGGGCTCCTGGCATTTGGCATCATTCATAAAACCAGAAGGAGCATATCCGTTAATTTGTGTGCCTTTTGGACTGGCTTCCGTGTCAGCAGTGTTTCAAATAGCCATGCAGGGTGTGTTGAAATATATGTCAAATGTGCTGGTGTTTCAGGATGACTTACTGGTTTGGGGGGAGAACAAGAAACAATATGGTGGAAATTTGAAGCAAGTGCTGAGATTAAAAGATGCTGGTCTCACCATACGCCTGAGGAAATGTAAATTTAGCACAAAGGAAGTGGAATATTTGGGGCACAGATTGTCTTGCGATGGGGTAAGGCCAAAGCTGAGCTTAGTTTAAGCAATTGAAAAGGCCTCTTCCGCGCAAGACAAGGTATAATTAAGATTGTTCCTGGGTCTTGCAGAGTATTATGCTAAATTTGTACACCATTTCACTCACAAGGTGCATGCATTACGGGAATTAATGAAAACAGGAGTGAAATTTCACCGGCCTGAAGAGTGCCAGCTTGCTTTCGAAATGGTGAAAGAGTCTATTTTAAAGGCAGTTACTCTTAAACCATTTGACCCCAGAGACAAAATCATAATTGTTGCAGCTGCCAGCATTTGTGGACTTGAAGCAGTCTTATTTCAGGTGCACAAAGGCAAGGAAAGGGTGGGGGAGGGCTTTAGCTTTGCGCACCTTAAAAGGAGCCTAAAGCACATATTCTACAGTGGAGAAGGAGGCCCTAGCCTGCTGTTGGGAGATACACCATTTTTTAATTTTGGTGTGGGGATTAAATGTCGCACTACAAACAGGATATAGACCTTTGGTGAATCTTTTCACCACAACGGGTTCAGGGAACGCCACACCCCACATCACAAAGTAGTTGTACCATCTCCAAGAGTATGTGTTTTCTGTCACGTATGTGCTGGAGTGAAAAACGTCAATGCAGATTGTTTGTCTAGGTTGCCCTTGGAGAGTGAGAGTGAAAATGAGGATGATGAAAGGATGGTGGCAGAGATATCAGACTTTTATGGAGCAATTGGTAAAGAATGGAAAGAGGCGGTATTGGCGGACCCTATTTTGGGAAATCAATTGAAGCCCTTCCAGGTGCACAGAGATGGAAGAAAAGTGAAGGACTGGAAGTCTTAAACAATGTGTGGAAGGATTTGTCTGTGGTGGGGGGTATTGTGAGGAAAAATTAGAGACTGCTAGTACCAGCTGGTATAAAGGACAGGCTGTTAAGTTTGCTCCACGAGGGATATTGAGAAATGTCGGCAATGAAGAGGAAGACCCGAGTCGATTTCTGGTGGCCGATTCTGGATAGGCAGGTTGAAAGTTATGTCCGCAGTTGCATCTATTGTGCTTGTACTGACAAGTCTCTTGTGATGCAGGAAACACAGATTAGCCCTGTGGTATTGCCCAAACGTCCACGGGAAAGTAATAATCCTATATTACTCAATTACACACTGTTAAGACACATTTGTGAATTGTCCCCGTAACATCTAAAATGGCACTATTCAATGAACATTCAAATAAAATGTGGACAAATAAAAATGACTATATTCTTTGCAGTTTTACTAATAGGGTGTTGACCATTTTGGAGCCCAATCACAAGCACAGGTACAAGTAGAGTACACCCTCCCATACCAGTCCAATACATCTTTTTAGTTTGAGCCTAGGCAGCACATACGCTGTCTGCAAGACTGTTGTATCTCTCCTCGGTGGGCTTTTGACATGCCCATCATTGCCATTCATTATTTATTGTGCTATTCAGAAATGCTGACTTTTTATTGGTGTATTCGCTGTAATTGTCCCTCCTTTGGGTGCTTGGTTTCCTCCCAGGCGATTTCACTAAGTGAATCTTTTTGTTGGCCATTGCACCACGTTTACTTTTCCTCCTGTTAAAGTGCGTGATTGCCCCATCTCCAGTCTGGGTATCGCAGCCTCAGTCAAAACACAGTGTCCAGAAAAGCACCGAAGGTTTTGTTTGTTCTTGTACCTCTGCTTGGGTATACTTAATTGATGTTTTGTAAGCCACCTTTCACTTCCTGATCGTGTTTTACCACTGCTGTTATTCGTTACGGTTTTCCACAAAAATAAAAATAACTTACCACTGCTCTTACTATTAGTTACGGCTTTTTTTTTTTTTAACGCCACTGCTGTTTTTAAGTTCCGGCTTTAAAAATCACACAACACACTTATTTGTGTGAATTACAACTAGAACATGCTTATCTTGCAAGTTATGTTCGTTAGAAAAAAATATATATTCCTAATTTTAAGTTTCACAGATCAGGCACATTGTATTAGAAAGGGGACTGCAGCCTTTTATAATAGCAAATAAGAAAGCATACTTTTATTGACTTATATTTAGTTTTATGGGTCGTGGTGTAGGCTTTTAACTATTTTTTAAAAAACTTTTTTATATAGCCCAAACTTGACCTGAAGGTATCAGAGTGCTTTACATGAGCACCAGTTGTGTTTCAGATGGACACGTTCATTTTGGTCTGGCACTGAGAGATTAAGTGATTTGCCCAGAATCACAGGATGTTCAGTGTCCCTGCCGAGACTCGATCCCAGTTCCCCAGCTTCGAGGTCGACTGCTCCAGCCGTTTGGTCACATCCTCTCTATTAGCAACAACAAAGCCCTTAGCTTGAGAGATTTAAGGGTTACAAACAAATCCCTCTATGGACACAGTGTTTAGAAAGGCACAGAATATTTTGTTGCTTTTTGTACCTATGCTCTGGTATACTTAATTAATGTTTCACAAGTCACCTTGCACTCCACGGATTGGGTTTCACCACTGCTGGTGTTAGTTACGGCTTTAAATAAACAAGCTTATTTCTGTGATTTGCAACTAGAATGCATTCTCTCTCTTTGTTCACTATGCCACTCAGATAACACTCCATGTGTTTTTTATAAAAAAAAAAACACAAAGGACTTATCAGGTTTACTGGCTTAAACCTGCTTGTTTCAGTCTCCATCGTTACAACAATGCATATTTTTCTATAAATGCCTTTGGTGTCGTTGAGCACAGTCCCTCACGGTTGTAACTCGTGTGCAATTGTACTTTTAGAAACACACAAAATACTTTCTAGCAATTAGGGGGTCTGGACAGGTTCTTTCACTTCCTTCTTGCCTCGCTCTCTCTCAAGCCCTATCTCGCTCTCGCTCTAAATCTCTCTCTTTTCTCTCAGTGACTTCTGTCTCTATGTTCACTTAGCCTTTCACTTATTTCTCCAAGTATCTTTCACTATCTCTCTATCCCATCACTTTCTTTATCTCTTTCTTATACGTTATGTCACTCTTTTTGTCAGTCTTACTGTTTTCCTCCTTTTTCTTTCTATTCTCTATGCCTCTTAGTTCTCTTTTCAAATATCTGTCTCAATTACTTTGCCCTCTCTCACTCTTTCTTTATCTTCATACTTTGTCTCTTTCTCTTCACTTTACGTCTCCAATTGCAATTATATTTCCAATTTTTTTGCTCTTTTTATCCCATCTCGCTCTATATTTCCTCTATTTATACTACACATCACTCTGTTCACTTTATATTTCTGTTCACTCGTCTCTGTTGGTATTTAGCCTGTTTCTCAGTGACCTCCATGCATTATTATCGGTATCCATTATAATTAACTACTTCTTTGTGCCTGCGGCCCCTCAGCCCTCCGCGCTATGCCCCTTTCTCACTATAACCCTATAGCTCCATATCCCTATGTTATGTTATTGATATATCTGAAAGAAACACGCTAGTTAGATTCCTTACCTTAGGACAGAGGTCTTCAAACTTTCTGATGCCGGGACCCCCTTGTCAAAAACGTTTAGGCGCAAGGACCCCCTCCTGACGAAAATCTCTCGAACTTGAGCCTCCTTATTATTGTTAACTACCGACAACCATAAACGCCTCTAATTCCCACAGCAAATCACTTATACATTGGGGAAAAAAATTAAACCGTATTTAGCAAACCGAAGATCAGTCGCTGGGGGCGTGGTCAAAGGTGTGGCTAAAAATAAAGGGCCTAATTTATGAGGTGCTGACGTAGGGCAGCGCCGCAAGTCTTCTTGCAGCGCTGCCCTACGCCAATGTGAAAGGGCAGGAATGCACCTAATTTATGAAATTTGCCCCTATGTTGGCACACAAATTGCTGCCTAGCGCCAACATGGGCTGGATGGTTCTTGTGCAACCTTCCTGCATGAAAACAATCCTGAGAGGGGTTTCCTCTTTCCATGTGTGCTGCAGAATGCAGCACACATGGAAAGAGGAAAAAACGAGGAGAAATGAAAACATTTCCCCTTGTTACGCCTACTGTGGGGAGGCGTAAGGTTTGGCGCTGCCCCCAGGTTTACATGGTTTTGTAAATCTGGGGCAGTGTCAAAATCCATGGGTGTTGTGTGGGAACACCCAATGCAACTCCTATGGAATGCCTACTTGACATAGAGTAAGGCAACGCAGCGACTTGCGCTGTTTTGTCTTACTCCATATCTATGAGGCCATGCAAAGCCACGCAGGGTGACTTTGCCTCACCTCTTAGATATGATTGAGATGCTTGTGCCACCGAAGCTCAAAAAATTGACACTTCAGTGGCGAAGCCTCTCATAAATCAGTCCTAAAATGTTATGTTCCTTTTTAGGTCTTTCACCATCAGGTAGCTACATATAAAATAATGGGTAGCTTAAAAGAAAAATAAATGTATTGTTGTTACTCAGTGGGAAATGCACTATACAGTACATTATATAACCTCTATTATTTAATGCACTGCATAGGTCTGTGTGTAACCAGAGAGCCACAGAATTAAAATTGGTTGGTGCAGTGAAAAATAGTGACTTGGGTATTTTTAGTGCTTTGAGGTCACAGCCTGTGAATGTGCAAGTCATTATTTTATACTTGCTTCCAAAATGTAGATTAGTGTAATATCAGACTGTAAGTAATGCATTTATTTTTGCGTAACTGTCCCTTTCAGCACCTTTTCAGGGGTACTAAGTGCTGTGTAAATTCAGTTATCATTAAAAGCACACACTTCACAGCCCAGTTGCTAACCACCACACAAAAAAACACATCTTTGCCATCACAATGCTTGAAGTGATTCGAGCAATTAAAGCCAGAACCACTCCCAAGCATCCTTTACATTTGCAGATGGACTCCTAGGGTCCATTTGCACTTCATTCAGGCAAGCAGGCACCCTGGCACGAAGGCGTGTTTGAAGGATTGTTTCACCTGTCTGCTGGGCCTCTTAGTTTTAAAGCACATGAGACTCAATTCATGTCAGCTGAAGCATTTTAACTAGCGCGGTTGTGTTTGTCCAAAGCATGTTTTGCATTCCAGGCAGAAGTTAGGCCTGGAAATACGCGACCCCCTTCCCAGGACTCCAGGCCCCCCCTGGGGGTCGCGCCCCACAGATTGAAGACCTCTGCCTTAGGATATCCCAGGCATCAGGCTGGATCCGGAAAGATTTTTTGTAAGCAATACCCTTGCGCGTCACTAGGCGTCGTCTGCGGCTCCGCGTCCATCGTCGGCGTCGCGATCGCCGGGATGACGTCGTCGGAGTACTTAGACATCGCCCTCGCGCGCTGATGTCAGTTCTTCTTTTTTCCGCGCCAGTAAGTGCAGATCCGGGAAGAGCATACCCTTTAGTCACTTTTTGACTAAACTTTTTGGACTTTTTTGGTTCATCTTTTGAGTCGACCTCGACTCCTGGTGCCGGTAGGGATGCCCGGTTTCAAGCCGTGCGGCGCCTGTAATCGGCTGATGTCAGTTACGGATCACCACCGTCGGTGTCTCTACTGCCTTGGGGTCGACCATGATGCCCAGTGGTGCCCCAACTGCTGGGCCTTGACCTCGAAGGCTAGGCGGGAGCGGTCCCGCAAGCTCCTTGAGCTCCGGCAGTCGGCTCTGTGCCACTCGAGGTCCCGGTCGAGGAGGAGGTCGAGGGACTGGTCACGGAGCCGAAGTCATCACCGCTCGTCGGGTTCGAAGTCCTCGCATTCAGGTAAGTCGAGGCACAGTAAGAAGTCGAAGAGGTGACAACGTTCTTCTGACTCCCCTCGCCGGTCGCGCAATCGGCTGAGGGTTCGGGTGGCACCACCCGCGCGGCTCCAAAGGAGTCGCATCCGGCCCCATACCCTCCGGTCCCTGGGCCTACCACGACTCCGGACGAGGTTCGAGACTTCCTTGTGGCCATGAGGAGTCTCGCTCCGCCATCGCGGCCTGTCGGCGTGCCTTCGGGCCCCGTGGGTCCAGGCCTGGATCCCGGTCGACGCCGGTTAACCTTACGACCCTCCGCTGGTGCCGACCCCTATGGTGCCACCCCCGGTGCCGTCTTTGGACGACGTCATCCCCAGTTTTAGCCCCGGTCCGGGTCCGGCGTTGGAGCGGCGCCGCCCGGCGCCGTCTCCGGCGCTGATGGATGAGCAATTCATCTACCTCCCGGCTCCGTCCTTTCAACCTGTCTACCAGGAGTCAGATGACGGGGATGACTGGGAGGGGTCTGAGGACCCTCTGGCATAGCAGTGCCAATTTAATCAGGACTGGGCAGAAGAGCTGGGGGATGCCAGTGGTCTCGATACTTCACCTGACACTGGCTTCATCTCTCCTCCCTCCGTGGCTACGGAGGAGGGTGCAACCTATTCTATGGTGCTGCTCAGGGCTGCCGAAGCCCTTCACCTGGAGCTCCCTGCAGCGGCTGTGAGGACTAACCTCCTCACTGAGGTGCTTCAACTACCAGTAAGCTCTTCGGAGCCTCTACTGCAGTTCAATGAAGCACTCACTGACGTTCTGATGGGCACCTGGTCCAAGCCCGCCACAGTCACTCCTTTGGACCAGAACGTGGCCCGGCGCCACCGCCCTGCTCCAGGCGACCCCAGCTTTCTGTGAGTGCACCCCACCCCTGAGAGCCTGGTTATCCAGGCCTCTACGTCCCAGATCGCCTTCCCGTCCGCTCCTCAGGATCGGGAATCCAAAAGGTTGAAACAGTTTGGGAAGAAGCTGTTTTTCCTCCCTCAGTTTGGGGTTGTGGTCCATTAATACCGCGTGCCTTTTGGACCGTTACACCCACTCCTTGTGGGATACGGTGGCGGACGTGCTGCCCCAGTGTCCGGAGGAGGCCCGGACACGGCTCGCACAGGCTCTAGCTGAGGGGCGGGATGCAGCACCGTACTCAATTCGATGTGGGCTTGACACCACGGACTCGCTAGGTAGGGCGATTGCGACGACGGTGGCGATTCGTCCCCACGCCTGGCTGAGATCCACGAATTTCTCCGGGGATGTCCAGAGTACCCTCATGGACATGCCCTTCAATGGCCGTCGCCTTTTTGGCGACAAAGCGGATAGTGCGATGGAGCGCTTTAAGGACTTCAGGGCTACGGCCAAGTCCTTGGGCCTCTCGGCCCGCGCCTGCAAACTTCTGCATTTCGCCACTTTCGTGGCCAAGGAAGGGGCGCCCCCACACGTCCGTCTAGCCACAGGCCACAGAACCAGCCTTAACGTGGTCGCGGACGTGGATTCCGCCGAGGCGGAGCAGGGGGACAGTGAGCCGGTCGGCCCACATCTGCCCCCGCAGCATCTGCCTCAAAGCCTTCCTAGTCCGACCTTTCAGGCCCATTCCATGCCAGTGGGAGGCAGAGTTCACCACCACCTGCTCCACTGGCGTACCATCACGTCGTACAGGTGGGTGCTGCAAATCGTCCGAAGGGGCCACTCCCTCCCCTTTGAGGCGACCCCTCCAGCCATGCCACCGCAGTACCACCGCATGTCGGGGGATCACTTGCAACTTCTGCAGGAGGAAGTTACGGCCCTCTTGGCCAATGGGGCCATCGAGCGCGTTCCGGGCCCAGAAGTAGGTCGGGTTGTTACTCCCACTACCTTCTGGTTCCCAAGAAGGGCAAAGGGGGCCTACGCCCTATCTTGGACCTCAGGAGCGTCAACGCCTTCCTCTGGAAGGAGAAGTTCAAGATGCTCACCTTAGCTCAGGTTCTGGCTGCCCTAGACACTAGAGACTGGACGGTAGCGTTGGACTTGCAGGACTCTATATTTCCACATCCCCGTCCTGCCGGCCCACCGGCGTTACCTGCGGTTCACGGTACGCCACGAGCACTTTCAGTTTACCGTGCTCCCTTTCGGCCTCACCAGTGCCCCTCGGGTGTTCACGAAAGTGATGACGGGGTTCACAGCTCATCTGTGCAGATTAGGGGTTCCAGTCTTCCCCTATCTCGACGACTGGTTGTTGAAGGCGGGCTCGCCCCAGGCAGATGTCTCCCACCTCCAGACTACGGCCGACCTCCTACATTTGCTGGGGTTCTCCATCAATGTGCCGAAGTCGCATCTGAGTCCCTCCCAGAAGCTTCTTTTCATTGGAGCGGTTCTGGCCTCAACGCTGTTTCGGGTCTATCCTCCAGAACAGCGGGTTCAGGATATTCAGGCTCTGATTCTGATCTTTCAGCCTTTATCCCGAGTTTCGGTCAGGTTGGTGCTGCGGCTGCTGGGTCTAATGACCTCCTGCATCCTGCTGGTACACCACGCCAGGTGGCGGATGCGGGCTCTGCAGTGGGACCTGCAGTTCCAGTGGGCTCAACATCGGGGCAACCTGTCCGACCACGTCCTGATCTCGGAGGGCACTGCAAGACAGTTGCAGTGGTGGCTCACGGACAACGATTGGGTCAGTAGCAGATCCCTCTCCCTACCCCAACCGGAACATGTAGTGGTGACGGATGCGTCCCTCCTGGGATGGGGGGGCTGTGAGAAGTTGGCCTGATATGTAGTGCTCACTATTCTAGTGATCACTGTGTATCATTCCAAACGACCCTTATTGATGATTGGTTGTAAGTCAACCTTATAGACCAGCTATCCTAGTAGCGTGGATATGAGCAGTCTTAGGCTAAACTCTAGAGGGCGTGTTAAGCCAGCTGTTTACCATCACATATACCCCTTGAACACCAAGTGAAAGGACACCACACAAGTTGTTATGAAAATAAAAGGATATTTATTTATAACAAGACTACCCTGGCTCTTTATGAGTCAGGGAGCTAAGCACACTACAAAACTCTTAGGAGAATACTTCAGTTGCACAATTTACACAAACGCCCGAGGGGCACGAGAAACCATCTACACTAACAGTGAAATGCGAATGGTTAGAGTCTGGAGGTACTGATTCCGGAGTATTCCGATCAGTGGGACTAAACGAAAAAGGAACTGGACACTTGTAGAGCGAACCTGCGATGGAGCACCGAAATGCTCGAGTTACCTAGCCCAGAGGCTGCGGCTGCGTGAAGTTCGGCAAGATGTCGGGAGTCCTCGTTGTAGTCTCAGGAGCCTGAAAGAAGAAGTTGCTGGCAGGCGACCAGTGACGATGTTCAGCAAGATCCAAGCCTGGATCGGTGATGAAGGAAACCTGAAAGCAGAGGGGACTCAGTTCTCAACCGCTAGCCAGCGATCGTGTGGGTACCAGGAGGGTACCGGCTGAAGTCACCTCGACCAGGTGAGTGGATGACGTCGGACTCGGCTGTTCCTCGGACCAGGAGGCGCGGCGGCGACCAGGATGGAGGGCGAGCTGTCCCACGAAGGTGTCTGCTGTCGATGATGCTGGGCCCAGGAGTGGGGCAGCGGATCTTGGCAGTGGCAACCCAAGCGGGGGAGTCACGATGGCGTCGGGAGTGGACCAGGAGGGTCCGTGGTACTCCTCTGTTGAAGGGGAGCAAGAGCCAGTCTGGAGCAACCAGACCGGTGATGAAAATCTGGGTGCGTCGTGAAGAGGGCCACAAGCCGGTCAGCAAGTGGTCGGACAACGCGGTGAACAGCAAGGAGCGGAAGGGCCCCCACGCAGATCTCGTGGATGCTGGGGAGGCAGACTTCGATGCTGGAGCTGCTCAGGGTTAGGGCTTCTCAAACCCTAGGTGCACTCACTCGAGGGTCCCTCGGTGGGCGTGCTAGATAAGCGTCGTGCAGGTTCTGAAGATAGCCGGTCCCGCAGGTCTCGTCACACCTACGACTCTCAGCTGGGCTGATGAGGTAGGTAAAAGGTCAGAGATGGCAGGGAACTCGGGTCTCGTCGAGCTGGGCAGTCTTGATCCGTAGGAGAGACTTACAGCAAACCGCAAGCGCTTAGGTGGTGCCTGCTGGTGCAGGGTGGCTACTCCTTAGCCACAAGGGAGAGTCTTCAGAAATAGTCAAGAGTTCCTTTCGTGGAAAGTAGTTCAAGATTCAGTATTATCCGATTATCCAATTTGGGAAGGGGACTCGCTCCTACCTTTATTCTAAGAAAAGGGGCTGACCCGTGACTAGGTCCTACCTATGGGTGGAGCCAGGAGGGGGGTGGTTACACCCCTCTCCTTTGTCCGGCTTCGCCCCAGCTCAGGGGCTGGTGTGCCTCCGAAACTGGTTTGAGCCGGGCTATGCACAGTGAGCACCGGGGTGCCACTGGCAATCACCTTCCTTTCAGCCCTGCCTACCTGGGATACACAAACCCTGTCTGGGATGGTGCCAACACCGCCCTCGACAGGAAACCCTTTGTCCAAGCTCCCCTCGCTGGAAGGTCTCCCAGCAGCAGGAGGTCAGACTTGTGTCTGGTGGCAGCATCCATTTTGTGATGCTGAGGCTTGAGTCAACTTTAACCGGGGTTCAAGGTTACTTCCATGTCGTGCCCCTCTAAAAGGGGGGAATGCTAACCCCGTCGCGAGGGGTTCGTATTCCAATTCGTATGACACCTTACTCGACATGTGTAGGTGATGCGATGCCAAAGTTAGCAAATAACCGCGAGGATTATAATGCATTTAAAAGTAGTTGGCCCGCGTCACCATGGAACGGCTATTAGGACTTGGTTCCGCAAGCCGTCGACGGGCTAAGCTCGCGCCAGAGCACCGTCCCACATGATTCCCTGCACTCTGCCTTCAGGATTGATAAGGCCTGCCATAGGAGTGACTGATAGGAATCCATTTGTCCATGTTAGGGTTAGGTGTAGGAATACTACACCTACAGCAACGGGTGACTACACCACGTTGCCCCAGCTGTCGTGCAGCCAGTTGTGTCAGATTTGGGCGGCCATTCCAGGGGTGGCATAATACATGCTGCAGCCCCTGGTAGGCCCTGGGTACACCGATGCCCTGGATACCTGTGGTATGCTGAGACAGGGACTGACAAGGCGGCCCAGTTCCAATTGGTGGATGCACCTAATGTACATGTGTTTAATTTCGAGAGAGAACAGCTAGGCTGTGGGTCTGATTGGCAGGCCCACAGCCGGAGAAAGTCATAAACCAATGAAGCAAAAGCAAAAAATCTGGGTGATCATAGGATTGCAGACCCTACTCTCCTACATGACCCCCCCCCCAAACTTTGGGACAATAAGCTAACCTTGACCAGGTGAGTCTTCTTGCTCTAAGTGGAAATACCTGGAGAGCCCATCTGCATTGCCATGATCAGTGCCAGGTCTATTCTCCACTGTGAAGTCCATCCCCTGTAGGGAAATGGACCACCTAAGTAGTTTGGGGTTTTCACCCTTCATTTGATTTAGCCACAAGAGGGGCTTATGGTCGGTCTGAATCTTGAAGTGAGTGCCAAACAAGTATGGCCTCAACTTCTTCAGGGCCCCAACCACAGCAAAGGCCTCCCTCTCAATGGCTGACCAATTCTTCTCTCTAGGGGTCAGCCTCCTGCTAATAAAAGCTATGGGCTGGTCATGACCATCAAAATTCAGTTGAGATAGAACAGCTCCCACACCCAGTTCCGAAGCGTCTGTTTGGACAATGAATGGTTTGGAGTAGTCTGGACTCTTTAGGATAGGTGCTGTGCACATGGCCTGCTTTAGGTCATCGAATGCCTTCTGACAGCTTGCTGTCCACTGAACTTTTTTTGGCATCTTTTTACTTGTCAGGTCGTTTAGCGGGGTCACAATGGATCCATAATTTCTGACAAATTTCCGGTAATAACCAGTCAGGCCCAAGAAAGCTCGAACCTGAGTCTGGGTGGTTGGAGGAGCCCAGTCCTGGATGGCCTGTATTTTGCTCTCCAATGGTTGAACCTGGCCTCCACCTACAAGGTGGCCCAGGTATACAACCGGTGTCTGCCCTATCTGGCACTTGGTGGCCTTGATAGTGAGGCCTGCCTTTTGCAGGGCCTCTAACACTTTCCTCAGGTGGACCAGGTGATCCTCCCAGGTGGAGCTAAAGACAGCGATATCGTCCAGATACGCCGCACAGAAGTCGTCCAGCCCAGTGAGAACTCGATTCACCAGCCTTTGGAAGGTGGCAGGTGCATTTTTCAAACCAAAGGGCATTACCACGAACTGATAATGCCCACCCGGGGTAGAAAATGCTGTTTTGGGCTTGGCCTCCTCAGCTAACCTGATTTGCCAATACCCAGCTGTCAGGTCAAACGTACTTAAGTAGTTGGCCGAGGCCAACCGGTCGATAAGTTCGTCTGCTCTTGGTATCGGGTGGGCGTCAGTCTTAGTGACTGCATTGAGACCTCTGTAGTCCACGCAAAACCTCATCTCTTTCTTACCGCCCTGGGTGTGAGGTTTCGGCACGAGCACTACGGGACTAGCCCAGGGGCTGTCCGAGGGTTCAATGACTCCCAGCTCCAACATTTTCTGCACCTCTGTCTTGATGCAGTCTCTGACATGACCAGGTTGCCGATAGATTTTACTCTTTACGGGCAGACTGTCCCCAGTGTCGACCTCATGGGTACACCACTTGGTCTGACTGGGTGTCAGAGAGAACATATGTCGAAAGGATTGAAGAACCTGTTTACAATCCTTTTGTTGATGTCCAGAGAGGCTGCCACAAAAGACAACACCATCTACTGACCCATCGTCAGGGTTCTGAGAGAGCAGGTCCGGGAGAGGGTCACTCTCCTCCTCCTGTCCCTCGTCTGTGGCCATGAGCAAGCCCATGCCCTCCCTGTCGACATATGCCTTGAGCCTGTTTACATGGAGAACCCTGTGGGGGCTCCGGGGAGTTCCCAGGTCTACCAAGTAGGTGACCTCTCCCTTTTGCTCAATGATCGTGTGGGGCCCAGACCATTTGTCTTTGAGTGCTGCCGGGGCCACTGGCTCCAGCACCCACACCTTCTGTCCAGGCTGGTACACAGTCAGGACAGCCTTTTGGTCGTGCCAAGCTTTCTGTAATTCTTGGCTCGCCTCAAGGTTTTTAGATGCCTTTTCCATGTACTCTGCCATCCGCGAGCAGAGACCGAGCACATAGTCCACAATGTTTGATGCCGGCTTTCTGAGAGGTCTCTCCCATCCTTCCTTTATCAAACAAAGGGGTCCTCTTACAGGATGTCCGAACAGAAGCTCAAAAGGGCTGTAGCCAACCCCCTTCTGCGGGACTTCTCTGTAGGCGAACAAGAGGCAGGGTATCAGGACATCCCATCTCCGCCGAAGCTTTTCAGGTAGTCCGTGAATCATCCCTTTTAGGGTCCTGTTGAATCTCTCAACAAGCCCATTGCATTGTGGGTGATAGGGTGTGGTGAACTTGTAGTTGACACCACACTCCTTCCACATAGCAGTCAGATATCCCGACATGAAGTTTGCACCTCTGTCTGAGACGACCTCCTTAGGGAAGCCCACTCTGGAGAACACTCCAAGTAGGGCCCGTGCCACCAGAGGTGCTGTAGTGGTCCTAAGTGGAATAGCTTCAGGATACCTGGTGGCGTGGTCCACCACCACCAGTATAAACTTGTGCCCTGATGCTGTCTGGGGTTCCATTGGTCCGACAATGTCGATCCCCACTCGTTCAAAGGGTACCCCCACCACCGGTAGTGGTATGAGGGGGGCCTTTGTCGTGCCACCTGACTTACCACTGGCTTGGCAAGTGACACAGGAGCGGCAAAACTCCTTCGTATCTTCGGACATGCGGGGCCAGTGAAAGTGTGGAACAATTCTGTCCCAAGTCTTATTCTGGCCTAAGTGACCTGCAAGGGGAATCTCGTGGGCCAAGGTAAGAAGGAAACCTCTCAGAGACAAGGGGATGACCAGCCTCCTGGTCGCGCCAGGTTTGGGGTCTCTTGCCTCGGAGTACAGGAGTCCATCGTCCCAGTACACTTTGTGGGTACCTGAGGCGTTCCCTGCAGCCTCAGCAGCAGCCTGCTGTCTGAGGGGTTCAAGTGAGGGGCAGTCTAACTGTGCCTTCCCCAGGTCTTCCCTGGAGGGACCCCCTGAGCCCAGAAACTCAACCTGACCAGGTTCAAGCTCTTGCGGCTCAGTTTCCCTCAGTTCTTTAAGGTCAGCCTCCTCGGAGACTTGATCCACGACCTGGGGCAAGGGGGAAGGCGAAGCCTTACCCTTATTGCTCCTCTTCTTGGAAGGTGTCTGGTCCGTTCTTCCAGGATCCAGCACCTGTTCAGTGGGGCATCTTTTGGCCTGTGACCTGGTCACATCAAGGACATGTGCTGGCAAGCCTAACATCTCCATGTGAGTCCTCTGCTCCACTTCTGACCATTGTGACGTTTCCAAATCATTGCCCAACAGACATTCTACGGGGAGGTCTGAACTAACCACAACCTTTTTCGGGCCACTTACCCCTCCCCAGGAGAAATCAACAACTGCCATACTGTGATTGGTAGTGACGTGGCTGGCATTGGTCACTAGGTAACTGGTACCTAGCATGATCTGTCCAGGGTCCACAAAGTTAGGCGTCACCATGGTGACACTGGCACAAGTGTCCCTGTAGGCCTGAGCCACTTTTCCATTAATCAAAGGTGTCTGTCTGTATTTGCCCAAAGTATTGGGACTGGCATCAGGGGACATATCCATATCCCCTGTACAGACAAGGACGGCCTGAGTGAGCGTGCCGACTAAGTCGTCACTCTCCTCGGTTCCCAAGGTTAACCCAACTAATGCCTTGGGAGGCGCACTACCACTGCTGACTGTACTAGGGGGTGCAGGTGCCTTAGGGGCTGCAGTGGTAGGAGTTTGCCCTCCTTTCTTGGTGCACTCACTAAACCAGTGAGTCTTACTTTTACAGTATTGGCACCACCTTTTTGACTGGCCTTCTTGAGTCTTCTTCTTCTGTGAAGCCTGACCCCCACCCTCTTTGGTTTGTTGGGGACCTGTCGAAGACTTCTGGTCACTTTGTTCATTCTTGTTACTACCCTTCTGGTCTGCTTTCTTCTGACCACCCTGGTTCTGATTCTGGTTCTGCTTGACCCTTGTTCTGACCCATCTGTCTGCCTTCTTTCCCAATTCTTGGGGAGAGGTCAGATCCGAGTCGACAAGGTGCTGATGCAACAATTGGTTCTGACAGTTGTTTAAAATCTGTTCTCGCATGATAAGATTGTACAACCCTGTGTAATCAGTAACCTTGCTACCCAGCAACCAGCCTTCCAAAGCCTTAGTGGCACAATCGACAAAGTCAGCCCAATCCTGAGACTGAATTTTCTGGGTGTCCCGGAACAGCACCCGGTACTGTTCCGTGGTTAAGCCGAACCCATCAATCAGTGTGTTCTTCAGGACTTGGTAGTTGTTAGCATCCTCAGCTCTTGTAGTGAGGAGCTTGTCCCTTCCTTTACCTTCAAAGGAAAGCCACAGTATAGCTGCCCACTGACTTGGGGGGACGCACTGGACAGTGCAGGCCCTCTCCAAGGCAGTTATCCACTTGTGGATGTCGTCCCCTTGTTTAAAGGGGGGCACTATTTTACTCAGGTGTCTAGTGTCTATACCCCTGTCTTTCTCTCTATTGAGAATGCTGCCACCAGTGGGATCTAACCCACTTAATTTCTGCTCTCGGGCCAGGGCAAGTCTTTCTTTGGCGAGGGCAAGTTCTTCCCGCTCGATCCTCAGATTGACTTCCCGCATCTTCGCTTCATGCTCCCTTCTCTGAGGGGACGTCATTCCTCTCTGAGAAGATGTCTGAGAGACATGTGTATGAACCGATCTGCCAGAGCCTCTGGAGAGAGACCTAGCTCGTCCGTTCCCAAGGTTAGGCCTGCTTGAGCGTGGGCCCGGGGCTCCCCCAGTTCCATTCTCATGCCTGCTTAAGTTGGTCCTTGTAAGCCTGCCGACTACCACTGGACCTTTGTCTGCCTCGTCTCCTGATAACTCGTCCTCGTCCTCCTCCTCTGTGTGGAGGTCGAGGTCTGGGTCACCGAGGGTTCCCTCTAAGGGAGGCATGTTCCCATCAGCACTGGGGGGACCTGTGTTAGAGGACCTCCTAGCATCATACGCCTCTAAGAGACCTATCAGTATTGCGATGGTAGGGTTAGAACCCTGGTTTAGCTTCCGGGAGGCACACAGTTGTCTCATCTCCTTGAAGCTAAGAGTTGCATATCGTGACACGACCTGTGGAGGGTCACTGACCACTAAGGGAGTCCCTGCAGACTCTCCGTGGACCGACATGCTTTTCTAGTGAGGTGTAAGTGTTGCACCTACCTACACTATGGGTTTACCTACTGATCCCTTGCTAAGAGTTGTAGTCAGGGTGTGCTAAGCCCTGTTACACTACAACAGCCGGTTCAGTAGATCTCGGAGTATTCTAAGTTAAGTTATATGTACCTGGGTACTTATGTGATCTTTCACTTCGATATTCTTAGGATACGTGTGTGGTAAAACAACAGCAAGCTCAAATCCCAACCGCTGCTCACCAATGTGAGAAGTTGGCCTGATATGTAGTGCTCACTATTCTAGTGATCACTGTGTATCATTCCAAACGACCCTTATTGATGATTGGTTGTAAGTCAACCTTGTAGACCAGCTATCCTAGTAGTGTGGATACGAGCAGTCTTAGGCTAAACTCTAGAGGGCGTGTTAAGCCAGCTGTTTACCATCACATATACCCCTTGAACACCAAGTGAAAGGACACCACACAAGTTGTTATGAAAATAAAAGGATATTTATTTATAACAAGACTACCCTGGCTCTTTATGAGTCAGGGAGCTAAGCACACTACAAAACTCTTAGGAGAATACTTCAGTTGCACAATTTACACAAACGCCCGAGGGGCACGAGAAACCATCTACACTAACAGTGAAATGCGAATGGTTAGAGTCTGGAGGTACTGATTCCGGAGTATTCCGATCAGTGGGACTAAACGAAAAAGGAACTGGACACTTGTAGAGCGAACCTGCGATGGAGCACCGAAATGCTCGAGTTACCTAGCCCAGAGGCTGCGGCTGCGTGAAGTTCGGCAAGATGTCGGGAGTCCTCGTTGTAGTCTCAGGAGCCTGAAAGAAGAAGTTGCTGGCAGGCGACCAGTGACGATGTTCAGCAAGATCCAAGCCTGGATCGGTGATGAAGGAAACCTGAAAGCAGAGGGGACTCAGTTCTCAACCGCTAGCCAGCGATCGTGTGGGTACCAGGAGGGTACCGGCTGAAGTCACCTCGACCAGGTGAGTGGATGACGTCGGACTCGGCTGTTCCTCGGACCAGGAGGCGCGGCGGCAACCAGGATGGAGGGCGAGCTGTCCCACGAAGGTGTCTGCTGTCGATGATGCTGGGCCCAGGAGTGGGGCAGCGGATCTTGGCAGTGGCAACCCAAGCGGGGGAGTCACGATGGCGTCGGGAGTGGACCAGGAGGGTCCGTGGTACTCCTCTGTTGAAGGGGAGCAAGAGCCAGTCTGGAGCAACCAGACCGGTGATGAAAATCTGGGTGCGTCGTGAAGAGGGCCACA
The DNA here is from genome assembly GCF_964204655.1 of Triturus cristatus. Classification (NCBI taxonomy): domain Eukaryota; kingdom Metazoa; phylum Chordata; class Amphibia; order Caudata; family Salamandridae; genus Triturus; species Triturus cristatus. The sequence goes on from NC_140587.1 coordinate 285,957,609, forward strand.
AGCCGGTCGGCAAGTGGTCGGACAACGCGGTGAACAGCAAGGAGCGGAAGGGCCCCCACGCAGATCTCGTGGATGCTGGGGAGGCAGACTTCGATGCTGGAGCTGCTCAGGGTTAGGGCTTCTCAAACCCTAGGTGCACTCACTCGAGGGTCCCTCGGTGGGCGTGCTAGATAAGCGTCGTGCAGGTTCTGAAGATAGCCGGTCCCGCAGGTCTCGTCACACCTACGACTCTCAGCTGGGCTGATGAGGTAGGTAAAAGGTCAGAGATGGCAGGGAACTCGGGTCTCGTCGAGCTGGGCAGTCTTGATCCGTAGGAGAGACTTACAGCAAACCGCAAGCGCTTAGGTGGTGCCTGCTGGGGCAGGGTGGTTACTCCTTAGCCACAAGGGAGAGTCTTCAGAAATAGTCAAGAGTTCCTTTCGTGGAAAGTAGTTCAAGATTCAGAAATATCCGATTATCCAATTTGGGAAGGGGACTCGCTCCTACCTTTATTCTAAGAAAAGGGGCTGGCCCGTGACTAGGTCCTACCTATGGGTGGAGCCAGGAGGGGGGTGGTTACACCCCTCTCCTTTGTCCGGCTTCGCCCCAGCTCAGGGGCTGGTGTGCCCCCGAAACTGGTTTGAGCCGGGCTATGCACAGTGAGCACCGGGGTGCCACTGGCAATCACCTTCCTTTCAGCCCTGCCTACCTGGGATACACAAACCCTGTCTGGGATAGTGCCAACACCGCCCTCGACAGGAAACCCTTTGTCCAAGCTCCCCTCGCTGGAAGGTCTCCCAGCAGCAGGAGGTCAGACTTGTGTCTGGTGGCAGCATCCATTTTGTGATGCTGAGGCTTGAGTCAACTTTAACCGGGGTTCAAGGTTACTTCCATGTCGTGCCCCTCTAAAAGGGGGGAATGCTAACCCCGTCGCCAGAACTGGCGAGGGGTTCGTATTCCAATTCGTATGACACCTTACTCGACATGTGTAGGTGATGCGATGCCAAAGTTAGCAAATAACCGCGAGGATTATAATGCATTTAAAAGTAGTTGGCCCGCGTCACCATGGAACGGCTATTAGGACTTGGTTCCGCAAGCCGTCGACGGGCTCAGCTCGCGCCAGAGCACCGTCCCACATGATTCCCTGCACTCTGCCTTCAGGATTGATAAGGCCTGCCATAGGAGTGACTGATAGGAATCCATGTGTCCATGTTAGGGTTAGGTGTAGGAATACTACACCTACAGCAACGGGTGACTACACCACGTTGCCCCAGCTGTCGTGCAGCCAGTTGTGTCAGATTTGGGCGGCCATTCCAGGGGTGGCATAATACGTGCTGCAGCCCCTGGTAGGCCCTGGGTACACCGATGCCCTGGATACCTGTGGTATGCTGAGACAGGGACTGACAAGGCGGCCCAGTTCCAATTGGTGGATGCACCTAATGTACATGTGTTTAATTTCGAGAGAGAACAGCTAGGCTGTGGGTCTGATTGGCAGGCCCACAGCCGGGGAAAGTCATAAACCAATGAAGCAAAAGCAAAAAATCTGGGTGATCATAGGATTGCAGACCCTACTCTCCTACAGGGGCCACATGGGAGAGGGGGAGATCAGAGGCCTCTGGTCTCCGGCGGAGTCCCGGCTCCATATCAACCTATTGGAGCTGCGGCCAATCCGGCTTGCACTGAAGGCATTCCTTCCCTCTGTTTGGGGAAGTGTAGTGCAGTTGTTCACGGACAACACCACAGCCATGTGGTATTGCAACAAACAGGGCGGGATGGGGTCGTGGACCCTTTGTCAGGAGGCTCTGCGCCTCTGGACATGGCTGGAACATCAGGGCATCACCCTGGTGGTTCAACACCTGGCGGGCTCTCTGAACGCCAGGGTGGACAAACTCAGCCTCTGGTGCATGATGGATCACAAATGGCGTCTGAACTCGGGCGTGGCGCAAGGCCTCTTTCGGCAGTGGGGAGAGCCTTGGTTAGATCTATTCGCCACCGAAGAGAACGCGCAATGTCATCAGTTCTGCGCGTTGGAATTTCCAAGGCGGCACTCGCTCGGAGACGCTTTTCGTCGCGAGTGGAGTTGCGGTCTGTTGTACGCCTTTCCGCCTATACCACTTCTGCCCAGAGTGCTGAAGAAGATCAGGCGTGACCGGGCCCAAGTCATCCTTGTGGCTCCGGATTGGGCACGAAGATACTGGTATCCCGAGCTACTCAGTCTGTCAATCGATCCCCCGATTCGATTGCCTCTTCAGGAGGACCTTCTTTCGCAGCAGCAGGGGACGGTCCTCCACCCGAACCTGTCCAGCCTCCACCTCCATGCATGGAGATTGAGCGGCGACAGTTGATGCCATTTGACTTGCCTCCTGAAGTCTGTGATGTCATTCTGGCAGCCAGGCGTCCCTCCGCTAAAACGGTATACGCCTGCAGGTGGAACAAATTTGTGGCATGGTGCACAGCAAAGGCTGTGGATCCCCTTTCCGGCCCTCTTTCTGAAGTTCTCCTCTTTCTTCTTTCCCCGGCCCAGCAGGGCTCTGCTCTGAGCACCATCAAGGGATATCTTTCAGCTGTTTCTGCCTTCTTACGGCTTCCTGATCAGCCTTCTCTTTTCAAGTCCCCTGTTGTTTCTTGATTCTTTAAGGGCATTACTCACATGTTTCCTCCTGTCCCTTTCGTAATGCCTCAGTGGGACTTGAACCTGGTGTTAACCTATCTGATGTGCGCTCCTTTTGAGCCACTTCACAATTGTCTTCTTCGTCTTCTGACTCTTAAGACTGCTTTCCTGGTTGCTATCACCTCTGCCAGAAGAGTGAGTGAGCGCCAGGCTCTTTCTTCTAAACCTCCTTTCCTCTCTGTCCATCCGGACAAGGTTGTTCTCAGGACTCGTCCTTCCTTTCTCCCTAAGGTGGTTACTGCCTTTCACATCGGCCAGTCTGTTACGTTGCCCACCTTCTTTCCGCCTCCGCATCCCTCAAAAGAGGAAGAGAGGCTCCACCGACTGGACCCAAAACGTGCGCTCTCCTTCTGTCTGAACTGCAAGAAACAGTTACCGGGTGGACGACCAACTCTTCGTTGGCTACGTGGGCGCTAAGAAGGCGCGGGCATTGCACAAGCGGACCATCTCTCGGTGGGTCATTTTGTGCATTAAGGCCTGTTATTCCTTGGCTAAGAAGAAACCTCCTGTGGGGCTGAGGGCCCATTCCACTCGGGCCACAGCGGCTACTACTGCCCTGGGACGGGGAGTCCCTCTGCAGGACATTTGTCAGGCAGCAACGTAGGCCTCCTTGCACACGTTTGCTAAGCATTACTGCCTGGACAGCCAAGCCTGGATAGACGGCTTCTTTGGCCGTTCCGTTCTCCAGGACTTTCTGGTGTGATCTTGGTTCGCAGACCCACCACCGGAGTTGGTATTGCTGGGGTATCTATTTTAAGGTAAGGAATCTAACTAACGTGTTTCTTTCAGATGAACAAGTTACTTACCTTCGGTAACGATATACCTGTAAGAAACATTAGTTAGTTAGATTCCTTACCGCCCCACCCATCCTCCCCGTTTTGCGAACTGATGTCTAGGGTTAAGGTCATCCCTTTCAGGGCCCTAGATTCATGGCACCGGTGTCTGTTTCTTGCATGGCTCTGCGTTCCTGGCACGGAAAGCTATGTACAAGAACTCAAGACTCAGACTCAGGGCAGCGTCTAAGTACTGAGACGACGTCATCCCGGCGATCACGACACCGACGACGGACACGGAGCCGCAGACGACGCCTAGCGATGCGCAAGGGTATTGCTGACGAAAAATCTTTCCGGATCCAGCCTGACGCCTGGGGATATTCTAAGGTAAGGAATCCAACTAACTAATGTTTCTTACAGATATATTGTTACCGAAGGTAAGTAACTTGTTCTTACAGAGCGCTCGACTCACCCCCTAGGGAGTCTCTCGGTGCTCCGGAAAACTGCATAGATTCAGTTGAATGAGATTTACAAATTAAATAGCCATGTTTTCAGTAGTTTTTTGAATGCGGATAAATTGGCACAGGTGCAAAGGTTTAGTGGCAGCTTATTCCAGTGATGTGGGGCCAAGAAGGAAAAAGTGCGCCCTCCCCATACCTGACCGTACGGATGCGCCGGGGCGTTGTAGCAGTTGGTCACTGGATCTCAGATTCCAGGTAAGAATATATGGTTGCACCCTATTTTTTAAGTAATGAGGCCCTTATGCCAAAACAGGTTCCGGAAATAAAGTTCATGTTTTCTTTCATAGACAGATTTTCATCAATTAAAACCCCTACATTTTTTGGAGTGGGAGGGATGCCCAGATCCCTCGGCCACCAGTCGTCTGTCCAAAAGAAATGAGCTTTCCTAAAAAGCTGTATTTCTGTCTTGCCAGTGTTCATTTGAAGTTGATTAGTCATACAATCCGTGAATCTTAGTTTTGTAGATTCAGGATTGGGATCTGTGGTGATGACAAGCTGGGTGTCATTTGCATACGAGATGACCCCAAAGCCGCACTATCTTATAACGGTCGCTAAGGGGGCCATATAAATGTTGAAAAGAGTCGGGCTCAAAGGTGAGCGCTGTGGCATACTTTTGTCAAATACCATAGTTCTGGAATTAAACGAGTTCAACTGTATTGACTGGGTTTGACCGTCCATGAAGCTTTCCAAACCAACCTAATGCTTTGCTCTCGATTCCAATCTACCTCAATCTTTGAGCTAAGGTTACATTGGAGATGGTATTGAACTCTGCGTATAGGTCAAGTAAAACCAGCATGGCAGAGTTCCCCCATCCAGAGAACGTTTGATAGAGTCCAGGGCCTCTGTTAGTGCTGTTTCAGTACTGTAAGATGCGCTGAATCCTGAATGGGAAGAGTCAACAAGGAAAGAGTTTCTACAAAAGTAATAAGATGTTGATTATCTAAGGTCTCCAAAACTTTACTCAGAAAGGGGCACAATGATATAGGTCTATAGTTGGCCAGCTCTTGAGGGTCAGCCGTAGTCTTTTTCAAAATTGGTCTGACACAAGTGCTTTTCCACTTAGTTGGAAAGGATTCCAGACTAAGGGAAAGATTGAGCAGGTTGGTGCGGAGAGGAGAAAATCAGAGGCCAGACCAGCCATAATGTGTGGCGGGGGGGGGGGGGGCATCTGGGGACCCCAATTTGATTCTATTCATCAGGATCAATATTTGTTCTGGGGTAACCAGATTAAATGTATCCAGGGGAGTAGGATCAGTGAAATCCAAGAGATTAGTCAGAGTTAATCTTGGCGGTTCCTACCATTAAGAAAGCACTTGTTGATGTTGGAAATTTTTCCTCAAAGACGTTAGCGAGGTTATTGCAGAGATCCTGCAAGGCTCGAATTGGTGAGGCACAATTTATAGGATTAGTGAATTCCTTCACTATTCTATAGTGTTCTTTTGGTGAGTTGACCTGTCGATTATATGAGCTTTTCTGGTTCCTTTAATGTTTGAATAATATTTTCCCAACGCAGTTCTATAGTTGGCTTTATCTACAGTGGTTTTGGTTGTTCTCCACCTGCGTTCTAATTTCCTGCTGGCTGTTTTCTCCCTTTTTAAGGATTCAGAGTACCAGGGAGAAACTTTATTCTTCTTATTTGGACTGAGTCTGAGCGGAGCGATGGTGTTTAAAGTCTGGGTGAGAGCTCCCTCAAAATTGTTTAAGGCTAGATTAATATCATCATAGTGCCTCAAGGTGGGGGGGAAGAGTAGGCTGCAGTGAAGAGAGAAGGTACAACCTTCCTTCAGGATCTTGTCAGTCTCGGGGCTCTTGCATTGAAGACCTCAAATTTCACAGTGTCCAGATAAAAATTAATAACATGATGGTCAGTCCAGATCTGCGGAATGGGGGTATCTGCCTGTAGGAAGGGTGAGTTAGTGAAAATGAGGTCTAAGGAGTGTCCTGCAATGTGTATAGCGCCGACCACCTTTTGACCCAGCGAATTAAGATCCTAGAGTAATTCTATTGTGTCTGGATCCGAATTGAGCTCCGCTTGGTGATTAAAGTCACCAACCAGCATGAAATATTCTAATGTAAGGACATAGGGCGCCAGCCAATCCGTCAACTTAGTGCTGAATTATTTCTTTGTACCTGGCAAATGATAGACCAATGCCCCTCCCCAGGCAGCCTTTGACCGGGTCTCTGGTTTAAATATAAGCACTTCTGCCCAGTCTGTGCCACATGATTCCAGTAGCTCCACTTTTACAGTGCTACAAAAAGGCAATTGCCACACCCCCACCTACACTGGACTGCCTATCAAATCTGAGTAGACTATATCCAGAGGGGAATGCTATTGTGATACATGGAAGTGCTGCAGGGTGGAGCCAGGTTTCTGTAATGAAACATACGTCGCGTCTTTCTATATCCAGAAAGTCTGGTAACTCTATTGCATGTTTAGGTATGGAGCAAGTATTCAGGTAAAAGCAGTGCAGCCTTGAGGCGCGGGTCCCAGTGTTTGTGGCCGAGCCTTGCTAATAAGTGTGTGGCCTGTCTGCTCAATTTAATTTCGTTATTTTATAAAAGTAAATGTCTGTCCTGAGGGGTGGCTATGGAGCCCCTAAAGTTGCAGTGTATACACACAAGGGGATTGTCCTGGACTAGAGAACATCTCTCAGGCATGATTGACGGGGTTGGTCTCCTGATCTCCTTTAAATGTGCACTGGCGTATGATATAAGCGTCTTGCTTTTACCAGTTGTGGGGACGATGCATCAAGGCTGTGTCTTTCTACATTCTATGTATGCCTTAATTGGTTTGTGTATACTGACTTTTAAACTTTTTGCCAATCGTCATTAAATTTTGAAATGCAATCAAGTAATTGGTGGTGCTCCTTCATGAAGCCTGACGTGCAACATGCACAGAGATGGTATTGTGTTGGGGTTGTGGAAAACATTTTTGCAAGCAAAAAAAAGCTACCTCGTCAGAAGCCCTTTGTTCATTATCTACATTCCTATCTTTTGAAAAACTGAACTAGGCACCCCCAAACAAAAGATAAAGTGGATTTAAACACATGCTCAAACTGTTTACATTTATTAGGGAAAGTTCCGCTCATAGGTCTGCCTTATTTTACATTGTTGGAAATGTGTTGTGTTTCTGGTAAAAAAAAAAAAACAGCACAGCTACAATGGCTTTATCTTTAAAAATAAAAAATAAAAATTGACATTGTTTGCGTTTAAAAACTCCACACATTCTCTTTGAGCGCTGGTATAAATATTTTTCACGTACAAAATAAAAAGCTTATCATGCTTTTTGCCCATCATAAACACACAGTATGTTTTTGCGCAGCGTGGTTGGGTTACTCTATACTGTATTTAGTTTGCACTTTTGGGCTTTAGTGCTGGAATTTCAACTTTTACAAAACATGATGTTTATTTAATTTCAGTACCCCAGTGCATGTGAGACATGTTTCCTTTTTTTGGATTGTCCAATCAGATCCTGTTTAAGGAGAAAAACAATTATTGATGGAAATTAAAATACAAAATGCTTGTATTGTGTCATTTGCACATTTTAGACATGCGGTTATTTGCATTGAGTACTCTGGCTTTTGTGCTTTGGTGGAACTCTCGTCAATTTTTTGGGCCACATAATTACACTCTACTCCGTACCACATAAATACGCTCCACAGAAATCCACTCTATGCCATGTAGCAACACTCCACATAGATACACATCATACCAGTCAGTCAAATTCCTTTATTCGATAAATCAATTTCATAAAAGACACATATACAATCATAACAAAAACAGTTAAAAAACATTAAAATATACAGAAATTCATGAGTTATTTGCCATTCCTAATATGGCCTTTTTCATGTTCAAATATAAATTAATTTAAAAAACTACAGATATAAAATTGTACGTCAACCGTTAAAAGTTTAAAAATGATCTAATTTAAATCCTACAGTGGAAAAACAAGTTTTTTCCTAATGCGCATAGCAGCAACCAAAAAGCTCGCAACGTGAAACATAATTCGTGGGGAACTTAATTGTTGTAGGTATACAAGTGCTGGTCTGACCTGTCTAAAACCCAGCTCCCTCAAGATCGGGAGCAAAAACTTCCTTCTACAGTCCTTGTAAAAACTACAGAACATAAAAAAATGGAGAGTGTCCTGTCTTGAGCAATTATCGCATTTACAAGGATCTGCACGATTCATGGGACACCAGTTTTGAAAGAAGCCCAAGGAAATATGCACCAGGTTAAACCTCAATCTGATTAGGAGATACCGATGGTATGGGGCATTCACAACAATCAAGTATGGTTCAGGGCCCGGGCAACTGATCAGGGCATAATTCGCTCTGACTGTTGGTTTTACCATTTCTGACTCCTCACGCTCATTGGAAAATAAAGCCTCAAGTGCCGTTTTTGTCAATGCGAGATCCTTCTTCGTGATAATTTCTGGTGAACAAAAAAGGGCCTCGCGTCCTATCTTTTGGAACCCAGATTTTATATAGGCCAACCATGAGATCTTGTTTACGTTGTCCAGTTTTAGGCAATTTTTCAATATCACATGGGTTAGAGTAATTTCTTTATTCAACCAAATCTTGAGCCAATATAGGAGAGGAGCAATTCTAATTTGGTCGGTCACAAAACCAATCCCCACTTCCGTATGTGTAGAGAAAGTCGGGGTAGACTGTGGGACAGAAAGGATGTCTCTTAAGAACTTATTTTCAATTAACTGAAATTTACTCTCAACATCACAAAGATTTATGCCAGATTTCAAAACCACACAATTCCCATTTTCACACCATAAATTCCACACCAAAACACAATTCCACAACACATAATTCCACTACACATCACATACATCCAATATACACCACAAACATCCACATCATGCCACAAAATTCAAGATTACACCACATATGTTCTTTCCACTACATGCCACTCCATGAAAGTTCAGTGTTGTAAGAGGACAGACAAAACAACATCATCGGTTCACCTCCCATAAAGGCTTCTCCCTCAGCACTGCTGTACACAGGCAACAAGCATTCAACTCCACATAATTCAACGCACAACACAATTCAGTGCCACACAATTCCACACCACGCAACATAATTACACTCCACATAATACCACTCAACACCACATAATTCGACTCCACCTAATTACATGCTACTCAATACCATATAAATAAACCTCACATAAATCCACTGACACATAACAATCAATAAAAATACACTCCATGCCACATAATTCCACTCAACATAATGTCACTCAACGCCATACTGTTCCATGCCATACTATTCAACCCCACAAACATCTATTCAACACCAAATAATTAAACACCAACCCACATAATTCCACTTCACATCATTTATCTAATTCACAACACACAATTCAACTTCATACCACAAAATTCAACAGCACACCACATATTTAAACAATACTACATAACACTCCACAACACAGATTACCATTCCACATAATTACATACAAACCCATTTCACATAATTCCAATACAAAAACAATTACTAACCACATAACACTACACAATGCCACAACCAACAAATCCAACCCACATAAATCCACTACACACCACATATATCCACTCCACAACACATGGTTAATAAACATTTACATCGCCAATAGCTTTAACTCTCTTTCTTTAACACCCAAACACACAGATCTGGGGCTTAGTTCCTACCTATTTTTTTCTTTTTCGTCTCCAAAAAGGCAAAGTTATCCACTCGGTTCCACACCACACAATTCAACTCTACACATTTCCAATCCACACCACATAATTCAACACCAAACCACATAATACAACCCAACACAATTAAACAACACACCCCATACATCTAATCCACACCACACAATTCCACACAATTCAACAGTACACCGCATAATTAAACTCAACCACACACCACTCCACAATACAAAATACCATTCCACATAATTACACTACATAACACACAATCCCACTCCACATAATTCCAGTACTCTCAATACCACATAATTAACATGAACATAATTCCAAAGCACCCATGCCACAAAATGTCATGCAAAACCACACAATTCTACTCCACACAATTCCACAAATAACTTTTCCAACCCACATAATTCCACTATACACCGCATACATACACTCCATAACACATAGCCAATTACAATGCTGATAGCTCTAACTCAAAACAAATGCAAGACATATTGCAATTCCAAGGCTTGTTTTTTTTATAAATGTACTTTAATACCAATTCTGATTTTGCTATCCCTGTATTCATCTTCTTCTGCAAGTCCAATGTTGTTTACTTTAGTGCACTCCCCCATGCCAAACCACTAGCCAATAGAAACTGACAAAGCCAATAGCTCTCCCATTGCCGAGAACTATTGGCTTCGCCAATGCTTGTTTTTATTTGGCCCATTGGTTTTGCTAAAAGTGCAGTAAAAAGAAGTTATCCTAGTATCGGAGAGGCTGTAACCGGTCCCAGCCCACAGCAGCAGGCACGCATGGAGTGAGCGTGGATGCTAATCTAGAGGCCCTGTCTCTTTAAATGCTGGGGGCTGAGCCCTCCCCGCCTGGAGGCAGCAGCTTCAGCCGGATGTGTGAATTCCTCGCTCAGTGCTGGTGAGGCAGCCGGTCGGGCTGCTGCTCGCGTTAGGAGGCAGACATGAGTCGCTCACCTCGGCAAGTCCCACTTCCGGAATCAGGCAGGTCCGAGATCACCTCACCTCCGTGAGGGAACGACACTACCTCTGGAGCCCCCTCTGACGAAGCCCTGTGTCCCGGGGCGGAGAGCTGGTCTTCCCCAGCACGGTGAGTGCAATGTTAATGCTCAGTGCACGGAGCTCACCTGCGGAGAGTTCAGTGGCGGGGACGCAGGGTTCAAACTTAGCTCTCCTTTCTCTCGCTTTTGGGAGTGGGGCAGACTGGGGTCTAGTGAATGCTGGCGAGTTCAGGGCCAGCCGGTGTCGAGTCTGCGTGTCTGTGCGGCGGTGTCAAGTGTGGGGGTCGGGGCTGACACCGTGGCATTGAATGACTTTGGCAGACCTGCGCTAGCAGGCATCAGCCGTCACTTGTAAATAAGTACTTTTACAAGTACATCCAGGGTCCTGTGCGTGCGCTTACAGGAGGCCGTACTACAAATTAGAGCAGCCCATGCCTACGTTTTATGCATATCCCGACGCTGGCTGGTAAAACCCCAGCAGTGCGGTGCACCCTGAGCCCTCCCCGCAGACTTATCTGGACAGGTGGAATGATGGCTTCCTGCGTGCGTCAAAGGTAACTCGAGCTGCCCCGCCCTTTTTACAGGAGAAGCGATATGGAGATCGAGCACAAACTTTGCACAATAGTTGACTGTGACTTTACCTGGTGTTCACGATATAGTCGTGAACCCGCCCAACCCCTTGCTGTTATCTGCGCACCTATTTGCTGTAACGCAACAACTGTAAAACTATAGCTCATGTCCTGTCACTGTACAATTGTGAACCTCGAATCTCAATTGTATTTGGGAACAGTAATCCCCCTCTGGTGTCACGACAGGGTTGTGAGTATTAACATCGTACGCTCACCATACGGTGGAGTGACTAGTGAGCCTCTGGTGTCGACATCTCCTTGTCCACCCCTCGGTGCTCACGCACGGTGCCCTTGGCAGCCAAACGCGTTACTCCGAAGCAGCAGTGAAACCGGCTCCAACGCCGCTTCCAACAGGTGGAACTGCATTATCCTGACACTGGTGAATCATGAACTCAATCTAATCCGCCCAGCCAAACGGGCTGAGGCTTGTGGTAGGTGTGCGCCTCGAAAGCACCGCAGAACCCTGGTCCTGTGAGAAATTACATTTATGAAACCCTTCCGCACTGAAAGCATTCAGCACCCGAGGTTATCGTCTCTAGCTTCCGCTCCATCAGTCGGTTTACAACGCGCGGTTTAGTCGAACGAACCAGCCACGAGTGGGGCTGCGCTGGGGCTCGCACGCCGCCAAGGTTTATTGCCGGGCCACGGGCTGTTTACAGTTTGCAGCAGTGATAATTGGTTATGCTAGTCTTTCGTAGCAGGTGGGGATTAAGGCGTGCGATGCTCGCGGTTTCTGTACACTTTTAATTTATATGCCCATCCCCTTTAATTACAAGTTTAGGCATGAGATGTAGAGTGGCTACCCTTGGGGGGGCATCCCAATTTTCACAAAGAGAGGTGGGGAAGGCTAACAGATGAAGTGTGTAACTTCAATCGCGTTACACGATTGTTTTGTGTGGGCAACCATACTATTTTCTAAACACCTTTTGTAGAATGAAGGTACTTCACATGAATGCCTTGCTGGCTGGGTGGGATTGCGGTTGTCTCTGGCCTCCTAGCTGACCCGTTAACCTCTCGTCCTTTTCTCCCGCAGAATGGGGAACCAGATGGAGAAGCTGACGCATCTGAGTTATCGGGAGGTGCCCACGGCGGACCCGCTGGGGCTGGACCCCGACGACGGCCCTCGCATCGGCGTCTCTTATATCTTTTCGGCCGACGACGACGAGCTGGAGGAGCCCGGCGTGGTGGTGGGCGGAGTGCAGCAGCAGCGGGGGCCGGGGAGCCCCGCCGAGGACCAGCACTACCTCCTGGACGAGCTGGAGTGCTCGGTCTACTACCGGGACGAGTGCATCTACCAGAAGGGCGGCGCGATGGACACCTACGCCCCGGAGAGCCTGCTCAGCCGCTGCAAGCCCGGGGACCTGCTGGAGTTCCTCTGCCCCGACCAGTACCCGCACTGGGCGGTGTACGTGGGCGACTTCCAGTTAGTGCACCTGCACCGACAAGAGGTGAAGAGTAGCTTTGTGACTGATGCCAGCCGGGGCCGGCGCGGCCGCGTGGTGAACGAGCACTACCGCTTCCGGGCGCTGAGCCCGACCACCGTGGTGCGCGCAGCGCTGGCGCAAGTGGGCGCCAAGGAGCAGGAGCTCTGCTGGCGGAACTCGGAGTGCTTCGCAGCCTGGTGCCGCTACGGGCGGCGGGAGTTCAAGATCGGCGGGGAGCTGCGCATCGGCAAGCAGCCCTACCGCCTGCGGCTGCAGCTCTCGGACAAGAAGAGCCACACGCTGGAGTTTCAGAGCCTGGAGGACCTGATCATGGAGCGGCGGCGCAACGACCAGATCGGGCGGGCGGCTGTGCTGCAGGAGCTGGCGGGCCACCTGCAGCCCGAGGAGGGGCCTCGCAACGGACACAACTCCCACTGACGGGCCCCAGCGGAAGGCTGCGAACGGAGGTGGGGCGAGGCTGCGGGCCGCCCCGTGGGGGCCCGCTCAGAGCACAGCTGATAAGCTTCACCGAGAGTTAACCTCTCCCGTGCTGCCACTGCCCTGGATGCTGCAGAGGAGGGACCGGAGTCTGCCCCCCTCCCCTCCAAAGCACCTGTTGCAAGGAGCAATGTCTTAAAATCCAGGTTCCAGACGTGGAGCTGAAACGTCGTGGCTGTGTTTTCACACTGTGCTACAAATGCTGAGAGATGTTTCAAATTACAGCCATTTGCTTGGTTGTGTTTTGTACGAGGCCTTTTCTTAACCTTTCACTGGGTATTTTTTAAAAGCCTAAACCACTCCCATGAGGGGGTGGCGCCCTCTTATTTTTTTATACCAAAGTATGGGGGGGGGGGGGGCGGCAGGTAGGGTTGGGTAAGAATGTGAACTCATTTTTTTACGAAGACAAAGCCGTTCATGCATTGCACTTTCAAAAGCACTTGAGCTACCCTGTTTCCGGGATGCTAATGTCTTATGCCTTCTGGTCTGTTAAGTTTTCTATTCATTTTGCTATATTCAACTCCATATTTCTCCTGTTACCGTTTTAAGAATACAGCTATAATAATGGCAAATACATGGAACTTTATCGTTAGATATTAATGTGAAAACCCCCAGAATATCCTTTTTATGTACATCCTACTTGCTCATTGTAATCCTGTGTTAATAACCTAGAACTCAATTGCAAGTACCAGAAGGCATAGAAAAGACAGGACTGGAAGAACTGTTCAAACCAACTATAGAGGCGTCTAGAGATATCTGCACTTTTTCAGTGATTCCAAAAATACATGTGTTATGTACTTCGTTGAACTAGAAAGCAAACCAGGCCCGTCCTAACATGGCAGCAGCAAGCAGTGGGTTGCCAGGCAGCTGTTAATAAGGTTCCAAGCGGGGGCTGTTAGGATGAATAGAAGTGGTGGTAATTAAGCAGTGCAGGTTTTGTCATTACAGAAGTTACCTGTAAAGTGTTTGCTACAAAGAAATGAGATTCTTCTGTGAAGGTTAAAGGAAAGGTACCAAAGCATAAAGTCTGAGCCACCTTTATCGATATTATGATCATTTAACCATGTCCTGAGTTAAGGTAGGACAGGCCCGGGACCACAGGACAGTGACAAAGTTTGAAGAACCCTCAGATGGTTCGTAGTGTATGTCAGTGCACTCCGCTCTAACGCAGTGAATCATGCCTGAATCTTGAAAGTACACACATTTAAACACCGACCACTCCCTGTCGCACATTTGCTGATCTCCTCTTTGCAGACCCTTCCAAGTCAGGGAATAGTTGATGGCATCAGTGAAGTGATGACTATTTTTTTAGTGACAGGGCTTTTGCTGCATCTTCATTCCTTTTTCAACCAGAGCACCACTTTCACCAAGCTTAAGGAAGAGTCCATTATATTTTTTGAAAACTGAGTTGATAAACACTTAAAAATAAAAAGGTCGATGGTATCTAACTCTCTCTGGAATTGGGTATCTTTTTTAATCACAGTCCGTTGCCATGCTTGAAGTCTTTTCACCAGAAATGACATTTCTTTAGGAAATAGCACATCCTAACTATTTACACGTGAGAGTACTTTTTTTTTTTATCTGTGACTTGTAAAACTCATGATTTCTCATGATTTTTTTCTTGTACATTTTTAAGGTTGATCAGCATTTTCCCCTTTACCTGTGAAACTAAAATCAGAATATCACATTGATGATCAACATGTGGATTAACCGTTTCATTTTTGAAAGCAACCTTGATTCATATTTCTTGTAATCTAAGCAGTGATTCCAGTGTTTCCAAGTTTGTGACGGAACAGGTTTTCATCAGGCAAGACCAACTTTGTAAATCTGCCCAATTAAAGACGTAGAGATTATGATTACGATTGTTTTTGTAAAAATAAATATTGTATTTTAATTCAATAGAAAGGTATGTCTATTTTCCTAAAATATATTTTTGGAGGTCCCTGATAAAGTAACGTGTTGCCCCCTTGTCATTCCGATGTACAAGTGCTGGACAAAACTGAAAAAATAGATGTCTAGCATATTTTGATTGAGCCTGTTTTCAGTAGTGGCTTCTACCGAATAGGGATGGGTGGGAAAGCAGAGGGAGGGGGTGGAAAATAATAACAAAATAAAAGCACTTACCTATACCACCGACTGCCAGCTCGTCTTCCTCCGTTCCCCTTTCTGCACTCGGCAGGAAGCACATAGCCTCCCAGAATCCCCTGACCAATCGCAATGCTGCCTTACAGCAGCGTTGTGATTGGTCGGTGCTCAGACAGGGGCTGGCAGAATGTGCATGTTCTCCACCCAGGCTGTAATGCAACCTGAGTGGAGAACATGCAGAGAGTGAATGATGGTTTGGACGGCTGGAGACGGTCGGCCAAACCATCATGCACACTTTACATGTTGACACCACTTCTTGCCCTGTGATGCGGGGAGCCCAGCCCCGCCCGCCTGGCTTCAGCTGCAAGTGTAATACAGGAAACAAAATGATAACAAACGTTAACATCATTTTATTTTTTGTATTCAGTTTGCAGTTGAAGCAGTGGGGCGGCGCTCCTTCGCCATAGCGGAGGAGCCGCCATTGCATGTTTTAAGTTACCACGTCCGTTCTATTTGGATAGTTGCACTCAGTGTGCCGATGTTCCCATTCATACAAATCCAGTTTGAGGTTAGTGAGTGTGGTATAAGACACCTCGTTCTCATTTTTAACGATACTCCAACCCATTCTGTCATGTGTATACAAATAGGCCATGACCTGTTTGTTTAAGCTTTTCATATATACCATTTAAAAAAAAAAAATGTAGTTCCTCAATTCAAGTTTTGATTGAGGGGACCTAGTTAATGGTTACATAAAATGGGTTGACTTGAATTCCAATACAACTAATAATTGCCCCTTTGCGTTTTGTCACAGCGTTCTCCTCCAGCCATTCCTGGATTTTTATAGCTAACAGTACTTTTAATGTTTGGGCTTGAATTATAGCGGTTCCTACTTTAAGAAGGAGCATGCAAGTCCCAGCATAGATGGTGTTGTCAGATGAAAAGCCAGTTCTGGTTGAAGGTGACCCTCATTTCATTGGGCCATTTGACAGCTTTGCACATTCATTGCGCACTTCATGTACATTTCGTATCATCTTGGTGTATAATTTTATCTCGCACTACTTCAGCACCATTACTAGCAAGTTTAGGAATGCTTAAACCCCTCCAACTTCCATGATTAATATAAGTTCAATGTACTTACCAGGACATTATATATTCTTTGTTCTGCTCAGCCGTAATTGTGGCGTATCTGAAAGTAAAATGCATGTTTCCGGCTTGACTTCTGGCATCCAGCATTCCTTCATCACATGCCCACTTTGTTGTATTGACTAATCTAGTACAAAGATTATTATTATTATTATTATTTTTATTATTTTTTTTTTTTTAAGCTTATCTTGAAATAAAAGTTTAAACCCAGGCATGCATTGCTCTTGGGTTCAATTTTCTCCCATGTATTATGTCTTATCAACAATTTCTCTTTCATCCTGTACTTTCACACACCAAAAGCATGGCTGGTTGCTCTCTGAAGTTTCCAGCAAAATCGTCTTGGTACTGTCATTGTGGGAAAATTCGTGTTAGTTTAGTTCAGCTGTTGATTTTGCAAAATAGCCTTTATTATTTGTAGAGTGGATAACATGCTTAATCTAGTGGTAATAACATAATGAGAATGTAAGGCCCTCCTTTTAGTGAAAATGTATATGTAGTGCAATATTTCTAGATTACATGCGTCCGTAATTGGTAGTTTTTGAAACGTGTTACCACTTTCCAAAGTGTGGGAGAGATCTTCATGTTAGTGCTGCACTGTTAAATTGTGAATCTAAGGGTGGGGGGGGGTACCATTTTGGGTGAAATCTGATTTATGGGTCTCTGTCTCGCTCCTTCTTTTGCTGGCAGCACCAAGACACCTTTGGGCAGTAGTGTGCTATAAAAATACATTTTCATTTAATTTTCAGAAGACTACTTTGGATGGCTTAAATCTGGGACACTTTCCAGAACCAGACTGTTCAACACAACAGTCTCTTTTATAAAGAGATAAATAATGATGTTGCAAGTCTGTTGCAACAACTCCCTGGATTTTAATACACTTGAACCCACACTGCTGACGCAACTCTCTGTCAACCACTAATTTTGTAACCAACACAAAATATTAAATGAACACAAGTGAAGAGACAAGACCACATAGGCCACTGTGCAGCTGTTCACTTGTTTGTGTCACTCACTAAGATATTACAACAAAAACAAGAAAACATACTGGGCTAGGGGAACAACCTGGGTCTACATGGACCTATAAGAACTGCTTAAAATGTGTCACAGATGTTGGAAAATTATTGTGGCCTATAAAGTTTGTTATACCGTTTTTTGTACTATATTTTTATTGTGCAATACAGGTTTCCAGACTATATTTTTGGTGCAGATGTAACCTACAATTTGGTTTTATTGGATTATTGGTTAATTATACTGGTGTAGTACATATTACCCACCCAAAATTGGGCATATAAATGACTAACTGCTTGCGGTAAATCAGAGGAAGAGGAACAGGTGTTAAAATTGCAGCCCAAAAGGCCATCACAGAAAAGGAGGGGTCTATTCAGTCCAGCCTGAACTGCCAAGCCAGGTCCTTTCTGAACCGAAACACAAACCCAGGACCGATTTCGACCTAGTTATGGTTCAGGCTGGACTGCCCTATTGTAGCAGGTTTAAGACTGATTTGCATGTATCTGGGTCCAAACTGAAGTGGCGTGGTGTGCAAAATAATGGCGTATTGGGATGCAGCCCGAGAGATTAACTGGCTGAGAATATTTCAAACATTCCATCCATCACTGTTTAGTATACTTATTGAGTCGTCCTATGTGGGATGTGTATGCCCAGACGTGGATGCTGTGCACACTGTGTCACTGGAACCAAACTGTACCCTACTGATGAGCCTATAACTAGGGCGAAGCTGGTCCTGGGTTGCTTACGTTCTGGTTCAGGGAGAACCCGGCTTGACAGTTGTGGCTGGACTGTTCACATTAGAGCAGGATTTATTTATTTTAGAAACTTATAGAGCGCACAGCTACCCCCAACGGGAGTGTCCCGCGCTAAGACAGGCGGCAGATGCAAGTACCAGTAGGGGGCTAAGGGCTAGAAAACAGCCAGGTTTCAGACCACGTCGGAAAATAGTTGCAGACTCTGCCATAAGCAGGGAGAGTGGCAGGCTGTTCCAGGTTTTGGCAGTAATCACTGCAAAAGCTCTGCCACCCATTCTGGACCGGCAGAAACAGGGAGTCGCCAAAAGGCGGAGATGATTCAATCTAAGGTTACGGTTGGACTGAAAGTGCTTGATTCGAGCTCTAAGATAGGCTGGACCACAACTCTGAAGCGCTCTGAAAGCCAGGACAAGAGACTTGACCTGGATATGTTTGATCACCTGAAGCCAGTGAAGCTTCTTCAAGTGGGGTGTAATCGAATGGCGATATGTCATGTTGCAAATCAGCCTAGCGGCCGCGTTTTGAACAATCCGCAGGCGTCTGATCAAATATGCTGGTGCCCCCACATAAAAACTATTTGCATAGTTGAGATATGAGGTCATCAAGGCATGAATAATGGTCCGACGAGAATCCAGAGGGAGACCGTGAAGGATTTTGTGGACCATGTACAGTTTACCGAAACAGACGGAGGAGACCTGGTAAATTTGGGATTTGCAGGATAGCTCATTATTAAACCGGAACCCAAGATTCCTAGCCAAGTCCACAGGTATCGGGGGTGGGGGGATTCAACTCAGATGGCCACCAGAGAAATGGAAGAACTTTTTTTTTTTTTTTTTTTTTTTTTTTTTTGGTTAAAAAAAGGAACCTCGTTTTTGTCTGAGTTGAGCTTAAGCGTATTCAATGACATCCAGGTGAAGATATTACATACAAACTATAGTGCAAGAAGGAAGAGTTCCTTTCAAATTTTTAGATGTTTGCATGGTGAAAATCGGTTTCAGAGGAAATAAAGCGAGTAGATCAGGTTCAGTTTGAATGATGTTCCAGTGTTTCATGATGATAGATTTAATTGTGGTGGCTTGAGTGGGATGAAGGGTTCTAACGGGACCCGAAATGCATTGGGTTTATTGTTGAAATATTGATAAGTTGGATGACCTTTCCCAGCTTGATAAGGAACCTATTTCACATGAAGTTTTTGAATGCAATTATTATCGAGAATAAATTGATTCGATAATACAACGACTATTGGTTTATATGTTTTCACATGAAACCGGATTAATTTTGATAATGGCTTTTGAATAGCCCATTGAAAAGTGCTCGCGCCAGCAAAAGGAACTCTTCCTTCTTGCACTATAGTTTGGATGTTTACTGGAAGTCGTCATTGGACAGGCGCCTTGGCGTTAGCAGCACAACCCATAAACTGTTGCAATCTGGATTCAACAGCTTATTATTTGTGTGCACGTTGGCATTTGTTTTGAAGATATTACATAGGCAGCGTCTGAAATTTGAAAATGCTGCTTCAGAGTAATCTTTAAATGAGAACACCAATTGTGTATCGTCTGCATAAAAGATCACTCTAACCCCTCAGAATTCTACCAGTGTAGCCAAAGGGGAGAGGTAGACATTGATGAAGAGTGGGCTCAAAGCAGAGCCCTGGGGAACCCCACAGCTCAAGGGTTTCTCCTCTGAGACAAATGGCTGAAGAGAGACTTGTTGGGTGCGGCCCTGTGAGAGGGATGGGCAAAAGAAAAACCGTGGAGGCCGAATTCGTGGATCAATGGTGATAGGATTTATAAAAAAAAAAAACAACACAGTTATAGGTATTGTCCTTAAATACTTTTCTTTCCTTGTGGGGTTTTCGTAGGTCTGTTCCTCGCTGGCTGATAGACCTGAAGTGGATAAGCACCCAGGCAGCCTCAGAAAAGACAAAGACAGAAATGGCGGTAAGTTATCTGGCTACGTTTCTCTACGGAATGAGAACCCTTCACTGAAGTAAGATACACCCTTCGTGTTCGCTCCGAGGTCCGGCTGGTAACAGCCAGACTGTGACAAGAATATACAGGGAGGCAGAGAACAATATGAAAGCGGTAACTTTAAAGAACAATGAGGGAAAAAAAAAAAGAACTAAGGAAGATCCAGGACGCACAAGCAGATCTGTTTAAGAAAGTTGTCAGGGTTTGGTGAGGGTTCACCGAGAGGGGTGACGCGTGTCCTCAGAGGAGAGAGAGAAAATAAATGCAGACCAGTGCCGGGGGGAGTGGGGGGGGGTCATAGACACAGGTGATATAGCAGTGGAGTGTCAAACGATATTTACAGTCCCCGGTTACCCTGATACCCTATGAACCATCCCTTTTGTTTCCCCCCCCCCTCTTCCGTGTCACGTACCGCGAGAGCTGCAACTCTCCTGAGTTGCAGCGGCTCGTCCGTGTCTACCGGGGGCGTCCACCACTCTTCGGTCTAGGACTCCGCTTCTTCCTCGGGCTCGTGAGAAGCACCAGGGCTGGTTTCCTCGCTCGTCTTTCCAGGTCGTTCTGTTTTCCTCGCTACTCTCGTCCTCCGTCTGCCTCCTTTCCTCGCTGCTCCACTTTCCTCCTCCTTCCGGTTCGAGAACCTCGAGCTGTTCTTCCGGGATGCTTTCGTACTCCACTAGTCCCGCCTTCCTGTTGTCCCATTGGTTCCCGTATTCCTCAGATGGGACTCCTCCCTGTGTGCAAGAGGCAGTGGCAGAGATTAACTCTTGCTCTCCCTGCTGTTGACGGACGGGTCGGTTCAGATTCAGGTGCGACGGTAGGAGGGGCATGGTGTTTACGGAGGCCACCTCCTCGCAGGCCGCTAAGGTAGGATCGTATCCAGGAAAAAGGGGTGCCCCGGATCCCGAGGCTGTAAAGTCTCTCAAGCAGGATAGCATGGGAGACCGTGTCGAATGGCGCGGACAGGTCAAGCAACACTAGAGTTGCTGCTTCACCTGCATCCGAGCATTCGCGACTGGCCTCAGACTTAAAGGAGGGCAGTCTCAGTACTGTAACCAGATCTAAACCTGGACTGGAAATCGTGAAAAAGATGACGGAATTCGAGATAACTTGACAGTTGTTCCTGAACTAATTTTTCCCAAAATTTTGTCTGGCTTCGGTAGAAGAGAAATGGGACAATTGTCTTTAAAGACAGACGGGTCCGCATCAGATTTTTTAAGGATCGGTACTAGGAGGGCCTGTTTCCAAATTGAGGGGAAAGTCCCAGTGCGCAGGGAGGAATTCCAAATCAGATTTAGAGGCGAAATAATAAGGGGGGCTAAGGAGCTAAATAATTGTGCGTATATATAACACTGATATGCATATTGCTGGGTGCAAACTGAGGTGGCATGGTGTGCAAAATAGTGATGGATTGGGATGTGGCCCGAGTGATTACCAGTGACTAAGCATTCCATCCATCACTGTTTTGTATAGTGATCAAGGCCATAGCGTTTTGTAGATGGTCTACATTGTCTCATTTGTGTTCTCATTAAGTTTTAGTGATGGGCAATCAAGTAGTCTTTATTAGACCGTGGATGCGACGTGAGGTATAACTTGTGATTGGTAGCCACCGTGTTCTGTGCTGTATTTACTTTGCTAGCATGATGGCATTTTATATGCCTGATTTATGATTGTAAAGAGACCGTGCTATTTGCTAATCTCTTTGCACATTCATTTGTCCTACTGATGTGGATGTTGGGAGTTAACTTTTTTTTTGTCTACACTGTATAGATGCCAGCTCACATAAGCTTTCTTGAAGATGCAGCAAAAATACTTCTTTTGTTAAGTGCCTTGGTACCATATTTTGTTGTTTCTGCCTTTATTTTACCATTTACAATGCAGACTTTATCTTCTGACTCCTTTTGTAAAACTCTTCTTTGAAGGTAAAGCTTAGCATTACTAACTAATGCAGTCTGTTCAGACTATTTTCCAGCTTTCATACTGTTGTAGTCTAAAATGTTGCTTGTTTATGGGTTTCTAGTTCTGGGAGTACTGCGGCCAGCAAACACAAAGTTGTCAAATTGTCCACTTGTAAAACAATCTAAATGTGAATATTATGCTCGTGAGTGTCTGAAAATGATTTGGATATTGTCATTAGACGGCAAACGTGTGGGTGGGGGGCAATGTAGTGGTTATGAATTTCATAGATTATAAACCGGAAGTTTTAAGACAACTGAAGTAACCCCAAGATTATGAATCGGCTTATAAACATCTTACTTCAGGCTCACAAGATTTCACTTGACCTATTGAAAATTGTTTCATGCAGAACAATTGTTAAAGGATGTCAAATACAAGTATATTTCTACTACCATCCCCAATAACGATGATCATCAATTTCCTTTTTTTTGATCCACAATGGTGGCTCTGTTCCACCTGCCTCCTAATGAGGCATTGGTTTCATCACAGACAAAACCTTGACTATGTGGACATATACTTCTCATCGTTTGTACAAACCGTTGCATCCTACATAAGATACAAAAGATATTTTAACAATTGTATGACATCCCACGGGTGGGTATTGTGTGTGTGTGTGTATATATATATATATATATATATATATATATATATATATATATAATGTTAGTGGATGCACAAAGTCTCTAAACTGTTATTAATCATGATTGGGGCATTCTAGCACTCCAGACGTTTTTATATACTAGATAATCCCGCTATTTTAAACCATCTGAGAATCACCTGTATCTCGCTGAATTTCTTTTGAGCAATCATTAATTGCGTATCAGTTTTTCAATTCTAAAGAGGTCAGTGTGAGAAATATCGTAAACCGGATTGTATTAATGGATATTTTAGTGTATGTACATGACAAGTTAGAGCCACATGTTTAGAACTGTGTGTGCCATGCTACCCCAGGACTAGCCATCAAATAAACATTCGTATGGCAAGTTGTTGAGAACCAAAAGAAACTGCAGTTCCAATGACAAAGTAGGAGCAAACAAAACTCTAGCTTGCTTTTAAAATAAGTTATGCACATAAAAGTATGCCCAATGCAAAAATAAACCATTTACATCTTAAGAATTAAAGACCTGAGATCAACAATAGCCGAACACTGTAGGCCCGATTCACAAAGGGCCTCCGCAATAATGGCGGGAGGCCCCACAGCTGTGGCGGGACCTCCGCAAGGTGAAACTGTAATTCAGAGGTCCCGCCACAGAAGCGGAGGCCCTTTTTGAATCTGGCCCTGTGCGCTCAATCCCATGTATAGCAAAGAAATAAAAAAAACAATTTTTTGGCTTTGAAGAAACGCAGATATTTGTTAAAATTGTATTTCAAAATTCCTTACAGAGAATTACTTGTGACTTTAAGAAAAACAAATTCTCTTAAGAACACTTTTTTTTTTACTCCGTCGATACTAATAAGTATCCTCCTAAAGGTTTTTGCAGATATTGCTCTTGAACCTGCTGTAAATAAATCGTAGACAAATGTAAATCATTTAAAATGCTGCATGTAAATAAGGAATAAAAGACTAATCAATTTACGAAGAGCAACACTGCCTTTTGTTTACATCATATATTGTGTGTGGTAATATGTAAGTAGGATCAGTGAAGAAAGACCTGAATCACTTTTGGAATTAACACATTCCTGTCCTTATTAACAAGGATGCCAACTGTCCGGGGGTCAGACATTTGTTGACTGTACATCAGGCATGTGACCTCCAAGCAGTTAAGTTGCTAGGTATACAGCTTATCCCACAAGGTCACAACAGAGAATTAAGACTAAAACTGACTGAAAGCAAATGATTTGATGCGTTCCTGTGTGGTAGGACCAGTTTGAATCTTGTTAATGAACTTCAAACTTATCGATGTATACATAATCAGTTTATCTGAATGCCTTAAACTGCTCCCACGGTTGAGAGTGAATAGGAGACCTACGCAAGAGTTTCTGTTCTACATACTAAAGAGAATGTTGTTTTTTCACATGATATACGCATCATTGTGATGCATAGCAATTTATTTTGTTCTCATCCTGGTTAGATTTTTACTTAATTGCTTTATTTAGACATTTTCTCTATGCATCTTTTTTCTGTTATTGTTGCCAGTTCCCTCTACATCTAAGTATGTATAACTTTAGGATCAAAATGTGTCTCACCTCATTCACGGGTAGACTTTTTTAACACAACACTAATTGTACTAGGTGTGCTATATAGTTTTATTTTAGCTTTTTTTGTTTGTTGCTTTTATGTAGTCCTTTGTGTTTTTATTTTTGTTTCTTTTAAGTTGTTGCATCAGTCATACAGTATGTACTGCTAACCTAACATGTCACTGGTTTGATACTTCTATTTTGCTTTTACTCAGAGTTGCAATCCAGAATACATGTTTAGATTTTTTTAACTGATTCCTTAGTCTTTGAAGCAAAACGTTTAAAAAATCATTACACGTATCCATCAGTCTCGTTGTAATGATTCTGGTGTCTTTTGCAATTACACTTTTTTTTAAATTTCTCAATTGGTTTGGGACTTTTATTGTGTTTTCTTGGATTAAAAAATGTTGGTAGTCCTTACATTTAAACATCTCTCCCCTGGTTTGCCTGGTGCTTGTGCCATATCTAGCAGGGGTTCAGATGAGTTTAACTGAGGTATATTTTGAGACCTAACCAAAGTCTGTTTATTAAGGTAGTAAGGATCCACTTTCCAAATTAACGATCAGCTTTCCGAGACAGGCCTCGATTACGATGTATGCAGTGTCATGTTTGGTACTTTCCGTGTCGTTCTTCATTGCTAATTCTGGATGACTCGGGCAATCACAATGTGGTCTGCATGTGATAATCATTGAGTGCATTAAAAATCACTTATTTATGGTATGTGAAATTAAACGTCATCCATAAATTACCCTCATCTCATGCAATTTATTTTTAAATGTAATCACAAAATATAGTGTGGTGAGCAGAAAACAGCAAAAAATGGCCAGTAAATTATCATCACTTAAAACCATGTGGTAAAATTGGGAAGTAGAAAGGAACCCTAATAATTATATGTAAAATTCTTCCATAAAATAAGCTAAAACTAAAAAAAATAACCTTTGCAGCCAGAAACAAAAAGAAATATTTAAAACACATTTATGTTAAAAGGTAAGGAGGGAGAACTTAAATTAAAATGCATATTGATTCACACACAGCACTAATTGGTTAAATATACTTATTTCATGACATAAAGTGTTTCTCCAAACTTCATTGCTTTGGGACCGTAAAGCCAAAGGGCAGTAAAATAAACTTTTATGAATACACACCGCTTGTTCACAGAACGTGACTCATGCACATCTATGGCTGAACAAGACCGTAAATCCGATCATATTTTTGCAAATGTCTTTATTCACTTTGTATAGAACAATTATGAATGATATCAAAGAAGGACCTTAAATGTGTGTATATGCTAAATCATTTAGTTAAAAAAAAAAGAAAAAATCAATGTATATTAACATCCACTAAATTATGGGTATTTCACAAATCATTCGTCATGAAGATTAAATAAATCCCATTGCAAACGGTTCTCCTGTGACCACATCCATGCTCTCAATGAATTTTGGAGGTCCTCCACCTATTTTTCTGCAGAAAATATAGTTGTATATGATTTCAATTGTCAGAATGTTTCTGAAAAAGAAAAACAAATTTAAGACCATGTTCAGTGTTTTAAAACAGTATATAAATCATGAACAAAGTTTTTCAACAATATTTCTAACCTTATGCACGTCTTGTATCTCAATCTTTTGGTGCCCTTAAATATTCTTGGCTCAGATGTTTACCCCTTTTACTGTTTGCTCACCAATTTGGAGCCCAAGTCAGTTTCTGGGATAGTCAGGATAGTCAAATCCTGCGATCATCTGGAAACTACCTTTCCCCCCCCCCCAATTCTCCATAGATTGCAACCTTACTTCCTTTCATTTTTAAGTAATAAAGTACTAGTTCCACAATGCTGTTAGTTGATTATGTATAAACGTGATTATAGAGCTTCAATAATATTAAGAGAAACAACTCAAATCCAATCTTTTGCTCATTCCCATTGGGATTCTAGCTTACAATATTTTAATGCTTTAGTTTTCTCTTCTCAAAGAGGCTCTACTGGTATGAAAATGAACTATTTTATCCAGCATGCCAATCGTTTGAAAATAAAGTTGACTCACTTTGTGTCTAAATTCTTAAAAGATGTTAGTAACTGAATGTTCTGTTCAGTGTTTGTATAGTGGATTTGTGCTCTAGGATTCGGGCGTTATTTTCTATTTGCTCTTACAGACCGAATGCCTTAAGGATCTTTGTTAGTGTAGATATAAAATTGAGTGTTGCAGGTTATTTAGCATGATTATGAAATGTTTTGTCCTAGATTTAGAGGTTGTAACTTTGGTACCCTAAAACAGATTTACATTGTATGCATCCCAAACAAGGTAATTTCAGTTTAATTGTTATAATTTGTTGACTCTGTATGGCTTGTCGATGAACCATCTCATGTATGCGAATATTGGTACTTCTGGAAACAAATGGTGCAGCTCTGGATCTAAACTAATCTTCAGTGCTTTTCCAATCTGCTTTTTAACAGTTACTCTGCAGTGAATATTTATTTTACTTTTTTGCTCAACAATCAGTTTTGTTAAAGTGTCTCTATTTCATCAAGGTAGTTTTTTTTTTTATTCGTGATTATTTGCCAGTTTCTGGGAAATTCCTTTTGATTATCACTAGTTGATATTACAATAAATGTTTTCTTAATAACCTGCAATGAAAATCTTTAGACATTTAGTAAAGTGTTGTGGTCAGTAGTTTTGGTAAACCAATCTCTGTGCCATTTCCCAACATCCTAAATTTATTTGGGCATTGTGTTCATTCAGTACTCCTCTGTTCAATTCACGTTCCTCCATTGAACTCCCCATATAAAAAAGTTGTCTATGAATCGAATGTAGAATTCACAAATCTTGATTCCAGTGAGCATTCTCATCTACACATCTCTGTTCAAATTTCGCAATAAATGGAGTAAGATGGCCTTCAGCTGGAACATATCGAAGTGATTAATGACTGCAGGAAAACAAATATTCTTTGATTGAAAGTAGCTGTGATTCAATTAAAATTCCCAAACCTGCTATAAAAATTCCCTTTTCATTGTTTAACGCCTTTCTTTAATGGCTGTAGTGTATAGATTTGCTGTTGCACCTTCTGGTATTTCAAAATTGGTCACTTTGTTAGGGAAGTTTGACGTGGCCCTTAGTTGAAGATCTGTTTTGCAATTTATTGTATAAGTTATCCAATAAATTTGCCTGATGGTTAGTAAATGGCATTGATTGAAGGGATGATGGGGCCATAGGTGAATTCAATGAATCTTAGGTAGGAGATAGCTGAATGCAGGGAAACTATTGGTTGAGGTACTGCTGTTTTCTCAGAAATTAATTACCTTGTTTCAGCATGTTCAAGGATTGCTTGTAATGTTCGCAGGAATTTACTGTGGGATCGTCAGGCAAATTAAGTTGAATTTTACTGTCAATCAGGTGGGCATAACTTTAAGCTTTATGTTGTACTTTATATCTTATTGATGGCTCCACATTAGCTATTTTCGAACAATATTTTCATTACCTCTCAAGGTTCATAGTAACATCTTCTTGTCTCTGTCATGTTAAGATGTTTGACTTTCCCACATTGAATCTACTTTGCATCTTGTAACAACCCTGTTCCAATTGAACACTTTAGTGATTGATTAGAGGGTTGAAATTGGGTTTTGGCATTCACTTTCTTCCATTTGTGAACTGCCACTTTCCATTGTACTAAAATGTATTTCAATCCTAATAGTTTTATGTATCTGTAAATGGGCACCTCTGCTTCAAAACTATTACAAGTATCAGTCTTGGCAACAAAACCTTTTTCCAACACAGATATGTCCTACTTGAATAGAAAAAGTTTGGAGATGGTACAGTGTTTTTCGTGTTGGACTTCTTAAGGCTTTTTTGTTTTCCCTGCCTAGTTTTTCTGTGGGACCTTGAGGCTTCTCTGAAAATAAAAATAAACGGAGAAGTGTTTGGAATATTCTTATCTGATGATGAATTAATTTGATCTTTTCATGTTTAGGTACAAGCACAAATCGTGCTCTCTACCTGCAGCTGCAGTATTTCTTGTTTAAATTGTTAGTACATTTAGAAAATGAAAAAACTTGAAGATTTAGCACATAGGTGCGTGTGTGTGTGTAAAGTGTTTTTTTTCATACCAATTCTTTGAAGAAGTTATTTCTCAATTATTATAAACCTAGCAGATACAGACCTTTTGGAAAATGTTTTGATATATGGGCTGGTTCAGGCGTACCTGTGCATGCCTCGCATCACGTAAGGAAGCAGCTTGTATCCTAAAGGTCCATATAAATTACAGACATGCTGCAATCCTTTGCCTGCATAATTTCCTCAAACATCCAAACTGAACACTTGCTTCAAGGTGCGTCTCTCGTGATGCTCCTATGGTCTGTCCTCATTGCCTCCCCGCACCAGAGGGATCTCAGGTGCCATATGATCGGACGGCCAGGGGCCGTCCTACGTACATGAGCACTGGTGCGTTAGACAACCCCAGGCTGTCTGACGCATCGAATTGGTTCAGAGTGATTAGTGCCACAGACTGAATACACAGCATTGGTGCCTCTTTAAACCAGAAAGCAAGTCTACAGAAACTGCAGGATGCCACACTCCATCAAAGTCCAGATGGTGGATGATGCTGTTCTCTTTTACTATGCATGATTGGTACCCTTTTCCATTGCATCTTTCTTGTTTGAAACTTTTCAAGAACAGTATACATTAGTTATTAGGTCAGTGTTAACCTCTGATGGTTCACCTATGTCTTCCTCCTTGGAGAGGTGTGGTAGGCACTAGTCTCCAGCAAACAGCTTTGCGTCAATGGCATGTACATGTACATCTTGTATTAGTTTGGAATTGTAATGTTACATACTCCTCGGGGCCAGGTGGGTTAACACCTCCTTACGCAACTCTATGACTATAATAGGAGTGTTTGAAAAAAAAAATGTATTCACTGCTTTCAGAAAAGTTTATTGATGATGCATCTATTGCATTTCATACTGATGGACTGTCCCGTGTTTTTTGTTTCATTGGTAATATTTTCTGCAGTTTGAAGACCTGAATCAACGGTGTATTTTGAACCGGCCTAGCAGGTGCCTTTACACAAAGGGTGTAACTGAGCTGTATTTGAGGCAGATGGTTTACTTTCAGTGTCAACTGGTGCCGTAAATTGAGAGCCAACTTGTTTTTTGACATAAGAGTACAATTGTGCCTTGAATGGTATGTTGTCTGTGATTTTATTTTTCCCCCTCGCATTATTGTAGTAGTCACTAAAATTGCAGATTTAATATTTTAGTTTAGTAATTTCCAGAACAGTGGCTGGAGCAGTGTTAGACATGTCTTGTGTTGAAGGACCCCCTCTGCGTCCTAATTTTTATATAATGGTGAACCAACTTGCAAAGGCAAATCAGAATATCATAATTATCTGCATGCTTTGGAAATCATAGTTAAAATATTATCTTATCAATTAAAATATGGTGTATGTATATTATTTCATAAGTTTTGTGAAGCCAGAATTCATGTTTTTTCTTGAACAAGATTTTGTTGTTCATGTTCTCAACCTATGCTTAACATAGATGCCATGAAATTGCCTACAGAACACCTATAGCTTTAACACATACATGCATTTTTGATGACTACATACCTGAGGTTTCCTGTAAAACGACCTTTTACTCCAACTCTCTTTCCCTCAATTCGTTGTCAAGAATGTTTATGCACTCTTCCCACTTCTTAATCTATATTGGTGTGGAGCTGTTTTTACTCTAGTAGCTTGTGACTCCCTTAGTGTTATGACGCAATATCACCGACTGTACGTTTCATGATCATTATATATTTATTTCACTTCTTCTGTGGAATCGGCAGGGGTACTTCATGCCCCCCTCTCACACCACCACCACTTAGGCAGCTTGAGCCGAGTTATGTGCCACCTCGCATTTCTGATTAAAATGTTTTTTTTTTTTAGGTCTTCTGACTTTGATCTGACTATCTATTCTTCAGTCAGACAAGTAGATCATATGATAGTGTTGTGGGGTGGGGGAACATATGGAACAAGATAACATGAAAGGGAGGGCATAAAAGATGGATGAATGGATAGGAGGATACGTGATCATGGATAAATAGACATTGGAGAGAAGGATAGATGGATGATTTTAAGAAAAGATGGATTTAAAGAAAAAGGACGCATAATTGATGAGTAGGCAAAAGAAACTAGAGCTGGAGCTATTGGTAGAGGTTTAAAAAAGTGGATGAAAAAGACAGAGCTGGATGGAAAGAATGTTAGAATTCATGGCTGGATAGATGAAGAAGGGCATAATGGATGAAAGGCTGGACGATGGTTGGATTAAGAAAAGGATGGATGGACTTGAAAGACTGAAGGATAAGTCTAAAAATGGATTCAAAAGACAGCTCTGCTGAAAGAAGTGAGAAATATAGCTGGCTGGCTCGATAATGTAAATATGCAGACACAGCCATTACTTTGTGTGATGTCTTCCCAGACCCTCTTCTTTTTGGGGATTTGGATCAGTGAGTGAGCACATTATTAGCAATCCCCTCTAACTCTGCGCCAGAAAATGTGAACTAGCATACTTTGTTCATAGACCTGGTAACCTCTTGCCAGTGTTTTGAGTCCCTAGTCCGTCTGTGATGAAGGGTGGCAGTGGATGTGGGTTAGTAGTTTAATGAAACAAATGAGCATCAAAGAAAATGGTTGCCTTCTCTGTGCTGCTTATACTTCCAGCTCAACAGATGGAACTGTGAGCAACGTGGCATATTCATGTGATTATCCCTCTAAAAGGCTCATTTTGAAGCCAGTGACACTGGAACACAGGTATATTGTTGGATGTATTAATTTTTTTATATTTGCTTTTACATTTATTACTATGGGCCTTATTAAGATGTTGGTCGGACCGCTATCGACCTGCATGTCAGTGGCGGTTTGATCGACTGACAGCCCTTCGTCCGAGCGCCAAATTATGATGCTGGCGGTTGGATCTTACACCATCTGAGTCGTCACCTCAGAGGATCTCGGATCCCGTCGGGGTGGCCGTCGGAGTCCCGGAGTGTTGAGCCACGCACTGCCGCCAAGCTTTGGATATCCATTTACAACAGCCTGTTTATGGCAGGAACACCGCCGTGTACAGGCTGTCGGAAAGGGATATTGGGTGCCCAAAATTGTCTCCCTGTCCTGTGTGGGCCTTTGCACAGTGGACCTGGGGGGCACATGTAGTCCACCCCCCACTCACGTCCATGTGCCCTGCACCACATGGTGCTTGGCACACGGTCCATGGACATGCAAGAAGTACTAATTTTCACTGCGGCTTGTGGTGCGGTCCTTCTCTTGGGCCGCTGCACAAGTGGCAGTGAAAAGCAGCACTTTGTGACCGCCAGCCTGGCGGTCAATCGTGATAAGGTGGTCGGACCGCCGCCTGCTTCTCGGGCCATCGACATGACTGCCTCCATCGCTGGCGGCGGTCTGGCCACCTGATATCGTAACTGGCCCCTATGTTGACCTATTTGGATGCTGTTAACTTTTTTTTTTTTTTAATAAATTTTGGAGCTGTTTAGTTAACATTGACAACCCGTTGTTAGCAATTTTTCTCCTATTGTCTTTTCATATTGTTATTAAACATATTTGCCAGTACATGCATGTTAACTCAGGGCTGCACCATTTATCTGTGTGTTTAACATTGCATGCAGAATTGGGAGAGGGGAAGACAACTTAATTGCGCGACTATCGCCTCACAGAGTCATGGTTTCAGTAGGAGTTATTTTGCAGAAAGCAGAACTTGGGCCGAACGCTACAAAATGTTGAAGTGCATACTTGAATGTATTTCTGTCGTTACCTGCATTATGAATCCTTTAAATTCATATCTATGCAGATACAAGTCTGTTCTCATATAGCAGGTAATGCCCATCTCGTCCTTGTCCGCTATCACACTATAAATCATCTTTGTATTTATTTAGTGGTAACTGTTTGCTAATTCCTTGTGTCCATCATAATTATTATTAGGATTTTTCAGCTATCAATTGTACTGGAAGACAGTTCTATGCTGTTGGTTAAATGTCTTCCTTTGCCATTGCCTTATTCAAACTATTGGCCCGATTTATATATTGGTGGAGAGGATACTCTGCAGCAACAGCAAATATAGTGGTCCACTTGCCAAATTTCTTTGCTGGCGGACTTTACGTTTGGCTACGGTGGAGACTCCTCTGTCTCTGCCGTGGGCAAATTCTTTGACTGCCCTGGGGAATAAGGGCCATTGGAGAAATGGCTCCATGCCTGCCCACTTTAGATGGGCAGTCACATAGTAATTTTTTTTTTTTTTTTTTTTTTTGGTAAGTAACAGTAAAAACATAATGTTCCAACCCCCCAGCATGGTAGAAGCCTCACATGGCGAGGGAAGTATTTTTTTTTTTTTCCCTTCCAAAAACAAATCACATTTCAGGATTTTCATTATAAAAAGAATTCTGTTTGCTACAGGAACCATAGTGACGGTAGTTCCTGCCACTGCATTTAGAAATGACCGCCTGCTTGGCGCTTATTTATAGATTAGGTGGGCTACTTCTCCACCATGGAGATGGGGATGGAGTAATTTACTCAGTCCCCATGTCTGACCCACGGGCCGTCAGCCAAGACCTATATCTGGGCTTATGCATATTTATGTGATTGCGTTTCTCTTCCTGGAAACCGTGGTGGGAGAGTATCATTGGAGTGGTTTTACCTTCCTTGTAGGACACTGTATTTCAAATGGTCCCTTCCTTTTTGTATGCTATTTATATATTCTTTCCACTACCTCCAGTCAGTAGAGCACGGGCTCTTTATCCTTGTATTAATCCACCTATAATGTTTCCATGTATTTCTTGTACAATGATTCTAATCTATGCTTTAGTCCTCTAGCATCCCAAAAATAATTGCCATTCACCGGGGATCCCAAACCTAATTCATCAGGGCTCAGGTCTAGTGACTAGAATTTTGTACTCGACCTAACATCAATGCACTTGACCCACACATTGGTTGCATACAAATTTTCTTCAAAACATGTGCAGCACCAACAACCACAAAAAACTTTGGATAACCAAATTTATAAACTGCAAATCTTAATTGATCACCCAAGTACCTCCCTAAGATGTGTGTATCAGAGGTGGTGAATGTTTGCGAACATATTAAATATGGCAAAAAATACCCCATAAGCTTTAACATGTCACTGAAATAACATCCATGAATAACATATCAGGCACTTGCTTGTTAGTGAAAATGCTGATGCTCTGAGCCAAAACCATAGATGTAAGGGTTGCATTCTTCAGATGCAACGCTGCCTGCTGTCTTTGGAATACTTTCTGTCTTGAAATAACTTTCTGCAACAGGACCGTACTTGTACCAATGAGAGTTTGAAACAGACTGAGCCAATAGACTTCATCATAGCCAGAACAAGTCCTTGTTCTTTCAAAATAAGGGCACTTATGCAAATTGGACCTGGAAGGCCGTGTCCAGTAAGTTTCTTTGTCCTAGGTTTGCCAACAGTGAAAGCACTACTGCTCAGGTTGGATGAAAGTGTCAACTTTCGAGCTGTCCACTTGTATTTGCATTACTCTGACATGTCAGCTTTGAGGCAGGATGTAGCTAATTTTTTAATCAGTTTGTGCTGCCAAGTCCTCCACGTTTTCGTTTATATTGGTGTAGCAGCGCTTAATTTGTATTTAAAAAAAAAAAAAGTGCCAGGGCCCTTGTCAGGAGTCCCCCTCCACTAGCACTGTCAGCGCTGCCAATTACAGTATCACCACAGCTACTAACCAGCACACTCCTACAAGTCAGTGTGACAATTCGGACTGACTATTTCAGACACCCAAATTTAAAAGAATGGCTTTTGCGGCAGGTATTAACCACTTTTAATGTATGTTGTTTCCGATCCAGGGAAGATATGGCTTGGCAGTTAGGGTTGGACTGTTCCCATGAAGCACACAGTCAAGAATGATTTGCATATTGCCAGGTCGGAACTGGGGGTGGCGAAGTGAGCTAAAGAACGATGATGGATTCAACCCAGATCTGTTTCAGTGCACCGTCCTTCATCTCCTTGTGTTTGGATTAAAAAACAACTATTGTTGTGCTAGTCTCGAAAGTAGACAAATGGCTCCACTGTGACAAATTGTCAGAAGTACCACGGAATCACACACCAAATAGTGAATGGTAAAATAACAACGCAACAGCATTTACTTAAGGAAAATGGGGCTGATTTGAACAAAGAGTATAGCAATAAACTAGTTGCTATCTTCTGACTCAGTTACAGTCTTGTTTTAACAAGGAGGTTTGTGGCCTATAATATGTCTTTCCTCGGTTTGCTGACAGCCAGTGCAAAACGGTCGGGGTTGGATCAAAAGTGTATAACTCCGGCCCATCTACTTGGATTCGCATTAAAGCAGACATGGTGTCACTTTTGAGGGACGTATGGCGCTTATTTTTTTATTCGGTTCATGCTGCTGAACCCCCCCCCCCCATTCACATATTGCTGCTGTGGACTGATGGAAAGCATGATTTCTAAAATTAGAAGGACCTGTTTAACTTTTTCTGTGTGTTTTTTCAATAGCTGAGCGAATAGGGATAGAGGCTTATGTGTCATCTGATGAAAGACGTACAGTTTGAAATCTAGCCACAATTTCATCATCATTAAGTACCTTTTTGTAGTACGTAACCAGCTCCTCAAATTCTTGATCCCCAAAACCTCTAATCTTTTCAAGAGAGTCTGGCCATAAAGTAAAATCAAAAATGTTAAACTAAGAATGCGGCTTGCCAGAGATGTGCTTCAGAAACCGGTCATTTATAAAAGAAACCGCACTCTCTATTACTTCGGTACTGTCCTTCCTTGACACTAGTTTCATTAGAGCTGCCTTTTCTAGCAGGCTCTGCCAGTGTTAGTAACGGGAACCCAGCAAAAGTATCCTCTTTAAAAAGCTATTGAAATTGTGTCCGTGATTTTCATGCCTTTGTTTTCAGCTGTATTAGCTTCTGTTGAAGCGCCTCAATCCTTCTTGCAACTTCAGAAATAAGACTGTCTTCTTGTTGAAATGCCTTCGACACTTGCAGAAGCAGCTCTGTGAAGTCTATCGTGAAGTGCAAGAAAAAGAAATGCCTCTGAATTCATGTCATGAAGCAATCCTTTGGCTTTGTTTGAATATTCATCACTACCAGTAGCAAGGTGCTCAAGATTAAGTATTGTTGACTCCCAGTTTGTCTTAAGCGCTGTTACTGCCCTGTGCTGATTGCTACCCATCTGATTTGCTGCAAGCAACCAACATGTTTTAACTGCTCTTCCAGATTCTCAGCTATCTCTTTAAGTTCCCTTCTCAACTTAGGTGGATAATAATATAGTTTGAAACATCCTTTTAGCACCTCTTTAAATATGAACTTTTTTCTTTTCTTTTTTAACATCACACACTACAAGTTCTAGAGAGTGAGATACACAGTGCACAACTGCAATGTGATCGCAATTGTTCTATCCTTGATGAGTGGAGACCTCGTCCAGTAGCTGCTTCACAGCACCAGATTTATTGCCAAGGTTCACAGCAGCTCCAGCTGCATTCAGAGTAAAGCATTTCTGGCTCAGAATATCCAGAGATATGCCCATGCCTGGCAGGCCAAGTAATCTAGCATTTTTCACTCCGGATGCGGATGCAGTGTATCTTTTCATGCTGACAATGTCACACAGATGGGTAACAAGGGTGCCTTCACAAACGAATCGTACATAAATCAGTTCCTGTATGTTTTGTCAGTTGACCCATCGAAAGAACACTGAGGAACCTAGCATACGCTATCTGTGATGGGATTGTCATTTTTATGGTATCTGAAATTGTTATTACAAAGTTACGGCATGCATGATCATTGGTATAATTTTCTAAATTCCATTCAGGATTGTTCTTTTTCTGCAGTGTGCAGAGTTTTGGAAACTTTATAAAATCCTCAGCTTCTTTTGTAAGATAATAGGCTGTATTAAATAGAATGTTTAAATGCCTGATATTATTTTCATGCTTTTTTGTGATAGATTTGACTATGCAGGTCTCTAGTGGGTTTTGAATTGCAGCTTCATGGGATATGCATTTTCATGTTATTTGCTTTTGTTGTGCCATTCTAAGATCTCCCTTTTGAATTTTTCTCTCACACCACCATATAGGGAAGACTTAGTATCTGCAAGATGAGGAAACATTTGTTCTGTCCAGCTCTACCACACAGTAACAATTGATGTAACAAATTCTCAAGTAAAATGATTGATTGCTAGGGTACTGCTTTTCTATTGAATAGCAGAATACAAGAAACCTAATATTTTTACAAACAGGTCTTCACTCCAATGGCAGTATTGCTGTTTAGTTTTCTAGAAATGCATATTTTTCTAAAACCGAAAACTGACATTTTGCTCTGAATATTCCTTTTCTCTTTGAAGTTAAGAGTATTGATTGCATGTCTGCTTTAGAAGTTCAGTTTTTAGCGATAGCCTGCTGTGAATTATGCTAAAAAAATTCAAGCTCCAATGATTTTCGTTCCTCAGAACTTGTTTAGATTCTGCTTGTGGGATTCTCTTTGGTTAATTTGTTTTTGTATTTTTCAGGATCTCAAATAATGATGAATTTAAATTACAGTTTGAGAACAGCCTGCCTTCCGTCACCTTTGGTTGTAAGGGCGTATTCAGCTAATGTCATGTAAAAAGAAAACTGATGTGAGCAATTA
Organism: Triturus cristatus; assembly: GCF_964204655.1. Lineage (NCBI taxonomy): Eukaryota > Metazoa > Chordata > Amphibia > Caudata > Salamandridae > Triturus > Triturus cristatus. The sequence continues at coordinate 285,994,554 of NC_140587.1, forward strand.
GCACACTCCCACTGTTCATTAGGAACACAGTTTTGCACAAATGTTTTCTACGTACTTCTCATTGCATATTTTTTTTTTACTGGAGTGCTTTCCAAATATGTTATCCGGTGTGTATAAACAACCATAAAAGCAATTACAGTGATAAAAACATATTACAAAAGGTGATGACCATGCTTAAAATTGGCAAAAACTGTTCTAACAATTTCCATAAACCAATTATTTATCATCAATTACTTTGTATTATCATCATTTAAGAAAGAAATACTTTCCTGTGCGTTTGTTTTCAAAATAAAAAGTACAACGTTCATACAAACCCCACTAACGTCAAGATCAAGCTTAAATTTCAAAGCAGCTATATGTGCTCTAACGTTTTGAGTAAGAAAAATAAAGGAGGTTTAAATAGTGGCTCCTAAAATTAGATTACAAAATAGCATAAAATGGATTGTACTTTGCTTGGTCTGCCCATCACAACGACGGGGAATAGAATCTGGGGGACAAGATTTCATGGTGGGAAATGCAACTAAATGATGAACAATGGATTTGTGACCCGGGTTAGGTAACTTTGAACCCCTCCTCAAGCTGAAGTCTTTGATAAAATATAGCAGTCTGTATTTCCCCTTCTAATCTCATACGAGATTCTATTCTATAATTCATAAAATGCCCTTAATAGTCAGCTTGGTTAGTGTAGTCACTTGTATGGCATTGGACTGAATTGACAAATTGAACAAGTGTGTAGTGAAATTAAATCCACTAGATACTGCAGCCATACCTCCCGATGTATTATCTCAGTTGAAGCAGAGGTTGGTAGACATAATAAGCGCTTGAGGTAACAATTTTCCTCAGTCTGCAGTGCCTTGCTGTTACAGTAGCCCAACACTCCAGCTACATAGATAGAAGCGAAAACTCTGGCCTTATAGATGGCTAACATATCTCTAATTGGTCGATTGCCCAATTTCGCTGAAAACCTAAACATCTTGTGAGCGCTTCTATTCATCTTGGATCGGACATTTGTGGTTTCATGTGACAATGACCCATTACCTACAAAGGCACACCCAAATAGCAAAAGGTATTAGCAGTAGCTACCGGGGTCTTATATAAATATATAAAGGTTCTACATTTCTTAACTTGGACCCACCGATCATAGTATATATCTTCGATTTGTTAATTACTATTTTTTTGCAGAAATAAGACTCAAAAGTATTCATTAAATGCTGTACACCCACCGGAGTCCTAGATAGCATGACAGCGTTGTCTGCATAAAGTCACACTCGTATAGGACTCCTGGTGATTTGCGGGGCATCTGCTTGAGCTACCTGTAAAGCCTTGTCCGCCGCATTGATAAACAAGGAAAAATGTAGCGGGGCAAGGACACAGCCTTGTTGTATACTTAGTTTCACATCAAAATTCCTTGTGCATTCACCCGAGGTCCAAATTGATCTTTGCTTGACTAGTTCTCATACAACTTTGCAAAAAAATATATAATCGGTCTAGGAGCACCAAGAGTGAGTAAAGTTGGCAAAAGAATAGAATGATCATCGAGATCGAAGGCGCTACTTAGATCTGCGACACAAAGGAACAATCTACCTCCTTTAGCACAAGCGTATTTACCTATTAGCAGGCCCAGGTTCACACATTGCTCTATGGTCCCCACTCCATGTCTGAAAACAAATTGCTCGTGAGAAAGTATCAAATTATCACTTGCCCACCCTCATAATCTCTTCAACAGCACTTTACTCGTCACTTTAGCTGGTGAGTGTAGAAGCGATATTTGACCATCGTTTTTTGGTTCTGATTTATTGCTTTTTTTACAGATAGGTATAATAACAGAGATCCCCCATGATAGAGGGAATCGGGTCTGTCGCTGCTGTGTTAAACACCCTGGTTAAAATGGGTCCCCACAAATCAACGTCAGCTCTGTAAACATCCACTGGGACCCCATCGGGTCCCGGGACTTTGCCCCCTGGGCTTCCCTTCAGTGCAAGCAGAACCTCTTAAATCGTAATGTTCAGTGGTAGGGGGGGGGGCAGTGACTCTGTGTCTCACTTTTTATTCACCCCCTTTCCACATCGGATGAATTAAAGACATCTGTGAAAAGGGCTACCCACGCATCACATGTAACGTTGGATAACATCTCAGGCAAGTAGTCACTCTTTAGGAGGGGTTAGTTTACTGTTTCCCAGAACAGTTTATTATCTGCAGTACCCACGGCTATGGACAATTTAGCCCATGCTGCCTCTTAAGCCTTTTTCTGGCGCAAATGACCTTTTATATAATTAAGCCAAAGGGTCTTACTCAAGACATTATCTCTAGGTTGACAGTGTAGGGCCTGTTTCAATTAATAAGAAGCTAATGTACATACATGGTCAAACCAACCTCTATGTTGGCCGTGTCGTGGATTACAGCAGCGGGTCAATATATCATTCTTTATGTCATTAATTTTGATAAAGCTAGTAAACAACTGGGTAGGACTGACTTTAAGACAGTTAAAAATATCTATGAGGCACCTAGAAATTATATTGTGTAACATCGTAAGGAGGTCAACTCCCTTCCACTTGATACGTACCCCATTGGGTATTATAGGGACAATATTTGCAATAGTATTCAATGGAACTTCAGTCTTCCTGCCCCAAAAAAGAACTGTACATATAATACAACTATGGTCACTCGGCGTTGGCTGAGCAAACCCTTGGTGTTAAACAGAAACTGCTCACATTGGCTGAGATCTATACGTGGTCAATAGTAGTTGAAGCATTTCTTTCTATAAAGGTTGGTATAGGGTCTCCATTCTTATCACAGGCATATTTTAATAACTCAATCATAATTGGTGATCATTGAGTTCGATGTACTCCCATAGAAAACTGCGTTTACAATGCTGACAATACCACGCAGGTACATACCAACGTGGTTGTTACAACGACCGGGTTGTTACCACGCGTGCCTTTACATCTCAAGACGTTTCAACGACTTGCGCTAGGTGGCATGCAACACCAGGGAATGTGTTGGATTTTGAATCCAACACTTTCCCTGCTGTTGCGCTAACTAGAGTAGGAATAGTAATTTATACTATTGCTAAGTCCAGCGCGCCACCTAGCGTAAGTTTTTGAACGTCTTGCGATGTAAAGGCACGCGTGGTAACAACGCGGTCGTTATAACTACCACGTTATGTACTGCGTGGTAAAAGCACGCGCTGTTACGTGCTACATTCTACGTCTATAGTCATTATGAGGTAAATAAGTGTAGCCTTCCCCATCCTGATTGGATACCCCGCAAAGCCGTGTGGCAGATGAGGGGAAAATAGGAATATTAAAATCCCCAACACACATAAGCACAAAACTGTTATTAATTCTACTTAATAGTGTGCCCAGACCACAATCCAGTGCTGAAATCACATTACTATGGGTTGAGTCAAATACGTTGTTCTAGAAGTTGACCAGAACCGTGTCCCTTCCACCCTTAAAAGTTAGCCACAGTACTTGTGAATGTGACCCAATTGTTACATTTGTCTTGGCATCAGCAGAAAGCTTGTTTTGATATAAGGATCATGAGTTCCCCCCCCCCCCCCCCCCCCCCCCCCCCTTGGCCCTACCTGCAGGGAAGGGTATTGCCTCAAGCCAATTAAATGAAAATCCCTCAAAATAAATACGGGCTACAGCCCAAGTTTCCTGTAAACAAAGTCATTAATAAAGTCGGATTATCCTAATGTACCCTGTTTGCTTGTGAATCCTCCGATATTCCATGATGCAATTTCATACCCTCCCTCCATTACACAACCAGAGTTACTAATAGATTACGTTTTATACTGTTAATCGCACTGACAAATATTGTCCACAGAGTTGTTCCCTACATGCAGAGGTTCAATAATTTGAACATTACTAGACCGTGGTTCTTCAATAGGGTTAGTACCCGAGTAGGCAATGTCAGGATCATCTTTCTTGTCCCTCAAAGTAGTGACCTCAATCACAGATGTAGGCCCCGAATCCTGTCCATCATTATCCTGCAGGGAGCTCAGTGCTTGGAACCTATTTGATACTGACAAAGGCAGACTGGGTTTGAGTTCTTTGCCTGACCCCCCTCGGTGGATAACCATCCTTCCCCTCGGTATGCTGGGTATACCGTAGGTGCCTATAGTAAAAAAAAAAAAATGTTTTTAACATTGCCATGGGTTTTGCTTCTCATGTCAGATTTTTTAATCTGGCAGTGATGCCAGGCGCAATTTATATTTTGGTGGTGATTGGATTTGAGCTCATGTCTTATGAGCTGTTAACATCCAGGGCAGTTTGTACTAGACAGGAGTAGCGTTACCAAGATCCATGACTGAATTGTTTTGATTGACATATATTTTGAGTATTGCAGTTTGCAGAACGAAGGAGAAATATTGTTTTGTCAAACTCATGAATTGAGGTTTCCTCTGTGGCATGGAACTGTAGGGTATGGAACAGAATTACACGTGAAGGGCGCAGGTACAAATCAAAATGGCTAACTCACGGAATTCGAACTGAGAAGGTGGTCTCTTTATGGCCACTACGAGACAAGTGGGAAGGGGACGTAGGCCGTGCATTTACAGCTAAGAAATGGGACACTATATTGGGGCACCCCAAGAAGGTCTCTCGGAATCCTAAACTTAAATTTATTCAATTGATGGTGTTACACAGAGCTTATTTAACCCCACACAGACTATGTTTGGGGCAGACGATGCCTGCCCACGCTGCCGTGCACCTGATGCGGGGTTGATACACATGATATGGGACTGACCTAGACTGGGACACTACTGGGAGACGGTCTGCAAAATATTGATGGATATAGCCCCGGTGCGCCGGAATGACACTCTGGAATACTGCATACTGGGACTAGGGCCCCGTGAATGGAAGGGTAGCTCTGCCTCCCGTTTTGTTAATAATGCGCTCCTACTGGCCAAGAGAGCCATAACCACAAGATGGAAAGCCACTAGGGCCCCGTCCCTGCAGGAATGGCGCACGGAAATGTTGAGGTGGGGTAAGGCGGATGGGGCTGAACGACAATGGGAGGAATATAGAGGCCTAAGGAAAACACTGATTTCGTTGAGCTGGAATGCAATGATAGAGGAATACGCTGCGATAGACATTTTGTCCTACTGAGGCGGACTCGGACTATCGCATGGGGGTTTGATCAACGGCTACGGGACACATAGACTCCTCACAGTCTTTGTGGGCTATACTGTGTAAGTTAGCAGGACTGTAGTTTGCCTACGTCAGTCTTTGGAACCGAGACACATACAACTGCGGATGTGGAAAATGTGCAAATACTACTGTTGGATATTATGGCCGAGCATGTGGGGAGGGAGGGGGAGGTTGGGTAAGAGTTTTTGTTAGAATACTATAACTGTATTAGATCCTGATAGATTTGACTAATCATGACATGTTTGGCTGGACTCCTGGTGTAGATGAAAATACTGAAAACTTTTCGTAATTGCTTGCCGTTTGAGATGCATATTAACGATCTTAGACCACTGAGTGATGTCATGCAGAGACTATCATGGATGTTCGATACTATTAATGGGTGTTATCCTAAATTGGTTGTAAATATGTGAACTATGCCATGTACTTATATGTCCATATATCGCTCTATGAGGTCCGGCTCACTGTTATGTGCAATAAATAAAAAGAAATAAAAAGGGCGCAGGTACGAGTTGCTCTAGGGAGGTGCCTTGCAGGTTCTGATTGTCAGATGTGCCCAGTGTGAACGCGCCTTTGGCATAAAGACTTGTATCATCCTCGGACTGCTGCTTTGAGTTGCCAGCAGAAGCAGATTTTGACAGTTAATGAAGAGCCGTTGACAGTATTTTGATGCCAAAGCAAAATTGTACATTTGAATTTTTGTAGACGTGGTAATTTTTGGCTAGAACTGCTTACAGTGTTCGCTAAAAAGCATGCTAGGATCAGAGTCTGCATGTTAATGGCTTGCAAGGCTGCTATGTACCTTTCATGGTTACTGGAAAGCCTGGCTTGTTGATGTATGGCTACTGACCGGTACAGTGCTTGTTAATTGGTATATGATTGTCCCTGAAATATATTGGAAGTGATTCATTGGAATAAGGGGGCACACTTTGTTTGAAAATGCCATATATGCGTAAATCCGACCATGAACATCTCGTCATACTTAGTTGAAAAAAATGTAAAAGGTACACCACTTTGATTGTCATTGAGACCCTCTAGCTTCCATACTGGACTGCTTTATTGTCCTCCACAGAGTCGCTTTGTAAAAGGATTTGTTTATTTTATCTGTCATACCTCTTGATAATTTGTTTCTTCAATCACTTTAAACTTTACCAGACTGATGGTATATCCCATATCATTGAAGTACTCTGCCACAGATTACTTTTTGGATTTGCTTCATATATTTTTTCGGGGTTAATTCAGACCGCTTTTGATTTTGTGTTCTGTTTACTATGTGTAAGTTTCCTTCAGGGTAATTTTGATGGTTAGTACAGTTGCAGGTATCGCATTTAAAGTTATACTTAGTCCTGAATTTCTGTCAAGAGTAAGAAAGTTGACTTTCTGGCCCTTGTAGATTCCTTTTGGTGTGGTCTTTATTTATCTGACAGTTGCTATTGTGAAGCATATCATATTGTGTCCATTTGAAACTGTTCTTTATAACGGTATCAACGTTTTAGAGCTGCATTTGTAACTCCATTGTTTTATGTCATGCTGAAGCGTATTTTATTGAGGACTACAATGATACTTGTAAATCAATTTAGTCAATATGTCCTGCTTATGTGGCTTTATACTTTCCTTTCAGTGCTCTTGTATGTCATGCATATATAGACATTTAACTATTATATTACTAATTTGAGTTGTGCTGTTTAGTCCAGTTTGGTTGTCTGTCTATCTACCTATTATCTTTGCAACCTCTTTATATTTGTCTTTGTAGCCTAATCTATACGTCTTTGCAACTCTATATATTTATCTATGCAGCCTTTTCTATGTATGCAACCATCTCTATTTAGATATCCACATATACAGCCATCTCTATATGTCTATCTCCATCAGTCACTATATTTGCAACTCTTTTTGCAACATTCTCTATGTAGGCAGCACTCTCCAGCTAGCTATCTGTCAATGCAACAATCTCTACCTAACTATATCTATCACTATCTATGTAACCCCTCTATCTGCCTTTGCAAGTCTCTCAGTCTATCTTTTCAACCCCACCCCATCTATTTATAAATAAGATTTTCAAAAATAATATAGAAAAAGCATTAGCAAAGGCAGGAGGCTGGCAGTCAACTATTGGCTTTCGCAGGTCTGGTGTTGGCCACAACCTTTTAATTTCACTAAAAGTATGTATGTAACCTAGTTTCTTTGAGAATTTGTTAGCCAGACTTTATCAATTCGTCCGTTGGTATGACATTAATAATGTTTTCCATCCACACTAGCACGCATCCATCATGAGTCAGCCAATTGTCTGACTTTATTATGAGTCGCATGCTCCCTCCAGTGCTAGGGACTACTATGTTAAAGTGTCCTTTTTTGTTGTTGCTACTCTTCAAATTTTAGATTGAGGGCCATGCAGCTTCCCAAACAAATGTTTGCATAAACCATCACCGAGCAAAACGAAAATGTCAAAAGACTGGTGGCTAGCTCCAGACTTACTGACTTTCTCAATGCCAAAGGGTGTCCTTTAGTGTTTTGTGTCTGGTATGTACAAAGAAAAGTTTGTCTGTAAAAAATGTTGTGGAAGTCGGCATTGTTTGAAGATTCGGTGAATGTTTCATAATGGCAGCTTTTATTTTTGCGTTTTTCATGGAATATTTTTACACAAATACCATTCTCTTCCTTTTTTTGGTTTGAGGCACCAATATGTTTTGTCTTTGTCTGTTCTGGCGTCTGACATTTTGTTTGCCTCCATATGGCTACCTATATTTGTTCAGTTTATTCCACCATCCAACAGCTTGAATTGACCACTTGTCAGCCTTTTATCTCCCATAACGTAGCTCATTGGATGGTTTGATTTGAGAGAGCGAATGTGTAAACGCTAGTGAAATGTAACACGTTGTTATGATTAGGTTTTTTGGGCTACAGTGAGGTTTTTAGCTTCTATTTGAGCAAGATGATATTGATATCCAGAAATAAGATTTCCTTAGATTGTATGCTGGCTTTGAATTCTATGTGAGAGTGGATGGTTTAAAAGATTTCTATTTTGTTGAGGTAATCAATGGTGCCTTTTCACACGCTCAAGGTCATTGAGGAAATAGAAATAGTGTTCTAAATTCTGTGGGTTGGTGTACATATGTTAATTCTCAGACTTTTACAAAAACAGGCCAGTGTATTATGAGGCTGCTGGCGATCCCACTGATATGCTGTTTAGGTGAAGTTAGTACCGATCTTGGCATGTGCTGGTAAAGCCAGATGTTGGACTCGTTAGTAAGAACAATTCCACTGGCTCCATTACTTCATTGCTGGGAATCAATGTATATAGAGGTATTACATCGCTGGTGCATAGTGTGATCTAGATTTCATGTGTTAGATTACCCCCTAACATCTAAATAATGTGGAAAGTCTAGCAGGGTTTTAGTTTGTAACAGTTTCTAGTCTGAAAATGTATTTTGAGTTATACAGTGTTTTTGATCTTTAAAGGTTTACTGGTTTCTTAGGTGCACAAAAATCAGACATAGGTGCTTGCAGCCTTACAAAGAATATATGTTCATAATCCACACCATCCTGTAACGGTTTTCCAAAATTCACTACAGTGCTGAAGAATTTCTTGGTGCAATAATTTAGTATTCACAAGAACCCGGGTCTTAAACTGTACTTATTTCAAAGCTGCCCCTCTGAAATACTTCAAGCCCATGGACTCTGTGAAGGTCCGTCTTCACCTTAGTAATCACAGAGTTCTTGATTTATAACATGGTGGATGTCAACAAGACTGTTGCACATTTGCAACGTACTTCATTTCGATCTAGGAAAAAAAAGAATTCTATTTATTATAGGTAATTAATTGTACATCATATACCATCGTCACTTCAGAGTGCTGGGATTACAGTTCCAATAGTAAAATTGAATGAAGATATTTCTGAATGGGAATCCCTTCTTACTATTTGTGCGTTTCTATCTTCTGCGGGCTTGGATTTAGCTGAATGGCAGTTTAACCTGTTCCATTTAAAAGCATTTTCTGAATTGGAGATCAGTGAGTTTTATTTGCCCTTGGAATAGGGTTCAGGATATTACAACATTTACAATCATTGGTTTATTCCCGAGCAGACAAAAGTAACAGTGATTAATCTAAATGTAATGGTTTACAAAAGAGTCCCATCCATAAATCTGTGGATTATCTTCTTTATTATTTCCGTTGTTGCAGGTGTTAAAAGGTAAATCGTAATGGTAAGTTGATCATAGATGATTGTAGCCAACACGTGTTTCGTCAAAGGGCGGAAAGCCCAAAAGACTTCCTCAGGGCTACAAGGTGATGAAAAAATACTAATCATACAACTTTGTTACAATTATATAATGATAACATCTCAAAACAATTAACTGTAATAAAACCGCGACATTAGTCAGCGAACAACCCAGAATAGAAGAAAAAGTAGAAGCAGTAGAAAGTTGATTGAAATCAGAAATCAAACCTGGTTGTGTAGCACTATAAACGCTGAAGTGCATATAAACAACCTCCACCAAAACGACAAGAAAATATAAAGAAGTGAAAGAAATGAGTAGTCGGCGTAGAAATCAAATCAAATGATGTGTGAGTATAAAAGAGAGAAATGACATTTAAAAAGAGAGAAAAGAATGTTTCACAACCTCATTATAAGTGCACGGGGAAGAATGTGAAAGACTGATATCAGAATAGGCCTCTAAAAATCATACCTCAAGAGAAAAGGTGGACTAGTACTAACGGACCGAACACAAGGATTCAACTAATAGCCGCTTGATTCAACATACTGAAACCTATATATGTACAAACATACACACAACAAGAGTACCAGCAAGTAAACCGGTGTAAGAGTAGGTGAAAGATGACACTCGCCATTAGCAATATATTTTCGGTCTGATGACATGTAAGGCGAGAGATAAGTGTCACAAACGGAGACGGGTAAATCAGTAAAAAAGGTTCCTCAGGTGATATCAGGTGAACTGAGAATAATCTGCAACATACAATCTATTTAGCAAAAGCGTAGACTCACAATATATAGAGTTGATTATAGGAGGATCACCTCCGTAAACTTATTCCTTAAGATATGTTACATCAGTTAAAAGGAATAGAGAAAAGCAATTAAGTACCTCTAATATGGTTCCGGGAATATATCACAAACAGAGTATAAAGTCAGCATAAAATTGGGGATTCTGTAAACCAATAATAAATAAAATATTCAGAAAGATCCAAGCCAAAATAGTGGACCACACAGTAAGATTCCTGTCAATAAGCTCAAATGCTAATGATACGTGCAAAAGTTCAACATGTACAGAAAAGAGAGGGGCTCAAGCGAAAACACGAGCACACACATAGAGGGCTACTATCAACACTCAATACGAGGGTTGCCTGTACAATAGTATTAATAAAGAACTAAAAGTCATGAACCAGCAGTATTATGTCGCATTGGGTTCAATTACTTATAATATAGGGACACAATGTAAGATAACCACAAGACATAAAGGCTACAAGGTACAGGTTAAATAAGTAGAGAGGTTAACGGTCGGACCTAAGTAACATACCCGTAACGCGGAGAGTACTCCGATTGATATCCAAACTCAGGTGCATGTGAACAAACCGGCGCCATAGTATTCCTCAATATATACGAGGCCCGGTACTCAGCAGTAACGTCCTTCATAAGAAATAGAAAAAGGACTATCACGTAGAACGTATGTAATCAGGGTCGCCATCTTGGAGAGGTGTGAAGTGTCGCATACAAAACTAGCAAAGGATTATCTCATTTGTGTGTTTGTCAAAGTATAAATGCCTCTCTCATTACTAAAAGTCCATAATATGTCGCAAATATATATTGGAAAAATTAAACCCAAATACGATAAAAAACTATCCAATAACCAAGACACCTTCATTACTAATGTAATATCGTAATCGCCATCTAGAACGATGTAAAATATAAATGCCAAAATTATAATGATTTTGGCCCATATATAAATTCGTAAATTTCTAAAGTAGAACTCTCATTCCTAAGGAAAGTCATAATGTATCTCGAATGTAAATTGATATAACAATCAAAATGAGAAACGATACAAGAACCATAATTCTTCATCATTGGCCAATACACAATTAGACATGCAGAGTAAATCCACTCCAAATCAACATAGGTCACAATGGCAGACATATGGAAGACAAGTCAGGAAGGAGAGATGTTAGTTGGTCAGGAGGGAAGCATCTATATTCAGTCATGATAGTAAAGACCAAATGTACCAGAGGAGGAAGGGGCAGGCTTATCGTTTGAGTAAATCCACAAACAACATAGAAAGTAACAGGTATTCACAATGCAGCATGTAAACGTGAATGAGAAATCAGGCTACAACATTAAAGTCAATAAAGCTTGAATAATAGTCAATTTTAACAACATCAATGGTAGATGCATATACAGTCAAGTATAAAGACAATGTATTTTACATATCCTCCATATTATACACACTCAACAGGTTACATGTAGATGGTACCAACATGAAATCAATAATTGCAATCAGATATGATTCGGGATAAATATAGGAAGGTGATGGGCTGAATAAACAATATAAAATTATCTATTCAGAAAAGCAAATCAATGCAAGATCTTTAAGCATTCCCATATGATACAATATATGGTAACAATCATGTTAAAGGTAAAATGGATAGTAAGGTCATTAACATAAAGGTTATCAAGCATATCACAAAACTGATCATATATCCAGAAAATAATGTAATTCGCGATCAATATTGATACCCAGTTCAACTGCGCGAAGCTTCAAAATCCATCGTGCCTCGCACTGGCGTAACCTTAATTCCACCTCTGGGATCAATTTTTACAATTTTGATTCCATGAAAGAGAAATCCCAATGAGGATCCTCTTTCACGGCACATAGAAGCATGATTGCCTATAGGGTACCTTATGTCCAGATTTTTCAAAGCACGAAAATGTTCTGCCATTCGTTCCTTAAGAGGACGTATGGTAGTGCCTACATAAATCATACTGCACTTACACTGGATCATGTAGACAACATACTTGGTCAGACAATCAATATGGTCGTAGATTCGAAAACTACGTGATCCATTGTATTCAAAGTCTTTTATTCTCTTTTTTGTAAACTTGCACATGCTACAGTTTCCACATGTGTAAGACCCAGTTTTAAGTTGACAAAGCTATGTTGGTTTAGTTGGCATCTGTTTGGGATAACTTGGACTAATGATACTCTGAATAGTCTTCCCTCTCCTGTAGGTTATACTGGGAGATCTAGAAATATAACGTTCCAATCCCTTATCTGAAGTTAATAGGTGCCAGTTGTCTTTAAAAATTGCATATAATTTATGTGACCAAGAATGGTAATTAGTCACTAGTCTTACTAAGGATTTAGATTCTTTTCTGTCTTTATAAGGGGGGCTCTTAAGGGTATCGGACCTGGTGAGTTGCAAGGCCCTATTCTTCGCCCTACCAATGATTTTAGGTGAGTACCCCCTAGCAAGGAATCTGTACGCAATATCCTTCACTTGTCCATGAAAGTCCTCATCTCTACTGCAATTTCTGCGAGCCCGCAGCATTTCACCAAATGGTATGGCGTTAATTTGACTCTTTGGGTGGGCACTATTAGCATGAAGCAAAGAGTTGCAAGCTGTAGTTTTTCGATACATTTTGCTCTGTATTTTGCCATCTTGATGAAATAATTCTAGGTCAAGAAAAACAATACCATCAAGTTATAGTGAAGGTCATATTATAGATGTTATTGTTCATATATTGGAAAAATTCTATGAGATCTTCATTACTGCCATTCCAAATAATCAAACAATCATCAATATAACGTCCATAGTATAGAATATATTCATGCCATTTGGCACCCAGAGGGCCCCAGATATGCTCCGCCTCGAACCATCCCATAAAAAGACAAGCCAGAGATGGAGCAAATCTGGAACCCATCGCCACACCGCATATTTGTAGATACCATTCATCATTAAAAATGAAGGCATTGTTTTTAAGGATAAGTGATGACATATCAATTAACATCTCAGAATGTTCAAGAAGTTCAATTGGGCGTCGGTATAAAAAGTGTCTAAGTGCCTGAATACCATGTTCATGTGAGATGTTTGTATACAGTGAAACCACGTCCATTGTAACAAATTTCATCTCATGGTCCCAATTCAGATCGTTTAAAATATTAAGGACATGTTTGGTATCCCTAATATATGAGGGAAGAGTATGTACATATATTTGTAGAAAAGTATCCACAAACTCAGCCATTCTTTCAGTCGGGCCTCCAATGCCAGATATTATTGGCCTACCTAGAGGATTATCAAGATTTTTGTGGATTTTTGGGAGAGAGTACATACAGGGAAACCTCAGTCTATCTGTCCTAAGAAATTCAAATTCATCAGGCGATAAAAGACCATGCTGATGCCATTTAAGTAAATTAGAATTAAGGAGTCTAGTTATATCAAACATCAGATTTTTATCAATTCTTTTATACCAAGTGTCATTATTAAGTTGTGACAATATCTCCATGTCGTACTTAGATTTGTCCATAACAACCATATTGCCACCCTTATCTGCTTCTCTCACTATAAGGTATGTGTCTTTAGATAAATCTTGTAATGCCTTATGTTCATTGTAAGTCCTATTCCGAAATTTTGGTGTGTATTCAGTGACAGTCATTTGTTTGTCCCACCTGTCAATCTCAAGATTGACTTGAGTGTGGAAAAGGTCGATATTATTCCCACTAGTAAGTTGAGGTGTCCAGCGGGACTTATTCTTAGGCCACTGTCAATACTAAGATTAGTTGAGTAATCTAAATCAGAAGCCACTCCATGAATGTTAACAGGAGCATCCACATCCTCATTTAAGGATAAAAGGGTGGTCACATTACTAACATCATGAATCGAGACGTCCCCCATAGTTGAATCACCCACTTCATGGACAGGAGGCTTTGGATGTTGCTCGAAAAACTTCTTTAATTTAAGTTGTCGTACAAATTTAAATACATCAATTTTGACATCTGTAACATCATAAGTCAAAGTAGGACAGTAATTCATTCCCTTCTGAAGTGCTGTAATAAGATCTTTAGACAAAGTTTTACTTGATAAATTGACTACCTGTACATTCTTTATATGTTCTGTATCAATTATCTGTTCTTGTTCCAAGACCTTGTCTGCACTCTCTCTCTTTCCGATGTTTCCTCTTCCTCCCCTTTTCCCCCTCCTAGTTTTCCTTTTGTAACCTGTCTTGGTCACATCTCGTTCCCCTTGTTGCCCATTCTGATAAGTTGTACCTCCTTTAAAAAAGAATTATCCGGGAGTGTCACCATTGGTCCACAACTAGGACCTTCATCTCCACTGCTCGATATATTACAACATTTAGGTTGTTGGATTCCTAGAGATGTACCTCTGTCTTGTTCCGTGGAACTCTTTTTTTCCAAAAGGTATGTTGTGTCGGAATGAAGACCTTTTGTCTAAAGTAGTGGTAAGCTAATTTCTGTTTGTGGCCTAGGCCTGTGTGCCAATAGATGCTTTGCATGGTGCAGAGTAGACTGAATGTAATCCTGAATGTAACTGAGCCACTGAGGAGAATTCATTTTAGGTTTTATATGACCATTTCTTTAGAGGAACATGCACTGTGCCGCCGAACTGATTATATGCTGTCTACAGATTATATTTGTTGTAGGTAGCCTGGAGTATAAAACTTTGTTCTAGTCAAAGCACACATCATCCAGGATCTTGTTAATGCCATTCAATTGTGAATTTGGAGGTGGGTAAGAACTTTACAAACAATCAACATTTGAAAAGATGGCACCCATTGTATGTAAGTCGATTTTCAAAATGTTGAGCTGTAATGGTCAAAGTAATCATTTTGGGGCATATGTATCAAATTCTCTATTTGCGATTCTCAAATAGCAATTTTTTGAGAATCGCTATTTGGGAATCGCAAATGAGATGTAAGTAAAAATTCGCAAATAGTTAGCGATTCCTTGGCATTCCTTAATTGCGATTTGCAAATTGCGAATCGCAATTAAGGAATACCTTCCCATTCATTCCTATGGACCAGGAGGCTCATAGAAATGAATGGGAAGACATTCTCAATTAGCGATTCGCAATTAGAGAATCGCAAATTGAGAATAATTTCAAGGGTGCAAGGGTGTCATAAGGACACCCTGATGCACCCCTGAAATGAGCATGTGTGCGCATGTGGCGCACATACATGCCCTAAGGCCATGTATGTGCGCCACATAGCACTTTGAAAAATGCCAAAAAGTGCATCTTTCAAAGAAATCGCAAATTACCACCAACTTGAAGTTGGTGGTAATTTGCGATTTCTTAAGGAGAAATCGCACAACTTGGGTGCTTGTTACATCGCATTTAAGGAATCGCAATTTGCAATTCCTTAAATGCAATCGCAAAATAGGGAATCGCAAATTTGCAATTCTCTAATTTGCGATGCTCTTTTGGGATGATACATCCCAAAAGGCCTTTTCCCGTTCGCAAACGGGCCGATTCTGAGAATCGGCCCATTTGCGAACGGGAAAAGGGCTTGATACATATGCCCCTTTGTGTCCTTCATTATTACCTGTGACAATTTCCAAAAATATCAAATTTTAAGTTGCTTATATTACATGCATTCTATATTTCGTCTCACTGTTCTCTAATATCCAGGGCCACTGGAATTATGCCATTGTGCGACCGCGCCGATTTTCGCATGATTGTAGATTTTCCGCATTTACCACATAATCCATCATCTGCTCTATAATCTGCAGATTGTAACAAAAAAAGTAGTTTCTAGCTCAAAAGTTAGTAAAAACAACAATGTGTGTTGCGGCACAGTAGAAGACCCTTTGCAAACGTTAACTGGTGACTTTTCTGTAGCTTATGGCTATATTTGGGTGTGTTAAACTGGTACTAATGAGGCACAACTAATGTCCAGGGACTGTTAAGATTTAAAATGACAAAATAATAAAGCAGTATTATCCCAAAATGTGCCACACAATGCCACATAATTTTCCTTTTCTTTCTGCATAATTCACTTAACCCTGCCGCATAATTTGACTCTCCCCTGGCGCTTAATTCCAGTGACCCCGCTAATAACCTCTTAGTACCTCTTAACGCTTCCCATCTCTGAACACGTAAAATCGCAAAGTTCTCATTAATATCCCTTAATGCTACTCTTCCCTGAATCCTAAAAGCGTCCTACTAGCCCCTCAAAGTTACCGTGCTCTGAACACTAACAACCCCTGCTACCCTTCTATGCTATCCTTTCCTGAACCTTAAAAACTCCTTACTACCCACTTAGTTACCCTTACACGAACCCCAAAATCCCTTTGTGTTCCTTAACACTGCAGCTCACTTAACCTCAAAACCCCTTTCCTTATTGATACTCTTTCCTGCTCCTTAAAAACCCTTACTGCCCTAAAAGCTCTAAATACCCCTTTGTGCTACCAATCTGTGAATCCTAACAACCTTTTCCTATTCCTTAAAGCTTCACTTCCCTCAATCCTAATTACCCACCCCATTCCCCACCCCTCACTAAAATCCTCCTCTCTAGAGAAAGCCCTATTGACCCTGCTCTCAGTACACTTACCGTTGCCATATAAGGCACAAAAATGTTCTGTTTGTTTTTTAGTCCTAACGATTTTCATTCTGTTTTTAGTAGACTACATTTGTGACACGGCTTTATTGCAGCTTTTTTTCCCCCTACAACATTTACTATTGCAGACCTTTTACTTCCCCTGAACGTATTCACACATCAATGACTATGAAGATCTTGAATGTGATCATTAATTAAGGCAAAATTGGGGCAATGGAAGAAGGCTCTGATTTGACTTTTAAACATTCACAGTTTAGGGATTTTAAGAAAAGTCATCACAATTCTTTTGGATTGAGCTCTGTTAGTTGTTGATGGTGTTATGGTTTTTATAAAGCTATTAAAGAGTACCTTTACCTGGTTCATTTCCTGTGTGGTGCAATATGTGTGGGGGGGGGTCTTTCTGGATTATATCACTCTTCTGATGGCATCTCATGTATACTTTTGTGAAAGAAGAATTGTCCGTTGCAGACCAGAATAGGGACATTCTCTATGTAAGTGCACCTTAAATAAAAAACTAAACTTTGGCTAGTTCTCCGGTTTAACACTTGATTTTTGGTTTGTTTCATATTTTATAGGTTTATCAACTATAAGTCAATCCATCCAATGTACTGTTTTCTTGTAATGGGTTTTTCTAGCATGACTTCACAGTCGGTAGAATTAGGACAATTTAATGCATTTATTTTATTAAAACGTAGCGATTTCTGAAATGCATGTGTTATCTCCTCATTCAGAAGAAGTACGAGTTGGATTAATTGCTAGACAGCAAGTGATGTTCTATGTTAAAAAGGAGGGTGGTAACAATTCAGTGGTCAGGCGATAATTATGATTATACTAGATTTGGGTTCAGCATTGAGGGAATCCCAGTTTAAGTGTGTATCCACCTGTATGTGCTGGAGCGCTTAGGAATTGGTTGAAGTCCAGTGCAAGCATAGTTTTCAGTGATTAAGTTGCTGGCTTAATGTTTGAATTGCCCACCCTCAAACTGTTCTCCTACTAGCAGAACTTTGTGGCTAAATGCTTTCAGGCTATTCTACTGAACAAACTTCTTTTGTAGAATTCACTATTGTGAACATTTAGTAGGATGTATGTTGCAACCTTGAGACTCCGTGCCTTGACCTACATGTACATCAGGGTCACTGCTTTGACATACTCTAGTATCAGAGCCACCACTTGGCTACAATAACAAGGTAAGCTTTAAATGCATTTTACTACTTAAACTCTTCTTATAGCTACTATATTGTATTAAAGTGTGAATAAAGTAATTAAATGTAATTATATAAATTATAACCCCAGCCATTATTTAAATGTAATAAACACTTTAATTGCTTACATTAGCCTAACCATTATTATCAACCATAGCCTAGTCCTAATGCCAAGCCTAATCTATCTGTTAAATATATTAATTGAACTAATTCAGTTTAACCTTGTTCAATAATTGATTTAAATAAAATAAGAGCCCAAACCTTTTATTGTAACTAAATTGACCCTAACACACTCTTAAAATTAGCTCATAAATATACGAAATGCTCGTAAATTGACCTAATTAAATTCATTAATATCTTAAGTACTACTGTGTAGCGCCATGATGCGGTCTATTCACTGTGGTGGAGGTACAACTTTTAATTTCCACCATGGATTTGCAATTCAGTGGATTGTAATTCCTAAAACAATTACTCTCTTGCTGGCATGCTTAACTATCTCTGAAAAGATATGCTGCAGTCCTTTTTTTTTTTTTTTTTTTTTTTTTTTTTTTTTCTTCTTCTTTTCTCTCCCAATGCTAGGCTGTTGTACTGGCAACCTTGAGTACTGCACCTCATAGCACCCTCACTCTGAAGATTTGTCTCTACCAAGGTATTCAGTTCTATGCACATCATGTGTATGAGAGGCTATGTTCCCTGGTATTTTCTCAGGCTTGCTTACCTTCCAGTTGATCAAATACTGAAGCAACCACCTGACATTCTAGTATTCCGAATGATACACGTCATTATCTCCAAGTGATAGAAGAAATGGAAAACCAGTAAGTTCTCACTTAATTTGGCAATACCAGTTTTTCTATCACCGGTATAACAATGTTTGAAATTGAAAGAAAACGGTGATCATTGCCAAGCCCTCAAAGAAAGGAGTTTTATAGACGAATATACCCTATACTTTAGATTAATAATACAGGGCCGACATTCTTTTATTTTCTTCAGGTTTCCTATAATGTTCGCTTCCTGCATGAATGTTTGGTGCATTGCCAGTAGCCTTGTGCAGATGGGGATACCTCCGCCTTCCCGTTCCACGCCACAGGATTCTTTGACCAACACTCGAGATCCTCCCGAGCCTCTAAGGAAAGTGAAATAGTGTCCCCATACCATAGACGTTTCTTAAACCCGCTGCCTTCAACCTCTGTAAGGCTCTGTAATGTAAGGGGCCTGGGGAAATTGCTTGAATTGAAGAAGACAAAAGCCCCAGAACTCTTGCCAAATTCTTCAAGAGGATTTCCTCCTCTGACAAAGCAATTGTATCTCTATCTTTTTTACTTTTTTGCTGAGGTAAAGTCATTTGTGATAAATGAGTATTTATATGGAAACCTAAAAATTCTAAATTTTGTGAGGGAACCAGGATAGAAAAACGATACTCACAAAATCTCCTGGTTTTTCCAAGTTCTGAACACGAGTCAAAGCTCCTTTCTCCAGTAACTACTCAACCTCTATATCTATTAACATAATTTTCTCAGTGTCTGGCTTTAATTCCTTTGGCTGTCTACCTGCCCAAAATACCTTATTAGCCATAGACCCTCTTGAAGAATCCACTCCAAACCTTGAAAGGTTTACACCTGCTTCGCTCTTAACCATGTGCACCCATCTGGCTAATATGGCTCTAGATACAGGTTTATAAGGTTTTACATAGGGTAAAAGCAGTTGATCAATACCATGCGCTCTGAATTCTGAGCTCTTGTTTTCGTACTACTTCATACAGCTTACCACGCACAATTTCTCCCAATCAATGAAAAAAGGATAGAAGATTGAATCTGACTTAGTTTTTGGTCTTTTCCAAATATCAAAGGGTACACGTTTTGATGAATAGAATCTGTTGAACAACTCTAGGTATTTGATGTCTGAGACTCTCCTAAAGGAAATTAAACCTAAAGTAGTTGCCAACTGCACTGATATCTGCTTAAGAGAGAGTAGTAAGTATTGGTTGGCCAGG
The DNA here is from genome assembly GCF_964204655.1 of Triturus cristatus. Taxonomy (NCBI): domain Eukaryota; kingdom Metazoa; phylum Chordata; class Amphibia; order Caudata; family Salamandridae; genus Triturus; species Triturus cristatus. The sequence continues at coordinate 286,014,478 of NC_140587.1, forward strand.
AGCCAAAGAGTTTAAAAATCAAATTGACATCCCAGAGGGACTCCTAATGCGCTCGAGGGTATTTTCAACCTCACACCCTCCATCACTCTTCTTATAAGAGGTTTACTATCAATTGCCAAATTATTAACCAAAGCATGACCTGAAGAAATTGCAGATCTGTAACAAATAATTGTCATATGGAAAAGTCCAGGATGAAAAAAGATCCTCTAGATAGCACATGTACAGGAACTTCCACGGGGTCCAGATCCCTTTTCACTCGCCAACTACACCATTTTTTCTAAACACACCTGCATCTTTTCTTTGTTGCTGTGGCCCATGATTCATCCAGTAAACTTTTAACTTCTCCTGAAAGGCCTGAATATCTATTAGATCCCCTGACCTTCTCCAAACAAGAAGGTTCATCTTACGCTCTAAGACCAAAGGGTGTTCCTCTCCGTCTGGACACTATAGTAGACCCAATGATACTGGGAGCAGGCGTGGAATATATTCAGATTCTCTTGGCATTTTATTTGAAAAATCGCTATTTCATTATAAAACTGGAGGCTACCATTATGCATGTTGGTAGCCCTCTAATACCACATCAGAGATGTGTTCAACTGGCATTAGACCAATCTGTTTTCCAAATATCTTCCCGAGTTCCACATCTTTAAAAGTTTGATTAGCCAAAGAGAATGAGTGTGAAACTTTGCAATTTAATACCAGTCTGCTGCATGAAACATTTCACTGTGGTAACTGCTTAAAAGGGTTTCAGGAATGAAATAAATTGGTCAACACCATCCGGTCTAAAGTCACTCATTCGAGAATAATATTCTCTCATGCAATCCACTACATACCATTTCTTGCATGAATCAACTCTTAGATAAAGTTATCCCGAAGGTGTCATATCACTGGTACCTTCAATGCCTAAATTTCTGAAGCTCAATGACGAGCTTAGACATAAAAAGAGGCTAGTTTCATAGTAAATGTTTTCTAATCTAAATATATTTTACCTGACCATCTAGTAAATAAGGGCAAGAACCAAACTGGCATCCTACAGGGTTTCAAATCTTTGTCTTGGAGGTCTTCTTAATCTGTTGCTCTTATGGACTCTCCACATGGTTTAAATAAGTTACAACAGTGAAAATTCTATTTGCAGTGAAGTAACGGAGTTCATTAACAATTTCGTGGAACTCATTAAGGCATTGAGTTCTGCTAGCCTCTCTAGACAAATTCATATGGATTCATTTATTTTCCTTATGTTCTTTAAAGGGCTGCATGTTTGGGCAGCAGTGAAAGGTTATTGCATAATGTTAGCCTCCGGTCTTCTAATGAAATCGTATTTGTATTTGGAACTGACATTTTAAGATGCCTTTGTGCTGTGCAAGTTAGCTGGATGGCTGTATTCAGAGACCATTATCAGTCCTCTCATTTCAGTAAGTGATGAAATAGCATTTTTTTAAAACCACTACAGGAAAATATCAACCAAAGGAGTTCCTTGTATTGAGACACAATTGTCTTGTTTTTGCAGTAAATCATCTACTCTTAGCAAAATAATATTATCCTCTTGAACAATACGCCTTGGCACAAAAAGCCTAAAGTATTCTGTGTCACCAAGATGCTAACATTTAAGGGTGCTGCAGGTTTTGAATGCTGCAGTCATATGAGATAATCAAAGCACTGGTAATGACTATAACGTCAAATCCTAATCAGTCCAGGCACAAAGCAGGTGACCAGCCAAGCTGGGTTCATAGTGCACTGTAGATATTAATGTGTCTAGTAGAAATAGCATGTTGAAATCGCAAGCGCTTGTTATGTTCTTTAGTAGTCTGTTCCTGTAACCAAAAGATTAATTGATATTTTAAAAGTCCCACTGTATGTTGGAACTAAGCATAATCTGTTATCCACAATCCAGGCCTGTGTTTGTATTTGGTGAACTGCAATTTCAAGTATCAGAACAGACAGTGGTCGTAGGTAATGCGCTTGCACCAGCTACTCATCTGATGAGAAATACCGTGTTCTCTGGTTGGTTGTGGATTTTGAGTTTGAATGTGTTATTTAATCCTCATTTGAACTGGCTCTATTTTCAGCCTTTGACTTTGTTTTTATAATGCGCCTCATTCAGCAGGGAGCTGCATCAACGTGCTGTGTGCTAAGAGGAAACTTGGTTTCCGTGGTAGGATAAGAGTGGAATGGAAGCTAACGCTTCAGAACGGTAAGAACTCCAAGCATTACCATGGTTACAATGGCAAAGACCATGCAGGCTCCCAGAACCTCTAGTGGTGGAATGTAGGATTGTAGTGAGTATGGGGTTTTATGTACACACATTGCTATGTTAGCATAAGCGGTTTAGAAGCTAAACGCCATCTTGCCACTTTTGTGCACGACGCTACAGGTAGCTGTTATTACAAGTAAAACTGCTTGCTTGCTTGTTCTTCACATGAGAACGGTCTGTTCACATCCGTAGACGTGCACCGCGACCTTAGTCTGAACACTGTGTGCAGAAGCCATCAAGGTCAAATAACAATGTATGCTGTTGAATTCAGATTGATCGGCCCACGCTCTAGACACAACACGCACACAGCTGCAAATATCTAAAACTCTGGTGCCTTTAATATTGCATTTTGCATGCATGATTCATACACTTTGAGAAAATCTTTTTCAGACGCAGAGCAGAGCTGATCCTGTGATGTGATTCACCTAAGCTAATCTTTGAGGTATGGGGTTCCCCATTCAAACCTAGAGACCTTCTATTAGTTTATAAAACTAGTTTACTAGCCAAGGGAGGGTGGTTCACAAAGTATTATAGGACTTGTTTTCCACTATCATTTTCAATATGATTTCTCCCTTCGAATTTTTATGGTATTGTAACAATGCTGATGGTTTTGTTTTTAATCATTTGCCTGCTTATATTAGCCAAAGTACTGCACCTTAGAGCACGTAGTTAAAAATAAACATTTTAAACTTTACCGTGTCTCTGATTACTCTTGTTGTGGACTGATATGAGAATAACAACGTAAAGGTGTTTCTGATTCCCACCATTCCCGAGAGTACTCTAAGTCGCTTGTTCTGGGTTGTCTAATCATTGGTAGCTTCGAGATGATATGGAGAACGAATGAGACACTGATGCTAGTCAGATAGGGGTGCTGGCTACTGAGGTGAGTTTTTTGGTACACCACAATTCACTGAGGTCCTGGTTTCCTGTGCATAGTTCTGTGCATGAGCAGAATCCCTGCAACATGGCGCACCCAACGTTTTGGTCTTATGATTGAGACGCCTTAGTAGTGCTTATATTTGTTCACAACACCCTTACTCTTGTTTCAGGTTGACGGGAGTGACGGTTTAAACCTACCTAAATAGTTAATATATAGGTTCTTTCATGCTTGACAATTAAAAAGGTTTCATTTTAAATTATACCCTTTTGTGCTATAGTTAATATAGATTATATCCTTATGGCTGAAGTCGCTATAGCAGCGCATAGTCGCACACCTCTCCGGCGTCACTTGATGCAGTTTGGGGTGCCTGACAATGGGATTTCTATTATCTTTGTAGTGAGTGCCGATGCATCGTTTCCCTATGAGCTGTTTTACTCTTGAGTTACTTTGCCGGAGGTGAATGCAGATAAGACGTTTCACACATACACTCCTATGGCAGTCCCAGCAAATTACATGCCGTATAGGACGCAGGAAATTCCTATTTCCGCTTGGCAGCATCGTATTTGGTTCAATGGTGCCCTCCCCCACACCGTTACACCGGTTTGTTTGGGTCCCTTGTCCATTCCAGGGGCCACTTGGCCAGTCTTGGCCGGGTTTACACCACATCCACATTATTTGCAAGCCCCGCTGGATGACTTGCGTCAACTCCATACCGCCTTGATTACGGTACATGGGGCTTTAGTGCAATACGTCTCTCGCAATGTCCAGGTAGGGGCACCTGGAGTTGCGGCGCAACCAGCTGGCCCGGCCGGGATTACTATTAGTCCCGTCATGGTTAATTCGGTAATGGGCAAGCGCCCCCAGAATAAGGACAATATGCTTTATTGGCTTGCTGAGAAATTTGACCAGCTGGAAGCAGTATTTCCAAATTCGAATCCTGTGGAAAAACACAGGATCCTTACCATTTGTTTGCAAAAAGAATTGGTCCCTGAAGTAAATGATTGTCAGAACTGGTGTAAAGTGTTTGCAGCAGTCTACTCGAAGTGCTTCAGCACACCCTTTATGACTGTCCTGCCCTCCGTGATCAAATGTGTTCAAGATCAACGCGGTCCGGAGGCGGCGGTCGAGTTAGGAATTAGGCTTGTCTGTGTGTTCGACGTAGTTGCTGAGCTCATCTTTGGTAATATCAAGGGAGATGTGGTTAACTTTCAAGTTTCAAATGAACTGCGCCTCGTCGCCGACGTCGCTAAACCCCGACAGTTACCGAAAATTATTGTGGAGGCTTATAAGACCTTTGGCCGCAATAGTTTAGGGCTTAAGCCTTTTGCTAAAGCAATAGCGCAACCGCAAACTCAGACGGTTACGCCTCCTAAAGACGACCGTCCAGCTTTTCCTAAACCAAATTGGAAAACTAAAAAACAGGGGAAGCAGCAACAGAAACGGGTCTCGGCCCGCGTCACCAGTACAAGTGACTACTGAACGCACATATGAATTGCGCGATCACACTAGAATTAGGTCTCCTGATAATTTTCAGGTTCCTGAACAACGTTCTCCTCGTTCTTCACAGGAAACATCGGTCTCACAGTCCGGTGGAGGAGAACGTGGCAAAGGTCGGGGTGCCCAACAAGGACTTGAGCAGCCCCGCCCGGCTGACGGTAAAGGCAAGCAGGAAGAGTTTGCACGTCAGCGACCCTCTGTTTCAGGAAAAAAGTTGCTGCACTAACAGCGAGGTATGCCACAGATAGTGAGAACGCAGCTTCGGAATCTGACATGGGCACTAACGCTGCTCGACAGCGCGGCAGAAGTTACAATAGTGCGGCAAGCACTGCGTCTTTATCTGAAGGCGACAGCAACTGATACATTCATTACTGTAGAAACTGCTGACACTAGAGTGGCTCCCCCATACAGACCATATGACATAGTCCTTTTAATTGAAGGTGACATACAACGTACTATAAAATGGATTTTTGGGGGAAATCTGACCTTTACTTATGACATTCTGGCCCCCAGCTTTCGTTTTGGCTGCTCCCAGAGGGGAGGAGGTAATCCTCCCATCTTTCACGCACACTCTACCGAAGGAACAAGCTCAGAGTTTTGCAGAAGAGTGGGCCCAGGTGCTTGCTCCGGCGTTGTACTGTAATCAGGTTGGGTGGGATAAATTGTCGCCGAGCCATGAGATTCCATCACGGTCTATGCCCCAGGCACAACCCCAATATCCCATGCGCCGTGAAGCTAGATCTCACGTCGCAGAAATCCTTGAACAATTGAAATATCAAGGTGTAATTGAAACGTGTGTCACCCATGAATAATCCTCTTTTCACTGTAACCAAACCTGATGGGTCATATCGCCTAGTTTTGGATTACCGGCTGTTGAACTCTCGTTGTCGGATCTGTGTGGTACAGAATACCCACAATTCTGCCCTCATTGATAGTCTCGTGAGAAAAATGTTTAAGAACACACTTGACACCTCCAGTGGCTTTTATAGCCATAACCTGGCCTCTATTAGAAGTCAATAGACAGCCTTTACTTCCGGCGGCAAACAAACCGTTTAAACGATTAGCCATGGGCTACAAAAACAGTCCAGGTGTCTTTGCCGCACGTGTAGTCTCTGTTGGAGAACATTGACCCTGATGTGTACTCGTATGTTGATGATATCTATCTTATGTGTAGTAGGACAGTGGTGGACATCAGCTGGAAGAAAGAAATGTCTTCAGGCCTTTGCAGTATTTCTTAAACTTAAACTTCTGTGGATGACAATGGCTCTTTAAAAAAAAAAATATATATATATATATAAATCGACAAATGCCCTGAAGCTTTGTAGGATGCACACAGCAGCGGGCCTCCCTCTGGTTGTCGTTGACTGCTCACATTTCCATACAGATTTCAGTTTGTTAGCCTTGCGCGTTTCAAGACATCTCGTCTCTCTTCAGAGGCAGCTCATTACACGTGAGTGACGAATTGCTCTTCTTTATTCAAATTAATGCACAGTTCTGATTGGATCTTGTCCCTCAGTGGGACGTTCTTCATCCTTGTAACAGCCAGGTGGATGCTGGTACCGATAGTGCAGAAGAGCAAAAAAGCATCAAGCCATCTCCCTTAACCCCTTCAGTGCCCGCCCCTTTCCCCGCCCTGTGCCGGCCGTTTCATTAGCGGGCGGGGTTTATGACGAGCTGGTCTCGTCATGGGCACAGCGCCACCGCGGCCCATGACGAGACCAGCTCGTCATGGGCATTGAAGAGGTTAAGTAGGTTCCGACTCGCATGTATTTTTAAAAAGCACATTATTTTGCCTTAGTAGGGTTCTGTATGCACAGGTGAGTTAAAAATCTGTCTGGCTCGCTGCGCCTCATCGGGCCGAAATGGTTTCCAACCGCAGCCTCTTTTCTCTGTCAAGATGGTGCTGTCCTACCACGGCGGGGCCGCTGTGCGGTAATAGTAATCAACAAATGCCCTGAAGCTTTGTAGGACGCACACAGCAGTGGTCCCCCCTCTGGTTGTCGTTGACTGCTCACAGTTCCTTGCAGATTTCAATTTGTTAGCCTTACGTGTTTCAAGACCTCTCGTCTCTCATCAGAGGCAGCTCATTACACGTGAGTGACGGATTGCTCTTCTTTATTCAAATTAATGCACAGTTCTGATTGGATCTTTTCCCTCAGTGGGACGTTCTTCATCCTTGTAACAGCAAGGTGCATGCTGGTACCAATATTGCAGAAGAGCAAAAAAGCATCAAGCCATCTCCCTTAAGTAGGTTCCGACTCAAATGACAACCAGAGGGGGGCCCGCTGCTGTGTACGTCCTACAAAGCTTCAGGGCATTTGTTGATTAATATATCAATGGCTCAACTTTCCTCCCACTCGCAATCCTGTGCTGGAAATGAAAACCACAAACTCCTCTGAAGTTTGGGCGAGTTTTCGTTTATTCCATAATGGTAGGAGTCATAACGCGTTTTGGCCGATACCACGGCCTTGATCACATGTGGAATTATTTTATCTTGCTTGTGTTTATACCACCCTAAACTGTCACGTGACCCATAGACAACAGTGAATTGAGACTTAAAATGTCTAGTCTTTCTTTGTGTTTAAACAAGACTTAACATTTAAAATACATTACTTAATTTTAATCATGCACATTTATGCTGGCCGGCATAGCATTCTAATGTAAACAGAAATCCGACATTTGTAATGCGAAGAATGTTGGTTGATGTCAAATGGTATGGCATAAAAAGATGTGCAACAACTTAAATATATAAATGTATACAATTATACGTTCATATAAATAATAAATATTGTAAAAACCAGTTTAGTGCCAACATTAACAATGGAAATAATGTAAGCGCTTAAATACACCATTGAATGTTCTATCTTAATAACTGATTCGATCACTGTTACACCAATATTTGATATATTCCATAATGCCATACTAATGTTTCTGTAATACCAATTGGTATACAGTTTTCAACCTATAGTTTACGCTATTTTCTTTAAAAACATCAGAAGGCTGTCAAAGTATAAACACTTGTTATTAAAAATAGTAAATGTACTCAAGTGCAAACACAAGTGCTTTGTGCTATACAGTACTAGTTACCTAAATGTGCAAGTTAATGGTAAAATATTAAAACGCATCTAAAAAATCTTTTTTTAATTTTACAAGATTTATATTATTGTTAAACATATAAAAAATGTGGAATCATTTCTAATGTTGCGTGAGGCTGCACAAAATTTATAATCAGTTGCTTCGTATAGTACTTTTTACTTGCTCAAGACATGAGATAACTCGTAGTATGAATGTACATTCTGTATGTTTTGTTATCGTAATATAGGAACAAGTGGTGTGCTTAATAATCGGATCATAGGAAATTGTGGAGGTCCTCTGTGGTGTTAAAACCATTTGGGGCTTTACTACTAAATTCCAAAATCATACGTGATTCCAGTTGCCTCAGCATCCGTTCCCTATTACCACCGCGTCTTAGAATTGGGATGGCGTCAACCACAAAACATTTAAGGCAGTTTGTTATTATTGTGTGCTATTTTGAAATGGCGGGCCACCGGGTAGTTGGTATGGCTCGCAGGTGCTGCAGGGTACGAACATGCACCTGTAACTTGGTGCTGCCAATGTATTTTAATCCACATGTACAGGTTAGCACATATACAACAAAGTTGTTGCGGTAGGTGTAGGTGCCCTTTATTGTTCTCTCACTAGAAGTGAACGGTGTGGTGTAATGAGTCGTGTTTACGCCAAATTTGCAAGCACAACATTTATAAAAGCCTTGTTTAGGTGTGAGCCATGTCGTGTTGACGCTTACCTCTGGACTATTTTTAACCAGCTCAGTTTTCATTGATTTTGCTTTTCTAAAAGTAAGTGTTGACTTAGCTGGTAAACTTGGAGCCAACACACCATCTGTTAGTAAAATAGGCCAGTTTTAAGTGACAATTGCCCTTATTTGCCTTTGTTGTCTGCTGTATGTAGTAATCAATCTTGGTGTGCTTGTGTCATTTACATAGGCTGTCACTTCTGAACTGACTGTTTGAGCCTTCTCCTTTGTTTTCTGTATTAAAAGTGATTCCCTTGTTTTAAGCTTGATTTTGTTGCTCGCTAGATTGGGTATTTTCTCGCTGTATCCTCTCTGTCTCTCTAAGGATATTTGAGAGCATTTGTTAAAATCATCTTCAGTACTGCAGATTCTTTTCAATCTCACCAGTTCTTCTGAAATCAAAATCTTTGCACTTGCTTGATCGCCCTTCCACACTAGAAAGGTATCATCTATGTAGCGGTACTAATATGCTACATGTGTGTTGTATGTTGTAATATGGGTGCCTCTAAGAACCTGTTCCTCCCACCAGCCAACATGCAACCAGGCATAGCTGGGGAAGAAACAGGCTCCCATGGCAACTCCCTGCTGTTGTTTGTACACATCCTTACCAAATAGGAAGAAATTATTAAAAAGGCACCATTTGCTTAATTCTAGTAGCATGATGTTATGTTTATGGAAAATCAAAGGTCTTGTGTCCAAGTAATGTTTGACCCCTGATAATCCTGTGTGGTGGTCTATGCTCGTGTAGAGCGATTCTATGTTTAAAAAATCCCCAATGTCCTTGATATATGTGTTAAGATTTTAAACATGATTTTGAAGATAAAAGTCAATATGTTGGCCAATGTTTTCACTTATTCTTCAAATGGCCAATATGATAGGCCGGCCAGGTACTGGTGATATTCCTTTATGGATTTTTGGAATCAGGTACATGGTCGGAATCACTGGAAAGTCATTATGCATGAATTGATATTCTTGATTAGATATTAGACCTTGTCTTTTAAATGCCAGTAAGTCACTCTTGAGGGATTCTCTAGCTTTCTTGTACTCACTCATAGGTACTTTGACATAACATTTCATATCATTAAGCTGACGTTCTGCCTCTTGAACGTAGTCTTTGCGGGGCCAGATAATAACATTGCCACCCTTGCCAGATTTGTTCACAACTATATCTTGATTGTTTTTCAGTTTTTGTATTAATTTTTCATATTGTATATCATGATACTTGGCTCTTTTTTTTCCATGGTTGATTTTTTGATATAGTTGTTTCAGGTCCTTATAAAAAAAAAAATAGATAGATAGAGATCTATCTATCTCCTACTGGCAGTCGCCAGGAGGTAGTTATAATTGGGACCAAGTTTCCATAGGAAGAACATTTTTTGTTTTGCTTATAACTTTGGCGTCGTTTGATGAATCTTCATGAAATTTTCCAAACTAATTCTTTGTTCATATCAGCTCCTATGTGGGAAGGGTGATTTGTCAAGGGGGGGGGGGCGAGAAAAAAGGGGGTGGACCAAAACATAATTACTCCATGTTAATTTCCATAGGAAACTTTAGACAAGGCTACAGTCGAACGGGTGAACGGAATTACCCCAAATTTGGCAGGGAGAAGGGTCTTGGTCTAGAAAGCACGCTTTTGTTTATTTGGTGTAAATCCGATCAGTAGTTTTGGAGAAATATCAAAATTTACAGATATCGATATTTGGGTATTCTGCCATCTGATTGGCTGAGGCGTCACGAGCTTGCTGCTTATTGGTTGTGAGCGCTGCGAGCGGTTGCAACTAGGAAGTGTTGGCCGCCATTTTGTGATTCCATTGAAGCGAGTAAGGGGGGGGAAAAGGGCGAAAAGAGTAGGAAACAGGAGGATAGGAGCACTATAACCTCTGTGGGGGAGTGCGAAGCGAAGTAGTCACACCTACTGGTCTGAAAGTGCGGTGTTGCTCAGAGTGACATGGTGCTAAGATGAGATGGTGCTACAGTCGGGTATGAAACCTAGAGCCTAAACCAGGAGGTCATTGCTGTAAAGTGAAGTGCTCTGGTGTTTGTAGGATACCTGTGGAAGTAGTGTTAGTAGGTGTTTATACCATACAGGGAGTGGGAAGCGAACTACTGAGCTCTACCGTGCGTTTATACTATACCGGAAGTGGGAAGCAAAGTACTACACCTATCCGTGTGAAGACTCTGGGATCAAACCGAGCTGATTGTTGTAAAGTGATGGGCTGTGGGCGCTGTATCCTACTGGTTGCTGTAGTATAACTGTAAGTAGTGTTAGTATGCATTTATACTATACAGGGAGTGGGAAGCGAACTACTCACCCCTACTGGTCTGAAGACTGGGATTAAACTGTGAGCTCATTGCTGTAAAGTGATGTGCTCTGTGTACTATATCAATGTAAGTCATAGTACAATGTTAGTATGTAATGATACTATAATGTAAGTATGTAATGTTAGAATGTAGGGCTGTCATGAGGGGAATCTTGGGGGAGTTTGTACACGGTGCTGGAGAAGACGGAGGCCTTGGTGTCTGGTCCTGTTGGTGGCTGTTTAAGCTGTCTTCTTTTCCTGCAATAAATCTACTTATCGGATCCACTGCTGTCTTTCTGTTCACTACATAAATTTGGCGACGAGCGGGAGAAGGTGAAAAGAAGGCAGCACTCACCAAGATTTTGCGCTTGCTTGCATTGTGCTGAAGCCCCGTTTTCTTGGTGAATCTGTTTCTACTCATCCCAGGGTCGTGGGCTGAAGACCCGTTTTCTTGGTGAATCTGTTTGTGCTCATCTCATGGTCGTCAGCTGATTGAACTATGTGATCCTACCTCTAGTAGGATTTCTATTTTTTGATTTTGGGGTTCCTCTGCCTCTTCACTACACTCTGGTTGCTGTACCACACATGTGCAAGTAGTGTTAGTATGCGTTTATACTAATTCTGTAGTTATGCATTAAACAAAGCATCATGATCCCATGGAGCGCCACCTGCCAGGCGCAGGTCATACAATGTCCCGGGGTGTGCAAGCGTGGGACACTTATGTTTGCTATTACAGGGCGAGAGCATTGCTTGCACCCTGTGATAGTAAATTCTTGTTTGCCTCGTTGAAGCGAGAGGAGGATAACCTCGTATCGTTTCAATAAAGCGGAACCGGATGGTAAAAATGGAGAGAGAGAAAATGAGCACACTGGTGGGTAATGTTCCGGGGCCAATCCTATTAATATATTGCGGGGTCTCTGCAGCACTGGGGATCTTAATCTCCCATGTAAATTGGGCGCGGGAGGGCACAGAGACGTTTTGCAGACTAGGGGATCGGCTACCTCCGGGGCTTTATTTAAATATGCAGGGTGGACCTCGCCAGTCCTTGAAGCCTCGGTGACCCTAGGCAGTGCCTTATTGGTTCTGAAATCACACGGGCAGTAATCATGGTGTTACAAAGTTATACACTCATAGAACTCTTGCAGTTGTACAATTACCCAGGCTTCATTTATGTAATAGTCTGGTGGTTTATATTTGGTAGGTGCCCCGGAAAATTAAACAAAATTTCCCTTAACCTACTATCAACCACCGATTTTCACAATAAACTACAGAAAAGTGTTGTCAAAAAAAGAAGACCCATACACTCAGTTATTTATTGGTTAAAAAAAAATAACTTTTATTAACACAACACAAATAAATGGAAATGTAACGTTGTTAGAACAACAGTAAAACATGAAAGAAGTGGGTGGGACTCCTGCGGAAGCAGCGTACAAAACCTGCAAGACAAAAAAGAAACAGAAGTATGTGTGCCAAGAGAAAAAGAAAGGTAGTGAGAATGGGACAGAGAGTGAGTGGGAGAAGGGGAGAGAGAGTGAAAAGAACAGGGGGAGGAGACAGAGTGCCAGCCTACTGCACCCAGCCCTCACTGTTCACCTCCCGTCACCCATGTGTCTGGAACACTGGGGTCCGCGAGAGAGTGCGGTCCTGCAAGTCCTTAAAATGAAAAAGAGAGATGAATGAGGCCAGAGATTACATTTTTATCTATGGCAACATCGCTTGCCTGTACCTGTGCACCCAGGCTGCTGTACCCCAGCCCCTTTCTCTGCTCTGTGCTCAATTGCAGCTCCTGCACGCCATGGCTTGACTGCTCACCTGCCACAACCGGTGTGTCCAAGGACGTGCCGGTGCGAGCTCCAACTCCGGGGTGCTGTTATCAGGGTGGTCCAGCAGGTCTCCAGTCGGGGATGGTGTCTTGATACCGCGGTGGAAGGCGTCCGAATGCCCAGTGCATCATCACGGGGTGAGCACCTGCTCCGCCCATTTTGGCTCCACTAACCCAGTGTCTGAAAAGGGAGAAAAAATATAATGTTTCTTTCAACGTTAATAGAGAACACCAGTAGTGCATCCTTCCTTCTAGAAGTACGAGCTTGAAACTGTTAGTGGTAATCGTGGTTCAAAGAGGAGTTGGAGGGCACGAGAATACACAAGGTTAAATAATATGTTATGCCAAAGTTCACACACAGAGGAACAGAGCGCATGCTCGAAGTATAATGTGTGTGTGTAATGCAGTGGCGCAAGCCTGTGTGCATATACACTTAGTAATCAGCTCACTGCAGTGCCCCAAAAGCTAACGCCACGTGTCTGTAGGGCAGTGCTGGCTCAGGCCCACAGTACGGTCCAGCAGGTCCTTAAAATGAGACAGACATGTGACTGAATGAGGTCAGAGAACACATTATTATGCAGGGCAATATCGCTTGTTTGTACCTGCGCACCCAGGCTCATGCACCCCACCCCTCCTGCAGAATCGCGCTCAATTGCAGTCCCTGTGCACCCATGCCCCACTGCTCACCTGCTGTCATTGTTGTGTGTCCAAACAGGTGCAGTGTTGATTGCGACGATGGTGTACGCCTCATGGATCCCTTTTTTTTTGCGCATTGTGATATGCGAGGTGGGTGCGGCCATAATCACCTGAGGCAGTGTAGAAGAACTGGGACATGTGGCGTCGTCGTTATCCTATTTATACTTACGCAAAGTGGGCTGGGCTTGCGTACGCCAGGCGAGCGTATGGGTGTGAATAATAGTTCCGGGGACCTGGACGTTGTTCAGTTCCTGCCTGGCCAGGAAGTGTACTTGTGTTTGTTTCTGTTGCAGTTTTGATGTTGCAGAATGCGCAATTTACATTAATGTAGCATGTACCGGGAGGGCAGCAACTATCGCTAATGAGATGCTGTTCGAAAACATTGAATGGCCATCATCACATGTCGTCGTCAAGGTTGTGGATATGAGCAGACACATGTCAATGGTTTACGGTATTATTGAAAGTGTTGCTATCGCGAAGCGCGCACACATGTGAATGTGCTCGGATGGAGGGAGGATCAGCAGTGAGGCTATGTCATAAATAGTGATAACATTCATTATAGTTAAGCAATGCATGCCAAACGTGAATCTGAAAGTCTCACATATGACACAATACTATACTGGTAAAGCCTGACAACAAAGAATACAGCAATACAAATGTACACATTACTGTTTGTTACATGTGAACTAGGATGTGCACTCTGCCCGTGGCTGATGATACCCCTTCGGGCCAGCAATACCCAGGCCGAAAGGCAGCACAATAATGGGCACACACACACCAGGGGCATCGTGTAACACACATTTGATTTTTGATGTAACGTTTGAGATGCATGGCGATCGCACGTGGAAGGCTAATGTACAGACCACGAATATTGATCAAGATGATCGTTGCATGTTGTGTGTAGTAGAAGATATGTGTACACAGCAAAAAAACTTTTCAAAAAAGCTCTCGAAGCAGAAGGGGTGTGCCTCATCAAACGCTGTAGAGAGAATGACTAAAATGGGTAGGGTCCTCCAACTGTTACAATGGGAAATGTTATGAACTAATCAAATGCTTTTTTTAAGGTCACCTGGCAATCGCGCATCGAGGGAGCAAGGAGGCTGCACCCGACAAGATTTTGAATAAATATATCTATCATTATATAAGTTTATTACAGTTAGAAATATATAAATGTTTAAAATATTTTAGATTATCGCTTATTCTCATATACAGTTTAAAGTTATTTAGATATAGTTTTGAGACATAAAAAAAAATGAGGGAATGGCATACCCGTCGCGACACCATACGTTTCTGACGTAACACAGGGCCTGGTAGGTAAAGAGCTATAGCAAGTAGATAGGTTTCCAAAATGATGTAAGTACAAAATGAATCATGAAATGTAACCACTAAGGTGCTAATCATATAACCCAAGAAACGTTGATAGAGAAAATACTTTTATTTCTTCATTTGATGGTATGTTTGTATATTATTTAATCTGGGTTTTGTATAACATATAGCACTTAAATGTCAGCAGACAAATTACAATAAAGTTAATTCAAAAAAGGAGTGAAAGAATATACATACAATATATATATACATTAATATCAGACAACAAATAAACACAAAGACTCAATAGACATATAGATAATAAAAACAATGCGGTAGATGGAAACTATGCGCCTTTCGGCACAACTGCCTTCATCAGGAAAACCGTCTATTGTGCTGACACTGAAAAACATATATACATAAGGACAACATATGAGAAAGTTGTTACATTACAGTGATTAATATACATATGCATCATAATTTCAAGTGATTTACATCCAATATTCACAGACAAATAACTTATACTATTAGAAACAGGACAGAATGGATACAAAATGTAATATATACAACTGTCACATGAACACTTTGAGTACATGATTCCTTATCTAATAATGACTGAGAGAGACAAGGAGATTTATACAATCCATAAAGAGTACACTGTACCTGGACCAAAATATATTCCAATTATTATATACATATATACAGTCTAACTTATATTCCAATAATTATATACATATATACAGTCGAACTTATCATTATTAATCGACTATTTACATTTACTAAACTACAAAAATCCTATCTACACAGGGCCAAATATATACACAGAAAAAGGGGTACACTAATAAGGTGAAAAAAATAGGAGATAAAGAAGATTATAGTAAAAAGACAATAAAGAATATGAAAGAGTGAATAATTGGAATTAAGGGTCACAGCAGAAAAAAATCATGGACTTCTATTACTCAGCGGACCCAACTAGAATGGTTACAAATCATTTATGAATTCCAGGAGTGAAAAGAATAAGTTCACTTACTAAGTAACTGGGTATGCAGAATGAAGTAAGTCTAGACCTTGATGAAACGTCGGTATGATGACTACTAGCAAGAGTAGCGTGGTGAAGGATGAATAATTTGCTGAGGTTCTCACTAATTGAAGGAGACATGCAATGCAAATAGCAGGGTAACTCAATGTGTACTGTTGGAATAATAGAGTGAAACCCTAGAATATAGGTGCCTAGAGAGACCTCCTACTATACTTACTGCGATAAAATTTATATTTGATGATAAGTAGCTACTTATCATCAAATATAAATTTTATCGAGGTCTAGACTTACTTCATTCTGCATACCCAGTTACTTAGTAAGTGAACTTATTCTTTTCACTCCTGGAAATCATAAATGATTTGTAACCATTCTAGTTGGGTCCGCTGAGCAATATAAGTCCATGATTTTTTTCTGCTGTGACCCTGATTTCCAATTATTCACTCTTTCATATTCTTTATTGTCTTTTTACTATAATCTTCTTTATCTCCTCTTTTTTTCACCTTATTAGTGTACCCCTTTTTCTGTGTATATAATTGGCCCTGTGTAGATAGGATTTTTGTAGTTTAGTAAATGTAAATAGTCGATTAAGAATGATAAGTTATACTGTATATATGTATATAATGATTGGAATATATTTTGGTCCAGGTACAGTGTACTCTTTATGGATTGTATAAATCTCCTTGTCTCTCTGTCATTATTAGATAAGGAATCATGTACTCAAAGTGTTCATGTGACAGTTGTATATATTAAATTTTGTATCCATTCTGTCCTGTTTCTAATTGTATAAGTTCTTTGTCTGTGAATATTGGATGTAAATAGCTTGAAATTATGATGCATATGTATATTAATCACTGTAATGTAACCACTTTCTCATATGTTGTCCTTATGTATATATGTTTTTCAGTGTCAGCACAATAGACTGTTTTCCTGATGAAGGCAGTTGTGCCGAAACACGCGTAGTTCCCATCTACCGCATTGTTTTTATTATCTATATGTCTATTGAGTCTTTGTGTTTATTTGTTGTCTGATATTAATGTATATATATTGTATGTATATTCTTTCACTCCTTTTTTGAATTAACTTTATTGTAATTTGTCTGCTGACATTTAAGTGCTATATGTTATACAAAACCCAGATTAAATAATATACAAACATACCATCAAATGAAGAAATAAAAGTATTTTCTCTATTAACGTTTCTTGGGTTATATGATTAGCACCTTAGTGGTTACATTTCATGATTCATTTTGTACTTACATCATTTTGGAAACCTATCTACTTTCTATAGCTCTTTACCTACCTGGTTTTTTTCCCTACGTATAGCAAGTCTATTAGTTGTAGGGGTCCCCTTCTTTCCAAATAGTAACACAGGGCCTGGCAGCGTGCACTCGTCGCATACGCGCGACCCCATACGTACATGACGTAACGCGTGGCTTGGTATTGTGTACCCTTAGGATACCTATGTAGCAGCTGTCGCAAACTCCTACATATATGATATTATGCGGGACGGGGTGCCACGAATCCGTGGGATACGAAATGCGCATCCTTTTCGAGTTTAGCAATATGGCGGATAGGATTCGTGTGGTGATGGAGCTTGGTACACTACCGGTATGGGAGTGCAGTTTTCTCAACAAAGATATATATATATATATATAAATATATATATATTTTTTTTTTTTTTGGGGCAGATATAAAACATTACTTAATTTTTAAAGTAAAAAAAAAAAAAAGAAGTTTAATAATGTTGCAAAATATTACACACCAAAAATAGAAAAAATATAGGTTTTATAAACCTTAAAATATGAAATTAACATTTAAAAAACCTTCGTAATTCATGAAAAAAACCATAGGTTTTACAGACGTTATAGTTAGGAATTGGCATTTAAAAAACCTTTAAAATTCACTAAGAAAACCATAGGTTTCAGGGACGTTCTAGTTAGTTGAACATTTGACTCATATAAAACCAGAGAAATTCACCTGTTATAGTTAGTTGAACTAACTAAAACTCGCGCGCCCGCAATGCACTGCTGATGATGTCACATATTACATCACTCATGACATGGTCAGTGACATCACTGATGACATCATCCACGTGATAATCTGATGCACATACTGATGCCCTAACATAAACTTTGATACACCCATTCTAAAATGCAGACTACAATTTTTGAAACTATACACACAATGCCATATACTACATACCACTCACTGTTTCCTAGGTCTATGCACACATCCAGTCACTTATACATGTAGTTACTCATCAGTACAGTAGTATAATATGCACTCATACATCTATACATGCAGTCACACTCCGCCACTCATCCGTAGTTAGTCACACACCTAGTCAGTAATGCAAAGAATCAATCACATATCCATTTACTCATGTATACAGTTATACACACCAAGGCCGTTATTTATAGACACACCATATCACTTATTTATAGAGATACGAACACATATTTACTGTCTTATACAATTACTGATACAAGCAGACACTCATTTATACACAAACTCTTCAAATAAGTTACTCTCATGTATAGTCATTTATATACTCCAACACTCCCATATAGTGCCTTAAAACATATGTAGTCACCCATATACCACTGAGACATTCATTCACTCACCAACACACCCATACACAGTAACTCATCCATAGAGCCCTTCCCAGATGCGCTTTTAAATCCATACAACCAGTGAATCACCCACTCAGACATCTATGCACAGTCATACACCCCCCACCCACCCATACAGACACTCAGGGACGCATACAGATACTCAGACAACAAATCAATAACCCATATAGATACTCGTGTAGCTATTCAGCAACCCATGTAGTTGCTTACACACCAACTGAGAGACTAATACAGACTTTCACACAGTGTAGTCACTAACCCATACATTCAGTAAGACATGTTCAAACACTCACTTATACAGTCAGTCACGCACCTACTAAATAATCCCTTCAGGCACTTGTAAATGCATTCATTCTTCAATACACCTTGGCATAGATATATATGAAAAATATTTAAACTTGACAGAAACATACATTCACTGGATGATGTCATCAGTGATGTCACTGACCATGTCATGAGTGATGTAATATGTGACGACATCAGTAGTGCATTGCGGGCGCGCGAGTTATAGTTAGCTCAGCTAACTATAAGAGGCGAATTTCTCTGGTTTTATATGAGTCAAATCTCCAACTAACTAGAACGTCCCTGAAACCTATGGTGTTTTTTTCTAGTGAAAAAAAAATATATATATATTTATATATATATATATATATATATATATTCACTGAAAAAACCAAAGGTTTCAGGGGCGTTATAGTTAGGAATTGGCATTTAAAAAACCTTAGAAATTCACAAAAAAAAACATAGGTTTCAGGGGCATTCTAGTTAGCTGGCATTTCCCTCGTACAAAACCCTAGAAATTCCCCTGTTATAGTTAGTTCAGCTAACTATAATTCGCGCCCCCGCAATGCACTGCTGATGACGTCACATATTACATCACTCATGACATGGTCGGTGACATCACTGATGACACCTCAAATGACATCACTGATGACATCACTGATGACGTCATCCAGTGACTGTGTTTCTATAAAGTTTAAATATGTTTTATATATTTATAGTGAAAGCACCTGTGCAAGAATGAGTGGGTATACAAGTGTGTGAATGGATGATTTTCTAGGTGCGTAACTGACTCTATGTGAGTCATTAAATGTATCTTACTGCAGACTAGTGACTAAACTGTGTGAATGTCTGTGTGTAGGTGTATAAGTGGCTGCATGGTTTTGTGAATACCTATATGAGTGTCTATATGGGTTATTGATTGGTTGTCTGAGTATCTGTATGGGTGCCTGAGTGTTTGTGTGGGTAGGGTGTGTGTGACTCTGTGCATAGATGTGTGACTGGGTGATTATATGGTGCATGGTTTTAAGAGTGCAACTGTGATGGACTGTATGGTTGGGTGAGTGTATGTATGAGTGTGTTAGTGATTGAATGTATATCTCAGTTGTACATGTGTCAGTAACTACATATGTGAAACACAGTGTATATTTGTGTAAGAGTATATAACTATATGTGAGAGTGTGTGATTGAGGGAGTGCCTGTATAGATGAGTCTGTGCTTGTATTAGTACATGTATAAGAGTGTCAGAATGTGTTAGTATTTTTATGAGTAAGTGAACTTGAGTGTGTTTAACTGTATAGGTGAGTAAATTGGACTGTGTTTAATTATTTGCACAACTGACTAGGTGTGTCAGTACCTCAATGGATGATTGGCGGTGTGTGAGTGTCTAAATAGGGGTATAAATGCATATGATAGTCTTGTACGGAGTGACTGTACAGATGAGTGAGTGGAGGTGTATGTAGACCTAAGAGTCAATGAGTGGGTATGTAGTTATTGGTATTGGAGTATCTATGGTTTTCAAAATGGCCGTCTGAAATTCGGTGTATCAAAGGTTATATTAGGGTGTGAGAAGATGCACTAATTTATCACATGCATGACGTCATCAGTGATGTCATTTGAGATGTCATCAGTGATGTCATCAGTGATGTCACTGACCATGTCATGAGTGATGTAATATGTGACGTCATCAGCAGTGTATTGCGGGGGCGCGAGTTATAGTTAGCTGAACTAACTATAACGGGAATTTCTAGGGTTTTGTACGAGGGAAATGTCCAGCTAACTATAACGCCCCTGAAACCTATGTTTTTTTTTGGTGAATTTCTAAGGTTTTTTAAATGCTAATTCCTAACTATAACGCCCCTGAAATCTTTGGTTTTGTCAGTGAATTTCAAAGTTTTTTAAATGCTAATTCCTATCTATAACTTATCTCTGAAGATATCATGTTTAATGATTTTGATTGGGTTTCTATGTTTTTCAAATTCAGTGTGTCAATTTCATTAATTATCTTTTTTTAAAATACTTTATCACCATTTTTTAAACTTATTTTTTCAATTAATTGTTTTAAAAATTAAATATTATTTGAACTTAATGGGTCTTTCAAACATTTTTCAAAATATTTTTTTAACTATATGTTCAAAACTGTATTTTATATATTTTTTTCAATGTTTTTGGATCTGCGCACCCTATGTGCACCGTTCACGATCCCTACGCGATAGCATCCGCGCATGGTATGCGTTGGGTACGTGTTTTGTGCGAGATCGCAATGCGACCGGTACGCGACTCCCAGCCTATACGCGACTCGTTTGATGTACGTAACGCGACGTTTACGCGCTTCCACGATGCGTCATCTGCGTCTATGACGCGGTAGGTGCACGGATCCCGCGAAGTATTTAACATTTAAAAAAACATATGTATGTATTTCATGTGAATATTGATGGAAGACAAACTCTAAACTAGCGTTAAAATGAAAATATTTTTACATCTAATCATCTAATCCTATAATTTGTTTTTATTCAATTTCGTGGATGCGCGCTGGGTGCGTGCTGCGTACGCGCACGGTGCGCAGATCCCATGTGACCTGCAAAAAAAGAGATTTGATTGGTTCATTACACCTCCTCTTCTAACTATTGAAAGACCACACTCATTTCAATCATTCTTCTTAGACTTTCTTTAGAGCACCATCTCTTTGGAGAGAAGAAGATTTCTTAGACTAAGTTTACACTTAGCTCTAACTTTTTTCAACCAAAAATGGCTTCAGGGCAGCAGGCATCACTTCGGAGGATGAATTTTTGCCGGAGGCACCACCCAAAAAACGTTTTTCTTCAGTGGTGTGGAAATTTTTTACTTTTCCCGAGGGGCAGAATAAGACCAATGCCACCTTGGTCACGTGCAAGATTTGCAAAAGAGAGAAATACTCTTGCGGCACGGCAAGTATGATGAAGCACATGAGGACCCTTCATCCGAACAATCTTGCACAAGAAGAATGCCGACGGATGAGAAACACTCCTGCGCCATCCACCTCATCGCAGCCGAGCACATCGAGAGTGCATCCATCAGCCCAAACCTTGGACATCCGTCCTCAATTTCAATTTTTAAAAGTGCTCTGCACTAAGTGCAATAAGACTTTGTGCTATAGTGAGCAGTCGATCGATCTGATCTGCCGCCGGCAAGAAAGTCACATTTGCTAGTTTTTAAAAAAAAATTTTTATTGTTCCCTGAAGTTCATTGTTTGGTTTCTCCTGTTGTTTTTTTTTTTTTGCAGAAAAAAACCCCCCAAATTTAAAATTGTTCAGAATACCCAACAAAAATTTTTAAGAGAAGAAAGAGGAAAAAAAAAGTTATTGTAAAAACTAACTTTCCTGGTTTAAAAAAAGAGCTAAATTTCTTTGTTAGTTTAGATGAATGTATATGTAGTAAGTAATTGACTGAATGAATGCATTAGTAGCGTATGGTGAATGTATAAGTGCAGAAATATGAGGAAGTGCTGCAGCATCACATAGTAACCTCTTTAACTGCAGTGTGCTGTAGTACTTCCGAAGCACAGGGATGCAACCTATGTACATAAATATGTTGCAAATCTATGCTTCTCTCTGCACGGCTGCTTAAACTGCAGCCATGTGGTGACACAGGCACCCTTGCACCATAGTGCAAGGATATCTGTGTCATGTGCTGTTTGTTTTTCTACAGGAAGACACACCTTCCTGCACAAAAACAATGAGAAAATGCATTTTTCTCCTTCAATGTATGCTGAACATTTCAGCATGCATTGAAGATATACAAATGTGGAGAAATTAAAACAATTCTCCTTGTTGTGCTTTCCTACACCAATTTTAGAATGGTGCAGCATTCACACACATATCGAGATTTATGATTTCTGCTAAATCTAGACATGTGTCTTGTTTTATGAGTATTAAGTGCAATCATGCACAACAACACTTATAGAACACCCTTTCAACACAAAGTGGTGTGCATGATGAGGCTATATTTACATGGAGTATAAAAAGTGCACCGTGTGTCTTTTCTTCTCTTTGTAAATATGAAAGAGTATCTTGCACAATAACTGTGTTACAAAAAGTGATATATTTCCGTTTTTAAATTTCCTTGCGAATGATAGAAGGTAAGCACAGAGTTTTGTCTGCAAAGATGTTCAAAGTAGAATGATTGAAATGATTGCGTTCCTTCAATAGCTAAAATGGGAAATATTATGAACTCCTCAAATCTCTTTTTAACAGGTCACATGATAACTGATTATGGTCAGATTTCAAAACTACATAAACAGAGTGTTTTTAGAAACGTGTTTCAACTTTGTAGCTTCTTGCAGGCCTCTTCATTCTGCATATTGAGACTGTTAAACTTACCTTCACAGTAATAGGAATAAAAATGGTATACATTTTTTTTTCTGTTTTTCATTCAAATATAAATTCATATAAATTGCTTATTTTAAAATTTGGATCTGTGAAAGAAAAGGAAAAAAAAATATAACGTAATAATACATTTTTTAAAACACAGCATAATTTCCACAAAGTAATTTTTTTGCCTTTTTTGCTGTTCTCAGAATATATTAAATTTCACAAAAAATAGTGATTTCAATCGTACTCATCACTTAATAGCGGGCAAAAACAACACAATCTCAAAGATTAAAAAAAAAAAACAACAACATGCCATTCTCAAAATACAAATCACAGATATATAAAATGCACACAGCTAACAACATTTTTTTACTTTAACTTACAAAAACTGTAAATGATGTCGCTTTAAAATATTCACCAAATCTAAAGATGAATTTTTGGAGGATGCTCCACGCCCACAATGTTTTCCTTCAGTGATGTGGAAATTTTCTACTTTTCTCGAGGGGCAAACAAAGACTAATACCACCTTTCTCATGCACAAGATTTTCAAAAGAGTTCTGTTACTAGGGGATCCTAACAAAAAATACTCATGCGGCACAGCAAGTATGATGAAACACCTAAGGACCCTTCATCCAAACAATCTTACACGAGAAGAGTGCAAACGGATGAGAAACACTTCTGTTCTGTATCTGTAAAAAAGAATCACAAATAAATGTATATTAATAACTTTCAAAATTATACTATTCCATTACTGTACAAACACATTTTATATAAATACTCACTAAGAAACTATAGCCCTGAACCACAAGTGTGACGATGGTTAAAACACTACATGCATAGTGCATACTACTTTGAAGCAGTTCATGCCCTAAAGCCTACCTCACTAAAACTCTACATGCTAACTGACTAAATGATTACAGTACTATAAGGAGATACACTGGGTGAGTGACAGGGTGTTTGCTAGAAGTGTATGAATACTAAATAGGGAATTGAAGGTGTGAAACACAACTGTGTAGCTGATTAGAGGACTGATCCATACTGCATAGGCATTTAAAGCAGTCCATGTGCTAAGGCCTGGCTCACTGCATGACTACTTGGGTACTGACTTAATGATTAGAGTACAGCAAGGAGAGTGCCTAGGTGAATTTATAAGTGCTAGGCTTTTCGCACAGGGAATGGATTAGAACTTGGTACTGAATGGGTCACTAGCGGAGTGCAAATGCAGTGACAAGATGTTTGCTGGACTGTATGGATACTGACCAGGAAATTGAAAGTGTGAAAGACAAGTGTCTAGGTGGTTAGAAGACTGCATGCATAGTGGATAGGGGTTTGAAGGAGTCCATGTGCTAAGGCCTGGCTCAGTGCATGAATACTTAGGCACTGACTGAATGATTAGAGCACTGCAAAGATAGCATCTCGGTGAATTTATAAGTGTTTGAGTTTTCGCACAGTGAATGGATTAGTACATGATGCTGAATGGGTCACTAGAGGACTGCAAAGGGAGTGACATGGTGTTTCCTGGAAGTGTATGGATACTGACTAGGGAATTGAAGGTGTGAAAGACAATTGTGTCGGTGGTTAGAGGACTGCATGCATAGTGGATAGGGGTTTTAAGCAGTCCATATGCTAAGGCCTGGGTCACTGGATGAGTACTTGAGTACTGACTGAATGATTAGAGTACTGCAAGGAGAGTGCCTGGGTGAATTTATTAGGGTTTGGGTTTTGGCGCAGTGAATGGATTAGTACATGATGCTTAATAAGGTCACTAGAGGAGTGCAAGGGGAGTGATAGGGTGTTTGCTAGAAGTGTATAGATACTGACTGGGGAATTGAAGGTGTGAAAGACAAGTGTGTAGGTGGTTAGAGGACTGCATGCATAGTGGATAGGGGTTTGAAGAAGTCCATGTGCTAAGACCTGGCTCAGTGCATGTATACTTAGGCAGTGACTGAATCATTAGAGTACTGGAAAGAGAGTTTCTTGGTGAATTTATAAGTGTTTGGGTTTTGGCACAGTGAATGGATTAGTACATGGTGTTGAATAGGTCACTAGAGGACTGCAAAGGGAGTGACAGGGTGTTTCCTGGAAGTGTTTGGATACTGACTAGGGAATTGAAGGTGTAAAAGACAAGTGTATAGTATGTTAGAACACTACATGCATACTGCATAGACATATGAAGCAGTCTATTTGGTACTTAGAAACTGACTAAATCATCAGACTACTTCTAGGACAGTGCTTGGGTAAAACTTTAAAATTTTCAGTTCTGCCACAGTGAAGAGAATAGTACATGGTACTGCACCTTAGTGTCAAACCCTGACTCATTTTATCAATGCATAAGCAAAGACTAGCTTCTAATGCTACTAAAACTTGACAACATGACAGGTTTTAAAAGAGTTATCTGCTTAACAATGCACGATGTTACCAAATGCTTCTCTCACATTGGTTCCCAAATGCACACAGACTCAGTGTGATTTTAGACGAGCAACACTATCCTAGGAGTTTACCAAAACTCATTCACTAGTCTAGAAGAGTTAATGGTACTGCACACAATCTACATATTTAAGTACAGCACATCAGTGTCAAAGCATGACTCATTTAATCAACGCATAAGCAAAGACTGGATTCTAATGCTACTAAAACTTCACAACATGACAGGTTTTAAAACAGTTATCTGTCAGCAAATACATGATGTCTCCAAATGCTTCTTTCACAGTGATCCCAAATACACACTAACTCACAGTGTGATTCTAGACAACCACCACTATCCCTAGGAGTTAACCAAAACTCATTCACTACAGTGCAAGTGGTAAGGGAACTGCACACAATCTACATATTTCAGGACTGCACTTTTCTGTCAAAGCCTGACTCATTTATTCAAAGCATAAGCCATAACTGTCTTCTAATGCTACTAAAACTTCACAACATGACAGGTTAAAACAGTTATCTGTCAGCAAATACACAATGTTACCAAATGCTTCTCTCACAGTGGTTCCCAAATGCACACATACTCACTGTGTGATTCTAGACAAACAACACTATCCCTTGCCAAAACAAATTTCTTCATCTAGAAGAAGTACAACATTTTAGTATAGAAACATAACATAATTTATTTCACAAATTCATAAACAATGACTGGTTTCTAATTCTACCAAAATATAAAAACAGCACAGTTATCTGTCTGCAAACACATGAAAAACACAAATGCTTATCACAGAATGGTTTCTACATGCACACACACTGTCAATAAGATTGTAGAGAAAAAAAAGTACTCCCTACACTTTAGCAGGAGAAATACATTAGTCTGATTAAAATAGTCTACATACATACATCCCCTCACAATTAAATAACTAATCTTTCAAGTTCTTTTGTAGATTAAGACGTATATCAGTCACTCACCATATTTTCTTTTACAGAATCTCTGCACTGTGCACCTCTCAGCAAAAACAAAGAATGGAAACGTTTCCCTTTCATTTTCCACACATATACATGTAAACATCAAATCACAATCCTTCACACATAAACTCAAAAGCAAACACACATTTCTATTGGTTAAACATTTCAGCCCTTTCCAACTGAAATACATTTCAACCCTTCCCCCAATCTGCCTTCTTCCTTTTTACCATAGAAACAGGTCATGGAACACTGCACTGAGCACACAGGTCAGAAGTTCAGCACACAATGTTCCTACACAAGAGAGGAAGTGTGCTTCACTTTTCAACATATCAGCTAATCATATATAATGTTGCTTACAATCTGTTTTTGTTAACCAATAAGAATCATACCTTTAAAAAACAGAAATATACACCCTACCTTTCAGTGTACAAAGAAGTCATACAACCAATGATTTCTTGTCTTTTTAAAACAAAAATCAGTGGATCCGCTCACCCAACGCGATAGGATGCACGTACCGTGCGCGCATTTCGCAGTTTTTTTGTTTTTTTTTAAAAAAGGGGGCCCCAGGGGGTCCTTCTGGGACCCCCTAAGCACCTCTAGAGGGTCAGAGTATTTCCACTCTGCCCCCTTTATATGTTTTACACAATTTTTCCCCTTCTTCAGCCTCGCTTCTACCGAGACAGAAAATGGCCGCCAACAGTTCCTGGTTTCGAATGCAGAGAGACACTCGACAGCCAATTAGCATTTAGCGCGCGATCGGGAGGGTGCGCGCTCGTTTCGGGAGGGTGCGCTTACGGTGCGGGTAGGGTCCACGGATCCTCCCCAGCCATAGATATTTATGTACTTTTAACTCTAATTTTCTCAGGAACTACTGAACGGATTCACACCATTTATGCAAAAGGCATGAGTCTGAACTGAGGACTACCTCTTTGCCAAATTTGGTGTCATTCCGTTCAGCGGTTCGGACTGTAGCTGCGACAACAGATCCTATGGGAAATTGCATGGGGAAAACGCGTTTTGGGACCCCCCTTTTTTTTCGCCCCCCGCTTAACAAATCACCACGAAACTTTCAGGGTAGGAGCGGAGCGGAGCTGGCCAAAACTTTGGAAAATTTCGCGAAGATTCGTCAACCGGCGCCAGACTTATTGGGAATAGAATGTTGCAGATTTCCTATGGAAAATAGGTCCTAACTATAACTACCTACTGGCGACCGCCAGTAGGTAATATTTTATTTAGAAAGTATCAAAAGATAAAATACAATAGTAACATTTTATTTCAATAACAATTATAAAAACATGGTATTTAAAAACGAAAAGTGCAACTGTCAAGAAGTAAACTCATGCCAGCAGACCCTTGGATCTGGAGAGCCATTCTGCAGCCTAGCCCTGCCATTGCACAATCTTGCTACTGTAACAGCATAAAAATAAATAGAGACCAGGTTGCGCAGTATGGAACTGGAATGGCCCAACATAATGAACTTTTGGTCATAATTTGCTTCTCGTTATAAAAGATTTAATTATGTTAAATACTGAAGATGGAAAATTATGAAAGGGCTGGACAAATAGCAAAAATATGAATAGCATCTGCTTCTGATGCCAACATACCGGAAGCAATCAGAAGTTGCCCGGAAGCCCATTCTAAACAATCTATAATGAGCATAATATGTGCCATATAAGATCTTAAACAAATGAACGTTCAAACGTCAGATATTAAGTATGGTTTTGGCCAGCTGGACAATAATCCTTATACCCCCCTCAGTCACTGTCAGGCCTAAAAGTTAAGTCCATTTGTGCACAAACTGCTGGAGAAGTTTTCAATTAGATCTGCAGCAAATAAGAGTCTGGCACAGGGTACTGATAGAGCAAAATTTAGACAAGCAAATAAACTGATCCAACATAGAGGTTTTATTAGCCAACAAATGGAGAACAAAATCTCTAAGCTGCCGGTATGTGCCACAAAGAAAACACTGAAGTGACCCAAATGAAAGGAATATCCCGTTTTAAAACAATTGACCGAGTCATTTCTAACCAATTTGATGCCAGAATTGTGCATAGTCATGCAGATGCGGCTGCATAGTAAGATTTAGGCTCAGGTAGGTGTACTGATTTAAAGACAAAATATTACAATATGTTTTTTAATTAAAGACCAAATCATATGATACAAAGTCAGCGTCTTAAACCTGGTACTTTTGAAGTAGACCCATCTCACCAGGTAACTGCAAATACTGGAAACACAACAAGGCTTTTTATACTCCCATAAAAATCTCTGCCAACAAGCCTAAACCTTTAAAAAAAAAAAAGAACTTCTGGGTGGGGAGGGGGTGGGAAATATAAAAGTATAAACTTAAACAGATACAAAAACCGGGGCAAATGGCCATTTTTAATCAAATTACATCTCCCAGTAAGCCCCAAATGGAGCTTATCCAATTTACGAAAGAGTTGTAGATTCTTGCTATAGCCCCTCGTAATTAAGGTCAACCATACCCTTCATACAGGGGGAAATACGAACCCCAAAATAGGTGACTGCTACATGCCAAAAGTTTGAGAAATCTAGTAATGAACTAGTTATAACATGAGTTCTATTGAAATTCAATTTATACTCTGAAACCATCCAAAACAACCAGCCGCCGCCTGGGTACCGATAAGTTCTTGAGTAGGACATGATGAGAGAATGTCGATATCATCCACATAAGCCGTATTATCTTGACCATAAACAAATTAAGCTGCAGTAGGCGATGGTATCCAAGAGCTTGACTTTCTGGATAATTTGTTCCAAATACAATGCAAATAATAGAGGGGACAACGGAAAACCCTGCTGGGTGTCCTTTTGAAGCACAACACTATCCGAAATTCACCACATGCTGACTATTTGATGTGATAATGAGGTTTAAATTGCAGTTATAAAATTCTCCCGAGCTCTATTTTTCTCAAGGACCAGCCAAAGAAGGCCTTATGAGACCCTGTTGAATGCCTTATTGGCGCAGAGCAGAATCAATCCTGCGGGCTCCTCTTGTGTTTCCTTGACGCCCAAAACATAAATGCACATATTAATATGAGCCGTAGTGTCCCACTCTGGGATGAAGCCATGATGCATGGTATCTATTAAAGAAGTGATCACCGAAGATAACTGATTGGCCAAAATGTAAGTATAGCATTTTGCATCTGTATTCCTCAATGGTATGATCCACAACTGAAAGGGTCTTAACCCTTCAGTTGTTTTTTGGGAAACCTTTTATTGCATTTTCATAACATGATTCAATGTTACAAATGGACATAGTGCATTGACAGTATGTGTATATTCATCACTAAAACAGGTTGATTTTGACATCATTCAAAAACTAAATAAGTCTTGGTTCTTATCAACTTATGCAACCAGACAAACTTTTGAGAACATGCAGCAACACTACTACTATTCAGGACAATTAGAGGTGCTAGCTAGAATGCTTTCCAGTCGGAATCTATTACAAGTTCAAGTTGAAGCGCGATACCCACTGTGCCATCAGTTGCCAGTAGATTATTATGCAGTATTGTCTAGGCTGGGATTAATCTAACCGCATGTGGGTATTCTAGTCAAGTGTAACAGTAACAGGCAAAAGGCAAGAAAAAACATGCAAGCACATGCCCATCATCGACTTCGTGGTGGGTAATGGAAAGCCACTGCATAACAGGTATGATAAAATATTTGTTAACTAGAAAGGTATACAGTAGCACTAGAGTGACCGGTCCTCACTATAAGTTTGCTAATAGTGTCCTACTCTGCAGCTACAGGGTATTTCCGCAGCTCTCGAGCTTGTTCCGGCTGAGCTCCACTGCTTCCGCCTGCTCCACTTAAGCGTTTTAAGCGTTGCTCTGTGTGAGAAGTTGGCCTGGCATATGCTGTCCTCTAGTTATAGGGGACACCTTGTACCAGTCCAATTCGACTCTTATGGTGATAGGTTAAAGACAACCTTTAAAGAAAGCTATCCTAGTGGTAGCTGTGGCGAGCAGCCTTCAGGCTAAGTCTTGAAGGAGTGTTCAGCTTATTGTTTTACCATAGATAACCTCTTGAATAACCAAATGAAAGAGTAGTCCACACAGGTATATATATAAAATATATGTATTTATTCTAGGAATAACCCCACTAGTCTCTTTATGAGGCTAGAGGTGAAGATACAATTCAAACAAGCATTGATAGTTACAATAAATAGCACTGGAATCACAGGGCCCCAGGGGGGGACCAAACCATATATCAAAAAAGTGGTATAAGAACCACGACAATTCTACAGACAATGCCTAGGGCATTTAGGGTTGCTGGCCCCTTGTGAAACCACCCAAGGTAATGAGGAAGGGGACCCACGGGAGACGCGTGCAGTGGCTAAAGCTACTGTCGGGATCTCTATTAAAGCCTATGGAGAATGTCGCGGTTGAATTTTACAAGATTAAAAACACTTCTAGCAGGAGTTCAAGTTCAATACTTTTAGAGTTAAGCTTTTGAAAGGCCCACACCCATGAGAGTACTGAGGTACCACTGTTACCTGCCCCAGGGAAGCCGGGTGCATAGGTCGTTTTCGATGTCGGGTCGCGGGCTGATTTTCAATGGCAAAACGTGAAGAACTGCTGCTAACAAGAAGCGTCGTCGTCGTGAAGAATGAAAATGTAGATCTCGTAGAGAAGGACCTGAAAGCAGAGGGGACAGAGTCTGGGTGACGGCACAGTGATCAGGGGGCTCAAGAGAAGGAGCCCTTCAATGTCGGGTGCTTCTAGGTAGAAGAGGTGTAGCTTGGATCGTCAGCCATGGGGTCCAGGAGGCGTCAAGGAAGGCCAGCTTCTGGAGGGCGACTGTCCCACGAAGGATGAGGGTCGCTGCGGTGTTAGTGTCCGGATTGGATCCACTAAGCCTTGGCAACCGCAACCCACGCAAGAAACACAAAACTGCTACTGGTGCAGACCCACGAGGTCTGAGCGAGGTCTCCAGCAAGGAGACTGAAGAGCAGGCCTGGAGCAACCAGGGGAACTCTTGGAATCGAAGATTGACCTCCGCTAGGGCCCACAAGTCGAGAGACAAGGGACCGCGGGAGGCAGCAATTTGGCGTGCATAAAGATGCACCCACGGGTCGCCGGAGTGGGGCTAGGGCGTTGATCTTTGGCACAGATGATGCTGAGAGGTTGGCTCAATAATGGGCCAAAGCACAACTTCCCCACTCGTCGGGTCGGGTGCTGTGCAAGAGGTGGCCGGTGTCCTGGGGTATTGGGGATCTCGGCACCCACGGGGTCCACGGTGCTGAGCTTTGCTGTGCACACTCACTGGCATCTGGGATGCTTGGAAACCCACCTCAAGGTAGGAAAGAGTCGTCGATGTCCGTAGGAGCAGCGAGGTTCCAACCGGGTCACTTGCAGTGTTTCAGGTGCCTGCCAAGCAGGGGGGTAACTCCTTTACCTCAAGGGAGATTTCTTCAGTCAGCTGTGCGGCAGCAAGTCGAAGTTAAAGTCTGTGAAGTTCAAGAATAATCTGAGGCTCTGGGGACCCAGTATTCACCTTTATCCAAAGATTAGGGGAGTGTCCAGATCAGTGCCCACCAATGAGAGGTCAGATGGGAAAAGGGTGGCTACACCCTCTCCCCTTTGTGTGTTTCCCGTCAGGGCAGGGGACAGGATGCCCCTGAACCGGTTCCAGGTGGTGTATGCAGAATGTAGGCACTGGGGAAGCCTACGTGCAACTCTGAAAGGCATCCTATGGTGCACCCACACAGTTCCAATCCACATAGTCTGTCTGGGGAGGTGGGAACCTCCTCAGACAGGATCCCTATTGTCCAGCTGCCGTGGCTGGAGTTCTGCCCAGCAACAGGCAGCCAGAGTCGTG
This sequence comes from Triturus cristatus, assembly GCF_964204655.1. NCBI lineage: Eukaryota > Metazoa > Chordata > Amphibia > Caudata > Salamandridae > Triturus > Triturus cristatus. The sequence continues at coordinate 286,046,570 of NC_140587.1, forward strand.
TGGGTGGCGGGTAGCATCCATTTTGTACTACGTGTGCACTTTTAAATTGGTGTCTAAATTCTGCCGCTTTTCCCATATCGCCCCTCTAGCAGGGGGGAATCATGCCCTCAGTCCCATGGCTAGATTGGGGGTATGATTCCTACATGTTTGACACCAAACACGATATGGTTCTGTGTAGCCATTCTCAAGTTATCACGCTATCGCGATATACTTATAATGCGGTTAAGAGTATATGGTATGGCTACACTACAAACAACCCAGCAATGATTTTACGAAGGTTGCAGAGGGGCCCTACTCAGGTAGGGGTTCCCCCTCACACATATCTCAGCACCCTGCCTTGTAGGATTAGCAAGGCCTGCTTTAGGGGTGACCTATGAGGATATATGTGTTGTATTAAGTGGGATACAGGATACCTATATCCCTGTAAGGAGTGCAAGCACCACCTTACCCAGACTACAGTAGTGGTCTGGTGGTGTCATTTGGTATGGCTGTCCCAGGGGTGGCACAATAAGTTTTGCAGCCCCTGGTAGGCCTCTGAGGGACCCATGCCCTGGTTACCTAGGGTACCATCTACAAGGGGCTGATAGGGTGTCCTCAGTATCCAATTGGAAGGTACCTAGGGTACTCACATCAGTTTTAGGGAGGAAGCAGGTAGGCTGGGGCCCTGGATAGCAGGATCCCAGCCAGACTAGTCAAAAACCATCCAAATACCAGGCAAAAAGCTGGGGGCAACCATGTAGTCAGATTCCACCTTCCTACACTCTGCACCAGTGAGCCTCACTAGGCAACTTCTGAGTAAATGGCCAGAAGCATGTGTGTAATTAATAATGCCATATCAATTATTCTATTTGTAACTTTTGATGTAGCTTAATTAACCTTAGTAGGGAGCCCTCCAAGGTGCACACCCCTGAGCGACCAGTCCCCTCTGTCGGTGCTGCAGAAACCGCATCCCAGAGCGTACTGGCGGCTGGACAGTTCCAAAACATGTGCCCCATACCAGCCGGATGCAGACAGTGTAGACACATGGAGGAAGTCCCAAACATAAGATGCAGTATGGCTGGAGTGAGGTAAGCCCTGTGTAGTTTTATGTTGAATATACTGGAACATAGCGTTCTGTGACACTTTCCTGGGGTAATGAAGCACACTCCATCTCTTTGTCTAATCGTGCCCTTCCCACATCTCCCTCCCAGCATCTGCGAGTCCTGGCAACAGTATTATGTGTAGTATAGGCAAGGGCATATACGAACCACGTTATCAGTCTGCGTGCACTACCCATTATATATAGTGTGTGCAGTTGTGGGTGTTGTTAAGGTTCAGTGTCCGTTATACCCCACAGGCTCTCCAGTACAGCTAATAGACTTCCAAAAGCTAAAACAGGGTCTGCTGGAAGCCCGTACTAAGCTATCGCAAGCAAGAGCACTCCATCCTGGAATAGTACACAAAGTGTAGTGCTTTCGGCCGCCTCCCAAGCATCCATCCCAGCCCTGCCTAACTTTCCCCTAAATGGAGTAATAGAACTCAGGCGGATATATGGGTAGTACCACGGCACACATGGTATAGGTTGCAGACTACGGTGAAGGCTACTATGTGCTATCCATATTAACGCATTGGCTTTGTGTGGGAGTTTGGCCTTGGGTAGGACAAGCTGATGGATCAACTTGTGTGGTCGGTCAGATGCAGGAAGGCTGATGACGGCTGATAGCCAGAAACCGGTCCTAGGATGCTTGATTCCGGTCCAGGGAAGACATGGCTTGGCAGTTCGGGCTGGACTGTTCCCATGAGGCACAGGGTCAAGACTGATTTGCATATGGCCATGTCTGAACTGGGGTGGTGTAGTGGGCAAAAGAACGATGGATTTAACCCAGATCTCTTGACTGGGGGAGAATGTCTGCATTGTCAGCATTCCGTCCATCATTTGTTTGTTGTAACGCTTTTCGCCCTAAGTGGGATGGGTATTCCCAGACGTGGGACCCGTGCTCACTATGCCACTGGAGTCAAGCTATCCTGGCTGATGACGGCTGATAGCCAGAAACCGGTCCTAGGATGCTTGATTCCGGTCCAGGGAAGACATGGCTTGGCAGTTCGGGCTGGACTGTTCCCATGAGGCACAGGGTCAAGACTGATTTGCATATGGCCATGTCTGAACTGGGGTGGTGTAGTGGGCAAAAGAACGATGGATTTAACCCAGATCTCTTGACTGGGGGAGAATGTCTGCATTGTCAGCATTCCGTCCATCATTTGTTTGTTGTAACGCCTTTCGCCCTAAGTGGGATGGGTATTCCCAGACGTGGGACCCGTGCTCACTACGCCACTGGAGTCAAGCTATCCTGGCTGATGACGGCTGATAGCCAGAAACCGGTCCTAGGATGCTTGATTCCGGTCCAGGGAAGACATGGCTTGGCAGTTCGGGCTGGACTGTTCCCATGAGGCACAGGGTCAAGACTGATTTGCATATGGCCATGTCTGAACTGGGGTGGTGTAGTGGGCAAAAGAACGATGGATTTAACCCAGATCTCTTGACTGGGGGAGAATGTCTGCATTGTCAGCATTCCGTCCATCATTTGTTTGTTGTAACACATCTCCCTCCCAGCATCTGCGAGTCCTGGCAACAGTATTATGTGTAGTATAGGCAAGGGCATATACGAACCACGTTATCAGTCTGCGTGCACTACCCATTATATATAGTGTGTGCAGTTGTGGGTGTTGTTAAGGTTCAGTGTCCGTTATACCCCACAGGCTCTCCAGTACAGCTAATAGACTTCCAAAAGCTAAAACAGGGTCTGCTGGAAGCCCGTACTAAGCTATCGCAAGCAAGAGCACTCCATCCTGGAATAGTACACAAAGTGTAGTGCTTTCGGCCGCCTCCCAAGCATCCATCCCAGCCCTGCCTAACTTTCCCCTAAATGGAGTAATAGAACTCAGGCGGATATATGGGTAGTACCACGACACACATGGTATAGGTTGCAGACTACGGTGAAGGCTACTATGTGCTATCCATATTAACGCATTGGCTTTGTGTGGGAGTTTGGCCTTGGGTAGGACAAGCTGATGGATCAACTTGTGTGGTCGGTCAGATGCAGGAAGGCTAAGTTCCTCCGTGAGGCGGCCCGCTAGCCAAGACGCAGGCCACTGCAGCTGTGCTGCCAAATAATAATGCTCAAAGTTTGGAGCACACAGTCCTCCTTTGTCAAAAGGCTACTGCAGTTTGCAGGGCGCAACACGCCGCGCTCCCCGTTCCAAATAAAACTACCCTGTGCAGAGTGTATAGTGCAGAATGTAGGTTTTGGGATATGGACCTGGAGGTTATGGAAATAATGAAGAAGTCGGGGGAAGCATTACCATCTTTGATAAGGAAATCCTACCCTGTACCGTAAGTAGCAAGGTGCTCTAGAATGTCATCTGGGGGGGGCCACAAGGCTTTGGCCTGAGTTAGAATGCCATCAATTAGGTCTTGAGTTGCATGACAGATGTTAACCCCTGATAACAAAAATGCGTGGGATTGCCAGGGCAAGAATTGTGATTCCGCTAACTATACCTTTTGGCGACAGTCTGGGTGCAAGGGAAATAAGCATGACTTTGCCCAATTTACCCCAAACCCAGAGGCAGCACGGAACTCCTGTAATATGGTATGAATTTCATCAATCCCCTCACGGATATCACGTATATAGAGGAGGACTTCATCCGCATTCAATGAAATTGCTTTTCATCATGCAGTGGAATGCTCCAGGCATGGCGCCTAAGCCTCTGTGCCAGGGCAAAAAGCAGAGGGGACAACGGACACCATTGTCTCGTCCCTGTACTTACGGGGAAAGAAGAAGAGATGCATTGGGCTAATTTTACAGGTGCTTTGGGTTCGGTATATTAGAGCCGGATTAGACTGCTAGTCAACCTGGTATGCCGAAAGTAGTGTTGTAAACAGATACCCCCACAGTCTACCATGTCAAACGCTTTCTCCAAATCGAGTGCCATGCATGCGGCATATGGCCACTGGACTTTGGAGAACTCCATCACTTTATGCAGATCTCCCGAGCACAAAACCGTTCTCGTCCGTATTTACCAATTGGGGAATATATTCATATAGTCTTCAAGCTATTTTATTTCTCAGGATCTTATAATCAGATCCGAGCATTGATAATGGTCGATAAAAGGTAAGATCTAATGGATCATTGTCTGGTTTTGGGAGGGATGTTATCAAGGATTCACGTAGTTTGGGCGGGAGACAGCTATTCGTCTAGGAGTCTTGTTATAATTCTAGCAGTTTAGAAGCTAAGTGTTGTTCATACACCTTATAAAATTCAATCAGGGGCCCATCGAGTCCAGGTTCTTTTTTGGTCACCGTTCCCCTAATGGCTGCTTTAATTTCCTGTAAAGTAAGGGGAGAATTAAACTCATCATTGTCCATCAGAGACAACTGTGTGAGGGTCACGTAGTCCAGAAAGAGAGAGTGACATTGTGACAGTCTACAAGCAGAGGTTCATAAAGGGCTTGATTATGTGCAGTGAATGCCTCATGGATGCCAACCTGATCCTTGGCCAGATTTCCCTGTGGAATCCCGACCATGTTGATAGGCAAAGTCAGGTTAGCTCTGCACAAAAGCCAGGCCAATAAGCGGTCCAATTTGTTTTTTTTTTTTTATTTATTTTTTTATTTTTGAAAACCTTTATTTCAAAATTCAGGACACAGCTATTCAGCCGACAGCCCGGAGGTTCGGCAGCATTGAGAGTTGGATACAGTGATGTGTCCCCAATACAGTTCAAAGAGTAATGCAAAGGTCCAATTTTAAGTAAATACAGAAAAAACTCACAACAAACCCCAGCAAGGCAAGGACATTGAAAGCCCATGGCGAAAGCCCCCAGGGGAGGCCGGACCCCACTCATCTACTAGTTACAAGACTGTGTACGGAGGAAGAAGGGGGACAGCAGAGGCCCAAAACGGTTCCTAGAACCCAACTGTGCTGGAAAGTAGGTCAGGGGGAAAGCTGTTCCTCGGGAGGTTCCAGATCCGGGGCAAGACATATTCCCCCCCTGTATTGGTTCCACCGCCCCCAGATGGCATGCCACTTCCGGGGGCGACCTCTAGAGCAGTAGACCGTCTTCTCCCTAAACATGCTCCAGTCCATGTTCTCCTTCCACGCGGTCAGGGTAGGGGGTCCCGAGGAGCCCCACAATCGCGCGATGTCCCTTTTAGCAACCATGTTACCCAGAGTCACCCATTGGGTCTGCGCCTCATCGAGGTCAGTGGGCCCCCAGACGTTCAGGAGGCAACACCGCGCCTCCGGCTGTACCACAGTGCCCGTCACCTCCCCCATAACTGCATGGACTCTCCTCCAGAACTCCACAATGACACCACATTCCCAAATGATGTGCAGGAAAGTACCCACCATACCACATCCCCTTCTGCACAGGCCGTCCTCCGAGAATCCCATGTGGACCAGCCGTGGCCCCGTCACATACACCCGGTGCAGTATTTTAAGCTGCACCAGCCTCAGACGCGACGGGATCGCAACCTCCTTAGGAGAAGAAACCGCTGACTGCCAGTCCTCATTATCCAACTCAAGGCCATCCCTAGTCCACTGTTCTCTCAGCCCCAAAAGCATGTCTGCCCGGACATTAATCAACTTCTTATATATGAGCGAGATCGTGCTCTCGGGCATATGACCATCAAGGACTCGGTCCTCAAGGGGAGAGGACTCCGGCACCTTCTCACCCTCCACGAGGACTGATCGGAGGGCGTGACGCAGCTGGATATACCTGAAGTACTCTGAGGGCCCTAGCTCATACTCAGTCTGCAACTCCTCGAAGGACTTCACCCTCCCCTTATGCAGCACATCTCCCACCTTGGATATACCTATCAGGTCCCACTTATCAAAGCCCTTCGTATGCCAGAGTCTTCCCTATCTTTCCGATTCAAACAATGGGGTAGCGAGGGTGAGCCTATCCTTCCAGCCCAACGAGTCAGTCGCCATCTTCCATACACGCACCGCCACACCTGTGGGCCCCGTGAGGGACGAGTCTAAGGACCGCGAATACAACGCCCTGTAGTAGTTGCCGCCACGCAGCAGCCACCTATCCATGGCATGCCCAGGGCTGAGGGCAGGGCCATAAAACCCATGGTTGATCGCGCTCAGCTGCGTGGCCCAATAGTACCGTCGGATGTCTGGGAGCGCAATGCCCCCATCGTACCATGGGAGCGTCAACTTTGAAATAGCTATTCGCGGCCGCCCATCCCACAGCAACGTCCGTTGGAGGCCTTCGACCTCCCGAAAGTATTTGGCCGGTACCCAGTCCAAGGTGTTCTGGAGGGCGTAGAGGAAGCGGGGAAGAGACATCATTTTGAACAGGGCCGCACGCCCAACAAGGGAGAGCGGCAGCCTCCGCCAACCTTCCACATCTCGCCTCAAGCGTGCCAAGGGGGGGAGCAGATTCCTCTCATAGCGCACAGCAGGATCCATGGATATAAAAATCCCCAAATACACGAAGCCCTGCTGGGCAACCTGTATCGAACATGTTCTAGGGATCGGTGGGACCTCGCCACTAAGAACGTACAAGTACGATTTGCCCCAATTAATCACAAGCCCCGAGTTCCTACCGAACGATGCGAGTACGTCACAGACCACTATAAGTGACTTCTTAGGTGAGGCAAGATACAGCAGGATATCATCGGCATAAAGCGAAATACGGTCCTCGTGATCAGGCGACCACCGAAGGCCCCGTATATCCGGGTGCCAACGTATCCACGCAGCCAACGGTTCAAGGGCGAGGGCGAACAACAGATGCGACAGGGGGCAACCCTGCCGAGTACCCCTACCAAGCTGAAACGGAGTAGATGCCCGACCATTCACCACAACATTCGCTAGTGGCCCCTCGTACAGCAACCGAACCCAACTCACAAAACCGCGACCGAAACCAAACTTGGCCAGCACGGCCCATAAGTATGCCCACTCCACCGTGTCAAAGGCCATCGTGGCATCAAGAGATGCCACAATAGCCGGTTCACGCAGCGTGCCCGCCCTGGCGATGACGCCATGAAGACGCCTAAGGTTTAATGCTGTGTTTCGGTGCGGGATGAAGCCAGATTGATCCGGGTGGACCAAATCGCCAAGTACCCTAATCAAACGGGTAGCCAGGAGTTTGGCCAGAATTTTCGGCTCAGCGTTGAGGAGTGAAATGGGCCGATAGGAGGCGCACCTATCTCGGGGTTTACCCTCTTTATGTATGACCACGATCGACGCCAGCCGCTGATCCAACGGAAGGATCCCATCCCCCCGCGCCTCCAAAAACATGGCGCGCAGGTGAGGGGCGACCCTATCCGGGAACAGTTTGTACAGGTCGATCGGCAGTCCATTCGGTCCAGAGGCCTTACCCGAGTTTAAAGCGCGAATCGCCCCCGCCACCTCGTCAACCGTTATGTCACCATCCAAATCGTCCCTATCTATGTCAGAGAGGCAGGGCAACTCGATATCACAGAGGAGATCAGACGAGTCCTCGGGCGGCCTGTCCGACACCGAGGAATAAACCCTACGAAAATACTCCGCGAAACACTTCACAATCCCCTCAGGTTCCACAATCGCCTCTCCCCACTCTCCCGTCAACTCTGGCACCACTCTATTGACCCGTTCTTTCCTGTCCAACCACGCCAGGAGTTTCCCTGCCTTATCACCAACGTCATACAGGCGGCCCTGTTGTTCCCTACTGAGGGTCTTAGCGGCGTTCGTCACCAGGTCCCTATACTCCGCCTGCTTCAAGCAAAGCTCATGCAGTGAGGACTCTGTAACCTCCACCTCCATAGCCCCCTCAAGGGCCGCGATCTCCTCCTCCACTTGCCGCACCTCGCCATCCCTCCGATTCTTGGCAGCCACCACCAGGGAGAGGGCTTCCCCCCGAAGGACGGTCTTAAAGGCTTCCCACAGCGACACCGCCGAGTCCACGGTTCCCAGATTGTCCTTAAAGTAATTATCTACCTTCTTTACCACGGCGCTGCGCATCTTGGGGTCTCGGAAATACCATGGGTTGATGGGGGCCACCCTCCCTCCTCCCTCCCGACCTAGATCCAGCCGGATCCACACTGGCGAATGGTCAGAGATACCGCGTGCCATGTGCCTCGCCTCGGATATCAACGAGGCATGTGCGGCCAGAGTGAGCAGGTAATCAATCCTGGAGAGGCTACCATGCGCCCCGGAGTGAAACGTGTATTGACTCTGTGTGGGGTGCCGGAGCCTCCAGCAGTCTATCAGACCAAACGTATCCAGGAAGTCAGGAAGCCATTTCTGAGCCCCCCCTGTGTCCCTGGGCGGGTATCTATCCAACAGTCCGGAGCCCACAGCGTTGAAATCCCCTCCCACTACCAGCATTCCCCCCGGGAGAGTCAGCAAAGCCCTGCCCAATTCAGCAAATGTGGAGGCCTGCAGGGCCGGCGGGACATAAACCGAGACCAAAACCAAAGTCCTTCCTTCCCACCGCCCCGCCACCGCCACAAACCTCCCCCTATCGTCAACAATGGTGGAGTCCACCTCAAAGGGCAACGATGCTCTAACGAGGATGCCCACACCCCTGGACCCAGAAGAGAATCCCGAGTGTGCAATGAATTTATACCCCTTCCTATTCAGGGCATAGCACGTATTACCTATGAGATGCGTTTCCTGCAGCAGGACCACATCTGGCATTGAGCGTTTCAAAAATTGCAAAACAATCCCCCTCTTGATGCGATCCCCCAAACCATTAACATTCCAGCTTATTACACTTAAGCCTCTACCCCCCATCCTCAAACGGAAAGAGGCCCACCCCACACCCGAGGAGCCACCATGGAACAGCCCTGAGGATAATCATCATGCCTTGCAAAAATAAACCCCCCAACAACAAACTCAAAATCCCAAAAACTCCCCCCACCCTGCACCCCTGCTGCAGCTTACAAAGCCCCCCCAACTTGCAGTGTGCCTGTCGCCCTACAAAAACAAAAAATCTACAAAAAGTACCCTAAGGGAGGAAAAGAGCACCCCTCGCCCTCCCGCAACCCTCCACAGTTACTGCACTCTGTTCAAATCTTCAAGGATGGTCAAATCAAGTCAGGCCGGCTCTGGGATATCAGCCCTGTCCATCCCGGCCACTGTCTCCATGCTCGGCTGTGTCGTCCCCCATCCGTCGCCGGGGCAAAGCGTCCAGCCATTCGTCGGCCATAACAGGAGAGTCAAAAAAGAATGTCCGATCTTCATGCACCACCCGTAGTCTGGCAGGGAAAAGCATGGCATACTTCAGATCCAGTTCCCGAAGTCTCCGCTTCACCCCCAGGAAGCTCTGTCTCTGTCTCTGCACCTGCTGGGTGAAATCCGGATAAAAATTCACCGACGCATTCTGGAAGGGGACTGGGCCCGTCACCCTTGAAGCTTGCAGGATAGCGTCCCGATCTCGAAAATGAAAGAGCCGGGCGACAATCGGCCGCGGCGGGGCACCCGCCTTGGGCCGCCCGCCCGGCACCCTATGGGCCCTTTCCACCGCAAAAAACTTTCCAAGGCCCTTAGGCTTCAGATGATTGAGGACCAAATCCTCCACCAGCAGGTCCGCCGAAGCCTCATCCGAGGACTCCGGGTCCTCGATGACGCGCACGTTGTTGCGCCTGGCCCGGCTCTCGAAGTCCTCCAGCCGGCGGGCGGCGAGGTCACTCTCGGCCCTCAACTTCCGAACCTCGGTCTGCAGATCCGCTACATCATCAGTGAGGCCCGTGGTCTTGTGGTCCAGGTTCTTAACGCGTTCGTTCGTCTTGCCCAGGTCCGAGCGGATCAGATTGACATCTACCAGGATGGCATCCACCTTATGCGCCAGGGCCTCAAACTGTCTCCCCATCGAGGACTGCATCCCGTCGAGCGCGCCCATGACATCCTGTAGGGAGAGCTCCGGTGTCCCAGGCGAGTCCTCCTTCTGGGCATCCGGCGCCTGGCTCGATCCACTCGGCGATGCTTTCAGGAGGGCGTAGCGGTCCATACTGTTGACTTGGGAATACGTTCCCCGCCTGGTGGACTTAGTCTTCAGCCGATCCCCTTCTGCTTTGCCCGACACAATGGACTCCAGGCAGTCCAATGCAGTTAAGACTGTTCCCTCTCAGAGAGAGGAATAAGGAGTGAGCAGGTCTGCCTTGTGCTGCCAGAGTAGCCCGCCGAGCGTCCTTGGGGTAATAAAGCCACCCAGAGCTCTACAGTGTCCGGGCAGACAAAGGGAACGAAACCGAAAGTGAAAGAGCGAGGACCTCCGTCCGACAGTTCACACCTCGCCAGGCCGTTGTTGATCAACTAGGAGTCGGGCATCCTGCCAACTCTAGCCCCTGGCATCCCCGGGAGTTAGGCCGCAATCTTCCGCCAGTCGTAAGTCCGGTTCCCGAAGGGCGATCCGACCGTGGGTAGCATCAATCGCCTCCCTGACAACTCAGCAACACGGTGCCATGCATACCATCAGGATTAGAGACAGGATAGTCGACGGAGGGCGCGAGGGTCTCGGGAGCTCTAAGCTCACGCGGCCATCTTGGTCAAGCGCTAGGCTCCTCCCCCCGCGGTCCGATTTGTTACCGTCCGCGTGCATCTTGGCCTGGTATGCACGGAAATCGAGGCGGCATAGTTGCTCAATAAGCTGGGCCTATTCGCCCAATGCCTCCGTCATTGTGTTCTGCTTTGTGCGGACCTCAAGAGCATCCGCCTCTAATTTAGTCAGGGAGGACTCAATATGTAATAGATCTCCATATAAAGCACCCCTATCCCCACAACTTCACAGATGCAATGTCCTTTGAGGACCACCCTCATTGCCTCTCAATCTATGAGTCCGAAAGTAGATGTACCTCAGTTTTCAGACAAATATTGGAAGAGGGTCTCCGCAGTGGTATAACGGAACACCTGATCCTCCATCAGAGCAGGCTTCAGTCTCCAGGTGGGGACTACTGGCCTCACAGCACCCCATGCCAGTTGCAAGGGGTTATGGTGAGAAAAGGTCTTCCCCCCAAGTACTCCGCACCCGTCGCTAGCAGCCTGGTGGCCGGGTCACATCAGATCCTATCAAGGTGGACATGTAGGTCATTCAAAGGGGAATAGTATGAGTAGTCCCTAGTGGCCAGATGGAGCAATCTCTAACAGTTCATTAAGGACCAGTGTTGTAGCCTTCACGTGAGTTGGGCTCCAAAGGCAACTTCTGAGGGCGTTGGAAGATTGGGTGTGATCGATCAAGGCATGAGTGTAGGACACAATTGAAATCACCAAGTATCCACAAAATGTGGGCCCACTTCGTAAGTGTTGTGGAGAGATGAAAGAGTAATGGTGATTGCACAACATTGGGGCATATATGCTTCCTACAAGGACCTCCCAACCATCCAAGTGCCCCTCTATCAATACATAGCGTCCTTCAGGGTCAATCTCTGACCTCAGAGGACAAAAGGGAACTCCTGGACGGACCCAGATCAATGCAGCCTTAGCAAAGCCAGAATATATTGTGTGGAAACATTGCCCACACAACTGCGTTTGCAAGAGGACATCCTCCCCATCCGCCACATGAGTCTCCTGCAAGAAAGCAATTTGCAACCCTCGCCGTAATAGATTGTCGGACTGCATGCCTATTCCTGGAGAATTCCATACCGCGAACATTCCAGGTAAGTATAGCAATCTTAGTCAGCTAAGTAGCACCAGAATAGAACCAGTCCTCCAAAACTAACCGGGCACAGCACTGCGACTGTGCTCTGCTCTACAGTAGCAATCACCAACAGAAAGGAGTATGAGAGTGTGCCACGTGACATAACAAACAAGAACAGTAGAACCCATAACTCCCAACCAGGCAACCCAGAAAAATTGATCGCCCTAACACTGAAAGAACTGTCCCATATGAAAGGTGCTCCGGAGTGCATGGTCATGCACATTGGAATAGTCTAGGACCCAGACGAAGGGGGTTGGCCAGTGCATCTCCAGACTAAATCTTATCCGGGTTGCTAGGAGTACCTATACCAAGTTCGTCGAGGAAACTCATACTTCTTTGTAATCTTGTAGTAGAGTACAGGATGTCTTCTGAGGGTAGCTGCTCCGTTGCCCCCTGGTGCCTTCACAGAATCTCATCTGCTGTTTGTTTACTGGAAGAATGGGTGAGTTCACACTACTCGTCGAGCGAGTCAAGTCCACAGCCGACTCTCCATTTTCAGAAGGATGTGCTGTTGGGAATCTACGGTCCGACCACACTGCAACCACTGCTGATTAGGCCTGAGTTTGTTCTTCCTTGGCCTGCTCCGGAGTAGGAGCACACTGGAGTTTGGTAGCGCCCGGACCGCTGGGTGCGTTGTCCTAAAGATCCTGATGATGGTCGATGCTGTACTGGTGATAATGAGACGGAGCACTCATAGTGACACTGTTGTACCCAGTCCTGGGCATCCGCTGACTCCGTGAAGTAGCTCATATTCTTGACTATTATTTTAAGTCTGGCAGGGAAGAGAAGAGTGTAACACAGGGCCACCTGGTGCAACTTACGTTACACCCCCAAGAAGGAGGCCCAGCGGCATTGAACCGACACGGTGTAATAAAGATAAATACTTGTGCAGAGTGGAGAGATCATCCTGGCTTCCTGCAACAGAGTGTCCACATCCCAGTAATTCAGGACCTTAACTAGAATCTATCTTGGGGAGCCCCCGCCTGCGGGGGCTACGCTGGGGATGCCGTGGGCATGTTCAATCAAAACCACCTGTGACAGCCAGGTCTCAGAGAACTTCTCCGTTTCATCATTTTAAGCCCTTTCAGGAAAGACCACTATGCAAAGGTTATTCCCGTGTAAACACCCTTCGGACTGGTAGTGGGAGAGCGGACCTTACTCTCCAATTCCTCCTTGACTGGCGTATTTAGGTAATTTCTTGTTCAGTATGAGCAGCCCGTTTCATCTGTTTGTACTGATCTGTGCATAGGAGCCCCAGCTCAATCTCCACTGTGTCAGCCCTACTGTTCAAATCCTGCCTCGTGTCTGCTATTCCGGTGGGTATTTGGTTGAGTTTGAGATTCGTCTGTGTCTCCGGCACTCCGGTCGGCTGCAGATCTCCACCAGGCACCCTCATTTTCGCACCAGGCCCCACGAGACAAGATGACTTACCCACCAGGGTGGTGCAGTGCTTCCCAGATATCGTGCTCCCTGTCCAGCAAAACACCAAGGCGGAAATAGCAGGAGCAGATTGTCCAGTTCAATGTAGAATCCAGGTGTTACTATACAGGAGAATGGTCCCAAGACCGTGCGTGAGGGCCCCACTCCCACACGGCTGAGGTCCAGACTTCTGCGCTTTATAGCATGCCGAATACAATGGCCGGGGCAGGGGCGAGCAAGGGCCCCAGCGGTGAAATGGAGGGCACCAGCGGTGAAATGGAGAGCGGCGACAGGGTGGAAATTGGTAATCTTCGCTCCACCCCCACACAAGTGCACTCACCATGGCAGGCAGGAAAGAGCTGCAGCCTAACGCACCTGCCGCCGAAGGGGGCTCCCGTTGCCACCCCAGCCCATCGTGTATCGGCGGTCCACCGAGCGGGCGGGAAGGAGGCTAAGGCCGAGGAAAGGGCGCCGCTGTCCACTCTACAGCACCCATGTCCTAGCCAGGATCTCCAAGTCTTTACAGTAGTTGCCGCACACCGCTCCAGCCTCTGCGCAGTTTGGGTCCTCCGCTCGGGTCTAGTACACGCAGGGCGATGCAGGCACACCTCTGCTGGCGGCATCCCTGGATGAAGGGAGGCCATGAAAAAGGGATCATAAGTGCCCCGCCAGTCGCCTAACCCCAAGAGACTGCTATATTAGGGCATCACGGAATGGATGGTGGCGAGGTGATGCAGATCACGGGTCTCTCATCTGAGCTAACCCCTCCACCATCTTGGCTTGGCAGGCCACGCCACTTACCTTACTTTAAAAAGATGCAAATATATGCTTCTCCCCTAGAAGCTGCTAAGGATTGCTGAAAAGCTGAAGAATTAACCAGCTCTTCCTGTTTAGGCACAATGAAAAGGTTTATACAAAGGAATAGTCGGGGCCCGGTGCATTTCCTGAAGCTAGTTGAAACCGTGCTTTCCTAATCTACGTTGACGTGAGAGGACATCCAGCATCTCACATTGAGTGTCAGATAAGCAAGATAAACGCACTGCCTGCGGATAGACTTTGATAGCTGCTTGTGAAGGAGGTATCGCCTCATGATAGAGAGCGACATAGAATTGCTGTAATACAGATAAAATATCCCAGTATCTGACCTGTTGAATTCTGAATACTAGTGATTGTATTCTTGGATTACCCATTTCTGATCTAAAAAGATAGAAGCCGACCCATGTCTTCACTATTTTCAAAACAAAGAACCTGTTTTATCTGCCACCTTTGATAAGGCTGTGTCCCAAATCTATTATTTCAGGCAGGCTATCATATAATTTAAATACCCCTCCTCCAACAATAATTTACAATCAAAATACCACCTAGAAGGAGCGACTATAACAGCACTCGAGGTAAGTTTAATAAATACTGAAAGAGCATAGTGTCCTGAGAACACTTGGATTCAGTTTTACTGAAACAACAGATACAATTGTGCTGCTTGCTAGCACCGTATCAATCCGAGAAAGGGCCTTGTATGATGCCGAATAAAATGCATAACCTGCCTCAGACCCGCAGTATGCATGCCATACATTAATAAGTGCATGAAAATTAATAGCCTCACTCAGTGCAGTGCGAGATTTCTTCATAATCGTCTCATCCGACAGCAAGCTTCAAGTAGTATTGAATCGCGGTGCCAGTGGCAATTTAAAGTCCCCACAGATAAAACAAGTATTGCCATAGCCAATAGGTCTCGCCTTTGGGACCTTATAAGTGTTTAGTTGTACAGTACAATATCCTTGGTGCAACAACATCAACTGCTAAACACTTATAAGGTCCCAAAGGCAAGACCTATTGGCTATGCCAACGCTTGTTATATATATATGCAGTGTCTTCTTTTGCGCATGGTGTTGCGTAGTATGTCTGTTGTATTAGAGTGCCCGATCACAGGGGTTTACCACTGATTTAATAGAGGCGTTCACTATAACACTATATTGAGTAAGCCTCCTTTCTAGAAGCACAGGCGATAACCAAATAAGGGTGTATTTTAGTAATATGCATGATGCTCCATGTCAGCCATACTGTTGGGAAGTTCATAATCTTGCTCAGAATATGCGATTTACCATGGTTGGCTAATTCACTGTTTATATGTTCCAGATAACATAGAACGAATACCTAGTAGGTGTAAGGTTTATTTGCGCATGTAGAGTGTGTGAAGTCGTAACACTTTGCATGGTCTAATAAGTTTGGACTAGGAGTTACCTCAGAGAGTGTACTCCTTGGTCCTTCTGAAAGCCAGAAGGAAGGGTGGCTTGAAATGGGTAGACCATTTTGAAATTTTTTAATCATACCGTCTGGAAGATGGAATAAAACAGTTTTCCTACCAGACAGATTTTTTTAACCTCTAAAGAGCTCCTCCAACTCCTCTACCCCATCATTTTGTGTAGACTATACAGTGCTTCCGTGTTAATCACATGCACCAGCACACCCCGTTCCGCAGCGGAATGGGAACAACCCAATAATGAAGCATGTCATCAAGGAGTAACCATGGTGGGTGTGGGTTATACAACATAAAGCCTTGTGCTTTTTTCCAAATAGGAGAATTGGCCCACATGTCTGAGTAGGGCCCCATCGTCGTGAAAACCCATTAACCATTAAAACCCTAAAGACAAAGTGCAATCATTAGTTTATCTGCTCTCATTAAAAAATGAAGTGCTAATAAAATCAGAATTCTCTTAAAAGCGCACATATATATGTGTACTTGACAGGTGTTATGGTATTGGCCTATGCTAAGTATCAGCATGGCTTCAGACCATGTTCTGTACCCACATGAAAGTGGACACTGAAGCCACACAGTATGAATACTAATCGTGGCTCCTAGACTAAATCTGTTCCAGGTGGCCAGCTTTCAGGTGTCAATATTGGCTCGGATGTAAGGCTGGGTAGGACCTGCTGGTCCTATGGAAAGACTGGTCGGTCCCTGTGTCAGGGCTGGGCATGTGCTAAGCATAGATAATACAGAATAAATATGGGCCTCTGCAATGGCTGGTTTGGAAATGTACTCATTGTTGGTCCATTTGCTAAATAAGGTATTTTACAAAGCCTATTCAGTTGTTGCAACTTGCATTAAGGTTAAGAAAATATAAGTGCTAATATCTCTTCTTTTGGTCTCAACCTATGACCCTAGCTGGGGCGTGTTCCGGGGTAAGAGAAGAGGACAGGTGTGAAAAATGATGACAATCCTGAATGTCTGATGAAAAGGAAAAAAAAGGTGTCAAATCCTCATTCACAATACTTGGCTTGCATCAGCATCCAGTTTGTTGCTGTACAGAGAGCGTCCACCATAATGGGAGTACCGTGATGAAACAGTCAGTGTGGAGGGTGAAATGCCATACCAGAGTGGTCTCTACCCTGTACCGCCTATCCTAGCGATTGCCACCTGCGCTGCTGCTAATGTGTATGCTACATTACAAAACAGGAGCCCTGAAAAGACACAATTAAAACTAATTGTGGGATTATAAACTTTAAAAGCTCCCCTTCCATAACATTAAAGTAACATGCGTGCGTGCCTCGCGCAAGTAGGGGGTGGGGGGGGAGTGCGACCGAGAGCAGGCAGCGTTTCCCTTGCGGGAGCGAGCGCAATAATTGCTAACATATGGCGCTGCTCGCTCCTGCAAGGGAATCGCCACACGTGCACGCATTGCATTGAAAGCAATGCATCGTGTGCACGTTTTTACCTGCAAAGCTGAATCGATTTCAAGAGGTCTCTTTCCTATGCAGTGCATGCGCGCTGCGTAGGCGAGACCTTAAAATAATAAAAAGGGGCCGTGCAATTGACTCAATTCGGACAGTAAAAAGTTAAAGAGCGATGGAACGTCCACATTTGATGCAAAACCACATATATCGTCAATTGCACATTATCCTTTCCTATATCTGCAATAACCCACCTACCTAACTTGTCAAATTTGGTCTCATAAACCTTCCACCCTTGATCCCTTGCTAACCGGGTCACCCCCTGCTAAGACCTGTCCCCAACCGATGCGGCCAGAATATATTCTAGCCCAACGTGTTCAGATTTGTATTCTCTGACAAAAATAGGTGGGTCTCTTGAATACAAAGAAGGGGGGGAGGCTTAAGTAACATGAGTTCCTCTGACGTATCAACACTTTGCAGCCGTCCTCAGACCATTATTATTCCAACTAACTAATATTACTGCCCATACTTAAGTACAGGAAACACTGCATTCTGTAAGATACTGCACTTAAACCAACCACTTGATACTTTCCCATTTTGTTCTGATGCCAACATCCCAACCCTCTATAGAAACCCGTCTAAACCATCACTGACATGGCTAGTACCCCCCCCCCCCCATCACCACCACCCTGCCCCAACACCCTCACCTATCCATGTTTCCCAAAGGAACCAACGTCTGTGCCCCCCCACACCATATTTGGACTTTGGTTTGTTACTGATCAGTATCCGTACCCAGAGAAGCCCCACCAGATAGAGAGACCTAATAAAGAGACCGCGGGGCCAAGCCCTAGGAAAAATCCAAAGAAACCTGCAGAAAACAACAAAAACGTACTCATTATAATAAAAAAGGTTCTCCAAAGAAAAAACAGATCCAACTGTACCAACCATTAATCATGCTTCCATGAATTCAAAGGACCTGAGTCATAGACTAATCTTGGCTAAAAAAAAGTCTGGCCCTGATGAAGCATTATCAAATTGGCCGGCTCGAGGAGAGAAACAGTAGCCCCAAGCTTAACAAAGACTGGGATCAGTTCCTACAGCTGCTAGCTTTGCACAACAGTGTTGTGAGAGAAATCTGACCTCACAAAAATCTCCAAAGCAAAAAGATTTCACTGGACTGTGCGGGCAGGCAAGCTAGTACAGCAACTGACTGAAATTGCCCACATAAATCAAAGTTGCTTGTGGATACTTCGAGGCTCTGCCCTTGAAGGGTTTTTCAAAAGGAAATCAATGTGCACGCTGCACCTGGTAATGGATATCCCAGTCTTTCAGTTGGGGAAAGGACTGACTAAACAACTGAACAATGTATCGTTGGGCATTGTCACCCTCTGGCCCTCTAGTACACACAAGTTATTTCAGCGCATACAATTTTCCGTGTCCTCCATCTTGTAGGAGAGGCCACAAAGTCAATTTTCATGGATCTCAACCTGAGCCTGTGTGCTCTGTACTGTCTCTCTAATCAGGGTGGAGCGATTCTCAACATCATTTAATCTCCCATGGAGGCTGTTCGTGACATTTTGCGCAACACTAACTTCATCTGTGCAGCCTTCAAAGACCTTGAATCCTTTCAATATTCTTCTCTGTGTACTTTTAGTAGTTCATAGATTGCTGACAAGGAGGTAGAAAGGGGAATGGGGTGTGTTGTGGCTGAGGCTTTCCTGCCCTCCGGCGATCCTTGATTAGCCTGAGCACAGGAGCCGAAGAGAGAGCCGCCAGCACTTTCCAGCATAACCCAATGCTGAGGCTCTCTCTATAGGGTACAGACTACTCCTATTATCATCCAGAGAATTCTTAGGCGTAAGCTCTGTACCCTCCAAGTCCTATAAGACATCCTCTTTGTCCCAAGCATCAGCTCCTGGGATGTCTTCCCCCCCCCCCCCCCGTCCAAGCTCTCTCGCGGCACCATAGATGGTTACTTACAGGTGCTCTGGATGCCTCAAGCAAAGCCTGTTGGAGTTTTGCTTTTCCCTTCCTGCTTATTGTTTTAATGCCAATCTTAACACTGGCATGCCTACCAGATAAAGTACAAGTGGAGCATGCACACATTATAGTATCCTCTTAGGCAACCTTCTTTTTATTCTTGGCCACTCCTAGTTCCAAGTCTAAACCTGCCCCAGACCTCGAACTCTCTCAATTTGACGGATCCGAGAGTGAACAAAATAAATGTCTCCAGCATTATGTTGCGAATTCAGTACAGTGACATAATTCCAGGGCATAGTGGTGGCCAAGGATTGTACTGGGAGAGAATCAGGAATCTTAAGAAGAATAGACAGATTACTATGACCGCCAGACCCTGCGTTCATCATCAAGATGGTGCCACAGGTCTCATAGGCCTCCAAGGGCACTGATTCCCCACCACCTGTGCCTATGCCCAATTTGGATCCAGTTGAGTGAAATTCAAGAGGTGATTGTCCCACAGACAGGCCGAACAAGTGACCTATTGACAGCGGTGCGGGGGCACTTCAGGGAAATAAAGTTGGAAGTTTAAGTCTCATGCTGTAGGTTATCAGACATTGCGGGGTTCAAGGAAGCAGACTGATCAGCATGATGATCCTGTGAAATGCCTGGTGTGCCTGCCAGTTTAGATACCTTAATTCCCATGTGCGGCCCCTCGGGCCATTTACTAAAAAAAATCAGTCATTGTTTTCTGCACTGGACCAAGGCCAGGTATCGGGACGGTCTGCCGGGGGAACCAATGTTTGAGACACCACCCTAACGCTGTAAAGGGTGCGCTGAATTAGTAAACATAACCGTGTCTGGCATAGGTGCGTCTAAAGAAAACCCTACCAGCCCCGATGGTTTCTCAGGTTGATTGGTCCCAGACGCAGCGACAGTCCCACTTGCAGTGCCCTGCGCCATTGCCTCTGCCGCAGGAAGTTGCACCATTGTGGTTTCTTTAGACTCCTTTCAGTTTCATGTTGGGCTTTTTATGTTATTTGGGCTCCGTCCCATCTATGGGCTTCTTGGGCTCCACACCGTCTGGAAAACTCTGCCCTGTGGAAGCAGATCAATGTAGGGATGACAGTTTTTGGTAATATGCAGCACCCCTGATCTACGGGTGCTGCTGACGCTGACCCATATCAATGAGTCCGGCAGCCCCAATACCTGGTCTCTAGGGCCCATCACACTGCTACAAAGTCTGGCCTGGAACACACTGTTATGAAGCGCCCCTCCTGCTGCAGTGCATCGGTCCACATGCTGCAGCAGTGGGTTCCTCACCACCCAGCCCACCTCACTCGAGACACCAGATTGCGTAAAGACGATGGGGCAAGTGCGGGGCAAATTCGGAACAAAACCACAGCAAAAAATCTAGGCAACATGCTGACTTTGAGGCTACTGGTATAGCTGGCACTTGGCCGTCACATACACCGCCATAATGAGCAATGGAGTTGAGCCACCAGAGCCTCTCCGGAACAGGTGAGTCCAATCAGCAGCACTCTGCCATCTGCCTCAGCAGCACCCCTCAAGGTAAGATAACAATGGCTCTCATATGTCATTTTTAGTAGATGCAAGCAGAATGGAATTTATTATGCCATATGCAATAAGCAGAGGCTTGATAGCTCCCTCAGTGGCTACCAATGGGGTGTTCATTTCACAAATGAATGTCTCCTACATGCAGGAAGGTGTCTTCCAGGAGCTGCAAAGGAAACCTGCATGAACTGTCCTTAGCATTTGATTTCACTGAATTTTAGGAGGTTTGTAAAAGCCTTTCATAATATGTGGAACCGTAAAGCACACGTTCACCCTTAAGGGTATGCTAGCCCTCAGTAACAGATGTTTATTACTCAGCTCAACGCTACTCATTTTATCTACCTTGAAATGGACAAAAGGCTGAGTGAACCCACTGAGGTTCAAACCTCTGACCAGGATGTCAAACACAGGTCCCTGCAGAATATGCATCGGTTCTGTGTCTCCAGTTCCATCTACAATATAATTTCGCCCCTATGGCCCTTGCAGAAATATCCCTGCACCAGTTACTGTTTTCCTTAGCAGGAAGGTATGGTTGAATGACACTAATCATTAGCTATTGATTGTAGTGGTTGTTCTGATGATGGCATGAATGCAACTATTTCTCAATGAAATACAAATATTATGCTATTACATCTATGGAAAGTATAATAAAATTAACACATTAAACTCCCCGCAAATTTTTCAGAAGCTCTTAGTGATCTAAAATTGAGCGTCAGGCAACTCACTAACAATATGACTGTCCTGTACTTTGGTCCATGCCAATTTTACCATCTTACCTGTGCCTTGAGCAGTAAAATGAACTATAAATCTCTAATCCCTTATTCTTTGCCATGCCAAATAACTGCAATGCCCTTTATCTCTCCATGCCATTGTATAGGAAAGCTGAGTGAATGTGGGAGACTGCTTAGTAACATAGTTTCAAAAGCAAATAAAAGCTATACCATCTTCAGGGAAAGCTGTTGTTGCTGAAGATGTGATCAGCTTTTGGAAACAAAATTTCTTAACAGTTATCTTTTAGATATATTTCACCAACAAAGTTCTCATGAAGATCTTTGTGACGCTGATCATACGTTTCCTTTGACTCATCATCTGATAAATTATTGAGCAAATTTTTTAGCTTCTTGCTTTACAGCTGTGCTAGATATTAAAACCAACATAGATCACAGAACAACATATTGGATTTGAATTCGATCTGAGATTGTTTTTGAACATGATTTACTTTTTTTCAGAAACGACCACTGAAAAGCAGCTTCATATAATATGCATGTATATGTGGTAAATAATATTTAACAACCACCCTGTCTGGTACTGCCTATCACCTTCTTCATTTTGTGATAGTTGTACATCCCAAACCCACTTGCAACATCAACAAAGCTCCTCCATGTACCTCGTCGGTACATACATAGGTGTCCTATATGTCCCACAGGCTGTAAAGTTCTGGGGATTAGCAGTGCCTATGTGTCAGCTTCATCACTACAGTATGTAATATGCCTAAGCAAATCAGCAACCCAAGAAAGGGAACCCATGCTTAATTGCTTTGCTACGCCTTAATTAGCCTGGAGCAAGGGCTAGTATCCAAGCCATATTGCGTCTTATAGAAGTAAAGAGGTCCCTAAGATGTCTCGCGGTACTGCTTGTAGGGGCAAGGGGTTAACCTATGGTCAGTGATATCTGACAGCGCTTTAAACCTCTCCCTCCAGCAGGAATAGATGCCTGGAAATGTCCAAATGAGCTATAAAGTCAGTCTCCATGTAGTGGCAGCGCACACATCTCTAATCCCCATCTAGCCCAAAATATTTTAGTCTAGCTGCGGTATAGCATAGTCTTTATCTAAATAAATAATGGATTTGTCTGTGCCTATTTTAGAGAGACAGTCTAATTTTGCGAGTTATAGAAAAAACATTGCTTATCAGACCATGGCGATCCAAGATCACCATCCAGCTGTCGATTAACCAACACCTCTCATACTATTCTGGCATTAATGATATGGTGTACATGCAAGAGATCAGGTGACTTGAGGCTGAACCACTAAGTAGTTGCGTATGAGCTGAATGAACCCAAGGCCCCATTGGTTACGAAGATTATCATTTATGTATTGTGTAGCATAGCCAAAAGTAGAGGAATATATCCAATGTGATAGTGTCACCTCAGGCCTCAACCTGGGCAAGAGTGAAAAAATGCCCTACTGAGCAAATATCCTTCATGTGAAGCAGCCCCTGTGTGCAGGGGCTCTACTTCCCAGAAAGTATGGCCCTAGGATTATTCACCATAAAATTCCAGTGAGTACAGTGTTGTAGATCCGTCCTTCTCCGCCATTCAGCAAATATCTATATTCTGTTCAATACTTCAATTGCAGATTCCCCCACACATTCGAATACTCATGAGATGGAAACTTATTATAGCAGTGCTCCCATGCTCCTCTAGGTAGAGCCCCATATAAATGCCATCCCTGCAGGCTGATGTAAACTCTTGTCTTTTAGCATCTTTCGACATGGATCTGAAGCTTAGTGGTCTAAACCTTATAGTGTTTTCTAACAAAATGTAAACAATTTCACCGTTGTTCTAGGGAACAATGTATCCGATTTAATTGCTTTATTCGAGATAAAAAACTCATAAAAGCATGAAACATTTATAACATATTTACAATCTCTTATAAAATCTTTAAAATGATAAAACATCATGACATCAATAATATTAAAATTCATCAATGAAAACTAAAAATCATGTCAAATGCAGTTATTTAGCCAGTATAAACACAAAGAGACTAGGTTCTCATTGACTGGTGGAACGGGCAATGGGCTAATGTTCATTTCACCTAGCCGACTATTAGGCAAGAGATTTCCTTCTAATGGCCCAAGCCCAACCCAGAAATTTAGCAACTGCCACAGCAATGAATGTTGAAGGACTAGTGCGAATGATCCTAAGAGCGATGCCGCTCTCTCTCGTGCCTAGCTGTTTGCACATAGCCCTCAGCCAGACACGTCGGGGGACTGAATAAGCCCCACACACAAATAGTAAGTGGGCAGTGGTCTCGGTACTTGTTTTACAGACTGGGCAGGCTTGGGAACTACCCTCTGCCCATCTTCCAGTTAGTGATCTAATTGGGAGAGACCCCACTCTAAGCTGGAAATATAGCTTCCTATCCAGGGGTTTGGTTATAGTATCCCAATAGGGCTCAAGGAAAGGGGAAGCTTTTACTTCAAGAAATAGTCCCTCCATGGTAGACGAATCGGCTTCATTCCAATCCCAATGTTCTACCATTTCCCAATACTTTGTTTTTATAACTGCTTTGGTCGGGAACAAGGCCTCCTCTGGATTCTCCCATAGCTCATTCATGCCTAGAATCCCCAGCATTCTGCGCAAATCCCCCAACCAACCTATTTTGTGGAACTTATCACAATTAATTAAATCCAGGAAGCCCCTTGCGTAGTGAGCGAGTTCAGGAGTGACCCAAATGCGCCGCCAGTATAAAATGGGTCTTAGTCTAGCCATATCTGAAATGGCTTTCCTGCCTAACTCACAACGCAGAGGCCTCATGGGTGTACTTTTGGGAAGGCCGATGAGGTTTCAAAGAAATTTGTTCTCGGCCAGCGTTAATGGTGCTAGATTGCCATTGCCCCAAAGCTCTGAGCCATAGAGCGCCGAGCTAATGGCTTTGGCCTCATATACTTGAAGTGCTGGCGCAATAGGTTTGGTCAAAGACCTTTTGTGTTCAGCACTTATAACACCAGTGTTTTGGTGACATTTAAGAGCCGCCACTTCTGTGTGTTTCCCCCACTTTGCGCCCTTGGCTATGTGGATGCCCAGATAAACAAAATCCGAAACCATTTCTACCTTTTGGCCATCTAGGAAGAAGTCCCCTCTAAAGCTGGAGTGGGGATTGAATGTCATGAGCTTTGTTTTGGCTACATTTACTTCTAGGCCTCGATCAATACAAAAGCCCTCGAAGATATTCAGGGCACGCTGCAGGCCGCTGGGAGTTTTGGATAGAATGAGCGTGTCGTCTGCAAATAATAGGATTGGCGTTTTCGCTCCATCCAATGTTGGAGCATCTACAGAAGCAGACAACATACGCTCCACTACTCCGTTAATATAAAGGGAGAAGAGCATCGGGGCCATGGCACAGCCTTGGCGTACCCCCGTTCTACCGGGAACTCATCAGATATTTGCCCATGTCTCCCCCACTGGATCCTTGCAGAGTTTGACTCGTGCAATCTCATCACTAGCGATAGAATTTCAAGTGGCATACCCATCTCAGCTAAGACTTTCCATAACAGGGAGCAAAGGGCTAGGTCGAAAGCTGCACGTAAGTCTATAAAGGCAGCATAAAGACTGCCCTTCGCCAGATCTACTGTCTTCCATTGCAGTAGCATGAACCGGACGATCTGGTCTATCAAACTAGTCAATTTGCGAAAACCTGCTTGGTAGGGAGATAGAACATTATTTTCTTCCTCCCAGGCTATGATTTTTGCCAAGGTCATTTTACCTACGACCTTCTGGACTGTGTCTATAAGGCTGATGGGCCGATAATTCCCTGGTAGAGTTTTGTCCCCTTTTTTGTATATAGGGATTATTACTGCCCCCAGCCAGGACTTTGGTACCGGAGCCCCTTGTGCTACTGCATTGGCCAAATTCAAAATATACTGGCCCCAGCATGGTTTCTCATAGAGAAATACGTCTTCAGGCACCCCGTCAGGGCCCGGGGCCTTGCCCCGAGCAACTGAATCCAAGGCCAATGCATCATCCACGTTGTTAAAAGGAGGAACTTGGAATATAACATAGGGCACAGACTCCCCATTCCTGTCCTCCGGACGGCACCTATATTGGGGACCAAAATAATCCAACCAGTTGCTCTGTGAAACATGGTTGGAAGGTGGTTCTGGAAGACCCCCTCTCCCCCATTTAACAATATTCCAGAATAATCTGGAGTCTTTTGCGGAACTGGCAGCTTTAAGATCTTGCCAGTGCTGCTCGTCTCATTGTTTCTTAGCTATAGATACACTGGACTTATATTTCCGCCTTGCTTCCCTGACGGAGGCTGGATCTTTGGACTTGATGGCCATCCCCAGAGAAGTTCTAGCTGCCCTACATGTGGCGTTGTACCACCCCGCCACATGAGGACAACTTTTCTTGCCCGAGTGCGAGCGTACTGCCCTATAGAAATGACCCTTTATCGAGCTAAAGAATTCGCAGTGCAGGTTGGTAATCTCAACCATATCTGATCTGCTCCTCGATCCCGTATTCAAAATTACTTCCATGGCAGAGGTAGTAAGATCCAGATTTGTGCCAAAACTTAGTAGCACCTCGTGGTTAGCCACAATTTGGGGCCACTTGACTCGCCTCATGTCGTACGTTGGGACGATCTCTGCCATCGCTTCTGTTATAATGTTTTGCCCCTCCTGGTCCGCCCCCCACAACAAATGAGTGATACAAAGGGGATTGTGATTACTCTCGTGTCTGTTAACCACCCTCATATCTTTCATCAGGTGCCAGATCGTTAAGCTACAAATAACATAATCAATCCGGCTTTGCCAACGGCCATTATCAAATGTGTTTGCCCCTTGTCCATCGCTCAATGTCCTACCATTCAAAGCTCTGAGCCCCCTTTCGCTACATATAACGTTCATCTGTATTACTTCAGCTGACCATCTACTCACAGGTTTTAGATCCAGCTTAGGGATTACCCATTCGATATCTACATTATCTCCTGATTGCCAGTCTTCAACTGAAAGGGGCTCAAAGGTCATATTCATGTCACTGGCAATTAATATGTTGTTCTCGCTTGGCTGGGCACCGATCAATTGGTCAAGTGCAGCCAAGACTTGGGATTTCCCCCCATTATGACCTCTTCTATAGAGATAATAAATATATAGGTGTTCCCCCGAAGGCAAACAAAGCCTAATCAGCTGCATGTCATTATTGCCTGTGGGGAGCTCTGCTATCTTATCGAAGAGTGCCTGCCGAGCCCAAATGGTTAGACCCCCTTTTGGTCTTCCCTTTGGCCCTTTAACGGCCGGAACAAAAAAATTAAGGAAGCCCAAGAGGAAGAGAGGCTCGCAAGCCCATGTCTCCTGGAAGATACAGACATCAAAGTCATTTATAAACAACATCCACTCTGGTGAGTGCATTCTAGGGCCCAAACCCGTGACATTCCACGAGACTATTCTGCCCCTAGCCCTATTGGGATCACCCCCCAGTACAGAGGTGGCTGGCAGCTGGACCCCTGGGCCACTAATATTTCGCAGTTCACAACCTCCTGCTAGCTCATTAATGGCAATTCCTAATTCATTCCTCCCGCCTGGGCTGGCCACAACATCTTCTGCCAGAGGAAAGCCTTCCAAGCCTGGAAGTTCAGTCCCCTCCACCCTGCTATATATCTTTGGGTGGATCCTGCCCTTTGGCCCCTGTTGGACAATTGACAACTCTCCTAGCCCACTATGACAGGAATCGCTCACTGCATGCTGGAAACTAGTTTGGGTTAAAAGCGTGATGTGTGGTCTACCATTTGGTAAGGGTTCTGTGGTTATGAGATGCACCTTTTGTGAGCTATCCTCGGCAGTATTTATTGTACCCCCGGAATGCAGTCAATCTACTCCCTCCAAGTCTGATAGGACCCCGTATCGATTGTAAACATGAGGGTAGGGATCGACCTGCTGGCGGGAAGAGTGCCTTGGATGGCCTACTTGGTGTTTGAATGGTGCCCCAAAATGGTCTGCCTGATTTAGAGATAGAGGCCCAGTATGGCTGAGCTGGGATTGTAACAGGGGCATAACATTGATTACAGGGGCCACTAAACCTCTTGGATAAAAATAAGTCAGATCCTGGGTGGAAATTACACTACTTCCGTTTTGGGGGAACCAGTTTGTGATGTGTCTAACAGCTCTATTGTCACGGAAATTTATTATTACAATATCCCCTTTTATGTCCTTTGTTCTTTGGCCTAACCATGGGAGACGCCTGACATATAGGATTTCGCCACTTATATTTGGCGGTAGAGGGCGATTCTGTCTGAGCCAAAATATGGTCTTATTTTTCAGTTGGTAGACAGCTTCTCTTCTACCCTCCTCTAGGGGTGGCACACCAGTAAGAACCACCACATACGGAACTGATTCCGGGGGCAGTTCTACTGAGTGCTTTTTTGGTGCAGTAGACCTCGCCGGCTTATTCAAGCCGTTCAATTTTGGGAGGTTTGATGTTAGAACAGTTCTCGGAGGATTTATAATTCCACCTACTTGAGCCCCCATGTTTTCCTATTTGCGTTTAACCCTATAGTTTTAGAGGGGGTTGCTTTCAACGGTTTTGTCTTGGCTACATTAGTTGTTATTGGTTCCTTTTGAGCCACGTAATTGTGGCCCGAAGCGGAATCGGAAGGGACTGGAGATGGCATATTTAGATCCTTGGTAGCCCCTTTACTTGCCCAGATAGCCTGTTCCAAACTATCCAATTGTACAGCAATTCTTTTTAACCTCTCTACTAACGGAGATATGAGTGATCTAATTAGCTGTTCCATACTGCCCATTAGGTCGGTAGTGGATGCATCTTTCAATGATACATATGGAGGAGTTACTACTACGGGTATTGATGGTACATTGAGAGAGGGGCTTTGTAGGTTCCCAGAGTTAGAATGACCTAGCAACTTTTTCTGAGGACCATTCCCCCTCTTTCTCTTTTTCCCCGGTGGTGGACCTTGGGCGCGAGGGATTTTAGGATTTTTTTTGGACAGACTTTAATGGTGGCAATGGAGTATCCGTCGTAATCACGTCCTGTGGAATCGAATTACTCGAGGAGGCAGAAACATTCATGATCAGGGCATTGGGTTCTACTAGACTAGGGGATCTGTCTTGCAAAAGTAAAGGGATACTGTCGCTTGGGGATAGCCCACAATCCTCCCTTACACAATATGTGTTCGAGGCAGGCGAGATAGCTAACTGGATCGGGCCCAGAGACGAACGCTTGTTCTTAATAAATTCTATATAGCGTCGTCTCTCGGCCCGTCGCTCTTCAAGTATGATTTCCCTGTCGATATCCGAGGTGGCCCTGATGACAAAGTTATCGAGCGTACCTTGATTGACTCCTCCAGCCATTATAGGCTTATCTCTAACAAGAGACGACATCACAATAATGGAATCTAGTCGTAGTCGGGGCTAAGGGGGGCTAGTTCGTGGGCCTAAGATAATAACATTAGTCTCTCCAAGTTGACCAATTAAAATTTATAACACAATGCAGGATAGGACAATTATAGCGTCTTACTAGCTCCACTAGTGTATTAGAGATCCTTTCCGTGAATGAGACAGTCACTTACAAAAGGGGGGGGCCCAGCCCGGCCTACCTCGGCCTCGGCCTCTGACGGCCCCCGCCCTTGTCCCGGCGCCGCCCACGTCCCGGGGGGAGTCTCTGCTTTTTCAGCACCTCCGTGCCTCCGTGCGCGATGGTGGGCGATGGTGGGCGAAAGTGATGCAATTCCGCAAGGTGTTCTGGGAGTTGTAGACCCCCCCCAACTGCGGCCTGTGATGTTGATCGGCGGCAGGGGAGACCCACAGCATTTCCGTCCCGGTTAAAGCTGTCAATGCCCAGGTAGGTACAAGCTTCCAGTATTGCCTCGCAGCGGTTGAAAAATGAAGTGAATCAGATTGCCTGCTCTCCGAGTTCAACACAGACAAGCTGCAGCGTGAGTCCAGAGAAATCCCAGGCTTCTACAGAAATCCAGTACTCCCCCCCCAAGCCTCCACATTGCTAACCAGTACTCCACGGGTCTCCAAAAACTAACGTTGACTCCAAGTCCACGTTTCCCAGTATACGCCTCCCTGCTACACCAATAATCACTGCTTAAAATCCGGGAAACTCCACGAAAAGAAGCAATCACTCAGCACTTTTCAAACACCGTATCGTGGCGTTCGCTTCTTCAGAGCCGTAGCACCTACACCGGCACTCTCCGACGACAGCAATGAGCACCAATTATGCACCATTTGCACCAATTGAAGCAATCTCTTGTAGCGGCGGTGAACAAGGTGAACAAGGGGAACAGGGGAGCATGTCCCCATGCACTCACCCGGGCTCTGCAACCCCCCTCCTTCCACGCAGCCTTAACTCCCGAACTCCCAAGCTGGTGTTCTCGGCGATTTCGGCTGCAATTTCGGCCGCAATTTTCGGCCGCGGTGCGCTGCTCTTCCTGCTTCCTGCTCTACTCCGCTCCACTCCTGCTGCTTGCTGCTGGCTGCAGGTCGAGCGTGGTCGAAAACCTGGACTGGATCCACCAGAACAATCATAAACACGTTGCAATAGTTCCGCCAGACCTTCCAGTTTCTCCAATACAATACAATGTATCCACCTAAAATGACAGGTTTCGAGCCATGCTGCAACTACAGGAAGCAAATGTTGGGCCAGGACTTTCACAAGGTGTTTCTTTGGTGTCTGGGTCCAGACTACACCTTTGTCGTATGATTGTTACCTGCGTCACAGCCACCAGACTAGGTGGTAGAGCTTTTTCCTTTCTTGTTCCTTCGTCCTGGAGCTAACTTCAGCGAAATCTGCACCGCTATTTGGATTTTACCAAGTTTAAAAAACTTTTGAAAACTTGGCTTTTATAAATCTGTTGTGGTATTTTTTTGTGCTGATCCAGCGTCAAGATATGACCATGGGTATGATTTTTTGCGATCTACCAAGTAAAAATAACATGACATAATATAAGTACACTCTTTTGCAGGGTCATCCCTGAACTTTTTTGCCTTCCTCCTTTTTCTGACATGGTGTTGGTGGTTTTAGGATTCTGGGCACTTTATCACTGCTGTCCAGTGGAAAGTGCATGTGCACTCTGTGGTAAAACGTGGTAAGATTGGTCTACACCTGTTTGGCTAATTTCATTTACCTATCAGTCCCCAGTAATGTGGTATCTCATATACCTGGGGCCAGTAAAATAAATGCTACTGGTGGGCTTGCAGCACTGATTGCGCCACCCACCAAAGTAGCCCTTCAAACCTGTCTCAGGCCTCTGTCATTGCAGGGCCTGCGCACGCAGTTTACTGCCACTGTGACGTGGCACATAAAATGGGTGCCACGTCTCTGACTTCCCTTTTACTACATGTCAGTCACCCCTAAGTTAGGCCCTAGCTAGCCCTATGGGCAGGGTGCATTGTAGGTAAAAGGTAGGATGTGCCTTAAATGTATGGCATGTCCTGGTAGTGACAAACAGCCATTTTGGTTTCTCACTACTGTGAGGCTGTCCTCTCATAGGAATGCATTGGGGATTCCAAGATAAGTGTGTTAGTGGTAATTCCTGATCTGAGAGGAGTAGTGGGATCAAGTTTGGTATGTTTGGAATAGTGATAATAAATGCTGCGTAATGGTGTGCGTAGATTTATGATCACTATTTTAGAAATGGCACTTTTAGAAGTGAGCATTTCTGTGTGCTGTGTCTCTTTTCGCCTGCCTGATGTGTATTGTATGTCTGGCTCTGGAGTGACATGGGCTGGGTTAGCCAGCACTAGGCTGAATAGGCCAATCTGCATTTGGAGTGGTGGGAGGAGTAGCCCCTGGGACTGAATGGGACTGTGCCTGCCTTCCACAATAATGGCTCCGCCCCCTGTGGTGTGTCCTGTGTCTGGTGTGTCTGGGCCCAGAGCCTTCACTGACAAAGGGGGTGGTGGTGCACCTTTAGAGAAAGGTGCGAGTGCCCCCAGAACTGGTTTGGGCCGGGCGCAGAGCCCTGTGGCAGGGGGAGAACAAAGACACTAAGGGGTATAAGTATTGGGGCTGTGACCTGATGAAAGTGTGCTGTTGGTGCTGACTTGGACTGGAGGACTGCACGACTGCTGGGTGCCAGGAGGAACTGCCCCCTCTGCTGGTGGGCCCTGTGAGCTGGCTTGCCTGGGCCCAGGTCTACCCTATGCGTTGGCCTGCCTGTGCCTGGTTCTCTGGCTCAGTGTTTTGCTGGGCTGTGTGGCCGGTCTTGGGGACTGGGACAAACCTAGCGTGTGGTGAGCGTTACACCAGTTGCCTGCTTCTACTTTGGAGCCAAACGTGTTGGGCTCTATCCCTTTTCAAGACGGGAGGAGCATGTGTTTGCTCTGCTCCCCACCAAGTGCGTGTGAAGCGTGCTATTGGAGGCACAGAGGTGGAGAGAGAGCTCCTGGTGCAAGGAGCACTCCAACCTAGGAGCGCTATACTGGCCTGCTTCCAGCACGTGCTGAGCGGTGTAGGGCTCCCGGTGTATGAACAGTGAGAGAGGAGAGCTGGTTGAGTAAATCATGCTCTCCCCGTCCGTCACTGCAGCAGCATAAGACAGCAAAGAGCGTGTGGAGTGCTTTTGTCATTTTGCGCTCAAGGGCGCGGTGTCCTGCAGCCAGTTATCTTCCCAAATATCTGTGGTGGGCGCTTTTCAATTTTACCTCTAGAATTCGAGAAGGGGGCACCCACCAGATGGCCGCAGGAAGTCCGGCATCTTGCCTGGTAGTGAGCGGGGCCATTGCCGAACACAGTAAATCACTCGGAGCGGTCCAGGAGAGGCCGCCGGAAGTCAGGCAGAGTAAGTGCCTGGTTGTAGGTGGGGCTCCCATGGCCAAGGAGAGCCCCGCGTGTGACCTATCCTGTTGTGGGGACAAGACCGGCGCTATAGAAGGGAGCGGAGACTCAGCAGGAGCCGTGCCGGCCACAGAGACGGCCTTGACCACGGGTGAGTGCCTGGTTGACCGGAATTTCCCTTGTCCAGGGCCGCGCTGTCCTTTTGCGGGCCCTGGGGCCATTAGCAAACCTCACAGGGGTATGTGAGGTCATTCCTGCATTTGCTTTCTTAAAGTGCAGCTGCGCCTCAGGGTCGCGGGCAGCTGCGCATTCCCGAGGTAGGGAGTGCCAATTTGGGTATTTTGGTGATGTTGCGGGGGCCCGCTTCAAGAAGTACTGACTTGGAGCAGCAGTTAGGCTCAGATTGAGGGGGTTAACCTTGGGGGGGGGGGGTGTTTGTGTGTGTGTTTGTGTTTGTTTACACTCGCGCAAACGCTTTACACATTGCCTCTGGGGTAAGCCTGACTGCCCGTGCCAGGCTACCAAGAAGTTGAGCAGGGGTTATCTTCAGGATATAAATCCCTTGCCCTGACTAGACTGGTGGTTCCTGCCTGGTTTAGGAGCTTGCCGTAGCCAACCAGAAATCCCATGTCTAACATGCACCATTGCGCACCTGAAGGTGATCTGAGACAGGGAGGCAAAGTTGTATGTTGCCCAAATACAAGAAGAAGTTTGGGCATTGTGAGAAGTTGGCCTGGCATATGCTGGTCACTAGTTATAGGGGCCACCTTGCACCAGTCCAATTCGACTCTTATGGTAGATAGGTTTAAGACAACCTTTTAAAGAAAACTATCCTAGTGGTAGCTGTGGAGAGCAGCCTTCAGGCTAAGTCTAAAAGGAATGTAAAGCAGCTTGTTTTACCTTATAATCTCTTGAATTACCAAATGAAAGGACACCACACAGGTATATATATCAAATATATATATATTTATATCTAGACACACTCTACTAATCTCTTTGAGATTAGGAGCCAGGAACACATTCAAATATCAACGTTTCACAATAAGTGAAGCACAAATATGGCTGGGGTCCTTGGGGCGTACCAGACCATATACTAAAAAAGAGGTTTAGGAAAGTCGACTTTCAGAATGACAAGGCCTAGGTCCTGTAGAATCGCTGGGGCTTCACTACTCCAGTGAAAGCAGGTAAGTAACAGACCCACGGGAGACGCATGCTGTGTGTGAACACAGCCGCGGGTTCCCTATTGATTACAATGGAGCAAGTCGCGGTTTGATTTTTAAAGTTTTAGGGTGCTTCGAAGAAGTCTACAAGCAAGCCACTTACAAGGTAAGTAATTTGAGGGCCAACACACACTAGGGCACCGGAGTGCACGAGTTGCCTCACCCAGGGAAGCTGGGTGCATAGGTGTCTTTTGGTGAAAGAAGACTTGCTGCTTGTGAGCGACTGAAGAAGTGTCCGGTGGAATCCAAGGGTGGATTCTAGATGTAGAAGGCCTGAAAATTGAAGGGACAGTGTTCACAGTCACTTGCCAGTGACCCGGGGCCAGGAAGATGGATGCCCACGGATGTCAGGTGATTTCAGGTGATCAAGGGTGTTTTGACTCTTTGCTCACGAGGTCCAGGAGAGATCGACGATGACCAGCAGCTGGATTCAGAGTGTCCCATAACGTCGGCAGCTGATGGCGGTTTCGGCAACCGGATTGGAGCCAACAAGCCTTGGCAATAGCAAGTCTCGTGTAGACTGAAGAAAGTCCATGGTGCAGACCAGCAAGGTCTGAGGGACTCACCCAGCAAGGGTAAGTGAGGGCAGGCCTCGAGCAACCAGGAGAGCTGTGATGATGCTGGATTAGAATGTTAAGGGTATGATGCAATGGAGTTATGGTATTCCAATGTTCTGACTGGAGCCAGTATCAGTGTAATGCTGGAGGTTGACATGTAGACTGATACCAGTAAAGATCTACATCTTTAAACTTGGAACTGGACTTATTTATTACAAATTGGCGACGAGCGAACTTGTGCAGGGAACAAGCAAGCAACCTTCATCCCTGGAACGACACTGATGTATAAATCAGTGCTAATGAGGCGATTTTAACGATCCTGACCTGAGCTGTTAAATTGGAAAGAAGGAGGTAAACTGACGATTTTTGACAAGCCTGAGCCAAGCTGTTGAATTGAAAAACAAGAAGGTAAACTGACGATTTTAACCCAAATTTACTGAATATTTGAACTGGAGCACTTGAGCAGTTGTTGTTAACCGCGTTACAGGATATGAGATAGTTAATAGTGTGATCCTTTGTAAGCGTGCCTCGAATGATGAACAAGCCGGTAATTGGAAGTAATGGATTCCTCAAAAGTAATTAAACAAACTGCATGTTGACTGTGCGCGTGTAGGAAGATTAGCGCGACTCAAGCTGTGCCTTTGAAACATACGCGCGCGAGTCAAGTTTGAAAGTAAACACATGCGCGAGCTATTCCAGCGCGTGTTGACAATATCCTCGGTGAAGGAACTCTGTGAGGATTAGCGCGAGTCAAGCCGCGTCAAAGACACACGCGTCAAACACAGCGCGTGATGAAGGAGCTCAACGCATGGCAACAGTGCGCGCGCGTTAAGGAATTCATAGGAACTAAATAATTACCTGCTCTGTTACTAAGGTCAAAGATCGGCGGAATCTCAGATAAGCTGGAAACAACAACGCTGGTACAAACAAGGAACTTGTAGATTCGTGGAAACAGCAGAAGGACTAACAGTAAAAGCCAGATATATGGAAAACTGAAAAAGGACTTGCGTGCAAATTGCTAAGAGGAAAGAAAACAGAATTTCACGTTGCAGTGTATACAGTGACTATCATGATTGGTTGTTTTAGTTAATTATTTTAATTAATTGTTTTAATTGATTGTTTTAATTAATTATTTCAGTCAATTGTTTTAGCTATAATTTTATTCCTATTCATCTTAGAAAATGTCTGATGATTCAATGTCAGCTCCACCAAAATTTTTGCCGGTGCCTGGTGACCCTATTATTCCGTGGAAAAGATGGAAAAATATTTTTTTCACTTATTTATTGGCCATTGGTGGAGATAAATATGGGCCTGTTAGGAGGCAAGCCATATTATTACATCATTTGGGTGTTGAAGGGAGGCGCATTTATGATGATTTGCCAGAAATTTCTCTAGGGATGGGTGATGGGCAGCCGGTAAACATTTATGAAATGTCATTGCAAATGCTAGAGAAACACTTCTTGCCAAAAATTAACGTTGTGTTTGAAAGACATAGGTTTTTTTCTAGAGGACAAAAGTCTGATGAGGGCATTGTATCTTATGTAGCGACTCTTCGAGGGTTAGCTGTCACGTGTGAATTTGGAATATTGTGTGATTCATTAATAAGAGATCAAATAGTCAGATGCACGAATAATAAGAAGGTTAGAGAAAAGTTGCTATCAAAGAATCATACTTTAGAAGAGGCTATCCAGATCGCTAGAAGCATGGAAGATACAGACCATTGGATCAGAGAGATAGATAGTGATAAAAAAATTTCAGAAACTCCGTCAACAGTGATGGTGAAAGAAATAGCAGCTGAAGTAAAAGACATAAAAAAAGATGTTAAGAAAACAGTATATAAGGGGTATGGAAACACATCGATGAAACAGATAGAGCGAAGGCCAATAATTTGCTACAGGTGTGGATGTCCTGGGCATATAAGCTCAAGCTTTGCATGTGGTGCCAGGAATGCTACGTGTAGGTCTTGTGGAAAAAGGGGTCATTTGGCTAAGGCCTGTAGGTCCAGAGGGAATGTTCCGATGACAAGTGTGAAAGAAGTAGAAAATGAGGAAGAAAATTGTGGAGAGATATTTTTAACTGTTGATGGAATTGAACTGGGAGATTGCCAGTTGATGGAGGCAGGGGATTAAGATAATGTAGATGTGATTTTGAAAGTCACTAATAATCCAATGAACTTAAAAATGGAAAGTACTGGAAAACTGGAAAAGCCACATGGTGAAATTACTGTGGGAAAGGGTATTGTGAAATTATTGGTGGATTCAGGGAGTTTGTTCACTCTCATTTCAAAAGATGCTTTTGTGGGAAACTTGGGTGGAGAAATGTCTGAACTTACAACCCCGGATGTGAAGGCAGTAGGATACGGGGGTTCTAAAATCAACATTTTGGGAATGCAATGGACAAGCATAGTTTTTGAACAAAGAGGGGTATATGGAAGAGTATATATCACGGATGAGGGATCTAACTTACTCGGGTGGAGACACCAGAGAGATTTGGGGATAATATTGAATCCTAATGCGCCAGAACCAGTAATGACAGTGGAAAACAATGTTGGGAGCAAGTCTTGTGATGGAGATGCAAAAAATGATTGGGGTGAAAAAATAATGAATAAGTACTCCAAAGTGTTTGCTGAAAATCTGGGTATGTTGAAGGGCTTTACGCACAAGATTGTGTTGAAAAACAATGCGAAACCTGTGGTACATAAAGTAAGGTCTGTACCTTACATGATGAAGGAAGCCTTGCAAAATGAATTGGAAAAATTATTGCAAGCTAAGATTATTGAACCGATTGAGTCCTCTGAGTGGTTATCTCCGATTGTTGTAGCTCCTAAGGAGGGGAATAATATTCGTTTGTGCATTGACTTACGAGATTTAAACAAAAATATATGGGTAGACAGGCAACCTTTGCCCAATATTGGTGAAATGTTAAGTGGGATGGGTGGGGGTTGTGTTTTCAGTGTTCTGGATATGTCATCGGCGTACCACCAGGTAAATTTACACCCAGATTCACGACATTTGACCTCATTTGTCACACCACTAGGGGCATTTCGTTACCGGAGGATGCCATTTGGTTTGGCATCGGCTTCCGCAGTCTTCCAGAGAGTGATGCACAACATATTGAAGGGTTTGGAGAGAGTGATGTGTTTTCAGGACGACATCTTGATAGTAGGGAGGTCACACAAAGATCATGATGAGATTATGGAGAGGGTTTTATGTAGGGTTGAGAAGTATGGATTGACGATAAAGAAAGAGAAATGTCAAATTAGATTAGGAACGGTTAATTATCTGGGTCATCAGATATCGGCGGAAGGTATAAGACCGAAAAATAGTATTGTGAGAGCAGTTAAAGATGCACCTTCTCCGATCAATAAAGAGCAGTTAAAATCTTTTCTGGGATTGGCGGAATATTGTTCAAAGTTTGTTCCCAATTTCAGTGAGATAGTGGAACCTATGAGACTTTTGTTGAAAAAGGGAGTAGTTTTTGAATGGAATTTGGAGTGTGAAAGAGCATTTGAAAATTTGAAGGCTTATCTTGCAAGGGCACCCGCGTTGGGGCATTTTGATCATAGGAAAAGAACTATTGTGGTTAGTGATGCTAGTAATGTGGGTATTGGTGCTGTGTTGTTGCAGGAGTCTGATGGGGAAGAGAAAATTATAGGTTTTGCTTCCAGGAGATTGCAGGGTGCAGAGAGGAATTATTCCACAATTGAGAAAGAAGCCCTTGCGTGTTGTTGGGCTGTAGCGCATTATAGGTATTATCTGTGGGGTATACCTTTTGTACTGAAGACAGACCATAAACCTTTGATTCATTTATTCAAGGGTGGTCGGGGTTTAGATGGTAGTGTGACTCCCCGAATTTCTAGGTGGTTGACATCAGTATTGGATTATAATTTTATTGTAGAGTATGTGCGGGGAGAAAAAAATGTCTTGGCAGATTGTTTGTCTAGAATGCCAGTGGAAGGAGATTCTGGTGTTGTAGATGTGGAGGAATTGGTCGTGGAAGTTGATGGTCAATTTGCCATAAGTCAAGATGAGTGGAAGGAAGCGGTGGAAAAAGATGAGGAATATAAAGGATTGAGAGAAGTTATCATGAATTGCTGGGGTGAGAGTGATGTGTTGCTTAAGTACAAACAATATTTACAAGTTAAAGACGAATTGAGTCTACAAAACGATAGAATTTTGCGTAGAAGTAGGATTATTCCACCGAATGTGTTGAGAGTTAAGATATTGAAGATTGTACATGAGGGTCATCTTGGAAGAAGCTTAACCAAGCGGAGATTGAGAGAGTCGTTTTGGTGGCCAGGGATGGACAAGGATGTGGAAAACATGGTGAAAGAGTGCTATGCATGTAGCAATAGTGACAAGATGAAGATTACTAGGAATCCTCCTTTGAGGTGCATGGAGCATCCAATGAAACCATGGGAAAAAATAGGTTTGGATATTTTAGGCCCAGTTGATAAATTGGGGAGTAATAACCGATTTTTGGTGGTATTGGTGGATTACCATAGTAAGTGGTTCACGTGCAAATCTATGACAGATGTGACTTCAAGGAATGTGATAACGTTTTGGAAGGAAGTTTTTCTTGAAGAAGGGGTGCCTAAGACACTTCTGACTGACAATGGTGTTCAGTTGGTTTCAGTGGAAATGGAAAACTACTTGAAAAATATAGGAGTCTGTCATGAGAAGGTTGCTTTGTTCCATCCTCAGGCTAATGGGTTGGTGGAGAGAGTTAATCGTATGATTATGGAAAATATTCAGCTTTCATTAGCAAATGGGTTGTTTTGGAAAGATGAGTTAAGAAGACTGATGTGGGGTCATAGGATCACTCCTCATACAGTAACAGGGGTTTCTCCTTTTGTTGCGTTAAGAGGTAGGGAGCCCGGAACGAAAGAGTCACCAATGTGGTTGCAGGATAAAAAACAGGTTTGGGTAGATAGGGAAGGAATGAAGTTAAGAGTGCAAGAAAGTCAAAAGCGGAATAAAATGGAGTATGATCAAAGGAAGGCAGTTAAGGAATTGGTCTTTA
The DNA here is from genome assembly GCF_964204655.1 of Triturus cristatus. NCBI lineage: Eukaryota > Metazoa > Chordata > Amphibia > Caudata > Salamandridae > Triturus > Triturus cristatus. The sequence continues at coordinate 286,085,165 of NC_140587.1, forward strand.
ACAAAGGTGATTGGGTGGTGGTAAGGAGGTTTGGCTTTATAAAGAAAGGTGAAAGCAAATTTTCTCAACCATGCAAAATAATATCGGTGGAGGGTTCTGTAGCTCTTCTTGAAGATGGAAGGAAGAGGAGTGTGGGTGATTTATGTAAGGTAACTCATTTGTGAAATGTTATCAAGAAGAGTTGTGTAAATATTTCATATGTGCAACGTCATTAAGGGGATTTATGTGAGTCTCCATTGATGAAATATTGGTTGGGTAAAATTAGCATAGGAAAACATGTATGTTTATTTGTATGTTCATTTTTTAGATTGCATTGTTTAATTGTCTATAGGGGGGAGATGTGTGATGATGCTGGATTAGAATGTTAAGGGTATGATGCAATGGAGTTATGGTATTCCAATGTTCTGACTGGAGCCAGTATCAGTGTAATGCTGGAGGTTGACATGTAGACTGATACCAGTAAAGATCTACATCTTTAAACTTGGAACTGGACTTATTTATTACAAGAGCCCTTTTAGTTGATGAGAAAGTCTTTGGGGGACCCACAAGCCAATGGGCAAGGGATTGCAAAGGCGCCTCTTGAGGAAATGCTTCACAGGAGCCCACGGTCACTCGGGGTGGGGTAGGCCTCTGATTTTCGCTGCAAAACCTGCTGGAGGCTTGGTCCACAAGTGGTCCAAAGCACAAGTTTGTAGAACTTCGTGAAGGGGTTGCACTCGATAATAGTGCACGGTCCCCGGATATTGCTGTTCCTCGTCACTCGTGGGGTCCACTCGCCTCAGCTCTGCTGGGGACTCACAATGGCCGTCGAGAAGTCAGGAAATCCACATCCGGGGCTGCAGGGACTTCGGACTCCAGCGGGAGCGGGAAAGTTTGCGACCGTTGATTTAAGTTTTGGTGCCTGCCAAGCAGGGGAGTCACTCCTTGACTCCAAGAGAGATTCTTCTGTCTTCCAAAGGTAGTGGAACGTCGAAGGGCAAGGATTCTTCTTTGTAGAGCGTCGTCCAGGGTTATCTACTTTGCAATGGCAAGGTTTTCTATCTTATACTGAAGATAGGGGAGGGACTAGCTCTAGGACCACTCCTCTGGGAGGGTCAGGGTAGGGGGTGGTTTCACCCACTTCCCTTTGTCTGGTTTCGTGCCAGAGCAGGGGCAGGTTTGAGCTGGCATATGCACAGAGGAGACTACTGCTACCCCAGTGCAGGACTTCAAAGCACTCTAGGAGTGCACCCACCCAGCCCCAATGTACTAAATCCTGTCTGGAAGGTGGTGACACCTCCCTGTGACAGGATGCCTATTGTTGGGCCTCCTCCACTGCGAGTTTCAGTCAGCAGCAGGAGGGCAGCCCAGTGTCTGTGCTGGTGGCATCCATTTTGTGATGCCAGGGCTCTTTCAGATTTCTACCGTGTTACCACAGTAGGCACATGATGACTCCTCTAGAAGGGTAGGATCATGCTCTCACATCATGGACTGATGTGGGGATATGATTCCAAGTTGTTTGACACCAAACACGACATGTTTTGATGCAGTCATTCCAAAGTTAGCATTTATAATGCACTTAAGAGTATATGGTTTAACCGCATCCACAAACAGCCACAAGGAATAGACCCTGCCAGCTGCAGAGGGGCCCTGCTCATGCAGAGGCACCCCCTCACATTGTAAACCAAGCACCCTGCCCTCAGGATTGATAGGGCCTGCATTAGGGGTGACTGATAGATGTATATGTGTGTGTATGGTGAGATATAGGAACCTATACCTCAGTGAGGAATGCTAACACTACCTCACCCAGGCTGCAGTAGGAGGCCTGTGGTGTCAGATTTAGTCTGCTTACCAGAGGTGGCATAATACCTGCTTCAGCCTCTGGTAGGCCTGTGAAGTGACTATGCCCTTGGTACCTAGGGTACCATATACTAGGGGCTCATAAGGTACCACAGTATCCAATCACTAGTGCATCTAATATGCATTCAAAGTTGTTTAGAGAGAACAGAGAGGCTGGGGTCCTGATTAGCAGGGACCCAGCCAGACTATAGCCAGAAACCAGTGTATACATCAGAAAAAAGTGGTGGCAACATAAGTGCAGATCCTACTCTCCTACAGGCATTCACGTAGGTCCCACTTTCTATCCAAGTTACAAACCCAGTCCAGATCTCCCAGCCACTCATATGATCGCTCAACTTTGCACTCAAAGCCTAACAAATGCTACAAAATTTCAAAAGTGCAATGGTCATCATGCAACCTTATTCTAAACCGATGCCTCTGCCATGTTGCTGGAATCAAGCTATCCTGGCTGAAGAGGGGTGAAACCCCGAAACCGGTCCTAGGATGCTTGTTTCCAGTCCAGGGAGGACCTGGCTTGTTCCCATGAGGCACAGGTTCAAGACTGATTTGCATATGGCTGGGTTCAAACTGGAACGGCATGGTGAGCAAAAAAACAATGGATTTAGGCCCAGATCTCTGTACTGGGGTGAATGTATGACATTGTTCTGCATTCTGTCCATCAACTGTTGTTTTTGCATGTTGCACCTATCAGCAGAGAGGCCTCATTATTCTCCAGTATTGTATCTTTTATAGATTCACATGCTTGAATCTTCCCCATCGTTATGGTAGGAGTTGCACGGTAACAGTAAAATAGCAGTACAAAGCTAAAAGGACAGTCTCCCTTGAGAACCAACAGGATTTGGTAACCAGTTAACCTCATTAAGGAACATCCAAACTGCAGCCAATCGCATCGCAGACCCCTGAGTATCCATCCCCTGCCGAGACACCATACCTCAGATTTCGAGCATGAGTGTAGTTAGTCAAATAAAAGAGGTATGGAAGGGTGCACCTGTAAGGGGAGGTTGGGGCCGCATGTGAATCTATAAAAGATATCAACACTAGGGTACCACAGTGTACAGGTAAGTAACTTGTTTTTTCTCCAGTATTGTATCTTTTATAGATTCATATGCTTTAATCAGACTGGTAAGCAGTACAAAATCCCAATTGGAGGTGGAGAAGACAGGTGAACCATCTCACCATACGACAAAATGCCATCACCTGAAGTGAACCAAGTAACTTAACTTCCATAGTTATAAAATACACATATATCTATATAAATATATACATAAATACGATTTGGCAGAGATAATAACCAAAATAGTAATAAACATAATAATGATAATAAGAATTCTTAATAAAACTTAGTAACTGTCGCCTACCTTAAGCGAACAGATGATGAAGAGCCGCTTGGCCAACCGCAGCATCCATCTTTCGTTAAGTGTCCAGGCAGTTGCCTTGTAAAGATATGGACACTTGTCCATGATGCTGCCCTGCAAATGTCTGGCAAGGGCATGCAGGCAGACCGGGCCGAGGATGTTGCCATCTTCCTCGTGGAATGAGCAGTCACTTGGAAACAAGAGGGCATCCCGCCCTTTCGTGACAGAATGTTATAGTAGAAGAAACCCAGCAAGCAATCAAAGCTCTAGTCAAAGCCTGACCCTTCCTAGGGGCAGAGAAGGCGATGACCAATTGAGTAGATTTGCGGAAAGATTTAGTCCTTTGAAGGTAAAAGTTTAAACATCGTTTGATGTCCAAGGAATGAAGAGCTCTCTCTGCTGGTGTTGATGGAGCAGAAAAGAATGAAGGCAGGAGCACAGGTTCATTGAGATGGAATGTGGTAGGTACTTTAGGTATGAATGAAGATTAGGGCGTAGCACCACTTTATCGTGCTGGAATTGAAGATAAGGCTCTGTAGCTGTGAAGGCCTGAATTTCGGCAATACGTCTAGCTGACGTGATGTCTAAGAGAAAAGCCACCTTCCAAGATAGAAATTTTATGTCGCGTTTGTGAATTGGCTCGAATGATGCTTTCATGAGATGAGACAACACAATGTTCAATTGCCCGAGCATCGGAACAGGCCGAACAGGGTGGGTAAGCTCTGAAAAGGCCTTTCATGAATTCCTTCACCAACCTGCAGGACCATTGGGACGATTGGTTCGAACGCACTGGCGTAACGAAAGTTGAGTGGGCCCCCCTTCAAGGTACATGAAGGGGCCCTCCACTCTGTCTTTAAAATGGAGCAACCAGGCCTGAGTATTGTGCTGAGGGGGCCCACTGCAGCTAGAGAGCCCCCCCGCACTGCAGGGGCCTGTGTTACGCCACTGTTCGAACATCTCCTATACCTTGAAATTGCAGCCAAATGGACTTCTACCGAGGAATGAGAGAGGTCAGCTTTTGCTAGCGACAAGAGATATGGCAAGACCTCCTCCAGAGGTGAAGAGAGCGGATGGCATGAGTGATTTGCACACCAGGAGCAGAATCTTCTCCATTTGGCTGAGTAACATTTGATCGTGTCGGGAGCATAGGCCTTGTTAATAATGGAACGGCACTCCTCAGGAATATCTATGTCTTCAAACTCAGTGTGGTGAGGAGCCAGGCCGACAAGTGGAGTGATTGAATTTGCAGATGAATCACCTGGCCTTGGTCCATAGAAAGTAGACGTTCTGAGGGATGGAGATGAACCGGAGAGACTTCCGATAGGCGAGACAGCTCTGTGAACCAGTATTGCCTTGCCCGCGCCGGAGCAATGAGAATGATGCAGGAAGGTTCTGGTTTCATTTTTTGTAGGACCTTGGGTATTAGTGGGAACGGAGAGAATGCATAGGCAAATTTCCCTTCCCAGGAGAAATGGAAGGCGTTCCCTAGGGAACCTGGTTGCGGGAATCTGGTGGCGTAGAACTCGCATTTTTTGTTGAGAAATGTAACGAACAGATACGGTTTTGGCGATCCCCCAACACTGAAAAATTATTTTGAGTTGAACGGCGTCCAATTCCCATTCGTGACACTGCTTGACATCTCTGCTGAGCGAATCAGCCCATTCGTTGAGCACCCCTGGAACGTGTTGGACTGGTAATGAGATATTGTGGTGAATCAACCAATTCCAAATTCGTTGCGCCAGACTTGAGCGAGCTGTCGATTCTGTCCCTCCTTGTTTCTGTAGGTAAGACATTGTGGTTGTGTTGTCCTCCGTGCGGACAAGGATTAAAGAGCCTTTTATTCTTGAAAGAAAGGAACGTAGTCCTAGAAACACCACCTTTAGCTCCAACAGGTTGATGTGGCAGAGATATTCCTGATCCGACCACTTCCCTATCATTGGTATATAATTCTTACCTGTAATTCTTACTGAATTACAATTATTAAATTGCAATTCTGATATAAAAAATGTACATCTTTTAAATAGCGATTCCTAGTGAGTTGCAAATTGACCTATCTCATGAATGTTAATGAGGTAGGTCTCAAATTGCGACCCCATAGGAATCACAGCCAACATAGGAATGGTGACCTGCTGAGGTCAGCAGACCACCATATCTGTTTTAGCTTTTTAGTAAAGCTATCTTTTTTTTCTTCTTTTCAACACCACCCATTTCCCTTATAGGAAAACAGAATGTGTTTAAAAAGAAAAATAAGAAACTTTGAAGTTTCATTTTTTTAAGCAAGCAGCGGTCATTGGGACCACTGTCTGCTATTAGGAAATATTTTTTCTACATTCTCAAAGGGGTTGAAGTCCGAAGGGGACCCCTTCCTATTTGCTGGTGCTAAAGTGTTACTGTTTTGTGACAGGACTTGGGTCGCAAAAACAGTAATACATACCATACTGATTTGGTGTTTGGAAGGGATGCCCAAAACCTGCCCCTTCCTAACATCAAAGCACAAGTACAAATTGTGATTCAGTAACAAGTTACTTAATCGCATTTTGTCCTTTTGAAAAAGCATTTCACCAGTCTCAAAGGGCCGTTTGCGACTGAAAAAATGCTTGGTACATCTGGCCCCTTATTCTTAATATACTTGCCTTCTCATTAGTTAGATCACTTTCCATCCATTCTATCTCTTTTCTACTCATGACTATTATGCTAGTTTGTAGTTTACTTTTAATTAAATATCACAACAGAACAGCCTATTTAAAGATATCATCAGAGAGAGCCTGATCAGCAAGGGAATGGAGTAGCTGCCCATTTCCTGTGGATAACACAGGTTCAGACATCGGGGACTCTCGACTCCCCTATGGACTTGGGTGCCATGATATATCTGTTTGGGGAATACTGACGCAAAGCTAACCCTCCAGACTGCCGGTGCAGAGGGAAAGAAGCAAGGCTGCACCATCTGGAATGAGGTTCAGCGTGCCAGAGTAGAGATACCAGGTCCTGAGTGAGCCTCTAACTAGAAACCAAGTGATCCAGGTGTGGTGCCTATAGAGTGGCACTGTCCTGAGATGGCCCAGGGGCAGTTTGGAGCACCAAGTTGCATACAAAAATGGGATGGACCCCTATGTGATTCCCGGTGGATGGAGAGAAGTTGGAGTGGGCCACCCTCCATATTGCGTTGGCCTGCCGAGAGGCCCGAGCTGTGATTGAGACTGGAGGGGGCTCACCAGCAAAGACGATGGGACATGAAGCACCTATGCCAGAAGGCCTGTAAGGACCTAGAGCCCCCAACATCCAACTGCGGGTGAGAGTCAGTGACCCCAGGCTAGAGTGGTGGTGATGGCCAATGAAACCCCAGGGGATGAATCATTGTGATTGAGGGCAGTGGAATCCTGTCCCCCCCCCCATGAAGAAGACCAGCCAAATCAGGAACACACCCAGAAAGAACCCAAAAATATGTCACTAGGGCCACATCGCTTGATGCCCATCGGTGAGTGAGACTCAAGGGGGGCCTGAAAATCTCTTGACAGATGTTGCGAATCTTGACTTTGTGTGTTGTGGTTCTGGGGGGTGAGGGGGCTGGCCCTGTAACTGAAGTCAGTCCTGGTGAAAGACTCATTGGTTCTTCAATATATAGCCTATGAAAATAGAACTTATGGGACTGGTGCACCCCTGGATTGAGGCCAGAGTGAGTGAAAGCCAACAGTAATTGATTAGGCCAGAAGGAGGCTATAGAGGCATCACAAAAATTATCTGGTTATGTCCCGGACTGGGCAGTAGATCTTACCTCAAGGGCAGTGTGGATTAGATGAACAAAGAAGAGAGAAAGCTCCCCTCAACCCGGGGGTTATACCTAACCTGCAGACCCCCTCAAAGAGACTAAATTAGCCACACACTACTGGATGTGACGTGAGAAGGAGGGCCTCTGTCCCTGTGCCAGGAATAGAACCCTGAGTCTGCCCCATTGTGCCATAGGCCTGGCGGGCAACAAAGCCGATAAAGCCACCTCCCAGGTTCACCTCCGCTATCTTAACAATACATAGACGCCATATGAGTGACAAGAGTTCTAGCTGGTGAGGTGGCCAGCGATTTTTAAACCGAGCTCAGGCAACCCAAATAGGAACATTAAAGCACTATGAGTGGACCAGGCTTAGAATAAAAGCCTGCATTAACACTGAGATACTGACAGTAACTATCAACAGACCCTGAAAAGACAGAACCATCAAAGAATTGCTGTGACACAAATCCAAAGCTGACAAATTGTACAGTACTCCACCAGTGCCCAGTCGCATCAGCGAAGAGCTGAGCAGCTATTCCCAGGGATGACTATCACCAAGAATTTCCTACAGCAGTCCCTGAGGGAAATTAAGGAAGAAGTCAACACAATAAGATCGGGCATTAAAGACTAACCTCAGGACCTGTAAAAGGCAATAACAGACATTGGTTTCCACCAAAAAGGCCTTAATGGCACAGTGGATGCAAGATTGGAGGAAATTCCTGAATCAGAGTGACATATTCTCAACTTGGTGGGACAATATGTGGACACAATATCCAAACAGGTAGACCTTGAAAATAGGTCCTGACCAAATAACATCAGAATGAGGTCTAGTACGTGGCACAAAGGGCAATGAGATCACCGACTACATCCAGAAACTGCTGCAACACATATGGAATTGTCCTGACAAACCTCTAATGCGACTGCACCGCATGCACAGGACCAACCCGGTAGGACAATGCATAGAGGTCCTGGCTAATGTACTCACCAGGGTGCACTTCTTCGAGCAAAAGGTGGAGCTAATGGTAGCAGTCCACTCCATGGTCCACATATATTACGAAGGCCACAAATTGACTTTCTTCAACAGCATTGTACCCTCCACACTTGAGAGGCAATGCCACATGAGCAGGAACATAGAGTATCTCCGCAGCGACAACATCTATCAATGGGGCCATCCCTTCTGCCTCATCTTTACCTTTGAAAGCCAGGAACCCCAGGTTAATACAGACACAGAAGCCCATTGGATATTACGGCTGCCTGATGCAGAAGACCCAACAGTGGCTGAACTCACAGGCAGGTAGGTCTGGTTCAAGATGGAAATGGTTCACACCCAAGAAACACTGCATGTTTAACGCACCCACACACGAGGAGGTGGAATGAGCAAATCTGGGGGTCCTCAGGGAAGTGGAAAGACTTTGGGAAGTGGCAACCTGAATGGGTGAAGAAATAGAAGAGACTAGTTTCTCACTGAACAAATGGAACAAGAGACTTGAATATACCAGAGTCCTGCAGGGCGGGGAGGAAGGTGAAGCCTGCATTCCTGATAGAAGATGACCATCCTTGCTGTAGAACTTCGAACCGTTTTTTGTCTTGTTTTCAGAACTTCTGTTCATTGTTTTTCTGTTTGATGTGTTGCACAAATACTTTACTCATTACCCTTAAGTTAAGCATGACTGCTCTGTGCCAAGCTACCAGAGGGTGAGCACAGGTTTAGGATTGTGTTTGCTGCTTGACCTGGGCTCACACTCCAGTCAATCAGTAACCCGGTTTCTAAAACGTCCCAGCTATCAATGGTTCTCAACTTTATGAAAGCATACTTTACCCTTGGACCAACCACTTCTTGATCACTGTATGGAGTAGGGTCTTCCAAATGAGGCTCTCCACTAGTTTGGACCAGTGTGAGGACATAGCATGGGAGTTTATAGAGGAGGTTATACAGCTACTAGAAACTACCCGGCCCAACAAGCTACATTGGAGTTTTTTGGGAATCAATGGGGATGTCTCCTGCAAAAGCATTATAATCACACCCATAGGAACGAGATAACAAGATAATATAGTACCTTCTTTCTTCTAACACAATGTGACATACCAATCATGTGCATGGAGGCAATATACATAGCTCTATTGGGGCAAGGGTGTTTGGACATGATTGTGTTTGATGTGGCCCACTCACAGATACATTGAGTTTGTTAATGTGTAATCCAGGCACCCAAGAGTGGGAGACAATGTTCCAGAAAGTCTAAAGTATAGAGGGATGTAGGTGATGCAACTGCTGGCATTCCTACAGTTCTGAAATCACTAGATCTCTATAAGTGGGTGGCGCAGATGGTGTTAAATTATATGTGAAATGTAGAATAGGAGAGAAGGGGAACTTAAGGAAGGCTGTGGAAACGGGAACTGCCTAACAGGTGGGGCCAAGAGAAATACCGAGCAAGGGCAGCAGAGGGACAGTTAAACCACAGATGAGCTCGAGCATGTCACTCAGGAGTCCGAGCTGTGCTCCAACACTGCTGGCCCAAGACTCATACTTCTTCCAAGTACCAAAGATATTTCAATTTAACAAGGCAAAGCAAAAGAGCAAGACCATAGCATGCAAATAATAACGACGTTCCAGAAAATATTGTTGGCACTGAAAAAACTCACAGTACAACAATGGAAAGAATAGGATTCCTCATGAAGGCAAAGCTACCTATCCATTAACAACAGCTACCAATTCTCAGGGGAAGTACCAGGTGTGAGGATATGTTTACTCTGTAAGTCAAACAGATGTGTCAAAAGGGTGCGTAGCAAAGGGTTAAAAATGATAATTCACATGCAACCATTAAAAATTATGTCAAAACGCAAACATATTGTTCTGTCCATGGTACCTAGGTCGGGAGTTGAATATCTCAATGTCAATAAGAATTGGCTCTGTCTCTCAGGAGTGCTTTAACAATCCGATGCACGTATTCTTTGAGCATCCCTGGGTCACTCTGGGTGAAAAAGTTAACGAGCATTGAGCAGAATGAGAAGAATTGAGAGGAGACCATTTTCCATCCATGTATTTATATGGTTGACCTGCCACCGCTTCTATAGACATGGAGCAAAAAAAATCTACTAAGTCCTCCTGCGGACCAGGCTCAGTGTATTCCATTGTCTTTCCCTCAGGTATATGAATCATAATAGCAGAGTTCAAAAGGACTTACTTGATGTCCCATGGCATAGTCAGTGGTGCGAAGCAAGGGATATCTTTCTTTTGGCATTAGTGGTATATAAGTTGTTATTAGATAAATGAATAACCTGGCCTTCAGGCAGGAAGGGACCGCCCTTTTTTTTACCTCATGTAGTATTGCTCAGGTGTGTTGATGGCATAATAGGCAAGCAAATATAAGTCTCTTATCCATAGAAATCAAGCATTTGTGTAAAGAGGCAAGTTCAATACAGATAGTCTTAAGTTTAGATGATGAGATCTCTGCTATTGTTGTGTCCATAAGCTCATAATGGACCAAATAGCCAAGATGTCTTTGGCACTATCGGGTAAGTGTTGTTTGTTCCCCGATATTTCCTCGGAAAAGAGCCGTTGTCTTGCTGAGTTACATAAAGGCATGAGGTGCTCAAAAGTGCATTATATCATCCAGAAAGAATAAAATATTAAATTTGCAGTAAACTTCAGAAAAAACAGTATTAAATTGTAGGGTAGAGTGGGGGAGAGTCTTGGACAAAACACGTAAGGGGGGCAAGTAAAAAGATTGTGTTTCATTTTCTTACTCAATTGAAAATATATATTAAAAAACCTCCAGAAAAACAAAGACTCACATCTCTGGATGTGGAACTATATTGCAAATAAGACAGAATTGAGAGTAAGATGTAAGATGTACCAACAAAAGAAAGAATGCAATTCTATTATTCACGTCACCAGTTTGCACTCCAGGTCTCAGGTAAATGCTAATCCTTATGGTGTGTTGATATGATTGAAATTGACATTAAAGCCAGGAGATATGATTCACACATTACCGAGTCTGAGATGTTGAGATGTTGAGAATATCTAAAGTGGATGGAAACACCATCTTGATTCCCAAGATCACAAAAATGCTTTCGTAAAAAAACAAAACAGGTCACCAAATTGACCACGTCTTATGAAATTGGCGCAAGGAAATTCCTTCACATTTTGAATAAGCATTCTAAACACATGATCGAACAGTTTCTGTCTTGAGTCGCTCCACAAGCTAGTGTTAAATATTGTATGAGTAACACAATCATACATAAAGTATACCTCAGATGATTCTAACTAAAACTGGTTGAATATACGAAAATGCGGATTTTTTAAATGTGTTGATTGCTCTGTGTGTAAATTTGCACTTGATGTTTGTGTACCAATATAACATGACCATCACCTATTTCATCTATATGTACATATCGTGCTCTTCCAAATATCCTATATATGTAATGATCTGTAAATGTGGCAAGATTTATATCGGTGGCGCTATTAGACCACGAAAGGACAAATTGTGGAGGACATTGGAGCAATTAGACATGGCGATTCACATTAGCTTTTCCCTCTACATTGCATTTAATGACAAAATAAGACCTCAGATATCAATGTGAAGTATCGTGGCATACAGCATATAAACACTGATGCACGGAGCGGTGACAGAGAATGGCGACTGCGTGGGAATGAAGCGATGTGGATTATGAGATAAAGAACTTTTGAAAACCGAAATAACATTAACCAAGAATAGCAATATTTTATAACGGATTAAGAGGAGCCTTAACCCTGGCAGAAGTATGTATTTCCTATTGCCGTAACATTACATTATAACTGTCAATTGAAATGATGTCAATATGCCAAAGTACCTTAGTTAGATTTTTACAATTTACTATTTTTTTTCTTTCTTCTTTTCAACGATTACCTATTTTATGTTTCAAAATTATTTGAATTATGTGAAATATTCTATTCCATTGCTGTATTATTTTTAATTCTTCACAACATTTATATAGTATATCTCCTTTACGTGAGGTTATATCACTTCTAATCCGACGTTTCTTCTATTATTTGTAGTTGGCTAGTGTTTAATCCTTACCTAACAAATATATTGTTTAGCATTTTTCGTTCAGTACTCCCAGTACGGTGTAATAAGACGCTGAGTGAGTCCTACCTTGATCACCGGGGCACAGCAATAGTTCATGTTAATTGGCAAATTTTACACTAATACGGAAGTTTGAATTTGGGTAACTTTAAATGAGGGCTGTCTCCTTTTGTATTCTATAAATAACATAGCATTACCTCCCATTTGTGATTTTACATCCGTTCAGCACATAAACACCACAAGATACATCATCTACTCCAGTCGTGCTTGAAGAATACATTCCTGCATTGGTGATCCCTCTCACTACTGTCGATATATTCAATATCAGGCACTAGAACTCTTTATCTGTAAAGCTTTGGATATTGCGAGTCTTATCACTTCGTTATCTCTTTGCTTATGACTTCTATAATAACCTATTAAAAGACACCGGGCCAGATTCAAAAAGCTACTTACGTGTAGTAAAGTTACGAGGGCGAAATCTCCACATTCTAGGCGGAATCTCTGCACTGGTCACTCTCTGCCATGCGCAGTGCGGAAATTCTGCATTTGTTTCTTTCTACACGTAAGAAGCATTGTGACTCGGGCACTCTATTGTGAGTATGGCACAGATCTGAATAAGTCGACTGCATTATTTGTCATTGCAGATTGGTAACATATTTGACCTCCCTCATCCAACCCTAAAGGTTTATCAGAGTTTCTGGGTAAAAAAACGCGAAATCCACACACGTTGCACCCCCCCCCCCCTGGACTCCCCTGGGTGCTTGGCGTTAAGAAATATCCGTGTTTGGTAGGTTTCTCTGGATGGAGGCTGAGCTAAGGCCCAAATTCTGCTGATACCCACAATGCAAAAAAAATACATTTTGCTGGGGGAAATTTGATGTCTCAAGGTTGCGTTTTGGGATGTTTTATGTCACACGTGTTGGGCCCCGCTATACAAGTGGGGTATTGCTTTTATCAGGAGACATGTAGGATCACAGCATAGTAGAGCATTTGTTATTACTAATTGGTTTCTCTGCATGTTTGGCTTCCAATGTTTAGTCAGTGTGCACGAATGAAGACATTTTACAAAATGCCCTCTAAATTACTATATTATGGGTAACCCCAAATTCAGCGGTGTACCAATAACCACTGTTGCTAAACTCAGTATCTTGTGTAACTTTCAGATATAATTATGTTTCCTTCATACTCATTTTTAAATCCTCATACCATATGAATTGGTGTATGAACGGTACACGATAAAAAAGCAATATAAGCTGCAGCTCAGTTATTGGCTCTGGAGATCATGTATTTTGGAGAACCTACAAACCATATACATCCCTGCAACTGGAAGGGATAATCAGATGTAACAGTAGTATTGCCTTTGTAAATTGGCCGTTGTGACAAGAAATTCCAGATGAAAACGTCACCAATGGCTATATTTTCCTACTCACCTTCATTATTCTTTTATTTCAACACTTAGTTTCTTTAGGAAAACCTTGAGAGATCCACACACGTCCCCTTGCTGAATTCAAAATGTCTATTTTTACGATATGTGTAGCAGTCTGAGATCCTCCCATGGGTTTCACACCTGTTTCCACCACAAACTGCAAACAGGCTAAAACCACAAAAATTTAGAAAAATGAACTATCTCTTAGAAAAATGCAAACCCTGTGCTTTTTTTGTACAACTCTGCTTGTTCCTGAAAGCTAGGAAGATGGTAATCCTAGCACAGTAAACCTTTTAGTTGATGTCAGTTTTAGAAAAAAAATACACTTTCTTGCATGCACATCTCTCTTTTCCCATCTTTTGCAAACCCAAATTTGCTATATTTCAGTTATTATCTCTGTTCCCTCTAGGTTAATCCACAAACCGTGGGTATCTATTCCTAGGGTGGTTGAAAAAAGGGACACAAAGTTGGCCTGTGTAGGAGAGTAGGATCTGCTTCACATGGGTACTCCCACTTTTTGCTAGTGTTTCACTGTTTTTCGACCTTAGTCTGGCTGTGGCCCTGCTAATCAGGAACCCAGCCTAGCTGCTTCCTCTCTAAAATGGTTTGCATGTACATTAGGTACATATCTAATTGGATTCTGGAGTGCCTTATAAGCCCCTAGTATATGGTATACTATGTACCTAGGGCATAGGTACCACAGAGGCCTACCAGGGGCTGAAGCATGTATTATGCCACCCCTGGGAAGCACTCCAAAAGGGCACCACAGGTCTGCTACTGCAGCCTGGGTAAGGGTGTGCTTGCACCCCAGACAGTGGTATAGGCTACCTATATCACAACCATTGCACACACATATAAAACCTACAAGTCACTCCTATGGCAGGCCTTAACAATCCTGAAGGCAGAGTGCTTGGTTTTTATGTGAGAGGGTGCCCCTGCATGAGCAGAGCCCCTCTGCAGCGTTCGGAGTACCTCCTCTGATGCTGTTTGTGGTGCAGCCTGGCCATATACTCTTAAGTGCATTATAACCTCGCGGTAAATGCTAACTTTGGGCTGGCTGCACGGAAACATGTCGTGTTTGGTGTCAAACGCTTTGGAATACTACTCCCCCCCCCCCCGCCAGTTGTGGCGGCGGGGGTAGCATTCCACCTTTCTAGAGGGAGAGACATGTTCACACTGGTCTAACCCGGTAGGACTTTCTAGAGCCCTGGCATCACAAAATGGATGCCTCTGCCACAGACACGGGTCTGGCCTCCTGCTGCTGACCAAAACTCCGGCAGGGGAGGCCTGGATAATAGGTTTCCTTTCCCAGGGAGGTGTGACCACCTCCCCAGCAGGCTGATGTGTATTGGGGGTGGGCGGGAGCACTCTCTGGTGCTTTGACGTCCTGCACTTGGGGCACACTTGGTGTCCCTGTGCATAGTCCAGTTCAAACCGGTTGCAGGGGCTACCTGCCCCTGCTCTGGCGCAAAATTGGACAAAGGAAATGGGTGTAACCACCCCTCTTTCCAAACCCTCCCATAGGTGGGTCCCTAGAGTATGTCCAACCCCCAAACTTAGTATGAGTATGGGAACCCAGTCCTTGCGACTTTAGATTACCCTGGACGAAACTCTGCAACATATATCCTGGACCTTCGACGTTCTATCCTGACTAGAAGACTGAAGAAATCTCCCTTGTGGTCAAGGAGTGACTCCCCTGCTTGGCAGGCACCAAAGAAGCAACTGTCCGGTCTGCAATTCCGAAGCTCCCGTTGGCCGCCGAAGTCTCTGCATCACCAGAGGTAGATTTCCTGACTTCCCTGAGGCTATCCTGAATCCACAGCAAAGCTGAGGCCCGTGGCTATCGTGGGTGACGAGGAACCGTGACACCCTGGGCACCACGTACTATTTGGTGCATCGACTTCCTGTTTATCCTTGAAGTTCTGCTTTGGGATCCGAGGAGCCCCAGCCTTGAGCACTGACTGCGCCGAAGATCTCTGGCCTCCACTCCACGAGTGACCCGTGGGCCGGGTTCCAGTGCGACCGCTCGAGGCTCCTTCGCGATCACTAGCCCGTTGGCTAGTGGGTCCCCTCGAAGGCAACTCCTCTTCTGCTTGGGCTTTCCTGGTTGCTCCAGACGTGCCCCGCCTTACCCTTGCTGGGTGAGTCCCACAGACCTTGCTGGTCTGCACCGACGGCCTTCTTCTCTTTCCACGAGACTTGCCGTTGCCAAGGCTTGTTGGGTCCAATCTGATCACCGACACCGCAGCACTCGACAGACTTCGTGGGACAGCTCGAATCCTGCTCGTGGACTTCGTCAACGCCTCCTGGACCTCGTGGCTGAAGAGTCAAGACACCCATCAACTCACCTGAAGCACCCGACATCTGTGGGCATTTGTCCATCCTGCCCTCGGTCACTGGCAAGTGACCCAGACTCTGTCCCCTCTGCTTTCAGGTTCCTTCCATCCTAGATCCAGGCTTGGATCTCTTCGGACACTTCTCTTCACGGCAGCAGCAGTTCTTCGCCAGCTTCCATTGTAATCGACAACGCGACCCGACACTAAAAGACACCTATGCACTCGGCTTCCCTGGGTGAGGTAACATGAGTACTCCGTTGCTCCCGTGGGTGCGAGCCCTAGAACTTCTTAAGTCCAAAAGGGTTTGGTCCTGACTCGATTCTATGTGTCCCTAATCTTTAAATTTCCAACTGCGACATTGCCTATAGAAGCTAATGGGAACCCGCGGCTGTGTTTACACACTGCACACAGTCCCCGTGGGTCCCCTGTGTCACTACCTTGGGTGGTTCCTTGGGGTCCAGCGATTCTACAGGCTCTAGGCCTTGTGTCTAGTTCAGTCGTGGTTCTTATACCACTTTATTGGAATATGGTTTGGTACGCCCCTAGGGTCCAAACGTGCATTTGTGCTGTTACTGTTGATTGCTAACTTGTAAATTAAGTACTTCGAACTCCAGTCTCATAAAGAGACTAGAGGGGTGTGTTTTATCTTAAATACATATATTTTAAATATATACCTGGTGTGGTTGTTCTTTCATTTGATCATGCAAGAGATTATAGACTGGTAAAACAAGCTGCTTTACATTCCTTCAAGACTTAGCCTGGAGGCTGCTCTCCATAGCTACCACTAGGATAGCTTTCAATAAAGGTTGTCTTTAACCTATTCACCATAAGGGGTTGTTTGGACTGATGCAGGGTGCCCACTATAATTAGTGGACAGCATATATCAGGCCAACATCTCACATTGGTGTGCGTGAGTGTGTGAGTGTGTGGGATTCCAGCTTGCTATTGTTTTACCAGATAATCTCAATTGAATTGATCAACTGAAAACCACTAAAGGTACCTTAGGTACATATAATATCAAGTTTAGTTACAGTAAGTTCTACTGAACTTAGAGTTGTGTGTTAAGGGATAGCACACCCTTTCTACAACTCAAGAGAGTTTAGTAGGCCACACTAGTGTAGGCAGTGCAATACACATTAGTAATGTCTAGTCAGCCAGGAACCAGTGGGTCCCTGCCAGAAGCCAGTGGGCTTCTCCCCTATAAATATGAGGATCTCTCCTTTGCACAGCATAGGGCCTTATGTTCCATTAGGAAGCTGAAGACAGACAAAAGCCCAACCACCCAGCATCTCATAAAGATACTTAAGCTGGATGATATCTCAGGGCCTACTGGGCCTGATGGGCTAGGCAGTGTGGGTGGGGCAGCAGCTGGGTGTGGGCCTAGGGGTGGAAACTCCCCTGACCCTACCTCTAATGCTGACCAGACTGATGACAATGATCAGAATCTGGTGAACCCAGCTCTCCTGGATGAGGATGAGAAGGATGACAACAATGCTCCCTCCTTTATTCCTCCAGGAAGAGTTGAAATTTGGGCTAGAATGGATAGATCTCTCTCAAGGGGATCTTTCCAGTCTAACTCCTCTATAGGGACCTCTGTGTCTTCTCACAGGGGGAAGGAAACCTCCCGGGAGAGGAGAGAGAGACTGCTGAAGAATGCGCAAGACCAGTTCAACCTCAGAAAGCAGCAGATGGCCCTAGATAGGGAAGCCCTAGAGCTCTACAGAGCTAGTGAAAAGGAGGGACTAGAGTCCCTTGGTGGCAGCAATTTCCCTAGAGATAGGGAGAGGTCTTATGACCATAGAAACCAAAGTAAGAATGTCCCTCCCTACCAGAGTGGGGATGACATCCACAAATGGATAACTGCCTTGGAGAGGGCCTGTAAAGTACAGAAGGTCCCTCAAGGTCAGTGGGCAGCAATCTTATGGCTCTCCTTTGCAGACAAAGGTAGAGATAAGCTCCTCACTGTAAGAGAAGTGGATGCTGATGATTACAAAGTCTTGAAAAGTGCACTGATAGATGGGTTTGGCCTAACCACTGAACAATACAGGTTAAAGTTCTGAGACACCCAAAAAGCACAAAATCAAGACTGGGTTGACTTTGTTGACTGTGCTGCTAAGGCTCTGGAAGGTTGAATATTGGGCAGTAAAGTGTGTGACTTCATAGGATTGTACAATCTGACAATGAGGGAGCAGATTCTTAATAACTGTCAAAATCAGCTGTTGCACCAGTACCTGGTAGACTCTGATCTGACCTCTCCCCAAGAATTGGGAACGAAGGTAGACAAATGGGTCAGAACCAGGGTGAGGCAGAAGGTACAGAACCAATGTGGTGACCCAAAGAAGCAGGATTCTAAGAACTCTGACAAGGGTGAGGACAAGGGTAAAGACCAGAAGTCTTCTCAAGGGCCCCAACAATCTTCTTCTAATGGGGAGTCACAGTCAAACAAGGGAAAAGGTCAAAAGAAACCTTGATACAAAATCTGTAAACAGAAAACTCACTGGACCAGTGACTGCACCAAGTCCAAGAATCTACTCCAGCCACCATTGCCCCTAAGGCAACTGTTCCCCCTAGTACAGCTACAATTGGTGGTGGCAATGTTTAGAATACGGGTGTAGTAGGGTTGACCCTGGGTTTTGAGATGGACTCTGGCCTAGTCAGAGTTCCAACTCAAGCTGTGCTTGTCTGTGATGGGGGCATGGATATGCCCCGCTCTGTGAGTCTCAGTAATCTGGGCAAATACAGACAACAGCCTTTAATAAATGGAGTAGAAGCTTGGGCATTCAGGGACACAGGAGCAAGTGTCACAATGGTGACAAAAGATCTTGTGGATCCTGGGCAGATTATACTTGGTGAAATGTACCAAGTGATCAATGCTAGCAATGTCAGAACAGACCATTCTCTGGCAGTTGTTAACTTCTCCTGGGGAGGGGTAACTGGCCTTAAGAAGGTTGTGGTAAGTGCAAACCTACCAGTACAGTGCTTTCTTGGCAATTATCTAGAGACTTCAGCTTGGGCTGAAGTGGAGCTCAGGACACATGCAGAAATGTTAGGGATCCCTGCTCATGTCTGTGCTGTGACTAGGTCACAGGCCAAAATGTCTAAAGCTGGACAGGCCCGGGATTCTGGAAAAATGGACCAGGTGCCTCACAAGAGGAGGAGCAGTAGGGTTAAGGCAGAGCCTTCCCACCTGGCTCAGAATGCTTATCAGTCTCCTCAGGGAGATGATCTTGAGCCTGAAGAAGGAACTGTCCCAGAGGAGCTTGAACCTGACCAGGTTGAGTTCTTGGGGACAGGGGGCCCTTCCAGGTCTGATCTAAGCCAGGAGCAGATAACCTGCCCCTCTCTTGAACCCCTCAGAAATCAAGCTACTGATGAGGCTGCTGGGAATGCTAGTGGCACCAATAACGTTTATTGGGATGATGGACTCCTTTACTCAGAGAGTAGAGACCCCAAGCCAGGTGCATACAGGAGGTTGGTTATACCTCTGAAGTTTAGGGGCTTCCTAATGACACTAGCCCATGATATTCCCCTAGCAGGACACCTGGGCCAGAACAAGACTTGGGACAGAATTGTCCCTCACTTTCACTGGCCCCACATGTCTGAAGACACAAAGGAGTTGTGTCCCTCCTGTGTAACCTGCCAAGCCAGTGGCAAAGCAGGTGGCAGTACAAAGGCCCCCCTGATACCACTACCTGTGGTAGGGGTACCCTTTGAAAGGGTAGGGGTTGACATTGTTGGTCCCATGGATCCCCAAACAGCATCTGGGCACAGATTTATACTGGTGGTGGTGGATCATGCCACCAGGTACCCAGCGGTAATTCCCCTAAGGATCACTACAGCACCTGTGGTGGCAAGAGCTCTCTTGAATGTATTCTCAAGAGTAGGCTTTCCTAAGGAGGTAGTATCTGACAGGGGTGCAAACGTCATGTCTAGTTACTTGACTGCTATGTGGAAGGAGTTTGGAGTGAACTACAAGTTCACCACACCCTATCACCCACAATGCAATGGTTTAGTTGAAAGGTCCAACAAAACCTTAAAGGGCATGATTAAAGGACTCCCAGAGAAGCTTAGGCGAAAATGGGATCTACTCTTGCCCTGCCTTTTATTTGCATACAGGGCGGTGCCTCAAAAGGGGGTTGGTTACAGTCCATTTGAACTTTTGTTTGGTCACCCTGTCAGGGGTCCATTGTGTTTGGTGAAGGAAGGATGGGAGTTACCTCTCAAGCCCTTAAACCAAGACATAGTGAACTATGTACTTGGTCTCTGCACCAGGATGGCTGAGTACATGAAAAAGGCAAACAAAAACCTTGAGGCTAGCCAGGAACTGCAAAAATCCTGGCATGACCAAAAGGCTGTACTGACTGTTTACCAGCCAGGACAGAACGTGTGGGTGGTGGAGCCTGTGGCCCCCACAGCCCTCCAGGACAAATGGAGTGCCCCCCATAGAATTGTTGAGCAGAAAGGGGAGGTTACCTACTTGGTAGACCTTGGAACCCCTAGGAGTCCCCACAGGGTACTTCATGTCAACAGACTTAAACCATATGTTGACAGGGCAGACATGGGCTTGCTCATGGCTACTGATGAAGGACAGGAGGAAGAGAGTGACCCACTCCCTGACCTGCTTTCTCAGAACCCTGATGATGGATCAGTTGATGGTGTAGCCTTGGCAGGCAGGCTCACTGCCCAGCAGCAAACTGACTGCAGAAAACTTCTCAGCCAGTTCGTACATATGTTTTCTCTGACTCCCAGTCAGACCACCTGGTGCACTCATGAAGTGGACACTTGGGACAGTCTATCTGTGAAGAATAAGATCTACAGGCAACCTGACCATGTCAGGGACTGTATGGGGACAGAAGTCCAAAAGATGATGGATTTGGGTGTGATTGAACCCTCAGTTAGCCCTTGGGCTAGTCCAGTAGTCCTGGTACCTAAACCTCACACCACATATGGAAAGAGAGAAATTTGGTTTTGTGTAGACTACAGGGGTCTCAATGCAGTCACTAGGACGGATGCCCATCCCGTCCCCAGGGCAGATGAGCTAATAGATACTTTGGCCTCAGCCAAGTTTCTAAGCACATTTGAACTGACAGCTGGCTACTGGCAGATCAGACTAGCTGATGATGCAAAGACAGCATTTTCTACCCCTAGTGGGCACTATCAATTTGTGGTAATGCCCTTTGGTTTGAAGAATGCACCTGCCACTTTCCAAAGGTTGGTGAATCAAGTCCTTACAGGCCTGGAAGACTTTAGTGCAGCATATCTAGATGATATCGCTGTCTTTAGCTCCACCTGGGGGGATCACCTGGTCCACCTGAGGAATGTTTTTGAGGCCCTGCAAAAAGCAGGCCTAACTATCAAGGCTACTAAGTGACAGATAGGGCAGAGTCAGGTTGTGTACCTGGGTCGCCTTGTAGGTGGAGGCCAGGTTCAACCATTGCAGAGCAAAATCCAGACCATAATGGAATGGGTTGCTCCAACTACCCAGACTCCGGTGAGTGCCTTCTTAGGCCTTATTGGGTACTATAGGAGATTTGTCAAGGGGTATGGATCAATAGTGACACCCCTGAATGACTTAACTTCTAAAAAGATGCCCAAATGGTTCAGTGGACAGCTGGCTGTCAAAAGGCATTTGATGACCTGAAGCAGGCCATGTGCACTGCTCTTATTCTGCAGAGTCCTGACTACTCCAAGAAGTTCATTGTCCAAACAGATGCATCTGAATTGGGGGTAGGGGCTGTACTGTCACATTTGAATGATGAAGGTCAGGATCAGCCAGTAGCTTTCATAAGCAGAAGGCTGACCCCAGAGAGAAACGTTGGCCAGCCATTGAGAGGGAGGCTTTTGCTGTGGTTTGGGCTCTGAAGAAGTTGAGGCCATAATTGTGCCCCTCTTATGGCTAAAACAAATGAAAGTTGAAAACCCCAAACTGCTTAGTTGGTCCATTTCCCAACAGGTGATGGACTTTACAGTGGAACATAGACCTGGGAGTAACCATGCCAATGCAGATGGACTCTCTAGGTATTTCCACTTAGAACATGAAGACTCAACTGGTCAAGGTTAGTTTAATGTCCCTGCATTGGGGGGGGGTTTGTGTAGGAGAGTAGGATCTGCTTCACTTGGGTACCCCCACTTTTTGCTGGTGTTTCACTGTTTTTCGACCTTAGTCTGGCTTGGCCCTGCTAATCAGGACCCCAGCCTAGCTGCTTCCTCTCTAAAATGGTTTGCATGAACATTAGGTACATATCTAATTGCATTCTGGAGTGCCTTATAAGCCCCTAGTATATGGTATACTATGTACCTAGGGCATAGGTACCTCAGAGGCCTACCAGGGGCTGAAGCATGTATTATGCCACCCCTGGGAAGCACTCCAAAATGGCACCACAGGTCTGCTACTGAAGCCTGGGTAAGGGTGTGCTTGCACCCTTTACAGTGGTATAGGCTACCTATATCACTACCATTGCACACACATAAAACCTATAAGTCACTCCTATGGCAGGCCTTAACAATCCTGAAGGCAGAGTGCTTGGTTTTTATGTGAGAGGGTGCCCCTGCATGAGTAGAGCCCCTCTGCAGCATTCGGAGTACCTCCTCTGACGCTGTTTGTGGTGCAGCCTGACCATATACTCTTAAGTGCATTATAACCTCGCGGTAAATGCTAACTTTGGGATGGCTGCACGGAAACATGTCTTGTTTGGTGTCAAACGCTTTGGAATACTACCCCCGCCAGTTCTGGCGGCGGGGGTAGCATTCCACCCTTCAAGATTGAGAGACATGTTCACACTGGTCTAACCCGGTAGGACTTTCTAGAGCCCTGGCATCCCAAAATGGATGCCTCTGCCACAGACACTAGCCTCCTTCTGCTGACCGAAACTCTGGCAGGGGAGGCCTGAACAATAGGTTTCCTGTCCCAGGGAGGTGTGACCACCTCCCCAGACAGGCTGATGTGTATTGGGGCAGGGCGGGAGCACTCTGGTGCTTTGAAGTCCTACACTGGGGGCACACTTGGTGTCCCTGTGCATAGTCCAGTTCAAACCGGCTGCAGGGGCTACCTGCCCCTGTTCTGGCGCGAAACTGGACAAAGGAAATGGGTGTTACCACCCCTCTTTCCAAACCCTTCCATAGGTGGGTCCCTAGAGTATGTCCAATCCCCAAACTTAGTATAAGTATGGGAACCCAGTCCTTGCGACTTTAGATTACCCTGGACGAAACTCTGCAACATATATCCTGGACTTTCTACATTCTATCCTGACTAGAAGACTGAAGAAATCTCCCTTGGGGTCAAGGAGTGACTACCCTGCTTGGCAGGCACCAAAGAAGCAACTGTCCGGTCTGCAATTCCGAAGCTTCCGTTGGACGCCGAAGTCTCTGCATCACCAGAGGTGGATTTCCTGACTTCCCCGAGGCTACCCTGAGTCCACAGCAAAGCTGAGACCCGTGGCTATCGTGGGTGACGGGGAACCGTGACCCCTGGGCACCACGTACTATTGCTGGTACACCGACTTCTTGTTTATCCTTGAAGTTCTGCTTTGGGCTCCGAGTAGCCCCAGCCTTGAGCACTGACTGCACTGAAGAGCTCCGCCCTCCACTCCACGAGTGACCTGTGGGCCGGGTTCCAGTGCGACCGCTCGAGGCTCTTTCGCGATTGCTAGCCCGTTGGCTAGTGGGTCCCCACGAAGGCAACTCCTCTTCTGCTTGGCTTTCCTGGTTGCTCCAGACGTGCCCCAACTTACCCTTGCTGAGTGAGTTCCACAGACCTTGCTGGTCTGCACCGACGTCCTTCTTCTCTTTCCACGAGACTTGCTGTTGCCAAGGCTTGTTGGGTGCAATCTGGTCGCCGACACCGCAGCACTCGACAGACTTCGTGGGACAGCTCGAATCCAGCTGGTGGACTTCGTCGACGCCTCCTGGACCTCGTGGCTGAAGAGTCAAGACACCTGTCAACTCACCTGAAGCACCCGACATCTGTGGGCATTGATCCATCCAGCCCTCGGTCACTGGCAAGTGACCCAGACTCTGTCCCCTCTGCTTTCAGGTTTCTTCCATCCTAGATCCAGGCTTGGATCTCTTCGGACACTTCTCCTCTTCACGGCAGCAGCAGTTCTTCGCCAGCTTCCATTGTAATCGACGACGCGACCCGACACCAAAAGACACCTATGCACCCGGCTTCCCTGGGTGAGGTAACACGAGTACTCTGGTGCTCCTGTGGGTGCTAGCCCTAGAACTTCTAAAGTCCAAAAGGGTTTGGTCCTGACTCGATTCTATGTGTCCCTAATCTTTAAATTTCCAACTGCGACATTGCCATAGAAGCTAATGGGAACCCGCGGCTGTGTTTACACACAGCACACAGTCCCCGTGGGTCCCCTGTGTCACTACCTTGGGTGGTTCCGTGTGTCTAGTTCAGTCGTGGTTCTTATACCACTTTACTGGAATATGGTTTGGTACGCCCCTAGGGTCCAAACGTGCATTTGTGCTGTTACTGTTGATTGCTAACTTGTAAATTAAGTACTTCGAACTCCAGTCTCATAAAGAGACTAGAGGGGTGTGTTTTATCTTAAATACATATATTTTAAATATATACCTGGTGTGGTTGTTTTTTCATTTGATCATTCAAGAGATTATAGACTGGTAAAACAAGCTGCTTTACATTCCAAAAGACTTAACCTGAAGGCTGCTCTCCATAGCTACCACTAGGATAGCTTTCAATAAAGGTTGTCTTTAACCTATTCACCATAAGGGGTTGTTTGGACTTATACAGGGTGCCCACTATAATTAGTGGACAGCATATATCAGGCCAACATCTCACAGGCCTGGATACATGTATGGAAAAACGGTTATGAATGCCCAAGTGCTCAGAATACTGAAAAACAGCTAATTGGGATTGCACTGGGATTGGAAAATACTCAGCAGCTATGGGGTTGACAATTTTTAAAGACATAGAACCAATCCACGTACTTTCAGCCACTCCCTTAGTTACCTAGGGCACTTGTCTTTTCAAAAGGTACATATGCTTCTTAGAGTACACCCTAACACCCGATAAATATTGCTTTGTCACTACTCATTTGAAGGTAGTTACGTCTGTGCCTGTACCACCTTGTGTATATATCAACATCAACTTGTGCTGTTGCCAGTGCATTTCTCTTTTGCATTCCATCCTCAGCCCTCAAAGTCAAGTTGCATTATTTATCTTGTTACATTGCAGATAATGACCCTAATGTGTTAAAAAGATGATTTGAAAACTGAATTTCCCATTGTTCCTTTGTGTGTTCTGAAAACAGATGAGCTGTTGGTGGCTTTGTTGAATATTTGATTACCTGTTCTTTATCATATATAGATAGATTACTGTAGCTACTTAGAATAGGAGACCTAGCACGCTCAGGCAGTCAGATAAGTTTACAATGTAAATGAGTGTCCTGTAGCAATGCAATCACACATGTTTATTAATCATAACTCACATATTTTATTACATAGGAGTTCATTGAAACTAATGTGGGCACTGGGGCCCCGCAATTTTGACACCCCAGGATTTACCTCAACAGGATGCCCGCAATTTGATGAATTGGAGATGGTGTTAAACTTTAGTTCCATGAGGCAATGTGTCCCAGAGATAAGGCAGTTACTTCCCAACTTAGAAAAAAAATATCAGAAATAACAGTCAATTAAGTAAAAGGACTCACTCAATAACTGGGTTCTAGATCAACAGAATAGTTTAAGAACAATGATAACAAACATTCTGTAAAAATGTGGTACAGGGTTAATGCCATTAAGCAAATAGGGCTGCACAGAGAAGGGGGCAACAAAATCTGGAGAGAAATGGACAGTATCCCCGATAGTATAGGAAAGGTCTCTGGCTCACCCTCGAACTAAAGGGTTTTTGTACATAATTATCTGATTATGAAATGACAGCAGAATCACTGTTGTGTGAGAACATCTATCATTTCATTAGCAAATCAGAACACACAAATATTAAACAGTCATACTGCCATAACACCTAAGCACTATCCCACTACTGCAGAAATTGTTCTGCCCACTCTATGCTACTTCAATCCGGAGATGGTAGAAGAAACTAGATACATGAACAGCAAACTGTTGTGAATGAATAGGTTCAGTGAGCTAACCGAAGGACCCTGAAATGAAGTGACAGTGTAATGACTGACCTGGGCAAAGTTAATCAAAATCAGCATGAACAATGGCAATGGAAATAAACTGACATGATTCTTCTCGAGTGAAAACTGCAGAAATAAAAAAAGACTGTGAGATGTGCTGGGGCAGGACAAGGGTGACATTCATTTTAAACATCATGGCTGCTATCTTCAAATTGAGGCCCAATTAACAAGTATCAGTAAAACACACTTCTACAGGTTTTAGGAAATTCGTTTCAGAAGCAATCATATTAAAGGAATGTATACATATATAAGCTTGTATAAAACCTCGTTCTGCATATTGTTAATAATGCAGAAAATGTATGAGCATAAAAATCTTACACACTACGACCATATAATGGTAACCTTGCAAATATACATTACCTGTGCTGATAAATAACTTAGAAAATGCACTGGGTTTGTTCAAGAACAGTAGCTTGGCACGCTAAATTGCTCAAGGATCTAAAAACCCATCTCTTCAAGCAACACAGTAATCACTTGAATTCTGTCCCAGCCATAAAGAGTTCCTTGTGGCCCCCCCTTACCACTCTATCTTTCGCCCACCTGCAGCTCAACAACACCTGTCTACCCTGCCCTAGCCATAAGCCTCACCTCAGCATCCTTCCTCTCAGTACTGTGAAGCTGCCCTTGATACTGTCTCCCCACCCCTTTCATGCTGCTTTTGCAATGCCAGTTGGAATGCGCTCATTGAGTACAGCTTTGTAGCTTGATTGATGGTGTGTAAGTCACATGCATATATGCCCATACATCTAATGTGTTTCTACTAAACTTTGGAGCCTGAATATGTCCAGCATTCCAGTGCTTATTACCTTTACTCCAGAACGAGGAGCTGGTTATTACTATTAATATGGATAGCGATGTGTTTATTGACAAAAATGAACTATTGTCCTTATTAATAGAATCACCCGTCCCGAACTCCACATTTGCCTCAACATGCAAGTATTTATTCATGCAGGCCCTGGACATAGGTGTGGGATTGCGGATTGATGGCTCACAGGTCGGAGGGTGTATGGTTGGCAAGCAAACACGAGGGCAGGAAACTCTTGATCTATCCCACAGATAGGCGCAGCGACATCCCAATGGTCAGAGGAGACTGTCCCTAATAAAGCACTCATGTCCCAAGGGGGTACGCTCGCTTGAGAAAACACCATGAAGTCAGATTCCACATCAATTAGGAACACATAAACAATCAGGACCTAGCAAACGTAGTCCTCTGGACACTTTTACCACTGGCTACACTGTGTCCACGCAAGGTCGAGACCCACCTATAGTAACCATTGACCATTCATTTATGACTCTAAGGCAGCAACCAACAGTCCTCACCATATATGGTATGCAGGATACACTTATGGCTTGATGTAACGAATTCAATGTTGAGACAGTCCTCAGACCTCGTGCCTGTAACTGTCTCTCGGCTGAATTGTTTAATTAAGCAAAACTGTTCCTGTTTTGCCAAACGCCTCTTGTCTTTTGTTTTTTTAAGGAATTCAACCCCGAGCAATATTACCTATGGATATTCATTGACTATAACGATATGCATTGAACTTTTAAGGCACCCAAAAATTGTTAAACTGTGAAATGACATGCAAACTGTGAATACATGTAAGTTTGCCACCTTGTATGTGTTTCTGTGAATGGTTAATGAAACCATTACATACCGGTAACCTCCATTACTTACTGGTAACCTTCATCACTAACCAGTAACCTTCATTACCACGAATAAGATCCCTCTCGTCCCAGTCAGAGCCTCCCATTGTGTTGACTGGGACGAGGTGGACCAATGAGGGGGTAATGTGTTTTACTCACTCCTGCTCTGTTTACAGCCATTCTTAACCTGGTTGTAGCCTTTATAAAACCAAGACATTGAATGACGGACCACAGAATCAGGGCACATCAAACACAATAGCTGCTGCATTTCACCTGAAACAAATCTTTTGAACAAGTCTTTAAACTCACCTTGGAGGGTGAATGTAAACGTGCTGTGCATACAGTAATTCAGATAACACCTGGGAGACTGATGTTAACATTCTTGTCCCTCAGTCATAGCTCGCTCATGTGATCCACTCCCTTTCCAAGACACAAACATGCTGTGAAATGTGTTACCAGGGGCAGGGCTTTACGGTAGCTGCAGCCTACGGGTTACTCTTTGCACAGTGCCAGCAGGATTATCGAGGGAATTAAGAGGAGTGTTTTATAGGCAGTTCATCGGCACAGAATCTGTGGTTCACCACTTCTCAGTGCTGGTTTTGTAGCACCTGAGGGTGAGGCATTTCCGCCATATCTGTCTTCCTTTATAGTCGAGCTCTCCTCTTATCTGAACGTTTCTGGCTGTGTTTACAACAGGATCATTTCTGAGTGCGCTTTTCATCTCTTCTGTTAATCATTTACCTGTTTGTGTTCTTGCCTGGAGTCTAATGTACTGAAAATGCGCATTGCTCTCTGGGACGCTGAACATGGGCTGTGCAGAACAAGGCAGCCTCTATTACAATCGAATACATCCATTCTAATACTGCTCTTCTAATACACGTTCCAATTGGATCCAAATGGACCAATGAAGCATAGCAGGGGAGGCTGCCCTGAATCTGCGATGCCTGCGTTGTGTGGCAGCCCCGGCATGGCCCTGGTGCAGTAGAGCCTGGCGGTGCTAGCCAGCATGTTGATCACTGAAACAGAAGGAAGGCTAGCATCCTACACGAGATACATGTGTGGATTTGATGATGGCCAGGTAAAACCAGCACATCCTTCCAGCCCACCTCGTTCAAGACGCAGAGCAATGAACACCTCTGGCCCTTATGGCGTTCTGTTTACCAGTGGTTGGTGTGCATGTGTGTGCTTGTGCGCATACACGTATCCAGGAGCCCCTAACCCCATTCCTAAACTATAGCCTAAATTGGCTAGCTAAACTGGCCCACATTTGTCTCTTCAAGTGGTTTCCACTAGTGTCAAAAGGGCCCACAGGCTACAGAGGAATTTTACTTTATGCTGACCAGCCGAAACACATGGTCAATCAGCCTTTCGAAAACATTTCTAAGAATCTTTGTGTTGTATATTGTCCTCATATCCATAAGCCTAGTTTAGATGCAAACCTAAGGACTGCCAAGGCTGTAGAATTTAGGTGCTGTGCTTTTAAAGCCAAATGGGGTTTCCAGGTTGCCCTTGTATCAAAAAGAATTCCCAAGTCGCTAAATGACTGCATCATAGGGATCCTGGAGCCATCAATGGTGAAATATACCTTCCTGCATTGCCTTTTGCTGCAGATCATTGCAAATGTGTTTTGCTGTTCACCTTCAAGTCCAAAGTCATGTATGCGGTGAAGCCATCAGATTATAGCTGTAAAGATTTAGGTGTGCGTGCCATAAGCACAGCATCATCAGTATACATGAGTAATGGAATAGATTGATGCTCTATCTTTGGTAGATCAGAAGTACAATCTAGCAAAGCACGTCCAGGTCTATTAATGTAGAGAGTGGAAAAGAGTGGGGCAAGGAAAAATCCCTGCCTCACTCCTCTCTCAACTTTGAAAGGTTTGGTACACGACTACCGCGGCCAACCGTACACCAGCAGTAGCATTTTTATAGATTTAACTGAACAAATAAATTATTTCACTGTTGGCTTCCATGTCACAAAGGACTGACCATAATCCTGTGTGGTTTATGCAATTAAAAGCACTACTGAGGTCTATGAAGCCGAGGTAAAGGTCACCCTCCTTTACCCTACTATATTTCCTAATGGACAGCTCCAAATTGAGGCACTGTTCCTGGGTTCCTGATACCAAATTGGAGATGAGTAATTAATGAGTTGGCTTCCGCCCAGAATTCTAGTTTCCTCAAGAGGACCCTCCCTCCCCAAGACCTAGAAATACGTATCAAGAAGAGCTATTGGACAGTCCCCTTTCTTCTATATGGGAACTATTAATTTTAAGGACCATGTCTTTAGAAAAATGCCTTGGGCAGCTGCATTAAAAAAGTTGGTTAGTATTGGGGCCCAAAGTTCACCACTGCTTTATAGAGATTTACTTGGACCCCATCCAGGCTGCCAGCTTTGCCTGCTTTGCTCCTATCACTTACCTCCCATATCTCTTCCAGGTCAAACTTTAGGGTCTTGTCAATGTCACTGAAGCTCAAGGGTGTATCATCACTGGAATCCCACTAAATACTTCTAACAAACATGCTGTAACGGTAAATGGTCCTTTCTTCATCTGTTGGGCCAATTACCATTGCTGGGCCAGTTTCCTTCTTTAAATACCTATCATTAATTGTGGCCAAAACAGCCTTGTATCTTTTAATGCTGTTGCCTATACTAGTTTTCCCCAAACCACACCCCTCAAATGGCTTTTCTATTTTTTAATACCACCTTATATTGGGGCCGTATCTGTTTTATTTCTTCTCAATTTCTCTGCGAGGCATGCAGGACCATGTTTAAGGCTTTGTGTGCTTTAATATACACAGAATCAAACCAGCAAGGCTATAATTTCTGATTACCAAACAGCAGTTTGGCAGTCAACAATTCATTTATGTAGGCACATATGTGTTCAAATGACATTATAATACTGCCCAGGTCTGCTTCCTCTGCCAAACAAGTATCTATATTCGTTTTTTTTGTGTGTTATGACTTGTGTGAGGATATCATTGAGGTTGATGCCTGACCACTTGAGGTGAACTCCGTTCATTCGGTAGGTCTCAGTACTATTTGACTTTGTCAAAGGCCTTGATGGTAAGATGGCTTTATTCGTGGGTATAAAATTAGAGACTATATTGTGATCACTATGAGAGGTAGGAATCACCGGATATGCGCAAAGTAATGCTAAGACATTGTTAGACACTAGAATGCGATCTATGGATGAGGAAGCCCCTTTACCAGTAAATGTCGGGAGGTGAAGGGTGTCAGTGACTAAATAAATCTCAGGCAAACATTAGACATAAAGAGTATGAACACAATGAGTTAGGTCTCGGTCCTCTGATCCCTGAAGCTCACAAATGTCTTTTGCGGAAAGATGACATAAGCCAATATTGAGGTCACCCACTCAGATAAACATAACCGGCCCATCAATTCGAACCAGAAATCTATCCAGTCTTGTAGATAGGGTCTTTCCAACATCCATACTCGTATTGTCAAAACAGTTATTGTTTTCCTTTATAGCAGCAAAGACCTGAAACATGCTCCCCCAGGATATCGGAACAGCCACCACACTCACAATATTCCGCAAGAAACTGAGACTTGCCTCTTCGACTGATGCCCCTGACCTTCTGCACCTACTCAGCTTCTGGATACCCTCATGGGCAGTTTGTCTGCACTCTAAAAATCCTCCTACATTACATTAATCATTAATTATAACCAAGTTTCCCCCAGATTCTAGGGTCAATTAAGGACTGAAAGTATTTAGAATTGGTGTATGTAGTTAAGATTTTTGAGCGAGCTGAATTAGTGACCAATATAGAACGCCCTCCTTTTGCGCATCCTGGGTTTGAATGTGCTGCTGGTGTATGGAAGTGTGCTACACTTTAATGGCAAACGTGTCCACAGACCAGGTCTCCTGTAGACCGATAATGTCAAAGCAGGAGATTTGGTCTGTCCAATTCTTAAAGCCCAAATTACTGGAAACACCTGCCACATTCCAGGCGGCATTTTTAATTCATGGGATGTATAGGACAGTATTCCCTAATACAGGGCTCATTCTGTCAACGTGGGAGGTTGAGTAACTAACTAGATGTGGTGGTCATCCTCATCTTACCCTTGAAACCAGCATCTGTACACCTCAGTCAGTCAATAAGGTCCATGGTTTACAATGCATCATATCTATGTCATATGGGAATGGAAAAAGTGTCTGCCTATGACTTTCTTGGGTGAAACTAGAGTTTCCAAGATTGAGGAGTGACAATGTAGCCCTATATTCATTGGATCTGTAGAAAAAATCCCAGGGGGCGCAGTACTATATTGGAAATATGATGATCCTTATAGTTGTATTTCGTTAAAATTCTACCCGCCGCCCATCTGTTATTAAAGTTAAAAATAGCGCTGTCCCCTCTGATGGTTTTATTGCCTTGTCCCACCCAAGCTACATGGCGGCCCATAATAATTTGCTTATGCAGGGTTAGATCACTCCCCCGCCCAAGCATGAGTGTCCAACCAGTGAACCACCTTGTTTTCAAGTTAGTGACATGATTCATTAACCTCCTATTATACAGCAGGGACACCAGCTTGAGTAAGACATGGGGGTAGCATCTGGGGGTGATCAGTATTGGGTGAATCTGGTCTATAATCATTCTTCAGAGAAATCACTAGAGGGCATGTGGGGAGGGGTGTCACTGATCGGGTTTATTGATGCATTGTCAACTGGTGTGACTATTCTGAAATCATATGTTTGTACCACTGCCAACCCACCTTCTCAAACACAGTTGGGGCAGTTTTTAAGGGTTGTGAGTATCTTTCCCGACTTGCTGTGTGCTATTATTAGTGAGAGGAATCAGGTGCTTTTTGCAGTCACCAGGTCTATAGTCATTACTTTTGTTTTCTGCTCTTACCAGCATCAAAGTTAATTCAATAGCCAATAATTTCTTGACGCGTGAGTCAAAAGAATTGTGAATCAGTGGCTCCGTTTTGACATATAGCTCCGCTAACATACTCTACAGCTGTGCCTGGGTAATTGGAATATCCCCCAGGTTAGACTTCTCTGTTCCCCCCAATATCAGTTTGGAATTACAAGTCTGGGCAGACAGATCTATTGTCCTGGGTCGTTTCCTGAATGCCTGCATAAGGGGGGCCCTCATGGGGATAATGGACCTACGCTTGGTTCAAATGGCGGTGGTTTGCCTCCCTGTGAAATGGGGGGACCTGGTGCCATTAGAATTGACTCTGACGGAGAATCAACGTGCACCATATCATCCCCTTCAGTTAGGGTAGCCTTATTACCATCCCTGGGGCCTTCAATTTTGCTCAACTCCTTGCCCATGTGACTAATTTAGTTGTTGAGAGCACATACAGTTGAGGAAAGAAATGACATGATGTTTACATTTTCATTGGTGCCGGGATGAGTTTTGTTGTTAGAGGTAGTGTCCTGGAACGAGAATTTGGGGTTTGACTGTGGAAAATCTCCCTAACGCTTACCCATTCTGTCTATAGACACCTAAGGCAGAAACATTCCCATAAATTACCAAAGATAAGATGTACATTTTTCTAAGTGGTAATACATTTATAAAAGTGGACCTTCTTTGGGAACTGGACAACTGAACAGTTACTTTATTTACAGACGCAGTAAAAGGCACAGCATAATTGTGTTTGACCATTAACAATGAATATGGCAAGAATGGCGCTTTCCCTTGAGCCGGTAGTCCCAAAATACCCTAAAGACTTCCCCCAGTCTCAATTATAATGTAATCAAATCCTAGGTCTGCCTAAATAGCTGGTTATGAGGCGTCATGTAAGTTAGAGACAGAAAGAAATATATCTGTCTGTCGGCATCTCTTCATAAAGAGGATGGGATTCACAGGTTTATCAGAAAATAAGCAGCCTCCAAAAGTGACAGTTCCACAATCTTCTATGCAGTTTCAATAAAAGTTATGGGCAATATTAAACTATATTTATGCCCAGTAATCAGTACTATGCAGATCCATATCTTATTTTATTTTCAAGCAGAATCTTGGTGGTATTTCAAACAATACAAACATGTCCCAAATGAGTTTGTCAGGATATACATGTAAGAACAAGTCATCACATAGAAATTCAGGAACAATGTACTGCTGTATATCAAAGAAAACGACTCTGCTAAGATTAAATAGTAACTCCCTCTGCTCCCCCGATCCCTGTATTAATACACCTGGGACACTAACCCAGTAGATAAAACATCACAGAACACCCCTCACCTATTAATTAAAACATCACAGAACACAATTAGGCCCGGGGGCATAGAAAATAATGATATGATAAGCAGTCAGTGCACCTCCCACCAGAGGTATGTATGTTCAAAAATTGCTGCCATGTGCTTCCCTCATCAGATATATCATTTATGCTGTTACATACTTCCCTCATCAGATATTTCATCCATGCCAGGTTCCCTGAGACAGTCCAGTGAATGGTCCCAAGTTCGAGCTCTGTCCATTGATCCCCTACCCTTCCTCTCCTCTCTGAGCAGCACTGCACTCTCGTATCCCGGCTACTGGATCAGTTCCTCCCTCCTGTTCTCATACATAGGGGCCCTAGAGGCTTTTCAGTGCATAGTAATCTCATGCTTAGCTAGGACCAGAGCCAGATCTATGAACTCTGTAGTTGTCCTGCATTTAGTTTGGGGAATCCCCCCAGGAGACACGTCTCTGGTGCACAGTCAGTCAATCTCTGGGTCACCTCATTAACATGAGTCACAAATTCCCTCCAGAAATTCTCCAATAGGGGGTGGGACCACACCATATGAAGCATCTCATCTCCTTGTTGGCCGCATCGAGGGCAGGCTGTGTAAGCAGCATGGAAGATCTAAGAAATGTTACCTGAGTTTAGATATGCCCTGTGCAGATATAGCAAGTTTATCAACTTAAATCTAGCATTTCTAGACTGTATAGGTGCAAGCAAGTATCTTGGCCCAATCTGCTTCTGTAATTGGAAGTGCTAAATCTTCGTCCCAATTTTCACAAAGCTCCGCCAAGGGTGTAATAATATCATGCCTGAAGCCCCCCGCGGTCCCTGCCGGCATTGCTTTTACACATGCAGCTC
This sequence comes from Triturus cristatus, assembly GCF_964204655.1. Classification (NCBI taxonomy): domain Eukaryota; kingdom Metazoa; phylum Chordata; class Amphibia; order Caudata; family Salamandridae; genus Triturus; species Triturus cristatus. The sequence goes on from NC_140587.1 coordinate 286,119,807, forward strand.
CCTGTGTTTAAAAGCAAATTGTGCTCCACTTTGAGCAAGTGAGAGCAAAATGCTCTTGCTTGCTCAAAGCGGAGCACTGTTTGTTATGGCTTGGCAGGAGCAGTGCTCCCGCCAAGCCACAGCAAACTGCAATGTCCCAGGATCGGGAACACTGACACATTGCTGGAGCCGGACCTAGGGTGGGGGGTGGCGGTCCCCAGGGCCATCTAGGGCTCCACGAGGGGGGCTGCGTGCACCCTCCTTTGTCAAAATTTGTCCTGGGGAGGTGGTGGTCCCCAGGGTTGCGGGGGAAGCCTAGCGGGCCCCCGCATTTCTGTTAATCATTGCCCTGGGGAGTTGGTGGTCCCCGGGACTGCAAGGGGCCGGATGGGACCCCTGCATTTCTGATAATTATTTATTGCCCCAGAGAGGTGGCGGTCCCCGCAGCTGCCGGGGCGGCTCCCGCATTACTACATTATTAGATCCTGGGAGGTGGCGGTCCACAGGGCTGCGGGGGAGGCCATACTTGCCTCTCCCAAATTAATTTTAATCAATAGCCCCAGGGAGGTGGCAGTCCTCGGGGCTGTGGGGGGGCCATATGGGCCCCCGGCATCAGTTTACATAAGTTTGCCCTGGGGAGGTGACAGTCCCCTGGGCACATGGGGGGGCATGGGGACCCCCCCACATTACTATAAAAACTGCCCCCAGGACTTGGCCCTCGCAGGGGCAAATTACTAACAAAGCACGGGAGCCTGCACTTTGTTTTGTTTACATTTTCGGCGGGATTCCCGGATCCAGCACGCCTCCCGCTGAAATCTTATGTAAGGAAATGTTTTTTTGGCCCTGGGGGGTCCCTTTGGGACTCCCCCCAGAGGCCTAGGGGTTCAGATTGTTTCCTTTTCCTACATCTTTTTTCTGTGACTCGGTTCATCTGAGTCACAAGATGGCTGCTCAAACTTCCAGATTTGAAGTTTTGACAGCCAATCAGATCTCAGCACAAGATCTTAGGTGGGGTGGTAGATTCTCCGTGTTCCCAGTTGTATATCTAAAAAACCTTTATATAACTCCGCAACTAGTGAACGGATTTACACCAAATCACAGAAAGGCACTCCCTTGGACCAACATCCACCTTCCTACCAGATTTGGTGTAATTCCGTTCAGCAGTTCGGGCTGTAGCCTTATCTAACGGTCCTATGGGAATTAACATGAGGCAAACATGCTTTTAAGCACCCCCTAGTTCTCGGCTACCGCTTGACGGATCACTCCGAAACGTTCAAGATAGCAGCTGAAGTGAGCATCATATCAGTTGTGAAAATTTTGTGAAGATTCGTCAAAAGGCTCCAAAGTTATTTGCAAATGAAAAAGAATTCTTACTATGGAAAGTAGGTCCTAACTATATCTACCTACTGGCAACCACCAGTACTTATATATATATATATATATATATATATTCACTTAAAAAACCATAGGTTTCACACATGTTATAGTTAGCTGGACATTTCACTTGTAAAAAAACAATGAAATTCCCCTGTTATAGTTAGTGCAGGCAACTATAACTCACGCGACCGCAATCCTCTGCTGATGACGTCAGATATTACATCACTGTATTTATACACTTATTTACCCATGTCTTCTTCCATTAATCTTTAGCTATACATATATTACAAATATTTATTTTTCAGAAAGACACATATGTCATCAGTGATGTAATATCTGACGTCATCAGCAGAGGATTGCGGTTGCGTGAGTTATAGTTGCCTGCACTAACTATAACGGGGGAATTTCATTGTTTTTTTACGAGTGAAATGTCCAGCTAACTATAACATGTGTGAAACCTATGGTTTTTTAAGTGAATTTGCAAGGTTTTTTAAATGCTAATTCGTAACTATAACGTGTGTGAAACCTATGGTTTTTTCAGTGAATTTGTACGTTTTTTTAAATGCTAAGTTATGTATTTATTGATTTTTTTTTTCAGGTTTTTCACCGTGCGCGCACCGAGCACCCACGGTTCGCAGTGCGTGCCGTGCGCGCTCAGTGCGCGCACCATGCGACTCTTAAAAAAAAAAATATTTTTTTTTTCTCCCTTGTGGGTCCTTCTGTGACCCCCTGACCAAGGCTAGGGGGTCAGGTACTGTCCACTCTGCCCCCTTTTCACGTTCTCCACCTTTGTTTTTCACCCCCTCAGACTGCGAGAGACGAAATGGCAGCCGACACTTCCTGGTTTCGACCGATTCGAATGTTTACCGACATCTAACAACCAATCAGAATTGCTCTCGCGCACGGCAGGGTGCGCGCATAGTGCGCGCACGGTGCGCGCGTATAGATATTGATATGCTTTTAAATGCTATTTTCTCAGGAAATACTGAACAGATTTACACCACTTCCTTGACCTTATGGCTACCTCTCTGCCAAGTTTCACGTAATTCTGTTCAGCCGTTCGGGCTGTAGCTGCGACTAAAGGTCCTATGGAAAAATGCATGGGGAAAATGCGTTTTGGGACCCCCCCTTTTTCTCGGCCCCCGCTTGACGAATCACCCCGAGACTTTCAGGGTAGGAGCTGAACGGAGCGCCCCATTAGTTTTAAAAATTTCGCGAGGATTCGTCAACCGGCGCCAAAGTTATTCAAAATAGAATTTTGAGATTTCCTATGGAAACTAGGTTGTAACTATAACTATCTACTGGCGACCGCCAGTAGATTATATATATATATATATATATATACTGGATTGTTTGTTCATTTAGTTGCAGCGCAGGCGGTCTTGGCGCTGCTCACCGACCACCAGTCGTTTGTGGCTCTTCTTTCGGACCGCTGTTTGTTGGAGGAGTACGGGAGTACAAGTGGGGGAGCCCCCAACTCGACAGCCAGTAAAAGGAATGAGGATGACAATGGTGGAAGACTAGGGTCCTGGAGCGGGGTGTTTTTCACAACTGCCAGCATGGGGTCTGAGTCTTCCCAGAACGAAATCCCTCACCCAGGAGACTGGCGCTTGTTGGTGACTGGGCACTGCTGACGCCAAAGCGGTGAGGTTAGTCTTGGCGTACATATCTGTATACATCGGTCCCCTTCAACCTCTGTGTTTGGATTGAACTAATTTTTGATGCCAATTATTTTAGACTATGACATTTCCTGCCTCCAGTCCGGTTTATTTTCATCTGCGGTGTTGATCTTTAGAAGTTAAACTGAACTATGTTTGTGCATTCCATCTTTGATCACGTTATATCAAGCAGCACTATGGGGTATGTAGTTTTATGCGCAGACTCGGAGCCTGACATTTATGTCGATAGTTCACACGTGGAGTGTGACCTGACCCCGAGGTGCAGATGTTAGCAAGGTGTTTCCCTTCCTGTTTGATAACTAATCTGGTATTGGGCGAACTGGTAACATTGTAGCAGTTTTCAACATTCTCATCGCAGATGTATGGTGACATAAGAATGGTGTTTATTTTATCGGCTCTATTAATCCTTCAGGGGTCGAAGCGGACTTGATTTGGACTAATGTGTACAATAGCAGCATTGTTATTTTAATATTTTCATTTATGTTTGTTTTTATTTAAATGTGACATATGAGATTGCGGCACGGCGTATATTATCTGCAACGTTCCCACTTATGGCAGCTAACACTCTCTATTCAAATATGCTTCCTCCACAGTAAACAGCAACATTGGTATAATTGTTGATTTGCACTGTGCAATGAATGTATTTCTTGTTACAATATAACAAAAGAGAGAGAAAGGGATTTCACAACTAAGTTGTAAGGGGTACTCCCAGTCCCCTGAGGTATACAAAATAAACAAAGAAGGGGGTATCCTTAAATGAGAGAAGGTAAAGACCTTCTGTCTGTTAGAGAGTTCTCAGAGAAGTAAAAAGAGAAATTATTTCTTTTTTATGAAACCCCTCACTCACCAACCTGGTTGGTGACATGCTTCATCATCGGGGTCCACCCAAGCAGTCGAATACCACTCGGGTGTGCTTCAACGCCTGATTACAGCAGAGCAGGTTTGTTATTATATCAGTACGTGTAAGTGACGTGTGTGAGTGAGTGAAATAAAGTTAAAAGTAATCCTACTGTACTCCCTAACAAATTTAATATGGAGCAGCAGGGTCACGATTAAAAAAGTGGTGAAGTGTAATACTAATGTAGGTTTAATTTGACCTAAAGTTTTATCCAAATATTGACGGTCTACATGTTTCAACCTTTGAGTGTAATCACAGGTTTTCGTCAGGACCTATCGACACACCGGGCGGTCTACACGCACTAAGGTGCATCCAACCCTGGAGCGTCTGTGTGCCACCTACATATACTTGCGAAGGTGGTAAAAAGGGTTCAGGGAGTCCTCTGTGTACAGATGAACCTGTAAAAAGCACATACAGTTCTGGGCAATCAGAAAATGATCTATTTAGAATTAGAATGAACAGTGCCCATTTCCGTGTGAACTCTCATTTTTGCGCATATAATCACCTCATTCTGAGTTATGCGCCCCATGTAATTACCATTGGTTGTTGGAACCGAGCATTCGTTCCATATTATGCGAAATTAGCATCAACCCACTAAATCATTGTGGAAATCGTGGGTGTCTTACGGCTACACACCAATTGTGAGTATACTTGATGTGTGATTCTATAGAGCGGTCAAAGACGCACGTGAAAAAGACTCTATTTGTGACGTGCGTGCGCTAAGGAAATTATTTAAAAACAGAACACGGTGGAAAAAAGGAAACGACTCAAGACTCACTCGCGATTCTTACTCGAATCGTGTCATAGGCTCATAAGGGAGACAGACGGTGCTGCATTACTGTTGGACAAGAAACACAAAACACGGGCGGCAATGGTCAGAACACTTAACTCTAAGTGCCTCACGTGTGTGTGGCCACCAGCTCTTCCCTACATACTCTTACCTCAGCTCACCGACTGCCTGCCACAAACCTGCGGTGCTTCCCCCAGGCGCCCGGATGTTACTGAATGGGCAGCAAGGCTTCAACTAAATACTCCTCACTTCCTGGTTATACGTCACATGACTAGTGGGCGTGGCCTGGAGTGAGGAGACAATTCTTAAAGCGACAGGCCGATTTCTGCCGGTGAATGGCTAGTCATAGGTGAGACAATAAAAGGAGTCAAGAGTGATTATTAAAAATATATTTACATGGAAGAGGACCTTCCACACGTAGGAGGAATGCTACAGAGAGGAAAACAGTAATTCAGTTAAAATTACATGGCACAATGAGGTTATTTGTTCAGCACAGAGTTCCAAGGTATGCAATCGTTCACACCATGTTTGTGGGTGGACAATCTGTGTATCCAGCGTTGTTCTTTTTCATACAGATATTTCTGTGTGTTAGTACCAGTCACAGTTTCAATTATCGTCCAACGCATATCGTTGGGTGTATGATTGTGTTGAAGAAAGTGTTCTGTTAGACACGTGGTTTGTTTTTTGCATCTAATAGTGCTCCTGTGCTCACAGATCCTCTGTTTCCTAAAAAAGAAATCATTTCTCTTTTTACTTCTCTGAGAACTCTCTAACAGACAGAAGGTCTTTACCTTCTCTCATTTAAGGATACCCCCTTCTTTGTTTATTTTGTATTTCTTGTTATACATGTGTTGGTTTACCTGCCCCAGTGCTAATACTATATTGTAGAGAGCATTTAATCATGGTGGGTGGAAAATGGAAAATGTATGATGCATGCTTATGAGTCTGTCATCTATGTCTACACTTACCTTAAGTGGGAAGGGCTATATATATGATGTGAATGATGGCACCAAACAGATTGAATAAGGCTACCTAAAATGCCGAAACGCGTATCTCTTATCTCAGGGGTTGAGGGTGGACCTGAGAAATACATATTTGCCACATCTTGATTACCTCATGTCCGTTCCTTCGTCCATAGAGTTTTCTGTGAGAGCTAGATTGTTTGTTCATATATATATATATATATATATATATATATATATATATATTCACTGAAAAAACCATAGGTTTCACACATGTTATAGTTAGCTGGACATTTCACTCATAAAAAACCAATGAAATTCCCCCGTTATAGTTAGTGCAGGCAACTATAACTCACGCGACCGCAATCCTCTGCTGATGCTAATACTGTATTTAGACACTTATTTGCCCATGTCTTCTTCCATTAAATTTTAGCTATACATATATTACAAATATTTTTTTTTCATAAAGACACATATGTCATCAGCAGAGGATTGCGGTTGCGTGAGTTATAGTTGCCTGCACTAACTATAACGGGGGAATTTCATTGGTTTTTTACGAGTGAAATGTCCAGCTAACTATAACATGTGTGAAACCTATGTTTTTTTCAGTGAATTTGCAAGGTTTTTTAAATGCTAATTCCTAACTATAACGTGTGTGAAACCTATGGTTTTTTCAGTGAATTTGTACGGTTTTTTAAATGCTAAGTTACTTTACGCCATTCGTGGCGTGCGCGCCCACTTAACGCAGTTCGTTCCGTGCGCGCACGGTGCGCTTCGCGCACCGTGCGGGCACAGTGAGCACGCGGTGCGCTTCGCGCACCGCGCGCCCACTTTACGCAGTTAGTGCCGTGGATGGGCCATGTACGCACGATGCGCTTCGCGCACCGTGCGCACATGGAGGACATATTATGCGCTTCGCTGTGAAAGGTAAGCTTTTACATTTTCTACAAGAATGATATGCCATGCACAAATGCTGCCCTTCGGGCACCATTTGCACACGGGGTGGCGCCCACTTAACTCAGTTCGTTCCGTGCGCGCAAGGTGCGCTTCGCACACCGTGCACGCACAGTGAGAACGCGATGCGCTTCACGCACCGCGCGCCCACTTTACGCAGTTAGTGCCGTGGATGGGCCATGTACGCACGATGCGCTTCGCGCACCGTGCCCACATGCAGGACATATTATGCACTTCGCTGTGAAATGTAAGCTTTTACATTTTCTAAATATGTGATGTGCCTTGCACAAATGGTGCCCTGCGGGCACCATTTGCACACGGGGTGGGGAGAGTGGGGATAATTTTTTTGTATTTTTTATTTTTTTACCGGAAGCGTACGGTAAGCGTAATCGGCGATTTTTCGTAAAAAAAAAAAATTAAGTTTTGCCCTTGGTGGAACTGTGGGGACACATTAATCAAGGCTAGGTGGTAAGGAGCTGTCTAAACAGTCCCTTTACATGTTTTTTGCCTTTGTTTTTCCTCTCCGCTTAAGAGTGCGAGAGAGAAAATGGCGGCCGCCGCTTCCTGGTTTTGAACGATTCGAATGTTTACTAAGATCTAACAGCCAATCAGAATCGCGCTCGCGCACGTCACCGTACGCGTACGGTAAGCTTACCGTAAGCGCACCGTAAGCTGGCTCAGATATATATATTGATTTAAAGGCTATTTTCTCAGAATCTACTGAACAGATTTACACCAAACCTACAAAAGGCACTTCCTTGACCTGTAGACTACCTCTCTGCCAAATTTCAAGGAAGTCTGTTCAGCCGTTCGGGCTGTAGCTGTGTCTAAAGGTCCTATGGAAAAATGCATGGGAAAATCGCGTTTTGGGACCCCCCTTTTATCTCAGCCCCCGCTTGACGAATCCCCCCGAAACTTTCAGGGTAGGAGCGGAGCGTAGCGCCCCATTAGTTTTGAAAATTTCGCGAGGATTCGTCGATCGGCGCCAAAGTTATTCAAAATAGAATGTTGCGGTTTTCCTATGGAAACAGGGTCCTAACTATAACTACCTACTGTCGACCGCCAGTAGGTAATATATATATATATATATATATATATATATATCACAAAGTTTCTCTGCTTCTTCGGCCCCCCACACCCGAGGTAGTTAGAGCGCGATGCCGGCGAAGCTTACCAGACGAAATTTCACGTACAGCGACCTAGTAAGCGCTCACTCAGTGGATCAGTTGTCAAGCTGAGATTTAATACCAGTTGCGCGTTTCAGAGAACCAAGTCTCCTTGTTCACAGATTATCCCAAAATGTTCCATTCACAAACTAGGCAAGAAAAGCAATTTTTAGAAAAGCTCAGTGAAGAATTGTCAAATGGCATCAATTAGTAAATCAAAAAAGGCATTTCCCATGGAAACGCTGACCTGAATATAGCTACCTAGTGGTTACCGCCATTGTGTAACACACATATATATATATATATATATATATATATATATATATATATATATATATATATCGATGCTCCACTTTCTGCCAAAGCACTCTCGCACTCACTAGCAGGTGCTCGGTGCACGAGGACAGACATGTGCAAATCTCCACGCTCCCACAAATAATTACCAGCACTCGCAGGGGGTAAATCCTCTTCCGGATTTTAATGGCACACAAATTTACAAAACAAACGTGTTTCAGCGGTACGCCTTCCTCAGTGTTGGCGGCCGCCACGTTTGAACCTCGACATATATACATCATCACTAATGGCTAATTGAAGGTCAGGCAAGGATGTGTCATTACAACGCCAGGCAGGCCGGCCGGCTCACATTGCGTCCTGTAACCAAGGTGCTTTCCTATGCGAGTTGGTGTTTAACACCGTGATATTTTACATAAACCATGCATTTCAACTTTAAACTTTAAACATTAGACACTCGCACACAGTGCATGCGAAGCGTGTATTGCGTATACAATAGCGATTCTTACAATTGTAAATTTTGATCCAATGCAAAACTGATTAAGCCCCGTATCGGCTCGCTTACTCTTGCGCTCATCATTTTAACATTTCGGCATTTTGTTATTATGCAAAAAAAGTCACATATTTGTGCCGTGAATGGGCCATCTACACCGGTGTCATTGTAGCCTATTTACGCCCTATCCGGGATCACTTCCTCTGGCGCTCAACATTTCAACGTTAGTAAATTGCCCCATATTTGTGCCCTGTATGGGCCTTAAGCCAATTTGCCTACTCTGCGCGCCGGGTGGTTTCCCTAGTTGCCCCATATCTCTTTGGACTTCCTATTAGCTGCACTCGCACAGCAAATGTGATCAAATGCCATTTCCTAACAGCAGCTTATTCTGCCTGTTATTTTTCAAGTGCTATACATATTTACAAGTGGACCCCAAGTTCCTCCCCCATATTCAGTCCTAACGGTGATTTTGTTGCCATATCCAAGATATAGCGTGATTCCAGTCTCCGCAAGCGTTTCTCTCTATCTCCGCTTCTCAAATCACAGGCCACGTGGTCAATACAAAAGTATTTCACTAGTTTCCTATTGCTATTGTGGTGCGACTGAAAGTGTCTTGCGACAGGGCGACTTACATCCTTGTTTTGAATGGCCCTCTGATGCTCTAAAACACGGATTTCGGCAGGGTGTATGGTACTGTCCACGTACCTCAAGCCACACAGGCATATCAGACAATAAACTACATACGATGTATTGCAGTTCATGAACTTTGAGATACGTATTAGGTCCTTAAGACCTTGTGACGTAGGGCAAGGATCGAGGTCTACACAAGGTCGAGATAAACGTGGTTTTATTTTGTTAAATACTCATCTTCTGTGCGTAGCCAGAGTTCAGAGAGACTGAGTACTGTGGATAATTCTTCTTATTTGGGCTTGCTGGGGTCGTCTTCTTCTTATTCCTTCTCACAGGGGGCGAAACTCGGTCCTTCGGGCAAAGAAGAAATAGACGGTAGATTTAAGTATTTGGATCAGGCTTCCTAGAGTGGGGAAGGGTGTGAGGGATCACCAGTGCTCTGCGGATCGTCTACGGACACGTGAGGGTGCAGTGGTATTACCGGGGTAGAGAACAAACTGAGAATAGCCCTAGTCGTCGGCCTTCTCTCTCCTCCCAACCCACCCCGCATAGCGTTCACGTACTTGGCTGAGCCACACTCCTCCAGAAGCATGGCTGGGCGCAACACTGGGTCGTTGGCCTCCTGGCACCCCTGGGGCTCTCCTCTCGTCAAGACTCTGCGTCGGGTTCCCTGGGTCATCTGCTGGCGTCTCCGTTCTCTTCCTCGAGGTCTCTACGAACGACTCTTCTCCGCGTCTTCCGGGGTTTTAGGCGTTTTAGGCCAGGGGCTCCTGGATTGGTTCAAGGTGAACGACGTCATGTTGATGGGCGGCGTCTTCTTGTGCTGCATACCAGTTAAAGGGACCAGGAGCGGTAAATGCGTTATCGTTCTCCTGTATAGTCTCTGGTATGGAAGTCCAATCATCCTGCTGCAAAGAGAGGAGAGGACCGGATTCAGAAGGGGCAGTCCACCATTCCCATGCTGTAAAGTTCCTTCACTTCCCACTTGTGTGAGAGTGGAAGCGTGACACACCTCCAATCATATGTGTTGTTACCTTACTACAGTTGGCACACACCTTGCACTTGCCACAGGGATAAAAGCCTGTAATCCCCTCTAGCCCTCTCTGGAGTGGTGGCAGGTGACTAGCACCTAGGTGATCTTTACTGGAACGTGTTTTTCTAATGGTCAGCGATGGGTATGATGGTAGGTCCCGACCTATGACAACTTCTTGATTTTAGTATATTTCAGTTGGTCAGAAGTATTCTCTTCACCTTATTGGCTGCACTGGAAAAACTTGTTATCAATCTAAGATTGTTTGCCATTCCTAGATTTTCCTTTTTGGACTCATCTTTCAATAAGTCTAGTCTGGACTTCTATTCTGTTCTATTCATTGCTCCTTTCAGGATCCCCTTCCGATACCCTCTCGCTTTAAATCTCTTGATACTTTTTAATGCATCTTGTCTGAAGTCAACTTCCCTAGTACTATTGTGTTTGATACGCAACAGTTCCCCATATGGGATACTGTTCTTTAAGTTATCTGGGTGGCTACTCCTGGCATGCAGTACCGAGTTCCCAGCCGTGGGCTTCCTAAACAGCTCTGTCTGAATTTTACCATCAGCCACATAGATCCTCAGGTCCAGAAATGTGACCTCCTTTGAGCTGATGTCGCTCGTAACCCAAAGTTAGGATCGTTGGAATTTAAATATTCACTATATTGGGCTGCTGATTCCCTAGTGCCACGCCAAACCAGAAAGAGGTCATTGATGTAACGCCTCCAACTGACAGTCCTCTCTACCCATTGGTCACAGGTGTCTGCTCATGCGGCCTGTATCTCCCACCAGCCAACGAACAAGTTTGTGTAACTAGGGGCGAAGCAGGCTCCCATGGCAGTCCCATGTCATTGTCTAAAAATCTGGTCTTGAAAAATGAATATTTTGTTGTGCAGACAGAAATGTAGGAACTCTATTAACATTTCATTGTGTTCCAGAAATGTTAGAGGGCGATTTCTCAGGAAATATCTGATAGCAGAGATCCCATCTTCATGCGCTATGCTAGTGTATAAGCTAGCTACGTCAAGAGTTATCATTAAGAAATCTTGTTCCCATACAGTGCCCTCAATGTGTCTCAAGAAGTCTTTTGTATCCCTAGTGTATGAAGGTAATTCTAGTACAAAGAGGAACAGAAAATAGTCAATGAATTGCGACATTTTTTCAAGAAGGCCAACAATTGATGAAATTATTGGTCGTCCCGGAGGGTTCAAAAATTCTCATGAACTTTCGGTAACTGATAGAATGTTGGTAGACTATGATAATGTGTTGATAAGAAGTTGAACTCTTCCATTGAGAGCATGCCTTTAGTTTGCCACTTCATGATCAATTGTTTGTATTCAGTTATACTGTTGGTATATTCCAATGCTGTGATCGGCAAATAATTCTCTTGATTATTCAGTTGGAGGAGAGCTTCATTGCAGTAGTTGGTTTGAGTTTGCAACACTACGTTTCCGCCCTTGTCTGAAGGTTTAATCACAATGGCGGCATCTGCCTCTAAGTCTTTGAGTGCCTGTCTTTGTGCATGAGTAAGGGTCCATTTACTTTTTAGGTCGAGCCTAGAACAGCGCATGCGCTGTTGCTCGACTTTTAGTAAAGGGGATCTCGAAAGTGCTACCCAGGCATTTGCTGACTAGCTACAAGCTTAAGTGCACGTGCGTGTGCACGCGTGGCCATCTGCCTTTCCTACCTTTCCTTTGTTGTCATGGGTAATTAAGCGCCTCTCTCCGGACACCCTTTCATGTCAACGCTCGTTACCTTTTCTGCCCTCCCCCGCCCTTGGCTGAGCTTACTCCATGTAGCACAGTCTTCGCCTATCTCTGCCTGCTCTCCCAGCCCATACTTTCCTCCCACTGCCCGCTCAAGCTCTATCTGAGCCTCTGTCTGGGATATTGTTCTTGCTGGGTTTTGACTTTAAAGGGGGATATCTTTTACATATCCCCCTTCTGATCGCTTTCTATCAAGCTCTCTTGTTTTTATCCATTTTATTTGTTACTTTCATTCTTTTTCTCTTGTCCGAATGACCTAACATTTATTGATTTTCCTTTCTACAGCATCCATTATGGTTCTTTATATATGTTTCTTTTTAATCTGCCACATTTTCTTTCTCCTTTTGCCTTGCTATGGCTCTTTAGCATTATCCGTTTTCATTCTCTTGTCTTATATGTTTACTTACTTTAATTTACTTCTCATACTCTTCCCTCCTTTTTTTCTGTATTGTATTTCTTTCTGTCCCTTTTCCGTTTCCAGTTTTTTATCCTCTTTTGCACTCACTACTCTAGGTAATCCCCTTGTCTTTTCCAATATACAGATCACAGCAAAGCAGGCCCTTCCCTCGAACTAGCTCCTGAAGTGTGTGCCGCCCTCGCCTTGCCCCGAGTGGGCATGGACTGCCTCTGCGGCCCGTTGCTGACCCTAATCCCCGACACTTATTTGTTTTCAAAATGTCCGCCTCTCTGGGTGATGTTAGGAGGGGTCAGGCCATCTCTCCTTGGCCCCTTCGGAGCCGGCACTCCCTCCCAGACTTGTTATGACATTACAGCTCTTCAAACACCAAACACAAGAGAGGGAGCGCTGACCCGGCACGGGCACAGCCCCAGATCTGACGTTTATCGTGCGCAAAGATGATAAGGGCTATTATCAACAACACATTCTTTTTAGCCCCATACACACACACAACCACACACACAAACACATACAACCACACACACACACAACCACACACACACAACCACAAACACACACAACCACACATCCCCACACAACCACACCCACACACAACCACACCCACACACAACCACACACACACAACCACACATCCACACACAACCACACAACCACACCCGCACCCACAACTGCATCCACACACACAACCACACACACAACCACAACCACACACACAACCACACACAACCACAACCATACACACAACCACACACACACACACACAAAACCACACCCAACCACAAACACAACCAAACGCACAACCACACACACAACCACACACACACACAACCACAACCACACACCCAACTGCATACACAACTACACACACAACCACAACCACACACACACACAACCACACACACACACAACCACACACACAACCACAACCACACACACAACCACACACACAACCACACACACAACTACAACACACACACTAAACTACACACACACACACACAACCACACACACAACTGCACACACAACCACACACACAACCACCCACAATCACACACACAACCATGCACACAACCACAACCATCCACACAACCACACACACAACCACACACACACAACCAAACACACACACAACCACACACACACAACCACCACACACACAACCACAACCACACACACAACCACACACAACTACACACAACCACACACACACACACACAACCACACACACAACCACACACACATGCAACCACACACACACAACCACACTCACAACCACACACACAACCACACACATAACCACACACACACAACCACACACACACAACCACACACACACCCAAAACCGCACCCACAACCACACCCACAACCACACCCACAACCACACCCACACCCACACACAACCACACACACAACCACACACACACAACCACACACACACAACCACACACAACCACACACAACCACACACACACAACCACACACACAAACACACACACACAACCACAAACACACACACACAACCACAAACACACAACCACACACACAACCTCACCAAGCATTGGCATAGCCAATACGTCTCGCCTTTGGGACCTTATAAGTGTTTAGCCACACAACAGTTGATGTGGTTGCACCAAGGATATTGTGCTGCATAACTAAATACTTAGAAGGTCCCAAAAGCGAGACCTATTGGCTATGCCAATGCTTGTTGGTTCTTCCAAGCTCTCTCTCAGTTTTAGTAGATCTTGGTTCACTTTATCGCAGAAGACATCTATAGTGTCCACTGGTGTTTGCGGGTAAAATTTGGAGGTTGATTTAAAGGGGCTTGGTGATCGTTCTTGTCTGATCCCCAAGTTGACGTCCTGTTCCACTGCTTACGGGCGCATCTCTTCTCTCCGAGTTTCCTCGTTACCTAGCTCCTCCAGGACTGCGAGCATTTCTAGATCTTGCTCACTCACGATGTCTGTTCCTGTGGACTGAGTCACACTATTGGCTACTTCAGACTCTGTGCCTCTCATTTTGAAGAATTTAAATAATTTAATCTTCCTCACGAATTTGTAAACGTCGATCCTCGTTTGAGCATATTCGAACCTGCGTGTTGGACAGAATGAAAGTCCTAGTTTAAGGACAGATTCTTCCACCGGTGTCAGTTCTTTCGGTGTCAGTTTGATGATTGTGAGGTTCTCCTCATCAATCCCATTCTCTATTGTCTAAATTTCTAGTTGCGTTTGGGGCGGGTGTTCCTGCCTGTGTTTCCCCTTCATCGGTTTCCATCTGCCCCTTCTTGTCCGCCTGTTGTTGGTTGCTCCGGTGGTCTTCCTTTGCCTCCCCGTAGCCATGTCGGCCAGATGAGGATGAATTTCTCGTGAAAATGGGGCGATGCTGGACCATTTGCTCTCTCTCCACCACTTTCCTCCTCAGACTGCTCAGCGTTGGAAACTTCTGATTCCGACATGTTTCTTGGTTCAACCGCCTTGCGGGACCTATGAATTTGCAGATCACGTCTGGGCACGTCATACTTCCTGTCAAACGTGAGGATTCTACCCTGCTTGTAGTCCCGTGCATCCCGGTAAAACTTTTGCTGTTTCCTTTGTTTGATTTTAATTATGTAACTTTCCAGGCGTTTTTTCTTTTGTGCCCGCAACTCATCATGTGTAGCTTTGTAACCCTCACCGGTGATGTTTTTTTCGGCTTCTTCTATTTCTTTTACTGTCTTGTCTCTGTCACTCCAGGCAAACTTCACGAGGATTTCCAGCATCCCCTTTGAAGAATCAGCCGTGTATTCCGCCCACTCGTCTAGGAGCATGGGATCCGGGTTTTCATAGGCTGGGACCGTGTAGATCCCAAGTCGCCTAGGCAATCCGTTGACTTCGATGTAGTGTTGTAAGGAAGTGGCCTCCCACCACTTCCTTGTTTATCTCTCTCGTACAGCCGTTCTAACTGCGGATATTTGAATTTCAAGCCTTGCTGGGGTTGGTTGGGGTCCCTCCATCTCCCACAGAGCGAGACCCTAGTCTCGTTCTGAAATTGTCTGAGGCCGCTTCACAGCGGGCTGCTTCGCTGAACATTTGAGCCTTTTTAAACACAGGAATCTATGATTTGCACTCCCCCCCTCACTATGCCCCTTTGCTAATAATAATCCTGAATGGTGACCAGCAGTAACAATTTAAATATGCAGTTCTTACCGCATCCTTGACGCGGTCTCAGCTGTCCACAACAGTAATCCTTGTGACTTACTGGCCAATTGTTCGCCAACGGGAACAATGTCTTCTCTTAATGTCGACGCTCAACTTTCTGCCAAAGCACTCTCACACTCGCTAGCGGGTGCTGGGTGTTCGAGGACAGACTCCCGCAAATCTCCACGCTCCCACAAATAATTACCAGCACTCGCAAGGGGTAAATCCTCGTCTGGATTTTAATGGCACACAAATTTACAAAACAAACGTGTTTCAGCGGTACACCTTCCTCAGTGTTGGCGGCCACCGCGTTTGAACCTTGTCATATATACATCATCACTAATGTCTAATTAAAGGTCAGGCAAGGATGTGTCATTATAACTCCAGGCCGGCCGGCTCACATTGCATCCTGTAACCATGGTGCTGTCCTATGCGAGGTGGTATTTAACACAGTGATATTTTACAGAAGCCGTGCATTTCAACTTTAAACTTTAACATTAGACACTCGCGCACAGCGCATGCGAAGCGTGTATTGTGAATACAATAGCGATTCTTACAATTGTACATTTCGATCCAATGCAACATTGATTACGCCCCGTATTGGCTCGCTTGCGCTCATCATTTTAACATTTTGACACTTTGTGATTATGCAAAAACATGTCACATATTTGTGTCATGAATGGGCCGTCTACACGGGTGAAAGTGCAACCTATTTATGCCGCACGGATATATATATTTATATATGTTGCCCAATGTTACCTGCTGACCTGAATATAGCTACCTAGCTGAATATAGCTACCTAGTGGTGACCGCCATTGGGTAACATATATATATATATATATATATATATATATATATATATATATATATATATATATATATATTCACTGAAAAAACCATAGGTTTCACACACACTATAGTTACGAATTAGCATTTAAAAAACCTTGCAAATTCACTTAAAAAACAATAGGTTTCACACATGTTATAGTTAGCTGGACATTTCACTCGTAAAAAACCAATGAAATTCCCCCGTTATAGTTAGTGCAGGCAACTATAACTCACGCGACCGCAATCCTCTGCTGATGACGTCAGATATTACATCACTGTATTTAGACACTTTTTTACCCATGTCTTCTTCCATTAATCTTTAGCTATACATATATTACAAATATTTATTTTTAATAAAGACACATATGTCATCAGTGATGTAATATCTGACGTCATCTGCAGAGGATTGCGGTCGCGTGAGTTATAGTTGCCTGCACTAACTATAACGGGGGAATTTCATTGTTTTTTTACGAGTGAAATGTCCAGCTAACTATAACATGTGTGAAACCTATGGTTTTTTAAGTGAATTTGCAAGGTTTTTTAAATGCTAATTCGTAACTATAACGTGTGTGAAAGCTATGGTTTTTTCAGTAAATTTGTACGTTTTTTTTAAATGCTAAGTTATGTATTTATTAAATTTTTTTTTTCAGGTTTTTCACCGTGCGCGCACCGTGCGCGCATGATTCGCTTCGCGCACCGTGCGCGCGCTGTGGGCACTCGGTGCGCTTCGTGCACTGAGCACCCACGGTTCGCAGTGTGTGCCGTGCGCGCGCGGTGCGCGCACCTCGCGATTTAAAAAAATAAATAATTTTTTTTTTCTCCCTTGGGGGTCCTTCTGTGACCCCCTGACCAAGGCTAGGGGGTCAGGAACTGTCCACTCTATCCCTTTTTCACGTTCTCCACCTTTTTTTTCACCCCCTCAAACTGCGAGAGACAAAATGGCGGCCGACACTTCCTGATTTCGACCGATTTGAATGTTTACCGACGTCTAACAACCAATCAGAATTGCGCTCGCGCTCGGCAGGGTGCGCGCACGGTGCGCGCGTATAGATATTGATATGCTTTTAAATGCTATTTTCTCTGTAAATACTGAACAGATTTACACCAGAGGCCCTTCCTTGACCTTATGGCTACCTCTCTGCCAAATTCCACGTAATTCTGTTCAGCCGTTCGGGCTGTAGCTGCGACTAAAGGTCCTATGGAAAAATGCATGGGGAAAACGCGTTTTGGGACCCCCCCTTTTTCTCGGCCCCCGCTTGACGAATCACCCCGAGACTTTCAGGGTAGGGGCTGAACGGAGCGCCCCATTAGTTTTGAAAATTTTGTGAGGATTCGTCAACCGGCGCCAAATAGAATTTTGAGATTTCCTATGGAAACTAGGTTGTAACTATAACTATCTACTGGCGACCGCCAGTAGATAATATATACATATACATATACATATACATATATATAATAAAGTATGTTTACGTACCTGCTGCTGTCGAGTGCTTCTTCGCTGCAGAGCACCTTGAAATAAAATTAATTATGCGACGGCTTCGGTCGCAGAAGTAGCACCACCTGGATAATGAGGCGGGAGCCGCTGAAGAATGGGGCCGTGACAACGTGAACTTTTCGAGTTGTGAACACGGCGCAGCAGCGCTGAAAATATGAAGAGCAGCTGATCATACCGGGGCACACTGGAGTGCTTGTTCTACACAGTGAATCCACTAATCACTGTGATTTCCCTTTTAAAAATATTGACTTTTATGCGGAACCCACTGTGGGCTTAAATTGGCAGCTTAATTAACCACAAGTCCCATGATGCACAACGCTACCAAGCGACCAGCACTACTAAAGAAAGGAGCACATGAGACTGTGAGAAAGCCGTTATGACCGCAAGCAGCAATCACACCCAAGAAGAAGGAGCAGACAGCTCTGAAACGCGTTGGTGAAAGGAGGTGAATGACGGATGAAATGCTGCCTTCAAGCAATTGAATAAAGTATGTTTACGTACCTGCTGCTGTCGAGTGCTTCTTCGCTGCAGAGCACCTTGAAATAAAATTAATTATGCGACGGCTTCGGTCGCAGAAGTAGCACCACCTGGATAATGAGGCGGGAGCCGCTGAAGAATGGGGCCGTGACAACGTGAACTTTTCGAGTTGTGAACACGGCGCAGCAGCGCTGAAAATATGAAGAGCAGCTGATCATACCGGGGCACACTGGAGTGCTTGTTCTACACAGTGAATCCACTAATCACTGTGATTTCCCTTTTAAAAATATTGACTTTTATGCGGAACCCACTGTGGGCTTAAATTGGCAGCTTAATTAACCACAAGTCCCATGATGCACAACGCTACCAAGCGACCAGCACTACTAAAGAAAGGAGCACATGAGACTGTGAGAAAGCCGTTATGACCGCAAGCAGTAATCACACCCAAGAAGAAGGAGCAGACAGCTCTGAAACGCGTTGGTGAAAGGAGGTGAATGACGGATGAAATGCTGCCTTCAAGCAATTGAATAAAGTATGTTTACGTACCTGCTGCTGTCGAGTGCTTCTTCGCTGCAGAGCACCTTGAAATAAAATTAATTATGCGGCGGCTTCGGTCGCAGAAGTAGCACCACCTGGATAATGAGGCGGGAGCCGCTGAAGAATGGGGCTGTGACAACGTGAACTTTTCGAGTTGTGAACACGGCGCAGCAGCGCTGAAAATATGAAGAGCAGCTGATCATACCGGGGCACACTGGAGTGCTTGTTCTACACAGTGAATCCACTAATCACTGTGATTTCCCTTTTAAAAATATTGACTTTTATGCGGAACCCACTGTGGGCTTAAATTGGCAGCTTAATTAACCACAAGTCCCATGATGCACAACGCTACCAAGCGACCAGCACTACTAAAGAAAGGAGCATATGAGACTGTGAGAAAGCCGTTATGACCGCAAGCAGCAATCACACCCAAGAAGAAGGAGCAGACAGCTCTGAAACGCGTTGGTGAAAGGAGGTGAATGACGGATGAAATGCTGCCTTCAAGCAATTGAATAAAGTATGTTTACGTACCTGCTGCTGTCGAGTGCTTCTTCGCTGCAGAGCACCTTGAAAAAAAAAAAAAAATATATATATATATATATATATATATATATATCATCGAACCAAATGCCCAAGCATATAGGAGCGCACTCACAGCAAACCGCACCAGCTGGTTCCTCCCACCACAGGTATCACCATCGGCATAATTGAATGGACAGGACCACGCAAGACTGCTCTTTCAAATTTCTTTTACTGAAGACCTGACGCGTTTCAAAGCCTTTGCTTCTTCCTCAGAGGTCACAGCAGTGTAAGCAGTCACAGGAGTCTCCGTTGCAAACTCCGCCTTTAGTAGGACGCGCTCAGTGCGCGCTTTGCATTATGGAACATGTAGTTAATCACGGAGCAATTATCAACCTTAAGTAGGTCCTGTGCATCTGCTTTAATATACAACTTATTTCTCTCACCCTCAGTGAGCCTCAGAGCAATTTTCGCAGTCATATTACGTCCCGGTTTGCTGTACCGCATAGTAGATTGGAGAAGTTCCAGTCAGCGGCCTCCTCCTTACTGGATGTTGCTGCCCCCCACGGCAGGACTACCGTGTAAAAGATCATCGAACCAAATGCCCAAGCATATAGGAGCGCACTCACAGCAAACCGCACCAGCTGGTTCCTCCCACCACAGGTATCACCATCGGCATAATTGAATGGACAGGACCACGCAAGACTGCTCTTTCAAATTTCTTTTACTGAAGACCTGACGCGTTTCAAAGCCTTTGCTTCTTCCTCAGAGGTCACAGCAGTGTAAGCAGTCACAGGAGTCTCCGTTGCAAACTCCGCCTTTAGTAGGACGCGCTCAGTGCGCGCTTTGCATTATGGAACATGTAGTTAATCACGGAGCAATTATCAACCTTAAGTAGGTCCTGTGCATCTGCTTTAATATACAACTTATTTCTCTCACCCTCAGTGGGCCTCAGAGCAATTTTCGCAGTCATATTACGTCCCGGTTTGCTGTACCGCATAGTAGATTGGAGAAGTTCCAGTCAGCGGCCTCCTCCTTACTGGATGTTGCTGCCCCCCACGGCAGGACTACCGTGTAAAAGATCATCGAACCAAATGCCCAAGCATATAGGAGCGCACTCACAGCAAACCGCACCAGCTGGTTCCTCCCACCACAGGTATCACCATCGGCATAATTGAATGGACAGGACCACGCAAGACTGCTCTTTCAAATTTCTTTTACTGAAGACCTGACGCGTTTCAAAGCCTTTGCTTCTTCCTCAGAGGTCACAGCAGTGTAAGCAGTCACAGGAGTCTCCGTTGCAAACTCCGCCTTTAGTAGGACGCGCTCAGTGCGCGCTTTGTATTATGGAACATGTAGTTAATCACGGAGCAATTATCAACCTTAAGTAGGTCCTGTGCATCTGCTTTAATATACAACTTATTTCTCTCACCCTCAGTGAGCCTCAGAGCAATTTTCGCAGTCAT
Source organism: Triturus cristatus (assembly GCF_964204655.1). Lineage (NCBI taxonomy): Eukaryota > Metazoa > Chordata > Amphibia > Caudata > Salamandridae > Triturus > Triturus cristatus. The sequence goes on from NC_140587.1 coordinate 286,140,734, forward strand.
ATTACGTCCCGGTTTGCTGTACCGCATAGTAGATTGGAGAAGTTCCAGTCAGCGGCCTCCTCCTTCTTACTGGATTTTGCTGCCCCCCACGGCAGGACTACCGTGTAAAAGATCATCGAACCAAATGCCCAAGCATATAGGAGCGCACTCACAGCAAACCGCACCAGCTGGTTCCTCCCACCACAGGTATCACCATCGACTGCTTACACTGCTGTGACCTCTGAGGAAGAAGCAAAGGCTTTGAAACGCGTCAGGTCTTCAGTAAAAGAAATTTGAAAGAGCAGTCTTGCGTGGTCCTGTCCATTCAATTATGCCGATGGTGATACCTGTGGTGGGAGGAACCAGCTGGTGCGGTTTGCTGTGAGTGCGCTCCTATATGCTTGGGCATTTGGTTCGATGATCTTTTACACGGTAGTCCTGCCGTGGGGGGCAGCAACATCCAGTAAGGAGGAGGCCGCTGACTGGAACTTCTCCAATCTACTATGCGGTACAGCAAACCGGGACGTAATATGACTGCGAAAATTGCTCTGAGGCCCACTGAGGGTGAGAGAAATAAGTTGTATATTAAAGCAGATGCACAGGACCTACTTAAGGTTGATAATTGCTCCGTGATTAACTACATGTTCCATAATGCAAAGCGCGCACTGAGCGCGTCCTACTAAAGGCGGAGTTTGCAACGGAGACTCCTGTGACTGCTTACACTGCTGTGACCTCTGAGGAAGAAGCAAAGGCTTTGAAACGCGTCAGGTCTTCAGTAAAAGAAATTTGAAAGAGCAGTCTTGCGTGGTCCTGTCCATTCAATTATGCCGATGGTGATACCTGTGGTGGGAGGAACCAGCTGGTGCGGTTTGCTGTGAGTGCGCTCCTATATGCTTGGGCATTTGGTTCGATGATCTTTTACACGGTAGTCCTGCCGTGGGGGGCAGCAACATCCAGTAAGGAGGAGGCCGCTGACTGGAACTTCTCCAATCTACTATGCGGTACAGCAAACCGGGACGTAATATGACTGCGAAAATTGCTCTGAGGCCCACTGAGGGTGAGAGAAATAAGTTGTATATTAAAGCAGATGCACAGGACCTACTTAAGGTTGATAATTGCTCCGTGATTAACTACATGTTCCATAATGCAAAGCGCGCACTGAGCGCGTCCTACTAAAGGCGGAGTTTGCAACGGAGACTCCTGTGACTGCTTACACTGCTGTGACCTCTGAGGAAGAAGCAAAGGCTTTGAAACGCGTCAGGTCTTCAGTAAAAGAAATTTGAAAGAGCAGTCTTGCGTGGTCCTGTCCATTCAATTATGCCGATGGTGATACCTGTGGTGGGAGGAACCAGCTGGTGCGGTTTGCTGTGAGTGCGCTCCTATATGCTTGGGCATTTGGTTCGATGATCTTTTACACGGTAGTCCTGCCGTGGGGGGCAGCAACATCCAGTAAGGAGGAGGCCGCTGACTGGAACTTCTCCAATCTACTATGCGGTACAGCAAACCGGGACGTAATATGACTGCGAAAATTGCTCTGAGGCCCACTGAGGGTGAGAGAAATAAGTTGTATATTAAAGCAGATGCACAGGACCTACTTAAGGTTGATAATTGCTCCGTGATTAACTACATGTTCCATAATGCAAAGCGCGCACTGAGCGCGTCCTACTAAAGGCGGAGTTTGCAACGGAGACTCCTGTGACTGCTTACACTGCTGTGACCTCTGAGGAAGAAGCAAAGGCTTTGAAACGCGTCAGGTCTTCAGTAAAAGAAATTTGAAAGAGCAGTCTTGCGTGGTCCTGTCCATTCAATTATGCCGATGGTGATACCTGTGGTGGGAGGAACCAGCTGGTGCGGTTTGCTGTGAGTGCGCTCCTATATGCTTGGGCATTTGGTTCGATTATATATATATATATATATATTATCTACTGGCGGCCGCCAGTAGATAGTTATAGTTAGGACCGTGTTTCCATAGGAAATCCGCAACATTCTATTTGGAATAACTTTCGCCGGTTGACGAATCCTCGCAAAATTTCAAAATAGGTGGGGCACTCCGCTCCGCTCCTACCCTGAAAGTCTCGGGGGGATTCGTCAAGCGGGGGCTGAGAAAAAAGGGGGGTCCCAAAACCCGTTTTCCCCATGCAATTTTCCATAGGGACCTTTAGTCCAAGGTACAGCCCGAACGGCTGAACAGAATTACTTGAAATTTGGCAGAGAGGTAGTCCTCAGCTCAGGGATGTGCCTTTTGCTTAGATGGAGTCAATCTGTTCAGTAGTTCCTGAGAAAATTGCAGTTAAAAGCACATACATATCTATAGCCGCGCACTGTGCGCGCACCGTGCGCGAGCGTAATTCTGATTGGTAGTTACATGTTAGTCAATGTTCGAATCGGTCAAAATCAGGAAGTGTCGGCCGCCATTTTGTTTGTTTTCAGTGCGAGAGTGAAAAAGGAAGGTGGCGAATGTGAAAAGGGGGCAGGGTAGAGAGTTCCTGACCCCCTAGCCTTTGTCAGGGGGTCCCTGAAGGACCCTGAAGGCAGAAAAAAACATTTTAATTTTTTTTTTTAAATCGCGCACGGTGAAAAACTAAAAAAAAAAAAAGAAATTAAAATTTTTTTTTTAATACGTAGTTTATTGTAAAATAAATATATAAAACAAATAATAATACATACATAAATTATCATTTAAAAAACCTTTGAAATTCACTTAAAAAACCATAGGTTTCACACATGTTATAGTTAGGTGGATATTTCACTCGGAAAAAACCAATGAAATTCCCCCGTTATAGTTAGTTCAGATAACTATAACTCGCGCGGCCGCCACTCTATCACAAGGATGATGTCATCAGTGATGTCATGAGTGATGCCACTGACCATGTCATGAGTGATGTAATATGTGACGTCATCAGCAGTGGATTGCGGTCGCGCGAGTTATAGTTATCTGAACTAACTATAACGGGGGAATTTCATTGGTTTTTTACGAGTGAAATATCCACCTAACTATAACGTGTGAAACCTATGTTTTTTTAAGTGAATTTTATATATATATATATACATATATATATACAGGTGTGTTCTGTTTCCCTGCCCCCACTCCTGTCGACAGGGAAAAAAACCCATTTTGCTCACGCTTGGAGTGAGAATGCTCAAAGCAGCTAATCCATCCGGGTGGGCAACACAGACCCTGGGGGATGGGTCACCATGGGCAAAGTAGGTTTGGGGAGAGGGGCTGCACAACCCCCCACCCTCTATTTTTTTATATGGCCCAAAGTGATGGGGTCCCAGGGCCTAATAAGACTGGAGGAGGGGGTCTGCACGCCCTTCCCCTCTGTTGAATTGTATTTAGTCCTGGGGGATGGGGTCCATGGGGCTTTTTAAAGCTTAGGGCGGCCACACAGCACCCCTCCCCTTTTTATTGCAAATTGGAAATGGCCCACGGGTGGGGTCCCCAGAGCAGTTAAGGGTTGGGTAGGAGGGCTGCATGCCCCTTTCCCTTAATATATCTGTTTTTGACCCCAAGGGACGGGGTCACTGGGGCCTGAAGGCCAATCCTGTGATGCACATGCCAGAGGTTGCTCTGTGGCCAACCCCCTCTTTGCATCGCTAAAGGCTGTGCACAGCATGGGGTTGGCTGCCTGCAGAGACTTGGTAGCAGGACCTGGCTGCAAGATAGACCCTGTGGCTAATCGCACGCCATATATGACAAAAGGCTGTGCGCAACATGAGGTTGGCAGCCTCAGCACACTGCACCCAACGAAAGGCCTTGCGGATTGTGGTGCTGACTGCATCTGGGTGGGTTGTCCACAGGGCCTGGCCACAGGCCATGTCCTGTTGCCAACTTTGAGCTGTGCATGGCTTAAGGTGCAGCACAGTGTGAGATTGGCTGTGTGGAGTTGGCTGCTTTTGGTGTGTTCGCCGCAGTGCCTGGTGGCATGCACTGGTTATGGCCTTCCATATTACATAGCTTACACCATGTAAAATCATAACATACATAACAACACTTATGACATCTCAAATGACATAATTTGTGAGAACACAGTGCATGGAGAAAGTGCAAGTTATATTTAAAATGTACTGTTGGGAGTCAGGTGACAACACTGGATATGGACGTGCAAAACATAGTAATTTGAAGGGGGTGCTTAAATAATTTAATTTAAGTTACAACTTTAAAATTTCTAATGTTTGTCTAGTTTAAGTTGGGTTTCTATAGAAAAAAGAAGTAACGTTTTCCTTTCTATAGCTTATCCCAAACCTTTGTTTTTTTCATTGAATTTCAATGGTCTAATATATTAAAGTAAAATTGTACAGTTTACTGTTGTGGAATGGAGTACAGTGTGGTAGAGTAGAGTCGAGGAGAGTGTCGTTAGGCGTACTGTGCAGAGAATAGTGTCATAGAGAGGAGTAGGGTGGAGTGGAGTAGAGTATAATGTGATACAGTGTAGTGGGGTACAATAAATTAGGGTACAGTGGAATGGTGTAGAGCTGAGTGACATAGAGTAGAGTGGCGTACAGTAGAATAGCGCAGAGTGGAGTAGCAACATTTGGAGTGGCATATAGTGTAATGTGGTAGAGTGTAATAGCATACAGTGGAGTAGCATACTGTGTAGTGACGTTGAGTGGAATAGTGTATAGTGGAGTGCCATACAGTGGAGTGTCATAGACTGTACTGGCATACAGTGGATAGGCGAAGCGTGGAGTGGTGTCGAGTGGAATAGCATAGAGTGTAGTGGGGAGAGGATAGGTGCATAGTGTGAAATAGCATACAGGCGAGCAGCATTGAGTGCAGTGGCATAGACTGGAGTACCAAAGAATAAAGTGGCGTAGAGTGGATTGCCATAGAGTAGAATGGTGTAGAATAGAGTGGAGTGGGGTAGACTACAGTGGCGTAGAGTGTAGTGGCGTACAATGGAATACCGTGTATTACATTAGCGTGCAGTGGAGTGGCTTACAGCAGAGTTGCATAGAGTGAAATAGCATAGAGTGGAGCACCATATAGTTGAGTTGTATACAATGGCATAGTGTAGAGTGGATTGGCGTACAGTGCAATGGCATAGACTGGAGTGTCGTACAGTGGAGAGGCATACAGTTGAATAGCATAGAGTGGTATACAATGCAGTGGCGTAGAGTGGACTTGCATACAGTGGACTGGTGTACAGTGCAGTGGCGTAGAGTGGAGATGCATAGAGTAGGGTCATGTATATTGAAGTGGTGTAAAGTGGACTGGAGTAGAGTGGATGAAGGTACATTGTAGTGACGTAAAGTTGAATAGGATAGAATGGTGTGATGTAGAGTGGAGTGGCGTGGAGTTGAGTGGCGTACAGCGTAATAGCATACACTGGAGTGGGGTAGAGTGGAATGGCATAGAGTGGACTAGACTAGAGCATCCAGCAACAGAGTCAAATAGAGCCATACCACGGACCTGGACTGGTGATCATCCACTTCAACATCGTAGGACCACCTTGCACTACCTCCAACCCTCCCAGTACTACCTTCAACACTCCCAACAACACCTTCCGCAGCTGGAGCAAAGTTACACAGAACCAATAGATGGACGCCCTCAACACCATCCAGCCCAATGCTGCAAGCCAACTTAAAATAGGCAGTTGAGGACTTTATTAACACCTGGATCACAAATGCCGCCGACCGAGTTGTCCCCATCAAACCAGCCAAGACTCACAGATACACCAAACAAGCCAGCTTGTACATGCTGGAACTGAGCACAATGAAACGCAGATGGAAACAATTAGAAGGAAGATGGCGCACCAGCAGAGATGACAAAGGCTGTGCCACCTTCAAATCAGCCCTCAACAAATACCACCACCAACTCAAAGCCGTGAAAAATGAGGTCCCTGCAGACCACATCAAGGCTTACAGGAACTCCACTATCTACAGTAACTTCAATCCCCAACCCACCGTCCTCCTCAGCTTCGCTACTCCTACAGAATCCTCCCCCCTACCACCATCTCACAACATGGGAACAGCGCAATACACTGGACACCACAGCTATAATAAACTCCAGCCAGTTGGGAGCACCCACCGACCCATGCCCCCACCTCCTCTTCAATCTAGGAAGTAAAGAGACCAGCCACCAACTCACCACCATCTTCAATGCATCCATCGCCACTGCCACCTTTTCCAATGCAAACAAGCATGCTGAGGCCAGACCTCTCCTAAAGAAACCCTCCGCAGACCACAGTGATCTACAGAACTACAACCTCATCTTGCTGCTCCTGCTTCCCACCAACATCCATGGAGAAGGCCATCTATTATCAGCTCACCGAACACCTGTAGAGAAACAACCTGCTAGACCCTTCCAAATCAGGTTTCAGAGCCCACCACAGCACCAAGACCGCCCTGATCACCGCCACTGACGACATCTGCACCCTACCCTACAGAGGAGAATTGGCCGCTCTGATCCTTCTTGACCTCTCTGCATCCTTCAACACCGCTTCCCACTCCACACTCATCAAAAGACAGCACTGGATTAGAATAAAAAGTGATCCATTCAGATGGATGGCATCATTCCTCACAGGACCCACCCAGAGAATCTGCTTCCCCCCTTCACCTCGCAACCAAAGAGCACCATCCGCAGCATCCCGCAAGAATCATCCCTCAGCCTCACCTTCTTCAACATCTACTTGACAACGGTAGCCGCCATCCTCAGAACCCACAACATCAACTTCATATCTTACCCCAATGGCACCCAGCTCATCCTCTCGCTCTCTGAAGACCCCACTACAATGAAGGCCAACTTTCACAACTGCATGAAGAATGCCGCAGCCTGGATGAAGGACAACTGCCTGAAGCTCAGCACGAACAATAACGGAGTTCTGATCTTTTGCAACCATATCTACCTCTGGAACGACACCTGGTGGCCAGTCGAAACTCAGACCCACCTCCACCCCAAAAGACCTTGCCCACAACCTCAGCATCATCCTTGACAGCAAACTCACCATGAAACAGCAGATCAACACTGTCTCCTCAACCTGCTTCTACACCCTCTGCATGCTCTTAATCGTCAACCGTCTTGACTACGGCAACACACTGCACGCAGGCACCACCATCAAACTCATGAGAAGGCTCCAGATGATACAGAACTGATCCTCAACCCTTCCCAAACAGAACCACATCACCCAGCACCTGAGAAACCTCCACTGGCTCCCCATCCAGAAAAGATTCCAATTCAAGCTACTGACACACATCTAATAAGCCCTCCATGACCAAGGACCAGCATACATGAACCACTGTCTGAACTTCCACCAACCATTTAGAAATCTTCACTCTGCTGTGCTCTCCTTAGCACAGACACCGCACTTCCACCGTAGCCACAGTGGAGGATGCTTTTTCTCTCACCTCGCCACCAAGTCCTGGAATGCCCTTCCCCTCCACATCCGAACATCATCCTCGCTGACAGACTGCAGGAAGGAACTCTTGGACCTGGTTCTTTAACTAAGCCCAGCAACCCAGTGCCCCCTCATGGGTTTTAAGCCGCACTATACAAGTACTGATTGATTGATTGAAATAGCCTAGAGTGCAGTGGCATACAGTGCAGTAATGTACTGTGAAGTGGCATAGAGTGGAGTGAGGTACAGCGCGTGGGCATACAGTGAAATAGCGTAGACTGGAATGGTGTACAGTGGAGTGGCATACAGTGGAGTGTTAGAGTGGAGCAGGGTAGAATGTAATGGGGTAGACTTTAGTGCAGTACAGTATAATAGCATACTGTGGAGTGGCATAGAGACAGTGTAACAGCTTAGAGCGTAGGGGCATACAGAGGAGTGGTGTAGATGGAGTGGCATGTACTGGAGTAGCATAGAGTGGAGAGGTGTAGAGTTGAATAATATTTAGTTAAGTGGGTTACAATGTAGTGACGTAGAGTCAAATGGACATGGAATATCGTAGAGAAGAAAAGTGTAGAGGGCAGTGTTGTACAGTGGACTAGCGCCGAGTGCCGTATCGTAGAGTGGAGTGGTGTAAATTGGAGAGGCAGTGGAATCGCATACCGTACAGTGGTGGACACTGAAGTGACATACAGTGGAGTGGCATAGAGTAGAATAGTGTAAAGTATAGTGTTGTACAGTATTGTTGCATGCAGTGGAAAATGTACATGAGGTGTAGATGGTCATTTTTGGTAGGATGTGTGAATAGTGTAAGTATGTTGAAGTTATAAGTTTAAAAAAAATAGTAATATATTGTGCCGCAGTATACTGTGCTAAGTTTGCGGTATGCTGCTGTACATGCGGAAGTCAGTATGTGATTGGTTAATAGCTGTGTTTACCAAAGGTAACAGTAAGCCATGTAGTTTTTATCACAGTTTTGGTGCATTCTGTGGTCTGCGTTTTACTGCGTTCTAAGATTGGGTCTTAGACAAAGTATAAGGGTTCATTGTTGGTAACTACCTATTTCCATTTTATTAAAGTGCTAATAGGTAGAGAAATGTATTTATCATTTTCTATATCTATTTATAGCAGTCTAGAGAGAACTGCACATTTTTTCAGAAGTAGCACAGTAATTTGTAGGTATAACTATGCTACTCTGTAGACTTTTTTGTGCATATTTAAATATATTAAAAATTGTAAATAGACTTTAATACACCAAATTTGAAAATAATAGTGTATTATAGTGTATTTTTATATATATTTGCATATTTATTTATTTTAAGTTATTTGGGTTACCGCTGTACTCCCAATACGGTACCGCAATGATCTATTATTTTTTTTAACTTTATAGCATCTTAGAAATATTTTTCCCTACCTATTACCACTTTACGTGAGTGGTAATAGGTAAGGGAAAAATACCAAACCTAATACTTACCTGGATCTGAAGGCTTAACGCAAAACACAACCAAACTGTACCTAAAAACAGCATGGCTGTCCTTAACTTTTGTAAAGGAAGTCACTAGCCAATCATCTAATTGTCAAGGTTCAGTCAAGGTACCTGAGTCGATTGAGCCTTTTCCACAGGAGCCGATGCTTGATCTCCACTCCACCACTCCGCTACCGCGAGCTCAGAGGCTCACGAGCAGCAGAGAGGGGGAAAGGGGAATTGGACAGAAAAGAGAGACAACACTGCGTCTTCTTCCTGGACTGGACTCGGACCTTGTCTTCCGATTCCTGCAACGAGAGTTACTTAACAACAATTCTTACCACTAGCTCTACACAGAAATTACATGACCTCTAACCAACTGTACCTGTCCTGACACTGTGTTTTGCCGCTCTCTGCTTTGGTAGATACCTTCTAGTGGGTGAGTAGTGGAGTTGAAAGGTGGGTACCACTCCTGCAAATAGAAACATATGTAAACCGGATCTACCTCATATCCCTTCCACACCTCCTCCCCTAGAAGTCCGTCGTTACCTGTATTCTACTAGAAGATTGAGTGATGTTCAAATAAATGTTCACTAAATACTCTTTCTTCTACTTCCAGAGCGAGGCAGAAAAATTAGGTTGAAAGTTCAATTCATATATGTATATATATATATATTATATATGCTATGCTGCTTCTCTTGCAAGGTCTCTTTTAGTTCTTACTTGTTTCTTGCGACTACTTTCTCTCTAGTCTTTCTTTCCGAAAATGTTCTGGAGCTCTTTGGATCTTTTAGAGTTAGCGCTTCTTTATTCTCTCAAAAAGTTGATAGAAAGTCACAAGCCCTTAGTGGAATACAGAGTCCACGAGTTATAGGAAGAAATCAGCACTTACTTCTCAGAAGGGCAAGCTCGAGAATTGATTCTACCTTCTTCTTGTCCGTCGAGAAGTGGTGGAACTGGAAAAGAATTGGACTCTTCACCTCACGCTGTGACTAAAAGCTAGAACTGTACTCCTGAGGAGAGTGAGCAAATAACTGGAACCCAAATGACTAGGGACTGGGAAGGAACCTTAGGGGAAGTTGGCTCTCTCAGAACTAACTGCCAAAATCTTGACGGGGACTGCTTCTGACGAAATACGGAGCGATAGGAAACTCCGTCTTGTCAAACCAATTTTGACGGTTGAAGTGCGCCGCGCTGAGGACGCGCTCGCGCACTTCAAAAACTGAGAAAAGACTACACCGCTGCATGAACCTAAAAATAACTGGAAAACAGATGTACCAGCCAGCGGCCATCTTGAAGGGGGTGTGTACCTGAATCCTAAGCGCTAAAGGATCGCAAGAAGGCAGCAAGCGATCGAACTGAAATCTTTCTACGCCTACCTACCAAACGACCAGCCTGACTCCTAGAGTGTATGCAAAATGTCGGAAATCTAGCTGAGCCTACCACAGCCCTGACAGTACCTCCCACCAAAACCCCCTCCCTAACCCTTTTGGGCTTAGTGGGGTGTGTGCGGTGAAAATCTCTCAGCAAACGGGGAGCATGGATATTGGATTGGGGCTCCCAAGATCTCTCTTCTGGACCACAACCTTTCCAATCTACGAGATAGAAAATTTGCCCTCCTTGAACTTTAGAGTCGAGTATTCTTTTCACCTCAAATTCCTCCTGCCCTTGAACCAAAACTGGGGAAGGAGTATTTCTGTACCTAACCCCTTTTGGACTACACTGAAGCAAGGAGACATGAAAAACTGGATGTATCCTCAACCTAGGAGGAAGACTTAACTTCACACTGACTGGATTCACCATTCTGTCTACCTGAAAGGGACCCATGTACCTCGGCTGAAACTTTCTGTTTCCCTTCAAACGTAAATTTCTAGTAGACAACCAGACTAGATCTCCCTTCTTGTAAACAGGATTGGGACGTCTCTTCTTATCGGCCTGCTTCTTGTAAGAAATCTTAGCCTGAGACAGATTTCTAGTAGCTAATTGATAGGCCTTATGTAAATCCTGAACCACAGTCTCCACGGCAGGAACATCACTAGACTCCTTGTCTACCCAAGCGTTTGGATGACGACCAGAATTTAAATAAAATGGAGAGAAACCCGTGGAAGCATGCTCTGCATTGTTATAAGCGAACTCTGCCGCCCAAATCAGGTCTGGCCAATCTCCCTCCTGGTCCATCAAGAACAGGCGCAGGAACTGCTCCAGCTCCTGATTCACTCTCTCGGTCTGTCCATCAGTCTCAGGATGGAAACTGGAAGACAGACGAGAGTCTACACCCAATCTTTTCAAAAAGGATCTCCAAAAGCGAGAGACAAACTGAGGACCCCTGTCAGAGATAACAACCTTGGGGATTCCGTGGGCCTTGACAATGTGCTGTGTGAACAGTTTGGACAGCTGGGTAGCATTGGGGAGGGCCTTTAAAGGGATAAAGTGACTCATCTTAGAAAAGAGGTCCACCACCACCCAAATGACAGATAGTCCCACACTGGAAGGTAGATCCACTATGAAATCCATTGAAATAGTATGCCACGGGTACGGGGCTGGGGGCAATGGCTGCAAAAACCCTTGGGGAGCCCTTCTAAGTGTTTTTCCCTTGATACAAGGCTCGCAAGTAGCTACATACTGCCGCACCTGAGCTTCCATTGCTGGCCACCAAAACTCTCTTCGAATCAATTCTGTAGTTTTCTTCACTCCCTTGTGCCCGGCCAGCATATTGTCATGAAAGTGTTCAATGATTTGTTCTTGCAGCTCCCGACTAGACACAAACAACTTGTCTTGGTAGACGGGTCTTCCATCCTTGACTTGATATTCTTTCCCTTTTGCCGTCCAGTCTCTAACTTCTTCCAAAGATCGCAAGTTTGGTAACTTCTGTTCTATATCGGAGTAGGAGAGTGTTCCAATTATCCGTTCAGCTGGAATTATGACTCCTTTTTCTGCAGTCTTGTTGTCAGCGCTCACATTTAGGCGAGATAAGGCATCCGCCTTCCCATTTGCCGATCCAGGTTTGTAAGTTAAAACAAAGTCGTAATCTGCAAAAAATAAAGACCATCTCAATTGGCGTGGGGTCAAGGTACGGGCAGATTTCAAAAACTGGAGATTCCGATGATCAGTAAATACTGTCACCACATGCCTTGCTCCCAGCAAATAATGTCTCCATTCAGTGAAGGCATCCTTGACTGCCAACAGTTCCTTATCCGCAATGGGATAATTGATTTCAGCCGCAGACAACTTCCTAGAGCGAAAAGCTACTGGATGTAGCTGACCTGTCTGCTTATGTCGCTGGGACAAAACCCCACCGATGGCCAGATCGGAGGCATCTGCTTCCACAAAAAATGGTTCTCCCGGATCCGGGTGGAGTAAGATTGGAGATGATACAAAGATTTTCTTGAGCTCGTTAAATGCTAATTCCGTTTCGGCATTCCACTCAAATTTGGTCTTCTTCTTCAATAATCTCGTAAGAGGACAAACTCGCTCAGAAAAGTTGATGATAAATCGCCTGTAAAAATTGGCGAATCCAAGGAAACTCTGTACCTCCTTTACTGTACGCGGAGAGGGCCACTCCTTGATAGCTCGCACCTTAGACTCATCCATAGAAACACCATCAGAGGACAACACAAATCCCAAAAACTCAACTTGAATCGTATGAAAAACACACTTCTCCAGTTTGACAAAAAGTTGATTTTCAAGCAATTTCTTCAGAACGGATCTGACGTGCTGGATATGCTCTTCCTCGCTGGCAGAGAATATGAGGATATCCTCTATGTAAACCACTGCGAAGCGATCTAAAAATTCTCGCAAAACATCGTTCAAAAAATGCTGGAAAGCAGCCGGAGCATTGCATAAGCCAAATGGCATGACTTGGTACTCAAATAAACCAAAACGAGTACGAAAGGCGGTTTTCCACTCTTCGCCTTCTGCCATACGTACCAAATGGTAAGCCCCTCTCAAATCCAATTTTGAGTAAACTTTCGCTCCTTTCACCTGGTCTAACAGCTCCGAGATCAAGGGAAGCGGATAACGGTTCTTCTTGGTTACCAAGTTAAGGGCGCGATAGTCTATGCAAGTCCTTAAATGGCCATCTTTCTTGGGGATGAAAAAAAGCGGGGACGAAACTGGAGACTGGGAAGGGCGAATGAATCCGTTGGCCAAGTATCTGTTCAGATATTCCTTGAGATGGGCATTTTCCGCTTCAGACAATGCATAAATCCGACTACAGGGAAGGGAGGCTCCTGGCTCAAGCTCGATTCGACAGTCGTACTCCCGATGAGGTGGCAAACGTTCTGCCTCTCTTTCGTCGAACACTGAGGCCAGATCTTCGTACTCAAGGGGAATTTCTTGGGTGTCAAGCGCACAAATTGTCTTGGGGAAGCTTGCTAAAAGTTGGGATTGAGAAACTTCTGGGGAATCTGGAATCGTGTGAAAGCAATGACGTAGACAATACTCAGAGTTCATGCAAATCGAACGTCTGGCCCAATCAATTTGCGGATTATGCTCAGTGAGCCAAGGCAGACCCAAAATCAGCTGAAATTGTGGAGCGTCGATCAGACTAAATTGCAAGGAACTAAGATGTTGTCCAGGTCTACACAACAGGATCCTCTCAGTATCATACACAATAGGACCGGAGGACAAGCTCGTTCCGTCCACTGCGCGAACCGGCTCTGGCCTTTCTTTTCTCAAAAAGGTGATTCCGAGAGACTTGGCAAAACCTATGTCGCAAAAATTTCCCGTTGCCCCTGAGTCAATCATGACAGAAATCCCCTCCTTGATCCGACCTCCAAATCTTATTTGCACAGAAATGATCAAATGTGGCGCCGATGATTGCAAGGTATTTGCCACTAACTTTGGTTCTGGAGTTGACTGTTCCTTCGCTTCCACCAGGGCAACCCCTTCTACTGGTGGAGCCGATCTTTTAACCCAAAATTGTTCTTGGGCCTCTTTGTACATTCCCGCACAAAATGACCAGAGTTCCCACAGTACATGCACAACTTGCCCAATCGTCTCTTCTCCCTTTCTTCCTTCGACAGTGGCCCTCTTACTGAACCAATTTGCAAAGGCTCTTCCTCAGACACAGCTTCCTTTAACCTTGATCCTTCTGATTTTATTCTGTCAAACCGAGGTGGGACATTCCTAAATTCCTTACGTCTCTCACTCTTTCTTTCACTTTGTCGCTGATCAATCTGTAGGACTAAGTCAATTAGTTCAGAGACCTCAGTAGGACGCCTTGGGATCTGTGATAGACCATCCTTTAACTCATCCTTTAGGCCTCGATAGAAAATTGCAGCTCGTTTTTCCTCAGGCCAACTGGTTTCCACAATTAGTTTGTTGAATTGGGCCAGGTATGCCACTAATTCACGATTCCCCTGCTTAAGATCTAACAGCTCATTGTCCGTGGATTGGGAGATGGTTCTTCTGTCAAAAATCCGTAAAAATTCTCTCTTGAATCCTTCAAAATCATACAAAATGGAATCATTGTTGTTCACCAAGGGCATGGACCAGGCAGCAGCATCTCCACTCAGGTACGACAGCATGAAAGCCACTTTGGATTGATCTTCCTTAAAAATGATTGGCCGACAGAGATAGTGTAAGGAACATTGCGTGAGAAAAATTTGGGCCTTGTGTGGGTCCCCACTAAATCTTTCTGGAGCTGCCAATGGAATTGTCGGGGAGATAGCATGAATAACCTGAGTAGTGAGTTCTGCAGCAGACGGGGCAGGAGCAAAAGAAGGAGGCTTATCTTCCTTAACTGAGGAAGGAGAACCTCCAGAAAACTCGTCAAACTGCTGACGCAAATAACGAGCTTCTTGGGCAGACTTCCTAACCTCTTCCCTCAGGGACTTGTTATCTTCCAAGGTGTCACTTAGCTGTTTCTGTATACTATCTAACACCGTTGCTAGAGCCTTTACATCAATTCCCTCAGCCATCGTGCTCGGGTGGAATTTTAATTGTTTTGGCACTTCAATCTGTCAAGGTTCAGTCAAGGTACCTGAGTCGATTGAGCCTTTTCCACAGGAGCCGATGCTTGATCTCCACTCCACCACTCCGCTACCGCGAGCTCAGAGGCTCACGAGCAGCAGAGAGGGGGAAAGGGGAATTGGACAGAAAAGAGAGACAACACTGCGTCTTCTTCCTTGACTGGACTCGGACCTTGTCTTCCGATTCCTGCAACGAGAGTTACTTAACAACAATTCTTACCACTAGCTCTACACAGAAATTACATGACCTCTAACCAACTGTACCTGTCCTGACACTGTGTTTTGCCGCTCTCTGCTTTGGTAGATACCTTCTAGTGGGTGAGTAGTGGAGTTGAAAGGTGGGTACCACTCCTGCAAATAGAAACATATGTAAACCGGATCTACCTCATATCCCTTCCACACCTCCTCCCCTAGAAGTCCGTCGTTACCTGTATTCTACTAGAAGATTGAGTGATGTTCAAATAAATGTTCACTAAATACTCTTTCTTCTACTTCCAGAGCGAGGCAGAAAAATTAGGTTGAAAGTTCAATTCATATATGTATATATATATATATTATATATGCTATGCTGCTTCTCTTGCAAGGTCTCTTTTAGTTCTTACTTGTTTCTTGCGACTACTTTCTCTCTAGTCTTTCTTTCCAAAAATGTTCTGGAGCTCTTTGGATCTTTTAGAGTTAGCGCTTCTTTATTCTCTCAAAAAGTTGATAGAAAGTCACAAGCCCTTAGTGGAATACAGAGTCCACGAGTTATAGGAAGAAATCAGCACTTACTTCTCAGAAGGGCAAGCTCGAGAATTGATTCTACCTTCTTCTTGTCCGTCGAGAAGTGGTGGAACTGGAAAAGAATTGGACTCTTCACCTCACGCTGTGACTAAAAGCTAGAACTGTACTCCTGAGGAGAGTGAGCAAATAACTGGAACCCAAATGACTAGGGACTGGGAAGGAACCTTAGGGGAAGTTGGCTCTCTCAGAACTAACTGCCAAAATCTTGACGGGGACTGCTTCTGACGAAATACGGAGCGATAGGAAACTCCGTCTTGTCAAACCAATTTTGACGGTTGAAGTGCGCCGCGCTGAGGACGCGCTCGCGCACTTCAAAAACTGAGAAAAGACTACACCGCTGCATGAACCTAAAAATAACTGGAAAACAGATGTACCAGCCAGCGGCCATCTTGAAGGGGGTGTGTACCTGAATCCTAAGCGCTAAAGGATCGCAAGAAGGCAGCAAGCGATCGAACTGAAATCTTTCTACGCCTACCTACCAAACGACCAGCCTGACTCCTAGAGTGTATGCAAAATGTCGGAAATCTAGCTGAGCCTACCACAGCCCTGACACTAATGACTTATAAATTCCCTGGGGACCACCACCTCCCTGGGACTTATGTGCAAATAAAGGGGAGGCTTCTTGGACCCCGCCGGCCTCTAGTGACCACCACCTCCCTGGGGCCATAATTAATATTGAATCTGGGAGGGGGGCTGAGCGGCTTCTCACCTATCGCCAATAATGGCCCTGGCGACTGCCACCCCCAGGCCAGGCTCCTGCTATGTCCCAGGGTGCCTAGCCCCGGGACATAGCTGTTTGCTGTGGCTTGGCAGCAAACACTCCTCTTCCAGCAAACGCGAGCGGAGAAATGTTCACACATGCTGGAGCGGGGCACTCATCTGTTTCTCAGCCCGCTGCCAAGCGAGCAGGGAAACAGACAAACTGCTTTCAGACATAGGGACCTGCGCGTTTAGCAACTCCCTATGTCTGAAAGCAATGCCGGCTCCCGCAGGAAGCAGGGAGTCAGCAGGCACCGTGGGGGCCTTCAGGTTCCCCCGCGTTCCCAATGCAGGCTGGGGGAACCCAGAAGACATGGCCGAGCAGCGGGGGAAGGGGTCCCTTAGGCTGATATTGGCCCAGGAAGGGGAGCGGCGCAGCCCAACACCATTTCTAAATTGCTGGGCCCTGGGAGATGGAGTCCCCGGACCCAATATGAGCTCAGGGAATGAGGAAATGCACCCACCTCCCCCTATTATAAATATAGGTGAAAAAAAACAGCCAGGTCCCGGGGGATGGAGTCCCTGGGGCTGAAATCAGCCAGGAAGGGTGGCAGGTGTGTGGCCCTCCTCCCCATTGCAAACAAGCTGAGAGATGGGGTCTCTGGGGTCAAAAATCAGCCAAAATAGGGCCGCGCAGCCCCCACCCTATTGAAAATATTTTGTAAAAAAGACGGGGCCCGGGGGATGGGGGATGGGGTCTCTGGGGCCAAAGTCGGCCCCAGAGACCCCATCAGACTGACGTCATCAGCAGAGGATTGCGGTCGCGTGAGTTATAGTTGCCTGCAGTAACTATAACGGGGGAATTTCATTGGTTTTTTACGAGTGAAATGTCCAGCTAACTATAACATGTGTGAAACCTATGGTTTTTTAAGTGAATTTGCAAGGTTTTTTAAATGCTAATTCGTAACTATAACGTGTGTGAAACCTATGGTTTTTTCAGTGAATTTGTACGTTTTTTTAAATGCTAAGTTATGTTTTTTTTTGGTTTTTTTTCAGGTTTTACACCGCGCAATTGTAGTACAGAGAACAGCTATCTTAATGAAAAAGCCAATATGGTGCAACGCTTTAGAGACAGAGGCTATCACTCACATACCATCAAAGAAGCTTGTAAAAAAGCTGATGCTGTGGCACGGAACGAGTTGTTACATCCAGCACCACGTGCATCAGAAATGGAAAGCCTCCGTTTCATAACCACATATTCGGGAAAGGCGCATGATTTGCGCCGTGTTCTGGATAAACACTGGCACGTGTTGATGACTGACAATAATCTTAAAAAACATCTGACGAACCATCCGCAAGTCACTTTTAAGAGAAGCAACTCTCTGAGGGATGAGCTAAGTCCTAATGTTATTACTAGTGACACGACCTTAAAGAGTAGTGGCAGGCCAGGATTCCGTTGCTGTAAAAACTGTAAGGCTTGTAGATACAGTGTGGATTGTACGGAGGTACTATTCTGCAGCATGAGCCAAAAATTTAAGATCAAAAAAGCTCTCACTTGTAACACTATGTATTGTGTTTATGCACTAGTATGTCCTTGTAATAAGGCATATATTGGTAGCACCATTCATCGTGCAAAAAAAAGAGTGCTAAAACATGTAAGGGCGCTGCGCCATAACAATAAACAATACCCTGTGGCACGACATTTTTTCGAGCAACATGCCCAAAATGAACGGCTGCTTAAAATGGTGGTATTAGATGCTGTTATGGATACTGTACGTGAAGGGAACAAAGTACTTCATTTAAGACAATTGGAGTCTAGATTCATTGTGGACTTCGATACTATGTTTCCTAAAGGGTTGAACTCGAGTGAGGAGTTATCTGTACATCTGCACAACTAAAATTGTTATTATTATATTGTTATTAGTGAGGCTAGAATTATGTGATATTAAATCTGTTTTTGCTTTGTTTTATTATGTCTTTCAGGGATTGGTACCATTATTATGCTGAGGCCTTCTGATGAACTTGAAATTCGTATCACGCTTAAGTAAATTGTCTATAGCATTGTACTTTTCTTTTGCCCACTGGGGCTATATATTTAGGAGGAATTTTGTACATCGATGACTCTATCTGATACAGTAATAGAGATTTGCTTATTAGGCAAGTAATTTTTGTACTAAGGTATCTAGGTTTGAACACCTGTGTTTTGCCCACTAGGGCTATAGTAGCGCATTTTGCTTGATGTATATTTATATACGTCTTTTTGTATGATATGGGGTATGATTTGCTTTTCACATTTACTGAAAACACTATTGAGCTGTGATAATCAAATTTAATCACTGTTGTTTTATTTATAATTTTTGTAGTGCTATTTCACATTACAAGCTTTTTTTGAATGAATTTTGCACCAGGCTAAGATGGCCGCCATATTACCATCTCCCTGTACCATTATGTGGTTTAGTTGAGTCTGTTGTCTATTTTGCGCTTAATCAAGTGTATTTAACTTTATTCAAACAGTATTTTCTTTAACGTGAACAAGGCGAAAGCTGAAACGCGTTGTTGTGTGCAGTCTATTAAACAAGCTTTAGAACTGCAAATCTCCTGGGAGTCCGTGTTTACTTTTGCACAAGAAAAGTTTGGAGTTTTATAATTGGGGCTGCCGATTACCCCAACTCGGACCGCCCTATCTGACAGCCTTCTCCATTATCGGGACTGTTGGTGATATATATATATATATTCAGTGAAAAAACCATAGGTTTCACACACGTTATAGTTAGCAGGACATTTCACTCGTAAAAAACCAATGAAATTCCCCCGTTATAGTTAGTGCAGGCAACTATAACTCACGCGACCGCAATCCGCGACCGGGGGAATTGCATTGGTTTTTTACGAGTGAAATGTCCTGCTAACTATAATGTGTGTGAAACCTATGGTTTTTTCACTGAATTTGCAAGGTTTTTTAAATGCTAATTCCTAACTATAATGTGTGTGAAACCCATGGTTTTTTCACTGAATTTGCAAGGTTTTTTAAATGCTAATTCCTAACTATAACGTGTGTGAAACCCATGGTTTTTTCAGTGAATTTGTATGGTTTTTTAAATGCTAATTCTTACCTATAACGTGTGTGAAACCCATGGTTTTTTCAGTGATTTTGTATGGTTTTTTTAATACAAATTCTTATTTTAAACGTGTGATTTTTTTTGTTTATTTGCAAGGTTTTTTACATTTTTTTTTTACTTTATATTCTCTAAAAACAATATACTTAATTTTAAAAAATTCTGCAATATATTATTTTTTCTCATTTTTTTTTTACCAAACAGGTAAGATATATTAGTATAACATAGTGATTCTTTTTTTCCAATTTTTGTTTTTTTTTACGTGCGCGTACGGTAAGCTTACGGTAAGCGTACGGTTTGCGTAATGTACGTAATATTTCTACTTTTTTGCGTATGGTTACGCAATTTACGTAGCCGTGCATACTGTGTACGCGGCGCGTAAGCGCATACGCTACACGCGCACGTTACGCGGAAGTGTTGGGGCATGCCTGTTATGCGCATGCGCGCGTGCGCGTGTCTTTTATACGCGCATGCGTACTTTTACCGTAAGCGCTCCGTAAGCGCACCGTAAGCGTAACGTACGCGCACGGTTGGTCATGTGATCAAGAAACAAAACTTTTGATTGGTTTAAAGTAGTTTCAGTTCTAGAACTCTCCTACACCACACCCATTCCCCTCATTTCTGCTTGTGATCCCTTAGGAGAAGGAGCTGAGTTGTCTTTGGGATACGATGGCAGACCAGCACTTCTCTTCTGAGAGTGAGGCTAGCAGCACCACCATCAGGCAGAGAAGGAGGAAACAGAAGAGCTCTTTTATATGGGAGTATTTTACTTTTC
The DNA here is from genome assembly GCF_964204655.1 of Triturus cristatus. Taxonomy (NCBI): domain Eukaryota; kingdom Metazoa; phylum Chordata; class Amphibia; order Caudata; family Salamandridae; genus Triturus; species Triturus cristatus. The sequence continues at coordinate 286,160,854 of NC_140587.1, forward strand.
CTGAGGGCGAGAAAAAAGTAAATGCTGCTTTAGTGACTTGCAAGCTGTGCCAGCGTGTACTTTCTAGAGGTAATCCTAACAAGAAGTATTCCTTCGGGAATCACACTATGTTACGACACCTTGAGGATGTACACCCTAGGACACATGCTCGACATACTAGAGGAAACCCTTCAGTAAGTCGAGCAAGCACATCCACAGCAGCTCAGCCGAGTCCATCTTCGGCAGCTCAGCTGAGCCCTTCATCTGTGGGGGCAGATTCACCTTTTTCTGGTCCTGTGGAAACTAACCATCGATTTGCGAGGGTTACAATGCGGTGCTCAAATTGCCATGGTCTAATTGTTCATAGGGAGACCAGTGTTCCCCTAATTAACAACAAAATAGACCAGCACATTTGTCCTACCAGCTAATATTCCCATTCTTCCTTTCCTCTGTCCCTGCATGAACACAACAGCTCTTTTAAGAGCCAACCTTACCTCTCAACTTTTTTAAATTTTTTCTTTAAAACTTTTTTTTGTTTTTTTTTTACCGTACGCGTACGGTAAGCGTATTTTTTTAAAAAAAACAATTACCACATTACAAGGTCCTTGAGGGATTAATAACGAAATACTGAAAATCTGTTTGAGGAGAAGTGGAAAAAAGGGACCATCTAATTTCTGACTTACCTGACCCACCCAAAAATTTAATTAGAAAACAGTATTCCTCATTTATACCAGTACACCTTAATTTATGGTGAAAACATAGTCCATAATATTTTACATGTTCCTTACATTTAAATTTCTCCCAAAAGAAAAATGATAAACACAACTTCAACAAAAGGAATTCAAATTCTATTATTCATTTCTTAATTTACCACATACATCCCCTCTCAAACTCATAACTCACCTTTAAAATTAGTTAGTTGGGAAAGAAATGTGGCACTCAAACAGCAGATTATCAGAGCCAGGATCTCTGTTCTGTACACCTCTCTCCTCTCAGCAGAACCAGATAATGGCAATGTTTCCCTCTCTTTTTCCACACATAAACATGTTAATTTCAAATCTCAGTGCTTCCCCCTTTTTTTCAAATGTAATCACACATTTCGTTTGGATGAAAACCAACCCTTTTCCAAAAGTACCCTTCCCCCAACTTGACTTCTGCCTGCTACCATAGCAACAGCTCATGGAACACTGCTGTCTACAGTCAGGTCAGAAGTTCACCATAGTGACCAGGCGAACTCTTTCCTGGGTTGGCTTAACCATCAAAACCCATTTTTGTTTTTCACCAGTACAATCACCAATAAAGCGTTACCATTCTTGGACCTCTGGATTAAGGCAGAAAACGGAGGGTTGGCGAGTAGTGTTTTTCACAAACCTACCGATAGGAATAACCTGCTTTCCTTTCAGAGTTTTCATCCCCGTTCATTGAAAGAGAATTTGCCTTACGGTCAGTTCTTGCGTCTTCGCAGGAACTGCTCCGACATTGGGGATTACAAAAATGAGGCCAATGTTTTGAGTGAGAAACTTAAACATAGAGACTACCCTGTAAAAGTCATATCCAAGGCACAAAAAAGAGCGAGAAACTGCAATAGGGAAACGCTCCTACAAACACAAGAAAAAGAAAGAGTGGAGAGCAGCATTTGCGTCACGACATTCAATACAGCATCTAACCATATAAAAAAGATAATCCAAAAGAACTGGAGGATTTTGAACTCTAATGGATTAGAACAACCTCAACCACTATTCTCTTTCAAAAAGAGTGCAAGTATAAAAGATACTATTGTCAATACACGTCCGAGAGCTATCATGTCTGGCAATAGTGGTCCCCAACCGGAACACTTTCTGCCCCCTGTGATGGGACACTATGCTTGTGGCTCCTGTAGGGCATGCCCTCTGTCTTTAAATGGAAAAAAGGCTGACATTGGGACGTCCAAACCGTGGGAGCAGAGAAAACATACCACATGCAACACTGAGAACGTGATTTACTTAATCCGTTGTCCGTGTAATCTTTTGTATGTGGGAATGACTACGCGTAGAGTAAAAACACGCATCCTTGAACATCTGAGTACGATACGATGCGGGAAAACAAACACAAAACTTACTGCACATTTTCACCAACAAAAACATAGTGAACATGACTTGAGGTGGACGGTGCTGGACAAACCCTTTATACCACCCAATACAGTAGATATTGCTAACTTCCTGTTTTGTAGGGAACAACGTTGGGTAGACAGACTCAAAAGCAGTATAGTGGGTTTGAATGATTCCATCCCATGGTTCCATTTATATGGGTTGGGTAAGAAATGATTTTTCTCAGTGGAGTCAGTTTGTATTGAGAGTATGGTTGACACAGTGTGGCTCATCACCTGAGTAAATAATATCATCTTGAAAGGGATTTGCACCTGCAGGTTGGTTTCGTTTATTGTCCTCTTCATTCAACTACCACTGTGCTTGGATGCGAGAGCGTTTTCTGGTCACTTTTGACACTTAACGCGTGTGTAATACACGAATTATGGCCTCTCATTTTTTCGTTTGTGAGGTAACTTATTATGGGTTTAGGTTGCCTGAATATCATTATTAAAGAAAGATATCATCGAGAGGTTACTCCCACAATTGGGAATACAGATACCCATGTAGGAGCCCCGACATTTCACGAGTGATACAGGACCTCCAAGATGTCGGCGGGTGGTTTTTTCACTCAATAGACTCCCGTCCGTATTTGGTCCGTCTTCTCTTTTCATTCGCGTAGTGTCAGATGACCTGAACTATGTGGTATCACGTGTACTCAGAGCCCTCCCACCGGAATGAATAATCATGTCTTTAAATGGAAGAGAATTCGTCTCTGTCTTCGGCGACGGAGGACCGTTGTGGGGACGATTAGTGCCGTGCGTCCTTGGAGTAGTAAGTGAGACGAGTGGTCTGAGCAGGAAAGAGAAGCGTTTTTGACTTAATGCGAGGGAATTGATGATATCATGCAGTTTGACTTCCTTCCTTTGTATATAGAGTGTGACTATAGGACCACGGCCTCTCACCGGTCCCGGGTTTGGAGACTTTCCAATAAACCCTTGTAAGTCCTTCTTTATTTTGGTTCGTATCTAGCAGAACCAGCATGTACGAATAATTAACAGCATGATGTTGGGGACTGAATGTGTACAAAGACTTGTACACTCGTGGTGTTGTGGTGTGGGGCTTCACATCGTTTTCCATCACGTTACGTGTACAATGAATTCGTGGGGTCTTTGACCTGTGTGATGAATAACAGTTCTCACGGGGGGGTGTTATGTGGTGAACACTTTTGGGAAGACATGACGATCTGTGGCATTAGAGATGTGAGGGTAATTCTTATTTTTAAAGTAATGCAAGGGGGTGTAGATGAGTGGAACGATAAAATATGTTCTACTCTCTTTCAGATAATTGTTCACTCTCGGAAACCATTCAGAGTACTGAAGTAGTAAAGGCGACTGGCCGCTTCTCAATAGAAGGTAACGAATCCCCTAGTTGGGGGTAGACCCAGATAAATAACCAAGGGACCAACACCCTGATGAATGCCTGCACGACTCTTATGAGCGTTTGATTTGGGCAGAAACATGTTGGTAATAGCAGCAGGGATTTAGGGGCTTTTACCTCCCCTAATAAAATCCCGACCAGTTATTTTTAACCCTGCCAGGGGGTGACAGGAATAAAAATTAAATAAGTCCCCTCCTAGACAGTTTTAATATATATGTCTGCACTTTTGTGGTCCCTCCTTTAGGGAATATTGTCCTTGTTCTGTTTTCTTTAGACACTATTTGTTCTATTTTGTCAAACCCCTTTTCTGTTCCGTTTCCTCACCACTTTATTCTTCATCTTACAAAAAACATTGCGCTCCGCCCACTGTGTTGGTCTGCACGGGGGCGTTCGACGCGGCCCAATGATGAAGCATGACACTGCAAAGTGTGTGAGGGCAGTATTTTAAGAATAATGTTTTTTCCTTCTAAACTATACTCTAGGTTTATGTGATAATAGGGATAGTATTGTGCCTTTCACTATCATATTTAACTGTGAGGATTTAAGTTTGTGGAGCGTTTCTCTGTTTAGTGAGTATTAAACGTTAGCTAGGGGAGTCAGAGAAGGCTCAATTTTTCCCTTATTTCTCTCTTTTGTGATATCAGAAGTTCACCACACAATGTTTCATTTCCAAACAGCAAGAGTGCTTGACTTTTCTAACCTAACAGCAAATCCATAGTACTGTTCTTTGGTAACACATTTTTCTGTACCAATACAAAACATGCTTCTATAATTTGACACATACAGCCTAGTTTTTAGTGTAGAATGGTATGAAACAGCCAATGAGTTCTTTTTATTTTTAAAAAAATATGTATGCCTCCATTTCCAAACTGTCTTTCATTTCTTTTTCCCATTCTACTGAAATACACCTTCTGAGTGCATCCAGATCTCCTTGGAAGATGTTCACAGTGTGGATTGTAGGGCACAGCTATGTCTTCTGGAGTGAAAAGTATGCAGAGAAAACAGGTATAGTGAGAGACCTTGCTTTGCCAAATGTAGACATTAAATGGATTGGTCAGAGAGGGTTAAAGTGGCACCAATTGATGCCATTGGTGAAATCCTTCATGCAAATCCAACACCCTGACCTCATAATAGTGCACTGTGGTGGCAATGACCTAGGCACTTTGACTGGGGTAGGTCTGGAAATGCTTATGAAGGACACCTTTGCACAACTGTTTTCACTTTTCCCTAAAACTGCCTTTGCGTATTCTAACATATGCCAAAGGCAAAAATGGAACTGGTCCAATCATTTTTTGTCCACAGATTGAGAAAGCTAGGAAACACGTCAACAAATCTGTTTCTGCTTTCCTCCGAGACTATGGTATGGGTTCTATTTACCACAACAACTTGCGTTACGACATGCAAGACATTTATAGAGGAGATGGTGTACACTTCACTGATGAAGGGAACAGAGTCTTCCTCTTGAACCTTAGACTCTGCATCGGTACTTACTTGTAGGTACCACTAAAAAATCACTTCATTAACACAACGGCTCTTTTTAGAGCCCCCTAATATCTAAACACTTAAATCTAAATTTTATTTCTTTTTTTATTTTATTTTTCTACCGTACGCGTACTCCGCGATTTTTAAAAAAAATTAATAAATGTTTTTTTCATAATTTTGTGTCCTTCTTTGACCCCCTTTCAAATGTTAGGGGGTCTGTAACTCTCTTTCTTGCCCCCTTTTCACGATATCTCCTTTTTTTTTTCTGTGTGAAACACACGAAATGGCGGCCGACACTTCCTGATTTCGTCCGATTCGAATGTTTACAGTCATGTGACAACCAATCAGATTAGAGCTCGCGCACGGCACCGTACGCGTACGGTAAGCTTACGGCAAGCGCACGGAGCGCGCTTACAGATATATATATTGATTTAAATGCTATTTTCTCAGGAACTACTGAACAGATTTACACCAGACCTACAAAAGGCACTTCCTTGACCTTATGGCTACCTCTCTGCCAAATTACAAGTAATTCTGTTCAGCCGTTCGGGCTGTAGCTGTGTCTAAAGGTCCTATGGAAAAATGCATGGGGAAAACGCATTTTGGGACCCCCCTTTTTTCTCAGCCCCCGCTTGACGAATCCCCCCGAGACTTTCAGGGTAGGAGTGGAGCGTAGCGCCCCATTAGTTTTGAAAATTTCGCAAGGATTCGTCGACCGGCGCCAAAGTTATTCCAAATAGAATGTTGCGGATTTCCTATGGAAACAGGGTCCTAACTATAACTACCTACTGGCGACCGCCAGTAGGTAATATATATATATATATATTATTCTCTCACTAGCACAAGAGAACAGAATGGTAATCAGACCTTCGGATAAAGGGGGTAACATCGTCCTGTGGGATAAATGCATGTACATCGAGGAAGCACTGAAGCAATTATCTGATGTAAACTTTTATTGTAAATGTACCTCTGATGTCTATAACTGCAGCATAACAACAACATGGGAGAAATTAACGAATTGGCAAAAGGAAGGGCTCATCTCTTGGCAAGAATACTGTTTCCTTAAAAAAGATTTTCCTAAACTACCCATTTTGTACTTACTCCCGAAAGTACATAAAAATCCCAAAGTGCCACCAGGGAGACCAATAGTGTCGTCTTTGGGAAATGTCAACGAGAATATATCTAAGTACGTTGACTTTTTCCTTAGGGAATATGTCATCCAATTACCATCTTACCTCAGGGATACCAAAGATTTTCTGAACAAAATCGCAGACATCACATGGGTGGAGGGATATTTACTCATTGCCCTGGATGTGAGTTCACTATATACCATTATTGACCACACCCAGGGCATGGAGGCTTGTTTACACTTTCTTAGGGCAAGGAACATCTGCTATCTTGAGCAAACTAACATGCTAGTTGATATGATGAAGTTATGCCTCAAAAATAACATCTTTCTGTTTAATGGTGAGTTGTACAAACAGGTGCGAGGCACGGCTATGGGAACGTGTTTCGCACCTAGTTTTGCGAACCTCTTCCTGGGTAAGTGGGAGGAGGAGCTCCGCAAGAACAGTGACATGGACTCGGACTTCAGGAAGGTGGTAGTATGGTTGAGGTATATTGACGACCTCTTCGTCATTTGGAAGGGCAGTGAAGGGGAAGCTAGGGAGTTCATCAATAAACTGAATAACAATGGCTACAGTATACAGCTTACTTCGAGTATAAGCAAGAACAAAATTGAATTCCTAGATACTCTCATTACAATCCAGGATGGCAGCATGGTATCAAGTCTACACCGGAAGGAAACTTCCGGTAATAGCTTATTACACGCCCGCAGTGCCCATCCAGAGTCACTTAAATGGAGCATTCTCAGGGCACGGAGAAATTGCAGCACTGAGGACGATTTTCAGCAGGAACAAAGTATCATGCTATGTAGATTCAAAGAGCGAGGCTACCCTGAATGGGTGCTAACGAAGGCCAAGGACAAGATTAGGAATATCAGTAGATCTCAAGCCCTTGAATATTCTGCCAAAGATGACCAAGAAGAAACACCAGTAAGGGTTATAACCACATTTAACCAGGAATCCAAACATGTCCAAAAAATTCTGTCCGAGAATTGGAGAATCTTAAAATCGGATTCCATTATTGGCGGTAACATCAGTGACAGACCCCTGATCACCTATAGAAGAGGGAAAAATTTGAAGGATATGCTGGTCAGGGGAGATATTACGGAAAACCCGAATAGGAACCCATTCAATCTTAAGGGTTTCTATCCATGTGGCCATTGCAAGGCATGCAAATTCAGCCACATGGTTAAGGAATTTGGGGTTGCAGGATCAGGTCAAAGTAAAACTATAACACAGTTCCTCACATGCAGCACCAACTTTGTAGTGTATATTCTGGAATGTCCGTGCAGACTCCGGTATGTCGGGAGTACAACATGTATGGTTAAGAAGCGGATACTGGAACACCTTAGAGCCATCACCAACTTGGATCATAACTATCCCATTGCACGACATTTCCAAGATAGACATCAGTCCAATCAATCTCTTCTCAAATACTTTGCCATAGAACAAGTTAATACATCAAAAAGAGGGGGGAACAGAGAGTTAGCCCTCAGAAAGAGAGAATCGAAATGGATAATGGAATTGGAAACCAAGTTTCCGGGGGGACACAATCTTGATGAGGAACTGGCAACTCATTTACATGATGACTGAACTTGTGTACCAATCTTATTGCCTTTAATTGCCTTTCATTGCCTTTTTTGTTGCCATTTACTGTGACTCTTCATGTTATTGCATGGTAACCCAAGTAGTTCTCAGGTTACATAAAGAAAAATGTATTTTGAGCTAAAAATATTTTTCTTGGGCTATTTGTAATTTTAACTTGTTTCTTTTATTATCCAGGAGGAAAGGAAGGGACCATTCACTTCTCAAAGATACGGCACCGGTTCCCTACCCTTTTCTTCATGAGGATGCCACCACACGCCCAATAAGATAAGGACTGCACATATGTTGTTCACGGCTCTTTATCTTTAATTGCACGGATCTTTATATCATTTGGTTTATGCTTAATGGATTACCTGTACTGCCAGTTCCTTCTGGTGTAGCACTATAGGGCTCTTAGTTAGAAGTACTACTTGCTCCCACTCTGATTTTGCCATTTGGCGCTTGATAGATTTTGTGCGGAGGCATTTCCTGAGTCTGCATAACCGTAAGAATTGTAGAGGCACTAGTCCTTATAAGTCACTATTCGGGCACGGAGTCCGGATAACTCCTGAGGCTTTGAACATGCTTTCATGATACTTACCCTAACATATCAGCACGTGGATCCGGATGCGGCACTAGTCCGCCTGGTATTTAGATATAAACAGATGTACGAGGCTGCTTAAGCCCTGGTTTATAATCGTGTTTGTGTTGGTATGCAATCGATAAAGTTTTGTAAATTCAATTATCTCAACACACGAGAAACTCGGACTTTTCAGTTAATTTGATATGACTGAAGTATGCAAACATGTAAGAATTTTACAAGTACTTAAATTCATTTTGTTTTGCAAATTCTGCGCTTTATCGCCAAGAAAACACGCAGGTACTCACTTATGAGTTTATGTTTGTAACCCGTTCCAAAATGGTGACTACTTGCAACATTGTAGATCCAGGAATACGTTAGTACTTCTTTTATGTTTATGTGCATATATGTTTGTTTGAAAACATTGCAGACATCGTGTGACCAAGACACTGCTGTGTCGAAACGCGTAACGATGGTTTAGTAAAATACGATCAACCTCTGAGAGTGCGTTTTTCTTTTTCTATGAACTTTGTTTGGATTATCCGGCTTTGGGTTCGCCGGACAGCGCACCACCTGACAAGGGTTTCATCCCAGAAGGACCCGACGTTAACTGATATATATATATATATATATATATATATATATATATCTATCTATCTATCTATCTATCTATCTATCTATCTATCTATCTATCTATCTATCTATCTATCTATCTATCTATCTATCTATCTATCTATCTATATATATATATATATATATATATATATATATATATATATATATATATATATATATATATATATATATATCCAAACGATCGTTACCAGCTTCAAAGAAACGATGTCCAGGCCACTAAATTCTTGTCAGCGCGTCTTTATTGTCAAACGCCCAGTCACTTTGGGAGTCGCGACCCTGTTCGGGCCCGCCACTGCGAGTGGCTGGGGTTTCTGAGCGAACTTGGTGTTGGGGGATTTATATATATATATATATATTTATATATCCACAAACACAGTTTGCCTGGAGTGAGGAAGCCCAACACAGGTGAGTGAAAAGTAACCACTTCTTTAATGGAAAAACGGCTCGGGAACACAGCAGAAGTGCCTCGCAGAAAGTAAGTCCTGTGGTCTTTGCCCGACGTGTTTCATGCTGTTGAAGCATTTCCTCAGGGGCTCGCAGGTAAACAGGAGTCTCTGGTCACAGCGGTTAAATAGGCTCCATAACGTAACTCAGTCCCTGCCCTGATGGATCCTGTAGTACCAAATGTTATTCCTCAAGTGAGATGCTGTGACCAGGCTCGAAGTATCATCATAATGAATCCCCAAGTGGGTGGCGATGACTCTCTTATGCCGCTTCTCGTGCTCAAAGTGTTAATCCATTAGGGCACACCTGCCCTTAAGTTGCAGCGTAGGTTGAGGTCGCAACAGGACTGTAACACAGCGGGGCTCCCTCGCGGCTCAGGCTGCGCCGCAACAAATCCACAAACACAGTTTGCCTATATTACCTACTGGCGGTCGCCAGTAGGTAGTTATAGTTAGGACCCTGTTTCCATAGGAAAACTGCAACATTCTATTTGGAATAACTTTGGCGCCGGTCGACGAATCCTCGCGAAGTTTTCAAAACTAATGGGGCGCTACGCTCCGCTCCTACCCTGAAAGTCTCGGGGGGATTCGTCAAGCGGGGGCTGAGATAAAAGGGGGGTCCCAAAACGCGTTTTTCCCATGCATTTTTCCATAGGACCTTTAGACACAGCTACAGCCCGAACGGCTGAACAGAGTTCCTTGAAATTTGGCAGAGAGGTAGTCTACAGGTCAAGGAAGTGCCTTTTGTAGGTTTGGTGTAAATCTGTTCAGTAGATTCTGAGAAAATAGCCTTTAAATCAATATATATTTCTGAGCCAGCTTACGGTGCGCTTACGGTGCGCTTACCGTACGCGTACGGTGACGTGCGCGAGCGCGAATATGATTGGCTGTTAGATCTTAGTAAACATTCGAATCGGTCGAAACCAGGAAGCGGCGGCCGCCATTTTGTGTGTTTCACTCAGAAAAAAAAGGGTGATAACTTGAAAAGGGGGCAAGGAAGAGAGTTACAGACCCCCTAACATTTGAAAGGGGGTCAAAGAAGGACAGAAAAGTACAAAAAAAACATTTATTAATTTTAAAAAAAATCGCGGGGTACGCGTACGGTAAGCTCACCGTACGCGTACGGTAAAAAAAAAAAAAATGAAATGAAATGCAGATTTAAGTGTTTAGATATTAGGGGTGACTTTTCAGAATACCGTGTCCTGGAGGGCTGAGTGATTCCTGACGCCGCATCCTACCTGGCCATCAGAGAAACGAGTGCTGTCTCCCTCCCGCTGCCGCCATTCCCTACGCGGCCGCTGTGTGGAGGGGACTACCTTTCCCAACAGCCCTAGCGCCGGACAGGAACCGGAACCCGCCGACTCTGCTATCCCGCCTGGAGGCGCTTAAAAACTGGCCTAGCTAAGCCCGGGCAAAGGGCGGGCCCTCTGAGGCCCTCCAAGGCACAAAGAGGCACGGGACGGCCCAATCAGTAAGGCTTGTACTCGGAACATATTATTCGATTTACCGCTGAGGATATATTGTTTAGAGATTTATGCAAATATAGTTCTACAGCCCTACTGATTTTTGTCACCACAAAATTATAAGTTAAACATATGTAAATTGTGATCCCGATTTAGTGTTGCTGGAAATATAGGTTATTTGAGTCAATCCCACATTAGACAGGATCATCCTACTGTTTATATTGTTGGTTGTAAACATGAATATGCGGGAAACTAGAAGTAAAGTCGTAACTGCAGGAAATAAGCTGACTGGTACTCTAGATGATTTCATTGTACGCACCAATAGTTTAATAGATCAGGGGATAGTATTAATGGAGAGAAGGGTATCCCAAGATCTAGCCTTGGCCAAGAGATCATCGATAGGCAATATTGCTGCGGCTCGCAGTCCTGATAAAACCGGGCCTGAACCTCCCTTATTACAAGTACACGCACAGATACATAACAGTGCCACAACTGACCTGGTATCACAAAACCCAAATAGCACGGGATTAGAATCATTAAACCCTGTGGTAGAAACTCTGACTGGGGTACATTTAGATACTCAGGATGATACTATAACTCGAAAATTAAAAGGAAATAGGCAGGGGGCAATTCCAAAAAAATGTGCAAAAAATAAAAGGTTAACTTATAAGAAGGTTAAGGCTAAAATTGTCAAGAAGGGTGTTTTTAAAGAGTCTGAGGTAAATGAAGATGGGATAAATCAGGATTCAGAACTTGAAGCTCCCAATCATAGGAAATTGTCTTTACCTATGATGGACGCTACTCTACCAGATGAGTCTTTAATTGATATCCTTGATGAGAGTAATATAGTGAGTAGTCTAGATGGTTGTGAAGACAGGGAAATTTCTATGATATATACCTTGTCAACACTAATTAAATCTTTATTTGCCCCCATACAAGAAAGGCTTCAAGGCATAGAGCACCTACTCCAAACACTCCAAAAGGATATAAAAACACAGTTGGACACCCAGAAAAAAGCGCCAAATAAAGAAATTATATTGGTGGACAAACCGGTGGTCTTAAAAGAGAATTTGCCGAAAGGGAAGAAAATAACTTCCACAATCCCTTTGCCAGAGGCCATGCGAAATGTCAATAAATCAGTAGTGAGTATAAGGACTCCTGGGCTATTAATGCCACCTGAAGTGACTGTGCCTACCACAGTTACATCTGCTGCTCCTATTCCTAATCAAGATAAATTGCAACAGGAAAAAATTGAAAAGAGCAGAAGCATAGATTTGCCCCCGGATGCCTGCCCCTATGTGGTAGTATTAACTGGGGTCCCTGAATTGGTACCCGATACTATGGAGCCCTTTGAAGCATTAAGAAACAAGGTGATTCACTGGCTAAACTCTAATTATCCTATACCACCAGTTTTGGCCAGTAGAATCTTGATGGTTCGAAGGGCATCATGGGTGGGAAGTAGGAGAAAGAAACTACAGGGTGACTGCGTGGTTATAACTTTTGAAAACCCGCAAACGGTAGATTATATTTGCCAGGGGAATCCTATAAATCAAGATTTACAAATTACAGCTAGACCCCTATTCTATTTCTATACTCCAAAGGAACAACTAGACGATAGATGGAGTTGGACTAGAAATGAAAACTGTGATAGGGAAGGACGGAGAAAAAATTTGTATGGGGATTTAAACTCGTACAGACAAGGATGGAGGGAAGATGACCACTGGACCTTAATACAGCGAAGGTACGGGAGAAATCAAAAGGGTGGCCAGCAATATTGGGGAAATTGGCCAGGCACACAGTCTGTTCCATTTGCCATCCCCTGTTATAACAGATTCAGTCCACTAGATATGGTCGACTGACTTTCAGGGTGTGAGAAATTTCCTGTTCTGTTACCGACTGCACATACTACCCCAAATCCACCAGCCTCTGGCCCCCCAAACGAAAATCTTGATAAGATTAGTATAAGTTTGCCCAATAGGACTTTGTCAGAAATTAAAGAATTTAATAATAAAGCTAGATTGTCGGGGCAAGAGTGTGTAAAAGGCAAAAAGAAACTACCACTTGATAATAGTTTAAATTTCGTCCCAAAGCCAAAAGGAAATATGACCGATCCTATAGTTGAGATAGATAAGATTGACATAGGTCAGGTTGTCACAGACGAGGTAATATTATCCACTGAAAATAGAAACTGTAAGGTAATGTTTTGGAACGTGGCAGGATTAAAACACAAAATCTCTAATCCCTTATGGAAAACGGTAACGGACGGTGTGGATATCCTGGCCCTGCAAGAAACCTGGACAATAGATCCTATACATATAACTGGCTACAAAACTTATTGTACTCCTGCAGTAGGAGGGACATATGGGAGACCCAAAGGTGGTATAGTCACGTATCTCTCAAATTCATTATCATATGAGAGGGTACATTTTGATTATAATAGTAGTTACTATCATAAATTGGTGATAGATACTAAAACTGGGATCAGTCTTGTGATAATTAATTTTTATAATAACATCCCGTGTACCGCTATTCAGAACACTATGAAAAGGTTAAATGAGGATCTACAAGGGGAGATAGTTAGCAAGACGAGGGAAGTAATGATTTTATGGGGGGGGGATTTTAATTGTCATCTTTGCAAAATGGGTCAAAAAGGAACTTGTGGATTAATGTTAGAGCAAGACATTAATCTTACACACTTTGACCATACTCTAACCGGGGACTTACTAAATGAGATATTATTTAATTGTGATCTGGGATATGCTAATGAATTAACTGAGTGCCCAACATCGTTTGCCCCGACCTTTATTGGAAGGGGCGCATCAACCATCATTGATTTTATTATTTGCTCGAATACTTCTGGATTCAGGGCTGCTACTTATAAGAATCGCCAATTACCACTGAGTGATCATTACCCACAAGTACTCGAAATTGATAACCCATTTTTAGCAGGCCAATATGATTGTTTACAGATACAGGCAGCCCCAGATGTGCTGATGGGGAGACAAAATGGGTATTCCCTTAAGTGGAGTAAGGTGGTCCCGAACGAATTCTTAGCTAAACTAGTGAATAGTTGTTCAGAAAGCTTTAGAGTTTGTTTAGATGAAAATTCAAAAAAAGAAAACATAATGGAACATTTTAATATTATAGCAGCTACAATCAAAGAGAGTCTGAGGGTGGTTTTTAAAAATAGGACAAAAAATGCCAGAAGATGGTTTGATAAGGCGTGTACCAGAGCCTTGACTGAGCTCAAACATGCTATCCATTCGGAACCTCGAAACCCAATTCAAATAAGAGAGCTAAGGAATCGTTACAATCATGCATTAAAAGAAAGAAAGAAAAACATAAAGAGGATGACCTGGGAACAATTATGCGATGCCTCACAAGCTAAAGATACAACAGCATTTTGGGGGGTGGTAAATGCACCGCTCCCTTTTGATAATACTAAGGCACGTATAGAAATTGCAATTAATGAGGAGGACTGGGTTACGCATTTTTCAAATCTTTATATGTGTCTTGAGCCGTCTTCTCAAGAGGTCTATGTCCCTTTTTGTGAGAATGAGCTGGAGGCACAAAAAATACCAGCCACACGGCCGGAGGTTCCATGGGAGAAATGGGGAACATCTGAAAAATTAGTGGTAACATTGCCCGAGGTTCTATTGAGTTTAAAAGATACAAAGGGTGGAAAGGCATCGGGCCCAGATGGGATCCCAGCTGATCTGTATAAAGCTAACGGTGAGATCTGGGGTCCCATCCTGGTACAGCTTTTTAACGCAGCTCTGGCGAAGGGCCTGAGTCGGTCATGGTTTACATCAATTATTGTCCCCATTTTTAAAAAGGGAGACAGACAAAACTGTGCCTGCTATAGGCCAATATCCCTACTTGATTCGTCCATAAAAATCCTGGGAAGAGTAATTTTAGCTAAATTACAAAACTGGGCGGAGGAAAATGGGATAATAAGCGATCTCCAGTTTGGTTTCCAAAGAGGCATAGGAACTATAGAACAATGCTTAAACTTATTTTTTCTGCAACAGAAGTATACGTCGATAAAGAAGGAGCGATTATATCTTGTCTTTGTCGATCTTACTTCGGCTTTTGATTGCGTGTCCCACAATAAATTATGGAAAGTGATGCAAAGGATGGGAGTGGATGACTCCATCCTCTCCTTTTTGAGGGAGCTGTATTCTGGGGCTACAGCAACTGTTCGTTATGGAAAAGGGGGCGAATGCAGTAAATCCTTTGGGATAGGGCGCGGAGTACGCCAAGGATGTGTCCTGGCCCCCTTCCTGTTTTTGATTTATATAAATGGGCTGGAAGATCATTTATTGCAGGAGTGCGGGGATGTGCCAGTTGCTGGCAATAGGCGCATTCCCGCACTACTGTATGCGGATGATGCCGTTTTGATGGCACGAACACCAAACGCCCTACAAAATCTAATAGCATCTTTTAATAAATTCATGAACAGTTTAGATTTAAAAATTAACTGTAGCAAAACTTTTACCATGAATTGTGGAATACGAACTAAGAAAAGGATGAAAACCATCTCCATAAATAATGCTAGTCTAGAAAACACTTCTACATTTTCTTATTTAGGTATCCTATTTCATGAGACTGGCACGTGGACAAATGCGATTAGGGCAAGAACTCTTTTGTTCTCAAAGACTATAATGGCCCTAAAGAGTTTTATACAGAAAATGGGAAAGAAGCCTTTTAGAGAAATTTTAACTATTTATAATGCAACGTGTATATCAGTGGCCATCTATGGAGCAGGACTCTGGGGGTATGCTAACACAGATACTATCCAAATAATTGAAAATAAGTTTATGCGGTACTTGCTGTCCGTGCCCGATAGTATTGCAACCCTAAATTGCCACGAGGAGTTAGGGCAGCCATATATTTCAGATATAATAAAAACTCAGCCCATTTTATTATGGCACAGGGTCTGGACTGTAAATGAATGTGTTGTAAACCGAGCCATAATCCAGGATGTGTTACAACTGGAAAATGTAAAAGTTTTCAAATGGTTAAACTATGTGAAGACTTTCTTGACAGAGATAGATTGTGAACAATATTTTGAGGATCCACTGTCAATGGTACACATCTCTAGAAAAATATTGAAAAAATCCTGTATGGAATATCTCAGGGAAATAAGACTGTGTGAGGAAAGAAAGAAAAAGACTGTGTGTTCCCACCAGCTGATATTAAGTGGTCTAACTTTACAACCATACTTATGTCTCTCTATGACAGCCCTTGATAGATTCCGTCTCACACGTTTTAGATTTAATATAGTTTTTAGATTATTAACTTTCCCACAAATGAATTCTTGGTCAAAAGAACTCTGTTTATGTCCATGTGATGAATTATCCTTGCAATCTGATATCCATGTGTTATTTTTCTGCAGATTTTATACCTTGCCTCGTAAGAAATTTATTGTCCCAATTCTTAAAGAGTTTCAATTAAATAGATGCCGCCCAGCGTTTTTAGAATTGCAAAGAATGGACACTGTATTTATTGTTGCCTCGCTGGCAGAATTTTTTAAAAATGTTTTTAAACTACGTAAATCAATGGACTGTTAATTGATTGAATTGTCCATATGGAAATCATCTGCACTTCTCCCCTTTAACAATAACTATGTATTGTTTTATTTTAAATTGTATTTGTATTTTTGTTGCTTTTATGGTTATTTCTTTTTAACCGAATAAAGTATTTTGATACTGATATTAGGGGGCTCTAAAAAGAGCCGTTGGGTTTATTAAGTGATTTTTTAGTGGTACCTACAAGTAAGTACCGATGCAGAGTCTAAGGTTCAAGAGGAAGACTCTGTTCCCTTCATCAGTGAAGTGTACACCATCTCCTCTATAAATGTCTTGCATGTCGTAACGCAAGTTGTTGTGGTAAATGGAACCCATACCATAGTCACGGAGGAAAGCAGAAACAGATTTGTTGACGTGCTTTCTTGCTTTGTCAATCTGTGGACAAAAATGATTGGACCAGTTCCATTTTTGCCTTTGGCATATGTTAGAAAACACAAAGCCAGTTTTAGGGAAAAGTGAAAACAGTTGTGCAAAGGTCTCCTTCATAAGCATTTCCAGACCTACCCCAGTCAAAGTGCCTAGGTCATTGCCACCACAGTGCACTATTATGAGGTCAGGGTGTTGGATTTACATGAAGGATTTCACCAATGGCATTAATTGGTGCCACTTTAACCCTCTCTGACCAATCCATTTAATGTCTACATTTGGCAAAGCAAGGTCTCTCACCATACCTGTTTTCTCTGCAAACTTTTCACTCCAGAAAACATAGCTGTGCCCTACAATCCACACTGTGAACATCTTCCAAGGAGATCTGGATGCACTCAGGAGGTGTATTTCAGTAGAATGGGAAAATGAAATGAAAGACAGTTTGGAAATGGAGGCATACATATTTTTTTTAAATAAAATGAACTCATTGGCTGTTTCATACCATTCTACACTAAAAACTACGCGGTGTGTGTCAATTTATAGAAGCATGATTTGTTACCAAAGAACATTAGTATGGATTTGCTGTTAGGTTAGAAAAGTCAAGCACTCTTGCTCATTGAAAATGAAACATTGTGTGGTGAACTTCTGACCTGACTGTAGACAGCAGTGTTCCATGAGCTGTTGCTATGGTAGCAGGCAGAAGTCAAGTTGGGGGAAGGGTACTAGGCTGAAGTCAAGTTGGGGGAAGGGTACAGTTGGAAAAGTGTTGGTTTTCAACCAATAGAAATGTGTGATTACATTTGAAAAAAAGGGGGAAGCACTTAGATTTGAACCTAACATGTATATGTGTGGAAAAAGAGAGGGAAACTTTGCCATTATCTGGTTCTGCTGAGAGGAGAGAGGTGTACAGAACAGAGATCCTGGCTCTGATAATCTGCTGTTTGAGTGCCACATTTCTTTCACAACTAACTAATTTTAAAGGTGAGTTAAGAGTTTGAGAGGGGATGTATATGGTATATTAAGAAATGAATAATAGCATTGGAATTCCTTTTGTTGAAGTTGTGTTTATCATTTTGTGTTTTGGGAGAAATTTAAATGTGAGGAACATGTCAAATAATATGGACTATGTTTTCACCATAAATTAAGGTGTACTGGTATAAATAAGGAATACTTTTAGGGTTTGAGGTTCCAGTCAGTAATGCAAATACATTCAGCATCACTAAGGCTGGTTGCTCTTGCTGGAGTGTAGTCAGTCACCCAGGTTACACATGTTGCTGGTCTCAGAAAGCTGTTTGGTATTGCTCTGGTGATTTTACATTTGCATTAGATGGAAAGGGGAGCTATTTTTTTATGCAGAAGCAGACTCTTAGCACACAGCCAGCTACTTATCCTGTGGAATCATGCACAGTATTCACAACCGAGTGGGGTTTGAGGTTGCAGTCAGTAATTCAAATACATTCAGCATCACTAAGGCTGGTTGCCCTTGCTGGAGTGTAGTCAGTCACCCAGGTTACAGATGTTGCTGGTCTCAAAAAGCTGTTTGGACATGTGCTTTTTTAAGAATCTGAAAAGTGGATTCAAAATGTGTCAGACTGTAAAAGTACTTATCACTTGCCAAAAAAAAGAGTAGTAAGTGTGCTTTCAAATTGACAAAGAAATTTCGTTTTCTGACTAATATGAAAACATGACTCTGTGTGCAAAGAGGAATTACAGGCAGAGATTTATTGCGTATTGCTCTGGTAATTTTACAGTTGCATTAGTAGGAAAGGGGGATCTATTTTTTTGTGCAGAAGCAGACTCTTAGCACACAGCCAGCTGCTTATCCTGTGGAATCATGCACAGTATTCACAACCGAGTGGGGTTTGAGGTTGCAGTCAGTAATGCAAATACATTCAGGATCACTAAGGCTGGTTGCCCTTGCTGGAGTGTAGTCAGTCACCCAGGTTACACATGTTGGTGGTCTCAAAAAGCTGTTTGGACATGTGCTTTTTTAAGAATCTGAAAAGTGGATTCAAAATGTGTCAGACTTTAAAAGTACTTATCAATTGGCAAAAAAAAGAGTAGTAAGTGTGCTTTCAAATTGGCAAAGAAATTTCGTTTTCTGACTAATATGAAAACATGACTCTGTGTGCAAAGAGGAATTACAGGCAGAGATTTATTGCGTATTGCTCTGGTAATTTTACAGTTGCATAAGTAGGAAAGGGGGAACTATTTTTTTTATGCAGAAGCAGACTCTTAGCACACAGCCAGCTGCTTATCCTGTGGAATCATGCACAATATTCACAACCGAGTGGGGTTTGAGGTTGCAGTCAGTAATGCAAATACATTCAGTATCACTAAGGCTGGTTGCCCTTGATGGAGTGTAGTCAGTCACCCAGGTTACACATGTTGGTGGTCTCAAAAAGCTGTTTGGACATGTGCTTTTTTAAGAATCTGAAAAGTGGATTCAAAATGTGTCAGACTTTAAAAGTACTTATCAATTGGCAAAAAAAAAGAGTAGTAAGTGTGCTTTCAAATTGGCAAAGAAATTTCGTTTTCTGACTAATATGAAAACATGACTCTGTGTGCAAAGAGGAATTACAGGCAGAGATTTATTGCGTATTGCTCTGGTAATTTTACAGTTGCATTAGTAGGAAAGGGGGAACTATTTTTTTTATGCAGAAGCAGACTCTTAGCACACAGCCAGCTGCTTATCCCGTGGAATCATGCACAGTATTCACAACCGAGTGGGGTTTGAGGTTGCAGTTAGTAATGCAAATACATTCAGCATCACTAAGGCTGGTTGCCCTTGCTGGAGTGTAGTCAGTCACCCAGGTTACACATGTTGCTGGTCTCAAAAAGCTGTTTGGACATGTGCTTTTTTAAGAATCTGAAAAGTGGATTCAAAATGTGTCAGACTGCAAAAGTACTTATCACTTGCCAAAGAAAAGAGTAGTAAGTGTGCTTTCAAATTGGCAAAGAAATTTCGTTTTCTGACTAATATGAAAACATGACTCTGTGTGCAAAGAGGAATTACAGGCAGAGATTTATTGTGTATTGCTCTGGTAATTTTACAGTTGCATTAGTAGGAAAGGGGGAGCTATTTTTTTATGCAGAAGCAGACTCTTAGCACACAGCCAGCTGCTTATCCTGTGGAATCATGCACAGTATTCACAACCGAGTGGGGTTTGAGGTTGCAGTCAGTAATGCAAATACATTCAGCATCACTAAGGCTGGTTGCCCTTGCTGGAGTGTAGTCAGTCACCCAGGTTACACATGTTGGTGGTCTCAAAAAGCTGTTTGGACATGTGCTTTTTTAAGAATCTGAAAAGTGGATTCAAAATGTGTCAGACTGTAAAAGTACTTATCACTTGCCAAAAAAAAGAGTAGTAAGTGTGCTTTCAAATTGGCAAAGAAATTTCGTTTTCTGACTAATATGAAAACATGACTCTGTGTGCAAAGAGGAATTACAGGCAGAGATTTATTGCGTATTGCTCTGGTAATTTTACAGTTGCATTAGTAGGAAAGGGGGAACTATTTTTTTTGTGCAGAAGCAGACTCTTAGCACACAGCCAGCTGCTTACCCTGTGGAATCATGCACAGTATTCACAACCAAGTGGGGTTTGAGGTTGCAGTCAGTAATGCAAATACATTCAGCATCACTAAGGCTGGTTGCCCTTGCTGGAGTGTAGTCAGTCACCCAGGTTATAGATGTTTCTGGTCTGAAAAAGCGGTTTGGACATGTGCTTTTTTGAGAATCTGAAAAGCGGATTCAAAATGTGTCAGATTGTAAAAGTACTTATCACTTGCCAAAAAAAAGAGTAGTAAGTGTGCTTTCAAATTGGCAAAGAAATTTCGTTTTCTGACTAATATGAAAACATGACTCTGTGTGCAAAGAGGAATTACAGGCAGAGATTTATTGCGTATTGCTCTGGTAATTTTACAGTTGCATTAGTAGGAAAGGGGGAACTATTTTTTATATGCAGAAGCAGACTCTTAGCACACACCCAGCTGCTTACCCTGTGGAATCATGCACAGTATTCACAACCGAGTGGGGTTTGAGGTTGCAGTCAGTAATGCAAATACATTCAGCATCACTAAGGCTGGTTGCCCTTGCTGGAGTGTAGTCAGTCACCCAGGTTACACATGTTGCTGGTCTCAAAAAGCTGTTTGGACATGTGCTTTTTTGAGAATCTGAAAAGTGGATTAGAAATGTGTCAGATTGTAAAAGTACTTATCACTTGCCAAAAAAGCAGTAGGAAGTGTGCTTTCCAATTGGCAAAGAAATTTCGTTTTTTGCCTAATTTCAAACCATGACTCTGTGTGCACACAGGAATTGTTTTTAGATATTTAATTTGTGAAGGTGTTATTGTGATTTTCACTTGTAGGAAAGGGGTACTTAGTATTTTAAGATTTGAAAAGATCATAAAAAATGTAGTAATATATTTAAATAAAATAAAGAATTTTTTTTTTAGTTTTTTTCAGGTATTGCTGAAGAGCAGTGAACAAAATTTAAGATGCCTACAAAATCCAGACTAAGGAAAAACCACAAAAAAAACTATATTTGAAGACAACTGGAGGACCTAAGTTAGCTGGAGATGCTCATGTTGGGAAAAAGAGAAAGTCTTCTGGTAAGCAGACAAAAGATTTTTTAAAGAACATCTTCAAAAAAAGGAAAAATGTACAAAATGTCTGTACTGGAAAGAATGTTTTAAATAGAAAAGAACAGGAAAAAATTGAGCATTTAGTTAATGCAAATATACCTTCAGAAACAATAAAGATTAACTTAAACAGAAAAACAGCGTTTAAAGAGATACGTAGAAAAATGTTTCAGAGAAGTTATGTCCAATTTGATAAAGGATGTGAAGAAATATAAGCAAAAGGCTAAATTTTATAAGAGAAAAAAAGAAATTGAAGCCATTGCAGCTAAGGCATTAGAATTAAAAAGGAAACTATTCATTTTAATTTTGAATAGGATGCGTACATTAGATAAAATGGTTAATGTACTGAAATCACAAACCAAAAGGAAAAGAGAAGTGAAAAGAACAAACTTTTGTAAAGTGTTTTTAGGATAATGGATGCATAGTTCAAGTAGTGAACCTTTTTTTAATGAAGAGAGTTATTTTCAAAGTAATAGTTTGCTGCATGCAGTTGACACCAGAGGTCGTGCTTACGAAGTGAAAAATGGTTGTATAATGGAGAAGGAGAAAATGGTTCCAAGAGATGAGGGACAAGTGATGGCGGATGAGGCTATGGGGAGACGTCCTAAAGCCCCAGTGTAAACTTGGAATTGTAGTAGTATTTGCACTGTGCGTCAGGAATCTATTGATAAATTTCGTGAGTTTCTAAGATAATATAGTAAAAAAAAGTGTAAAACAGAAGATTAAGGTGCTTCAAAGTCTAGATCCATGCAGAGTGAGAGAGAATACTGGTTTTCAGGGTCATTCTCTGGCTTGTCTATCTAGAAAAGTGTGTAAAAGTGTTTTTCATCATTTTAGGATGCTGGCTGTTCATCATACTGAAATGAGAAAGTTTGTGAGACGGTTGTATTTTGCTAAAAGTCCAGCAATAAAGTTAGATGAATTGAATAGGGCTCTGTTCCGTGGATCGGTATCAGATGTAGAGAAGGTTATTGATGAAATTCAGTTTTGTTACTTTGGTCCTGAACAAGACAGTGCAGAAAAGCACACAGTAAATGAGGAAGAAGTGGAAGAGAATGTAGAACCCTCTGTAAGTAAGACATTTAATGATCACATAACAAAATTTGCAATAATCTCTAATGAAAGACCAAATATTACTTGTATTTGTTGCCGCAGAACTCATTATAGAAAACAAACCAGGTATGTTGATCTCTACAGAAAAAGTGAAAATGAAGATAATTATAAGTGGAAGGATTTTGCCACATATATATTTCTTGAAAATTGTTTTGAATTGGGTGAAGATCAGCGTATTTGTAAATACTGTTACAACAAATTAGAAGAAAATAGAATGCCGACCAGAGCTGTACATAATAATTTAGAATTGGATGCTATTCCTGCTGAAATTTCTGAATTAAATACATATGAGTCTATACTTATTCAATGTGTTCATCCGTTCCAAACCATAGTGCGTATGGAGCCAAAAACTGGTAAATTACCTCCTTTAGATTTAGTAAGAGGTTTAAAAGGAAGAGTGGTGTATTTGCCCTTGGATTTGAAAAAAAATATGGAAACTATTAATGCAGATACTTTGGAAACTGAACCATTAGTTATTCTGGTTAATGGTGTACCTACAAAGAATAAGAAGATTTGGCAGGAGCTGGTAGACGTACGGAAAGTACAAAGAGCAAATTTGTATTTGAAAAGGAATAACAAATGGTATGAATCAATTTATATAGAAGAAGAAGAAGAAGATTTACAAGAAGACACAGAAACACCAACTGGACAAATTGAAAAAGTGGACAAGTCAAAGGAAGAAGAAGTTTATGAACATTTTAGCATACATCCTCTTCATTCAAAAGAAGTTATGGGAGACAATATTGATCTGTTTCAGATGAAGAAAGCAAAAGGAACTCCTGTGAGTGTATGGGAGGAGAGCTTGGAAGCTTGATGTTTCCCCCAGCTGTTTCCTACAGGAAAAGGAGGACGATACGATGAACGTCCAGAACAGATTCCAACTTCTGAGTATCGGACTACAAGACTATATGCAGAAGATCCAAGATTTCGACAAAGTATTCCTTATTTATTCCATCTTTTATTTGAAAGCGACTTGTCTGCATTATCATATGCAGTAAATCACATTTTAAAAAGTGGAGTACATTTACAAAATGTGTCTGCTAAGGATTTTATGGAGAAAGTGCAGCACCGAGATGATCATTTGGAAACACAACTGATCAATCTGATGGCTTGTCAGCGTGGGACAAATGAATATTGGTACCGACGCCATGGTAAATTAAAATGCATGTTACGAAATTTAGGAACACCAACATGGTTCCTTACTCTAAGCTGTGCTGAGTACGCTTGGGATGATTTACTGGATTTTCTACGAGAGGCAAATTCAAACATTAAAAACATCGAATACAAGACAGCTGGAGAACTGTGCTCATTGGATCCGGTTAATGTCTGCAGATATTTCAATCATAGATTTGAGGCTATGATGTCCTTCATCTGCAATAAAAAAAATCCACCTCTTGGAGAAGTAGAGGATTTCTTTTGGAGAAAAGAGTACCAGGCAAGAGGTGCTCCTCATATTCATATGCTGTTGTGGATCAAGGATGCCCCAAAGTTTGGAACAGATACTGATGAAGCAGTGTTATCTTTCATTGAAGAATATGCAACATGTGCTATACCAAAAAGCACAGAAGAGAAAAAGTTAAAGGAGCAAGTTTTAAGTTTCCAAAGTCATCGGTGTGGAAAATACTGTCGACGGAAATACAAGAGCAAAGATGTTATGTTATGTTATGTTATGTTATGTTATGTTATTTATATTTTTATAGCGCACAGCTGCCCCAGCAAAGGGGCGTCCTGGCGCTGTGACAGATGCTACAACATAACACACAATAAAAGAAAAGGAAATTAACCAGACACGGGAAACAGTAAAGTTTTAATCGCCTGCCTGAAGGCGAGCAGGTCTTCAAGAGCTCGGATGTGTACCGGGAGCGAGTTCCACAAACCTGCCGCGAGCACCCTAAAGGAGCGGCCACCCATTCTACTCAATTTAAAGCGCGGACAGACCGCCAGGTGAAGCCTCTCCGATCTCAAGGATCTCAAAGGAACATAGGGCGTGAGTAGGTTAGCAAGTGCCGGGGGCGAAGAAGATTTCAAAATTTTAAAGGTCAGGCATAGCGCTTTGAACTGAATTCGCTGTCTGACCGGGAGCCAATGTAAGGCCGCGATGGTACCAGACACTGAGCAATGTCTAGGGAGGCCCACAATGGCCCGAGCCGCGGCATTTTGCACCCTTTGGAGTCTAGAGGCCTCCTCTTGATTCACCCCTAACAGCAGTGAACTGCCGTAGTCCAGCCGAGATAGTATAGAGGCCTGGACCACAAGCTGTCTGGTGGGGGGATCAAAATACTTTAAGACCGGCCTTATTCCCCGCAGAATGCCATAGCACGTGGCAGCCACCTTCTTAGTGTGGTCCTTGAAGGTGAGCGCAGAGTCCAACCAGATGCCTAAATTTCTCACTCCAGAAGCTGGAATG
Source organism: Triturus cristatus (assembly GCF_964204655.1). Classification (NCBI taxonomy): domain Eukaryota; kingdom Metazoa; phylum Chordata; class Amphibia; order Caudata; family Salamandridae; genus Triturus; species Triturus cristatus. Next base: position 286,185,765 of record NC_140587.1, read on the forward strand.
GGAGTGACCCCCAACTCTGATGGCCACCACTGGTTACCCCATAGCTCAGCATGCTTCCCTAATACCAACACCTCTGTTTTGGTGGCATTTAACTGAAGGCAGTTGGTGCGAAGCCAGCTTGCTACTGCCAACAAACCCGCTCGAAATTTGGGGGCCTCCACCTCAGGGTCTCCACTAAGTGTCACCGCTAGCTGTGTGTCATCCGCATATGAGGCCATCGTAAGACCCCACTGTTTAACGACACCAGCCAACGGTTTCACATAGAGGTTGAACATAGTAGGGCTCAACGAGGATCCCTGTGGTACCCCCAGCTCCAGGGGATAAGTGGCAGATTGGCCAGGTGGTATGGCCACTTTAAAAGAACGATCTGATAGAAAAGACCGAAACCACTGGAGAGCGAGATCAGTCACTCCCGCCTCCTGTAAGCGTTGGATCAGTATATGGTGGGACACAGTATCGAAGGCAGCGCTTAGATCTAATAGTAAAAGCGCTGCAGTGCGACCTGAATCCAGAACCTGGCGTAGATGTTCCGTGATGTAAAGTAATGCCGTCTCGGTACTGTGTCCCGACCGGAAGCCGTTCTGACTGGAATCCAATATCTGGTTGCGAGCCAGATGCTCAGACAGAACAGAGTTGACATGGGCTTCTGTTACTTTGGCAATCCAAGGCAGCAGGGATATGGGTCGATAATTCTCTGGCAGCCGGGGGTCAGAGTTGGCTTACTACACTTAGGTGCCAATTCCGATCCTGGTAAAAAATTCCCCGTCCGACTCGTATCCGGATTTTTTTCCGTCCGAATCGTCAAAGTAGCGTACAAACTGCCAAGTACGATTCGAACGGAAAAAAGTCCATACGAATCGCATTGGGAAGATTTCCCCACACGTCCTCGGGTCGGGAAAAGTCACCGACACGTCCCCGGTCGAAAAACCCACCGTGCGGAAAAATAAAGTCCGACAGCGCAAGTACGATCCCTCCCGTCCTCCCCATTTCACAACCGTACGCAAAAAACACCGTCCGAACCGAACTCCCATAGCAACCATGGAGACATGTGCCCGCATACGCGCCGAACACCCCACCACCCCCCCGCCCGTGTATGTACGCACCGAACCCCCACCCGTGTATGAACGGACCGAACCCCCACCCGTGTATGTACGCACCGAACCCCCCCCAGCCGTGTATGTACGCACCGAACCCCCACCCGTGTATGTACGCCCCCGAACCCCCACCCGTGTATGTACGCACCCAATCCCCACCCCAGCAGTGCATGTACGCCCCGAACCCCCACCCGTGTATGTACGCCCCCGAACCCCCACCCGTGTATGTACGCATTGAACCCCCACCCGTGTATGAACGGACCGAACCCCCACCCGTGTATGTACGCACCGAACCCCCACCCGTGTATGAACGGACCGAACCCCCACCCGTGTATGTACGCACCGAATCCCCACCCCAGCAGTGCATGTACGCCCCGAACCCCCACCCGTGTATGTACGCCCCCGAACCCCCACCCGTGTATGTACGCACCGAATCCCCACCCGTGTATGTACGCACCGAATCCCCACTCCAGCAGTGCATGTACGCCCCGAACCCCCACCCATGTATGTACGCCCCCGAACCCCCACCCGTGTATGTACGCACCGAATCCCCACCCCAGCAGTGCATGTACGCCCCGAACCCCCACCCGTGTATGTACGCCCCCGAACCCCCACCCGTGTATGTACGCACCGAACCCCCACCCGTGTATGAACGGACCGAACCCCCACCCGTGTATGTATGCACTGAACCCCCACCTGTGTATGAACGGACCGAACCCCCACCCGTGTATGTACGCACCGAATCCCTACCCCAGCAGTGCATGTACGCCCCAAACCCCCACCCGTGTATGTACGCCCCCGAACCCCCACCCGTGTATGTACGCACCGAATCCCCACCCCAGCAGTGCATGTACGCCCCGAACCCCCACCCGTGTATGTACGTTTTTCCGTCCGAATCGTCAAAGTAGCGTACAAACTGCCAAGTACGATTCGAACGGAAAAAAGTCCATACGAATCGCATTGGGAAGATTTCCCCACACGTCCTCGGGTCGGGAAAAGTCACCGACACGTCCCCGGTCGAAAAACCCACCGTGCGGAAAAATAAAGTCCGACAGCGCAAGTACGATCCCTCCCGTCCTCCCCATTTCACAACCGTACGCAAAAAACACCGTCCGAACCGAACTCCCATAGCAACCATGGAGACATGTGCCCGCATACGCGGCGAACACCCCACCACCCCCCTGCCCGCGTATGTACGCCCCGAACCCCCACCCGTGTATGTACGCACCGAACCCCCACCCGTGTATGAACGGACCGAACCCCCACCCGTGTATGTACGCACCGAACCCCCCCCAGCCGTGTATGTACGCCCCCGAACCCCCACCCGTGTATGTACGCACCCAATCCCCACCCCAGCAGTGCATGTACGCCCCGAACCCCCACCCGTGTATGTACGCCCCCGAAACCCCACCTGTGTATGTACGCATTGAACCCCCACCCGTGTATGAACGGACCGAACCCCCACCCGTGTATGTACGCACCGAACCCCCACCCGTGTATGAACGGACCGAACCCCCACCCATGTATGTACGCACCGAATCCCCACCCCAGCAGTGCATGTACGCCCCGAACCCCCACCCGTGTATGTACGCCCCCGAACCCCCACCCGTGTATGTATGCACCGAATCCCCACCCGTGTATGTACGCACCGAATCCCCACCCCAGCAGTGCATGTACGCCCCGAACCCCCACCCGTGTATGTACGCCCCCGAACCCCCACCCGTGTATGTACGCACCGAATCCCCACCCCAGCAGTGCATGTACGCCCCGAACCCCCACCCGTGTATGTACGCCCCCGAACCCCCACCCGTGTATGTACGCACCGAACCCCCACCCGTGTATGAACGGACCGAACCCCCACCCGTGTATGTACGCACCGAACCCCCACCCGTGTATGAACGGACCGAACCCCCACCCGTGTATGTACGCACCGAATCCCCACCCCAGCAGTGCATGTATGCCCCAAACCCCCACCCGTGTATGTACGCCCCCGAACCCCCACCCGTGTATGTACGCACCGAATCCCCACCCCAGCAGTGCATGTACGCCCCGAACCCCCACCCGTGTATGTACGCCCCCGAACCCCCACCCGTGTATGTACGCACCGAACCCCCACCCGTGTATGAACGGACCGAACCCCCCCCAGCCGTGTATGTATGCACCGAACCCCCCCCACCCGTGTATGTACGCACCGAACCCCCACCCGTGTATGTACGCCCCGAACCCCCACCCGTGTATGTACGCACCGAACCCCCACCCGTGTATGTACGCACCAAACCCCCACCCCAGCACTGTATGTACGCACCGAACCCCCACCCCAGCAGTGTATGTACACACCGAACCCCCACCCCAGCAGTGTATCTACACACCGAACCCCCACCCCAGCAGTGTATGTACGCACCGAACCCCCACCCGTGTATGAACGGACCGAACCCCCCCCAGCCGTGTATGTACGCACCGAACCCCCCCACCCGTGTATGTACGCACCGAACCCCCACCCGTGTATGTACGCCCCGAACCCCCACCCGTGTATGTACGCACCGAACCCCCACCCGTGTATGTACGCACCAAACCCCCACCCCAGCACTGTATGTACGCACCGAACCCCCACCCCAGCAGTGTATGTACGCACCGAACCCCCACCCCAGCAGTGTATCTACGCACCGAACCCCCACCCCAGCAGTGTATGTACGCACTGAACCCCCACCCGTGTATCTACGCACCGAACCCCCACCCCAGCAGTGTATGTACGCACCGAACCCCCCCCAGCCGTGTATGTACGCACCGAACCCCCACCCGTGTATGTACGCACCGAAACCCCACCCCAGCACTGTATGTACGCACCGAACCCCCACCCGTGTATGTACGCACCGAACCCCCACCCGTGTATGTACGCACCAAACCCCCACCCCAGCACTGTATGTACGCACCAAACCACCACCCGTGTATGTACGGCCGTACCCACACCCCACCAGGGAATGTACGGACCGTACCCCCACCAGTGCATGTACGGACCGTACTGACGCCAAAAACACACGTACTGAACCAGGACAAACCATATTTACACAAGGAGAGTCAATTAGAGTGTCACCACACCACCAAACATGCCCAACAACCCCACAAACATCACATACACTGACCTGCAACTGCCAAACTGCCAAACAGAGGCCCAAAACTCAATCACTCCTCATAACACACCCACACAAATTTCAAACACAGCCACACCCACAAATGGACCAATAAAAATGGACCACACACACAAACCATGAGCCTTTGCAACAGACCCACTGCTGCCAGAGCCCACAGACGACCCACACCACCATACTTGAACCTCACACTTGCATACCTTCACACAACCACCTACACAAACACCCCCTCATCACATTCACACACACACCTCCACTACCACACCCACACACCCACAACCATCCACACCCACACCCCCACAACCATCCACACCCACACCCCCACAACCATCCACACCCACACCCCACGCCATGTCCACCACCAAGAATCCAAAGTTCACAAAGGAGGAGCTGGAGATCCTTGTCGACGAAATCCTCAGAGTCGAGCCACAGCTCTTTGGGACATTGGTCAGACAGACCAGCATATCCGAAAAAACGGCCATGTGGCAGAGGATTGTCGATTCTGTGAATGCTGTTGGGACCACCAGAAGGACCAGGCACGAGTGCCAATCCAGGTGGTACGATCTGCGGAGGACGGTCAAGAGGAAGATGACTGACAATCACAACCAGGGGAACATCACTGGAGGAGGGCCGCCCCCCAGACCGGTACAATACCATCCCTGGGAGGAGAAGGTGATGTCCACGCTGGCGGTGGAGGGACTACACGGACTGCCAGGACTCCCAGACCCTGGTGAGTACACAAACAACTCACCTCACATGGGGGGGATGCCATACACAATCAATCATGCATGCCACCCCCCCCAAGCCACCACCGGACACAACAACACTCCACAAACACACACATGCCACTAGCGCCTCCATGCCCCATGCATCAATCAGGGCCATGCCAAGTCACAGGCCACACAAAACACCAACACAACACAGGATGTGGTCGATGCTGGGAGTGGGGGCATCAAAACTAACATTGAGCAACTCACAAGCACACAACAATGCCCTCAGCCCATATGGCCCAGGGCACAGCCATACAAACTGTGTGTACCCACACAGTACTGTCTTGCCTGCAAATGGTGGCTGCCATGCAGGATGACATGGGTCTGAAGGCACAATTTGCACATAACAGCAGACAATGAAGATGCATCGCTCTGATAGAGTCTCAGCACACACCGCCACAGCAGCAGCCTACACTCAGACACACTGCCCAATGGGTGCCCGGAGAACAGGAACTAACTCACATGAACAAGCCAATGGCCATTCAAAGACCGGCTAACTGTGTGTGCCCAGGAAGCTGGCCTGAGGTGACAGAGGGTGACAAATAGAGGGAGGGAGAGGGGGAATGAGAGGGAAGGAGACAGAGGGGGACACAGGGAGACAGACAGAGGGAGGGAGTAGGGTGACAGAGGGAGGCCGACAGAGGGAGGAGGGTGACAGAGGGAGGGAGGAAGGGAGACACAGGGAGACTAAATCACCCTTGGGTGGTGTGGCCATGTCCACTCGTCAGCCGGTGGACTGTGTGCATGCAGACAAGGTCTGGCAGTGCCTCAAACCCCCCCTACCGTAGATGAAGACCGGTCCATGTGTCAATCTGTGCACGATTCCATCCGTGCTGCAGGCACAGACCTAACCACACACCCAGTATACCCACCCACTGTGTCGGTAAGAACCCTGTCACAAATGCTTCAGTCACCTACCTGCAACATCAAATTGCCTTGGCAAAACACCATTTGGCCACGTACAGTGCAACACGTAAGGCGCCTCTTCATGGCTCGCTATGCCCGCACACCACACTGCTGACTGTGTACCCAAATAGATGCATCAACTAAGATTGTGTCACACATGCGTAAAGCCCTGACAGCTGTGGCCAAGGGACATACTCATGCACAAGTGCACTGTGAGAGGAATGCTAGACAGATCCAACTACCCAGAGGAAGAGTGCCAAATCAGAAATGCATGAAACATGGATGCCACATGTAACACTGTCAACATTGTCTCTCTCACACACAGGTCAACGTCGACGATCACCCCCCAACACTGGGGGGGAAGTCTCACAGGACCAGGCTCCGCGGGATGAGGACCCCACCGCCAGCGATGACTCTCACCACTCCGTGGATGACCAAGACCAACCTGGCCCCTCTGGTGTCCAACCACCTGCAGCACCTGCGTCAGGTACAACTGTGCCAACCACCACCCACATTCCTGCCACATCCCAGGAGACGTCCAGGAGCCCTGCCCGCACACGACCACCCAGCCAGTCTGCCCAGGAGGGACACGGTCCTCCGGGCACCCAGGAGGAGGCAGGCGGCAACGCAGATGCCATCCCTCAGGGGTCCCGGAGACCCAATGCGCCCACAACGGCAGGCCAGGTGCACGTGGGCAGGGGTGGCGGGAGTGGAGGACGGCGGAGGCGCGAACCTGACCAGGCAGCTCAGGACCCGGTAGTGTCCCAGGTCAGCAACATCCTGGATACATACCGGCGTGACACCAGGGGCATGGACCAGATTGCGTCCACCCTCAATGACATCAAGGGGACCCTCCAGGAGATGAAGACCCTGCAGGCCCAGCAACATGCCTGTCAACTGCAACACCAAGGAAGGATGGAGGATAGACAGGCTGAGCTCGTGGCGGTGCAAACCCAAATGACCGGTGTACTCCGTCGGATTGCCGACAACATGGGCAACCCTCCCTGTGGCACCAGGCAAAGGCCGTTACCAGACACAGGGAGGGATCAGGAGGAGGAGGATTCATCCGACGGAGCGTCACAGACACCGTCACGGCCTGCTTCCGAGGGTCCCCGCAGGAAGGTGGGTCGTCCACGAAAAAGACTGTGAGAGTCAGCAGAACATCACCATCTCCCAGGTCACCTGGCCTGGCACCTGGCCCTCTGGCCCAATAGCAGCACATGACATTCTCTGCCACATGGACTTGCTGGTCACTGTCTGACCTATGTTGACGAAGACTGTGGCATGGACTCTGACATTTTGCTACGGCAAGGATACCAACTCCCCCAGTGAACTTTGGATTCTACACTCCCACTGTGCACCTCTTGTCATCCCCACAAACCCGTACCCCACCACAAATAAATTAATCACACTTACAAGATGATGCCGGGATTCTGCATTATTACAATACATGTGTGTGTCGTAAAGTCAAAGCATGCCTGATCTCAGAATTAACTCCAACCATCCAAACCGTGGGGTCGCAGTCTTGCCCAGGACACACATGGGTCCCAATGTATCATCTGATACAGACATGGAGTACCATACTCACCTGTGCTGGGCCCAACCAGCTTAGTGGTTCCCGCACAACTGTGGCTACAGACACATTCAGGGGAGCAACAGTCATGCGCAGAGGTCAGGGATCATGTGGAGTGACCTGGCTTGCCGCTCCCAGGTATGTCTAGACATGTGTCCCTACCATGTCCTGCATGCTTGCGTCAGGCGGATGTTGAGAATGGTGGCTAGGCCAAGGTTGGATGCATGGAGATGCCAGAATGCAGTTTTGGATCACAGTGCCACATGGTTGTGTTGGGGTTGTGGGCTGCATCATGAGTGTGGGCGTGGATCGAGAAGGTCATCCTGCAGCTGGCTGTGAATCATTCCCCCCATCCCGTTTGGACGTTGATGTGGCCTGGTTGCCCGATGCAGTAGCAGAGCTGTGCAGATGCACTCTGGATATGGACAAGTATCATGGGAGTCGTAAGGCACATGTCCGTAGACTGCAGGGTAGGATTCGACACGGATGTTTTAGTTGCCCTGGGGGATGGTCTCTCTTGCCTTGAGGTGGATGGAACTGTGCATCTTGTGCATAATACAGTTTCCACTCCCTGACAAACCGCTAGCATCTTGTCACTCTACACATAGACACATATGCACCACCTCTGAAAACTATGCCAGACATGCCGCACGCACAGTGGCAACAGGCCACCATTGACAGGGAAGAGGCACCTTGGAGACAGAGGGACAAATTTATTAGTCATGTGTGTTGGAATGACAATGATACTCTGTCAACACATACACAGGTCATGTGGATGAACATGTGGGAGCAACACTGGCACCCCCCATTGCAACACAGATGCTGGTATTCCATTGAACTGGCACACAAGTGACGGATAACAGCTAAACACCCCCTGCTGCCACGGAGAGGCTGCTATACACCATTGAGGCCCTGATGGGGCAATCACACACCATGTCAACCCGGTGCAACCTGTATGTTTCCGAGGCCAGTGTTACACACATTGATGGCCTCATCACAATCCCCAATCCCCTGACACATGACAGTCACCAAGTCTGACCATGGCTCCAGGTGAAGCCTGCCCCATGTCATGTTCCCCATGTAGGATCCACATGTATGCAAATGGAACACACATGAACCGGAGAAGTGCACACAGACTACAAACAATTCACACACCCAAAACGCCGTGAGGCATCCCTTACCCTAAGGAGATTTCAAAACTTGCCCGTGCATGTGACGCAGAATCAGCACATGTTGCTGTGTTCATGAGGAGTAGCAGGAGCACAACAATGCCACCAGCAGACAGCATGCCCATGGACCTGTGGAAGAGAGACACACAAGGAGTCAGCCCAAAGGGGCACATCCGCAAGCATGTACTCAACACGTATCATGTTGTCAACATGACAGGTGACAATGATGACCCTCAGACAACATCCTTCCATTGCGCCATCACTCGAGTGACACTTCAATACACACCACTGACTCACTTGGCAGACATGAGAATGGACACACACATTGCAACACATGCCACACACGGCCCAATGCGTGCACACTCAGACACTGGAACTCACCACTAAGCAAAGAAGTTGCGTATGAGCCGACTCCGCATGTCCTCCACAGCCTCCTCCTCCTCCACATCACTTGCCCCGTCACCAAGGCCTTCATCCTCCACGGGTGGATGGTCCTGGTCATCTTGATCCAGTATGAGTGGAACAGCTTCCTCCACTGCCATGTTGTGCAGCATGCAGCAGACGATGATGATCTTGCACACCTTCACCGGGGCATATGGGAGTGCTCCGCCGGTCTTGTGGAGGCACCGGAATCGGCTCTTCAGAAGTCCAAACGTCCTCTCAATGACTCTCCTGGTCCGCCCATGTGCGTTGTTGTAGCGGTGCTCGGCAGCCGTGCTGGGGTTGCGGACAGGCGTCATCAGCCATGGCATGTTGGGATAGCCAGCGTCCCCTACAAGGAAACATCATGGACAGAAGTGTGTCAGCACAGGCAGTGAGATTGGAAGATGACGCCAAACACTGAACTGCCAGAGTCTACCCACCAACAATACATGCTCGCTCGTTCCGCAGCTGCAGCATCATTTCAGGCAGCCTGCTACACCTCATGATGAAGGCATCGTGTGCTGATCCTGGAAAGCGAACACAGACATGTGAAATCACCATGTTGGACAGACACACCACAAGGGCATTAATGGAGTGATAATGTTTGCGATTCCTATACACCACCTCCTGTGCCTGTGGTGGTACCAACGCAACATGTCTCCCATCTATGGACCCAATGACATGGGGCATCCCTCCCAGGGCATAGAACTCACGCTTGACATCTGTCAACTGCTCACGAATTGGGAATTTAATGTACTCATCCAGGTGAACCAACATGGCCTCTAAGAAATCATGCAGAACACGGCTGAACATCGTCTGGGACATGCCCCCGACATCAGCAATGGTCTGTTGGAACGTACCCGTGGCAAGGAAATGTAGGGCTGCCATCATCTTCAACTTGGGTGTCAGTGCACTGGGATACCTGTGGCGCGGGAGGAGTTTTGCTTCCAGCCGGCCAGTCAACTCATCAATCAACCGTTGGCTGAATCTGTAGCGGCGTATACAGTCCCGTTCATGCAGGGCAGCCATGTCTGGCATACGTCGAGGGAGAGGCGGAGCCCTGCAGTGAAATGGAAGGAACACCGAAGAGTGAGCACTGTACAACGACATTGTCAATGCACTGAGCACATGTTACACAGCCAATACACATATGCCACATTCTGAGTCAGGTCTGTGCCACATTTCCTGGACACGTACGCCAGTCAGGTGACACTCCTACCAAGGGACAGCCACTAACGGAGTGGGGCAAGATCACGATGACATGGCATGAGACTAGCTGTGGGCCAGTGTAAGTGAACATGCACACGCATCACAGGATTCACAGACATCCACACATGTGCAGAAGTAGTATGCGTATGGTACAGACAGGTTGTTGGATGCGATATGCACTGGTCACATGTCATAGGAATAGGACAGGCCACACACATTGCCTTGGAGGAGTACATGTCGAGACAGAACATACATAGAGAGCATGTGGATATGTACTTGTGTTGATACTCCGTGTAGTTGCATACATACACACCTCATGGCAAATCACATATGTGGGCTGGTGTGCGGAACAGTGTGCCATGGCCATCTACACACAGACACATGTTGGCAGCAGCAACTGCTGATGCATTGGACCACACACCTACAGCAAAATCATGGAAACACATGCCACACACATGACATGGTTGCAGCGTGCAACGCAGCCATACACATGTCATGTGTAATATTCCGTGTACCTGGCATCAGGGGACAGGTGCGGGTGTCCGTGACTGGGACATGCAAGTGACTCATGGCTCCACTAGTGTGTACGACATGCACACATGTCAAAGGAGTGCAGGGGATGTGTGGTACAATGCGCACCATCACACACGACATGTGTACACAGCTCATCGTACATGTGCTTTGCCCACACCTCAGGGGTAAAGTGCCACATCACATCCTGACACACCTGTGTCACACACATGTGGTATTGCACAGACAATGCATTGGTGTCCACCCTTGGCAAAATCTGACCGCTCCATTCCTGTCTGTGTGCCGCCTGTCACCACTGACAGGTGTGAAACGCACCGTACATACGCTCTGAGTGCGTGTATAGGGTCCCTGGGCCAATATTGCCGCTGGCGTATGCGTACGCCACAGTAGTACGAACTGTACACGCGCTTGTACGGTCCGGATCACAATATGGGCGCTGGCGTATGCGTACGCGACAGTAGTACGAACTGTACACGCGCTTGTACGGTCCGGATCACAATATGGGCGCTGGCGTATGCGTACGCCACAGTAGTACGAACTGTACACGCGCTTGTACAGTCCGGATCACAATATGGGCGCTGGCGTATGCGTACGCCACAGTAGTACGAACTGTACACGCGCTTGTACGGTCCGGATCACAATATGGGCGCTGGCGTATGCGTACGCCACAGTAGTACGAACTGTACACGCGCTTGTACGGTCCGGATCACAATATGGGCGCTGGCGTATGCGTACGCCACAGTAGTACGAACTGTACACGCGCTTGTACGGTCCGGATCACAATATGGGCGCTGGCGTATGCGTACGCCACAGTAGTACGAACTGTACACGCGCTTGTACGGTCCGGATCACAATATGGGCGCTGGCGTATGCGTACGCCACAGTAGTATGGACCGTACAAGCGCGTGTACAGTTCGTACTACTGTGGCGTACGCACACGCCAGCGCCCATATTGTGATCCGGACCGTACAAGCGCGTGTACAGTTCGTACTACTGTGGCGTACGCATACACCAGCGCCCATATTGTGATCCGGACCGTACAAGCGCGTGTACGGTCCGTATCACTGCTTGTGGGGTGCCCTAGTATGAAAACACATAGGGGACACATGAGGGACAAGTATAAGGGCCTAAATGCATGATGGTTGCCATGGAGACTGAGTTAGATTTTTGAATTTGAGCACCAGGTGCCCAGCAGAAGTCAGTTTGAAAGAATCTACATTGTTGCAATGTGGATGTTGACTTGACATCATCATCAAAACTGAAACTATGCAAAGGCACACACTGGGGTAGGTTTGAAGGGATTGGATGAAACGTAGGATGCAAATGTGACTGACCAATCAATCTGTACTCCTGTACATGAACAGGCCATCCAGGCATATATAAGGCAGCCAGGTCCCATGAGAGAGCACTTGCCTGCACATCCATTCATCCATGACCACTGCTGCTGATAGTGATTCCTCTGGCACCATGTCCAGGACTGTGGAGAGGTCACAGCCATTCACCCAGGAGGAGAACCTTGCCCTGATAGATGTGATCCTCCCACAGTTCCAGAGCCTGTATGGTCGACCAGGGGTTCAGGTGAGTGCAGACTCCACCAGCTTAGACTGTGCCCCTTTTGTGTGCCAGTGACTTCTGCCATTGTATCCATGTGTGACAGACATGCACTGTTGTTTGGAGTGGGTCCCAGGGTGTGGAAGGCCTCATGTCACCCATGCAGAGCATGCTGTGTTTCCTGTGTGCACTCCTCACTTGCATAGTGCCTACTGTGACAATGAATGCAAGGTGCATGCCACATTCTGCCTGCATACTCCTCCTGGGGATGTTGTTTCCACAGTCCTGATGTGATCCTGTGTTCCCCCCAGTGTGACAGGTGTCAGTACCCATGGATGTGTGTTTGGTCAGTGTACCTGTGCTGTGAGTGTCCAAAGGCCGTGTTCGTCCCCTGCACATTGGTGTGTGTGTAAGTCCCCTGTCATGTGGGTGAGTGCATATGGGGAGTGTTGCACACAAGCAGCATGAGTGATGGATATAGCCTGGCCATCCGATGTGAGCAGGGAGCAGTGCTGTGTGCATGCCGTGCTGAGCCAGCCCCACACCTGTGACACCCCCGTCTACTGGCACATGGGCAGAGTGAGGTGTGTACCCGCAGTTGGCAATGCCATGTGATTGTCCTGTACCTGTGTGTGTCTGTGTACTCTGCTGAGGTAGCATCAGTGTGCTGGGGCAGGTGACTGCTGTGAGGTGCTGTACATAATCCTGGTGTAGCCTGTGAGGCACAGTGTGATCCCTGGTCAGTGAGTGTGTGGTACCCCTTATGCCACCCGTGTACTTTCAATGGCACGTAGTGCATTTGGCCTTCCACAGTGGATAATGTCCCTATGACAAAGGTGCAATTAGTTCCATGCATACCATGGCCTGTTCATAATGAGGATTGTTCTATATGTGTGTCTCTGTGTTTCTGCTCATGTGGATTAATGTATTCTCACTTTTGCATCCTCACAGGTAGGTGCCATTGCCAAGGGGGAGATCTGGAGTGAAGCCGTCAGTGCCGTGAGGGGTACAGAGGGTCGGAGGCGGAGCCTGTCTCAGGTGAGGAAACGCTGGCAGGACATCCGGTGCTGGACGAGGAGGATTGCACGGGTCCTGCTGGGGGACTCACCTGTGAGCCGTAAGAACCGTGGGCGCCGTCGTCTGACCCACATCCAGAAGCGTGTGCTGGCGGTGGTCTTCCCCGATATGGACAGGCGCCTACAGGAGAAGCAGCAGCAGGAAGGGGGTAGGTACATGTGTGTCAGTTGTGTGTCCCCAGCCAATGTAAGTGTGCAGTTGCATGGATACACTGCCAGGGTTTGATTGTGCAGTGCGTCAACTTCTCCACAAAGTAGCACAGTGCTGTTCTCACTCCCTCCATTCCCCTCCTTGCCATGTGTTCCCTGGTCTGTCTGTAGCCACTCTTGCACAAGGTTATTTGGGCAGGCAGTTCATGCAGGTGCCCTATGCTATCAGCATCATGTGTGGGGGTGATGTGCCACAGGTATGGGGACCTTGCGTGTGCCATGGACAATTTCAGTCAATGTGGTGTCCATGTCACTTGGCACTGATTGTGAATCACGACATAGGGGTGTGTCTCCAAAATGTACAGCCTTCCAACATGCATGTCCAATTGTGTGCCCTCTGACATGATGTGCCTGAGTGGGAGGCCTGCTAAGTGCAGGGACGGTTGCTTAATTTGCAGTCATGTACATCCTGGACCATGGAGGAGTGTGGGCACTACTGTGCCCTGGGGCACCTCTTCCTAGGTATCATGTGCGTCATCCAACAATATGGCCATTCACTGTGTCTTCGCCATGGGTTGGGTAGGGTGGCATTGTACCCTGGGCTCAACTGTTAGGACCTACAGGTTGCTACATGTGTCCACTGTACAGGGGGACCCATTTTGCTTGTGCATACTCACAGTGGGCATTACCTGTGTGTGTTGTTGAGACAATCTGATGATGTTTGCCTGTCAATGATGTGTGGACATGCCCACCAGGGGCTGTGTGTGTACAGTCATTAATTAGTGGAGGCCATGTGTTTTCATCCCAGAGTAAGAGGTGTACATACTTTCTCCGTCTCAATGAGATTGTCTCAGGTGTGGGTGGTTTGTGCGTACAAGGCCTACATGTCAGAAGCTTCATCCTCCTTGCTGGGTTTAGCCTGTGTGTGATGTTTGACTGGACATACGCTCAAGGTGCAGTGACCCAGTCATGTTTGGCCTGGTTTCATGTATTGCCTTTGCAGCATGCGGCAAGAGTAAATGGATATGATTCATGCTCATCCCTTTTTGACGACGCAGTGTGGTGCAGGTGCTGTGCACATTTGTCCCCAGAGGCTGGCTCCTCTGTAAAATTTCAGGTGCAGTGATTTGCTGTTGTGTCATGCTCTCCATTGTGTCTCAGTGGCATGGTGGGTCGAAAAACTGTGTGTTCCATGGCCTACATGTGTACATTGTTTTGTAGGTGTTACTCCTGTTGCTTTTCAGGCTATGCAATGTGACCTATGTATATTTGACTCATGTGACATATGTGTACAGGTGTCTGATTATCTCCTGTCTCTTCACCTTGCCCACAGCATCGCCGGGGGACACGGAAGGAGACACTAGCACGGACCGGGAGGAGGGATTGAGCACCAGTGCCAGCAGTGCTGTCCTGTCTGGCACATGGAGTGGCACGGAGGCCGAAGGGAGTGAGGCAGAGGACCTGTCGACTGCCAACACAGACTATGACGCAGACGGGTCCGAGGCTGAGCTCCAAGAGGTGGCGGAGTCTGCCCCCCAGCTGATGGCAGCCCTCCACATCCCCCCGCCACCTCAGGTTCCATCACCGGCCTCCCACATGCTCGTGGCCCTTCCCTCCGTGCTCGGTCCCCACATGTCTCCTTCCTGCCAGGCACCGCACCCCCTGCCCCTGTCACCACTGCTGCGGTGAGTGCGGAGTCTGTGGACATCCTGAGGCAGTTGCAGGTTGGTCAGACTGCGATGCTAAATGTCCTCCATGCCCACACCCAGGTGCTGACCCAGATGGAGGCATACATGGAGGGCATGTCGGCTGCGCAGTCTGACCAACGGCAGTTGCTGAGGTCCATAGACTCCACACTGACTGCAGGACTGGATCTCCTGCAGCGCTGCCTACCCCCCCTACCCCTGCCCCATCCACAATTCCCACTCCCGTGCCTGTCCCACGCACATCCAGACGTCAGCGTGCACGCACCCCAACAGACACAGGCACCACACCACCAGGGAAGTCGAAGCGCACACCTCCTGTCACGCACACACAGGGTGAGGAAGGCACACCCACTGGGTCGGGGGGGAAACGTAGAACACGCAGCCACAGTGGGAGTCCGCAGTCCACACAACCCACTCCCTCCAAATCCACTCCCCTTAGCTCTCCTGGCCAACAGTCGGTGACAGCATCATCCACTGCGAGTGTGCCCCCCAGCCCCAGGATGACACCACCCCGCAAGCGGTGGAGGCGGGACCCGGCCAGGGGAGTTGTGTCCCCCACCCTGTCCACACCCTCCCCCAGTGGCGCTGCGACCCATCCCTTTGCCCCCCCCCCTCCTTGGGGCCTGTGGTTGGATTGGGTGCGGGGGAGTCGCTGGGGGAACTTGCCGACGTGTGCAGCGCCATTCTGTCCTCCACCTTTGGCGCTGGCACCCCCCCTGTGGCAGAATCATCCCTCCCTGCACCCACAACACCTACCCTTTCCCCTCCTGTCCCTGCGGTGCCTGTTTCCACCCTCCCCCCTGATGCCCCCTCTTCTGTGGATGAAATGGACTTGTGAACTGTGCAGGCAAGCTAGGGGACACACGTCCCGATGTGTACCCCCCCCCCGGACTTTGCTGCTGGCCTGGCCCATGGCCCTTGTACATAGTGGACATTTTCTCAGAGATATGTTCCTGCTGAATAAAGCATTTTCTTTTGGTTTTGCACACTGATGCTTTCCTGGACTTGCTGTTGGTGCTGGTGCTCCCTGAGTTGGGGTGGTGATAATGTGTTAGGGGTCTGTGAAATGTTGGAGTGTGCTGCTCATGGGGTGTACCCTGCCATCTGCGTGCCATCACAGAGGTCTCTGCCAATGGTATTTGGTCATGTTTGCTCTCACTGTATGGTGACATTGTCCCAAGGTGTGTTCCATCCTCTGTGGAGCAGGCCATTTTCCCTGCAGGGTGTCTCCCAAATGCTGTGCTGTGTCTACATTTCCTGGATGTGTGAGGGTTGCCGTTCAATATAGCCATGCTGGCTCAGCGATGGCTCCGCCTGCATCTGGGGTATCACCCTTGTTGGTCACTGAACTTGTTGATGGGGTATCTTGTCCTATGTCTGGGCACTGCTGGGAGGACTCTGCACCCACCCCTCCTGTGTCTGGGCACTGCTGGGAGTGTTAGGCACCCACCCCTCCTGTCTCTGGGCACTGCTGGGAGGACTCTGCACCCACCCCTCCTATGTCTGGGCACTGCTGGGAGGACTCTGCACCCACCCCTCCTGCGTCTGGGCACTGCTGGGAGGACTCTGCACACACCCCTCCTGTGTCTGGGCACTGCTGGGAGGACTCTGCACCCACCCCTCCTGTCTCTGGGCACTACTGGGAGGACTCTGCACCCACCCCTCCTACGTCTGGGCACTGCTGGGAGGACTCTGCACCCACCCCTCCTATGTCTGGGCACTGCTGGGAGGACTCTGCACCCACCCCTCCTGTGTCTGGGCACTGCTGGGAGGACTCTGCACCCACCCCTCCTGTGTCTGGGCACTGCTGGGAGTGTTAGGCACCCACCCCTCCTGTCTCTGGGCACTGCTGGGAGGACTCTGCACCCACCCCTCCTATGTCTGGGCACTGCTGGGAGGACTCTGCACCCACCCCTCCTGCGTCTGGGCACTGCTGGGAGGACTCTGCACACACCCCTCCTGTGTCTGGGCACTGCTGGGAGGACTCTGCACCCACCCCTCCTGTCTCTGGGCACTGCTGGGAGGACTCTGCACCCACCCCTCCTGCGTCTGGGCACTGCTGGGAGGACTCTGCACACACCCCTCCTGTGTCTGGGCACTGCTGGGAGGACTCTGCACCCACCCCTCCTGTCTCTGGGCACTGCTGGGAGGACTCTGCACCCACCCCTCCTATGTCTGGGCACTGCTGGGGGTGTTTGGCACACACCATTCTTATTGCAGGTTCGGTGCGTACATACACGGGTGGGGGTTCGGTGCGTACATACACGGGTGGGGGTTCGGGGCGTACATACACGGGTGGGTGTTTGGTGCGTACATACACGGGTGGGGGTTCGGGGCGTACATACACGGGTGGGGGTTCGGTGCGTACATACACGGGTGGGGGTTCGGGGCGTACATACACGGGTGGGTGTTTGGTGCGTACATACACGGGTGGGGGTTCGGGGCGTACATACACGGGTGGGGGTTCGGGGCGTACATACACGGGTGGGGGTTCGGGGCGTACATACACGGGTGGTGGTTCGGGGCGTACATACACTGCTGGGGTGGGGGTTCGGTGCGTACATACACGGGTGGGGGTTCGGGGCGTACATACACTGCTGGGGTGGGGGTTCGGGGCGTACATACACGGGTGGTGGTTCGGGGCGTACATACACTGCTGGGGTGGGGGTTCGGTGCGTACATACACGGGTGGGGGTTCGGGGCGTACATACACTGCTGGGGTGGGGGTTCGGGGCGTACATACACGGGTGGTGGTTCGGGCGTACATACACGGGTGGGGGTTCGGGGCGTACATACACTGCTGGGGTGGGGGTTCGGTGCGTACATACACGGGTGGGGGTTCAGGGCATACATACACTGCTGGGGTGGGGGTTCGGGGCGTACATAAACGGGTGGTGGTTCGGGGCGTACATACACTGCTGGGGTGGGGGTTCGGTGCGTACATACATGGGTGGGGGTTCGGGGCGTACATACACTGCTGGGGTGGGGGTTCGGGGTGTACATACACGGGTGGGGGTTGGGTGCGTACATACACGGGTGGGGGTTCGGGGCGTACATACACGGGTGGTGGTTCGGGGCGTACATACACTGCTGGGGTGGGGGTTGGGTGCATACATACACGGGTGGGGGTTCGGGGCGTACATACACGGGTGGGGGTTCGGGGCGTACATACACTGCTGGGGTGGGGGTTCGGGGCATACATACACGGGTGGTGGTTCAGTGCGTACATACACGGGTAGTGGTTCGGGGCGTACATACACGGGTGGGGGTTGGGTGCGTACATACACGGGTGGGGGTTCGGGGCGTACATACACGGGTGGTGGTTCGGTGCGTACATACACGGGTGGGGGTTCGGGGCGTACATGCACGGGTGGGGGTACGGGCCGTACTTCCACGGGTGGGGGTACGGTCCGTACATACCCCTACCCACGCTCTGCGTGCCTGGGTACGGGCCGTACCCATGCCTTTGGTGGGTGGGTACGGTGCGTCCCCCCATTGTTGCGGTGCCGTGGGGTCCGCACCGTACACAGGCCTTGGGGGCGTGGCTACGGGTCGTACCACGCGTACCCCTACATGACCCCAGCAATGCTGGTACGACCCGTACCAAGGCCTTTCTGACGTGGGTACGGGCCGTACCGCCATTGTTGGAGTGACGTAGGGGGACGCGTGGTACGTTCCGTACCCACGCTCTTGCGGCCTGGGTAGGGTACGTACCGGTTCGCGTGACCATCCACTTCCGTTGTGGCGGACGCTTGCGTTGCTGGCCTCGCCCCCACCCCCTGGAAGTGACCAGGCCCTGATGGTCAGGTATGTCCAGGCCATGTGTGATTTGGTACCATGTGTTGGTGTTGTGTGTCCTGCCCCTGCCCCCCCCCTTTGCCACTGGTTGTTGTGCTGACCGTCTGCGGCGTCTGCGTCGGTTCCTGTACGCCAGGTGGACTGCTAGGAGGGCAGGGATGGCACGTAGGTTCGGGTCCATGTCTGTTCGTCGCGTCCAGCTGCTCCTTGCGTGTGTCGTCCTGATTTCCCGGCTGTTTTTGGCAGCCGGTAAATATTTTCCGTGCGGGATGACGTCGGTTCGAATCGTACTTCCTGGTTCGTGAAACGTAGGCTGGATGCGTACCGACGTCAGGTCGGCGCCTTTCAGGATCGGAATTGTGTTTAGTTTCTGTTCGGTCGGTGTTTTGTTCGATTCGTACGGAAATGGTGTTTCCGTGCGAATCGTACTTGCATTTTCGGATGGATTTGGCACCGGGTACGAGTCGGACGGAGATAGGGCTCCGTCCGACGGTTCGTACCCGGTTTTTACCGGATCGGAATTGGCACCTAAATGTCGATTTGGATTTGCTAGACCTGTTCTTTCAAATGGAAGAGTAAACAGTTTTATGTCATCTGTGAGACATACTATTACAAGAAAATCACCTAAGAATACCTACAACCTTAAAAGAAAAGAAGAATCAAAAAATATAAATGACTACAACCCAGTCATTTTATCCATGTGGAATGCTAACATGGATATACAATATGTAGCTGACAATTCCATTGCTGTTGCTCGATATGTAACGTCTTACATTACTAAATCAGAAAAAACTGATTTGAAGGAAATGTGGGACGAGATTTCTCACGAGAAGACTGTCAGTAAGAAGCTGTACAGTTTCAGTTTAAAGATGTTAACGCATCGAGAAATTGGATCCTACGAATGTTCAGATAGGTTATCTTCTGCAAGTCTCTACTCGAAATCAAGAAGAATAATTTGGGCAAGTTTAGGCCTTGCAGCAATGAGAAATCGGGTACTGAAATCTGTTGGAGAAATTGAATATTTGGCCGAGAATGACCCAGAAAGTACAGATATTTTGAAATCAAACATGTTGGACACATATTATCCCAAGAGAAGTCATCATCTGGAGAACATGTGTCTCTATGAAGTGCTGCAGAACTACATTTATTCACGGAAAGCCGCAGAAGACATCAACAATGGAAAATATAAAGTCATTGGTGAGGAAGGGTGTTTGGTGAAGCAAACAAAAGGAAGTTTGATAAATCACAGGAAGCTGAGTTGCAACACTACTGACAAAAAGGAATTTTACTACTTGGCTCTTTTACAGCTGTTTAAACCTTGGCGTACAGAGGACGAACTACTGGGAGAATTTCAAAGCTATGAAGATTCATTTAATGCTTGCAAAGACAGCATACAATGCAGTACATTCACAACTTATGTGGAAATGTTAAATGAAGAAATTGAACAGGAAACTACAATTGCAGCTGAAGTAGCTAGAGACAGTTCTCAAGACAGCCAAAGTTCAGGAACACTCAGTCAAGATCCCCTAGGACAACCAATCGTTGAAAATGAAGCTGCAATAGCCATGAATGAAGTGGAAACGGCTATGAATCAAGCTCAAGAAGAATTTATAGACTTACCAAATTTGGAAAGACAACTGAATGAAGAGCAGCAACAAATTTATGAAGAAATCAGAAACAAAATTGATCACGGATTACTACATGAAAAAAAAGAGTGCTCATGCACATCATTTCATCCAATCAGGATGTTTGTAAGCGGACAAGCTGGAACTGGAAAAAGTTTCCTAATAAAAGTCATCAGAAGCTACCTACAGCAAAAAACGGATTCTACTTTGTCTTGTGTGGTTACTGCTCCAACTGGGTTAGCAGCATATAACATAAAAGGAATCACCTTACATCGTTTGCTAATGTTACCAGTGGAGCATGAGAACAAAATACAATACCACAAGCTAACTGGAGAAGCATGCTTGGAACTTTCAAGAGTATTGAAGAAGATGCAAGTTCTCATTATTGATGAGGTGAGCATGGTATCAAACTTAATGCTTGCCTTTGTGCATGTAAGAATGCAGCAAACTCTAAGGACAGACTATGACGTGTTATTTGGTGGAAAACATGTCATAGTTTTTGGGGATCTTCTACAGCTTACTCCAGTTAAAGGACAACCAGTGTTTAATACTGTGACACATGAAGACACAAAGAAGTCATTGGGAAGCATTGGTAATGCAAATATTTGGTCCTTCTTTGAGTACAAGGAACTTACTACTAATATGAGACAAGCAAACGATGAAGAATATGGAAGTATTCTGAAAGATATCAGAATTGGACTACTCACTGAAGCTGGCACAAAAGCATTACAGAGTCGGTTGCTACATAATTTATTTCCAAAGGAAGAAATAGTTGCAGAGAAGATATACAAGAACATTGCAGAAAAGAAAAGTGTCATCTGCTTAATGCCAACTCTACGTGAATGCTCAATATTCAATGAGGAGCTTTTGAAATTGGAAAAGGAAGATATCAGGAAATTGGAAGCAGTGGACAAAATTCAGGATGGAAGAATTACTATCACATTAACAGGCAAACTGAAAAATAAATTGGATTCACTAGAGAAGAACATTTCCAAAACTGTTGGATTAGAAAAAAATCTATATGTTTGCATGAACTGTAGAGTATTTTTAAGGAGAAATTTGGATGTTGAAAAAGGTTTAGTTAATGGAGCTATGGGAAGAGTTGTGGGTTTTATTAATTATCAGAAAAAAGATGGAATTGAATGTTTAAAAATAAAATTTGATCAGATAGAAGAAGTTATAGACATTTGTCGTTGTACAGTTCGTTTTATGCTTGTGAAAGACTTATATGTACAAAGGAAACAGTTTCCGTTTTCTCTAGCATATGCTGTAACTATTCACAAGTCTCAAGGATTGACTGTAGATTGTGCATTTGTAAACATTGGTTCAACTGTGTTCAAAGAAGGTATGGCTTATGTAGCTTTGTCACGAGCGAAAACATTATCTGGTTTATTCATGATAGACTTTGATGATTCAAAAGTTAGTGCTGATGCAAATTGTGTAAAGGAGTACAATAGATTAAGAAGAACCTATGCTCCTCATTTAGGTCAGTATCCTGTGTTAGAGAAACGTGTAGTTTCTCGTAAAAGGAGAAATGAGAATATCTGTAATGAGGATGTAGAGAGGAGGAAAAAAAAGAGGAGTGATGTAATTGCAAGCAAAAAGAAAAAGGAAAATGAAGAAGAGGTTGTAGGATGTCATTTTGAAAATAGCTCTGGTGTCAACTGCTACGCTAATGTAGTGCTGAATGTTGCATTTTATCTGGAAATTTTGCAAGAGCAGATAATAGTAAATCAGAGAAAAAGATTCTGTTCTGAGTTGAGTCTCCTTTTTCAAAAGCTGAGTAATGATAAAACTCAAATAGAAAGTGCTGCTGAAATTAGAAAACTTTTAGATGTATGTTCAGGATGTACACAGTTTTCTCAAAATGTACAGCAAGACGCACAGGAATTCTTGTTGTATTTTCTTCAGGTACTGGAAGAAAAGGGGTACACATTGAAAATTAGTTTGGTCTCTCTTATAAATGGGAACATAGTTGTGAAAACTGTTTCAATACATGTGGCTCTAATGTTGATTCTGAAAGGTTTATTTATTTAACATTGCCAGAGAGTAAAACAGTCACTTTGCTAAATTAGTTAAAGATGCTAATCATAGCATGCAATGCGGTGAGTGTAAATCTGACATGTTTTCAACGTTAATTTTAAAGGAATACGGACAGTATGTAATTTTAATGATGCAACGATGTAGAGCTGATGGTTCAAAATTGGATACTTTAATAAAGAAGTTTACAGGACAGCAATTATCAATTTCAGGAAAAACTTTTGTAACAGTTGCAATAATTTTCCATGATGGACCTACTGTAACTTCTGGTCATTACACAGTTTATCTAAAATGTAAAAAAGGCTGGACAATGTGTAATGATTGTCAATTGGTTTTTAAGCAACGTTTGCCGTTTGATTTAGCAAATTCCTATCTAATCTTCCTGAAACCTAAATTTTAGAGAGAATTGGCAACATCTGTACAAAACAATTTTACCATTTTATTGGATTACCATTGGAATTTTCAAATTTAAAGATTTTTAAAATTATCATTTGGCCTAAAGGAAAGGTAACCAATTGTATTGTGGACTTATATAATTCTTAATTAATGTTTCGGAAAACAACATTTTAGAGAGAATCGGTAACATCTGTACAATTTAAATTTTTGTATTTTATTGGATTACCGTTGGAAATTTAATCAAAAAAGATTTTTAAAATTACCATTTGGCCTAAAGGAAAGGTATCCAATTGTATTGTGGACTTAATTAAATCCTAATTAATCTTTCGGAAACCAAAATTTTAGAGAGAATCGGTAACATCTGTACAATTTAAATTTTGAAATTTTATTGGATTATCGTTGGAAATTTAATCAAAAAATAATTTCAAAAATTAACATTTGGCCTAAAAGAAAGGAAACTAGATGTATTGTGGATTTATTTGAGATATATTATTTTTGAGATTATGCTTCTGTAAGAAAATTGTCAGACGGTATTTTTTAGAAATAGTTTTTATTAGATGATATTTTTAATGAATAATATTTTGCATTTCGATAATGTTATTTTTAACTGAGAAGAGATTCTGGGCTTTTTTTAAACAATCTTTGAGATTGTTATTTTTTTTTGCCCGCTGTTAAGTGATGAATGCAATTGCTTTCACGATTTATAGTGAAATGCAATATATTCTGAAAACAGCAAAAAAAAGGCAAAAAATTGTTTTTGGAAAATATGTAAATATGTGTACTGTATTATAAAATGTTTTATTAAATATTAATACTTTTTTCGTTTTTTTCAGATTGAGAAAGAAAATTTTCGAAAACTTGAACCATTTTTAAAGCAATTAAAATTAAATTTTAATTAATAAATAATTTTTTGAGTCGGTATGGTAAGTCAGAAATTTCATGGTCCCTTTTTTCCACTTCTCCACAATCACATTTTCAGTTTTTCATTGTAATCTCTCAAGGACCTTGTAATGTGATAATTGATTTTTAGTGTTTTAAAAAAAAAATAAAAAAATTACGCGTAGTAAAAAAAAAATCAAAAAAAAGTTTAAAAAAATATATAAAAAAAAGTTGAAAGGTAAGGTTGGCTCTTAAAAGAGCCGTTGTGTTCGTACAGGGACAGAGGAAAGAAACAATGGGAATATTAGTCGGTAGGACAAATGTGCTGGTCTATTTTATTGTTAACTAGGGCAACACTGGTCTCCCTATGAGCAATTAGACCATAACAAGTGGCGCACCGCATTGTAACCCTCGCAAACCGATGGTTAGTTTCCAGAGGACCAGAAAAAGGAGATGCTCCCCCCACAGATGAAGGGCTCAGCTGACCTGCCGAAGATGGACTCGGCCCTGCAGATGATGGACCAGGCTGAGCTGCTGTGGATGTGCTTGGTTGACTTACTGAAGGGTTTCCTCCAGTATGTCGAGCATATGTCCTACCGTGTACATCATGAAGGTGTCTCAACATAGTGTGATTCCCGAAGGAATACTTCTTGTTAGGATTCCCTCTTGAAAGTACACGGTCACAAAGCTTACAAGTCACTAAAGGTGCATTTACCTTTTTCTTGCTCTCTGGAAAAAAAAAATACTCCCATATGAAAGAGCTCTTTTGTTTCCTCCTTCTCTGCCTCATGGTAGTGCTGCTAGCCTCACTCTCAGAAGAGGTCTGCTGTTCTGCCATCGTATCACAAAGACAACTCAGCTCCTTCTCCTAAGGGATCACAAGCAGAAATGAGGGGAATGGGTGTGGTGTAGGAGAGTTCTAGAACTGAAAGTAGTAAAAACCAATCAAAAGTGTTTTTTCTTGATCACATGACCCAACGTGCGCGTACGTTACGCTTACGGTGCGCTTACGGAGCGCTTACGGTAAAAGTACGCATGCGCGTAAAAAAGACACGCGCGCATGCGCAAAACAGGCACGCCCCTTCACTTCCGCGTAACATGCGCGTGCAGCGTACGCGTTACGCGCCGCGTGCGCGTGACGCACGTCTATGCAAATTGCGTAACTGAACGCAAACAGCGTAGAAATCTAACGTACTAAAAGCAAGACGTGCGCTTACCGTACGCGCACGTTAAAAAAATACTAAAAAAAAAAAAAAGAAAAGGGAAAAAAAGATTCACTATGTTATACTACTAAATCTTACCTGTTTAGTTTAAAAAAAAGGTAAAAATAAAAAATATATTGTAGAATTTTTAAAATTTAACCATAGTCTTTAAAGAGGATATACATTTAAAATAAAAATATGTAAAAAACATTGCAAAAAAAAAATAAATAAAAAAAAAGGTAAATATAAGAATTAGCATTTAAAAAACCTTGCAAATTCACTGAAAAAACCATGGGTTTCACACACGTTATAGTTAGGAATTAGCATTTAAAAAACCTTAGAAATTCAATGAAAAAACCAAAGGTTTCACACATGTTATAGTTAGCTGGACATTTCACTCGTAAAAAACCAATGAAATTCCCCCGTTATAGTTAGTTCAGCTAACTATAACTTGCGCGCCCGCAATGCACTGCTGATGACGTCACATATTACATCACTCATGACATGGTCAGTGACATCACTCATGACATCACTGATGACATCTCAAATGACATAACTGATGACATCATCCAGTGAATGTGTGTATTTTTGAAAATTAAATATGTTTTATATATGTATATCTCAAGGTCGATGGAAGAATAAATGGATATATAAGTGTCTAAATGGATGATTTGTTTTTGAAAAATTGATTGTGTAACTGACTGATTAAGTGTTTCATAGTGAATACATGGCTTACTGAGTAATGTTTAAATATGTAAATATCTGCATCAGTCTCTCACTTTGTGTATAAGTGGCTGCATGGGTTGGTGAGTAGCTACATGGGTGTCTATATAGGCTATTAGTTGTTTTTTTGAGTATCAGTCTGAGTGTCTGCATGGTTCGGTGGGGGGTATTACGTAGTGCATAGGTGCATGAATGAGTGATTCACTCTTTGTATGTGTTGAAGACAGCATGTGTGCAGGACTGTATGGGTGGATGAGTGTGTGTATGGCTGTGTTAGTGAGTGAATGACTGTCTCAATAGTGTCTTTATGAGTAACTACATGTCTTTTAAACTAGTATATGTGACTATTGGTGTATATAAGTGAGTATATGTGAGAGTGAGAGATTGAAAGAGTTCCTGTATGAATAGGTATGTGTTTCTATAAGTGACTGTTTAAAAGACTAAGTATGTGTAAGTTTCCGTAGAAGTAAGTGTGGTGGTGTGTGTATAACTGTATATGCAAATAAATGTATGTTTGATTCTTTATTAGCATGAGTGACTTTGTGTGTGAGTAACTCTATGGATGAGTGGCATTGTGTAACAGGATGTATAGGTGTATGAGTACATATGATGAGTGAGTACATGTATGAGTGACTGTATAGGACTGTTGGTGAATGAGTGGATGTGTATGTGGATCTTAGAATTACTGAAGAGGTTGTTGTAACTGGTATTGGAATGTCCATTGTTTTGAAAATTTTAGTCTCTATTTTTGAATGTGTGTATCAAAGGTTATATTAGGGTGAGAGGAGGTCTGCCACTCTATCACAAGGATGATGTCATCGGTGATGTCATCAGTGATGTCATTTGAGATGTCATCAGTGATGTCATGAGTGATGTCACTGACCATGTCATGAGTGATGTAATATGTGACGTCATCAGCAGTGCATTGCGGGCGCGCGAGTTATAGTTAGCTGAACTAACTATAACGGGGGAATTTCATTGGTTTTTTACGAGTGAAATGTCCAGCTAACTATAACATGTGTGAAACCTTTGGTTTTTTCATTGAATATATATATATATACAATGTCAATTCCTAATTTCAGAAAAAAAGATTATCATATTATCAATATAAATTATGTATTCTATCGTTTAAATTTGTTTTACACACTAGATAAATGTAAAATATTTTTTTTAAATACTGTAAATAAAATTTACTTTCCTAACTACAAAAAACAAAATGTAAACACTAAAAAAATGACTAAAATAATAAATCCCCAAAAATGTATTGTAATAATTACATTTTTGCAAATAATTTACTTTAAAATACAATACATTATAAATATAACACAAAATAATAAATAATACAAAAATAAATATAAGAAATATTCATATGTGCACCAATAAAATATACATAAATTATTAGCAATTAATCAAATAAATATTAACAATTAATTAAAAAAATATTGGAACTCCAATAACTTCCCACCCTTCTCCCCTACAAAAGCAACAACCCACTCCCTAAATAAAAATGACTTACAAAAATAGTAACATCTAAATATAATGTAAAAGTTTCAAAAATAACGTGGAAAGTAAAAAACAATTATAAAAATAAAACTATTTACACAATGAATTCTAAATTGCATAAATAATTCTAAATTACATAATTAATTAACATGTACAATTTAACTAGCATTATAATAATGTATGTATAATATAATTAACTTCTCACCCTCCTCCCCTTCAACCCCAACAACCTGCCATTAAGAACAACGTGATTAAACAAAATTAATATAATATACATTAAAAAAAAATAAAGTTAAATACAAAAAATAACTATGAAACTATTATACAATTAACATGAATATGAATTAATTAAATAATGTATTTACATTAACTGATTACCATTTAGTTTATTTCCCATCCCATTCTTCTACAAACTCGAAAACCTGCTACTACATTATAAAATACTAATTTAGTTTAAAAATTACATTCACCATTTTAAATGATAAACTATAGTTAAAAATACAATTATACTGATAATACTAACAATTCCAATTCATATTTTAACTAATATATATGTATCAAAAAACAATACTTTCAAAACAGTTTTTCAGTAAACGATATTGAATAAAATAATTTTATTTAAAACAATATTATTTATATAAAAAAACAATATTCTTGACAACTATATTCCTTGATACCATATTTCTGTACTAAGGGTATTCTTGGCACACTCTTTTGGTATCACAATATTAATAACTCGATCTTTTGTGCAATCAACTCCATGACTTCTCTGCTTGTCACACTGCAGAAATTTACGAACTTGGGAGTCATTTTCAATAAAAGATCTATCTATTATATGACTAATTGCAACAGTGGTGAAAAACTCCTGGATTCATCGTAGAACCCAAAGACATGCTTTTTTAATATCAATACTTCGGCAGCATACTATTAGTATTGGCATTTTTTAAATAAAGACCTTATTATGTAAACTGCATGCTTTTGAGGCCTCACTGAGAATATCTGGGCAAGGATGTGGCATGTCCAGTTTGCACGGCCTATCTGCCAGTTAATCTGCACCACCCAACTTCATATCTTCAATTGGTTGTGCGTTGCTTTGTAGGGTCCTGTTGAAGACCCTTTGAGTGATTGAGCAGTCCTTTTTACAAAGAGAAAAAGCTGTGCTTTATCTGTAATTTTCAGAAGTATGGCTAAAGCACTTTCAAATGTGCTACAAAGCTTTAGTGGTGGAAGGAATTGTATCTTTAAAAACTGGAGAGTAGTCTGAAGTGAGTCAAGATGTGGCAATGTAAACAATCTAATGCCATGTTGTATTTTGAAATACATCTGTGAGCAGAGAGCCAGCATATAAGATAATCCGTGCAAAAATATGAAAGGACTATTGTATGAAGAGAAATTTTAATTTGTAAAATTAGATGTACTCAAAGAAAAAGGGTAGAAAGGAGTTTCTACAATAAGGAGCCAATGGGTACAGTGTCCAGACTACACCCTAGTGGAGATACTGCTACTAATGGCTCTGCGGAGTAATTCAAAGGGTGACTTGTAGGAGAAGAGTTGTTAGTAGCTGGCAGCTTTTGGTTGTAGCTGTTCTCGGAAGGGCCATATACTAGGACACATGGACACGTGATACTGAAACGTTTTAGGCAATTTCTATTAAAGGAATTTACTGTTCAGCGCTCCTGCCAATGAAGTTCCTGAGCTGAGTTCTCTGACAGATTTTTTTGTTTTTCATATGGGAGTTTAGTCTTGCTACCCCAGGTACTGGTAGTGCTTTTATTTGATATCCGCACATACCCCTCTGCCACCACATAACATTTTCTTGTTTTGTTTCTTCACTGTGGTGGCCTGCTAATGGATGTAGCATCCTAGAAAGTTCAATTTCATGTTCACTCACAGGCTTCCTTAGTGGTCTGCCCCCTTGATTCTTACCATTCTAACTCTGCCCGCAAAATTCTGCAACAGATGTAGCTGTTGTGTACTGACTTGAAAACAGTGGTCTATTTGATGTGCAAAACAAAGTACCCTCCCTTCTTAATAAACACACTGAATGCTATAAGATCTATTATTACATATACAAAGAGAAAGGAACCATGGGCTTATGTTCCAACGGAGATTTGTGTATTTTGAAAACAGTTGTATAAATAACCACAAATCAAATTAAGTAACAGGATGTGACAAGGATCATAATCAGCGTTCTCAGAACATGCTGTGTTATCAGCGCAGTGGTTAACAAACAGTACACTGTGTGATAAGAAAGCAAGATGGTTTAAAAACCACACCAAAACTTTTATTTTAAAAACAGTACTATACCAGTTGCACAGCAGAGAGCAGAGCCTGAAATTGTAAAGGTCCACAGTAAGCACTTCTAAGAAAAGATTCTACTATACAGTCTAGGGAATGTAGGCGGAGAGCCTACCCTAATGCTTGCCTTCTCAGGACATTCTTAGAATGGGGAAGAATTCAGCTACCCTATATGTATAAATCAAAGGAAGGAGTCGACGACAAAAATCTCAACCTGTACTACGTGATAGTGTAATGAAAGTGTAAATGGACTTTCTGCGGCTGAAAATGCCAGATGTCCATTCATGCCATATATCTAATGGTTGATACTAGAATAATCATCAATTTGTCCTATTAACTAGATTACCATGATTGTGGTCATAACAGATTTCCACTTGCTGGGGTAGTAGTTGGATCTGTGTGCCAGGCAATTCATCAGTAAACACTAACATGAAGGCAAGGAACAGTACCTTCAGTTGCAATGGCAAAAAATGTCCAACTGATAGTTAATGTCTAGGCATAGCTCACCAGTTATGGATTGATGGAAATCCTAAGGTTTAATGATGTAGTCCACATATTGGCACCAAGCCATACCCATGCAAGATCAGGCACCCTCAAGGCTCAAACAAGCTTTTGTGTATCTTAGGGCTCACGTGGAAGATTGTACTACTGAATGTAGACTCCCAGAGTATCGTGATATAGGAATATCAAGGTACAAAATATCGAAAGGTAAGTGCATATAGAATTACTATACCTAATTTCACATCTACACACTTTGAAGATATATGTATGGAGTAGGTACAAATACGTGGAGTTACGTTTAGAAAATCTAGATTGACTTACCTGTTGATTTTTGTTTTGATATTTTGTCCTTGACATAGTGTCTCATTGATTTTCTGGGTTCGATATTTATGGTGTCTACTCTGTTGAGAAAGCCAAGTCATGTTGGCTAATGATTGTCTCTTCGAGATCTTATGTAGTGAGATTCAAGACTGACCTCTGGAGCTCTTTTAATGAGTTCTCAGATAATTTTTATATAGTGGTCTGTGTTAGGTAGTTGCATGAGAATCTCATTAATCTCTTCTTTACATTAGAGCCTATTCAAAAGGTTTTTGCCGTTTTGTAAAGTAGTACTCCAGTAGTACTCTTTATATACTGTTAAATGCCTTTATGAATTGGCTACAAAATATATAAAATAGTATTCCTGTAGTACTAGTTCCCGTATTCATAAACACTTTTGTGAATCAGTTCCTTTACCTGTGCATATTGTGTACATTCAGTAGCATTCAGTGTGTGCATTAAGAAGTAACGGTAAGTTTTGTTTGCACTTCTAGGGAGACATTGTTTTCCATACAGATTGATTGACCCAAGAACTCCCTGCGTGGAATTTGCAGCTCAACACTAGTGCTCTCGGCGACATTAGTAAACACTGAGATTGGGAATCAGAAGCACTCTGAGACTTGCGGAGACTTGGACACAGGAAAGACATGGATATCATGAGACAGAGACACTGGAATAGATTTCGCTTGGGAGATGCGGACATCCGGATACAAGGTTTGAGAGATGTATCCATGGTATGGAAGATATGACCAGAGGAACACAGAGAGACAATAGGGAGGAATGGAGACACAGAGATGTACTGTGCCTGGGAAACACAAATATACATATTCATATTTGTAACCGGACCTTTTACATAGCGCATTTGGCAGTTTTAAGCCAAATATAGCCGGTGGTGAAACAAAAGGGTCCAATAAAGCTTGTCTGAATCCGTATGTTTTAAAATGGTTTATTTTAAAACTACTCAAGCATGAAATTTGCCTAAGGCAGTAAAGTGGACATTCTGACCCTCAACCACAAAGAGAGCTTTACTTCCCAGTGGCTGTCACTGTCTTTTAAAAAGCTGTAGGTTGGCTGGTGCCATTGTGTTCATTCCTCAGCTGATGTGCTGTTTTAAACATAATTTCCTGATAGTTTAACTGAACTCTAACAGCAATAAGGAGTTTAAATAGTCCTGTTATAAGGCCACTCGAGTAGTTATAGAATGAGCTAAAGTTGGCTCTCCAATTAGCCTTCCTTTTCCCACAGTAAAGGCCTAATTCCGACTTTGGTGGTCCCGTTGTGAACAGGTGGTCCGACTGCCGTAATACGAGTTGGACGGATTGGCTTTGCACAGACAGTTGTGGAACCACCAAGTTCACCAGCAGATCACCGACCGCCGGGTTCGCGGTTAGGTAAAGACAACTGCCATGGGACAGTATGGAGAGCTGCACCGCCATCCATATTACGAGTTGCCTATTTCCCGAGCGGACAGCCGCGGTCTGACCTCCTGCTTCAAAGTGGCAGTGATAAAGGTTTTGGGATGCGTACTCCCTCTTACTTCTTCTTCCAGGCAGATTCTGATGTGGATCCCTGTCTCAAGGTACACCTGTCACAGTAGGATCTTCACCCCGAGGATGTCTCCAGGTCCCCCCTTCACAACAGGATTTTCCTCCAAGGATTGCGACCTTGTGTGCAGCGATATACACGTGAGTCCTTTTCTTACCATATACCCATTGCCCGGACTGCCCACACATGGGCAGGACCCCGGTAATGGGTATATGGTATTTTTACACATATATCATGCGTATGTGTGCATGTTACACATCTGCAGTCGAGTTCGGACGCAGTCCTACGGTGGTCAGACTGCGAAACTCGTAATAGGCCCTAAGTGTTGTAGCAGAGCATGTGTTTATGTGTAGAACCCACAATTTCCTTCACGTTAATCTGCACGATCCACCTTTGTAGAGTTCCCACTGTGCCATAAAGGCAGGAATATTTCCAATTGTCATCTATTTGTAGTTTGCTTTTTTCAGTGCCGGGACTGTCTTTGTTTATGAGCCCTGTCTTGTTATCTTATAAAGTCAGGTAGTTTTTTTCTTTCTAGATGCATGCATGTTCACTAAAAGTCATCTTGAAGGCTAATCTAAAACAAAGAGGCTTAACACAAAAGGAATGTTTTCAGGATCTCCCTGAACTGTCGCAGATTTTAGATGTAACATGTATGTCTCGAATGGAAATGCATTCCAGAGCAAGAGAATACTCTCCCAGTTCCAGTCCATCAATCTTCTACTACTTCAATATGAGCATTAAGTGTACCTGTGTCCTGTTTCACAGTCCTTGCCACTAAATTCAAGCAAGACTATTCTTTAGACTCTGTTTGACCCCACCGCCAGATCTTGGTCGCTGGTGAGACAGTCTATTTACACCATCAGAGAGGTTACACCCTTTTACTCTGCACTTTCAGATCCAACAATTAGATATGTGTCCCACTCCATTAGTAAAAACTCTGATTGTCTATATTTAGGGTTCCATTATAAGCCACCCTTTACCAGCATCTCACATTTACAGTACTCCTTCCGCCCTGCCTAAATTTCCTTAACATTCAAACGTCTGCTCACTTCCAAACCTACATGGGCTCCAGGCAGACACCAAAGCACGTGTCCTGAAGCTGTCATGGGAGAAAATACTTTGGAGAAGATGTACCTTTGGTCCATGACTGGAGCAGTCTTTCATAGACGGATGTAGTCAGTATCAAGAATCATTTAATTTCACCCATCCAAACCATCTTCCTGGACCCTATATGCTACATGGCCGTCCATGGTTGGTAGACGTTTCTTCTGAAATAGTGGAGGGCCTACTTGGAGGATATTACGTTGTCCTGTGACTGCATGGAGGATTCACACCCATTGTTAGCCAATTTTTAGGGGTAGAATGGGAAGTCTTTTTTGGGTGTTGTGATTTTATCTTGTAAATATGGAAAAAATCGATGCTGATATGAAAACCGATACATTCATTATGTGAACGAAATTGAGACTTTATTAACAAATTCACCTGTTATGAACTCCACATCAACCCCAACTCGAAAATACATAGTTAGGCTAGCACTGAGACCTAGGCCTGAGGCTATTGATTAATAAGTCACAGGTGGGGTGGCATGTCACCGGCAGACAAATGGACAAGCAGGAAACCTTAGATCAATCCCACAGATAGTGACATTACAATTGTCCAGGGAGATTGATCCCAATAAAGCACACATAGTTGGAGGGGGTACGCACTCCTAAAACAACATAAAGTGAGATGCCACATGAGTTACGAACACATAGCCAATAAGAACACAGCAAATGTAGTGATCACGTGTTCCCCATGCCGGACATCTGGACACATTACCCACTGGCCACATTGTGTCCACAAAAGGTTGAGGCCCACCTGTATTATCAATTAGACAAATAATTTGTGACTCCAAAGGCAGCGGCGTGCATTCCTCACCATACAAGGATTGCTGGAAATGTTTATTACCTACGATGAATTGTATATAAGAAAGTCGCAGATCGATTGCAAATTGAGAGAGTCCTCAGACCCTGTGCCTGTAACTGTTTTCCCACCTGCTATGGTTAATTAAACAAACTGTTCCTGTTTTGCCATACACCTCCTGTATATTGCTTTTTCAAGGTATTTCATGTTTAAGCAACACTTTGAAGCTAGCAATCTAGTTTGTAGGGGTGGCAATCTCCATGATATCACCACCTGTGGGACTATACCTCGAGATTAGGTAGCACTGTACAATCTGAATAAAAAACATATATAGCACAGTACCACTATGTGGTCTCAGTGTTGCAGTGATCTTACCCTATCCTTCCCCATGCAGCCCTGTAGTTTAGGCCCCCCCTCAGCCTAGTTTTCCCTTTTATTTTACAGGCTCTGAGTGGTATATTTATCAATGGCCAATAAGTCATTCTAGCCTTAATCAGGAGCTTACTTTTTCCCCTTTTCAAAAAAAGAGTGATTAAGGGGAGCAATTGGTTATTTAAACCTGTGCTCTAAGCAGGCAGTGCTTAATTTGAGCTGATGGTTGCCAGCGGGGGCCACAGGAACCTATTTTTGAGGACCAACACTTATTTCTTGCATCAGATAGTTACCCAGTAGAATAGAGGAAAAAACACACAGATCAGAAATGCGGAACCTGGGAAACTGTCACAAAGGGAGAAAGTAGGAACCTGGGAGTACAAGAAAAAGGTCAGTGAACTAAAGACTACCAACCTTGGTATTCGGTGCAGCAGCGTTTAATTGTATCGCCTCTCAGCTTCTGAGCAGAGCTTTAACTACTAGCACTTTTGTTTTCACAAATTAAGTACTGCAACCAGAAATATCTATTTGTGTCCACAATTTTGAGTTAGCCCTTAAACGTAACTCTGAGCTATACAACTTGTGTTGGAGAATACACATTTAACTCCATACAGCAGCCTAGCAGAGGTCTTCTCCATGAACTTCGTTCACTTTTGGAAAAAAGAGCAACAAAGCAGATATCCTTTGTCCTGTGCTGGTCTGAGCAGGTATAACACCAGTTGGTAGTTGTTATGTACTAAGAAGGGTGCACATGCTCACTCAAACCAGGCTTTGATGATGATGTAAACTTGTTGCTTGCGCTGCAATCAAAATAGGGGTGTCCAGGCACTGAGGTTTCAATACAGATGCAAAAGAATATGGCACTGAATTATTGCCTAAGTAGTAAAGTATTAAGCTGTTTATGGAAAAGATAACAATTGTACTGTTATCTGTTGTAATGGGCATAGTTCTTTCCCTTGGCTTGGTTGTGTCTGGTCCCATGTTTTATCCTTTTGGAATGTTGATGCTGCATGTTTCCATTAGCGACAGTTGGTGTGGGACAGTTGGAGTCTGGCTGGCGATGGTGGCCGATGCTCCATTACTGCTGTAAAGAGCTTGTTTGAATAAAGGTTATCTACACTCTGAGTTTGTGTCGGTGTCATTACTACATTTCTTGGCGAAGATCGCCAGCCAAATGTGGTGACACCAGAGCAGTACGGAAGCGCCGGAGGTGGCGGAGCGAGGTAGCCTGTCGAATCACACAGCGAGGAGTCACTTCGAGGAACGCTGCCAATTGTTGAGTAGAGCCGCATTTGTCATGCATCACGAGGTGCGCATACAG
The DNA here is from genome assembly GCF_964204655.1 of Triturus cristatus. NCBI lineage: Eukaryota > Metazoa > Chordata > Amphibia > Caudata > Salamandridae > Triturus > Triturus cristatus. The sequence continues at coordinate 286,221,495 of NC_140587.1, forward strand.
TGGAGCGCTGAGCGAGGAAATGGGAAGCGGCTGGAAAAGTTAAGTCTTGTCCGCGTTGTGATCGGAAAAAGCATTTCTTGTGAGGTGAGGTGAAGGGAAGCTGGGGCAGTGAACAGCGTCTGGAAGTGATGAGCCTTTCCCGTGTTTTTTGTTTTTTAAAAGCAATTTATATTCAAGGGACAAACAAGACAGCGCGTGGAGTCTTCTCACCTGTGTCTTCGGAAGAATCCTTTGGGTGTGCACCTCACTGCAGGCTTTTACCGAGTCGTCTGATGTTTCCTGTGGTTATGGAGTCAGTCATGTGACCTATTAGAGGAAAGGCTCTTGAAATCGAGCCTCCTGCTAGCTGCTTTTAGCATCACAAGCCTGCAAATTTGACAATTTTTATTCACATTTTACGTTTAAACAAAGCTAATGTGTATCTGCTTGGCCCCAGCTACTTTATTCTGGCACAGTTATTTGACTTTTGAAAATCATTGGAGTAGTTTTCATTCACTTGGCTTATGTGCCTTTGATTGTACGTGCATTTTCAACATGGCAGTCTCATCCATAGTAATTCCTCTGTCCGTCCTGGCCCAGCCAGGTCAACCGTCCATGCCATGAGAGGAGTGGATTGACCTTTTTGAGAACTACATTGTCGCTCTAGGTGGGCTTGAGTTTTAACATGAAAGGAAAAAAGCACTCCTGCTCGGAACGATAGGAATTGAGGCACATCGCATTTTCAAGTATCTACCTCAGATGCTAGGGAATACAATCAACCCATTGAAGATGTTTTCTCAGAATCTAAGCAACGCCTTGAGAAAAGATTTACTGAAGAAAAGAACATTGTGTTATCACGATACAAGTTCTATACCAGACCACAAAGGACAGACGAGTCCATGGATGAGTTTGTCTCCGTTTTGCGTGAATTGTCCATTAAGTGCAAATTAGGTCAAATAGCAGATAAACTCGTTTGAGATCAGTTGATTGTTCACTGCCATTTCAAGAAGGCGCAAGAACGACTTTGGGCTGCAAAGAACCCCACTTTGAAGGATGCCATCTCTATTGCCAAAGTGGTTGAAGAGTCCGAGCGGTGCATGCTCGCCATGAGCAAGAAAGACTGTGCAATGGATGATGTGGCTGCTGTTGGGAAAAAGGATATTGCAATGAAGGTTACAACTGAAAAGTTAAATCCAAGGATCTTCAGAGGTGCAAAGTCCAGGGGCTGATTTAGGTGTAGCAGTTCATTCCATGCAAGTGATTTCAAGTGATGTTTTGCGACCAAACAAGACAGCAGGAAGTGTGGACGAAGGGCAATGTGCAAAGTTTCAGACAGGTCCAGAGTTGCAGTCGCTGAGGACTCAAGCACAGACGGGGAAGGAGAAGAACGAGTGTTAATGGTCCTTCCCAGCAGCGGTGCTGAAGGAAAAAAGCGGTGACCAAAGGATGTTTTCGGAATCCTGGGATACAAGTGGAACTGATGGTGGATTGTGGATCTCTATACACCATCGTACTGAAGTGGTTGTGGAAAAAAGAGTGGCCACAGGTTACTCTCATGCCTAGGGACATCAACTCAAGAGGGTTCCAGGGGGAGCCTATTGATGTGCTTGGTTTCTTCACTACTCTCATCGTTTTCAAGTCAAGACAAGTGGTGGGTAAGGTTTATGTTGCGGAGGATGCGCCCCCCTCCTGGGGTGGGGACATTAATTTGACATTCACATCGTCATTGATCCCCATGTTGAAGGTCAAGTCTTGTGCTTGGCAGACGCTTCCACTGAAGACGTTTTGAGAGAGATGGATGATGTTTTTGGAAGGGAGCTTGGTAAGTTGAAGGGGTATACCCATAAAATCATCTTATAGAAAGGTACCATCCCAATCAAGCATTAGTTGAGGAGGGTCCCTGTCATTGTGAAGAATGAAGTGGAAAAAATGTTGAATGACATGCTCAAAGATGGGGTCATAGAACCGGTTGAGGCGAGTGAATGGGTCTCTCCGGTGGTCATCACCAAGAAGAGTGGTAGCAAGCTCAGGTTCTGTGTGGACCTTCGCAGTTTGAACCAGCATGTTGTCACCAACACCTTTCCCCTTCCCAACATTAATGAGCTGTTACTTTTGTTTAAGGGTGGTAAGTACTTTTCAAAACTTGATTTGAAAAGTGATTATCACCAAATATAGTTACATGATGAGTCCAAAGACCTCACAACGTTTATCACCATGGAGGGCACATTTAGATTTAAAAGGCTGCCTTTTGGGCTGTCTTCCGCTGCCAGTGTTTTTCAGCGAGTAATGTCTCAGGTGTTGAGGGGTATTGAGCATGTAAAGTATTTTCAGGACGATATTCTTGTGTTTGGGGAGTCTATTCAGATGCACAAAAAGATTTGAGAGAAGTCCTGGGCAGATTGAGGGAGGCTGGTCTTACACTGAGGAAAGAAAAGTGCAAGTTTGTAGTGGAGGAGATTGAATGCCTTGGCCATACCATTTCAGGGCAGGGTGTTTGCCCAAAAGTTGACCTGATTGATGCCATCTGTGATGCTCCTGTTCCCCTTGACAAGGACCAATTATGGTAATTCATGGGCTTAATAGAATATTATGCAAAGTTTGTCAACTGTTTTGCAACTAAAACTAAGGCCCTTAGGTTGTTAAGTAAAGGAAGGGGTGTTCTTTGCCTGGGGTGATGCTCAACAGCGTGCTTTTGACCTTATCAGGAAGGACATTTGTGAAGCTGGTGTTCTTGCACCCTTTGGCACCCACCTGTCTGCTTTTCTTACTGTCGACACAAGTGCTTGTGGACTGGGAGCTGTCTTGTCTCAAGTCTATGCCGGGCGTGAGAGAACGGTGGTGTTTGCCTCCTGCTCCTTGTCCGAGTGTGAGTGTAACTATTCGGTCATCGAGCGTGAAGCGCTGGCAGCTGCTTGGTCTGTCGAACATTTCAGGACCTTCTTGTTGGGCCTTGATTTTTGCATTTGCACCGGTCACAAGCCCTTTGTTAAAATTTTGAGTCCAGGAACCCGAAAGGCTCAGCCAGATTAGCCAGACTTGCCTCTCCGCTCCAAGAATACAAGTACCAGGTGTCTCACATTCCGGGCTGGAAAAATGCACAAGCTTACTGTTTGTCTCGCTTGTCTCTGAGGAGCAAGGGTGGTCAGAGTGAAAGTCCCAGTGGGGGACAGGATGGAGCGGTAGCCTCCTTGTGTGATGTGGAGGAGTGTGTGGAGGGGGCATTTTCGGCAGATGAGTGGTACATGTGTATGGATCAAGACTCCACACTCAAAGATGTTGAACGCATGTTGGTCTTGGGTAGCTGAAGACAAAGTACTGTGATCCCCCTCTGTAAGGCCATTCATTAACATTTTGGATGGATTGAGTATTAGTGAGTCTAAGGTTTTGATGAGGAATGACAAATTCGTACCTCCTTGTGGTTTAAGGCCCAAGATTATTGGGCTGATCCATTAGGGACATCTCGGACAAACCATGACCAAGAAGTGTATGCAAGAAAATTTCTGGTGGCCATGCATGGATGAGCAGATTACCAATTGGATAGTCAATTGTGAGGTGTGCTTGGAGATTGAGAAAAGGCTTAAGATCCATGATCAGGCTTTTTTGAGCACATTGAGGATCCTGGGCTGCCATGGAGTACAGTTTGTTTAGACTTCATTGGGCCCATGCATGATGTGGAGGAGAGGTTGAGGAATGCATTGGTTATGGTTGATGTCCACTACAAATAGCTGATTGTATGTTTTATGTCTGATGTTATGACTCGCAAGACCATTGAACCCCTCAAAGTTGTGTTTCAAGAGGATGGCCTTCCCCGCATCCTCATCACGGATAATGGCACTCAAATTGTTTCGCACAAAATGAGGGATTTTCTTGTTAAGTGTGGTATCACTCATTACCGCACTGCCCTTTACAACCCTCAGGCCAATGGCGGAACGTACTAATCGCTAAGTTAAGGGCACCATCTCCATGGCCTTCCAGAGTGGCAAGAGTGTCAGAGAAATGGTTGATGAGATGGTGTGGGCGCATCGCACCACTGCGCATAGTGCGACTGGTATTTCCCCGTTTGAGAAAATGCGTGGAAGGAAGCCTGCCACCAAACTCTTACCCACCTGGCTTCTTTCTCCTAAGTCAACAGCTACGAAGGGTTTTAGTGACAGTCCTAACGCAAAGGGTGTATGCGCTGGTGACTGGGTAAAAATCAAACACGGAAGACGCAGCAAGGGGCTTTCCAAGTTCTGCGGGCCCTATGGAGTGAAGCAAGCTTTCAACAACTATGTCTTGCTTGACAATGGCAACAAGTGGAACAAGCGCAAGGTTGCGTTGAATCGCAAAGGAGGGGACTGGGGAGCCAAAGCAACTCGGCCCCTCTGCAGTGGTTCTGACGACAGTGTCACTGGATTCTGGCTTATGAGCGATGCTGACCTCAGGGGCATCAATTCGGCTGGGAGTTGTGAGGATGGCTCTGGGAGTAGCTCAGGTGTTGCTCCCAGATTGCTTCCCTGTAGTTCTTCCTCCTACTTTGGTGCCTGAGTCTTCTCGCCCTTGCCAGTTGCACAGACCGCCTTGCTATTTGGCTGATGATTTACTCACCTGATATTTTTTCCACTTACTCATGGTTTGCGTCTCAACTTCTTGTATTACTTTTCCTTCCATTCATTCACTGTTTTGTACCTTTGTTTTTCTTTTGGGTATAAGGGAGGGGGGGTTGTTGTAACGGGCATAGTTCTTTCCCTTGTTCTATCCTTTTGAAATGTTCATCCTGCATGGTTCCATTAGCAACAGTTGGAGTCTGGCTGGCAATGGTGGCCGACGCTCCGTTGCTAAAGAGCTTGTTTGAATAAAGGTTATCTACACTCTGAGTTTGTGTTGGTGTCATTACTACATTATCCAAGAGAAAATTGCAGCTGATTCCAGCCTCTAGGGCCAACGAAAGAAAAGGATTGTCTGCCATCCCAAAGACAATAGACGGTGGGAATACTTAGTAGAAGGACGGTGGATGAGTAGAGCTGTCTACATGGATGGTACAGTTGAAGTTTGTTTAAAAGCTAAGAAGGCTCCGTGCTGTACAAAGTCCAATGACAGAAGCAAAGGGTTTCGAGAAGGCAACATTTTCAATTGCAGTCTCTGCAAATGATGGAGGATGGCTGAAATGGAGAAGTGACTCGGAAGTCCACGAAAAAGCCTGGCTGCTGAATTTTGAATGACTCGAAGTCTGGACGTTATGTGCCTATTTTCACAAAGGTAAACTAACACTCACGTTTTTTGTGTTGCAATTCTTTATTAAGGAGTAGTAAGGATACACAGCATGAATAATGCAGATTTTCCACAGCTAGGATGGGTAGAAAATCATGTTTTTTTTAAAACACGGAGGCTGATATTATGCATATCTCTTTAATTGCTAACTCACAGCAATAACTACCAAAACATTAAAAAGAATAGTAAAACTTAACATTCTAAAGTTTATTTCATCCTATGTGAGGCAGCCATCTTCCTTCTTGTTTGCTGCGAACTTTCCGCCAAACCGAATCGTGAATATAAACTGATAAATAAAAGAATCCATAAATGTTCAAAACAAATAAAGTCCAATTCCATTTTTACCAATTACTTCTTGAAGTCTCCTTCTGAAAAGAATCACAAACAAATAATTAATGGGCGGCAATTAAACAGGGAGGGATAATATCAGCCTCCGTGTCTTTAATAAAATCATGATTTTCTACCCATCCTAGCTGTGGAAATCTGAATTTTATGGCAGGGATGGGAGGCCAATATTATGGATGTTTAAAGCCTTGCCATAATATTCCTAATGCAAAAAGAACTATTGATGGACAGAATGCAGAACAATGTCATACATTCACCCCAGTACAGAGATCTGTGCCTAAATCCATCGTTTTTTGGCTCACCATGCCATTCCAGTTTGGACCCAGCCATATGCAAATCAGTCTTGACCCTGTGCCCAATGGGAACAGTCCAGCCCGAACTGCCAGGCCAGGTCCTACCTGGACTGGAAACAAGCATCTTAGGACCGGTTCTGCATTCCGTCCATCAATTGTGTGTCTTTTGCTTTCTCGCCCTAAGGGCGCCAGGTATGCCTAGGCATAGGTCCCGGACTCACTGTGCCACTGGATTCAAGCTATCCTGGCTGAAGAGGGGTGAAACCCCGAAACCGGCCCTAGGATGCTTGTTTCCGGTCCAGGGAGGACCTGGCTTGGTAGTTCGGGCCGGACTGTTACCATGAGGCTCAGGGTCAAGACTGATTTGCATATGGCCAGGTCTAAACTGGGGTTACATGGTGAGCAAAAGAATGATGGATTTAACCCAGATCTCTTGACTGGGGGAGAATGTTTTGATTTGTTCTGCATTCCGTCCATCAATTGTGTGTCTTTTGCTTTCTCGCCCTAAGTGCGCCGGGGTATGCCTAGACGTAGGTCCCGGGCTCACTGTGCCACTGGATTCGAGCTATCCTGGCTGAAGAGAGGTGAAACCCCGAAACCGGTCCTAGGATGCTTGTTTCCGGTCCAGGGAGGACCTGGCTTGGCAGTTCGGGCTGGACTGTTCCCATGAGGCACAGGGTCAAGACTGATTTGCATATGGCCAGGTCTAAACTGGGGTGACATGGTGAGCAAAAGAATGATGGATTTAACCCAGATCTCTTGACTGGGGGAGAATGTTTTGATTTGTTCTGCATTCCGTCCATCAATTGTGTGTCTTATAATATTCCTAATAGCAGAGTTCACAGACTTAAAATAGAATTTCTTAAATATGGAATCTGATGACCAATCAGCTGCGGCTAAGATGCCATGCAAACCACCCCCCAAAAGGAGGTCTTTTGAAGCCACAGCCCCTCTAGTGGAATGCTCTCCAAATTTTGATAAATCTATCCCCGCTCTTCTCATGATCTCCCTGAGCCAACGTGCCATGGTAGGCGCAGACACCGCCTTATGCAAGGTTCTGTAAGAAATTATCAACTGTGAACCCGCATTGCACCTCAAACATTCCGTTCTCTCATACGCACACAAACATCTTACCACGCACAGCTTCCTACACTCACTTGTCCAAATAAAGATAAAAAATAGTTTGAGACGTAGTTTTGGTCCTTTTAGAGATATAGAAACAAACCTGTTCTGGTACAAAGCTACATCCTGAAATCTCCAGAGATCTAACATCAGAAACTCTTCTAAAAGAAACCCAACATTACAACATAACCAACTTCTGAGAAAGATCCTTCAAGTTTAAAAACTCATTTTCACTCCAAGACAACAACTCCTTAAGGACTTGATCAACGTTCCAAAGGGATGAATATTTCGCCCCTGGCGGCGCCTTTAATCGTACACTTTCTTAATATCTTGACCACATCATGTTGACCTACAGGCAAACTGTTAATTAAATCATGGCCTGCAGAGATGACTGACCTAGCAATGTTAAATGCACTGTAAGATCTTCCTTCAAGGAAAATTTCTGTCAAATCGTTCACTACCTCCACCAAAGGTGCTTAAACAGGATCCCAACCCCACGCAGAACTCCAACAAAACCAACTGTTCCAGGCCAACCTGTATGCTTTTGAAGTCCCAGGTGCCCAAGATTCTGTAATGAGTTTTGAAGCTTCCAATGACAAGCCCAACACTTGCCAGGCTCTCCCGAAACCAACCAAGCCATCAAACTTAAATAACCTTGTAGAACCATCCTATGTGAGGCAGCCATCTTCCTTCTTTGTTGCTGCTCACAGCCAAGATAAGTTCATCTTTGATTTGTGTGCTTACATTTTGCTGACTTTGTGGCAGGGGTGAGGTTTTATATATGATGGATAAATTTGAAATGAGTGCCGCGTTTGTCTGTGATCTTTGCTTGTCCTTGGTTGTATTTATTTGCTAAATTAGTAATTAATTATTTGTTTTTTTAAGACAATACTCTGTTGATTGAGAGTTATTGCTGGCTGGATGTTTATTCACTTGATTGTATCTTTTAAAATGTGCCCCTTCGCTTTGTAATTTATGAGAGCATTTTACTTGCGCTCTAACTCTTCATTGTAATCGGTAGCGGTTTCATTTTAGGGTGCGAGCACAAGCGGAGTGCTCGCAACTAAAACTTTAACGTTAAATTAAACATTATTATCTAATATCGGCAAAAAAAAACAGGAGTTATTCTTACCTGCCTCTCAGCAGAGGCTGATCCTTTTTGGCCACCGTACCAACATCACATGACGCGGCAGCCATCTCTGATTGGTCTTTTTGTATTAATTTCCGTTAAAATAAAGCAGACATCTTTTGGGATTCGAGAGAGCTCAAGTTACCATTTTTTCAACACAGATTCTCCTGTCAGGGTCAAGAGTTGATCGTATGTTCCCTGGGTTGGTGTTCGCCTATATACAATCCCGGGCAGTATTAATGACCACAGGGGAAAGGGCGTGTGGTCCGGGTGTTTAAGCGTTCATCTGCAGGTAATGAGTTACCAGGTATCCGGTGTCCATGCCTCTGATAACGGGTCCATTCCTCCATGTCGCCACCGGGGACATTCTAGGTGGTGCCTGTTGGCAGTCTAGGGGACGGGGGAGTGCATTTCTGGGGAGACAGGCTTGTGTATAGTGTAGCGAGTGTACGGGGAGTGGTGATCTAGTTGGGGCTGTATACTTTCGTGTAAGTATGGGGTATGTGAGCAGGGTGTGTGGTGGAATGTGTAGGTATTAAGGCAGTGTGGTTGGTGATAGAGAGCAGCCAGTTCTGCCATGTCCACCATCATTGATGTAAGCATAAGTCACTGCCGAAATGAGTGTAGGCTGTGAGGGAAGTGGCAATGGGGTGTGCAATACTATCTGGCGGTGTCGGTGGCTCCTCCGCTGTAGTCAGATTGAAAGAAGGGATCCTTTTAGTGAGGGTCTGCGGTTCTGCGTGACCGGGAGGGGAGGTACTTTTATATAAGTTTACAATTTTTTGAAGTTCACAATGTGACTTTACAAGTAGCAATCTTACGACTGTCTATCTTTTTATGTGTGCAGTACCTGCCACAAATGCCGAAACTCTGCAGTCGTAAAGATACTACTCGTAATATTGCATGGTGAATTACAAAAAACGTAAACTTACACAAATGTGTGAGTTGACCTTTGTGAATCAGGCCCTAAGTACTGAAGAAGACCGAAATGAAGAGAATTAGCGTAGGCTACGCTTGACATTGTTGTAATCTGAATATTAGTATTACAACAGTTGTCAGGGAAGAAAAACGATTTTCTGGAGATAATAATTGCAGGAGGAGCAGGTACTATTGATTTTGGTAGAAAAAGAAACGTTGGTGCCACAGAGAACCCCTCAATTTTTATTGGTGGCTAATTCAGGTACCGGCCTAAGCTATGAAAGGCAGCAAGCAGAACACAAAAGATTAGAGCAATTGCTAAAAGAATCACCTTAGTCTTTGCAGCATTGGGCTTGAGATGAGAAAAATCAGTATTTAAATTTGAGCCGGTGGTTTCCGGTGCTCAGCACCGGCACTTAATTGTCACCACCAGTACTTATGACAGCTTGGCACGAGGTGGCGATGTTTGTCTAATATATAAGAATAGCTTGGGCGGCAGATATGAGGCATCGTTAATGTATATTAAAAGTCTGAATTGTGTTGGTCCTGTCATTGGCAGCACTGGTAGGGGAAAAGGGTGATGCACGCTGCAATGGCCTTCAGACGAGGGCCCTCGCACCTATTCTTTTTTACGAATGTAGCACTAGCCAGAAGACAGGAATGAAAGCAATCAGCAGTGATCGAGGAACGGGTATCAAGTCTAGTCAGAGAGCAATCTGGGTCTTTCAATAGAAGAGGCAAAGGAGACCCCAAGAGATTTAATGAGCATGACAAGAAGGGTAACTTACATGTTGAGTTAAATAGGGCCGAAAAAAGACCCCTGTGCTACATTACACATGGCAGGAAATAAAGAAGATTAACAAGGGAAAAGATTGGCATTGTTACATTCTATTAGAAAGAACAGATTGAATTGATGTTAGTGCCTTGTCTAACACACCACAGTCTTTGAGGAACTTTAGTAAGATGGGATGCAACACAGTGTCAACTGCTGCTAACAAATACAAGAGGACCAATCCTGCCTGATTCAGCAGGCGTCCCAGTCACACTTGATAGTTGAGATACCGTGGTGTGTTCGGAAAACAGATTGGTGGATGTGGCAGGGGTGATTATTTTTGGCCGACTTGTTGGGGGTGGGCCTGTTCTTGGAGCCTGGGGGATGGTGGTAGTCGGCAGACATGACTCCCGCCACCCCCAAAAACAGTGCCACCTTGGGCCAGCCACCCCCTCACCCCCGCAGTGACGCCTCTGATCCTAAACAAAATCTGAAAAGGAAATAACTAGTGACTGTGAGGAAGGAACACTTCAGATAGAACTGGAGGCCAAATTAGTTATGAATGTACCGCTTTCAAAATAGAGGTAGCATAGTAAGCGGGCTAAGGCAACCAAACTGCCTTTTTAGGTCGAGCAGTCGAGACCTCTTGTATATACTTTAGTATATATACTTTAGTATATACTTATATATGTGAAAAAAAGAGAGCTACCCTCGTGGCCAGCACTCACAGGTAGATAGGTTAAAGGGCCTTGCTAGGCTGGCAGAGATCAACAGAGGCACCCCCTCCGTTATGCTGATCCGATGCGTTTCGCATACAACCCTTCTTCATGGATCGCAAAGGAAACAGTACAGCATGCTAAGGGTCTACACAGAAATTCCTTCTTTTTTATTTCAAATTTTCAGGAAGTCACTCTCATGTGAGCCAAAGTGAATCATTGGACTTGTAGTCCAATAGTAAATCCCAAGTGGGTCGCATGCTGTAAGGTACCTTAAAACAGAGTTCTTCTGGGCACAGGAAAATTTGTAATCACCGCTTTTGCCATACACAAAGCAGCCTCCTGTTCCACCTGTAACGCCATCCTACCAAGTGAAAACAGAGGCGGACCCGCAAAGTTCTCGCAGTGGTGCCTTGCCGTGGCTACGGGTTATGGTACTCAATGACAAAATATAATGTCTTTATCAACTCTTGTGTTGTGTTTTTAAGAATTTCTCTTGTGATATTGTCAATCATATTATTGTTGTCTGAAGGAAAAGTAATTTTCTACTTTTCTCCTTTTATGATATGTGTTAAAAAATTTGTATAATATTTTTAATAAATTCAGTACATCAATGCATTAGTTGTAGGTTTCTGTGCCAATACATGAACTGTTGGTGTTAACAGTGATCCTCCTGGTTGAATGCTTAAAGCTTGATGGCCGAACGAGGACGTGGTGAGTGGTGGAATATTGTGAAATTAGGATCTGATTACTCCCAGAGGACGTTCACTTTAGAGTTTCAGCCTGAATCCTAGTTTGGGTTCCAAAGGGTCCCTCTCTTTTTTAAGAAAACTTTCTAAGGTGAGCAAGTGACTGAAGGATGGAAAAAACCCAAGAGTTAAAGCTGTTGGCTTGGTCTAAAACAGAATTATCGGAAAGAGGAAGAGAGTCATTGGGCACCTTCTTAAAAGAGGCATGTGTTACCTTAGAGCCTGGCCAATAGACGATTACAGTGGGACCAGAGGATAAGGGGTGTGTGCGTGCTGGGAAATCGGGAATGTGCTTCTAAGGTCTATCCATGAAAAAGAAACGTGAGGCAGGTCGATCATTTTCTTAAAAGAAGCAAACATGTATGTGCACCTCAATGATGGTGATTTCTGTGTTAAATAAAGACACTCACAGATGCCTGTGCCAAATTTTACTTCAACACACTCTGGTAGATTAAACCAGAAGTTGAGATCTCTGAGAAGTAGAACGTTAGGGGACTTAGGGCCCTATTTAGTGCTTGCCGAATGGGATAATCTGTCACCTTCAGGCTATCCCGTCCACCATATTACAAGTGCCATAGGCTATAATGTGCTTGTTATATGACAGACAAGTAATCTGCCACATTTGTGATGGAGTATCCAGTCCACCAAACTCTAAATAAGGCCCTTAGTTAAAGAACAGCTGCACAGCTCAGCAAGGGCCAGAGCAAAGGTGGAATCTTGTTTGTGCCCGGTAAAGCAGCAAACTGGCAACATTGTAAAGGGGAAGAGATCCAAAATGGTAATATTTCTGAATGTGAGGCGTAGCTGTAGAGGGTGACCCCTCTAGTAACTGGGTCAGATACTAGGCCCAACTGACTGGATGAGCAGCAATGACCTAACACACTATCTGTAGTTACGTGCTAAGACCACGAGCGATCCTCGCACCTTTATTTATTCCCTCGGGTCTGTGCCCAGCCCCTCGGGTGCAGGATGATACAATGTAACATAGTGTCGGGGTGGCTCACTACAGTAGCCACTGTATTTGTCTGCATAGCCAGTGACTCTTTAAAAATTATAATTACTTTGTCTGGCCGTTTGTGGCCTGATTCTTATAGCCACCAGGGATGGCAACTGCAATATCAGATGAAGAAGTCTCATTAAATCAATTGATGTGTAAAAAAGGCTAGATCAGTTTCTGTTTTGCGACCAGGAATCGATTTTAAATGTAATAGAATGCATGATGGAGAAGTATGAAGTGTGCCCTGAAGGTCTTTCCTCATTTCAGGAGATAGCTTTGGCACTCCACCTGCAAGTCCACTGCACATTAAGAAGTCTCCCTACACACTGGATCAGGCTTATGCCCACACCCTTTGAGAACATCATAGGCCATAGCCAAAAGAGCTAAAAAGGAAGCAATGTTAGGACAACAAAAACAACCAAGGGATGGCCAACATAAATGTTAATGTTAATGGGATTTCTAAAGCGCACAAATACTGGGGGTGTCTTGGTGCTGAAAGGAAAGCCCATCTACTCCTCCCTGATCCAATGAACTCCTTCTGTGAAGCAGTGTTCTGGGAAGAAATGGCAAACATAAACCAGAGAAAATAAGAAATGCTAAACTAATAAAAGAGCTGTCAAACGCATTTAAATAAATCAATGTGTTATAATCACAAAATGTGTCATTGAGTTCATGAATTCTTAAAACATATATATGTGTGTGTATATATATATTCACTGAAAAAACCATAGGTTTCAGGGGCGTTATAGTTAGCTGGACATTTCCCTCGTACAAAACCCTAGAAATTCCCCCGTTATAGTTAGTTCAGCTAACTATAACTCGCGCCCCCGCAATGCACTACTGTTGACGTCACATATAACATCACTCATGACATGGTCAGTGACATCACTCATGACATCACTCATGACATCTCAAATGACATCACTGATGGAATCACTGATGACGTCATCCAGTGATTGTGTGTTTCTGTAAATTTTAAATATGTTTAATATATATATAGCGAAAAACCTATGGAAGAATGAGTGGGTGTATAAGTGTGTGAATGGATGATTTAGTAGGTGCATGACTGACTCTATAAGTGATTCATTAATTGTATCTTACTGCAGACTAGTGACTAAACTGTGTGAATGTCTGTATCTGTCTGTCTGTTGGTGTATAAGCGGCTGCATGGTTTTGTGAATAGGTATATGAGTGTCTCTATGGGTTATTGATTGGTTGTCTGAGTATCTGTATGGGTGCCTGAGTGTTTGTGTGGGTGGGGTGTGTGCATACATGTGTGAGTGGGTGATTCTATGGGTGCATGGTTTTAAGAGTGCATCTGTGATGGACTGTATGGTTGGGTGAGTGTATGTATGGGTGTGTTAGTGATTGAATGTATATCTCAGTGGTACATGTGTGAGTAACTACATATGTGAAAGGCAGTATGTATGTGTGTAAGAGTATATAAGTGGGTATATGTGAGAGTGTGTGATTGTGAGAGTGGCTGTATGGATGAGTGTGTGCTTGTATCAGTGATTGTATAAGAGCGTAAGAATGTGGTACTATTTTTATGAGTAAGTGAACATGAGTGTGTATAACTGCATAGGTGAGTAAATGGGAGTGTGATTAATTATTTGCATGACTGACTAGGTGTGAGAGTACCTCTATGAATGATTGGTGGTGTGTGAGTGTCTATGTAGGTGTATAAATGCATATGATAGTCCTGTACTGAGTGACTGTAAATATGAGTGACTGTACAGGTGAGTGAGTAGATGTGTGTGTAGAACTAAGAGTCAATGAGTGGGTATGTAGTTATTGGTATTGGAGTATCTATGGTTTTGAGAATGGACGTCTGAAATTTTAATTGAGTATATCAAAGGGTGTGAGAAGATGCACTAATTTATCACATGGATGACGTCATCAGTGATGTCATCAGTGATGTCATTTGAGATGTCATCAGGGATGTCATCAGTGATGTCACTGACCATGTCATGAGTGATGTAATATGTGACGTCATCAGCAGTGCATTGCGGGGGCGCGAGTTATAGTTAGCTGAACTAACTATAACAGGGGAATTTCTAGGGTTTTGTACGAGGGAAATGTCCAGCTAGCTATAACGCCCCTGAAACCTATGGTTTTTTCAGTGAATTTCTAAGGTTTTTTTAAATGCTAATTCCTAACTATAACGTGCTTGAAACCTATGGTTTTTTCAGTGAATTTCAAAGGTTTTTTAAATGCCAATTCCTAACTATAAGGCCCCTGAAACCTGTGTTTTTTTCAGTGAATTTCAAAGGTTTTTGAAATGCTAATTCCTATCTATAACTTATCTCTAAAGATATCATGTTTAATGATTTTCATTGGATTTCTATATTTTTCAGTGTGTCAATTTCATTAATTATGTTTTTTTGAAATTCTTTTTTAACACAATTTTTTTAACCTATTTTTTCATTTAAATATTTTCAAAATTAACAAATATTATTTGTTTTTATTGGGTTTTTCAAACATATTTTATTATATTTTAAAATATTTTTTAACTATATGTTCAAAACTTTATTTTATATATTCTTTTCCATGTTTTTTGGATCCGCGCACCCAACGCATTAGGAACCACTCACCCAACGCGAGAGAATCCGTGCACCCAACGCGATAGGATGCGCGCACCGTGCGCGCATTTTGCCGTTTTTTTTTTTTAAAAGGGTGCCCCAGGGGGTCCTTCTGGGACCCCCTAAGCAGATCTAGAGCATCAGAGTATTTCCACACTGCCCCCTTTATATGTATTACACACTTCTTCCCCTTGCTTCTTCAGCCTCGCTTCTACCGAGGCAGAAAATGGCCGCCAACAGTTCCTGGTTTCGAATGTAGACAGACACTCGACAGCCAATTAGCATTCAGCGCGTGATCATCAGGGTGCACGCTCGGTTCGGGGAGGGTTCGCTTACGGAGCGGGTAGGGTGCGCGGATCCTCCCCGGCCATAGATATCACTAACTTTTTTACCCTAATTTTCTCAGGAACTACTGAACAGATTCACACCATTTATGCAAAAGGCACAAGTCTGAACTGAGGACTACCTCTTTGCCAAATTTGGTGTAATTCCGTTCAGCGGTTCGGGCTGTAGCTGCGACAACAGATCCTATGGGAAATTGCATGGGGAAAACGCGTTTTGGGACCCCCTTTTTTCTCGCCCCCTGCTTGACGAATCACCACAAAACTTTCAGGGTAGGAGCGGAGCTGGCCAAAAGTTTTGAAAATTTTGCGAGGATTCATCAACCGGCGCCAGACTTATTGGGAATAGAATGTCGCAGATTTCCTATGGAAAATAGGTCCTAACTATAACTATCTACTGGCCACCGCCAGTAGATAATATATATAAATATATATATATATATATATATATATATATATATATACATACATACATACAAAAAAAAATCTTCTAGACAAGGGACACAGTGGGGCTTCAAAAGGCGCTTTATTGAAGATTAGGGCATAACGCATTTCGACGGGTAGCCTTCCTCAGATGCCACAAAATTACACAAGGTTTCCCTATGAATGTTCTTTATATATGCGCCTCACTCCATAGTGGTGAGGCGCGCACCTGAACCTCATTATCATGCAGCAGACTATGGCAGTTCGAAATGTGAAAACTACCGGTCCCATGATGCAGCGTGTTGATGGCAAGATACCACGGTAAGTGTTGAATTTTTCTTGAGACTCAGGGAGAAATCTTGGCAACTATTCCAGAAATAAAAAAGTCTATTTATCCCCTACTTCCAGCACACTTTTATTACTGGGGCCGAGATTGAAGACGCCAGTACAGTGACTACGTCTTTCCATGAAGTCATGGACCCGCAAATGCCGGCAATATCTCAGCTTCCAGGAACCGGCTGGCGGGACACGCCAAACCGACACCTCAGAAAGAATGTCCACAGTTTGCCAATGCGTACCGCAACCTCTTAACGGAAGGGTCCCTGTGGCGTATCACTGGCAGCACGCTGTAAATACAAAACAAATCTTCTCCCATCAGAGGAGACCAGGGACACAGTGGGGCTTCAAAAGGCTCTTTATTGAAGATTAGGGCATAACACGTTTCGACGGGCAGCCTTTCTCAGATGCCACAATATTACACAAGGTATATAAATGTGATCAAGGCCATCTGGTGGCCGAAACACGTAATGGCGTGCTGTGTGGGTGCTGACTTTCATTAAAGACCTTTGAAGCACGAGCTGGTGTCCGTGTGCTTCTTCCTCGCCGACTGGAAGTGGGAGACAGCCTTTTTGGACTTTATATATATATATATATATATATATATATATATATATATATATATATATATATATATATATTACCTACTGGCGGTCGCATATCACTCTTGTCGAAAATGTAAAAGCTTACATTTCACAGCGAAGCGCATAATATGTCCTGCATGTGCGCACGGTGGGCGAAGCGCATCGCGCTTACATGGGACATCCACGGCACTAACTGCGTAAAGTGGGCGCGCGGTGCGCGAAGCGCACTGCTGGCTCACTGTGCGCGCACGGTGCGCAAAGTGCACCGCGCGCGCACGGAACGAACTGCGTTAAGTGGGCGCCACCCCGTGTGCAAATGGTGCCCGAATGGCACCATTTGTGCATGGCATATCATTTTTGTAGAAAATGTAAAAGCTTACCTTTCACAGCGAAGCGCATAATATGTCCTCCATGTGCGCACGGTGCGCGAAGCGCATCGTGCGTACATGGCCCATCCACGGCACTAACTGTGTAAAGTGGGCGCGCGGTGCGCGAAGCGCACCGCGTGCTTACTGTGCACGCACGGTGCGCGAAGCGCACCGTGCGCGCACGGAACGAGCTGCGTTAAGTGGGCACGCACGCCACGAATGGCGTAAAGTAACTTAGCATTTAAAAAAACGTACAAATTCACTGAAAAAACCATAGGTTTCACACACGTTATAGTTAGGAATTAGCATTTAAAAAACCTTGCAAATTCACTGAAAAAACCATAGGTTTCACACATGTTATAGTTAGCTGGACATTTTACTGATAAAAAACCAATGAAATTCCCCCGTTATAGTTAGTGCAGGCAACTATAACTCACGTGACCGCAATCCTCTGCTGATGCTAATACTGTATTTAGACACTTATTTGCCCATGTCTTCTTCATTAAATTTTAGCTATACATATATTACAAATATTTTTTTTCCATAAAGACACATATGTCATCAGCAGAGGATTGCGGTCACGTGAGTTATAGTTGCCTGCACTAACTATAACGGGGGAATTTCATTGGTTTTTTATCAGTAAAATGTCCAGCTAACTATAACATGTGTGAAACCTATGGATTTTTCAGTGAATATATATATATATATGTGTTTGTGTGTGTGTGTGTATATATATATATCTCGCAGACTTCGTCTGGAAACATCCACTTGTAATTTAGGCTAGACGAACGGGGACCCAAAGTTCTTCGTGCAGAAAGTTTTATTTGTTGCATATATATATATATATATATATATATATATATATATATATATAACTTAGCTGCACTCTTGCAGTCTGCATCCAATCCCTTACTTGGACATTTGACCAGATTTTTCGGGTTGGGCGATGTAGCAAGGCAGGTTATCTAACATTTAAAATGTTAGAATCTCATGGGTTGGCTGAATTGTCACTCAGCTAATCATGGTTTTCCAGGTTGATTGAAATTGATTGGCTCCTTAGAACGTCACAAAATAAATCACTATCCTCAAGGTTGGCGTCCTGAGCTACAATGGAACACGCGGGCTACATTTGTGGTCATGCTATTGGCCTGTGGCCAGCCTTTTCAAATATTCAGCATATTAGTCAATAGTGAGCTTTTTTCTGTTTATCTTGTTTTTTCTATGGTAGAGAAAAAGAACGTGCTGGTAATATTTCACACAAATGCATACAACAAGAAACATTTGAATGAACTTGTAAGGCAACTGTTCCTATCACCATTCAAGCCATAGTGTAAAACTCTACCTCATAAAATAACACAGGAGAACTAAAAAGTGGGGCTCCTGACAGACAGAAGAGTATTTCCATGCCATTGCACAGGAGCAAGATGTAAATGTAAATTGATACTTGTATAGCGCACTACTCACCCGCAAGGGTCTCAAGGCGCTTGTACGAATACCGCTGTGGAACCCATCCTGGCTTTCCCTGTGAGGCGTCCACTCCTGGGCACCCCCAAGGTGGAGGCCAGGCATCCTTAGCGTTGTGGGGGCTGTTGTGGAGATTAAGCAAGCTATTGCCCAGAGTTGCAGAGTGGGACTCCATGATTGGAATGGCACCGAGGTGAGAATTATCAGGTCCGTGGAATTTTTGAGCCCAAGACCCACCGAGGCGGGGAATTGAACCCTGGTCCCGGGCTAGACCTCTGCATCAGGGTCTGCCGCGCTAATCATTGAGCCACACTTCTCCACGATGGGTACATTGTCTTTTGTACACACTACTGCTTTTAAACAAATGTTCTTCATTTAGACTTACACGCTGAAATACTTTGGGCTCTAGGATTTTGTGAACTAGCAGAAGACTGGAGCAGCATGCTATGACGCTCGAGGGAGGCTGAATGAAGAGAACAGGCTAGTTTCACAGATCAGACAGAGATTGGTGAGTGGGTTAGTTCTGTACCCAGCAATAAGGGCCTAATGTCCTGTGGATATTCACTGGGATACCTGAAATGAGACCATGCAAGAGGACTTCACCCACTATCCTTTTCCTTATTTGATTAATTTTATTTATTTAGAGAGTTTTATATAGCGCTGACAAGACCAGAGGGTATCAGAGCGCTTTACAACATGTACACAGGTATATAAGAAAGAGCAGACAGACAGAGCAAAATGGACAGTCTTTTGGAAGGCACTACGGTGTATTGGTCCGAAGGTTAAAGGTGTCGACCAAGGAGGAGATCCTTTAGTTTTTTTTTAAAGGTCACAAAGGAGGGGTTAGTTCTGAGATGTGCTGGTAGGGAGTTACAGATTTTGGGGGCATTTCCCGAAAAGGAGCACGCCAGGGCTTTTTGTTTGTGTCTCTTTGGGGGAATGAGAAGTAGGTTGTTGGTGCTACTCAGGTTTCTTGCCTGGCCTGCCTTGGTGAGCTTGGCTGCCAGGTAGACTGGTTTACCAGTGTGAAGGACTTTGTGGGTGAGACAAGCAGTTTTGAACTGGCAGTGAGCTTCAATGGGGAGCCATTTGAGGTTTTTCAGGGAGGGGGAGATATGATCGTGCCTTTTTGCTCCAGTGACCATCCTTGCTTCTGCGTTTAGAGTTGTTCTCATGGGGGCTAGGTGAGATTTTGCTGTGCCTGTGAGGGTAGCGTTTCCGTAGTTTAGTTGGACAGAACCAGGCCTTGCGTTGCGGTCTTGAGATCATTAGGCAGGAGGAAGGGCTTGATTTTGTTGAGTAATTTTAATGTGTAGTGGGCTCTCCTTGCAGTAGCCTTTATGTGTGTGAGCTCATGTTCAGGTTAGGGTCCAGTAAGATGCCCAGCGACTTGGCGGAGCCGCTCAGGACACGGTCGAAGTTTAGGGAGTCCATAAGCTTAATCCATTCCTGGACCTGGTGGGTTTGTGTGCTGGCTTGATTGATTATGGTAGTGAGGGGCTCCATGTAGATAGTGAAGAGAGTAGGTGAGTGGACTGAGCCCTGAGGGACACCTCTGGTTATAGTGGAGGTATCGGAGATTGCGTTATTTATTTTGATTTGTTGAGAAAGAAAGAGGTGAACCATTTCAGCACCATGCCGTCTGCTCCGATCCGTTGTTTTAGGGTGTTGAGAAGAAGTTTATGGTCCACCGTTTCGAAGGCTGCAGATAGGTTCAGGAGAATGAGCAGACAGCAGTGACCGGCATCCATACATATGTGGATGTCGTCTGCTATATTTAGTAAGGCTGTCTCTGTGATGCAGCCCTTTCTAAAACCTGATTGGTGAGAGTCCAAGAGATTGTTGGTGTCGATGTACTGGTTGAGTTGGAGTAGGACACATTTCTCGAGGATTTTGGCCAGGAAGAGCAGGTTTGAGATTGGCCTGAAGTTGTTAAGGTCCTCAGGGTCTAAGCCTGTTTTTTTTAGTAGTGGAGAGACTTGGCCTAGTTTTAGGAAGTCTGGCATGACCCTCAAAGGATTTTATTAGGAAAGGGGCTACATTACATCTGTCAAGTTGTAAGGATCAGTACTAACAAGGGTAAAGTATGCACAAGCGTGTGTGATGAGAGACAGATTTGATCAAACTATGAAATGCTGTAATTTTAATGTGTTTTTAAACTACCTGGTAGGAAAGATAAACTGGGTGCTAAGAATGCTTATAGGTAAGGTTATGTATAATCACAATGAGAGGGTGGACTAGACTGAGGCGAGCTTGTCCTTTCCGGGGTGTAGCACTGGAGGCAGTGAACGTAAATCCAGTCATTTTACCTATATAACAGGATAGTACATTTTCCATCTGCTATTCTGGAGGTTCTCCCTCCTCCGGGAAGGTGACAGAGGGAATTCTGCTGCATTCAGTGTCTTCTGCCAAGGCTAGAATGGTTATTCCTCAAAGAGAGGAGACACTTTGGGGAGAAACCTTTAGCAAGAAACTTGCCAGTGCCTATTGGTTCATGAACCCACCCTCAGCACTACAAATATACCCTGAAAGTGAAGGTTCATTGTCAGTTTCCCTAAAATATTGTGGGGTATTCCATCTAGCAAAGGCTGTATGTTTGGGAGAGGCATATAGTGGGCTTACCAAGAACACTAAAGGGTTGCAGCCCACCCATTGTTTCCAATTGGTTGGATTTAGTATCACTCTTATTTGCTTTCTTCCTTTTGGTTGGCTTTTCGTGTTTCACTGTCCATATTGTGATTGTCCCTCCCATGTAGCATGGCCTCTCTACCATCTCTTTGAGTGGCTGGATTCTGTGCTTCCTCTGCTGACTTTTAGAGAACTACTTATTTTCATTTTGTTTAAGTTCTCCATGAGAGGGCATGCGTTTTCCTGTTGGTTGCCTCATGTGCTTTTCTTCCCCCGCTCTCTCTTGTCCAGGTGCTTCTGTCCCCTCACCTGAACTTCTATTGGTCACTCTCACCAGTGTGCTTCTGAAATTTCCAGTCCATTTTGGTTTGGTCTGAGATCGATACATTTAAAAAGTGTCCTTTGGTGGGCATGTGCATGCATGAGGAGTTCATGCACGCACCTAAAACATAATGTAATGATCATGTCAATGCATTTTTTCCAATCTATTCTCCTAAATAATTAGTAAGATGAGATCGCCACCACAGCTAAAGCTGTCTGCTGTCTGAGATGACTCAAAGTTAAAGACACCTGTGACATGACCTAAAAAGTGATGGATGGAATATTTGAATTAATCAGTCACTTGTATTAACATGGGGCCACATTCCAGACCATTGTTATTTTTGCCCACGATGCCACTCTAAGACAGAGATCAGACAGCCAGTGGGGTTCTTCCCGTCACAAAAAAAGGTACTATAGTTACCTTCTCATAAAAGTCCACTGCCGTTTGTGTGGTGCATTTTCATACAGCCACTCCACTAGACTTTGTAGCAGATCATTCACACTGGGTGCAGCTGCTGATTCGCCAGCATTTTTGGTGGAGTTCCCTCTGCACCTTGGCAGGTAGAATGGTAGAGCTGAATGAGTTTCCTCTTGCAGGACATCCCCCATCCATGCAACTCAATATCGGATAATAAATCGACCATTTTTTGCAGGATTTTTCACTGCTCTCCTGTAAATCAATCTGATAGTTGTGTGTGTGTGCATGATGTTTGTATTTCATTCCATGCTTCTTTGGGAACGCCAATATCCGGACAGCACAAGTTCATCCTGTTCTAGCAAAACAAACACCCATTCAAATTATTCACTGGATCAGAATCCCTTGATTTACCTGCCAAGTAATGTTTAATTTCAAGCCTGCTTGATTTCTCTTTTGCTTTAAAATTCCATTTAGCTTTTCTTTCTCTGTGATTTATGTAGGCAGCTCAACTATTTCACTTTTCTTTGTTCCTCACTCTCCTAATCTCTAGCTATGGCAGCGTATAACTGAAATCAGCTCAAAGAACAATCTACATGCTGTTTAGCTACGCTTGTAGCCATAATGGTTCACAGCATATCAGCCTCACCAATGCTGTCACTGCCATTGGATGAATACTGCATGAATGTGCTTCTTTATGGCACTTGTGATTGGCAGCCTTCCATCAATTCTTCGCACAGAACCCAGGCTAAGTCAAGGGTTTAATGAAAGGCTTTACAGCTCTACTACATTCCTTCCCTTGGGGCGACAAAAAGCTGCTTACCTTGTGTGAATTGTACTTCGGGAGAGCTGCTATGAGATTATGTCATTATATTTAAGGATATGGAAACAAAATTAAGGACCTGATTTACAAAAGACCTCCGTACTTGTGACGGAGGCCCTGCAGTCATGGGTAAGTCTCCGCACTTGGGCGGAATTTCTTTGCAAAGATTCTGCCCCGGGTGTGGGGACTCCCCTACTATGGACATTCTGCCTGAGTGGATTGCACAAAAAACAAGCCAGCTGGAGGTAGTGCTTCCCCATACTGGACCACAGAAAAAACACATAATATTAACAATTTGCTTGCAGATGGGGATGTCTCCC
This sequence comes from Triturus cristatus, assembly GCF_964204655.1. NCBI lineage: Eukaryota > Metazoa > Chordata > Amphibia > Caudata > Salamandridae > Triturus > Triturus cristatus. The sequence goes on from NC_140587.1 coordinate 286,244,370, forward strand.
CTTGTGGAAGACTGCACAACTAGGGGTACAGTCTTTGCTGCAGTATATACCAGAACACATGGTACCCCGTCATTGGCTGTTTTGCCAGAAGTGCTTAAACAGATCATGAATAAGTACGGGCAGCACCTGTCTCGGGCTTGGGGATGAAACTGATGGGCAATCTTGTGGCGGTATCTCCCATTATGTTAAGTAACTCAAAGGGGAGGCAGCAGTGTTGGATATACACCAGTCTCTATGGGATTTGGCTCCGGCACAACAGGAGTTACCCAAAATTATAGATCAAACCTATGCTACACAAGGTAGAGATCATTTGGAAGCCAGACCTGGTAAAACACAATTAGAGAGTAATTCTGAAAAGGATAACTCTAAGCAAGCACCCTAGTCTTCTGCAAAGAAGAAGTGGGAGAAAAAGAAAAACAAAGACAAAATAAAATCACGGGGTGGGTCTCCTCCGCAGAAAGCCACTGAAAAGCACTATATAACCTGAAAAAAACCATGGTAATATTAAACCGCGTGACAGGTATCAGAATACTGATACACATTAATCTTGTTCCTTTCAAGAGTCACCCGAAAAGCTTTCAGAGAGAGGTGCATAGCCAGAGCGCAGATCAGAGCAGCATGTGAAACCGAAGAAGGACTTACAATGCTCATCTGACTACATCATTAAACAGGAAGATAAACCTAAAACATCAAAACCTCAATTCAAAAATAAGGTAGTCGGACTTAAGGTCAGGCATGCCGTGGATATTGAGGACACTGCTTCTGAGTGGGACATGGGTAGTGACCATATTGGAGAGCGTGGCAGAAATTACAATAGTTTGCCAGAACCTGATGGATTGTCTGGTGGGATTATCACTGAGTGAGTATATCACTGTGGAAACACCGGAAACTAGGGTAAGTGTCCCACATTGTTTATTCAAAATACAACTCCAGTTGGAGGAGGACATACCCAGAAACGTGAATGTTCTCTTTTGGGAGGACTTAACATACTGTTATGATATTCATTTGGCTGAACAAGATTGGCCACTTGATTTCATAATGGATTGCCCTAAAGGAGAAACAGTAATTTTGCCTGCTTTTTCCGACCTCATACCAGAATCAGGTAAACATTCATACACAAAGGAGTGGGCTCTAGCGCTAGCTCCTGTGTAATACCGCAGCCATGTGGGATAGGGTGACAGTTCCCCCTACCATGAAATACCACTGACGACAACCCACACATCCTCAAAGGCAATATCCTATAAGCATGAATCTAAAAAACAATTTAGGGAAATCCTCCAACAACTTAAATACCAAGGTGTAATATATAGTTTCATCTCATCAATGAATAAGCCCTTGTTTCCTGTAATGAAACCTGATCAATCATACCATCTACTATTAGACCACAGAGATGTTAACCACACCTACTCGCACATTTACAGTACAAAATGCACATAGTGCTGCACTTATCAACAATGAAGGGACTAATTACGATGTGGGGTGGAAACGTTCCGCCCAACACTATCTCAGATTTGGGATCCGACCGACTTGCGGTCAGCGGTTCTGACCGACCGATTACGATGCTTCTGATCACCATTCAGAAGGACTCCCATTGACTTATATGGGAGCCTGTGTTCCGACCGACAACACAGGTCCCTTTGGGGAAAATGGGTGTCTGCGGAAAACCTTGCACCCTGTCGAGGGCACCCTATGGTGCCTGCCACATATTGCATAGTTTTATAGCGGTGTCCCTTAGGTACCCCCTCGACCCGAAACCAGAGGTCTCAAGGTAAAGGGGGGCCTGCTAGGGGCCCCCAAAGTCAGTTTCTGACAGCCTTTTCTTGTTGGACAGATCGAGTCAGAAAGGCTGCCAGAATCCAATATCATAATCGGTCGGTCAAAAATGCTGTCCGTACAGCTGTTCGGATCGGCTCTGACCTACTCGAATTCTCCGATTGCTGGTCAGAAACGATTCAGAATGACTGAACGGTTCCACTTCCGACCGCGAGCATCGTCATTGGTCGGGCGGATTGGATTACGACCTATTCGTGCGGATGGGTTCAGACTCGGTCTAGGGGAATCCGACTGTCAATTGGATTACGACCGACATCGTATTGAGGCCCATAGTGCGGAAGAAATACAAAACGACACTTGATATCTCAAATGGATTTGTCTGCCAAAATATAGCACCTGGAAGCAGGTATCAAACTGCATTCTGAGTGCTAAGCTCTCAAAGGTAATTTTGTTAATTGCCCAAGTGGTATGGGTAACAGAGCTACTACAAAACTTTGATTACCAGGTGTTGTCAATGACATATATCTGAAGGATGATGATCTTTTGGAACACTTGAGAAGAGTAGATCGCATAATTGTGGGGTTTGGTCATATGGCCTACAAATTTAATTTAAAAAAATCAAAAATTGCACTCCTCAATGTCCTTTCTCTTGGATATGAGCTGTCAGTTAAAGGCAAAAGCCTTGCGACACAGTTCTTAGAGAAATGTGCGCTATTTCAACATCCAACTATATTCATAGTAGGATTGCTCAATTTTGGAAGAACATACATTCCAGATTACGCAGAGTGGGTTAAACCCTTCTATGACTTGACACGTCCAGACATTACCGTTACACATTGGACCCAGGAACACACAAATATCTTGCGTTTCATACAAGCTGACATTATAGCTTCAAATCAGTTTTATGATGGAACCCCACATGCATTTACACTGCATGCCTTTATAAAGCAGTCACTACCCCAACTGTGATGTTACCAAGTGAGACTTTACCACGCAAGTTGTTACAATGACTTTTTTTAGGGGTTGCTGGACTTTATAATAGCATAAATTACTATTCCAACTCCAGTCTACGCAACAGTAGGGAAGGTATTGGAATTAAAAATCCAACACCGGTCCAATAACGCACCCCCTACAACGGATCGTTGTAACGACTTGTGGGTTAAAGTAATGTGTGGTAACGTCGCTGTCAGGGTAGTGACCGAGTTGTAAAGGCTGGTCATTGTTGAGACTGCGGGGTAAAGGATGTTTCCCCTTCAAAGCACCTATACACACAAGTAAACACAACAAACCTGGTGATCCGCATCACTGCGGGGCATCGGGGTACACCTTCGCTACATTTAATGAAGGTGATACAGTACCAATTTCATATAATGATATAAATCACATTTATACACCAATACATAAATGCATTTGCACCTGCAGAAAAAAATACTGACAGCAGCACAAACTGCTGTGGTGAGAGAGCGAGCCCTGGATCACTGTAAACACATTATTGTTGTGACCCCAGTGCCAACCTTAGAGGCCCTTCACCGGGGCAAGCATTCCAAATGCTCAAGCATTACATCCACATAGAATACAATGGGCTAACTCACTCACCGCATCAGATGTAGACTACAGATTTGACTCTACACTATAAACAGAAGCCTTTCTGCAGCATGAACAAGAATATCCTCTGCTTATATAATAAAACCTCTAGAAAAGTATGATGACCTCATATATACTGACAGTCTGCCCAGCCTGTCATAGGGACAAAGCAGCAGTATTCAGCAGCATGCACATTTGTAAAAGGGTGCATGCATGATGGAGAATTCTATCCTGAAAAAAACACTTGGTTACTGCACAGCGCAGTTGGCTTAACTCAGGGCTCTAATTTTGGCACTGGAGAATTTTGATCCTGGATTTCCCACACTCATAGTATGGGATTCATATTACTGTGTCCAGTCCTATCATTAATATCTACACTATTGGAGCCAGAATGGATTCAGAGACCCAAAAGAGTGCACAATAAAGCACAAGATGCTTTGGGGAATGGTGGCAAAGCTGGAATATTGCTTTCCACAGACTCGTTTAATCCATATATTGAGTCTTCAATGTGCTGGCATACATGTTGCAGAGAATTCCAGGGCTCTTAAAGCCACAAAAGCAACAGTTCACAGTGCTGCAGTTGCTGCAATTACACGTTCAAGTACAAGGGTAGACAGAGACATCATGCTGGCTGTCAATGCTGCTTGCAACGACACCCACCTGTCAAAAGGCTTTCCACTCAAGTACTCTTACAAGTTAGATGCACAAAATATACCATATGCTCACCTTCCTGAAGTGGGGGATAGAGTAATTCGGATCGCAGATTAGGTTTCATTCTAGCAGCACATGAGGGTCTGGCATCTGCACATGCAGGGGTGGCTGCTACAACTCCATTATTGCAGCAACCCTACTGGTAGCCAGGTCTCTACAAACAGACCATGGACTTTGACCTAAAATGGGAATTCTGCCAGCAGATGAAGGGTTCCATGGTGGTGGCGCGTCCACTACAGACACCTCTACTGATTTCAAATAAGCCTCTGGCTTTTGTTTATTTGGACCATTGCGGCCCTTTAGCATCCGATGGGGCTTACAAGTACATCTTGGTAGCAGTGGATTCCTGCTCTCGATTTCTGTGGGTATGGCCACTTCAATCGGCTGACACTCAAACTGTTATAAAGGATCTATGAGACTTTACCAGGACATACACAGTAGGCACATTACATTCTGACCAGGGTCTAGAGCTTTCATAGAAGCCATGGGAAGTTAAGATGTGACCCTACATTTCTGTTCTTCCTACTATCGTGAGGGAAATTTGGTAGTTGAGAGGGAAACCCATTACTTTAAGCAGTCTTTAATAGCAAGGGTAGGTCGCAGTTGGTTCCGTCACTTATATGAGGTCCACAGGGCACTCAATAATCTGCCTAGAAAATCCCTTAGTGGGTCGGACTCCTTATGAGATCCTGTTTGGTGTAAAGATGTGGGTCCCAGACCTTGACGACCACAGCACAATGGCAGCTGAAACACCATTTGATCTAAAGGAATGTCTGGCTGTTTTACAGGAACTGAACAGCTTTAGGGACAAACAAAGCAACATCAAAGTAAAATACGCCCACACTGGAGAAGTGAAGGAAGTAACGGCAAGACCCCACACTGGAGAAGTGAAGGAAGTTCTGGTAAGACCAGGCTGGGTCCCGGAAGTTGGGGATCTGGTCAGAGAAAAAATTGTGGACAAGAAAGAATTTGGGCCATCATACAGAGCACCTATACCTGTCCTGGCTGTTGAAGGTACCAGAACGGTACTTCTTCCACCTCTTGCCGGTCGCAAAGACAAGAGATTTGTCTCCATTGATCCGATCAAACCATACTATGAGGCTGATTCTCAACAATAAGCCATGTGGGCAACTGGGTAGCTACCTATCTCCTCTTGCTACCATACAAGAAGTTCAGATGGAAGCCTTATTAACTAATGAATCATCCTCTCTCTAACGTGAGACAACAATAAATAACAATGAAGTATGCCTTCTACATTTGCTACAACCATGACAATTATACAATCAACTACTACAGAAACACAGATTTCAAATCAGAATTCAGAGAAGAATACTATCTATGTTAATGCACAACAGATCAATTAATCTCCCAGTTCTACAAAAGCCGCTAAGCTGCCAAAATTAGATCGGACTGCCTCTGGCTACTTCAGCGACTTTGATGATTTCTCTTCGGATTCATCTGATCCACCACCACCCCCACCTCTACCTTCTCGGCTGAGACTGCTTGTTTTCTATTTTTGGCTGAAGAAGAAAAACCATGTTTCTCCATGGTTACACCTTTGCTTTGCGATTTCATTGCTTTTCCTGGTCCTTTGAATTGGTTTTGTGACAGTCTTTTTCCTGCTTCTAAATGGACACTATCTCCCAAACGCTCCCAAACGCTCTGCAGTACAACTGGGGAATTTGGTTCTCAAACCACATTCAACATCACTTGAAAGACGAAGGGACCTTCCCCCTGGTGAACATTTCAGTGGTTCCAGTTCCTGATGGGATTGTTTAGGATAGGGTATCGTATGATGTGTATGTCCCTATTGAACTTTTACAGGTTCCATATTTGTTTGAACTATCATTGAATGATGTCATTACCCCTAGTATTGCTTCTACGTTTGGGACATTGACACAGTGCATGAAATGCTAGAAGATCTAGAGCATTCTACTCTGTTTTCATCTGATGAATTGTATGAAGGTCCAACCAATTATGATAAAACGTTTTGTTTTCAACATTACTGTCATCATTTTCTGCATAAAGCAAGAACTCCACGTGCTGTTTTCAAATACACACAATGGCAATATTGCCTCACACCACCCTGAGGATGTTAAAAACATTAGCACAGACATTTGCTTATTTTTCTGGTTTTGATACATCTGACCCAGCCTCCTATTATTTTATGCTTGCACCATCACCTACAAAGAAAAATATGCTGATGATATACTCTGCTACCTTTTTTGCCTGATGTCCACACAAGGTTTTGACTTTTGGAGGAACACCAATGATGTAAAATCGATTTGGGGGACAAAAGATTGACAGGTTCAGGGAACTGAGGCTTTACTTAGAGCATGCCTAATACCACAACAGATGATTTTCCTCAACAAAATTGTGCAACAAATGTCATGTCTTGGGTTAGCTAAGATAAAATATTTGAACACACCATGAATTCCCACATTCGCACATTTTGAGAACTGTCAGGAAACATTAGACACCTTGCTACACAATGGCACTTACAATTCATCAGACCCCAATTGTAAGGATGGTTAGTGTGGCTACATACATGTGTTCAAATGTTTCTTCACCCATTACTTTATCCACCATACCCTTATGTGAAGCGTTCTGATACCTACAGGAGTCTTGCACGCGCCTTGCATAATTACGTAACAAATGTTTTGCTTCCCAATACTGTATACCTCTTACCCAAAATTGTGAAGCCCTCTGATACCTGTAAGGGTCGCGTTTGCGCTATACAAAGCTTTATAAATAAATAAAATAACGGTTCTCAGGTAATACTAAGGGTTTTAAGATCAGCAGCCCTGACCTGCTTTACATGCAGACAGAACACTCAAGGCTGGTTACAACTTACAGTGTTGTGAAGTTGTGCCTTGATTGGATAACATCCTCAACATTGTCTTAGATGAAATAACAATTGTCTACTCTATCTGATGACCTGGAACTCAGGGAATGATATTAGGTCCTTGAAAACCATGTTAAAAGCACATCTTGTATGCAGTATACAATGAGATATGGAAAGTTCATCAAAAGGAAGTTGCTGAAAAACTACGTGAAATTGGCAGGGCCAATTTAGAAAAAGTTCTAGCAGTGGTTGATAATGGTATTACCACCTTGTCCTCTAGAATATACTCTTTGGGAAACATAGTGTCATCGGCAATAGACATTATACAGCAAAATATGTCCGCACTACAACATGGGCACAGCTTAGGTCTATTTTGCTGTTAAGCTGGACACTTCTGAATGTCCTTCTGATCACAGAAACCTGGCTTACCCAAGATTCTGCGCCAGACATCTTAGCGGCACTTCCCTCGGACTATTATATTTTAGCTACTAATCGGCCCTCTGGTAAGAATGGTGGCGGTGTTGCCGCTATCATACATAAACACTACAAGTTTTCCTCCCTTACTCCTCTTGTTCTCCCAGAGGTAGAGAATATAGTTATTAAACAAGATGCCACTACCGGTTCTGTCATTTTCATGCTGATCTACCGACCCCCTCAGGCTATGCCTATCTTTCCGCTCACTCTGAGCGAACAAATGGCCAACCTTGTCACAAACTACGCTAGTGTCATGCTTATAGGTGACTTGAATTATTGGTTTAATGATGCCCTGGGTGGGCCACATGCCGCAGAACTATCAGAACTACTTTCTAACTTGAACTTAGTTCAACACTTATCCTCCCCCACTCATGTAAAGGGACTTACTCTGGACCAAATTTGGTCATCTAACCTTACATTATTGGTGCCTACTAGCTCACCTTGCATATGGGCTGACCACCATTTAATCAACTTTACAGCCACTATTAACTCTAAGATAAAGACCCCCTCGGCTGTGGGAGGTATGACTAGAAAGTGGAGGACTATCGATAAATTGGGATTCGCCGACACTTTAGCTAGGTGTGCACCCGCCTATACCCCAGAACATCTCGGATTGGCTATTAATGGCTTGCAATCCTCATGCCTCACTTACCAAATTTACACGCGCTTACCATACAGATGCCCACAAATGGTTTTCCACCGAGCTAAAAAAACAAAAACTTGAGCTCCGTCAAAAAGAAAGAAAATGGGGGCTAAGATACTCCACTGAGGGCAAATTGCAGTTTTCTTTAGCTCGCAAAGACTATAAGGAAGCCATACTGGAAGCCAAAGTGACCTATTTTTCGGCCAGAATATTAAATGCCCACAATAAGCCGAAGGAAATCTTCACCATAGTTAATGACCTCTGCAATGTTGAAAGAACTCTTCCAAATCAGACACCTACCCAAGATCTATGCAACTCTTTGAACAATTATTTTCTGAACAAAATCTCCATTATCAAAGCTAGCATTCCTACTATCCTCAGCATGGAAAACCTGGACAACTTGCCAACAAACTCAGTTACCATGGATCACTTCCCTGCCATATGTCCTCAGACTCTATCAGATTTGATGGTCCGCGTCAAATCTGGCTCCCCTAATGACTGCTGCCCACCACACATCCTAAGGGACGCTTTGTCCGTCCTCCCTCACAGCGTGCTTCCCTTCGTTAATGAGTCTCTTGCCAAGATTTTAGAGGCCCATGTCACTAGGTGCCTCTCTAATTTCATAGAACAGTCAGAACACCTAGAGCCTAATCAAGCTGGCTTTCGGCCCGCTCACTCAACTGAGTCTGTTATCCTCGCAGTACTGGACACCTTGAGAGCCAACGCAGACAAGGGCGTCCGTCAGGCCTTTGTGCTCCTGGATCTGTCGGCCGCGTTCGACACAGTCGGCCATAACATTCTGTTGGCCCGTGTCGAACAGGCCGGCATACAGGGTTCTGCATACAGCTGGATCAAGTGCTTCCTTTAAGGCAGAACACAAGCAGTCCGACTTGGCCCTTTTACAGCTTCTAAGATCGCCACCTCATGCGGTGTTCCTCAGGGTTCGTCCCTTTCCCCACACTTATTTAATCTTTATTTAAAGCCCTTGATTAACTCCTTAAAAAATAGGAAGATAACTACCTTCAATTATGCGGACGATCTTCAGCTTGTCTTTACACTGGACTCCCCGGACTCTGCCCTTGAATTCCAAGCAACTATGCTTCACATTCAGCGATGGATGAATATCAACCACCTTAAGCTCAACCCCGGCAAGACAGAATTAGTCTTGCCGGGGAAGAGCGAGATCGCCTGGGGCCCACATTATTGGCCGACTGATCTAGGAACGACCCCCACTCCCTCTCCCTCCGTGAAAAATCTGGGAGTCACCTTAAATGCCGATCTCTCGCTTAGTGAACAGGTGGGGACAGTAGTCTCCTCCTGTGTTTTCCAATTGAGGAAAATCAGGAAAATCGCCCATCTGCTGACTCACTCAGCTCTCATTTAGGTTGTGATAGCCCTCGTTCTATCACTTCTCGACTTTTCCAACTCCATTATCTCGGTCTGCCTATGTTCCTACTCAAACGCTTACAGTTAGTACAGAACCAGTGTACTGCTCGATTTTTCCGGTCTTATTGTGTTGAAGGGTGATTTAGGTGACTTCAGTCTCTTTCCATTCAAGTCTAAGGGTTAGAGTAGTGTATAGAGCCTATTTATTAGGCACTTTGACATGATCCTGTGTTCTTCCCCATAGATTGGGGTTTGCACATATATCCTAGAGGATAGATCCGTTAGTATTAGGGGTAATCTGTTCTATAGTGAGGGTATTTCATGGAGTCGTGCTGAATCCAGGCCTGGTAGGCCTTAAGCGGAAGAGACTCCATCTTTCTTTCCTCTCCGGCAGCTTGGAAAGTTTCTAGGTCGAGGGTGATGTTTTAGTTACGAGGTGTTATTCGCTTGGAGAGAACCGGTTCAGGCCGGCCCTTATCGAAGGATTGTATTTTTCTTCATGCCGAAGACACTACATCAGGCCGGCCGGCTGGGAACGTGTCCTTGGTACGGGGAGGTACAAGAATTTGGTGGGCGGCAGGTTACGGGCTGGAATTTTCCATGAGAAAATGCACCTCTATATTAGTGAAAGTCTGAGGCAGATACTGGCACTTGCTTCTTGTCCATGGGCGGCACCTGGCCGTTAGTAGTAAAGCTGCTACTTATTCCAGGGAAGACAGATGACAAACTTGGAGGTGGAGAAAGACCGAGAGATAGATATTCCAAAGAGAAGAGAGTAGCCGATGAGGAAGAGGTCCCAGTGACTCGGAGAGGGAGACGGGAGTAAACCCGTGATTGCGGAGGTGTGACTTCCAGGCGAAGCCGAGGCGCAGACGAGAAGGGAACCTAGATGACCATTGAGTGCAGGCTACATACGACCAAGGTGATGTCAACCCCTTATTATTAGAGTGTACAACTTAATCTTTCACTTTTCTTTGCAGGTCATGTGATATGTATTATGTTCCGTGAGTGTGCATGTAATAACTAAATAAAGTATTCAGTTTGTAGTAAAGCAATATGTGCTACGTGTTCTTGTGCAAGAGGGTAACCTATTCTTCTAGTCAGCTGTGACTTAACATGGACAGATGTTAATCCTGATCAGGTAGGTGGTAACTGAATAAGGGAGAAAGGAGCCCTTCGAACTGGGGAACAAGTTGTGCTCAACTAGCTGTCTTTGTGTGATCTGATATATAGTAACACTGATGTCGTGGTAATTATAGGATGAACTCGTGCTAAGGCTGCCGTCTGGGCAGGAAGTCCTGGGTCCGTTTGGGACCGCGAGGCTGTGGCTGCCGTCTGGGCAGGAAGTCCTGGGTCCGTTTGGGACCGCGAGGCTGTGGCTGCCGTCTGGGCAGGAAGTCCTGGGTCCATTTGGGACCGCGAGGCTGTGACTGCCGTCTGGGCAGGAAGTCCTGGGTCCGTTTGGGACCGCGAGGCTGTGGCTGCCGTCTGGGCAGGAAGTCCTGGGTCCGTTTGGGACCGCGAGGCTGTGGCTGCCGTCTGGGCAGGAAGTCCTGGGTCCATTTGGGACCGCGAGGCTGTGGCTGCCGTCTGGGCAGGAAGTCCTGGGTCCATTTGGGACCGCGAGGCTGTGGCTGCCGTCTGGGCAGGAAGTCCTGGGTCCATTTGGGACCGCGAGGCTGTGACTGCCGTCTGGGCAGGAAGTCTGTGGCTGCCGTCTGGGCAGGAAGTCCTGGGTCCATTTGGGACCGCGAGGCTGTGATTTGTAGGTCTTGGTATATATAGTAGGAATTCCCTGTCCTTAGGTGGTACATATATGTGGTTATTTAGGTGTAAACAGGCCCTAGGGAGGGGGTAACGTTCTGGTTTGGGTTAGAGAGGCTCTGCTGAGCGGGTTCTATCTGATCCGAAAACCCAAGCAGAACATTTGGCGTCACGAACCGTTTACGAAACCTGTGTGCGTTGTGGTTGTCTTGCGTTTGCTTTCGGCGCGTGCGTGGTTTTGTTTGCATTTTATTTTTGTATATTTGTGTGTATAGTTTTTATTTTTCTTCCTTCTTTTCTTTCTCTTCTTTTCTTCTTTTTCCTTTTTCACGATGTTTTCTAGAAGGTCTAAATCTACTTTTAAGTTGCCCGTTGATATTCCCGGATGGGATTCAACGCCTTATGAAGCCTTGGCCCGTGAGTGGGCTGATTCCACTGGTTTGAGTGAGAATTGGAATTCTTCTATGGAGCTGGCAGAGCCGGCTGCTGTGATTGCTTGTTTGCAGAAGGCACCCGTATCGAAGGGTGAGGAGATTCCCATTTTGGGGCGCAGAGGTTGGATTCTTTTGTCTGCATACAGGATTCTGCATGAGAGATTGTTGAAGTTACAGATATCTCTTAAAGATGTGGAAGCGCACTTTGTTGAGATTCAGAATTCTCATACTTTGTTGCGGTGTCAAAATAAGTTGCTTGCTGATAAACTTGAGACTTACCAAACTATTGCCGAACGGGCGGCTGTGCGAATTGCTCGTTATAAATACAAGAACAGGCGCGGTCGGGTTTCGCCGCGAAAGGTGCGTCTGGTCGTGGCGACAGCCGGGCTGGATTGGAATCCTGATGAATGGGATGGTAATATCTGGAACTCGACTGATTCTTGTTCCTCGGGTGAGGAGTCTGCCAAGCGCGAGTCTTCTCGCTCCCGCCATGATTGTAAGTCTGCTTCTCGCACCTTTGATGGTGCACCCCGTGATTACGCTCGTTCTTCGAGTGGGATCAATGCTTCTTACACTGATTGTCCCTCTACGAGTACTGATCGGGCTCCTTGTGATGCTCGTCCCGCGGTTTCTGCGCATCCAGTTTTCCGTCGGAAGTTGCAGCAGTCTCCCAATGCTCCGCAGGGTATTTCTTTGGACTGTTTAGAAGACTTTACTCAGCAGGAAATTAGTGATATTTTGCAGCGATTTCGGCAGCGAGCTGGTGAGTCCTTGCTCACATGGATGGTGCGCCTTTATGAACTGGGCGCTGCTGGTATTATGTTGGATACTGGCGATTGTTTAAAGTTCTGTTCCTTGAGTTTGGATTCTACTGTGCAGGATCATTTTCGTAACTATAATGGTGTTGGTCAGATTTCTTTACTCCAATTGGCGACTGAGGGTTGTAATCTAAAATATCCTACTGAATCTGACTGGCCTGTGAATGACAAGCCGTGGTATACTTTGCGTGATGCTGCTCAACGTCTCAAAGAGGAGGTGATGAAAACGGCAATTTTTCTGGGTACTGCTGACAGGTTGCTTGATGGTTCATTGACATCTTCTGTGCGGAACCGTATCATTCGATCTTCCCCTGTTGCCTATAAGCAGGTCATGATGACTTTATTGATTAATCAGACTGGTAACGTATTATCTACGGTTTTGGAATCGGTGCGCCAACTCGGTGAGTTGGGTGAGTGGTTTAAACCTGAACGTCAGTCCCGGCCTGACACTCGTACTCCTGGTGAAAATAAACTTACTAGACGTGATATTTTTTCTGGTCTTCTGGCTGATGGTGTGCGGAGGGAGGATATTGATGGTGAGACTACCGCTCGTTTGTGGGAGTTGTTTCGCAAACGTGGCTTGGATCGAAAGGAGGGTGCCCGGCGTGTTCGGACCACTGAGTGTGATCGTGGTGGTTCTGACGGTAGCGGTGATAACGACCGCCGTGGGCGCTCTGTTCGTCGTGATGATCGACGTTCTGCACGTGATGTGTCCCCCCGTCGAGAGAGAGACAGGGAGAGAGAGGGGGAAAGAGAAAGGGGGAGAACTGACTATGTTTACAGCAGATGTAGAGATGATAGGGATCAATCCCCTGAGTTGAGGAGGAGAGAGGATCGTCACAGTTTGGTCGATCGTAACCCACAGTACAATGCAGAAGATACGAATCCGTTCCGTACTGGGAATGGATATGAACAGGAGGTAACGATACCTAAGAAACGTGAGAGTCTTTATCCTGATCTATCCTGGCACACAGAATGCAGTAAGAATGACTAGGAAATAGGTCAAGCTCCGGTACACAGATGGGCTCACAGAGATAATAGACCCTATGTAGATATTGATATTTATTGGAGACATCGTAATATCCAAAGGGCCCGAGCATTGGTAGATACAGGAGCGGAGGCCACTCTTATTCATGGAAAATCAAAGAAGTTTACAGGTCAGCCTTTTACTATTACCGGATTAGGTGGAAAAGAAACCCCTACAGTTCAAACTTTGCTTGAAATGAGAATAGGTAGAATTCCTAGAAAAGAGTATTCTGTACTAGTAGTGCCACTTCTAGAATTCATAATTGGGATTGATATTTTGAGAGGAATGACTTTGCATCTAGATGACGGATGTTACCAATTTGGAACAACGCATTATATATCGTCCAGACCTATACGGGTTGGTCGTTTAAGAATGCCCCCCATACAAGTTCCCCATGCGACAAAAGTGGTTTGTCAGAAGCAGTATCGTATTCCAGGTGGTCATGAGGAGATTAGTACCACTATTCAGGAGTTAGTGGATGCAGGAGTCATAACCCCAGTTACTTCTGCTTGGAATAATCCTGTTTGGCCGGTGCGTAAGAGTGATAACTCTTGGCGCATGACCGTTGATTATCGAGAATTGAACAAGCACACACCCTCTTTGACTGTTGCAGTACCGGACGTTATTACACTTATTGAGAGAATCCAAAAGCATCCAGGTACATGGTACGCGTCCATTGATATTGCTAATGCTTTCTTTTCAATTCCGATTGCCCCAGAGTGTCAGGAACAATTCAGTTTTACGTGGAACGGGCGTCAGATGACGTTTAGAAGTCTTCCCCAGGGCTATGTGCATAGTCCTACGATATGTCACCGGCTGGTGGCAGAGCATTTGGCTGAGGTACCGGTTCATCCCCATATTCAGATATGTCATTATATTGATGATGTTTTGATCCAAGGCGAAACACAAGAGGAAGTTCAGACTCAATTAGACAGAGTCATTGAGTGCCTGCGTGAGAAAGGTTGGGAAATCAACCCAGATAAATTGCAAGGTCCGTCCCAGGCTGTAAAATTTTTGGGTATCAATTGGCATGAAGGGCACCGTGAAGTGATCCCTCAGGTTAAACAGAAGATTCTTGATTTTGCAGTTCCTAGAAATAGGAAAGAAGCCCAGAGCTTCATTGGTCTGTTTGGCTTTTGGCGCCAGCATATTCCTCATTTGAGTCAAATATTGGCCCCCTTGTACCGGGTCACGCGTAAAAAGAATGCATTTGAATGGGATAAACCACAGCAAGATGCGTTTAGTCTGGCAAAAGAGGCAATTCAACATGCTCTGGATTTATGGCCTGTACGTGATGGTGACGTGGATTTGAATGTGTCTGTACAGGGCCTTTATGCAAATTGGAGTTTGTGGCAGAAACAAGGCAGGAGTAAAGTACCGTTAGGTTTTTGGACCAAAAAGTTACCTGATGCTGGTGAGCGTTACACACCCTTTGAGAAACAGTTACTTGCTTGTTATTGGGCTCTGGTGGATACCGAGCAATTGACTTTGGAACATGATATAGTTCTGCTTCCGGAAATTCCTATCATGCAGTGGGTTCTGAGTTCGCCGAAAACTCACCGAATTGGACACGCTCAAGAGGCGAGTGTGATTAAATGGAAATGGTACATACAAGACAGGGCACGTGTGGGCCCGAAAGGAGTTGCTTCTTTACATGAGCAGGTGGCGCGAGCGCCATCGACTGAGACTGAGAGTGAATGTTCCGTACCTTTAGCACAGGATTCTCCTGTCAAGTGGGGTAAGCCTTTTGATGATTTGTCCGCAGCGGAAAGAAACCATGTTTGGTTCACTGATGGTTCAGCGAGGTTTATAGGGATGACACGGCACTGGAAGGCGGTGTCCTATAATCCGATCACACAGAAATTATTGAGCACAACTGGTGAAGGTAAAAGCAGCCAATTTGCCGAGCTTTACGCTGTTTACCAAGTTTTGAAACAAGAGTTACCTGGTACATGTCATATTTTCACTGATTCTTGGTCTACTGCCAATGGACTGGCTGTTTGGTTGCCAACTTGGCATTCCCATAATTGGAAGTTACATTCCAAAGAATTATGGGGAAAAGAGTTATGGCAAGAAATTTGGGAGATGCTCCCACAGAGTACTGTTACAATCTTCCATGTGGACGCTCATACCCCGATAGATTCTCTTGACAAATTTTTTCATAACATTGCAGATGAGAAGTCTAAAATTGCTGAGGCAGTGGTGGACAGGCAAGATTCTGATATTGCGGGATTGGCGAAATGGGCACACCAGAAGGCAGGACATTTTGGAGAGAAGGCCACTAGCAGGTGGGCTGCTGATCGAGGAATTTACATTCCCTTAGATTTAATCAAAAATGTTATTTTACACTGCCCCGTTTGTCAGCATATCAGACGGCATAAGGTGCCCCAAATTGTTAAAGGTCATTTACATCGCGGCAAATTGCCCGCTCAAATTTGGCAGATCGATTACATTGGTCCACTTCCCATGAGTAGGAATTGTCAATATGTTTGCACTATTGTTGATACATACAGTGGCCTGCTGGTAGCCCTTCCCTGTAAGCAAGCTACCCAATTGAATACCATTAAAACATTAGAATTAATTATGATGTACTATGGTGTGCCATTCCAAATTCAATCTGATAATGCATCCCATTTTCGTGGAAGATTGGTACAGGAGTTCTGTGCGGAAAACAATATTGAATGGATATTCCATATCCCCTACTACCCACAGGCCTCGGGCCTGGTGGAGAGATTGAATGGCCTGCTAAAGGACCAGCTGCGTAAGTTAACGGATGACAAGTATAAAAATTGGCGAGACTTTTTGCCCCAAGCACTATTGATTTTGAACAATCGTCCTTTTTTAAATGCTGAATCTCCACTCATGCGTTTGTTTCCCCCGAATGCTGAGGCTATGCCTAATGAAATCAGAGAAACCGTGATGTATTGGGAAATTACTCCCGGAGCTTTGGCTCCATGTAGAGCGACCCCAGGGTCGGCAGGTTTAGACTTGCATGCTATGGATGACATTGTTATAACAAGTAGAGATCGAGTCATCATAGAGACAGGTGTTGGTGTTCAGATACCACCTGGAAATTTCGGATTGATCGCCCCTAGATCGGGGCTGGCTGTAAAAGGCATTCAGGTGCTTGGAGGAATTATCGACAGTGATTATCAGGGAGAGATTAAGGTGCTCCTGCTGAATAGCAGTGAGATTGACTTACTGATACATCGCACTGACCGAGTGGCTCAATTACTCATAATGCCTGTTTTCAGTGGTGTACTAATGAAAGGCACTGCTCCAACGTTGCTAACTGTACGTGGCCAGAAAGGTTTTGGCTCCACGGATAATCCTGGGGCCAGAGTTTGGGTGCAGTCGCCTAAGAATCCCCCTGAACAAGCAGAGGTCATTGCCACCGGTCAGGATAATACCATTTTGGTTATGAGACCAGGGAAAGATAGCTGGGAAGCGGTCCCGGCTGATAAATATTATTTACGAGAATGATTAATGTCTGTGTTTGGTTCTCTTTCAGATCATTCTTTGGATTGTTGCTGCAGGATGTGTCGGAGCCGGACTGTTTTCGGACTGGTACGACGAGAAAGGAGGGATCCTATCAACCCGGGATGAACTGGGAACCCGAGTGTTGCGTTCCTTCGCTGCATGGGATTCATCATCGAACTTTTGGACCGCACTTGCCAAAAGGGTGACTGACGCCCCTCACTTCTGTTTGACACCGATGAGATCTGTCCATGACATTCTGGCGACCTGCCTGGTTGCTGTCCCCGCCTCATTAGAAACTTTAACTCATATTTTTAATGTCTCGAAGGCCCGTCCCAATATTCTCCTGGGTGATTTTGCTACCCATGTATATTGCCCCCTATGTATTGAATTGCCGAACGAGCAAACCCCCATCCAGTCCCAAATACTTACTTATAATATCACACAAGGTGATTTGTGCTTCTTTCTTACGTGTAATCCTAGTGCGATCTCTGAATGTCTACGCCTCAAATTAAAAGGCGCCACTTCATTTACCGCTCACGAACGGACTTTGTGCTTTCAAAGGACACCGACCACATGTGTTTCAGTTCAGAACAATATGACTTGTAATAGTTTGGTAGTTACCCCCAGTCACTATCGCACGATGTTACTACCTGCCGGATGGCTTTTCTCATGTGGTAATACTTCCTGGCCCTTTGTCCCTGCAAACATTTCCAGAGGCCCTTGTGCCATTACGAGACTCAGTTTGTTGATGTTTGCATCGCACCCGAATGCCAACTCTCGTGTGCTTCGAGATACTGTAATGTTACAGGAGGATTGTGACCCATCTTTGCATTTATATTCCAAGTCTGAATACCTTAGTTTAGCTGTTTCAATCATTGGTGTTCCTGCTTTGGCGGTTTATAATGCCAAATCTATTGGGAAAATGGCCTGCTGGATGGTGAAATCTATTAATCATACTTCTACAATTTTGTCTGACATGCTATTAGACGCCCAGGGTGAACGTAGGGCCATTTTGCAAAATAGAGCAGCCATTGATTATCTTTTGCTTAAACATGGGCATGACTGCTCGGACTTCGAAGGTCTCTGTTGTTTTAACTTGTCTGACCATACACAATCCATTCGTGCTCACATCGACAAGTTGCGTGACTTAACAGAAGAAGTTAGAAAACACATTGACCAGGGCTGGTTTGACTGGCTCTTTAATTGGTTACCTGATATACACGCGCTACGCCAAATATTAGGTGGTATTTTGATTGCTGTTGCTGTTTTGATTTCTATCTGTTGCTTTATTCAGTGTATTCCTTCATTATTTCAATTCTGCACACTTGGTACTAGACATAGATCAGTTAGCTTTGTTTCATATTATTCTTCCACAGATGTTAACTCCATTTAATGAATGTATAATAGACTGAAGTCAAGGGTGAAATGTACTGCTCGATTTTTCCGGTCTTATTGTGTTGAAGGGTGATTTAGGTGACTTCAGTCTCTTTCCATTCAAGTCTAAGGGTTAGAGTAGTGTATAGAGCCTATTTATTAGGCACTTCGACATGATCCTGTGTTCTTCCCCATAGATTAGGGTTTGCACATATATCCTAGAGGATAGATCCGTTAGTATTAGGGGTAATCTGTTCTATAGTGAGGGTATTTCATGGAGTCGTGCTGAATCCAGGCCTGGTAGGCCTTAAACGGGAGAGACTCCATCTTTCTTTCCTCTCCGGCAGCTTGGAAAGTTTCTAGGTCGAGGGTGATGTTTTAGTTACGAGGTGTTATTCGCTTGGAGAGAACCGGTTCAGGCCGGCCCTTATCGAAGGATTGTATTTTTCTTCATGCCGAAGACACTACATCAGGCCGGCCGGCTGGGAACGTGTCCTTGGTACGGGGAGGTACAAGAATTTGGTGGGCGGCAGGTTACGGGCTGGAATTTTCCATGAGAAAATGCACCTCTATATTAGTGAAAGTCTGAGGCAGATACTGGCACTTGCTTCTTGTCCATGGGCGGCACCTGGCCGTTAGTAGTAAAGCTGCTACTTATTCCAGGGAAGACAGATGACAAACTTGGAGGTGGAGAAAGACCGAGAGATAGATATTCCAAAGAGAAGAGAGTAGCCGATGAGGAAGAGGTCCCAGTGACTCGGAGAGGGAGACGGGAGTAAACCCGTGATTGCGGAGGTGTGACTTCCAGGCGAAGCCGAGGCGCAGACGAGAAGGGAACCTAGATGACCATTGAGTGCAGGCTACATACGACCAAGGTGATGTCAACCCCTTATTATTAGAGTGTACAACTTAATCTTTCACTTTTCTTTGCAGGTCATGTGATATGTATTATGTTCCGTGAGTGTGCATGTAATAACTAAATAAAGTATTCAGTTTGTAGTAAAGCAATATGTGCTACGTGTTCTTGTGCAAGAGGGTAACCTATTCTTCTAGTCAGCTGTGACTTAACATGGACAGATGTTAATCCTGATCAGGTAGGTGGTAACTGAATAAGGGAGAAAGGAGCCCTTCGAACTGGGGAACAAGTTGTGCTCAACTAGCTGTCTTTGTGTGATCTGATATATAGTAACACTGATGTCGTGGTAATTATAGGATGAACTCGTGCTAAGGCTGCCGTCTGGGCAGGAAGTCCTGGGTCCGTTTGGGACCGCGAGGCTGTGGCTGCCGTCTGGGCAGGAAGTCCTGGGTCCGTTTGGGACCGCGAGGCTGTGGCTGCCGTCTGGGCAGGAAGTCCTGGGTCCATTTGGGACCGCGAGGCTGTGACTGCCGTCTGGGCAGGAAGTCCTGGGTCCGTTTGGGACCGCGAGGCTGTGGCTGCCGTCTGGGCAGGAAGTCCTGGGTCCGTTTGGGACCGCGAGGCTGTGGCTGCCGTCTGGGCAGGAAGTCCTGGGTCCATTTGGGACCGCGAGGCTGTGGCTGCCGTCTGGGCAGGAAGTCCTGGGTCCATTTGGGACCGCGAGGCTGTGGCTGCCGTCTGGGCAGGAAGTCCTGGGTCCATTTGGGACCGCGAGGCTGTGACTGCCGTCTGGGCAGGAAGTCTGTGGCTGCCGTCTGGGCAGGAAGTCCTGGGTCCATTTGGGACCGCGAGGCTGTGATTTGTAGGTCTTGGTATATATAGTAGGAATTCCCTGTCCTTAGGTGGTACATATATGTGGTTATTTAGGTGTAAACAGGCCCTAGGGAGGGGGTAACGTTCTGGTTTGGGTTAGAGAGGCTCTGCTGAGCGGGTTCTATCTGATCCGAAAACCCAAGCAGAACAACCAGGCAGCGAGATTAATCTATAAACAACCCAAATGGCAGTTGGCCAGTCCCCTGCTAGCCAAACTGCATTGGTTACCTATCGCCCAACGTGCAGCTTTCAAGACCGGATGCCTAATTTTTAAGGCCTTGCGCTGCAAGAGCCCCGAATTCATTAGCCATATGATTGTAAAGCATGTCCCACTCCGTAACCTACGGTCAGCCCATTTTAAACTACTAACTATCCCGGTCATCAAACTCAAACGTCAGGGAGGGTGCAGGTTCTTTTACCTTGCCCCTAGATTTTGGAACTTCTTACCACTGGCCATCAGGATGCACGATAACCTGATGGGGTACAGAAAGGCACTAAAGACCTGGCTGTTTGAGCAAGTCTACGCATAGCTCATCTCGCCTTGACACATTCAATGATCAGCACCATGAAACCTTCCGGTGACCGTGCGCTTTACAAGCTTCTATTAACATAACATAACACTTCAAACCTTGCATTCTGGTCACGTCTATGGTGGCGTATTAATACCACAAGTCTGTTTTCCCCTTACCACCTTACAAAACAGCAGATACTCATGGCACACAGAGATGCAACTTACACTATTTTACACATAGAAAAACTAGAGAAATTACCTTTCACCATTGCCGAAACACCATCCGCAGATCGGATAATCCATGAACAAATAACTGCCAATTTTGACATTTCATTTTCAGCACTGCCTGCAATATCACAAAGTGGGCAGATACGAAGCATTAGGGAAAGGGTTTGTACAGAAGCATTCGGAACTACCTTTCAAATTTCGGTGTTGGAGTAAGGAAACTGAAGTTTTTCCCAGCAGTTCAGACTGCGAGAACACTTTAAGTGAACCCTTAGTGTGCAAGGACGTTTCGCTTCATGGGGCCTGTAATGCTTGCATGTTAAACCTATCTTGCTACTTAAAAGGTTCCCCAGTGGCTGTGATTCTCCCGCTTTCAGACTGCTTTCTAATGGGAGTTACTTGATACTGAACAATCAATTTTGCTGTGGGATGAAACTGGGTGTCGCCTACCTGGTAACAGTTTCTTCCATTGTGCACTTGTACACAAGTACTGTTTCCACCTGCCCATACAGTCAGGGAGGTGGTGCTTTGTCCTTGAATACATTTTCAAACATGCACTTTGATGCATTGAGCAACCTAAGACCCTTATTGTTTCAGAAAGATCTGGCCTTAACATCTGCGAAGGAGACATTTGATCTTCAAGTCGCTACTCCACACCAACTCTCCACTACAGTTTGGAGAGCTGGTGCACCGCATTTTTAACATGTATAATACTGCTGGAGTAGCGCTTTGGTTTGGTTAGCACATTCCAAACAGTTTTCAGTGTCATTCCATTCCATACAGTCCATGCTAGGAAGCAATTTGTGGAGGTCTTCCGCTGATCCTGCTCCTGATTGTCAGGACTGTAATTTAAATGTTTCTGCTTCACAATGGCTGTCCCATTTCAAGAATGAATGGAGCTGGCACTACCACATGTGCTGCTGCACCGTGAATGCTTGGTACAATGCTTTGGCGCACCTTTGCTTCGGGAACTGAATTAGCATGGCTCTTGTCCTTTCGGCCTGTTTGGCTTCACTGTGTGCAGCCAGTGTTCCACTGTCTGCTGTGCACTTTCGAGTGTACCTTGGACTTGTGCCTAGAAACACAACTGGTTGAGCCTTCGGGCATAAAGGCACTGGTGGACCCATTAAAGGCCCATTTATAGCTCTGTTCACTTTGTATTCCATTGCTTCTGAAAGCATTTTATGAGCCTTCCTGGGATGCTTTTCATCCTGGTGAGTTGGATCTTGGCTCTGGTTCTGCGGATCGTTCACTGGCTGTGGTCACTCCCTCAGCGGCTGATGTAGGGGTTGGATGGGAACACATTTACTCCATAAACCTCCTTCGATGTGTGCTTCTGGGATCATTCTCTGCGATTGCTGGGAACAGAAATGTTTCGTCTACCACTCGGAACACATAAACAGTTGATTATTCCGTTTGGTGGGTACTTTTAATTCGGCCTGTTTTTACTATCCTAAGTTGATTTAAAATTTGTTTTTTATTAACTTTTTACATGTTTTAAATAATTGGCTCTCTGTATGCTTTGGGTTTCAAACTGTATTATTGCCTTTTTGATTGATTTTTAGATAGACTTTAAAATCATTTGATATACATATGCTGTAGCATTGGTTGGCATAGCTTTCTTATTATCATATAGCTTGTTAGTTGACTTATGTTTGAGGAGTGGGTGTTACGTGGATCATTTAGTCCAGGGGAGTAACACTGCCATTTGAACATATACATGTTTCTTAAGTTGCCTTCTCTTCCACCCTATGACTTTTGACATGCAATTGCATGAGTGACAGTGCAGGATTGGTTTCCCTGAAAGTAATTGCTTACAAATTCCACTTCTCAGGAACACTATCATGACACCTTGAGCATGTCGTAAAGGGCCTGAACATACATTGTTCAAATGTGGTTCTTTGTTATTCATCCATGAGGCGACGCAGCCATCAATAGATCATAAACAATGTTGGTCTGGCTGAGGTCTTGACGCTTTTGGTTATAAACAAGCATTTCTGAGTTTAGGCAGAGGAGCACTTGTTGTCATTGTGAGGTCGCTGCACGCTGAAAACTTCAGCCCAGCTGCTTGCTGATCCTTCTACAAGGAGAGATGTTCAATCTGTGATCAAGATGGGGACCTACATACTTTCCCTTCAGGTAACGGGGATTGGATCAAATAATAGGGGTTTCTCGGCAGAACACACACACGCCTTTGACAACTAGGTTAGGGAGTGCATAGTAGGAGTACGCTATACACCGTTCTTATAGGCTTGCATTTATACATTGTTTTTGTAGAATGGTGGAACAATTTGTCTGTTCACTAACCTTATACTGCAAATCACTTTTATTTGCTTCTGTCTATTGATCATTGATTGCAGCACATATATTCCATACAAGAATCATGATGGTTCAATAAATATTGAAAACCCCCCTCTGTGTATTCCTTGTTTAATTCTCCAAGAGAGCATGAGTGACTGAGCGAAAAGGTTCTAGATTTGTTACCATGATTCTTAGGGGGATCGCGTGTTGGAAATGGCCCTTTTTGCAGGGTTAGCCCTAAACTTTTTGCTTGTTCCTCCTATTTTCTCCTGACCTGTGTGTGTTGGTTTTAGGACTCTGGGCACTTCACCACTGCTGATCAGTGCTAAAGTGCATATGCTCTCTGTGTAAACTGTGTTTTGATTGGTGTTTCCATGATTGTCTATTTGATTTATGTGTCAGTCCCTAGTAAAGTGCACTGCGAGTGCCAGGGTCTATAAATCAAATGCTGTTGGTGGGCTGCAGCACTGGATTGTGCCACCCACGCAAACAGCCTGTAAAGTGTGTCTAAGGCCTGCCATTGCAGAGCTTGTCTGCAGCCTGGAGCTGCCATGTCGACTTGGCAAGTGCACACACTTGCAAGTCCCTAAACCTTCCCTTTTCTACATGTTAGTCACCCCTAAGGTAGGTCCAAGGTACCCCTGTGGGCAGGGTGCATTGTATGTGAAAGGTAGGACATGCCCTTCTGTGTGTGGCATGTCCTGATAGTGAATTAAAGCCTACTTCGTTTTTCACTATTGCAAGGCTACCTGTTCTCCATAGGCCAGAATGGGCAGTTGGATTATTACATCCTACAATCCTAACTGACCCAGGGAACATGGTAGAAATTCGAGTTTAGTATGCCTGAACTCAGAATGATAAAATACATCTTTTAGTGAAGTTGGTTTTAACATTCTGAGTTTGAAAATACCACTTTTAGAAAGTAGGTATTTTCTTGCCTAACCATCCAAACCTGCCTCTGCTAGGTTGTGTATTCCATGTCTGGAGTTTGAGTGACAGGGCAGGGGAATTCCAGGAGACAGGGTGAGTCCGCCCAGTGGTGAATAGAGAGATCTGCATCTAGATGGGAGGGAGGAGTTGGACCTGGTACCTGAATAGGACCGTGCATGCCCCCCACAGTGCCTGCTCCACCCCTTGTGGTGCGTCTGATGTCTCTGCCCTGCACGGTGAAAGGAAAGAAGGAGTCATGTAAACAAAAGGCTCCAGGACTGACCAGAACAGGTTTGGACCAGGCAAAGGCCCCTCTGCCTCCAGAGGACAAAGAGAAACTGAGGATAAAAAAGGGGACCCAAACCCCAGAATTTTAGATTACTTCTGAGCTAAGGAAACCAGGAAGAAGAACCGGGAAAGCTGGAGGAGGAGTACTGCCCCTATGCTGCGTTGTGAGGGGTTGGCCTGCAGTGGTTGCTTCTGCCTTGGATAGGGAAAGGACTGGACTGTGCTTTCATCATCCTGCTGTTAGAGTTTTCTCCAAGGGCTTGAAGTAGAGCTTGCCTCCTGTTGGAAGTCTCAGGGATAGAAAAGACTTCACAGGTCTCGCTGGAATCAAGGAACCTGCCAAGACGAAGAGCTGGAAGAGCTGCCAGGAGGAGTACTGCCCCTTTGCTGTGTTGTTGCTTTGTTGGGTTGGCCTGCAGCTGCTGCTTTGGGCAGTGAAAGGACTGGACTGAACTTTCTCTACTTGTGCTGAGTATCTCCAAGGGCCTGAACCGAGCTGGCCTCCTGTTAAGAAGTCTCAGGGACTGCAAAGACTTCACCAACCTCTGGGTACTGCTCCTGGAACCGCTGTTTCAGTTGCCACAGAGAAGAGGGAACCGCAACCAACTCCGTCCCCGACTCCGTCACTGGCCTTGTGTCCTGAAGGCACCGCAGGCCGCACCGACTCGCCCTGCACTGCAAGCCTTGGTCTCACCGACTCCGTCACCGAGCCGCTGCCTGCACCGCATCGAGAGACACCGCAACCTGCATCGCCTCGCTTCACTTCGCTGGCCTGGGCTCACCGACACGGTCGCTGCTGGCTCGACTCCCATGACCGACTCGTCACGCAGAGCTGTCCGGCTCGACCAGCACCAATTCCCGCCAACCGGCTCTGTCTCTCACATCGCAACTTGCCAGCACTGCATCGAGCACCGTCTCGCCCTGCACCGTAAGCCTTAGTCTCACCGACGCCGTCTACACGATCATCACCGAGCCGCTGCTCACACCGCACCAAGGGACACCGCACCTTGCACCGCTTCCACCTTGCACCGTGACCGCGATGAACGCCACAACCGGCTCTGTCAACACGCACCACAAAATGCCAGCACCGCATTGAGCACCGAATCGCCCTGTACCGCAAGCCTTGGTCTCACCGACGCCGTCTGCACGATCGTCACCAAGCCGCTGCTCGCACCGCATCGAGGGACGCCGTACCTTCCACCGCTTCCATTTTGCATCGCAACCGTGATGGATGCCAAGACCGACTTGCTCACCCATGTGAGCCGCACTAAGAAAGGTACTGTGAACGAATCTGTCCCGCTGTTGCTGGCCCGTACCGACGCGGTCAGCGGGAACTGCGAGACATCATGGTAGGCTCGGACCGAGCTACCGACTCGTACGAACTGTGTTTTTCAACGTATTTTGCAACTTAAAGACATTTTGAGAAGTAAATATGTTTGAAGTATTGTGGATTTTTATCGTATTTGGTCTTGTTTATATGAAAATATTGGATATTTCTCTAAAACTGGTGTGGTGTCCATTTGTAGTGCTTACATTGTATAACTGTTGGTTTTGTGCAAATGCTTTACACACTGCCTCTAAGATAAGCCTGACTGCTCGTGCCAAGCTACCAAGGGGGTGAGCAGGGGTTATTTTAGGAGTGTAACTCCCTTGCCCTGACTAGAGTGGTGGTTTCTGCCTGGCTTGGGTGCAAACCTTAGCCAACCAGAAATCCCATTTCTAACATCGGGTTGTCATGTTCTGTGGTTGCCCAAACCATTTGCTACCTGTCTAGATTTATGGGAGTTTATGGTGGCACTGTAAGCTAGCTGATCTACAGGACAACATATCCTGAGGGCATGTTTGGAATCAGTCTTGCACCATTCCAATGTTTATTTTGCCAAACAAACACACAGTTCCCACTGGAGAGTGGAAACTACACAACACTTCACTACTATACTGACAAATTGGACAGTTTGTTATTTCTGGATATAATCTTGAGACCACTGGAATATTATTAGGACATTTTTTCCCAGGAGCCTGGGTACAAAAAGGATACATTGTAAGGAAGACAAATGTCACTAAAACAATTGGCTCTTCAATTAAGTTTAACTTAGCTCAAGTTGGTCGAACTTGGTTTAATGTGTTCTAATCGGGATAACTGGATCAATCATAGACTAACAATTCAAGACTTACAAGGAACCTTTACTCAGGGATAGTAGGATATATAAGCATTAATTATGTGGCGGGGCTGACATGTATATCATAGACTAACAATTCAAGACTTACAAGGAACCTTTACTCAGGGATAGTAGGATATATAAGCATTAATTATGTGGCGGGGCTGACATGTATACTCTATTTTAAATCCAACTCCATAAACTGACATCTCTTTCTCGTGGTGCCCTTTGCCACACTTTCTATGCTAACGTGTGAATGTGCTGTATGTGTGTTTGCGATAGGCACTGATTCCCTGTAATCTGTACAGTTAGTTTCAGGGTCACATATGTAGAACAAGATGTCAACATTTTCTCTCTGTGCTCATTTGGAGACATTTTACTTTAGCTAGACGGAACTAAAATAGCGGCTCTGTGCCTCGACCATAGTTGATAAGAACAGCGTTTTATTGTATAAACATCTTCAGTGCTACAGATTTTGAATGTAGCATTTCCAAGCTGGGAATTAGCATGGAACCGCTGAAGACTGTGACTGAGATGCAGACCTGCTGACTCCGACCTCCATCCTGCTAAGGAAGATAACTTGTGGACTGTGACCGGCTTCCTGGCACCTAAAACCAAGGTATGGGGGTTAGGCTATCCCAACTTATCTGGCAGAAGATACCCCCACTATGCTCTCTCTAGTATAGTATTAGAATCAGATATAAACGAGTAAGCATACATTAGCAACAATTAACATGGTTGAATTCTTTATATTGTTTACCATACTAATAATGCTGATTACAGTAACATGTAACATTACAGTAACATTTCTTATAATTGCAGCCCATGCTTTTTATGATAATTTCAATAAATGTTTAAAAATGCATTATCGTAGTTTCCTTGTGTCTAACATGGGCGTGCAAGTGTGGCAAATGGAAGGGTTAGATCTGTTTCCACTGATTATTTGAGAATCAGAGTGCCATGTTTGAGGTTGCCAACAACATCTGTTACCCTGGTTGGTTTAGGGGTTAGATGTGGTAATATGAGCTAGATGGAAACCCATCAACACTAACTGATGGTATATGTGGACTAAGTCTCTATACTGTAAAGTACGTGTTGGCCTAATACACAGTCCTGCTATATTTGTAGGGACCGTATAACAATTTGGGGTGATCCCTATAACAATCACATGCTCACCAGCAAGGACAGGGAGAATAGAACTACAGTGTAAGGGCCCGGCAAGAAAACTGAAGGCAGGCAAGGCTAGAAGTCCTGGACAGCCCATGTCCTATCCTCTTAATAAGTACAACAAGCTTATTACTATAGAATCTGATTATAGAGCACTCATAACACCTTGAAGAAATTGGGCCTTGGTCAAACAACTTAAATAGTCTCACCATATTAGCAGTTCCAAGCATGCCATGTTTTGAGTGGCACAGTCCAACATACTTCCCTAGAACCTACTGCGTAATCTACCTTAGAAGCTCCGGAATCTGACAAATAACAGATGCTAAATTTAACAACCACACCAACTAATCCAACTCAGGATACACAATTGAAAGTTTCATCCCTGAAAAAGGATAAAAACACCATCAGCACAGCACCATTTGATAGCAGACTTTCTCTTTAAACACTTAAACTCTTCTGAAATGCTACCCAAAACTATCATCTCTGACAAAAATAAAAAATGTCCTCAAACAAATTCAATTCAAACAAAGCACATGGAAATCATAGCACAAGAACACTGAAGCGCTGCTAACATCCAAGAGCACTCAATTCTAGAGCTATCCTCATACCCTATATATACACTATAAGAAAATCAGTATCCTTTAACGTTTGGTAAATCAAACATCATAGAAAGCTTTATGCTGGATAACTCTGATGCCCAACAGTTAGACAATATGTTTCTGCATAATTCAGCATCTATTGCAGAAATGACAGATACCGTAACAAACATAAATGCCAGGATCTATAGCATTATAGTTCAATTCCATAAACGTGAACTACAAGTAGATCTCTTACAGTCTCTAGCAACCTTTATCTCCAATCTGGATAACAAACTCAATGAATTACAACACAACATGGATTTTGTATCAACACCTCTCACTGCTAGGAATAGTACTTGTTCATGCATCCCTATAATTGATAAGCTCTGCATCTTTCCTGAAATGCTGAAACAGCTACTAGAGAACATCAACTCGATAAGTACCTTATATGAAAACTCACCAATGAAAGCAACTGAGGTTATTTTTGGTGCCAACATTTCACCACTTGTAGAATCCTTGAGATGACGATCGATGAGATTACCTCTTCCCCAGCTCAGCAATTGTTCCTCCAATTCAGGTACCAGAATCTCCCTATTAGAACTATTTACGTTATATGGTCCAATGTGAAAAACAACAGGGATGAGTGTCCGGTGTGCAGAGGACCATGAGAAATCATATCAAATCTGTTATTTTTTTGTCCAGGATATGACCCGCCAAGAAGAAGGTGGCTATTGCCGCTGTGTAGGATGCTAGGTGTAAGGAAGTATCTGGATGCACTTAGAAATGTAAGAACTGACAGCTCCAGACTGGTGGTTTTCACGTTTGCGAAGTGACACTTGTCTGCCTGGATCTGGTGATGTTAATGCATCTGAGCATATGATATGGATCTGATATGAAACTCATGTAGGAGGGAACAGGTGATCTGATGATTTTGTGATGTGCCAAACTTATGTATGTGGATTGTATATTATTTGGCCTAACCCTTGTACAAATTTACTTTAGTGGTGCTGTTCTCTCTTACGTCTAAAAAGCCTAGAAATTAAATGAGGGAGCATAAGTACTTTTCCCTTTTCTTCAAATCTAAGTAGGAAATGTACAAGCTGTTTCACACTGATCAAGTTACGTGGGAGGGTATGGAAGAGCTTCATCATGCTACTAAATTAGAACCTAAGGTTTTGTTTATATAGCCGGTTCTAGGGATTTTTATGTGATTTTATTGCTTCTCCTTTTAAACCAGAATGTATTAGCACTTTTATTGAGTTGTATGGAGTAGTTAATTTTAGACGTGCAACGATGTTTTATTTGTATCTGTCTGTACTTTTATGATCCTTGTTGATGGAATAAAGTTAAGACTGAGAATCCTTGTAAAAGGGTACTAACTTGCTAGTTTTCAAAGGGAGCACAACAAGCGTTTATCAATAATTGATGAAAAGACAAGGAAGTGCACATCAGAGTTCAAGAAAATCAAACTATTAATGATATGAAAAAAAAAACGAATAATCTAGACACAACCGTCATACCATTAAGGAGGAAGGGGAAGAAAAAACTAAAAAAGCAAACAAAAGCAATAAGAAGTAATACCTTTAGGAACTGGATGGCTCCAATGAGAACAGAGACAGTGGACAACAAATCGTATCCCATTTTCACACAAAGATAGGAAGAGTCTGCCAAGAAAACATAGCTCATAATACCTCAACCTAATTCTCTGCTTCAAGTGCAATTTATTCCCTCAAGGGCACTTCCAATG
This sequence comes from Triturus cristatus, assembly GCF_964204655.1. NCBI lineage: Eukaryota > Metazoa > Chordata > Amphibia > Caudata > Salamandridae > Triturus > Triturus cristatus. The sequence goes on from NC_140587.1 coordinate 286,274,318, forward strand.
AGTCACTAACTACTTGTAAAACTGAAATATTTAGCTTGGCCACTTCTCTGAAAATAATAACTCATCATATCAGCAGAATGGCGGGAACCGAGAGGCATTTGAGTTGAGACACAAATATTACAAAATCCACACCAGATAGACTCACATCAGCAGCTCTGGCCCCACTCAAAACTGCTTCCCGAATGGTATGAATAAATACTTAACATCATGTTACCAGGGGCACTCAAGAGGCAATAAGAAAGATACGCTCAGAAAGACCTAACACTTCAAAGGTAGATAACCAATCTCTAAATTATACTGATCCTAACTCAAACGTAAAGAAGATATCAACATTTGCCTGTAGCTGTATCCGGTATTAGCTGGTATCCTTTCTAAAAAAATAAATCTAGTTTAGAAATTACCAGAGAATTTTCACACAATAGTGTGGTAAATGAAAAGGATCTGTTTTCTGACATAATTCTAATTTTTGCATCAGAATATGAATCAAGAGCGAAAAGGGACAACTTAAATAGGGGCAATATACTTCGACTCCTGCATCATATTCTGGGTTTATTTTTTCTGAACACAGAGGGTATTTGAGGCATTCACTTTGTTGAAAAATGTTCTTCCTCTAGAAGTGAGGCTACCAAGTTACTATGGAACACTACAAAAATAACACAGTTGGTGCTCACCATCAAGGGAGAGATTAGAGTCCACAAAAAGGAGACTGAAAAATACCCTGATGTTTTGGCATCTCCACAACAAAAATGATTTAAAAAAAAAAAAAGTTAATCAGAGTATACTAATAAGATCACATGGAGCTATTGACACACCTATTGTTATATGAACTGCATCAATACAATGCAGTTGGTGCAGTTCATATCACAATAGAAGAGGACAACCGATAAATAGCACAATAGAAGAGGACAAACGCTAACATTTCTATGTGACCTCCAGCACTGTAAATAAGAGAGACGAAGACTGGAGTTGGCTTCCATCTATTCTAGGTTCTGCCACTATCAAGCCCAACTAACATACTGGCTCAGAAAATAAGCAACAACCCCAAGTCCCCCACATGCCTTAGAACTAGTCTATCATGGAACGTGGCTGGCCTAAAAAGAGTGCTACAAAACACACACATAACCTCCTTTTCACAAAAATGGGACAAACTTTGTCTCCAGGAAATCTGTTGTAAAGTGTCAGGGGTTCTTGTTACTAGCAATATCACACAGTAAATATAGTAGACCATGAGGATTGTCATTATATATCTCAAAAGCCATAAAACCGGTGAAATCATTTGACAGAGTAAGTGAATTCTCAGTTTCCTTTCGATAATGAGCTATGCGTCACAAAATGTGAGAGTAACAAAATACTTGTTCTCTTAAATTGATTACTCTAGAGTGTGACAACAAGGCTGACCACCGGACCCTTATGGGCCAAAAAGCATAAAAGAAATTAGTATGTATGTGTAATGTGTGTAACGTCACGGTCCCTGTACATACCACCATGCTAAATATAATTGATAAAAACACTGGAGAATGAGGAATTGAAGATCGTAGCCTCACCAGTGTTTCTTCACCGACAGTGCATGAGAGTGTGTCACTGCAATGTATGGAGAAAGAAAAAACAGCACTGCGTACAGGTGCAAAAAAGGGCGTGTTCCAATGATTTGAACAAGTGCTATCATACTAGAAGATACAAGATAAAGAACATGAAGCTAAAAGATGGAGACACGATGATATAAAGGCAGTAGCCTCATCTATGTTATCAATGTTTCACTTAAGAGTGCATGAAAATGGATCCACACCTCTTCCCCACCACTTCTGTTTTTCAGAAGGTAGCAAATTGCATGTATGACTGCATTGCAGTGACCAGACAATTAGCCACTACAATGGCCATAAGCACATAATTTCTTGCCATAAGCACATCATTTCTTGATGTGCTCTTCTCACAGGAACAGGACTGACTGAGGAAGTATCTCGAAGTAGCTGAAGGTCTTTGTAAGTGTGTGGCATAATAAAGATGTGGGAATTAATGAAGTATGCACCAAGTAGGTGCCAACATGAGAGGTAATACCCTACTTATCTTGAGAGGGATCTTGCAGCTTTCAATCTTGAAGAAAGCTGAGTGATTTGAGCTGGGCACAGGAAGGCAGAAACATGTTGACCAATCCATAGATGGACAGTGCATAATAGAACTCGTTTGCCTCAGATTTTTGTTTTTAATCTTGTCAAGGGAGCCCTGATAATAAAATGAAAAATACTTTGAAGTGGAAGTTGAGTAGATCCACTACTATGTGCATTTCTCCCCCTTTGATTTATAATGATGCATCCAGGTTGCCCGTGATCCCATAGCAGTTTTTTTTAGTCTGGTGAAGGACCTGAATCTCAGAAGGGGAACGAAAAAGCTAATTGATCCAGGCTTCTTTCTCACCAAAAGGAACCTGACCAAATATTTTAATCACATGAACGTCTCTGGAGACCTAAGGGGAATGTGGATTGTGTTTTTCATGCAATGTTCTAAATGATGTCCGAGGTACACTTCTCTCTGAAGTTATAAGCTTATATGCTTGTTATATGACTTTGAATGCCAATAAAATAGTTTATGAAATTGCAAATTGCCTCATAACTGTGCCTAGTTTGAATTACTCTTCACAAATACATCTAAGTGCATATTCAATGTATGGTTAGATCTTCAAAAATGTGTCTACTATATATTATATTACATATTGCCTAATATTGACAATGTAATTTACATAGTATAAGATTGAGACCGTTCCCCGCAATCTGCTTGTTACTTCTCATAGTAATTGATCAAATGTAGACAAAAGGTTCAGTCACTTGTCATCAATTTCTGATCTTTCTTGCAGATATTTATTTGATAAATCCACTTTGTAAGACACATGTGTTTCTCCTGCCAAAGCCCAGGCTTTAGTGTGTGCTTCACTTTGGGATTTAAGTGAAGTTTAAGTAGGGCATGTCTAATAGCTATCTCTGCAGCTCTTTGGTGCCACAATAATCATACATTTTAATATTTCAGGTATGCAAAGAACTTTTTTTACTTTTGCTAGTAAATAAACTCACTTTTAAATCACATACTTACAAGTATCAATTTGCTTTCTGCAACTTTTGTTCTCTATGGCAATTTTGCAGCCTCCCTACAGCCAACTTTAGCTTTCTAAGGCTTCTGCATTATTGCACAGTTTGAATATACTTAGAGTGGGCTTTAGGTCTGTCACCTGTTCCTGATTTGATCGCTTCCACCCTCTTCATTAATTTGTCCCACCTCTAGAATATTTTTGTTCACCATATTTTGTGACTAGATAGATTGTGTCCTTCCACTTTTGATGTAGGGGAGCTGGATTTCCTTTTGGATGTTTGTATAGCATTTGACTTTTAGCACTCCATGGGAGCACATGTCCGTGCACTTCCTATTTCCCCTTGTGTGTCCTGATGTTTTGCTACCTCTCAACCTTACCTTTCTTCCTTGTGTGTTATTGCTCTTCCACCCATTGGGACCCACTCTAGTTTCTCCTTCCATCTCTCCCCTGCTGTCTTGTTGCCCCACAGGCCCCATCACTGTGATTTACCCCTCACGATGTTCCCTACTACTGCTCCCTCTTCCCCACCATCTTTCACCATTGAGAAGCCCAATTGCTTTGCCAATGATAGTGTCTACAAGATAAGGCTTGTTTAAGTAGAGTCACGGTGCTGCATCAGTGAATGCGAGTTTGTGTTGCACACCTGAGGTTTTCTTCCCCCCTGAATTTCAGTGACCACGTCTCCCCCAAAAGCCCTGTATTGAATGGGTGGTGGCCAGAACTCCAGAGGCAGCTATGCCCTCTTGGGGTCCCTGACAGACCCACCATGTGTGTGCAGCAGAGAAGCCCAAGGGCCGGTAGGGCATTATATTGCGATACCATTTTTTATCAGCAGTAGGCCACAGGGGATCCAGCGTATCATTATTGAGCTGATGGAATTGCATTTCCTCTGCAATGGTGCAACTGCACATCCTGGTGCTGAAAGGAGACGTGCACCTAGGGTTTAAGGCCAAACAACTGCTCCATCTCTGATCGGGTGCTCCACACCTGGCTGTTGTGTCTGCAAACGGCAAGAAGACAACCTGAAAGGTGAAATTCCATCTGCTGAACCTGGCTTTCACACCCATCTTCAAAAATCTATAGCCCCCATCCAGGCTTCCAACCCAGGAGCCGTGGTCGCGGACCACCTAAACACTTAAACAGCCACCCTCCTCATCACACCATCACCACCACTAACCCTCATCTCCATGCCTTTGCACGACAAAATCACCAATGCCGTCTGCGGTGTTATATTTAAAGAACCCACCCTTCCTAAACAAAATAGTTGTCAGAGCAATTTGGGAAACCACAAACCCTCTGACGTTCAGATGTTGAAGCTAAGGACTGCCAGAGCTGAGCTGCTGCTGATATCACTCTGTGTCCAGACCTTTCTCATGCACTGTGATCGACGGCTCCCAACGGATCTAAGTATGGACGTGCTTCAAATATGACTCGTAAAGTGTATATTCTGCATTTAGGGACTGGATTGTCCAGTTCATTGTACTGGAACATTACCCTGAGTAATAAACCTGTGGCCGTCTCAGCATCTGGTCATCTGATGAGTACAATGCAGGACAGTGCCTGCACCTTAAGCTGCAATTAGGTCATTTACTTTACTATTCATTGAAACAGATGCGCCTCCGTTGGATAAGTAACCATCCCTTGGTTTCTGTTTCTCTGATCCTGTCACTCTGCAGGCATATGTGGCAGAAAGACCTCTTCAGCCTCATCCTATTGGTACTTGGAAACACTAGCCAGGCGTTTTCTTAATTTCAAAAAGCGTAATTATTTTTGACCCACAGTGCCAGGGTTTGACTTTCTGTCAGTACGTCTACTGGGGTAATATTAAATAGGGGTAAAATGGTGCTAGGTTCCTTGGGAATCTGCGTGCACAACAGTTGTGCATATCCTATCTTATGTAATATATCGAAACCTTTTTTGGCAGTGTGCTCGGTAACAAATTTGTGCTTCTCTTGACTTACTATTTTTGACTGTCAAGCAGAAAGTCATAAATATCAATAAAAAAAGGTGTCGGAGGACGGATGCCTGACGGTTACTTGTAGGTTGTGTAGATGTTCCGCTGTGCTTATGTCATACGCACGTATACACCACAAGACGTTGTATTCCTGATCTGACGTCATTGCTTCTTTGTCTTATTTAAGTCTGATTGCAGGATTGCAGGGTGAGCAGTCAGGGTCAAGTGTTGTTGTCTGGCCAACTCTCAATGCCACTATCTATTGTGCAGTGTTGCTACCTGAGAAAAGCGAAGTGAATTGTGATAGAGAGCCCCCAGGAACACAGTGCACACCATTTTTAGGTCTCGCCTTGGCAGAGCATGCGCTGTCTCAGCGAGACTTAAAGTGATCAGTATATTGTCTTCAACTCCGTGTAATTTCTCCTGCCCCTTGCGATTTGCTGAATGTTGGCATAGCTCCTGTTAGCTGGCTTTTTAGTGGCTGTTGATGGCAAACTGACTTCCGTGTAGTCCGGAAGCAGCGGCCACCAACTACAGTTTTCGTCCGCCAGATCGCACTTTTTGTTTGTGTCGCGCATTTCTGCCTGATCTAAACATGGCAGCTGAGCATGCGCAAGGCTGCGGCAGGAGCCAGTGTGCGCAAGGGGCGGGCAGTGCTATTTGTCTTCCAGTGCGTGCACACCACTCGCAGGATGCTGCTTATTTAGATTACGAGTCTTTCCCTGTGCCGTGTTTGCCCGCCCCACCACCCCTCCCAGATCGCTGCTTTGATAATGCTTGCGCATTACTGCTCTCCTACTCCGGGCAGCGGGCAGGCCTGCAGGGCACGAAATCAGCCTCCCGACCGGCAGACTTGAAGTTGCAGGCCATCATCATCGGCTCCCGCGGGGTGGGCAAGACCAGCCTGATGGAGCGCTTTACCGACGACACCTTCTGCGAGGCCCGCAAGTCCACCGTGGATAAGAGCCGTGGGGAAGAGCCACTTCCGGCCCCGCTCAGTGCAGCCCGCTATCTGAAAAGGAAATGCTTGTTTATTCATCCTAACATATGGCATGTACTGAGCAGTTATATACTAAACTTGGCAGAGTGGGTGCCCTTTCAACTTCTTGTTTTAAACACGTGCCTTTGAATCTCTTTTATTTATTTAATATTTACAAGCACAGCGTGCTTTAACTTAAGCGGCCGTACCCCTTCCATCCTTTAATTAGGCAGCCCGGCAGCTTGCTCCTCCCTGCCGTCCCACTCCTGGGCATGAGCTAATCTTTCATTAATTACAACAACACGGCGTGGGGTGCTATGCTTAATATTTCAGCTGGCGCCTGTTTGATTTGCTGCTTTGGCAATGCTTGCGCATTACTACATCTCCCTAAAATTGTTGCTTGACCCCCGCGGGTCGAGCACCTGCTGCCAAGGCCTTTGTACAGCAATTCTTTAATTCCGGTGAGGTCACTCGTTGAATGCAGGAATGAAAGCTGGATAACTCTAGTGCAGCATCATGGCGCCACTCTCTCAGACCCAGATCATGGGCAAACTAACCATAGTTGGCATAGGATCCCAGGGGAAAAAATAACCACCACTGGATGCACTTGGCAGTAGTTAAAGTATTGGTTAGCAGGGTTAGATTGCCATCGGGCGTAGTTTCCATTGCTACAGCATGTGCAGTGGCACCGGTGCCCAGAGGAGCCCATGAACCCAGATTATTGCTGTAATTTAGAATTAAAGTAGGAGTGTGTGTGTGGAGGTGGGGGTTGTTATCCTTTTTCTTGCTAAAGGCCCAGGATGGCACTCTGGTTACGCACTGATAGCTACTATTAAAAATGCACTGGAAGGGTATCCGTTGCGACTCTTATCTTTTAGGGCTGTATTTTTTTCCATTTCGGGGAGGCCTCTCGAGCTCCCTCCACTCGCAGGATTGCAGCGCCGCCCTGTTTGTTTTGCAGCCAGCACAGTAACTCCCTGCAAGCGCGGGCTCCCCGTCGCCATTGACGGGCCTTTTCATGTGGCAAACAATGAAGGCAGTATCGCTGGCCCAGCCCTTGATTCAAGCACCTTCAAACAGTGCGTGCAGAAATGAGGTCAGCTTGAGTTTGTTTTCTGGGTGAAGTGAAGTCAAATGCCTCTGCTGGGTGGCATGGAGAGGGGAGTGGGGGGGGGGTCTGCTTTCTTTTGAGCAGACCAGCACTGTAATTCGCTTTTGTACATGACTGGGACGACTAAATAAATGCCGGATTCTGTCCATCACTTTGTGTTCTGTAGAACAGCGAAACTGAGTCCGGTTTGCTGTTGCCCATTTCCGGTATGTCAGATGTAAGTGTGGGGGGAATCTCGAGATCCTCAACCGCAACACGGGGGCAAGAGGTGCCCTTTTATGTGTCCCCATCACATTCTGTCATGTCAGACGTAAGTGTAGGGGAAATCTCGAGATCCTCAAGCGTAACACTGGGCAAGAGGTGCCCTTTTATGTGTCCCCATCACATTCTGTCATAACTCCCTAGGCTCCACGCCTAAAGTAAAGCCACCTTCGTGGTTCATGTTCTTTTTGCCTTTCTGTGTCACTGTTGCCCCTGAAAGGGGTTTAGTTGACTTGGCCAATACAAGGTTATCATACCTGCGAGCCCCCAATCCCCCCACGCTCCATCACTCCCCCCTGTGCACCACAAGTACTTGCATATGTGCATGCGTGTGTAAATGCATCTCCTCTTGGCAATGCTGTATATGTATGTGCATGCTTGCTTATGTGCATGTCTGTGCGTGTGTGTCTGTATGTGTGTGTTGTGCTGCAGGTGTCTGTGTTTCCAAATGTGTGCATGTTTGTGTGTGCGAGTTTCTTTGTATCTGTGCTTGCATATCTGTCCATCTATGTTTATATTTAAGATTTTTTTTATTGCACATAAGAGGGCCAGGGGGTATTTAAAACAGGGGCGCCATGCTTTATGTGCAGCATGGTACCCACTTTTATATTTACAAAAACAATAGCTGAAAGTCTCGCAAATTCGAGACCTATTGCATTGTAAATACTTGTTATTTTATTTATCTCTCTTTTATTTGGGTGAAGCCAATTCCAGCAGGTCAGCTTGTGGCCAGAGAGAGAGGACTCGAGGTTGCATGTGGCCAAGAAAGGGTAAGACTAATACCCAATAAATCATCGCGCAATAATCATAGCCCACTACTGTTCATTATAGCAAAAAAAGGCCACTTTATTAAGACAGTTGAAAATTTCCCAATCGCATAACTATAAACAATATGACATCATAAAATACCTTATATTGTTTTTCCACAAAACCCCCAAACTTTTTCCAGCCAACTCAACCAAAACTTCTATAATACACCCCCTGTCATTGTAAACCCCAACTTTTCTCTTTCCCACCCCTGATTTCAGTAATTTCCCCTCCCCCCCACCCCCTAGGAGTGGGTAAGGCCTCTCCAGACGTACCCCCCCCCCCCCAAAAACGCCTCATTAAATAAGAAAAAAATTGGGAAACTTCAAAACCGTCCTAGAGTGGCAAGGAACAATGTTTTTTTTTTATATTAGGGTGGGAGGGTGGCACAACGGGAAAACAGCGACACGACACCCCATGGCACTGCTGACGCAAGTGCCTTCCTGCCTAATACCACCTCTAGTTATAGACTCCTGAAACCCTCCCCTCCTACCTAACTAATTGCACCTGAGCCCTCGCGCGGCCGTTCGATTGCACGAAATAGCCCAGGTGGAGACCGGCTCGTGCCCTGCTCTACCTGGGTTCCCATCGAGCAATAATCACAGCCCACTACTATTCATTATAGCAAAAAAGGCCACTTTATTAAGAGAGTTGTAAATTTCCCAATCGCATAACTATAAACAATATGACATCATAAAATACCTTATATTGTTTTTCCACAAAACCCCCAAACTTTTTCCAACCAACTCAATCAAAACTTCTATAATACACCCCCTGTCATTGTAAACTCCAACTTTTCTCTTCCTCGCCCCTGCATTCAGTCTTTTTCCCCCCGCCCCCTAGGAGTGGGTAAGGCTGCTCCAGACTCCCCCCTCACCCCCCCCCCCTCCAAAATGCCACCCAAGAAAACCCATAGAGTTTTCCTGGCCCCACCCAAGACATTGCTGAAAAGGAAAAACATCAAGAACTGTGATTACACCAAAGGTTCTCATTCCATAAATGTGCAAGCAAATCCCTCATTTCCAATAAATATTAAGCCTGCCCCAGTTGTAATAAATTAACACCATCATCCCTAAATATGTGTCCTTCTTCCTTTGTAATGTTATCGTTAGACAGTACTTTAATCCCCATGGCTTAACAAAAACTTTCATAGCCCGGTTGAGTTTTCGCCTGGCCTTTTCAACTGATGCGTGACTCCTTGCCTGTAAATGAATTCAGTCCAAACAAGACAAGTGCCCGCCCAATTGTTTTTGATAACAGCGAGATCCAGTTTCATTTGTTTGATGAGGGACAAACCGGACAATGACACCAAATCATTTTCCCCCAGATGTATGATCCGGAGGACCCCTAGAGGAAAACAAGTCAGTCAACGTAGGGAACACACCCTCCCACCGCATGCCACTTTTATCCTTCCATAACACTTCATGCCCTGCACTTGAAAGTCCAAGGGATCTGCTATAGATCTGTTGCTTTGCGAAAATCGCTGCCCACTTTATGAACGAATGGCCCACTATCCAGGTATTCATTTTCGCTGACAATGGGCCCTGTATGCAACCTAGATGGAAAAACAAAATTAGCAAATACGGAAAACAAAACCCAATCATTTCCTAACATAACAAGCACAACAAGAAGATTTCCACCTCCCAATGAGTCAAATGTCATCCCATGCCCAACCCAACCTTGCCGCTTCTGTAGCAGTTCCAATACGAAAGGAATGTGTGCCAAACAAAGAAGGATTTTGTCCCAACCTAAGGATAGCCTTCCTTAAAACTGCCAGCATGTAAGCAATAGTGAGCTTGGAGCCATCCTTATGACAAAATATGGCACCAGAACCAAGACCGACTGCACTGCTAAAGTTGTCCCACTCCGCCACTGGGCAACAGCCCTCTACACCACTCCTGTTCAAATATACCCAAGTGCCCCTACCCAACTGGTCTGTTTTAGATGCCCTCAGCCAAATCCTAAGTTTTGACTGCTGCAAAAACACCTCATCAATGCAAATGCTGGGTTGGCCACAGCTCGGAAACCCTGAATGCTCCAAAAAACCGCCAAATCATATACAAACGAAAACGGAAGACTTCCTAATCGTCATAGCAAAAAAAAGCCAATTGGAGCAAAAGTTGTTGCAATAGATCAAAAGTCACTGGCTGACATAAAGTCGCTGTATGTTTCCACTCTCTGCTAAGGCCTTTTAAAACTTTCTTTACCAAACAACCTACAACTGGGTCATACCCCCAACACAGATGACCATAAAATGAAATTCCTGCCAACTTTCTTGCGATATTGGAGTGAGATAGACCCCTGTTAATTAAATGCAAGACGAAGCCCAGAATCAACTGTTCAGAAATAACCACCCTCCCGGACTGAAAATCAAAATTGCCATAACTTAGGAACTCCATCCAAGCCTGACGATAGCTTCTCCTAGTAGAGGGGGCCACAGATTTCTCCACTAACTCTGTGATCTTCAATCCCCCAACTCCCAAACGCTCTGTGGGATCGAAGTCTTGCTGATGGCAGCCCCTGGCGCCAAACTGTGTAACTTCTGCCAATGAAAGCAAGACAAAGCGTCTGCTATTGCGTTATTGGTACCAGCAATATGCCGAGCCTTAAAAACAATGTTTAACTGTAAACTCTTTAACCTAAAAGCCCGCATGAGACGAAGAACTCTCAGATCCTTAACCCTTTGTCTGTTGATGAGTTCAACCACTGCCATGTTCTCAACGTGAAAAAGTACAGACCTGTCTATGAACTCTTCCCCCTAAATAAAAAGAGCACAATCAGAGGAAAAAGTTCCAGAAAAGCAATGCTGCGTCCTTGCTGCAACCAGAGGTCAGGCCAGCGTTCTGAACACTACCGCCCCTCCCAAAACAGGCCAAAACCAAGAGCACCTGACGCATCCGAGTAAAGTTGAACCTGCCACAACATATTGTCTTCAACACTCCATTGAAATCTTCCAGAAAATTCAACCAGATATGGAGATCTTCCCTGCCAGCCTTGGAAATCCTGACCTTGTGATGCGGGAGGAAGATCCCAGACATTGACATCCCCAACCGCCTGCAAAAAATCCTGCCAGCCCTGACAACTCTGCATGCAAAGTTCAAATAACCCAACAAGCGCTGAACCTGGCGGAGTTCCAATTTTGGCTGATCAAGGACCGATATCAAGAAGGACCTAATTTCTTGCACCTTCCCTGCGGGCAACCTGGCCATCATGTCCATGGTGTCAATTTCAATCCCTAGAAATGTGAGTCTTGTGCTGGGACCTTCCATTTTCTCAGGAGCTAAAGGAACACCCAATTCATGAGCCATGTCCTGAAAGCTTTTCAATGCCAAACTACACTGATTAGTCTGCCTGGCACCAATGAACATGAAGTGATCCAAAAAGTGGCAGATGAGAGCATGTCCACTCAACTGGGTAAAACAGCCCTGTAAAAAAGTGCTAAACCTTTCAAAGAGAGCACAAGAAACAGAACATCCCATGGGAAGGACTTTGTCAAAGTCAAAGGCTCCATCAAAAAACATGCCCAGTAGTTCAAAATCCGAAGGGTGGATCGGCAACAGGCGAAAAGCCGATTTAATATCGCTCTTGGCCAACTCCGCCCCTGCCCCCACAGACCTCACCAATTTCAGGGCATCATCCACAGAAGCGTATGATACACTGGTGTCTGCTGGGGAAATGAAATCATTGATAGACTGACCCTCCGGCCAGGATAAATGATGGATCAAACGATAATCCCCCTCTGTTTTCTTGGGGCCCACTCCCAGGGGTGAGACAATCACATTCGCAAAAGGACTCTGCAAAAAGGGGCCAGCTATTCCACCAGCCTGTAATTCAGCATTGATTTTTTGCTGCACTACCTGAGGAAGTTCCTTAGCAGATTTGAGATTGTCAGCCCATCCCTGCTGACGGGGACCCTGGTATCCAATTTTAAAACCTTCCTTGAAACCCCAGTACAAACTAGATACAGCTTCTACATCTGGATAACAGCCCAATCAATGTTCTAGCACTTCCAGTCTACTTGGGGTAGGAGCCCTTTGGTGGATATGGAAAAGTCGTCCCCCTCCCCCTCTGGAACCTGCCTTGATCTCCGACTTTAGAGCTTGCGAAGCATTGAGTGACTGGGTGCTTTCCCCCACATTGCAAGCAGTCGTGCTTGTAGCAACAAAATTGTCTGCTACAGAATCCTCTATTAAAATTCCAGCAGGCCCCTGGGACCAGTGGTAGTCCCCTCCAGTGCCAACTCGCCCCATCCTGGGCGGGACGAGGTTGAAAGGGCTGAAAGGTGATTGGCAAACCGCTGGCAGTATGAGTTGTTGCCGGCGGGTGAGTGGAAGACATCCATTGGAGCCACAATTCGGAATCCACCTCCCCCCACGGCTTGTCATTAAAAATACTGAGCCGGGCCCTGAACTCCTCATCTGAGCTGAATAGCCACCAAAGTGCATTTGGGCCTTGCGAATGATATCAATATATTTGAACATAGCCACCGCCCTGTCCTGGTGATGCTCTCAATATACGCTCGCATATATGAGTAAAGCGGATGTACAGTTGTCAATGTTTTTAGGAACCCTAGGCCGTTTGGCAAGCTCCCGCTCTTCTTCCTTGGATCCCTCCTTAGCCTGAATGTCCCTATGTAATAACTTGAAAATGTCCACAAACTCATGCTTCCAAATCCTATTCTTAGTTTTCTCAGAAAGGTGGGACCTCAAAGGCATCAAAATACCTATATAAGGGAGTTTTTTATGAATGTTCCGATCTTCCTCCTGTACATCTTTCCCAGAATGAAGTGACTCAGCCCCTTGCTTAGGCTGACTAGTGGGAGCCACATCTAACATGACACTACCCGTAGCCTTGACTGGCGCAACAGGATGCTGTACTCTCACTTCTGGTTGAGGGGTCAAGTCAGCAACCAACAAACCATCCCCAACACTAATAGAATGCTTACTGTGCTCTCTAAGATCAGAATGAGTCCACGTGTCCCACCATTGTGACTTACCTGATGGTAACTGAGCTGAGCGTTTCTGGAATTCCCTAGGATCATCCCGCTGACGAGGGCAGCTTAGCCGGTCTTGATCCGATGTTCTGTCCACTCTAGACTTCTTGACTTCTTGAAACATACTAAGCACATTTGTTGCCTCCATTGAACCCCTTTTTACCCCACTCTTCAAGTGCGGAACCGTCAATGATTCAACACCGCCCACTTCACTCAGCTTCCCTTCTTCCAAATCACTGTCATCCCCATAAACCAAAATATAATCATATAGATCCAAACCAGCAGTACTCAACCCCGGCTTTTCCCCAACTCTCACACCCCATCATACGACCTCCAATGCTGCGCCGCCATCTGCTTCTGAAGTCCAGCAACTCATGAACATCCTTGTGTATCAGACCAGTCCAGTAAAGCTGCATCTTGCTCTACCGTCTGACCCGCAGAGACACCAAGTTCTGTCACCGAGGATGAAAAAACCTGTGCCTTCAAACTGCTCGTGCTTGAAGAAGGCTTTGCACCTTGTGCCCCCCAACCATCGCAAAGACGCTCTACCGGACCCTGCTGCAGAGACCCCTTCCGAATGTTCCACCCAGACCCACTGACCAGACTGGGAACCCATCAAGGAGTCAAAAGAATGAGGAGGCTTTGAAGGGACATTATAAGCTGAGGGTACATCAAAAACATCCCCATGAGACACCCCTACCTGGGAGACCCGTGTGAAACCCCGACGGCTCAGACAGTGCGAAAAAACAACCTGCTTACTGTCTGCGACAACCTCCTGGTCAACCTGCATAAATTCATCAGTCCCCACCAATGTGTGAGAGCCCACAGAGACTGAACCAGAGAGAGCCCCCTTCCCATCAGACACCTGACCCGAAAACCCACCAACCAGAGGAATAGCGTTGACCACTGAACTTGAATGCAAAACTTTGCCAGCAAACTCAGAAACACCCTCCTCACCGCTGCCACTGGAGTAAGCAACCAGCGAAGAGTAGCGGCGAGAAATACAGTCAAAATGCCCAAACGTCTCCTTATGTGGCCCAAAACTGCCCACTGGTGCTAAAAAAACAGCTGCCCCAGCCTTTGTGAGAGCATTAGCCTGTAAAGGAGCAGACCCCATGACAGCTACCAAAGGAGGAGAGTTCAGCCTCAAACCCTGCCCCCTCCGAGTTGTCCCACGTGGAAGGGAGCTAGCAAGCTGGGCCCTAGAAGCCCCTCCTCCCCGTCACAGAGAACGCCTCATTTTACGCCCCACACGGGACCCAGGAAGGCAGGGGAGCTGCTCCGCCATGTAAGGACCAGAGTGGGATGAAAAAGAAACAGATGCCTCGACCCTTGGCCCCAAAGAGACACTCCTGGCATGGATGCAAACCTCTCCCGCTCCCGTAACGGATGAAGGCGGCACCGGAAAGGTATTTGGCCACGCCGGCAAGCATGAGGCAATAGCCTTCTCCACCCCTTTCGCCGCTTCCCTCTTAGGGCATGCACAACACACCCATGCCTCTCCATGGACCCCAGGCCGCAGCAAGTCCTCCCGCCCCGCGTCACACAGCATGCGAATGGCAGCGCGCACCTCCTCGCTCCCGGCCATATTCACTATACCGAGCCACAATAGAACAATTAGCCCAGTAAATACCTGAACGAGAAACAGCGACAACGGGAAAACAGCGACATGACACCCCAGGGCACTGCTGACGCAAGTGCCTTCCCGCCAAATACCACCTCTATTTATGGACTCCTGAAACCCTCCCCTCCTACCTAACTAGCTACACCTGACCCTCGCGCGGCCGTACGATTGCGCGAAATAGCCCAGGTGGAGACCGGCTCGTGCCCTACTCCACCTGGGTTCCCAATCACTTTGTATAGCGCTAGCAGGTAAAGAAAAGTCAGTTGAGCATTGCCACTATGGTGAGATCTACTTGGACCAGCAGGGTTTTCAAGGCATTTTTTAAAGGATGGCATTGTTAATTGTTTCTAGGGTAAAGCAAGCCATGCCCCATGTCCAGCTGTGGTAGGAAGATCTATCTCAGCAGAGCAGTAGCCACTGATTAGCTTAAGCCTGTCTGAAGTTCAATGAGCATTATGTGATGCCTGCCATCAGCGAGGGAACCCCAGTCACTCTGCACCTTTTGGGATCCTAACTTCCATGGAGGTAAACATCACCTATATTAGGATACAGTTGGCCCTGATTGGAACCTCTCCTCCAATGATTGGAGTGCAACTTGTATTTAAATGGCCATTTGAAGCAGCCCCAAATTACTGCTCCTGCATAAAAATCTGCCCTGCGAACCTGTTATGGAAGATAATCTGTTTTATTTCAAAGAGCACAGATGAAAGGATTGAACCAGATGCAGGGATCGTTGTTGAACTGCCAATGTTCCCTACTGTCCCTGTTTCCTACTGGTCCCCCTTTCACCCTTTTTTCCTTCTTATTGAGAAAGATTGGCTTAGCCACTGCTAGTTCAAAAAAGCTTGCAACGCAACTCGAAAAGAGTTCTGCTGAAAAGTAGAAAGAAAGGACTGGAAACAAAATAATCCAGATGTAAAAAAAGTTTGCATATGATCATGCATATGGATTGTGTGAAATTAGATCACCTGGAACAGCCGTGTAAAATCTGTTTACACACTCTTATCAACATAATCTGAAACAGGCACCAAAATGCCACACTTTGTCTGCAAATTCAAGCCCAGCTCAAAGAGTGCTTCACATGATCACATTACCCTCCTCTTGCCCAAAGAAGTAAAACCTTACATTCCAGCAGCACTGTGATAAACTCTGCCCCTCAAAGGACATGGGAGAAGCATTGACAAAACCAATCGAACTGGCTTGCATTTTCACTAATAGGCCAAGCATCAGCTTTTTCAAGTATTTGACATCACTCATTTATGCAACAAAAGAGAAAACAGACTCATTTATATGGGATTTGGTGAAAATGAATTGCACATGTAGCATGAAAATAGGGACCCAAGCTTGGGGAGGGGGAACACGTATATCATGGACACATTGAAAACAAGCATTTCAAAGCCAGAGGTATGGCTTTTTTGTTGGGGGACATGTTCAGTAGTAGTTGGGAGACTAGATGTTTATGGTGAGCCTCCAGCAGCATTTTCGACTACAGGAAAATGTGACCTGCGAGTGCTGAACAGAGTGCTGAAAATGCTGAACAGATTTAATTAGCAGTGTTCAGATGTACTTTCACAGACAATGGTTATAGAAAGGATGCCAGAGATTAAGTTTGTGTTGTACTTGGTGACCTTGAAGGCATACACAGCAAAAACTATTTTAGTAGATTGTTTTGTTTGAATTGTCATAGTCAATGTGTAGCAGCAATTTTGTACTGGTGATGATAAACTGTAACTTTAAGATGGGATTTTAGAATCCAAAAATAGTAACAGAAATAGTGTGCTAATTATGTTATGTTATATAAACTTGTATCGCGCACAGATACTCAAAGGAGTGTCCCGGCGCGAACCTGAAAAGGAGTCTGAGTCAAAAGGCAGAGCTAGAAGAGAAAGGTTTTCAGCTTTTTCTTAAAAATCACAGAATCTTTGACGCTGCGCAAAGCCAATGGCAGTGCATTCCATGCCAGCACCATTATCCGGGCACAAGAGCTCCCGCCAAGCCTTTGGCGGTTGAACCAAGGAATCTGCGCCAAAAGTTGGGAGGAAGAACGCAGCTGTCTTGCCGGAATGTAGAAAGCGAACCTCTTCTGTAAGTAGATGGGTCCCAGACCACGGAGAGCTTTGTGGGCAATAGACAGAATTTTAAATTTTATTCGAGCCAGTGCAGAGATCGCAAATGAGAACGAACACTACACCTAGTGGAAAGACCCAGCAGGAGTCTGGCAGCCGAGTTTTGTATCACCTGCAATTTGTTCAAGAGGTAACCTGGGATGCCAGCATACAGAGCATTAGCGTAATCTAACCGGGAGAGAATCAGGGTGCGGACAACAGTTTCCTTTGCCGATTTTGGAAGGAGAGGGAGACATTTCCTCAGAGTTTTCAGCATGCTAAAACAGGTACCGGCCAACTTCTTGACCTGACATAAAAAAGTCAAGTTCTCAGTGAACCAAACCCCCAGATTTTTGGCAGAGTCTCCCTCAGAACTGGGAAAGGGGAAACCTGGGGGCCACAGCTTCTCTCTAAAGTTGGCAGGAAATGTGCCGTACAAGAGGATCTCAGATTTCTCCTCATTGCACTTAAGTTGTGCTTGCTCAAGCCAGTGGAAGACAGAAGTAAAACAGTATTGGGCAGAGAGAACTGAATCCTCGTCTCGTCCCCAAGAGAACAGAAGCTGGGTGTCATCAGTATAGGCCATCACCTTAGCCCTTGTTATGTTATGTTAAACCAGCTTATAAAGCGCACGGTTACCCGGAAGTGTCCTGGCGCTAATGGCGAATTCATCTAAGAGCATGGGTGGGCCAGGAAGATAGGTAGCTGAGATTTTATAGATTAAAAAGCCATGTTTTGAGCTGTTTCCTAAAAGCAAGAAGGTTAGTAGAGTTCCTCAGATTCCAAGGGAGGGCATTCCACGCCTTGGCTGCACCTATTATACAACTTCTTCCCCCCCCCATGAGACTTTCTTCATGGGAGGTATATTCACCATTTTAGCTCCTGATGAGTGCAAGGTTCTCTTAGGGGCATACCATTTAAACTGGTTAGCCAAGAAGTCAGGCCCCTGACCATGCAGTGCTTTGAAGACCGAGCACAGTGACTTGAATTTGCCAATCTTGCTACCGTTTTATAGAGTTCTTTAGAAGAATTTTGTGCTCTATATATTTGATTTGCAAAGAAGGCCTTTTTTGCACTTAACATGGCCTGTTTGTAAACAATAAGGCTTTGTTTGTAGCTTTCTTTATCTTTTCTATAGTAGTTTTTCCGCCACTTGCGTTCCAGCTGTTTACAAGTTAGCTTTTGCTTTTTAAGCTCTTCTGAAAACCACGGTGACGTTGGTAATACTCGTTTGGGATATACCAATTTATACGGCGCTAGCTTTTTACAGGCTATGTCCACCCATCACGTATATGATCTAGCTGCGTCATCCACATCTGTTTGCTGGGACTGTGCAGGGGAATTAAGCAGTTCTTGTAATTTGGCATCCACCATTTTATCCCAGGCCCTTATTTTTATCTGCTTTGGCCTTTCCCTGATTTTGTGGTGGCTATCTGAGATGGTTATTTCAAATAGGATTCCTACATGGTCAGTCCAGACCAGTGGGAGCAATCCATTATGCTTAAAATGAGGATTATTGGAAAAAATCACATCCAGTGTATGTCCTGCCATATGAGTAGGTCCATTTACTAATTGGATCAAGTCAGCGCTGCTCATCAAATCTAGCAGCGCTTTGGTGTTGGGATCCTCTGGCTTTTCCAGATAAATATTAAAATCTCCCAAAATGGTGAGATAATTAATGCCTCCGCAAGATAAACCAACGGGTTGACATAGATGTTAAAAAGAAGGGGACTAAGGGATGACCCCTGCGGGACACCCGTGGCCACTGGTTGGGGAGCAGAGACACAAGGTGGAAGCAAGACCTGCTTTGAGCGACCCTCCAAGAAGGACCTGATCCAACCTCAGTCTGACTCTGAAACACCAATCTCCGAAAGGCGCTCAAGAAGCAAGGTGTGGGGCACCGTATCGAATGCCACCGAGAGGTCCAGCATAACCAGAGCTGCCCTCCTGACGGCATCCAGACACTCCAGTAAGGCTGATTCCGTGCTATACAAGGCTCGGAAGCTAGATTGAGCCGGGTGGAGCAAACCCGAGGCTTCGACATACTCTGTAAGTTGATTCGTGACCACCTTTTCACAAACCTTAGCCAGACTCGGCAAAAGTGAGATAGGACGGTAGTTTCCGGGAGTCAAAGGGTCCAGGGACAGCTTCTTGAGGAGAGGAAGGATTTTAGCCTGCGTCCAGGACACCAGGACCAGAGCCTCCTGCAAAGACAAGTTAATGATCTGATTAACTGCAGGATTTATAGGGTCCGCGATGGTGACCGAAAGTCTGGATGCACAGGGATCAGTTGGAGAACCCGATTTCAGAGCCTTAAGCATTTTAAGGGTACTGGGCAAATCAGCTGGCAGAAAAGATGACAGGGTATGAGTAGGGCCAACTAATGGGCGAACAAATGGACAAGCCGTAGGTGCCAAGGCACAGGAGGAGAAGGCCGCTTGGATAGTGCAAATTTTTTGTCCAGAATAAACTTGGCAAGGGTATTACACCAGGACTCTGAAACAGGGATGGAACGCGCCAAAGCACTGGGGGACATAAAACTTTGCACAATAGAAAAAAAATCTTTTGAGTTGTTATTAGCCTGGTCGATTTGCGATGTAAAGTATCGGCTTTTGGCTGCCGCAATACTTTGGTTCTAAGTGTGTGTTTCGCCGAGGGGCAGTAGCAACTGGAGCGCCACGCCCTCTCCAGTACCTTGCACTCGTGTTTCAGGACTTTGAGCTCAGGTAGGAACCAAGGTTTAGAAGAAGATTCCCTCGCATGCTTAGACCGGCATGGTGATGAAAGTGAAGACACCGAGTCAGGTATCCATTTAGTAAACCCAGTCACACTCCCTTCAAGGTCTTGCTGAAGGGAGGGCCTGGGGACAGCCAAGGAGCTATTAAAGCAAGGGGGATCAATTTTGGCAAATGTCGGGGGCGATGGCAGCGAGTTGGCCGTGCGGGCTGAGTAACCTCCCAGGAGAAACAGATAAGAAAGTGGTCCAACCACGGGACAGGGGAGGGCTCAGATACCTGAATAGGAAAGTTGGAGCAGATGGGATCTAAGATATGGCCCCCTTGATGAGTAGAATGAGTGACCCATTGAGAGAATTGAGCCAGTTGAAGAGAGTCAAGAAAGTCAGCAGAGTCCCTAGCCTAGATGGAGGTTCACATCTCCCAGTACCATGTAGTGGGAGAAATGCAATGCACGCTCAGCTACGGCGTCCCCACAATATTTAAGAAAGGCAGTAGCCGGACCAGGGGGGCGGTAGATAAGGAAACCACCTAATGTGAAGTGATCAGAGAAATGTTTGAAATGTATTCTATGAACAGGATGCTGGAAAGTGAACTAGAGCTGACTCTCCACTGTATCTCTGCATCTGGCAATAATACATTTGCCGGCATGTTGGCATAATGTGGAAGGCTTGGCACTCAAGTGGAGTTTGTATTACATGAACTTCGAATAAAAAGTGGACTTGCTGACCGGAGCACAGTATCAAATCAGCTAATGGTTGTACTATTTATAGGGGAACACAGTTGTAAAAATCAAGTGGAACCTAGCAAAACGGGAGTAGATCATCCCCTGTCGCTCAGTTTCCTCTATTTAAAAGTATGAAAGAAAATTTGTTAAGATTTAAAACTTTTCGAAAAGATGTTGGTGTAGAAGAGTGCAAAAGCCATTTTTAAATAAAGGGATTCTGCACGGCTCCTAAATCTACTAAGCGATTCTGTGAATCAAATGCAGGTGAACAGAGGTGCTGATATTTTGTAGGCAACTACAATGACACAGGCAGCAGAATTGCATCTAATGTATGAAAAAGAAATTGAATGAGTATAGAAAAAGCTATAAGGTATTGGCTAGTGATGTATTTTTATATATTGCAATTGTTTTAAAAGAGGAAACATTTAAAAAAGAACAGGGAAGTTTCAGAACAATAAAGGAAAAATGTTATAAAATAATGGGGGGGTTGAGTATTTGTAAGAAATTGGGTTGTTGGTTGACTGGGATGTAAGCCCTGGCCAAGCAGCAACCACAATCCTTGTCAAGGTGAAGTACAAGCCAACACTAAATTAACCTGTACTCAACCCTATGGTAGTTAGGCATAGAGCAGTCAGGCTTAACATAGAGGCAATGTATAAAGTATTAGTGCAGCACTTCAAACAGTAATAAAGTGATGAACACCACAGAACAAGGATCCCACTCCAAGTTAGAAACTTAGAGAATTCTTTAAAAAGGAAATAAGACCAAAACAACAAAAATCCAAACAGTAGAACAGGAGATATGCAATTTTAAAGATTTCAGTAAAAACAGTGACAAAAAACACAAAGCGCCAACTGTAGATATCTGGTCGTACCAGACAGGGACAAAATCACAAGTTCAGGCCAACCGTGATGGAGCGCAGGCCGGTTACAGGGACTAAGTTAGGTACCTTAAATCCTGGTATGTAGAGCATTACGCGTATCCACATTGAAGATGCCTTGCGCTGCTGAAGTGATGTGTAGGTTCCGAGGTGCAGGGAGACAGCGATGCGAGGTCCTGCGTTGTCGTCTAGGATCCCTTCGGCGAGTGCTTCCCATACAAAGTCTGGTGTCGAGGATGCATGGCGCAGTTGAGGCGATGCGTCAGTTCTGAGGAGCTGCGAGGCTGAGGTGTGGACTCTGGCATCATCATCTAAGCTACCATCAATGAGGGATGCGAGGGCCGGCAGTGAGCTTGCGTCACGCAGCAGCAGTTCCAAAGAAGTTGTGGGCTGCGGAGGCGATGTGGGTCTTTGCGACTGGTCCGATCCATGTATCAGTGGCAATGCATCAGTTCTGCTCTGGGTTACGTCGCAGAGGAGATACGCCGCTTCTGCTGGGTCCACAAAGACTGGCAGAGCACTTTAGGGCCACATCCATGTGTCCAGGGCTATGATGGCACCACTTGGCAGAATTGACTCACAGATGTCAGAGTCCAGGTGCTGGGTTCAAGGTGTGACAAACTTGCCAAGCTGATACGATCATGCGGTTGCTGCTGGCCTGGAGATTCAGGTTTCTCCCGCTCTGAACTTTTCCTCAGCAGCAAAACTGATTTAGCGGGACCATGCAGAGAAGGTATCCAACTTGTGGAGCACTCTTCAGCTACAACCTGCAGCCTTATCTGGATGAATCTGAGCTCCAAAAAAGTAACTAAGTGTGAATGAAGAAATCTTGGCTGGGCAAAGGTGCCTAAGGTATCCGGCCGATGAGGGTCCTTCCTTAGGGGCAAAATTATAATATCTCCTGCACGGAGCTTTCCTGCCAGTGGCTTCACTGAGATCTCGTTTGATGGCTATCCGACATCGTGGAGCACTTTTCTGTCACCACCCACTGCCTCGCCACGCTGAAGATTTTGGACTCCCTTTTCAGATACCAAAGGTAAAGCTTCCAACTGGGTCAAACCCGGTTGATATATCCGACCTGCACTCCATCGCTGTTGGCCTCAAATCACACCTAGATCCCAGTTGACTTGACCCCGGGAGGCGCTTAACAATTTTTGGCACAATTAAAAAAAATATTATTAAAACAATTAATATAACTGGTTCGCCATATTGGATTTTTGTTGTTTTGGTGCCATTTAATACAATATACCCTATTATTCTAAGTTGGCTTGGGATTTTTCTTGTTTTTTTGTTTTATTACTGTTTTGGTACTGCTTGAATACTTTGCACATTGCCTGTCTCCTCTGTGCCATAGCTACCAGAGGGCTGACCGTAGGCTTATTTAGTGGCTTTGGTGTTTGGTGCTTCATTCTTACAAGGATTGTGATTATTATTTGAGGTGGGTAGTTACCCCCTCAACTAATACTGCATTTTCTTTCAAATGGGAATACTTTTCTATAACATTGTTTGTGCAAAAGATCTGAGATGCTTTAGTATGTTTAAAAAAAGGTCATTACTAGTGTACAGCTCATAGTTTACATGTAAACGAGATTACTTAAGGCAGTGTAGTTAATTATTAGTATTTAACAGCTTTGTTTTCTAGAGAATCATAATTTATTTAATATGACAATAGCAGTATTTTTGTTGCATCTTTAAAAGAAAGCTATAGTGCGCACAAATCCTTACTTTGCGAATGAAAACAACATATGACATGGTTATCAGGCAGACACTCTGCATTTGAATAAGGGTCCATAGGTTCTAAAAATGTGCCTGTAATTCTTGAGTGAAATATGTTTATTTTGCTTTAAACTCTGTTCTAAATATGTATGTTGTTTTTAATATATAATATCCATTACTAGCAATAAGGGAAAGCAGTGTTTTTTAGACATGTTTATATGCTTGTTTGAGAACTCACCAAGATATATCAAACTACTGCACTATCATTATTAAGTTAGTTCAGTTATGATACACTTTCAACAATAGGGAGAAGACTACAGACAGCACCTTATCAGGACACATCTAAAGAGATAGACAAGAGTGGATTTCAATGCACAATTTCTGACCAACATGTAGTACCATGAAAATAGGGAGTGTAGTAGTAAAAGCACTTTATCCAGACGTAGGCCGTTAAAGTAGCAGAATAAAAAAGTTGAAAGCACAATACATTGATTTTATAAATAGATACAGCAAATATCATGTAAAATATAACAAAAGAATGAAGAATGTTAATAATAAGATAATCCACAAGTGCAAACCATAGACAAATACCTAAGTGGTCCGCCATACCTAAAGGTAAGGTTCATGTATATCATAATGTTAAGTAGTACCTTAAGCTAAGTGCAGTCACTGACCAAATAAACAATCGACAATAAAAAGGAGTACACAGATAAGTCCATTGGTAAACATATTAACAGAAAGGGATAAAAATCATAGACCATTTGGCTAAAACATAACTACATGCACATAACATGAACCGGCAGATGGCAACAATTGCTCTCTCACTGCAGCAGTAGTGCATGTGCAAGCCGTGGAAAACCATGCACCGTCCCAGACCACAACCATAATAGATAAAGTGCAAGTACTCTATTACTCAGGCAAAGGGCCTAGTTACGGGGAGTGGTCCAATGATGAGAAGCCCAGGACACAACAAAATATAATTTTATGTGCCTACTAGCTGGTAACGTCAAGTGTCTCCTCAGTGTACAGCACTAACTATGGCTCCTCGTCAATACTCTGGCTTTCATCCAGGTAGTGATATTCAAAACAGATTCTCCTCAGGTTAAGCAAAAGACTGACTGGGTACCAACACATATGCATATTAGAATTAGCTTACTAATGATATAGGGCATTTATCTAGATTACAACCATGCAAATTGCATCTAGATTGCAACAACAGAAAAAAGGCACCCTTTCTTGTTCTCTCTTAATCCTTTCTTCAGCTGGTTAATGAATAACAACATAGTTATGATAGGTTAAGGCACCTATTTTTTAAACAACATTGCCATACATTAGAAATTAAAATGTTGTAGTGCCAGCAATGTAAATGTATCAAGGACACACACTGTTTTTTAATTACAAGCTACACCTCATGTCACATCATAACAATGTGACTTCTTAAGCCTCCATCACCAAAACCTAATGGAAACACAAATAGGACAATATAACTGATAAACCTGACAGCCCGTAGGGTGGTCTACCCCAAAGATTTTGCCTACTCACCTCATGTTTGCTGAAATTTGCTTTTGTTGGCTTTAGGATTCTGTATATTTTAGCACTGCTAACCAGTGCTAAAGTGTTTGTGCTCACCCATTAAAACACTGTAAAATTGGCCAACACCTGATTGGCACATTTAATTTACTTACAATTCTCTAGTAAAGTGGTACAACGTGTCCTCAGGGCTGATAAATTAAATGCTATCTAGAGGGCTTGCACCACTTATTGTGCCAAACAATTAAGTAGCCTTTCAAAGCATCTCTCAGTTGTACAATTGCAGCCTTTGTGCAGATTTACACTGGCAATTCGACATTGCAAAACAAACCTTTTGCCTGGCCTAAACCTCATCTTTTTATGCATATATGCCAGCCATAAGATAGGTCCTAAACAGACCTTAGGACAGGGTTCATTGTATTTAATAGATAGGACATGTTTTTCTGTAGTGAAAAACTCTTACATTTGTTTTACGACTACTGTGTGGCCTAGCTCTCCCTTAGGATAACATTTGGCTACCTTATTACCTATAATAAGTGGTAATGTTTGATTGAGAGCAAGTAGGAAGGTCATGTTTACCCTCAAAAGAATGGTAATTTAAAATCCCCCTTAATGGTAAAGTCAGATTTTAACTAATAATTCTTGAAATGCCCCTTTTAGAAAGCTGTTCTCACTACCCAGGGGATGGGCCCTAATAACTTCAGTAAGGCTAGGCCACCTTAAATATATTCCAAACACAATTTGCCAGTACTGAAAAAGTTATTTTCCACACTTATTTTTTCTGAGCACCCTATTTAATATCAGTGATCAGTAATTACAATTTCTTTTTTTTTCAGATATCGTTTGAAAACCAGTCACATACAGACACATTATGAGGACTAACATAAATACACAATTTTTTTACAACAAACTCTTGTTATGGTACCCACTCAACATTCATACACACACACTGTACATAACAACATATACATATATTTGACAATCAATTTGTTGAAGCATAATATAAAAAATCACAGCCTTAACAGTTCTGCATTTTCATGCCCAACAAGGAAACCAATATAATGTATTCTTTCACCATTTGTACAAATTCCTTCATAGATGGGCTACACAACCATGTAAAACTAATGATCCTATTGGACAGGTAATCTATTTCATCAGTTTTTTTATTTTCATCCCGCCCAATAAGTCCTATTTTCATGCTTGCATGGTTGCGTTGTGATCGTCGATGCGTTTCGAATCCATGAACCCAAGGCACGGAGGTGTGCCGGTGCCCTACATTGTGTGATTGAATGCCATTGTGTCCACAGGGCCCACAGGAATCTACCATATACCACCTAATAGGAGTGCAGATGTGCTGCACCCTACGTTATTATGAAAATATTGGGTGTTCTACTTGTTTTTGTAATACTTGGTGGTCCCTATGCTTCCTTCCTGATCTGATTTACATTCTAGGACCTAAGTATTCACTATGGTTTCTGATGTGCTTAGGGTGATATGAGATGATTATGTGTTTTACCTCTAACCTAGCTTCTGCATTTCATGCTATCAGGCTATTATGTATGCCATTTTGATTCTTGCACTTGCAGGATAATGAGTACTACCACAGGTTGGCATAGTATGTGCTGTGTTTATGATTTATGTGTTTTGGACATTATCTGCTGCATGACCAGCACTAGTATATTGATGTATGTCGTTTGGCCTTACCTTATTTAGGATAACAAGTACTATATAAGGTGACTGGGCAATATGCCCAGTAATGTTATGTCATGATGTTTGCAACATATGTCTTTCTCTTATTTCACTCATTGTGATGTTTGACAACTGCCTAGCTGGCAAGATATTTATTGGTTCATGTTGTGTTGGTATGTTTATTTATAATATAGAAACATATGTTTATATAATCCTGTGAGGAGTCTCTTTTGTAGTGCATTCACTGTGTTATTGTTGTGAGTGTGTTGCACAAACACTTTACACATTGCCTCTGATGATAAGCCTGCCTGCTCTGCGCTAAGCTACTAGAGGGTGAGCACAGGTTATCCTTAATGTGTAAATTACTTGCTATGACCAGGGTGGTGGGTTCTGCCTGACTTTGGTGCATACCCTAGCCAACCAGAAACCCCACTTCTCACATGCCAAAAAGCATTTGATTTCCTTGAGCAGGCAATGTGTACAGCCCCTGTGCTCAATGTCCCTGACTTTGCCAAGGAGTTTATCGTTCAGACAGATGCCTCAGCTCATGGTATTGGGGCAGTACTTTCATAACTTAATGAAGAGGGTTTAGACCAACCTGTAGCCTTCAGTTAATTCATAAGGAACAAAGGTGGTGTGGTATTGAGAGAGAAGAATTTGCTGTGTTCTGGGCACTGAAGATGTTTAGACAATACCTGTATGGTACTCACCTCCTGATTCCGACTGACCACAGGCCACTCACGTGGCTCATGCAAATGAGGGGCGAAAATACAAAACTGTTGATGTTGTTCATTTTACTACAGGGTATGAACTTCAGGGTGGAACACAGACCAGGGGTCGACCTCACCAATGCTGATGATCTGTCCAGGTTTTTTCGACTTGGTGATGAGAACTCCCTAGAGGTTGGGTATCTCTCCCCACTCTCAGCTGGGAGGGAAGATGTTAGACCTGTCAGCCTCAGAGTGGTCTTCACCAACATTTTGCCTGCTTACCTCCTCTTTTTGCTGATTCTGTTTGTTGGACTTAGGACTCTATTAGTAGGGCTGCAGTTCTGATAGTGCCACCCACACAAGTAGCCCTTCAAACATGTCTCAAGCCTGCCACTGCAGAGCCTGTGTGTGCAGTTTTACTGCCACTTCGACTTAGCATTTAAAACCCTTTGCCAAGCCTTAAACGTCCTTTTTTTTTACACATAAGTCACCCCTAAGGTAGACCCTATGTAGCCCTTATGGCAGGGTGCTGCATAGGTAAAAGGTAGGGTGTGTACTTTTAAGTTTTGCATGTTCTGGTAATGAAAAACACACACATTTATTTATCACTACTGTGAGGCCTACTCCTCTCATAGGTTAACATTGGGAATTCCTCAATACCATTTTAAGCAGTGATTCCTGATTAGAAAGGAGTGACTGTGTCATGTTTTATATCTTTTGAATGGTAATGATAAATCATTTTTACTGGTAAAGTTGGATTCAACATTACCACATTTAGAAAGCGGACATTTCTCTGCTCTTACAACTATGTGTGCCTGCAGCCTGTCTCCAATACACATCTTGGGTGGGTGTCAGCTACACTTTGTGCATTCCATATAGACAGCCACAAACACAGTAAGGTTAGGGGTACATTCTGATGACATTCTGATGGCTCTTCCTCGACAGGAAGGGAGGCAGAGGTTGACACATACACCTCATAGGCAGTGCCATATCCCCACCCAAAGGGCCAATTACCCCCTACTGATAGTCTGGAGCCAAGCTGAGAAGAAAGGGCCTCTTTGCACTTCAAAGACCCTTCTTTGAAGTCCCCCTCACTTCAAAGCCACAATTGGGTTTAAGAATTGGGTCTCTGACCCACCAAATCAGACACTACTGAACCCGTAAAGAACTCTGCCAGGAGAAAGGACTGCTGTGCTGCTACACAGACTGCCACTCTGCTGGACTGCTGCTCTGTAAGAACTGCTTTTCTACTCTACTGTGCTGCCCTGCTGCCTGCTACCATCTACACTGCTGAGGAAAGGACTGAAACCCATCTCACTTAAATCCAGAGTGACTCCAAGGGAATGCTGACTTGCCCTTGTTCTGAAGTCTCAGAGACATCAAAGACTTCCTCCAGCCCTGCAACAGGACCTGGACCTCTCTGAGTCCTGCCCTTCCAAGTGGTACCAATCCAGTCCCTGGCCCTCAGAATTGAGGTTTACTATGCTGCAACTCTTGACGACGACCCATCATGGACATTGTGTCGATCGGAACCAGTACATTTCACCCAACGACAACGCATTGCCCATCTCCAGTGACGATCGGCGATGAAGCTTTCCCCGAGTGTGCAGCTCGACGATGACGCATTACCTATGATTCCCTCGAATCAACGATGACACCGTCCCTGATCCATGCATCTCTACCTCATCACAGCCCCCATCCAAAGGTACTGTTTCAGCAGTCCCTGTATTCTACCCATGCTCAATCGCAGTCGGCCAAAACTTTTGGATTTACCCCAGTCCAGCACGATCAGATATCCCCGGTTGGAGCTTTAAGACTCTAAGCACCATATTTTCAAAAATTCTTTAGAAATTCATAACTTCGGTTCTACTTGGATTTTCGTAATTTTGGTCTTGTATTGTTCATATAGCTGTAAACTGTGTTTCTAAACCGGTGTGGAGTCTTTTTTGTGCTGTTTTTATTGTGGTAATGGTATGTGTTGCACAAATACTTTACACTTTGCCTCTTTAGATAAGCCTGACTCCGCTGTCCCAAGCTGTCAGAGGGTGAGCACTGGTTATCTTTTAGTGTGTATCTAGCTTGCCCTGACTAGGATTGTGGTTCCTGCTTGGACAGGGTGCATACTCTGCCAACCAAAAACCCAATTTCTAACAATGGTATAATACATTTGTTAAAATACACAACAGACCAATTTTCTGAGGCTCTTGGAGGAGCAAGAGCATTATGTGGACAGCACAGGTATTTAAAAAGGATGCTCCTATCTCCTTTCCTCACTTTAGAAATGTATTTAATTCCCCTCAAATGTTTCATACCCGTTTACAGTGCTTATAAACTCTGTCTTAGATGTTTTTTCTTTTCTGTTTACCAGATGCCTCACTCTCAGTCCCGCATACTTTTGATTCGACTAATGTCCTAGCTTCCTATTATGAAGCTTTCATTATTTATAAATATATTTCACCCTCAGTTCCTATCCGAACCAAGCCAGAACCTGAACTTCTTTGGGAAAGGGATTTAGAGGTGACCTGATGTATTGTTTTTTGGAACAGAGTATGGTTGTGTATTTACAAACTCTCTGGAACTGCTAGTATACCTCAAAGCCTATTTTATATTTACCACAGACTATGTTTTACTCCCCTACAATGTTCCCAGTTTTCAACAACTAACTCTTCCCAATGCTGGTCTTGTGATTGTCCCAAAAGTGATAATATGTATATGTTATTTTGGTGTCCCAATGCACTTTGCTTTTGGCACAAAGCATGATCTCAAATTAATCAAATCTTTAAGATACAACACTCTTTAAATATTATCGATCTCTGTTTAGGAACGTTAACTCATGCATTTTCCCCTGCCTTCCCCAAGTGTAAATTGCTTGACATTTTCTTTGCAATTGCCTTTCAACAAATGGCTTTTAATTTGAAATGTTCATCTAAAGTATCATATAAGGTTTGGTGGTTCTTCGTCTGTTATCATCATAAATTAAATACTAATTTTATGTCTCGATGCTCTTCTTCTCATAATCTATTTTTTTATGGTTACTCAATCTCTTTTCTTAATAATACTGAGAATTGTGTGTCATCTATGGTTTGCAAACTGTCTGAACATTTCCAGGCACCATGAATATTCATCGGTCTGATGTTCCTTATTTTTACAAGGTATTATTGTCTAATGTTACCATTGTGTTACTTATTTTAATATTTCCAGTTAATCTGTGGACAATTTTCTTATAGTCATGCAACTAAGGTTTCTATTATACCATTCCCCCCTTTCCCGTTCCCTTCCTCCCCCTGAAAAACAAAAAAGGCTTTCATTGTTTAGCTAGAATTTTTTACACTGTCACGGATTTATGCATTATTCTTGCTTGTTCAATCTTCTATGTTTATTCTGTTATTTAAATAAAGTCTTTTTAAACTGTTAAAATGTCAGTCTACAGCCATATAGACTCCAAGTTATCGAACTGTACAACATCACCATGATAAGTAGATGAGATGTTAGGTTAGTAAATCAGTATGTTTACCTTAATGATGCTTTGCAAGTCTATATTTTGGAGTCTATATTGTTCGAAATTTTTGTGGTCAATGTTTTGACATCCAACAGGTATTAAACTATTTCATGAGTTCCCCTTTGAAGCCTATGACTTTTTTGCAAATTTATGAGAAAAGATTGTACAATGCTTCATTTTGCCCCATTTATTTTCAAATGTTACTCAGATATTCCCAAATTTTGAGCTTTTAGCGGCATTTTGTTCCAGTTGTACTCAGATCTTCCAATATGCCGCTCACCTCATAAAATTCCACAGGTACAATGATCCCTACGATTTACAAATCATACATTTGTTTTGCAGCAGTTATGTTTTTTGAATGCTAAGTAAAGTTCTCTGTCAACCATCTAGACAGCGAATACAGTCAAGTCAGCGCTGGAAAAAATGCTCTGCTTCTGGAGCAGCTCAATAATTTCCTGGAGGCTTTGTAGAGGAAATTGATCCACAATTAAACACTGGCTAAACCATTTCAGTACATGCATAGTCTAATTTTACCATCCAGCTGATTATCAAAACTCTTCTGGGCAATTCTCACAGGCTTCCACCAGCTGAAGATCATTTTGCAAAAAAATGCCAAATAGTTGACAGATTGTGAATTACATTCTCAACGCGTATTCCCAGTGATTTATTCAGATCATCTATTAGATAGTGATAATCTCTCCTTGATTATTTTATAGTTTTTTCAAGTCTCTGATCATTAGGTTAAGCATAGTGAAGATGGTCCAGCATTAGAAAAATCTTCCGCAGGAATGATTACAAGAAGCACACTACTTAGTCTTTCTCAAAGTCTTTCTATAAGACAAATCATTTTGTGATAGTATTACTTCATTATTTTGAAATTTGTACACATTTTTACTGCCTGGGCAAAGATGTCACTGTGTTACTAACAAGTTAATACATAAATACAGCAATAGGCATTTGAAAATTGACCAGACAACCTTTGCGAAAGGCTTTACGCTATGGGGGGATGCATGTTGCCACAGTTATAGTAACCTTTGTCCCGTTTGAGCTAGCAACAACATTTTCTTTGTTAAAATCTGCAGCTTATGCAGCAGAAGATGGATTATGTGGCAAACACGGCAATAATATAATATAATAATACAAAAAATGCCACAAACGCATAATCTCATAATTCCAGTAGCTCTGAGCATAGGTAAGGATAACTCTACTGCTTCCTTCTCAGAAATCAGTTTTTAGAACACAGTATGGTGATATTCTACTTTGATCCAACACAGAAACAATGTCTATCAGTGATCCTACAGTTACAACCTTGTCACGTCCTTAGAATCCAGCTCTCACATAGAGCGCTAGACATCAGTGTTGTCGACAATGAGCACTGAACCCATGTAGTCATACTCAACAACATTCTCCATTGAAGAAACAGAGCTTTGTTTACAGCCCTGACACTGAATCCAGTCTCTGGACAGGCCCATTTCTTCTTTTTCTTTTGCCCACAAAGTTCAGCAGATGACAAGTGACTGTTACTTTGCTGCCTGTCCCACACGCAAATTGTGATAATATTTCCTTGATAATTCTCAAAGACGTTCTAGGAAAGATCAGTTGGTTCTTGCCAGAAAAAGTGGTTTTAGTAAAATCAAACAAGTTCCAATGAAATACAAAGAAAACTAAATAACTCAAGATGAGGGTGGGTCACTCCGTTCTCTTAGCATAGAGAATATGGAGATACTATGTAAGGCAAGTAACCATTTAAACTTTTAACTGAAACATTTCTAGGATATGTCTTACTGTAATACACCCCTATACTTTTTTCCGATTGTTACCTCAGTTCCTATTTGCTTTTTTTCTTCTTAGGTTCCTGTTGTCATGTTAAACGATTGCAATATTTATTCATTTGAGATATTTTGTACTGTTTTTTTTTTTTGCTTCTCTTGTAGGATGCCAGGACTTTTGATCAATTTCTCTTCCTAGACATGTTGAAGGTTTCCTCTGACAAGGTTTGGCACTATACACTATACTTCCAAGTGATCTTTTCACTTGCTCTGAAGTAGGGCATTGTGGTGTCTGCTGGAGGAGCTCACTTATAGGCCTTTCACTTGAAAAAAGTAAAAGGTAAGTGAGAGGTGTGGCCACAACCACACCCATCCTCTAAATTTGAAATCCTTACCTCTAAACTGGCATGCTTCTCACCTCACCAACGACTGAGCAGATCCTTTCTCTTCTTAAAAAACCTCACCAGGTGTCATAGCATACTAACCTGTAGTCGAGAGGCACATGGGGGCATGATGTGAACTCAATCTTACCCCAAATATATCCTGTCAGCTATCAAGGAAATGATCTGTGATACAATAAGGGCTGGATGGGCAGAGCAAGAAGATGGTGTCTTTAATGTGCATGGAGTCTCTGGGGAATTCAAGCAAAATGGCATCCTCATCTTTATTTTCAGCTGCACCCCTCCACTAGTGGTACAAAACTGCTCCTCGTATGAGTGGCGATAAACAGAAAATGGATCCATCACTGCATTTGTTCTTTTCTGCAACCACTCCTCCCTGGTGCCCTACCCACCTGAAAGTTTGGCCGATAGATGGTTCAGAGACTTCCCCATTGAATAGAGTGGGTATTTTTCAGTCATATGAATCTATATCATATCTGTGACCATTGTATGCTTGACAATATATTACATCCAGTACATTACCCACCATTACAATGCCAATGTAAATATATTAATATTCTTATCTCTATCTATATGTACTGTAAAAGTTATTTAGGACCATCATTTTGTGGTGACAATCAATATTAAAAGCTAAATATTTTTGTGATAGAATCACATTGGTGTTGAATTGATATTATTGTAGTTGAAATGGTATTACTATGATGTGCAGAGGGTGTGTTTTTTTATTTTAGTTTAGATGCGCCACATTTTCATAAATTCACCACACTAGTTAACATCGATGCTGTTCTGTGGCTGCTCATTTCACTCCTGTTCCTCCCCCTCCCATCTCGTTCTCCTGTGATGTCTTCTCTCCCCACAGGCTCTGTAGAGCAAGAGACAGGGTGATCTAATTGTATTTTTCCAATGTGTATATATATTGTCATTGAACTTTCTAGTGTTCTTAACTTTTGCAGTTATTCAACGTTCTTCCATTTACTGCTCTACTGTTGCTGAGCGTAGCACTCTTCGGCTGGTCTATTGTTCAGAAATGTTGCATATTAGTTGAACTTCCTATGATACCATGATACTTGCATCTTTCTTAGAAAAGGGGATAGTGCTAATGCATTATGTTATTTACATGGATTTCTCTGGTTTGCTAAAATAAATTATATATGGGATCATACCATACTGAATCTGTTGTTTAGGTAATTTCCTATGCAAGAATTGTGTATAAGAACCCTTTGATTCTGATTCTGGTGAGTCACAACATTTTCCTGAACATTTATCAGCTAGGGATACTGTTGACTCTCTTATGATTTTTGCTCTTCATCTAGAACTTTAAATAACTCTGTTTCCTCAATATGTATTCTGCGTTTGAGCCTTTATGGTATTCTAACTTTTTATTCTGTACCTCTTGATTTTAAGATTTTGTATTAAAACACTTTAACTTTTTCCTGATCTAGAACTCAATTATTTAGGGCCCGATTTCAACCTCGTTCTGCAAGCATACCAAACTATTCAGTCCGGAATGCTTTCCAGACGACTCGGATCTGGGTACTCCGACCGAACAAGTACGATGCATTTGAATGCATCCAGACACGATTCGGTCAGAATCCCATTGACTTCAATGGGAGCCTATTTACCGAACACATACACATGCTCACATTGACAATAGGGGAGATTGGGGATAATCGTTCACCCTGTGGCGGGCACCCTGTGGTACCTGCCACATTGTGCGTGGTCTGAAAAGGGAGACCCATAGGCACGATTCGGAAAGCCCCGGATGAAGGGGGGCCTGCTACAGGCCCCCAAAGACTGATTCCAGAAACCTTTTCGATCCGGGCACACCGAATCGGAAAGGCTGTCCGTATCATTCATCATAGTTGCTCGCTCGGAAACCTAGTCCATAGAGCTGTACGAATCAGCTCCAGAAAGGCTCTATCTCTCTGAATGCCTTTTGGAATGGATTCAGTCAGTGCTAATAATAATAATCCACATTTGTAAAGCACAAACAATCACCCGTAAGGGTCTCTAGGCGCTGGGGGCCGTTGGGAAGATTAAGCAAGCTATTGCCCAGAGTCACATGGTGCTCGGCTAATCTTCGGCCGGCGCCGGGGATCGAACCGTGATCCCAAGATTCCAGAGTCAGTCGCCCTAGTCGCGGCGCCACACCTCTTGCTAAGGGTTTCCAGGCATCAGACTTGGTAGTTCGGAATTGGAAACGAGTCGGTTGGAAACAAGGGCTCCGGATCGGTTTAGGTAAAGCCGAATCCGATTTGGAGCCCTACCGACCAAGACCGGAATCGACCCCTTAGTGAACTTAATTATTTGCAACTCTTTAACTAACATTGAGTCTGATGTTGAGGAGGGAGCCTTTTAGGGAAAGATCAACACCAGAGTAGAGCTGCCATAGGTTACATTTTGGGTGATCTGAATTTGAAAATATTTAAGTCTTGATGTTCTGGGTTCCGCTTCTACATTACCCTGCTATGTGCTGGTTAGGTTGAGAAGCGGATCCCATATTGTGCATTCTGCGAATTAGAACACACGATATACTGATGGTATACATAAGTGTAAATGAAAGTTTCACTATCAACATTTTGCAACATTTGCTATCTACATCTTGATTTACCCAGAGTACGTGTTGCTGTTCTGTTGATGAGTAATAAATATATCATGAATATATCATCAATGTATCTGAAACAACAAAATTTAGTACTTGCAGAGACTAGATTTTATGTGGAATTACACTCAATCCGTCTAGGAAGGTGGTAAGCCTTAAACAAATCAAGTGCAGCATAAAAGGATATCTGTTTTATTTGATGCCACAGATCATGATTTAGGAGTAACAGGTATGTGTTTTTTTTGTACCTTAATATTATTTATAGACTAGTAATCGATGGGCATTCTGAAATTCTCTTCTTTGGAACAAAGAACATGCATGAAATAAACACTATGCAAGCTCTCCTGAATACACTATT
The DNA here is from genome assembly GCF_964204655.1 of Triturus cristatus. Taxonomy (NCBI): domain Eukaryota; kingdom Metazoa; phylum Chordata; class Amphibia; order Caudata; family Salamandridae; genus Triturus; species Triturus cristatus. The sequence continues at coordinate 286,309,847 of NC_140587.1, forward strand.
GGAAAAAAAAAAATTCTTCTCCTTTAGAGCAGAAATATGACTACATGAAAAGGGATGTGCCTGGCACCAAATTTATCTGGGCATATGAATCCGAATGGAAATGCAAGGTACTCGCATTGCCTTTAATGAAGACATCACTGTGGTCTGCATATCTGATCGGCAACTGGGAAGCTCAACAGCAGCCAAGAAATACAGGGCAATACCATGGATTGTGTTATTGCTGCTTCCTTTGGAGTTGATGTATGGGGTCAGAGTGCCCTCTGTTTTATCTGAGGAAGACATAATCTTCAGCATGTTTGAAGTCTCTGGGACACTGAACCAATAGGATATCTCTGTTTGCGTACTTCACCTATCTGCTGCAGATACTCTCTTCTCCTTCTAGGAGCGTGTAGCTCCTAGTAAGAGAATGGATAAACAGAAGACAGATCTACAACTGCATTTGTTCAATTTTAAAATTGTTGTTAGCTTCTGGCCACATGTCCACACAACCTTATCAGGGACCCTATCCACCTGATGGTACTGATTATGGATGGTACAAATTTTGCCTTGTAGAAAATGTAGTTTCAAACTCTGCAATGACGTGTAAGCATGAATTTATGATTATTAAGCATTCTGTATGTTAGCTACTCACACATTGTGTTGCTCAAATACTTGGTATTAACAAACCTGGATTGCTGGCCGGCAATGCAATATAAATTCAATGATACCTTGTGTGTCGAGGACATTGCGCTTGACTACACTACACTGAACAAACTTGGACATTTGCTTCTAAGTTGCGTGACAATGACATCTTCCTTGAACCTGTTTGATTCTCAGACCTTGAATGTTCCTACTTACATTGCTAGAGGCACACCCTTGATTATGAAGTTAGTTGTGATGAGGTGAAAGCTCCGGGACAGTTTTTAGAACTTCAAGACCTTCTCATACATTGAATATGACCATTACCTTATTTATGACACTGTATCTGAATGGGAGTTTAGGTCTCAAAACTAAGGTTTTTTGGGGGGAGATTTATATAGCGCAAACTAGACCCGAAGGTATCAGAGCTCTTTACATGAGCACCAACTGTGTTTCAGATTGACACATCATTTTGTTGTTAGGCACAGGGAGATTAAGTGATTCGCCCAGAATCAAAGAATGTTGGGCATCCCTGCCGAGACAAGAGCCTGGTTCTCCAGCTTTGAGGTTGGCCGCCCTGGCTGTTAAGCCACATCCTCTCCACCAAGGCTTGATATGGAATCCCATTTGCACCTGTTTGCCACTGGTCACAAGTCAAACCAAGGAAAGTATCGAATATGAGTGGTTGTATTTCAGAATCCCGGTGTGTACATCTTGCACTTTGTCGAAGACCCAGGGTTTCTACTGGAGGAAGCTGGAGCAGTAGCTGAATATACCCTGCTATGTGGGGCAGAGAAAAAAAGATTTCACTCTTCTGTGTACTTGTGGGGTGAGAAGACAGAATCCTGTTTGAGAAAAAAATGTTGGTTCTGTGTGACATTATTTTTGCATGCGTTCCACATCGCATCAGGCTTCAGCAGCTTCATTTAAATTAGGCCGATACGCAAAAGTCTTGAAGCATGTCAATGCACACTGATGTGTATTAAGCAAGCCCAACCTGATGGCCATCTTGTGCTCCTGGGCATTGTGGTGTCAATGGTAACCAATCTCCAATAGCAGAGTGGCCTACTTAAGCCTTTGAGACACTGCATAGTGATTTTTTGGTATTTAAGCGGCTTTTTATATGAAATCTTCAGTTTTAGTATTGAGCAGTGAGCTGATTGTCTCATTGTGGCCTGCGCTAAAATACCCTCAATGTCATGTTCCTGAGTTTGGTGAGCTGTAATTTTCCTTTTACAATTGATGGCAAATTGATTTGTTGAGTGCAATTTTGTCCTCTAACGTGCCCTGTGTTTCTGGTCTCTATAAGCTGCTATTTTATGTTTCCCATTATTGATGGCAATTAGACTTGCTGACAGGAATTTGTTCTCCAGTGAAACCTCACAGGTAGTTCTCTCCGGTAAAACACCATCTATGGAGTGAAGATTTAAAAGAAGTCAAACTTTTACCAAGGCTGCATAATGCTGACAGTAAGAATGTTCTCAGATATGCTGTCAGAAAAATTATGGAAGATTGCTATGGAAAAAAAACACAATGCTCCAGTGAAAAAGTAATTTTTGTATTCTAACAAGCAAGAGAAAAAAGACACTGTCGACATGTATGCAGCCACTTTGAAGTCACTAACAGCCTTGCGTGATGTTGAGAACATTAGCTTTACCCATTTTCTTAGGGATCGACTTTTAATGAGTCAAACATTAAAAATATTTAAGAAAGTTTATGGACTTGCATTAATATTATGCTTAAATACCACTAATAATATTGCTAGATTAGTGGATCAATTAGAGCAATATGTGCAAATGATTTCTTGTCAACGTTCCACAGATTATATGGGTTAGCGACCCGTTTGCGCATGCTAAAATTGTCATGGCCATGTACCAACACAATTTTGCGAGTCGCAAATGAAGTATGACTCCTAAAAAAATCGTTTAGAGACTCTCTATTTGAAAGGGGTGTTCCCTTCCAAACAGCGAGTCTCAAACCCATGTACTAATGTTTTGCGACTGCAGATGCGGTCGCAAACACTTGCAATTACCACCTACTTCAAGTAGGTGGTAATGCATTCGCAAATGTGAAGGGGTCCTTTGCAAATGCATGCAAAATTATTTTTTAAGGGCAGGCAGTGATCCCAGGCCACTGCCAACCCTTAAAAAAATGAAACAAAAATGTTTCTTTTTTTTTTCTAAATGCATCCCATTTTCCTTTAAGGAAAACGGGCTGCATTTAAAAAAACAGCACTTTATTTAAAAGCATTCTCAGACATGGTGGTCTGCTGAGCCCAGCAGGCCACCATCCCTGGGAGGGCCTGTCATTCCCAATGGCCTCACCAATTTTGAGAGGCTCATTAATATTAATGAGCTTCGCAATTTGAGATCCCTTTGGGAATCGCAAACAGTGTTAAACACACTGTTGTACATTTGATTTTGCGGCTCGCAATTTGCAACTCGCAATTTGTCGCAAATTGCGAGGCGCAAAATCAAACGGTCTTACATCTGGCCCTGAGTTCTATACTGGAAGGGTTTGCTAGTCTTGTCAAGAGGGGCGACCTGCTATGTATTCCGAAACATATTTTTCTGCTTTTACTAAACATTCAGTTCCCCGTCACACATTATGTAATGGAACCTGACTTAGAAATATGTATTCATTCATTTGCTCAGATTTGTGTTTACTCACTATAAAATGTAATGTGGTTGCTCTTCTCTGCAAAGGATGACTGCTCCAGTTTTATAATAATTGCTCAAATGAAGACACCTGTGTTGTCGTGAAACAACCCAAAATATGATTTATTGGACTAAAGATAACCTATCTGCAAGGATGCATGTTGTGTGGTAAGGTCTTTTTGAAAACTGTAACTGTACTTTTTATCTTATTTACACTGCTGTGTCCTAATGGATTAGAAGAAATGATGCATGAAGAATATACATTTACTAGACATCATACCTGTTAAATGTTAATTCAGCTGACTGTAAAGCATGTCTGAATAGAGCATGTAGAAGTTGCATTTAAGAGTGTAAGGTTATGACTGTAAATCTCTGTAGTTACCTTTTCTGTGGTAACTTTCTGAATTGGGTCCAGTTCTAGAAAAGGCATTTAATGCCGATAACTCTTAAATAAAACTCTTTTGGAATTAATCTATAAATGTGAAACAGGAGGATAGAACTTGACAACTTCTACATTGAAACCATGCGCCCATGGGCATAGCAAAGAACACTTGCGTGTCCTTCATTGATTTTGTGACTAAGACAGGAAATGAACTATCAGAAATGGCATGCTCTGATTTATGAGTTATAGCTTACTGAACCATTTAAGAAGTGCCATGTTTGGGCTATGATATAGAACCTTGAAATATCACAATTAACATAATGGACGTTTTGTACATCTAACTATTTCTTAGTTTTGCAAAATGTGCCACCTGTCAGTGCAAATAATACCTTCTAATTGACATAATCAGGGTCTGCAGAGGTTTACGCCTATGGAACTTCCAGCTGAAGGAAAAGCACTATTGTGCTGGGTATACAGTGGATGTAGGCTTAGGATCTAGGGTAAGAGCACAGGTTCACTAAGAATCCACGAGGGGGCTTGAGAATATGGCTGACAAACACAAACTTCTTTTTTTTTTTTTTTTAAATTATTTTTATATAAGAATACAATCACAAATACTGTTGCCGGGTTAGCCACCACTAGCGTGTACAGCTCTTACATTGTTGTAAACAGTGGTTACCCTTTTGCTGGTTAGTTTTGACAGCGAAGGAGCTGTAGGGAGGAAAGGACAGTAAAGTTAGAGTTGAAAGAGAAAAGGTGGATAGGACAGGCATTAGAGAGGTACACTTCTCCGGCTTTACATTAGCATTGGTTATATCGGTTGCATATCGGATTACAGCAAATCAGAGTACTTGCGTCTGCCTCTGAGCCCACTCATGCTCTTTCTTGTACTTGTCTTTGGCCTTGGTTGGTAGGGTATCAATGCGGGCCTGTTGATTAAGGGGGGTCGTAGGGGTCTAGGAATGTGTCCAAAGCTTCCCACAGTCCCCTTGAGGATGCTTTCCAGGGCGAGTACTGTAGCGCCATGCGGTCCGCTCCCCTGAGGTGTGTGACCCAGTTAATTCATCCTTTGTAGCTAGTTTTGCTTGTGTCCTTCCAGTTGGTGAGCACCAATTTGATCGCGGCTGTTAGTAGTAGGTCCATTAGTTCCTTATCTCTCTCAGAGGAGCGATCAGCACGCATGAAAGCCATGGTGAGGGAGGTGAACTCCCTCTGTAGTTTACATTTAAACACATTGTCTATGAAGTCAAATACCCTACCCCAGAATATCTTGAGTGTTGGGCACTGGAAGATGAGGTGCGCTAGATCCCCCTTCTCTGTGTTGCAGTTCCAACAGAGAGAGTCCTCCCTGAGACCTAGTGTGTGTAGTCGGGCTGGGGTCCATAAAGTTTTGTGTAGTAGCCAGAATTTTGTTTGTGCTAAGACTTAGGTGATTTTATTTTGCGTGGCCGAGTCCCAGAGAGTTTCCCACTCTCGGTCTTTTAGCGGGGTGTCTATCACTTTATCCCAATATGCAGTTATTTTGGCATTACGTTTGGAGGTTTTTGGGCGAAGAAGCTTATATATTTGCGAGACTTGGTGACCTTGTTTATTAATGTATGCTACATATTGGAAGATCGAGGGTTGGGTGTTAGTTAGGTTTATCCTTGATAGGGCTGTTTTTATTTTCAGGAATCTGTATAGGTCTATGTCTTCCAGTTGGTGGCTTGCTTTTAGTTCGGAGAAGGTAATGGGGAGTTTACTCTTCTCGAGTTGGTGCGGGTAGTATATGCCTTTTTCTATCCATGTCTCGTATATAAGGGTTTTCCCCTTGTATTTGATCCCGCTATTCGCCCACAGTGATTGTGACCTGGACCCTTTAATGCTAACCTCCATTTTCTTGTCTATTTTTAGGAGTGCTATTTTTGTATTTTAAAAAATAGTTTTAGATGTGTGGGGGTATGAATTTGACGTTAGTAGGGCTAGTGAGCTCAGGTTGTTCAGGATAGCCTTCTCTATCTGTAACTATACTGGTGTGTAGACGGGCCTCGGGGCCACCCAGTACGCTCCCTGTTTTGCTAGGAAGGCTAGCTGGAAAACCCTGAAGTCCACTAGGTTAACCCCCCCTTGGGCTTTCGCTAAACTCAGTTTCTTAATACTAATCCTTGCCTTCTTGCTGCGCCATAGCAATTTGGTGATCATGTTATCGATTTTCCGATGTAAATTGTCTGTGAGTAGGAGTGGTAGCATGCTTAACAGGTAATTAATCATCGGCGTGAACATCATCTTTATCGTTTCTATTCGCCCCCAACATGTTATGAATTTCGGGGACCAGGTGTCCAGAAGGTTCTTAACTTTCCCTAGTAGTGTTTTTTCATTGTGGTGTAGTGTGTTGATGAGGTCGGTGCCAAAGTATATTACTAAGTATTTGATGTGTCCCGTCTGCCATGACAATCCCGAGTCCCCTAGAGTGTCTCTTGTGCAGTGTATGTTTAGTGGTTTACATTCGGATTTTTCGTTATTCAGCTTATAACCAGATAGCTTTGAGTATTCTGCTATTGTGGTCATCAGTGCTTTTATCGAGGGCTTTGGTTGCTCTGTAATTATCAGAATATCATCTGCGTAAGTGGCCAGTTTTACGACGGTGCCGTTGATATCTTCCCCTTTTATGTTAGCATCTAGCTTTATGTCATGGATGAGGGGTTCGAGGACGAGTAGGAAGAGTGCCGGGGAGAGTGGGCATCCTTGTCTAGTTCCTTGCTATAGTTTGAAGGGGTCAGAGAGTGTGCCGTTAACTGCAATTCGGGCTGACGGGGTCTGATAGAGGGCCATTGTCATACGTCTGTATGCTTCTCCTAGGTTGAAGGCCTCCATACAGTTTTCTAGGAAGGCCCAAGAGACCTTATCAAAAGCCTTTTCTGCGTCTAGTGCTATAGCTACCGCCGGCTCAGATTTATTGGTGAACTGTTCTAGTATGTGGCAGAAAAGCCGTGTATTATCGCTAGATGTACGGTTCCGCATGAAACCTACTTGGGAATTACTTATTAGTTTGGGGAGGACCGCGTTTAGTCTGACCGCCAGTATTTTGGCGTAGATTTTGCAGTCCACATTGATGAGTGATATGGGTCTATAATTATTTGGTAGTTGTGGTCTTTGCCCTCCTTGGGGATGACTATTATATTAGCCTCTGTCATGGATTGTGGTATATTGCCTGTAGTTGCAGCGTGGTTAAAGACCCTTCTCATGGTTGGCCCAAGCTGGGGTAGAAAGCTCTTGTAGAAATTGCCGGTATATCCGTCTGGCCTTATTTCTTTTTAGTGCTTTGACTGCCATTTATATTTCTGTGCAGTTGATTTTCCTGACCTAGCTTTATAGTGTCTGCGGTGTCTAGTTTAGGAAGCCCTAACCTGCCGAGGTATGTTGTGCATTTTTCTTGGTTAAGTTTCTGCTCTGACTTGTATGGTGGCTCTGAGTAAAACTCCTTTAATGTGTTGTGCATCTCCTTGTGTCTTGTGTGTGTTTTGCTGTTTGAGTCTGTGATTGTTGAGATCGAGACCTGGTTGCGTTTGTGTTTCAGGTATGATGCCAGTAATTTCCCCGCTCTATTGGCTTCACATAGGTTAAGCGCTTTGCACTTGCTGAACCACAGCCCTGCCCTTTCGCTCAGGATTTTGTTGTACTCATATTTGTGTTGTGTTAGCGTCGCTAGGAGTGCATTGTCATTTTTGGCTTTTACATGGTCTTGTTCTAACCTTTTTATCTCTTCCTCTAGTTGGTTTATTTTCAGGTTCGTTTTTTTGTTTATTCTCGCCTTAATTCCAATTAATTTACCCCTGATCGTTGCTTTTAGGGCTTCCCACAGTGTGCTAGCACTCGTCTCTGAGCAATCATTGTGGGATAGGTAGTCTGTTATGGCTTCCTCGATCTCTTTTTTGTGTCCTGGGTCTGAGATAATTTCACTGTTAAAACGCCATCTTCTAGGTACCGCTTCATTGTGGCAGCCGCTTAGCTTTAGGCTAATGGCTGAGTGGTCTGAGACTAGTCTTAGAGCTATTTCAGAATGGTCTATCAAATGTGTGTGTATCCCCGAGATTAAGATGTAGTCTATCCTGGTGTAGGAGTTATGTGGGTTGGAGTAAAAGGCGTAGGCTTTTGTATCAGGGTGTTGTAGTCTCCATGCGTCTTTGAGGTTGAATTTGGTGCAGATGTTTAGGAGTGCGGCATGGGAGTTGGTGGGGTGATATTGGCAGGAGGACTGTCTGTCTATTATGTGATCTAGTGGGATGTTGAAATCTCCTACCACAATCGTGAGTTCGTCGTGAAGGAGTTTGTCTAGCGTGTCTGATACTTCTGCCCAGAATTTATGGTCGTCTGTGTTCTGCCATATAAGTTCGCTATGTGGAATCGTTCCTCCCCTCTCGTCAGATGTGTAATTAATAGTCTGCCCTACTTGTCGTGGTAGTGGGAGTCTATTGAGATTTTCGATCTTCTTGTTACTAGGGTCAGGACCCCCCTTTTTTTTGGTCGGCTGGAGAGCAAGCAGTGTGTGCTATCCAGTTGGCTCTGACCAGCTGAGTATCTTCCTTGTCTAATTTGGATTCTTGTAGCAGGAAAATATCACCTTTTGTTTTTGCTAGATAGTCGATTATTTTCCTGCGTTTAATGGTTTGGTTTAGCCCCTTGAGATTAAGGGATATTATTTTGAGGTCCGACGTCAGGAGACTTTTGTCAGTAGTCATGATGTGTAGTGTAGCATAGCGGTTTTGTGTGCCCAACACTCTCTATTCTCTGGTGTCGTTTGTATTCCTGTATCCCTATGTGGGCCCCTACCTTTATGCATTTATTTGCAGGGTTTGTCAGGTACCGTGTGCATCGAAGAAGAAGGTGTAAGAAGAAGAAAAGATTGGAAAATAAGAAAGACAGAACATTGAGAGACCCTAGTACGGCTCCCCCCTCCCCCCTACTTTACTCGATTGTTGGAGGTGCGACGGCAGTATTGCTATGATTCCGCCTCCCGGAGAAATGATGTCGGATGAGTAACTTTACAAACTCCATTGTCAGCATTGATTGAAAGCGCTGATGAGAACATAGTAGCTGTTGTGATAGAAGAGCAAAAAGGAAATAAGAACAAAAGGATACAATGCCGTTCTGAGTCTTCTTTTTATCTTCTTACTTCTTGATAGTTCGCACTTGTCGAGGCGAGTTAGATGTCGTTCGTTGTTGACCACTGGCTTGAGGTAGCTGCTTGTGTCTTTAAGAGGTATATGCTGTTTTGAGGTAGTTCCTGGCATTTCTGAGGTAGATAGGTTTGCTGAGTCTTTATTGAGGCCGTTCTTCTCAAGACCCTGTTACACTGGTGGTCGGTTCCAGCAATGGTCCTCTCTTTACAGAGCCTTGTTGTGAGGTGTCCATTGATAGAGCTGCTGGGCCATCTAGATAGCATATCAGGTCCTTTGGGTCAGTAAAGAAGTGATTTTTCCCCTTGTCTATTATTTTGAATTTTGTAGGTGCTACAAACGAGAATTGAATGTTTTTACTCCTAAGCCTGTGGCGTCGGGCTAAGAAGTCTTTCCTGGTGTCGACCGTGGGTTTCGAGTAGTCCTGCGTGAGGATGATCTTGTGGCCATTCCAGTTGGTCAGGTGGTTTTTGTGTGCATAGTTAAAAATGTCTTCCGTGTGTTGTGATCTCAAGGGTTTGCATATGATCGGTCGTGCGGTTTGGTGCGTTGAGGATTTGAAGGCAGGGATTCTGTATGCTTTGTCTAGTTCAAATTGGTGGGTGAATTTTAAGTTGGTGAGCTTGGGGATCAGGTCTTCGAGGAATGCTGATCATGACCCCACCGCGTCTTCCGCCCCTTCTGGGATACCGAGTATGCGGATGTTCCCTCTGCGGTTCCTGTCTTCCATCTCTGCTGTCTGCTTTTGGAGAGCCCCTGTTATCTCTGATATTGATTTCACCTCTTTGCTTGCGCTGTGGGCAGAGTCTTCCGCGTCACTGATCCTTTGTTCCGCAGCTGCGAGTCTAATGTCCACGGCGTTCAGGTCGGCTCTGACTGCCGCAATCTCGAGCTGGATTGTGTCTGTGGTGAGTTTTGTGGTTTTCGCCAGATCGTGCACCTCGGCCAGTTTTTTTAGAATCATTTCCAAGGTGCTGTTTATATCAAGTTTTTGTTTGATCAGTGAGTCTGATGTTGCAGGTTCGCTCTTGCTCTTCTTTAGCTGTTGTTGGTGCAGTCTCATTTCTCTGTCTGCCATTTTGCTTCCTTATTAACCTTTCCTTCTTTCTCTTGCGTGTTTACCTGGTCACTTTTCTCTTTGTGAGTCTTTGTTTGCCGCTCTTTGTATGTTGTATCTGCTCGGGTCACTACTTTCCTTGTATCTCTCTTTATTGATCCACACTTTGTGTGAGCTACCTCCCTCTTTTTGGATTGTGTTGTGTGTTCTGTTTCTTCACAGGATACTGTTGGGGACTTCTCTGTGGTGAGCTGCCTCGCTGTTTTGGTCAGGGATCTGCCGCCTCCGCCTGTCTTTGTGCCGTTCGCTTCTGTGGCCACTTCGACAGTGGGCAGTGGGATGGGGGCCTTAAGATCTCTGCCGTTGTGTTCTCTCCTGTTTGACCCCCAGGGTTCACAAAGTTCTGTTCCCCCCTGCCCACTGCCCGTGCCTTCCGCAGCTTCCTGCCTTACGGTAGGTTGTTGGGCCCACTTTCTCGTGTCGGCTTCCTGGCTTACCGCATTTGCTGGTGTGCGTTTCCGTGGGCTGCACTCTTACCAGTTTTCCGTGCTTTCTTGGTATGTTTGTGAGGTAGTGTTGCGGCTCGTGTATTTTTTTCTCTTCCGCGGCGTTGGGGGAGTATGCGCGCAGCTCTGCTGGTAGGTTCACGCATCTGCGCACTTCCGACGTTTCGGTTTCGCTGCCGCACTGTTGCTAATTGTCGCTGAGTCCGTCTCTCCTCCTAAGTGTACCACTCCTGGTCTCTGTCCGGGTATTGGCTGTTATCACCCCCAGAGTTGCTGTCAGTGCTGTGATTCTCAGTGCGAGCCCCCCAACACCTTGCACTTTTTTGTTTCTTTTGTCGCCATCTTGCTTCTGCTCGGCCACGCCCCTATGTTGTTTTTCCTCCATTAGCTCGTTCCACACATCACACCAACACTTGCATTTGGCGTGTCACAGTTTGTTCAATCTTTCAGTATCAGCACATGTTCGCCGCCCTTGCCGTCCTAACTGGTGTATTTTTTAGCGGGACCGATGCCGACCGATACAGTCTCGGTTTCTTTTCTGCTGCCCTATATTGTGGCGCCGGCAGAAGCGCTCCCGTGCCCCCTGTGTGAGCTTAGATCGGTTATCGCGCTCACCTTTATCCCGCTTGCTGCTCTGGCGGGTGACGGTTACTGTTGGCTCGATGGCGTGTGTTCTCTTGGTGTTCCTCGGGGTCCGTTGTGGTCTCAGTGTGAGTTCTTTGTGGTTCTGATTAGCTTCATTTTCGCCCTCGCCATTTTGATTCTCTTTATGCGCGCTCTGCCTCACCCCAATTATTTGCTTTTCCACTCCTCTGGCGGTATCTTTTTCCATGGTTCGTGCGTTATCGCGCGGTGAAATATTTCCGATCCCTGGATCTCTCTTCTATGTTGCCGTAGTTTCACTCGTTATCAGAGTATTTCTGCTTCGTTCTCTCCGTTCTGGCTTATGGGCAGGATCAGGTGGCCATCCGCTCTGCCGCCCAAACCACGTCCCCACAAACTTGTAACTATATAAATATTCACAGACAATGCTGTAGAGTCCTCCCCAGGCCAGGGGTATGCAAATTATTAGGCCACACACAGAGCTCTGTAACAGACATCTTTCTTCCTCTGCATATGATCACACACTGCTCCCTCATTACGTCATAACCGTTAACCACACCTCCCAGCAAGGTATATAATTCCTCTGTTGAATCTGCTCAGAACCACATTGGGTCCTAGCGCACATAGGGGCATATTCTCAAGGACTTATCGCCGATTTATCGGCACTTTAGTGCTGCAAAAGTGGCTATAGATTCTTCTATCTATTCTAAAGCTGGTGCAAACTGCCGATATCGCCAGTTTTCCAGTGATAGCTGCTGCAAAAAATTTGTCACGGATGGGAGCAACAACTAACGTTAATGAGATGCAGAGTAGGCGTTCCCGTGCAAAAACACACGAAAACACCACTTCGCGATATTCTCAACGACCAGCCAGATCAGCGAAGCAATCCAAAAACGGGCGATAAGGCCTGTTAGCAGCAGGGATTTAACACCTGCCTTTTACTGGTGTTAAGCAGGACGACAACCTGCAGTATGAAAGGGAGCCCAGCCCAGAGCCACATCTGAAGACCAACACATGTCATGGAGCTACTGGTCATGCAGCTCGGAGACCCAAGAGGGCCACAACACCCACGCCACAACCCCCAGTCCCCCCTTTGGACTACCCCTCCCCGGACTACCACCTAGGCAGCACAGAAAAAGACAGCGGACGTTCCTAATAGGCACCAGACTCAGAGACTCAAAGCCAGAGGATGCCATTGGCCACTACAGGCTCTAAAGGACAACCCTCCTCCGCATCCTGACCCACATTGCCCACAGGCTGATGGTACCAACACAGCAGACATAGGGGCATATTCTCAAGGACTTATCGCTGATTTATCGTCACTTCAGCGCTGCAAAAGTGGCTATAGATTTTTCGCCCTATTCTAAAGCTGGTGCAAACTGTCGATATCGCCACTTTTCCAGTGATAGCTGCCGCAAGAAACATCGCCACGGATGAGAGCAACAACTAATGCTAATGATATGCAGAGTAGGCGTTCCCGTGCAAAAACACACGAAAACACCACTTCGCGATATTCTCAACGACCAGCCAGATCGGCGAAGATCCAAAAACAGGCGATAAGGCGCGTTAGCAGCAGGGATTTAACACCAGCCTTATACTGGTGTTAAGCAGGACGACAACCTGCAGTATGAAAGGGAGCCCAGCCCAGAGCCACATCTGAAGACCAACACATGTCATGGAGCTACTGATCATGCAGCTCGGAGACCCAAGAGGGCCACATCACCCACCACCACCACCCCCAGCCCCCCCTCGGACCACCCCCCGAACTACCACCTAGGCAGCGCAGAACAAGACAGCGGACGTTCCTAATAGGCACCAGCCTCAGAGACTCAACTCCAGAGGATGCCATTGGCCACTACAGGCTCTAAAGGACAACCATCCTCCGCATCCTGACCCACATTGCCCACAGGCTGATGGTACCAACACACCGGAGTGTGAATTGTAGGCCTGGTGCAGCTTAGTGCTAATTTTTTTATCGCGGCTGGGCCCATCGGCACTTTTTTCACGTTTGGCTTTAGATTTTTATCGCTGTCCCTTTAATTTTATCGCGCACATTTGACGTGTTATCAGTAAACTATTGCATGTTACCGCCATGTTGTGAATACCACGTTAACACGGAGTTAATTTCCGACGATATGAAAAATTGCGTTAACCTACTTTGGTGATGATTATCGCACGTTCTTGAGAATATCCCCCATAGTCTCACAACACTACATCTTCCCCTTTGGTAAATAAAAGTACGAACAACAATCACATCATATTTCTTCAATAAATAGTTGAAGCGCTTTCACTAGTCGACCAGATTGAGTTGTATGAAGTAGTTGAGATGCACTATGATTGGGCATTGATGGCACAGTTTCTGCTGCTTGATCTAGACTGTTAGGTGGGATCACCTCATTCATGATTGAAGGCGCTGACAACTGTCGAGGTAGGTGCTTAAAGTGTGACGAGTCCCATGTGATGAACTATCCGAGACGATTTGCCATCACCATGTGTCCTTTGCACGTCACAATTCTCAGAGGATCAACAGCAAATGGCATGCCTTTTCGCTGCTTTTATTTTTGCTTGACCAGGACCCAGTAACCTTCATCGAAGACTTTTTCATGAGCTCATCGACGCTGATCAGCATAGGTCCTTATTTTATGCTTTTGAGCGGTGTCTGTGATGCACATCAGCATTCCTGGACTGGTTTGATGTCCACTGTGGTAGCTTGGTTCTGATAGCTCCCCCAAATAGCAAGGTGGCAGGACTCTCATCAGTTGTGAAGTGAGGAGTTGAATGATAAGCATGGAAGGCTTCACACAGGGCCTGGTTTAGCGTGATTCGTTCCATCAAGGCTTGTTGAAACACCCTTTTGGAGGTACCCATGAATCACTCCACAACTGCATTGACTTGGGGCAACAAAGGTGTACTCTTTGGATGCTTGACATTTGGTCTGACTAGAAACTCAGCTATTGAACTGTGTTCCATTGTCAGATTTAAGAATGATGGGAATACCCCACACTACAAAGATGCTATCCAGTTGCGCGATGACCTTGTCATGAGTTGTTGATGATAACTCCTCTACCAAAGGAAAATGTGAATACTCATGAATGACTACCATGAGATGATGTCCACTTCCTAAAGGCCCAAACAAATCGGCTGCAACCCTTTCGCAGGCATGTGTAGGAAGGTCAGACATTGTCAATTGATGCTAAGTCACTTTGGGGGAAAGGCAGTTGCAAAGAAGGCACTCGGGAACCACATTCGGTCTCTTAGGGCTCTTTGTGGCTACAATGCCATGATGGCCTTCATGTGCTAGTTCAAGCTTAGGCTCTGAGGTATGACAATTCTGGGGCCTCTCAACACAACAACTTTCTTGGTAATGGACAGTTCATCCTCTATATTTTTGAATTTATGAAACAACATCGTCAGCAAAAGTTTTAATTTTTTTTATTTTTTAAAAACCTTTTTTTGTGAGTTCAAACAAATACAGGCAGCGACCAATTATAATAAGGAAGAGCATTAGCATAAATGTGGAGCATGATGCACAATATCCACTCAGCAGCACAAGGTAAATCAACCAGTTAGGGCTCCACGAAGTACCCGTACAGGCGTATATTAGTCCATAGAGTCCACCTTGTCTTCCGGCGGTTGGTGCTCAACACAAGCCAGTGCAGTTGCTCACTTCGTCAGCAAAAGGTTGAGTGTTCTTCTTCCACGATTGAGTTGAAATAATACCTTTGAGAATAAGAATGTTCTTATTGGCATTAGTAGCAACAATAATCTGTTCAGTGGATAGGGCTGCTCGAGTGCTGGACTTCACAATAAAGTTAATATACTACTCAGCTCTTTTGTATATCGAACAGTGATGATGTAGTGGTACTCATAAAAAGTCATCAGCAGGGTTCTGATCTTTACCTGACATGTGTACAATTGCATAGTTGTACTCTTGCAGTCGCAACCCCCACCTCTCCATGTGAGGGGGCATCTTGGCTTTCGGGTTTCCAAAAATAGTGAGCAACGAGTGTAAGAATACTGAAAAGGTTTCTGTATAGAAACACAGGAAAATGTTTGCAGGCCTACACTACAGCCAAACTTACCTTCTCCGGCTGAGAATAGGCAAGTTAGATCGGTGTCAGACAGGCTTCAACTGGCATAGGCCGAATTGTGTCTCTGAACATTTGGATGACCATTACGTTGAGCAAGGATTACCCCCAGCGCCACAGGTCTTGCATCTGCTGTGATCTCAGTATGTAACTTGGGGTCAACGTAGGCCATCTCGTTTGCATTCTCCATCACATGTTTTATTCTTTTGAAGCTTAGATCACATTCAGCAGACCACTGGAAAGTGACATTTTGTTTTGTCAAGTTTTTCAATGGGGCACTCACAGTAGCAAAGTCATGAATGCACTTTGAGCAATAAATGGCCATGCCTAAGTAGGATTGTAGCATGGTGACATCTTGTGCAGGGCAAGTAGCTGAGAGGGCCTGCACTTTATCTGGATCAGCAGTCATTTCCCCATCAGAGAATATGTGCCCAAATAACTTACATTTGGTCTTGTGAAACTCACAATTTGCTGCATTCACAGTGAGATGTACATTCACAGGTAACTGACACACTTGTGTAAGAACCTTGTCAAGCTCCTTCTGCATTGTCCCAAATACCAGTATGTCATCAATGTAGTTACAAGCATGTGTAACAGGTTGAATTATTCAATGTATAACATCCTGAAATATTTCTGCAGCTGACGACACTCCAAATCTCAACCGTTAGTATCAGAACCGATCAACATGAGTCGAAAAAGTAATAAGGAATCTACAGTTCTCTTCTAACACAAGTTGATGATATCCCTTGTTCAGGTCAAGACAGGAGAAGACTTTGGCTCCGTTCAGCTACATGATCATGTCCACGATGTGTGGACCAGGATGTCTCTCTCTCTCGATCACTTTGGTGGCCTGGTGCATATTGACACAGATGTGCGCTGCACCTCCACTGCCGCTTTTTGGCACCACCACTATGAGCAAACCCTATGACATAGGACCGGTAGAGCGTTTAGCAATGTCATGCTTCAATAGTGTTTATAATTCTTTCTCCACAGCTTCTTGCAAGTGAAAAGTGACTCTGCAGTGCCGCTGAACAACAGGGCGACTATACTCATTATTATGAAGTTGCACTTTCATTGTTTTGAGCCATCCTAGGCAATGAAACAACTACGGGAACTGACTTACAATTTGAGACTGAGTCTGTAGTAGGGGTGGGCGGAATTTGCGTAGTCGCGCTACGCAAAGCTCCGCGAAATGGTAAAGAATCTCCGCGAGCACGCGGAAATTCCGTGAACAATTGGAATTGCTTGTTCGCAATGCTTTTTTCTTGTTCGCGAACGCTGTTTGCGTGCTCAGGGGGAAATATCTTGTGAACACGCATTTTGAGAACGCGAACGCAAAAAATTCCGCGAAGTCGCGGAACGCAGAATTTTGGGCAAAATTACCCAAATTCCGCAAATTCCGCGAGCGGAACGGAATTTACCGCCCAGGCCTAGTATGTAGGTTGCAGTTGAGAGATATCAGTTTCATGTCAGCAGCAGTGGCAAAACTGAGTGAACATGCACTGGATAACGTTCCTCGAAGAACGTGAATTGGCGCTTGCATTGACAATTTATGTCAAATGGTTGCTGTGAATGACCCTTGACTCTGCAATGGTTCAGAAGCAGCCCACGTGTACACCTTTGTGTTTGACGGGTTGAGGCATGGCACAGGCACAGGAAGTTGAACTGTTCGACTCACATGATGTTAATCAACGCACCACAGTCTATGATAAAGGTTATAGAGCAACTGTTGACTTTAATTTTGACCTTGGGGCAGCATCCAAATGACTTATGTTCTTTCAATGGCTGGTTTGTCTTTGTCTTTTGTCTTCTCTGCAAGCAGCCAGACCTACATGTGCATGCAGTTCTTCGGTTGACACCATCATCGCACACCCATTTTCTTCACTGGTGCTTGATAATGACATTGAAGAGCCTTTGTAGGATGAACTTGATGACGATCAGCTCTGTCTGGTATATGCATGTCATAACTGATGTTGCTTTCCGGCCTTGTGGGAGTGTTCTTGAACCTTCTGGCATCCATTTTCCCTTATGGCTGTGACATATTCCGTTTCTCTTTCACTTTGCAAACCACTATAAAGTGTTTTTTCCCCACAACCCTTGCACATCTGTCCAATGGCTGGGCATTTAGCTTCATGGGGAAATGAAAAGCCACATCGGAAACACAACGTTTTCTTCTTTGGAGACATCACCTTAGGTGCATTTACCTTGTGCTTGCTTTTTATGACCAGCGCTGATTCACTTTTTGCTGTTCCAGCTTCCATATCAGCAACTTGTTGGTCTGCTCTTTCATCGGCCCTTGCAGCCATTAGTAATTTCTTTAAACAGAGCGTCTCTCTCAACATGCATCTTCTGAAAGAGTCTGAAAGACAGCCATTGATGACTCTGAGGTGTATGGCTTCTTCAGGTGAGGAGAACAAGGACCCCCTGAACAGCAAATAGTTCGATTCCTAGGACAGGGTAAATCTGTATGATGAAAATAACTCCTAGGCAATCAGAATATAATGAACAATATATGCAACAATTAAATATAGGGAAAATAATGAAAAAAAGTTGTGCAGAAAATTATTTACTTTTTAATAATTCATATTTTAAAAAATTCATATAACGAATTGTATTCAATTATATAAATAACAACATATGTAAGAACCAAATTAAAAAAGGTTAAAAAGTGGCAGCTTTAGATGAATTTTTTTAAATAGGATTATTAAAAAGTACATAATTTTCTGCACAACTTTTTTCCTTTATTTTCCCTATATTTCATTGTTACGTATATTGTTAATTATATTCTGATTGCCTAGGAGTTATTTTCGTCATACACGTGTATGGCTTCTTCGTCTTTGCCATTAAATTCACTAAATTTACAGTGTTTGATAAGCACATCAAGTCTCTCAACAAACTCATCCATCATTTTAACAGCTTTCTGTCTTCCTTGATTGAACATGTACCTTCCATAGTCGATATTCTGTATCGGATTTAACTTGGTTTCCAGTACTTCTTTGATCTGACGGTAGGATATTGCATCAGTCTGAAAGATTTTCTTCAGCACTTCTTTGACTCAATCACTGGCAATATTCTTTAAGTATTTAATGATTTTCGTATCATCTGCTTCTTCTAGGGCATCCATGAAGTCATTGAACGTCTCAATACATGCAGTCCATCTGGTGCCAATATTTTGCTTCTTGCTGATGTAGAATGGCGGTGGTGGTTTCAGGAACATGGCTGCATTGTAATTTGCACTCTTTTCTGCAGGCATTGAAAAATGTCACTGTTCCGAAGGCCTTTTGCTGTTTTGGATGCCACTGGTCTATGTGCACGCAGGAGCCTTTCCCCCGGGCCTGGGTCACCACACCTGATTTGAGGTTATGTGGCATTCTCTCGCTTGTGCTGGTAAGTATATTTTTATTTTGGACCTGGTTATCACTGCCTTTAGCATTAGCTTTGCATGGATGATGGCTGAGTGTTATGCCACAGCTCAGTACCTCTTCCTTCCCCCTTGCCAGCAAATTTTGTGGGTTTTCCAGTCGTGCTTTTCCACAAGGCCTTCAACTTCTTTTAAGGCCATTAATGGGCTGGAGTGGGACTTCAACTTCACGTACACCAACTTTGAACCACTTTTAATTGATTAGGGCACAAGTGGCACGCACAAGCAACTTGCTGTATCAATGCAAACTCTTAAGGGAGAGCAGCCTTGTTTCATCTGGGCACGTATGCCCTACTTGTCTCAAGTTGTATCATCCGCCCCAGCCCAGAAGCTTGCAAATGTATACGCCACACACAGAGCTCTGTAACAGACGTGTTTATTCATCAGCATACAATCACACACTGCTCTCTCATTATGCCATAACTGTTAATAACCACACCTTAACCCCTCCCAGCAGGTTACGTAATTCCTCTGTTGAGTTCGCCCAGAACTGCATTGGTCCTAGCGCACATAGTCTAACAACACTACAAATGGCAATTGATTTTCACACCCAGTTTGTACAATCAACAAGTTTGCAAATTGTGCGCTAACACTGCGATATTTTCAGTGAGTCACGCGGATAGATTTATCCACATGGAATTTTCTTTTTATACTCTGCGTGTGCACATTTCGAAAATACATAGTCATAAATTTATCCCACGGTTTAAAAATCAGAGAATGTCTCAAAATGTACATCTCAGTTACAGCGTATTTCTACACAGACTCCTTTGGGAATTGTGTGACTCTCCTCCAATGCAGAATTGTATATAAATCAAAAACAGGCAAGCTAATACTAGATTGTTTTCTAGTAATTACATATTTCGAGGGGGTATTTCAAATTCTGTAAAATTTATTCATATAAGGTAAAAAAAAAGGAACACTGAGTCCTAGTTAGGTAAGTTTCTATTGAGTTTACTCTGTTTACACCTGTAAAGAATCCACAAAGCGGTTCTTGGAAGGTGCCGTGGAAATCTATTTCAGTAAGAGACCTGTAACTCCCCTGTACGTTGCTTTGGAAATACGCCTTGCAGCTGCAGAGGAGGTAGATGTCTTTTCCCTTGTATTTATGGACGAAGATATTCAAACGAAAAGAGCTGATGAGACTGCCTTCATGTGCACTACTGGCTTAAAGCAAACGTGTGTCACACAAGGTCAAAAGCTGGAAGCTGCAATTTATCCAAGTCAAGGATTTGGAACCCCCCACAGTTGTTAGAGCTGCCGCCATCACGCATGCCTTCTTCCCGCGTTAGCTCTGCGCATTTTAAAAAGTCTGAAGGAAAAGTGTTTGTTAGAAATATGATGCTTTCGCATGCAATGGCCTTCAGATTCGACATTTATTTTTAAGTTAGAATGATGCTGGAAAGTTGAGACTGGAATATGGCATAAGGTCAAATAAAATGAATCATCGATAATATCCCTTCAGCAAAGGTCTTGAAAGGGAAATATCTGGCAATCGGGAAATAATTGACCATTTCTGCAAATTCAGCAGATGATTTATAAGGGCACCAAAGGTCAAATCAATTGAGTAAGATACTGAGACACAGAGGAAACATTGAGGGACAATTTAAGTCGATTGAATATACATCAGTAACATCATTAGCTTATTGTAAATCTTTAGAAAACAGAGTTCTCACTGATTCTAGCCAGCTCCATGCACTCCTTACCAAGAGGCTGTGTGATCTTTAGAGACTAATGGAAATTCTCTTGGAGTTGTGCCAGGTTCCAAACTACAGTTCCAGAATTGCAGTGCACTCCTTACTTAAACTTCTACTTTATTTTGTCATTTTTTCAGCTTTCAACTGTTTGCGTGCTCTCTGGATAGCGTGATCTACCCTAATATCACGCCCTTGTCAATGTATCTTCAAAAAATGGAGCGGAGTTTCCCTCCAATGCCAGATGCACTGCTTCAACCAGGATATTCACGTTTTTACCAGCAACTTTTTCAATTTAAACAATAACTAATCCGTGTTCTCCAAGGCTTTTTTACAACTTCATTTATTTTCATAGTGCTTTTCACTCTTGTGACACTTATGTATTTCAGCAACTTCTCATGCCTCAGATATGCCCATCCGAGCCTTTGACTGGGCACACCTCACAAAGGAAATCGTTTGGCAAAGAAACATACGGGAAGAAGTAGCGAAGTGAACCCCTGAAGAAGGGCTAAATCAAGGCCCGAAATGCATTGGGTAACATCAAATTCGCAATTGAAGATGTTTTATGTTTTCTGACAAGTTTACAATCATTTATAATCAATTATTAAAGAATAACGTGAAATATAACCCCTAAAAGCACAATGTGCCTACCGCTGCTGTCTGGTTGGCTGGACTAGGCCAAAGTAAAAAGCTTAGGCTGACTGCAATGGAGCGCAAGTCAGATGCAGTTCCAGATTAGTCCAGGTGAAGTTTTACCTCCTCAAGTTTTTTGCCAAGAGTCCAGTTCGCGTTGGAGAAGGTCGGAGGAGCAAGGAGGTCATCTCAGGAGTCAGTCGGTGTGGCACAAAGAGCAGGCCGGGTGTCGTGGACGGACAGTCTGGTGCTTCATGTTGGCTGTCCTCCGTGAGCGGTCAATGTTGCAATGTGAAGTAAGGGCTGGTCGCAGCATGTGCTGATTTTCAGTGTGAGCGGCACAGCCTTGGTGCGAGCAGGCCGTTTGCATTCATGAAGAGCCAAAAAAGCTTTATTTAAGAGCCGTGAGCCTCACCAAGGGTTCAGGGCCTGAAAGGCACCACTTGGGGTCAGGAACTTGCTGTCACTGAGTCCGGGTGCGGTTTCGGGAGCCTTTAATGTACCTGAGGCTCAGATTAGGAGGCCAGCAGCCTAGCCCTTGGAGTTACCCTGAGGTTTTGGGTTCAAGATGAAGTGGCAGGTCCAGTTCTTCTTCCCCAGGCAAGAGGGAGGAAACTTAAAAATACATGCCCTGCTTATTAAATGCATTGCACACTGCCCTCTGGGCTGTCTATGGCCTACCCTAGGGCTGAACTAAATGTCTTAAAAAGTGAGGTTGGGCCTGGCAAAAGGTTTATTTTGCCAGGTCGAACTGGCAGCTTAAAACTGTACACACACAGTCTGCAATGGCAGGCCTAAAACATGTTTAACGTGCTACTTAAGTGAGTGGCACAATCAGTGATGCAGTCCCACTAGGAACATTTCATTGTCAGGCCCCAAGCCCATGTAGTGCCACTTTACTAGGGACTTACAAGTTAAAAATTAAATATGGCACTTGAGTATAAGCCAATTTAACGTCTTTTAAGGAGAGAGCACAAGCACTTTAGCACTAATTAGCAGTGGTAAAGTGCACAGAGTCCTAAGGCCAACAACAATGAATTCAACAAAAATAGGAGAAGCAAATGCAAAAAGTTTGGGGATGACCTTGTGCAAAGGACCAAGTCCAACACAACCACCCTCCAGCGAAAGCCAGGTTAGGCTACTTAATATCTTGATGGGCTTCCCTGCTTACGCGACAGAACACGGACAAAAGCACTGTTATTCAGGGGCACATTTCTGTTCTATACTCCTCTGAAATCAGTTGGATTCCTCTGTCTATATTCTCCTTAGCCACTGGACTGACCCATGGGGAATCCTTCTCCTCACTTGTGTACCCCATCTGTGAAGCATCTAACCTTAACTTTCTCACAGATGGATCCCAGTAGACAGACAGTACCACCATGGCCAACAAAGTGATGTGGAACACATTCCACCCCTTGGATCAGACGTCTGTCCCAAACCCTTGATAAACTCTGCCCATTAGGACAACAACCAGCAGAGGCCACTGACAGCTGTCTGTGCCAAGAGCCAGGTCCCAGGCCCTCCAGGGTCTCTGACCTCTGAGAGTTTTCAGAGTGGTGGGCGGTAGGCCCAAGTGTTAGGCACCCTTCTTCCACTCCCCTTACCACCAGTTCTCACCTGCCTTTCTTCTGTCTTCCACTGGTTGTCCATACATCATCTGAAATGCAATACAAAAAAGACTGAAATTCTATTCTTTGGTCTCAATCCTCCGGGTTGGCAGTTTCTGTGGTCCCAAAATGCCCCATCCCCTGGACCCAGAGGGGAACAGTTAGGAAATTGGGTGTTACATTTGACTATGCATTATCTTTTCAGTCACAGATAATGTGGTATTTGGAACTTACTTTGGGCTTCTGTTATGTTATTTTGATTTATTACGCACTCGAATCATCCCCGAAGGGGTAGCTGGGCATGAGACCAAGACAACAGATAAAGAGGGCTATCGTTAAAATAGATGAGTCTTGAGTACGTTCCTGAAATGCAAGTGGTCTTCACAAATACCTAATTGCAGTGGCAGTTTATTCCAATAGTGGGGGGGGGGCGAGGAATTAAAATGATCTGCATCCTGACCTGGCCTTCTACTTTGGGCGTCTGCACTTTCTCTTCTGGCCTGTAAGAACGATGGTCATCCAGCCACTCATAACATATAGGCTGGACTACGGAAATGCCCTATATTTAGGACTTCAAAGTGGTCCAAAAAACGATAGCCCGCAATTCTACTTAGTCTGCCCCCAAGAACATACATATCCCTGCACTTGTGGGCCATCCACTGGCTTCCGATAAAGAAGAAAATTCTCTTCAAAACATTCATTCTAATCCATAGAGTACTGCACTATTCCGCCTCGGATTATTTTAGGGCTAGAATTCGTTTTCTTTTCCCCCTCTAGAAACTTGCAGCCAGCCCATTGCCTTCTGGCGAGGATCCCTAAGATACGTCACATGAGAATGGCTAGCAGGACTTTCTCTTATGTTGGATCTGTGACTGGGAATAAAAATCCCACTGGAGCCATGCTCTGTAGCTGCCACCACCTTGTTCAAGAAAAGGCTGAAGACATGGCTCTTTCACCAAGAATAGATGATCTCTCTGCATTGCGTTGTTGACTGATAGTGCAGCATCGGTACACTCTATGGAGTAATTGTGCGCTTTAAGTCCCATTCATTCATTCATTCATTCATTCAGAGGTGGTATACTGAGACTGGCCACTCATTTTGGGTCTGTGCTCTTAGGCTGAACCTTCGCCTGATGAGCCAGGACTTCCAGGGTTAAGCCACCCCCACCCCCAAGGGTGAGACACTCTGTCTATGTCATGCAGGGGGGTCCACCTGGGGGGACCAACAACATTCAGTAAAGAATCTTAAATGGACCATACTGGAACGAATACATCATCCCAAGGATGGGAACATTGATGCATTGAGATGCAAGAGGGAAGTATTCTGGATTTATACTCTACAGACGGCCAATATTGGCCTTAATTAATCCCTTCCTTGGTGAATGCCATAATGAGACCATTCGCCCTTGGGCCCCCTACTCATGACTGTTGTTGGTTTCTGAGAGTGGATCTCAGGAGTTCATTGGGGTTGCATGGCTTATTTTCTCCTGTAGTCTGTATATTGAGCAATGTAACATATTTAAATGCTCTGCTTCTTGGCACGTGTCATATTCACAATTAAGTTGTCTTCTCAAGACTACCTATTTCCATTCCTGGGAAGTTATAGATGTTCTGTATTGTCTGTTTGATCCCCATTGAGGGTTCTTATTCACTCTCTATCTGTGTTTATTTTAGATCTTATTTTTATGGTAGATGTGGAGTTTTGTCAGCTTCACGGTAATTATATTTCAATAGGTCCCCTTCAAATTTATGGACACCGGCACCATTCAATGTTGTACCTGGTTGCCTGACTCCGATATGGCCCGCATTTGTATACATGAAATAGACGTATATAGGTTGTATGATCTCAACCTTAATCCAATATGGCCACTGCATCAAATTATACTATTCGACATACCATGCCGTTTCTGACACACGTAGGTGCAATACCAATATGGCTCACATTTAAATTTGGGAACCATGCGTTGTTATCGTTACACACTATTGTTGTGGCATGTGTGTGTTATTAGATCTAATTTAATCATGTGACTATGGCGGTTAACTGGATATAAGGAATGGTTTTGCAGTCCTACAACACTTACCCTTACGGAGGATTGGAGACCGGGACGGCGTGTACGGGCTTTTTTCGGAATTGCTTATTTGATTCTTGTAACTACTCTATGCCCCAGAATTTCAGTGGGAAGGGAGGGCGCTAACTTCATTAGTTAGGGATTCACAATATCTAACATGTGATTGACCAATTCGGTGGATATCCCGTTTCTTGCAGATTCATTGTATTTGTTTGGATTCCGAGCTTCAGTATTATTGGATGCCGGAGTCAAGCTTCCTAGGAAAGCGCTCGATACTTGTGGCCCTACGTAACTATTATTGTCCATCAGCCTGTATTAACCACATTTTGATCTTAATTTTAGTATTGGGGGCGGCTGGCTTATATTTATATCTATTCCTTCTATTTTGGGTAATTTTTGTAGTATCCATTGTGCTGTCGGCTACTCCTGATCCCACCGCAGTGTACTTAACGCGACCCGGAGTGACCTCCTCTAACTAAAATGTATGTATGGTATTTCGGATTATCTTCTGTACATCTCTTGTGTTCAAACAGAATGGGGCTACATATTTACACCTATTCTATCCTTGTGATCGGGTCACTTTTTAAGATGAAACCAATGGCAGCCCTTTCAGGGACCCGGGGATTTTCAACTGTTAAAGTATGTATGGCATCGTATATTACTACCCCTATATTCTTCAATTTTATATACAGGTGACATGCCTTATCTTACTATCTATCTTTTTAGAATTGACGACTTCACACAAGTTAGTCATCTCAGTCTTCAGCCGCTTTGGACCACTAGGTAAGATAGTTTTGGAATGCAGGCCCATGATGGTTTTCTGCATCAGTATAGACAATGTTGTGTCCATATAGAGTAGATGTCATGCTTTGTTTTTTGTATTCTATCCTTAGTGGCAAATCAGTTCCTGTGCTCTGGGACCTTCATCATTCGCTTGAGCCATATCTTTTCTGAATTAGAGCTTCTTCGGAAAGTATGTTATTTCTTGCAATTTGTTCTGTGCTATCTACTTTTTATTTACTCTTTTCTTTTCCTTCCTTCTGCATATGCTTTATCACTAGGTCTTGTTTGCATTTTTTTAATAAAGGCATGCATGGTGATGGCTTTTCTTAATATTGCACTCGGTTTTTGGGGCTTGTGGCTTGGTAATCTTGCTCTATTTTTTAAGTTATGATGAACTCAG
The DNA here is from genome assembly GCF_964204655.1 of Triturus cristatus. Taxonomy (NCBI): domain Eukaryota; kingdom Metazoa; phylum Chordata; class Amphibia; order Caudata; family Salamandridae; genus Triturus; species Triturus cristatus. The sequence continues at coordinate 286,335,518 of NC_140587.1, forward strand.
AAATTAGGCGAACATTCATTATGCTTGTTTGTCCCTAGAGACTTGTGTGTTTATATTGTACAGAGCCCGCTGCACTACATAAACAGGTTTTTAGTGTTTGAGTAACGGATGGTTTTTGTCCACTGAACAAATTATGAATTCAGCTCCCTGATAAAGGATGGTTTGAGTACATGGTACTTCTGAAACGCGCATCGGCACATTTCTTTTGTTCTTATATGTTGTATGCACTTTTGTATGTATGTTCATTGCTGTTGTATGTATAACTGTTTTGTTCTGTCCCTATATGGTTGTGTTTTTAGGTCTCACATAGGCAGTGCATGCCTTGCCTCTACGAGGCATCAAGTAATCAGTATTACTACTGAAACTCCACCCATTGGTCTTTGTTTTGTCACTTGCCATTGGTGGAATCCTCCATTGCTGTTCTTATCTTGCTCATTGTTGGCTTGTGGTCCGATACATCACTTCCTTTTTCTTCAGTTTCTGGAGGAAGCAGCATCGACCAACTACAGTTAACTTACGCTGCTGGATGTGATATTTTTGTTTAGGGACTACTTTTTTTCTTTGCTGCTCGCATTTCCACCTCTGGCAGCTTCCTGCACTTACCCGACCCTGTTTATTTATTTATGTTTAATTTATTCATAACTAAATCATGCTTAAATGATGCAGCCCACGCCGAGGCTTGAACCCTGTTTTACTGCTTCAAAGTCAGCAGCGTTATTTGTTGACCCACCTCCTCGCACTGTTTGTTGTAGTTGGTTTCAGATGCTACATTTGTCCGTCTCAAACATGTTTTTTAAATTGTATCTGTCTCCCCCTCCAAATGTATTTTTTTATTTATTTGTCTCTCCCCACCCCCCGTCCGAGATCGCTGTTTATTTTTTAATAATTAAATAATGGAGCCCACGCTGAGGCTCGAACCCTGTTCTCCAGCTCCAAAGTCAGCAGCTTTGGCAGCGCGCGCAGCCTGCCATCTGTTTTGGGTCAGGTTACAAATGCTTTCACTTCTTCGCTGACGCGCATGTTTTCCCCAGCGAGCGCATACCACTCGCTTATTGTTGCTTTCCGCCCCATGTTGCCTGCCATCCGCTGGGTTCCAAATGTGTTCTTTAATTTTCCATGCGTATAGACCACGCTGTCCTGCCTGGGGGCATGGGCAGAGTGGGCGTGATGAACAACCTCAGTTACCGGAGCTCTGCACGCAGCCCCCCATACGGCCTCCAGGGGCTCCATCAGAAAATTGCGGCCGCCGCGCTGGACTCAGTCGTGGGGCAGCAGCCACAGATTCAGCCCCTCTTCCTGTAGCTGCCGTGTCAGCCACATCCCCGTTTGCGGGTTATGAAGCTGGACTCGCAAGGGCAGTTGGACTTGCACCGAGTACTGCAAGCGGCAGCAGCCTCTGGAGGCCCTTCACAGGGCAGTGGTGAATGTGTGTGAGACAGGCGGCCGAGGACAGGGACAGCAAGAGCGAGAGTTTGTTCAGCCAGCAGCACTCTGAGCTACTAAACGAAGAGCGCTGGCAGTGGACAAGGACCTGGGCTGCTGCAGGGGTACTCGGAGCCCGAGGCTCATAGTGCTACCTTGCCAACACCATTGCACCCGCTTAAAGGTGGCTATTGACAGCAAAAACAGGGCTACCAACCCTCATTGAACCCTTTGGCTGGTCATAATATGGGGGCCCTTCCTTCAGTGCACCAAAAGTCCCCCGATCCACAGCCTTTGCAGACTGTGCCCCAGCAGCTCCACTGTGCAGCCCAGCAGCTGATTCTCTCGGCACTCATTCCTCAGAGTCATGCTATGTCGGCTAGAGCCGTAGTGCCTTGGCATACACCCCACAGGCGCTTGAGTCATCAGCCCCCCCACCCCCTTGTATATATCACTATCTCACTAACAACATCTGTCCTCAAAATAAATGTGTTTCGTGCTGTTTGTCGGAAGCATCCTCTTCTGTGGGGTTTTAGTTCAGTTTTGTTTTAGTTCTCTGCACAAATCCCCAATTCCCCAGCTCCGTACAGGGTTCCCCAACACTCCCATACCATCACATTATTTTCAAAGCTAAACCTAAACGCATGGCAAACATCACAATAGATAGCGGACTTTTTGTACAAAGTGGCTGCTGTGCTTTCGGCCCATTCTCTTCCTCTAAAATATCTTTTTTTTACCAGACGGAACATATTTAAAAGTGTGAACAAAAGCCATGGCTGGCGCATTTTTTGAGTGGACTGGTCTGGTTGAGTAAAAATATGAGACACGTGATTTTTACTCTAACATATCAAAAACAACGCATACACACACAGCCTAAGCACATACCTTCTGGTAATCTTCCTATTGGCCCGTCGGCCTCAGAGCACAGCGCATGCACAAGGCCCACATTTACCAGTCATATAGGTTCAAATCTCATAACTTAACATAACTGTAAACACACTTTGCTCTACATCTTTTCCTTGTATGCTGTTTTTGTAAACAATAGGATGTAAAGTACCACATCTAGCTTTTTTGGAAATACATTTTTTTACTTGTCTCTTGAATTTTTTCGGCAGAACATTCCACTAGCCCTCAGGAATCCTTCACAGAAGCCTGTTGTTCCCTAAAGCGGGGTTTCCCGGTTCACTGTATGATTGCTTGGTCCTGCTCTCTGCTTCAAAAACACACTGCTTATTGGTTCCATACCCCATAACGTGTGACCCATGCTGCTTTAATTGTCAGCTCGTTGTGTGAGCTAAAAGAGATAAGTGTGTTGTATGCCGGAAATGGCTTCCTATCTCTAACAACGCCAGAGGAAAGTGGGCCCCAAATCTGAGCAATTTTTTTTTGTTTAATTAAAATCCTCTTCCACTCCACATGTCATCCGGGCGATGCAAGGACACTTCTGCACATCAGCTGCAAACACACAGCTTGGCTGCTCACTGTGTGGGGTGTTCTGATTTCTTTTTTGGAGCAGGTGATAAAATCCTCCATTAGGTTGTGTTTGGTCGGCCTTGGGTCCCTGGTCCAACTGCCAACTACATCCAATCATGTATCCAGAGACAGACTGCAGGCAACAAACTGTTAGGATTTTAAATTGTGCTATTCCATCAATCAAACCAATCAAAAAGCATTTGTAAAGCACAGCACTGTTGCCCCTAGGGGTATCAGGGCACATTGTCTCCATCAAAGAGCCAGGTCTTGAGTTTCTTTCAGAAGTCTGCTAGAGAGGGGGCTGTATGGAGATGGAGGGGACGGTTGTTCCACGGCTTGGCTGCAATGTAGGTATCTAGAGGGTTGGTGGAAACTCAGTTGATGGTTAATGTTGGCAGGTCCTAGGTCGCGGATGGCTTTGTAGACATGTGTGAGAATCCTGAACTGGCATCTCTTCTGGATGGGGAGCCAGTGGAGGTCTCTCAGGTGGGGAATGATGTGGGTTTGTTTAGGGAGGTCCAGGATGAGTCTGGCTGCAGCGTATTTTATGGTCTGGAGTCTTCTGAGTAACTGGGTGGAGATGCCGGCGTAGAGGGTGTTGTCGTAGTCGAGGTGGCTAGAGATGAACGCCTAAGTAGCAGTCTTTCTGGTGTTGGTTGGGATTGATCTGACGATTCTGCATGGCATGCAAAATGTGTGGAAGCAGGAGGAGGCAACTACGTTGACTTGTCAGTTGGCTGTCAAGGATGATGCAGAGGTTGCGTGCATGATCGGTCTTTGTGGGAATTGGGTGGGAGGCAGTTGTCTCTCATCCATTTGGCTACGTTGGTCAGGGCTTCGCGGAAATTGGATTTGTCGTTGGAGGGGTTCTCAGTGAGCACGAGGATCAGTTGATTGTCATCTGCATGGATTATGTTGAGTCCGAAGAATCTTATGACATCTGTGAGGGGGGTAATGTAGATGCTGAACAGGGTGGGGCTACGGGATGCTCCTTGTGGTACGCAGCTCATGATGCCTTTGAGTGCGGAGGCAAAAGGAGGAAGTCAGATGCTCTGTGTGCATCCCGCAAGGAAGGAGGCGATCTACTTCAGGGTGTCTTGCTCTATGCCTATATTGTAGTCTGTTGATTAGTGTATTGTCAGAGACAGTGTTTAAATCTGCGGAGAGGTCGAGGTGCATCAGACCACAGTTTCTCCGCGGTGGATGAGTGTTCTGATGTCATCTGTGCCGGCAATCAGCACGGTCTCAGCGCTCTGGTTGGCATGGAATCCTGATTGTGAGGCGTCCAGTAGGTGGTTTTGTTCCAGAAATTCAGTGAGCTGCTGGTTGATGGCTTTCTCAAGTACTTTGTGTGAGAGCTCACCTGGGTTTACTGCAGGGATGGCATGGATGAACATGTGGTTAGACCCCACCTTTTCTTTACCCACCTCCTTTGCCTAACTTAATCAAAGCAAACGAGGGAAGGTGGGGAAGGAGGGAAACAAAACAAGGAAAGGAAAAGGGGGTAGGCGTCCGCTGGATCTTTCGAGAGAGTATTCTAGAACCCTAAAGGAGAAAGCACAAGGTGAGTACTAAGTATACACACAAGCAAGCTATCTATATATCCTACTGTATTCTTAAGGGATACCTTGGATGTAAGAAGCTAACTTGCATGAAGAAACAGCTCCTAGGGATGCCAGAATGCCCCACTACCTAGGACGGACAAGGGTCAATTAGTAACAGGACTGCAGCAGTTAGCATATGAAACCAAGAAGACAAAAATAAAGCACTAATCTAGGTTAGATTCACCATGGGTATGGAAGGCCCCAAGTAAGACAAAAAATACACCCGTACTCCTATACGCAGGGAAAAGACAAAAATAAATTCCCTTTACAGCAAGAGGTACGGGGACATAAAAAATTAAAACAAGGGTCTAATTATGTAAATAACATCAAGGAAGATTTGGACTCTTTTATAATGCCAATGTCTCTCCCCTTTTATAGTGACTTAAAAAATAAGGAATCGCCAGAATTCCTCGAGGGGACGCGGGACCATCAGATAAGTACTGTTCATAAAATAATGTGTAATTCCAACCCCAAAACAAAGATACTGATGCTTTTTAAAACCTTTTGCTATATTCTTGTTTTGCAGGACCAGAACACCAAGGGTTAACACCACCGGAGTTCACTAGCAACACTGTAGCAACACCAAAGAAGAGCAGCAAGCCAATGGCTCTGGAAGGAAAACTCCCCGAGAACCCAGGAAGCAGAAGAACCCTTCAGGAGACCGACAACAGGCCAACAATCAATGCGAGAACCGGAGGTCCAGGACAGAGGCAGGTAAGTAGGGAAAAACAATTCTGCAGGCGGCAGGAGGTCAGGCGGGATCCAAAAAGCTTCATGCCACAAGCTACGCACAGCGGACATGCGCTGCGGGCGCACCGGCGGCATGCCGAAGGCACGCCAAAGGCACGCCCGTCTGCGCCCGTCCGTGGCCAGCCGGGGCCAGGGGCCACGAGCCCTGCTCGTCTTTCCACTCATATCAGAAGCTACAGCCCCAACTCCTTACTTAAGTTAAGAGGAAAGGCCTCTGCTCCATGGCTCTCTACCTGGAACCCAGCATACGAAAACACAACCTGTCCACACTGTGGATTTCAGCCTCTCCCTGACCCTCCAACCAAAAACACACAGCGGAACATGTTCCTCCTGAACTGCAGGTCACTCCCTAAACACACCACAGAGATATCCATGCTCTTAGATGAGTTAAAACCAGATATCTTATTCCTAACAGAGACCTGGCTCCATTCTGAATCAGAACCTGATCTTATTCAGGCTCTACCCCAAGGATACCAAATTTCACATGAAGACCGCGTAACAGGAAGAGGTGGTGGCCTAGCAGTCATCCACAAAGACTGCTATGGGTGCCGTAGCTCTCCTAACCCTATACCAAACTGTGAAAGTCTCTCCTTTGCCATAGACTTTTCCCCCACCAGCACGTTCTCAGGGATGCTTATATATTGCCCACCTGGGACCGTGGGTCAATTTCTCTACTCCCTGCCTTCCACTATAGCCAACCTAGCTTGTAGCACATCCAATTTCACTCTTCTAGGAGATCTCAACATCCATTTTGATGATACTGCGGATCACACTGCCCTAGAATTGTCTACTAGCCTCTCTGCACTTCAGTTTAAACAACTAGTGCTAAAACCCACCCACTCCAAAGGTCATCCTCTTGATCCCATCTTCAGTAATTGTACAGATCTCTCAGTAGGAACTCCATCCCCCCTTCCATGGACGGACCACTTCCTTATACCCCTCTCCTGGGTCAACCCACACACCCACCCCTCCGCCACTGCAGCTGTCCCCAGAAAACGCAACTGGTCAAAACTTCCCCAGGCTGAATGGGCAACGAGCCTCGAGACCTCCATACCACCCAGCACCTCTGACCCCACTCTAGCTAATGAAAACTATAATAGATGGATCTCGAACTCACTGGACTCCGTACTCCCCATAAAACGCACTGAATCCTAGCATAGCACCAGGACTGCTCCCTGGTATTCCCCTGGCTTACGGGAAAAGAAACGCCTCTGCAAAAAACTTGAGAGGAAATGGCGACTGGATTACTCACCCTCCGGAAAAACGGCATATAGAGCCGCGATAAAAACATATAAAAACGAAATTCAAATCGCGCAAGCAACCTTTTTTGAAAATAAGATCAACCCAGCTGCCTCCCGGCCCAAGGAAATATATAATCTCGAAAACCCTCCTGAAGTTTCCTGAAAAACCCCAAAACCCCCTTAACGCGCAAACCCGTTGTAATAACCTGGCAGAGTTTTTTTCCCCAAAAATACAAACCATTTATACTTCCTTTCCCCACATTCAGTCCCCCATTCCACTCACTAAATTGCATGAGCCGGGGCTTCACGCCCCAGCAACACTCGAAAACCTTCCACATCTTGATTCCACCTTGCTAGAATCCATCATGCGTCAGGTGAAATCCGGCTCTCACAATGATCCGGCACCCCCGCGCACTCTGCTGACAGTCACCAACCACACCCTACCCACCATCCTCAACTTGCTTAATGCCTCTTTGTCTACCAGGACCGTCCCGCCCCCCTGGAAGCAGGCCATGGGAAAAGCCCTCCTTAAAAAATCCAGCCTAGATCCAGACAACCCAGGGAATTTCCAACCAATCTCCCTACTACCCTGGCTAAGCAAGATCCTTGAAAAACACGTCAACAACATACTGGCGGAGTTCCTAGAGACCAACCACCTGCTCGACCCTTCCCAAACAGGATTCCGTCCCATGCATGGGACCGAAACCGCCCTCGTTGCAGTTACAGAAGAGGCAAGGAAGATCATGGATCAAGGAGGCTCTGCAGCCATCATCCTCCTCGACCTAAGTGCCGCCTTCGACACTGTAAACCATAACATCCTACTGCAACGACTTGCGAGCCTAGGAGTCTCAAGGAAAGCTATGGCTTGGTTTGAGTCTTTTCTGTCAGACCGCTCCTTTCAGGTCTCTGAGGGCGAAACCACCTCCCCTAGTAAGCCTCTTGGCTGCGTAGTGCCGCAGGGCTCTTCTTTGAGCCCTACGCTCTTCAATATATATATGAGCCCCCTAGCTGAGATTGTCCGCCCCTTTGGAATAAAAAGTATCACCTATGCGGACGATACTCAGCTAGTGGTGGCTCTCAACCAGCCCCACACCGCGCCTAACCACCTGAGGGACTGTTTAGAAGCAGTGTCCTCATGAATGACATCGTCTTGTCTCAAACTGAATGGAGACAAGACTGAGCTGATGCTCCTAGGTAACTCCCCTAATCCTACCATCGTTCCCCTGTAGCCTACCTGCCTTGGACCCGCCCCCACAACCAAGGATACAATTAAGAGCCTAGGCATCTGGCTGGATAAATCCCTTAACTTTAACTGCCAAGCAGCCAAACTTTCAGCGACGTGCTTTGGTCTGCTTAGGCTTATTCGGAAAATCCTTCCCTTATTACCCTTCCAGGCAAGGCAGATTATGATCCAAGGCCTCATTCTGTCGCGCTTGGACTTTGGGAATGCCCTTTACCTGGGGGCCCCTCAGGCCACCCTACGCAAGCTCCAGGTTATCCAAAACTGCGCAGCGCGAACCCTCCTCCAGATTCCTCGTCGACTCCCTATCAAAACTGAACTGAAGAATCTTCATTGGCTTCCAGTCAGGGAAAGAATTGAATTTAAGAGCTTGTGCTTCATCCACCAAGCCTTCTGGAAAACGGGCGCCATCATTAACCAATCATTGATCACCCCCTACCTACCGAACAGACAGCTCAGATCAACTTTCTCCTCTCTTGTCACTGTTCCCAGGATTAAGAGAGTCAGATGCGGGCCGCTCATTCTCCTATAACTCGACCAAACTCTGGAACTGCCTCCCCCTCCATCTTCGCTCAGAGCCCAACCTACTCTCCTTCCTCAAACAGCTAAAAACTCTGCTTTTTAACAAATCAGACTAGTATCCAACTTCTCATACACACGCTGGTCCGTTAGCGCTAGGACACCTCAGGGTAGCTATCGCGCTTAACAAATCGTCTTTTCATTTAATTTAATTTCATCCAAACTCGAATGCAAAGTTTCCAGCGTGGATCCTGTCCTTAAGTATCCCTCAAGCGCCACCCCCGGTTCCTGACTGGAAATGGCGGGAGGGGCTCTCTGCTCCGTGTGCGAGCACGGGCACTGTTAAAGGCCCCGCACACCATGGAGCCTGACACTTTGGCCGGGTAGGGGAGCAGGAAGATCGGACCATAATTTTTGAGATCGCTGGGGTCAGTGGAGACTTTCTTTAGGAGTGGTCTGACGTTCGCGTATTTCCATCTGTCTGTGAATGTTGATGTGGAGATGGAGGTGTTGAGGATTCTGGTGAGTTGCGTGTTGATTGGGTTCTTTATACGGTTATAGAGACGGTGGGGGCAGGGGATAGTGGCCACTCCAGAGTGGATGGAAGACATGATGGCAGAGGTGGTCAGGGCAGTGAGTGGAGACCTGGGGCCTTATTTCTTGAAATGCCCCGGTAAGGGGGGGCAACGGGTGTTTGTGCCTGCTTTGCACTCCCCCTGGGCACTTTGGTGTTGCAGAAGGGGACGCAGAGGTTAGTGCAGCCCCTTCTGTAATACCAATATCTCTGGCACACATAAAGCTCCAGCGCTATCTTAATGGGGATTACCTCAATTGCATGGGGGTATGCCCTTTGCCTCTGCACCCACGCTGTATTACCAACATGGGTGCAGAGGCAAAAAAGCCCTCAGGAGGCACACTGACAGTGCAACACCTAAAAGGTGGCACACAGTCATTGCACCTCCTGAGAGCACTCCTCTGTAAGGGTTAAAGGGGGTCCTATGGACACCCCAGACATCCCCTTGCAAGCAGGTGCAGTCAGTGACTGCACCCGCCTGCAAGGGGCTCTCTATTCCCCTTTAAAAGTGCAGGCAGGTTGCCCCTTTAAAAGCCCAGGCAGGTTGCCGCCTGCACAGTGAAACACTGAGCGACTTTAAAGCAGCCGCACCATATTTCACGTGAATGTGCTGCCCCCAGGGCATGATGAGTTCCCGGCTGCCCTGGGGGCAGAGCATTTCCCTTAATGCAGTGCATTTTCCTTCATTGTGCCTGGCACACCTTTTTAAAGGTGTGCTCAGTGCAATGAAGGAAAATGCGATGCATGTGTAATGTGGCCCTGGTGGTATTGGTTTGGCTGATGTTCGTTGGTTAGTAGAGGTTGTTGGGGTTGATAGTGGTGGGTTGGAGGTTGAAATTCATGTAAATATTGGTGATCTTGCTGTGGAAGTAGTCTGGAAGGGTGCTGCAGAGTTCTTGAGAGGGATGGATGGTGTTCTCTATGGCTGCCGGGTTGGAGAATGTTTGACTATTTTGGAGAGTTTCTTTGTGTGGTTGGCCACGGACCCATGCGGGTGGTGATGGCTACTTTCTTGGCTTCATGCTGTTTTGTACTAAATTCTCTAAAATCGATGTACCATGCGAAACACTTAACTGCTTTGCTTAAACTGTCTTTCTGCCTGAATAATGTGCTACTGCTCCCTCGTGGTCCTATGTAAGCTGACACCCTGCAGTCATTAAATCACCTGATCTACTTATACCGCTCTGTTGCCCTCATGATGATAAACTGTGCTCTAGAGACACCATGTAAACCGAAGTCCTGTTGTGTATAACTTCTCTATTTGTAGGCTACGGTTGCTGTAGACCAATTCAAAACTGAACGAAAGGCACTTACCTCCCTTTCTGCCACTAAGCAACTTTACAGTGACTCGTCTATGATGGAAATAGAAATAAATCAGAAGAAGGAAGTGGTCTATAGCACTGAGAAACAAGCATTGACAATGCCAATAGGACTGTTATATGTTAATGTGAAGCATTACCGGTAGATAGCATCAGACTGGACATGTCTTTGTGTGGAAGCCAAGAACTGTAGAATAATATTGGGTAAGTTCGAAGGTTGGTTTACAGTTGCACTGTCAAGACAGACCAAAATATCATGTTGGTTAATGGCTTCCCTCCTCCCATCTTTGTGACTGCTAGAGAAAAACACCATAAATGATCTATATCTAAGACGCTTTAATAGCATTACAATGTCATATGTGAGCCCTTGAAAATTCGAATTCGGCAGCTGGATAAACAAAAACAAAATAAATAAGCAAAATGACCACAGCTCTGTGGAGGGCAATCACTTTTGTATGCAAGCACACAACTTCTACCCAACCTAGACATGCATTCCTGGCTCCCAACATTTGGGCAGAGCCAAAGCCCCTCTCTTAGTGATTCTCACATAATTGCCTAGCGATAGCAGCGCTTTCAACCCGGACCATAAAAAAGTGAAACACCTAAAGTTTGAAAACAAGTGGTGAGACACCAGCTTAACTGTCTCTGAGTGTGATTAGAGAGGAGCACCGTTGCTCTGTCTGAGTTCATCTTGGCTAGCTTCTCTATTTTGTAGCGTAGATATTACCACAAGATTAAAGGAAATTACTAAAATGGAGGCGCACATTGACAGTCCTCTCTCACCTGTATCTCTCAGTTATATAGATCAGTTGGATGGGCTATTTACGGGCCCTCTTTGAGCCTCATTCTAAGTCCCGGGGAAATAAGCAGATCGGGTGCAAACAGTGCCTGATCCCAACCAGGGGTAAACTCCCGACCCATCTGTCCTCCCCCATGAACAATTGGCTAGGAAAAAATTGGATACATTTGTATTTGGAAAATTGATGGAAGAGAGAGAAAAAGTGCAAAAATGATGTATATGTCCAGTTCTGAATGCTATCTTTCATTCTGAGCAGTTAAACTCACAATGGGCAGTAATTTTGCACTGGAAAATACTACTACACCCTAGGTTACTAGCATACCCTCAGTCAAATTTATAGGCCAGTAGTTCTCTGGCACTCGGAATAGTCCACTAAATAGAAAGATGCTAACAAGCATATTTAATTAGTGTTTAGAAAGTTTTTTTTTACACTTTAAAGAGTAGAATTTGAATTTCGCAACAAAATGCACCAAGGATAAAAACATTTCAAGCATCTCCTTCAGGTTAATTCTGCAGCTGAGCTCCCACAGACACTGTTGTGAAGGTATAAGACCTGTCAACACTGAGTTTTCCGGTCCGGTCTGCCATTCGAGTTGTTTGCCTAAAGAAACACCTTGCTTCTCTCCGGGAGCTGTGACAGGAGCCCTTGATATAAATCTACTCCCAGCTGTTTTTTAGAGAATGCTGCCAATATTTGTGGCTCAGCATGTTCCCTCTGTAGTGTTAACGCAATGGTAAGATCCATGGCCTAATCCATGGACGACTCAGAGTCAGGGGCGGCTGGTGACATTTGAAAGAGGTGGGGGCGTAAAATGATTGGCATACTGCGCTGCAGCGATCGAGCGTAGCGAGCGAGCCCGAACAACCTATGGAGGGTTCGGTGGGATTCTCCCCCCGAGAAAATTTTGAAAAAAGAGTGGACAAATGGTGCATTTTCAAGCAAATTTGAGAAAGCAGGAAGGTTAATAAAGCAATTGTGAAAGTGCAGTTATTACATTAATAAAGAGATGTCATATAACATAGGTAGCTGCTTATTCAAGCTTTCTTTCACCCCATAGTCCAGCAGGGTCTTGATACAAGAAAAAGCAGTGTGGTCCTCGACCAGGAAGACATTCATATTTCATTGGTAAGAAGTCAAAAGATTGGTCAAATTGAAAACCTGAAATGCAATACGCAATCCAACAATTTGCAAGTACATCTCATCTATGTTCAACAAGCCATGTTTTACCCATGATTGGAATTGTGAATCACCAAATAAACTGAGCCACTGCAATCAAAGTTTAGGGCCTCCTCAAAAAGTATGCACTTAAGAGAGTTCTCTCACCTCATATCCTCTCTATATTTTCTCTGGAAATTGAAAACTCATCACAGTCTACTGCACAAACCTGAACCCTTCTGCATATTCCAACACCAGAACTCATTCTTGGCCATTTAGTTTGGAGCCATTCATACCAGGAATACAGAAAATACCTTTAAATAGAGTAGAAGGTATTCCAAAACAAGGAGTGCTGAAATGTTGCTTAAGATAAGATGTACACACTAAGTACTATGGCCAAGAGCACGTAATGTTCAGTCAACAATAGGCTTAGGAAAAACCAACAATTCTGAGAGCACCTACAGTCAAGATCCTTCACCTGAGACTATGTGTTCCCAAAGATGTAGTGATATGTAGTGATATGTTAAAAGTTGTAGCAAGACTTAAGGCCTTCTAACTGATGTACTAGGTGAAGGATCTTGACTGTAGGTGCTCTCAGAATGGTTGGTTTTTCCTAAGCCTAATGTTGACTCTTTCTTCCCCTCTCCCTTTGTCCTCTACACTGTCTCTATCTGTGCTTTTTCCCTCACTTCCATTTGTCTATTTCATCACCTAGAGCTCAGTTCCTTTACTTTTTCTCTCCTGGCATCCCGGACTCTCTGTATTTAATATCAACAATTATTTCCCTCGCATATTTATTTAAGTATAGCACAGCACTTTTATACCATTGTTTTTTAATTACTAATATAATTCCAAATTCATCCTTCTCATTTTCAGCCGATCAGGCTTTAATTCTAAATTTGCATTGCTTTCTGCCATCTAGTGGCTGTATATTGCAAGGCAGGGCTGTATGAAATTTCCTTATTCGTTTTCAGCATTTCGTCTGCTGAGAATGGAAAGGAATGGAATAGTTAGCATTTTCCAGTGGTTTAGTCTGTAATTTGCCCAAGCATATACAAGAGGACCACAATATCTCAGTATTAAGGTTGTTGCAACATGTTCCACTCTATGTGCAGTATGCCCAAGCTGAAGCAGGCACCTTAGCATTAGGAAGTTCATATTTCTTGTGTGTTATCTTCAGTAAAGAAACCTCTTAACTTGAAGGATGTCCTAAATTTCTCTCACACTAACAAACCTGGAGTCTCGTGTCCTTGCGCTCTTCACTCTTTGATGCTCGACTACAACCCTGCAAATATTTCACTAAAGAACCCTTAGCCAAAAATATGTTTTCTTAAATATTACAATTAAAGATCGCACTGTGAGTAGATAGTATATTTCCTTTATGCCAGCTCCTTTCACATTTTCAGATAATGTTCGTCGAGTCTGAAGACGCGGGAAAAGCACGAAGGGCTCGAATCTTAAGGTTATCTGGTCAATATTGGCAGCTACTTCGGTGGGCAGAATGTAGTTAATTCTAGATGTTCAGTATGCGGGGAGACCTAAAACATAAACTCTTAGAGTTGGGTAGGGCTTTTCCTAAAACGTTTTAAGGGAAAGACGGCAGATGTAGGAGCATTGTTCTCAATTCACGGCCATTTCGTGTTTTCTGCAGCCACGGTGATCGATAGCGTTTCCCACAGAAACAAAGCTCTTATGCGGCGCTATAGCAATGTCCATTCACATAAGGGATCTTAATTATCTTAGCCACTAGGTTCGTGTCCTGTTTGAAAATTTACATAGAGCCACTGACTTTGTGTTCCCTGGAGTTTAATATTTATTTACAGGTAAAGTCCTCAAACCTTTACCATCTTTCTGAATTATTTCCAAATTGTCAGTGTTGAAAACAAATCAGTGGAAGTGTGCCCGTTCTGACCTGATTTACATAATAATAATTACCACTTGTATTTCACTTTTTTAAATGGAGGCTATTGTTAATTTTAATCATCAGAACTTAATACACAGCACTTTTGTAGGTAACCATCCTTTGCGGTGCACCCAGGGATATATTCTACATACTGCCCTAGTGATGCAACAGGCTCCACAAGCCTGCGTTTTAGTCCCTGTGTACTTTATAACCAGGGTAATACCGTGAACTTAAAATAGTACTCTTGTATCGACCTCGGGAGGGTGATATGCATTTGACTGCGTGACCCTGGGGTCAAGCACACGACCTGGCGCGGCCGGCATGACTGGGGGGGGTACGCGCACAGGGGGAGTACGTGCAGTGGGGGTTATGCGCGGGGGGTAATTCAATTAATAGAAGAACTTACCAGGCGCATCTCCTCCGGTCCCGCGTCGCATCACGTCTGCTCTGCAACATGGTGGAAGTAACTTCTCCCCGCTCTTTTCTTTTGCCAATTAGGAGACTGGGGGGCAGGGCGGCTGAACTCTGTCCTGGCATTTGAAAGGGCATGAGGCGACTTTGCGCAAAACGCATCAACGCCCGAGCAGGAGCCTATCTTCAAACTCCTGCACTACACAGGGCATGCGCAGCAAACCTAATGGTTTGTGAATGTGAGTGAGGGGCATTGCTCCTCTCTCACATGCGCAGACCATCTTCTGAACTCCTGCTGACTCTGCCTGCGTGCGCTGTGCGTGACATGCGCACTTTCACCAATGAAGCGCACAGGCAGACCCGGAAATGTAAACAGACGAATTGTAAGCTGTCAATTCGTCTGTTTACATTCCTGTTCACCTGTTGCCCGATTTTTTTGTGGGGCGCTACCCCTATGGACCACCCGCCCCTGCTCAGATTATTATCAGGTAGGAGCAAATAAAATAGACCGCAGTGTAATGCAGTTAAAGTCGGTATATTGAAAATCAGCCATGCTCTGTGTGTTGGAATGCAGAGTTTATACAACAAACATCTGTGCCTTTTTACATCACAGGTTTATGCAAGTTATTCAAGTTATACAAGTTGTTCACAAGGAAGGCCCGAGAAGCAAGTGCTATATTTTGTGACTAGTAGTCTTTGTTCTGGAAATTACCATTTTACTTTCGTTTCGGGTGTAGTTTTGTAGCCAAGTGAGGGCACTTGACCTTGTTCTTTTCAGGGTGACTGTAACACATTGGAACTGTAGTAGCTTTTTTTCGGGGTTTACGTTTTTTTGTGGAAAAATAATGATGGAAAATAATGATTTTGATGTGAGATACAATACGCAAATGCTGAATTATTATTATTGCATTGAAATGAACTTAGTACGATGTATAGAAATGTGTTTATTAACATTATCTAGTTGTGCCACATTTTTCTGTCAAACTCCATCTTGGCTAAAAATGGATTCAGTTCTGATGCTGTTTTCACTCCTGTATTCACCTCTCCCATCTGCTCCCCCTTTGCATCCATTCTCCCCACAGCTCTACAGAACAAAGACAAGTTAATGTTCTTTTCCTGTTGCGCTCTTAATTATTTTTTTTGTGTTCCTAAATCTAAAAATGTTCTAGGGCCCTTCCACTGTAGTACCTTTGCTAAGACTAGTTTTACTCATTATTGTAAAGCAGGGTAAGCTCCTCCATTTAAGAAGAGGAGCGTCATCACACCAACAAAAATGCACTCATGAAATCCCCTGTGATGAAAAATAAAATGGTAATACAGTTAATTTATTACTATTTTATTTTTCATCAGCCCGTCCGAACCGAGTGTCAGGATGGGGCAGAGCCTGCTGAGTGGCAACATAAGGGAGGAGTGGTGAGCTGTGCACTTAAGTTTAAAGTGCGTTTGTCCCATTGGCTGGCTGTCTTTTGACAGGCAAGCAGACATGCGCACTTTAAATCTCTCAACCCAGTTGTCTTAAGATACCTGGGTTGAGAGCAATTGTAGGCCTTCAGTGCCATGGGGAACGCCGAGAGAGGCCTCTACCCCCAATCCTGGAGCTTCTCTCATGCTGGTTAACAGCATGAGAGCAGCTCCAGGATAGGGTAAGGGAGTTGGCTGGGGACCCCGTTGGACCCTGGATGAGCGAAGAACACCAGATGTGCAATAAGTAGGGTAAGAAGTTTTTAATTTATTTATTTGATAGGTCCCTTAAATGTAGTTTATATGCTTATTCGGTTGGTGACCCCTGACTGGGTAAAGATTGCCACGCGCCCTTTATGTGTCGTAATTTTGCTGCAGCTTCTAAATCCAATTATTTATTTATGCGTTTTTTATGTAGCGCGTTCTTTACCCGAAGGTGTCAGAGCCCTTTACAATAGAACAAGTTACATTACTTAAGGATGCTGCAAGTACAATGCCATGTAGTCCTACAGATTACCACTTTGTAGTTGTAAATAGCATTGGGTGCCCGCGAATCCCATCTCCGCTCCTCGTCCTCCTTACCTCAGAAATATTTAAATCAATAGCGTTCAACTATTTTTTGGCAGATTGCACACTTACCGCGAAGGCAAGCCCTCTGGAGTCACTGATGTTAACCATTTTTAAGGAGTGATGCAGATTTGCAGGGATAAAGTTCCATCGCAAGTCTCAGGGAATAGGAGAGCATTTGACTTCCCCAGAACGAAAACCTGGCAATGGTATAGACGTGCATTGGCACCAATTAACTGCATGGTGGAGCCAAGCTCCTTTGAAAAGCTAAATGCCAACTCCTTTCATCAGCCTCTGGATTTCTGCCGCCCGCAGAACTCCCCTGAATCTTGCAAAGATTTTAGTTAACTCAGCGGCATTCCATGTGGTGAAACTGAGTTCCACACACCCTTAGTTATGAGTGATGTAATATATGAGGTCATAGGCAATGCATGATGGGGGTACAATTTAGTTCCCTAAACTATACCTGTCAACTTCAGTGTCTTTTTTATTTTTCAAGTGTAAGTTCTTATCTAATTTCACCATCTAGCTATAACATCACAATAATCTTAGTTTTGTTCAGTTCATTTCATTTGTTTTAAGGTAAAGTAAGATGTTATTACATACTTAACTATAAAGTCACTTTAACCTTTGTTTTCTTAGTGAATTTCTGTACTCTTTAAAAATAATATTCTATGTTGAGCATGCGCCCAACCCTCTCAGTGAACCTGCAGCGAATTCCACTCCGGCTCATGGCCTTTGGCTGTGCACAGCAGGGGTTCACCACAGGGCCTGGCCACTGGACAGTCCCTGCCCCAAACCCTTTCTCTTGTGCTGCCAACCCTCTACTCTGCACAGCCTCCGACTAGGCCCTGCACCCGACCCCCAACAGGTGGGCCAACCCCCATTGTACACAGCCTTCAGCCTCAGTAACGTAAGGCAACTGTAAGAGTCTGTTACTCAATCAACCCCCACCCACAATCCTAGGCTCAATGCTGAGGGTACAAGGGAGATAAATCTTTGCACTATGTGCAGAGTTATGCTATCCTGAACTTTATTGCTTTTCCTAAAGACCATGAATAGTTCACCTCAGTGGTCTCAAATATTCAGGCCTAATGCATGTGAGCCACAACGTTCTGAATTCTTCCACAACCAAGTTCTGCTGCTCTCTCCCATTGCTTTCCCCTATAGTGGAAAGATATTCCTATCCAGAGACTGAAAGTTAGTGGTGGCTAATTTGCAAGAACCAACGCCTTTTAAGCTGAGGGTCTACTGACACCCTGAGATAAAAATGCTGTGAGTGTGATGATGTTCAAGGGGTGTGCTTGGAGACCAGGTGCTGCATAAATGAAGTTGTTTGAGGGTAGATTTTGTGCAGCACATGACGGTGGTTCCTTACATGAGAGTAGCTGTCATTTCAACTCCCATTATCCTTGAAGGTTGTATGTAAGTGTAAATATTGTGGCCTAAATTTCATTTAGAAAATATATTGCTTCATTATGTGTAGATATTCTAGTAACTCCAATGAGTTGATATTTTTGTAAAAAAAGATGTAGGGGCAACATTTGTTTAGATGATATTAAGACCGTGACATTCTGGTACCATACTTCCCGAACCAATTCCTATTGTTTGATCAGAGCAAGGAAGAACAAGGCCAGAGTGGTTAACTCTGCAGCAAAAGAGCAGGACTTGCTGTTACTGCCCTGCTTTCTCTGTCTGATGTACCCACAAACAGCACATAATGCTGTATGCCTGATTCAAGCACGTTTTCACACTGTAGCTGACCTATCTTTTTTATACGAATTGAAGATCAATATTCCATCAGCTGGCCCTTAAGTGTGTTCTGGCATTTTATGACTCTTGGAAAGCTTAAAAGAGACCAAATTGTACCTCAAGTTCAAAGAACGTACACGAAAGGCCAGTTGATCAATGCATCTCAGAGATTACTACCTTTAAAGGGAGGGCAAATAATCCTATCCTGTTTAGAGGAAACTCTTTTGTAGCCTTGGAAGAAGAGCCAAAGCCTTGCCTTTTGATTTATTCTCCATGTAGTCTGGGACTTGTAAACTTCATGAGTTGAGTGTTTGAGTGTTTCCTGGTTGCTGATGAATGATGCTCGCATAAAAATAAGGAATGTGGAGCAGAAATGCATCCCATAGCCTCAGATCTTGGCACACAATTTTCAAACGCTAGTTTAAGGGCTTAACTATTGTGGTAGCCAATTATAAATTATAAATTTTATAAATTAATTTCAGGAGAATAGGGCAGAATGGACTATGAATCTGCAGTATATAGAGCGAATGATGCTAATTACAATTAACAACTTGTTATAAGCAAGACAATATTTTGTTTACCATTTTATCTACAACAACATATATCATTTACAGATTTTTCTTTGCATTTTGTGAATCTTCTCTGATGCTAACAAGTATTGTTGTAAACCATTTTAACTTAAGTGTTAGTTTCAGCACAATATACAAATGAGGCAATATCATATACACTTACATGGCAGGTTTGCTATCTGTATCCCATTGCCATTATTTTGAAAGTGATTTTGTGGTGGGGCCCCATAGCAGTTAAAATCAGATTAGCTTATTTTGAAATTTTAAAATATCCATTTAACAATATTATTTATGTCAATTTAAACTTAGTTATAACTAATTTCCCATTTTAAATACACACACAGCCCTATTTGCCTCATATGACTATAATTAGGAATAAATATGCTAAAATATATTTCTGCGTTGAATAGAACACCCAGTGAAAAAGTCTGGCAAAAAAGCATAACCAGGATGAAATGAATATTTTTCTATATTATATTTTCTGTGCAGTCTACTGATACTTGCACATTTTCTACTCCGAAGCAAGATCACATTAGCAGCTCCAGTGCTTTACTTTGTTTCCAATTGTTCCTGCTTGTACTAGGAAGTATCCGCCAGTATGTGTAATGCTATGAGTTCCAGGCATAAGAAGACACATAAATCCGGATCAGCACTGAGCAAAGCTCTCTTTCGCCAATACGGGTTTCATTAATCTTGCTCTCAATCGTTTGTAAAATTTGCGAGGTAACATAAACTGCACAGAGTTTTCCAGAGAAACCCCATCTTAGGCACATTACTGCATTTCATTCAGAGGAGTTTAAATACTGAGAGGTGGAAATAAAATAAATCTAAATGTCTTACACAAGATTTGTCTATTAAGGTCAACGTTTATCCCTGACTGTTAGATGACTTAAAAAGCAGGTACCGTAGTTATTAATCCCAGCCCTTCTGTAAAAAAAATGTTGTTCATAGATTTCCATTTGTGATTTGTATTTTTGGATCAGTAGAGAAGTAATTTAGTTTGGGTAGACATTGCTGATCCGGGCCTAATTTTTCTGGACGGCATTTTTGAAAACGGCTGATGTGTTGCAGTGATGATGTAATATTTAAGGAACCATGAGACCTATATACTTCATCTTGATGTCAAAACCTAGGTTTTTAGGGTCAAGTAGTCTTATAGAGACCGAAAATAACTCCTCAGAGAAACCCTGCCACAATTTTCCACAATGGCAGCTATAGTAGAGGAAGAAGAGACCTATATAGAAATGAAACAAATAATAATTATTTGTTATCATTTTATGTATTCACCAAACAACGTTTATGATCTGAATATGAAACAAAAATGATGTTTATTACTCTTGTTTTAGACAAATGTTCATAGTTCACTTTATTTATTTGTTTCGGCGGTCGCTTGTGGTACAGTTGCAGAATGTTGAACGTTTGAGAAGAGCAAATCGACAGGGAAATCTTTTTGTAGCACAGGCTTTACAAGTACATGTACTTGTAAGTTCTGTGGGTAGAGGTTTTAAAAGTTTTGTAGGTTTTAGCGCCCCATCTGTCTGAATGACTGCCCCGAAGTTTTACATTATCATTTTTCAATGAGGACACCTTTTTAAATTGAAATTCTTCAGGGGATTGTATGAGTTTGTGCTTCACTGGTTTGGTTTCAGCATCCATCAAATAATGCATTTATTGAAAGAAGATCATGCGACAGAATGTCCTTGATAAATTAACCCCTTTCTTTTGCTATATCTCTATGTGCTTGCAAAAGTTGCTTTTTTGTCACCTGTTTTGTAGTGGCTTGTTGGACGAAACTCTTACAATGTTCATTTAAGCGTGGACATTTAGCTTTACTGATTATGCCAAACAGCTTTTTCTCTTTCAGTACAAATCTCTCCTGGTCAGTTCTATGTATAGTTTCTATCCATGTTCCAACACATCTAGTAGATGTGTCTTTATATGATTATCCACATTTTGTTTGGTCATGAAGTTGTAGTCTTACAGGCTCAGTCATTTTAAAGGGGGTTCCTTGCTGCTGCATGACATGAAGAAGGTTGTGAACATGTTAATTAAAATGTTCCCCTCTCTTTCCCACAAGTCGAGGTGAAGAACAGTTTCACGATGGTCCATTAATTTTTAATCTGTCATCTCTCTGAAAACATTGCAAATCGAAAAGACTTCATAGGAATCCTGCTGCCATTCAGCAACATATTCACTTTTACGTGTCTGACCAACAATTCCCTTGGAGCTTTTCTGGGATCTCTGGATCTTCTGTTTCAGTTTCATACATGGAACATTCCTTCTCTGTCTTTCACCACAAAATGTCTTTGGATGAATTTTCGGTAGAGTTATGGTTTTTCCACCTCTAGTTTCTTCACTCTTTCCAAATACCAAGGACCCATATCTCAGGTAGTTTATGCAATCCTATTTATGTAACACAGTAATCAGTGACTCCACAGTCTTCACTAGAGCTATTATGTGTAAAACATTTCCCCAGTACTTGCAAAGTTCTGAATTCTCATCACTTTCTTTGACAAATTCTTCAAACTTTGTTTTCAGGTTTTCTGATTTTGATCTGATTGTATTGAACATTGCCTGGCTTTGCATTATGTCTTTTGAATGGAGTGCACCCTGTTCCTTGTTCAATTTCGAGATAGGATATGCACAACCTAATTTGTCATTCTTGTTCTAGAAAGCATTCCAACACAATGTTTCTTTAGGCTCAGATATGATGAGCATACCTTGTAATGAAAGAACATAATGAGTTCCGCTCAATACTGACGGGGCAGTTTTGTGCATCGTCTATGCCACACCCACTGAGATAACTTCGCGCACATCTCAATGCAACTTTTGGCATGTGGAAAATGCCCATCATTGGATAAAGATCATCACATTCTATTGGATTGCTCCTAAAAATGTCAGAAACAATACGCAAAACACCTTCATTGCAGAACATTGGCTGTATAGGCTGGTCTTCAAGCTGAGCAGACATATATTGGAACTTTTTTTGCGCTGTGTATACTGTTGCGTAGACTGGAGATGGTATTTCTGGTAAATACACAACCTTCTTCAGTGTGATGATATTCTTGGAGATCAAAGCATGAATTCCAACCCATGGAGTAAGTGGCTTTTCTTCATCCTTTAGTCCGCACTGAATAAGTGATATGATAAATTCAGTTAAATAAGCCTTGTGAACCCCAACATCAGTTAGAAGAAGATCCATGTCCTCGGGCCACTTTGAAGTTTTCTGGTATTCTGAGACGTGTTAATGGCTTGTGGTGATTTTGCAGACGTTGGCAAGGCAGTTAGGTTATAAGTTTGCAGATTCGTTGGTTTATGCCTACAGCTGACACAGCTTGTTTTCCAACAGCTACTTCATTGGTACAGTCTTCAAAAATCACCATGGCAGTATCATGTGTGCAGGATGTTTCAGACAAAGAAGAGCTGTCTTCAAAATTAAAATGATGAAAAGCAGCAATTGTAAATCCTTGCCTGGTAAAGTGACTTGGAAGAGGGGTGCTGTCGGAGTCACAAGATTTGACTGTATGAGCTGCTAGCATGTTCCTGCTCCGTACTATGGCATTATAACTTGTAGATGCACCAATCCTAATCATTGAAGTGATTTGCTCTCTACTTTTGCAACTATCATAGTTTGCACTGGCAGTCATCATGTGTAGCAGAGTTTTCCTTTTGCCGTGATGTAATTCATAAAACATGATTTGGAAAAGACAGTACATTTGCACAGCATAAGCCTATCAGTTCATGCGATTGTATTTCAATTCTTCTCTTATATCTTCAAAGCCATCATCAATGTTGTTGGTTCTGTTCCGAACTCAAGAACTTTATTTTGCAACGGTTTTGGTTTTCAGATATTAAATGATGTAACAAATGTTGAGACACTATCAAGCATTCTTGTTGACACCCATGATTTGTGGAGCTCTGGGGCATCACAAAATGTGTTATTTAGTCCAAAATCGAAATCTTTCAGGACGTTTCTTAAAATTGTTCCTGCTGATTTTACTGAATCTTGTGATCTTTTTTTGGCTTCAAGAACGACAAGAGTCAAATCAGCTAAGAACACCATAAGTGCTGCATTCTTTTTGTTAAACTAACAAATTCTGTCATTACACATACTCACTAGAAAATTCTTAATTTCATTATTATCGATCAATAGAGTTTCATCAATTTTGACCATTATTTCTCTGATCTCACTGAGTGTGAACTCATTGCCAGCACTCAAGAGTGGGTTTGAAAACGTAATTCGCTTTTTCAAAGAGTGCAAACTTAACTGAAGGCTGGCAGTTATGTTGCTTCTGGGAGCTCATTGCACATTCATATTTTTAAATGTGTGCATGCACGCAGTT
Organism: Triturus cristatus; assembly: GCF_964204655.1. NCBI lineage: Eukaryota > Metazoa > Chordata > Amphibia > Caudata > Salamandridae > Triturus > Triturus cristatus. The sequence goes on from NC_140587.1 coordinate 286,358,621, forward strand.
CGAATACAAATCTGCTGCAAATGCATTTACCTCGCTGTTTAGATCAGATTCTCAGATGGAAACTTAATCTTGGAAGAAACTAGCTGCAGATAAAAACATGTTTGCCTTTATGACTCACATTCTCTGTACTTTGTTCTTTCTGTTCTTTCGTCAATCCCTTGGCCCTTGTTATAGTTAACCCCTTCAGTGCCCGCCCCTTTCCCCGCCCTGTGCCGGCCGTTGCATTAGCGGGCGGGGTCTATGACGAGCTGGACTCGTCATGGGCACAGCGCAACCGCGGCCCATGACGAGTCCAGCTCGTCATGGGCACTGAAGGGGTTAAACCACAGATAATAGTAAAGAACAACATGGACGGACGTACTAATGAATCCACATACCAGGATGACTCAGTGTTATACACTGAAATATAGAGAAACCAATAGGTTTGTAAGAAGAACCCCCACCCACCAACCTAGTTGATGGCATGCTTCATTATTGGGTTCCCAGCTGTGCTTCGACGCTTGAATTACAGCAGAGCTGGTTTGGTTTTTGGGTGTGAAGGGTGCTCGAAGTGGTGATTTAAAAATGTCTATGGGATTCCCCACTGCATAAACGCTTCTGGTTTTTAAATTGCACTTTGCACCTGATCGCCTCACCTGTGTCAGACGACCCCTTCGCCCCGGTCCGACCCGGCTTGTGCCGTTGCGCGGAGGGCTTTCTGGGAGTCCCAACAGGGCAGGCACTGATGGTAGGGATTAGCGCACTAGCTCTCCGCGCACCCATCACTAATTAATTGAAGGGTCTAACGTACGTGCAGCGGACACGGCAGAATCCTGACAGCAGGTGACGCTGCTAGTTCTGCTGCTAAAAGCCTCACGCATATTTTATTTTAAAGTGAAATATTGTCTCTAATTTTAGGAAGTCCTTATACACTGTATTTTGTTATTTGCATAAACGCTTCTGGTTTTTAAATTGCACTATGCACCTGATCGCCTCACCTGTGTCAGACGACCCCTTCACCCCGGTCTGACGCGGCTTGTGCCATTGCGCGGAGGGCTTCCTAGGAGTCCCAACAGGGCAGGAACTGATGTTAGGGGTTAGCGCACTAGCTCTCCGCTCCCCCATCACTACTTAATGGAATGTTCAAACGCCAACGCGCCAAAGGCAAGCGCGTCCACGGCCGGCCGGGGATAGGGGCGACCCGCTATGCCCAAATTAGCTCTTACTCAGCTACTGAGCTGAGACACTTACAGGCAATCTGGCCCATTGACCCCCACACGATCACCCACCGACGTGCCACAGGGATCCTCAATACCAGGTACCTGACACCTGAACCCCCTGTCTCACCACCCAAAGAGCGCCCGCCTGTCAAATTAGAAGGGACACCTGACCCTATTACCCCCCCCCCCCTCCAGGAAATCACGATCTTGGTGTTTAACTACTTAAACATTCGCTCGCTGGTTAAACACCAACTGGAAGTATTCCAGCTATTTGACCTCAATAAACCGGACATACTTCTCCTCTCAGAAACTTGTCTCACCGCAGACTCTGTTCCTGACATCCTGGCAGCAATACCCATGGGGTATTACATACTTCAGGCCAACAGAACTGCGGGGAAACCTGGCAGCGGAGTTGCTGCCATTATTCACCATAAACTCCGGTTTACCTCCTTGACAGTTGCTGGCATACCGTCAGTGGACAGCCTCATTCTAAAATTTGACTCCCCTTATTCCTCTTTTATCTCTGCTCTCTTTTACAGACCCCCCCAATACATGCCCTCTTTCCCTCAGTTGGTTGGCGAATTGATCTCCCAACTAGTTATCAATAATGCTAAAGTCATTATCATAGGGGACTTTAACTACTGGCCCTCTGACACAAAGGAGAGTACCAGCTCCTTAGAATTTACGGACCTTCTGTCCGGGCTAAATTGTGTCCAGCATGTACATGCCGCCACTCACGTCAAGGGTCACATCCTGGATCAGGTATGGACCTCCAACCTGAAAATTACACCACCCTCCATCTCCCCTTGCCTGTGGTCAGACCACTACATCATTTCCTTTTCCTTGCACTGCACTTCCCCTCCAAAAACCACTCTTCTGGGCAACCATTTGGGCAACCATTTGGCCAGAAACTGGAACCGGGCCAACATCGATGAACTTTGCACCCTACTAAAAACCTCCCTCCCGGCTGACCAGGGCTCCCTAAACAATCAGGCCGCCACCATCAAGCACTGGCTCGAATCAGCCAGCAACATTGTTGCCCCCTTTAGACGTTCCAAACTTAAACGCCCCCATGACGCCCAACGCTGGTTCTCTGATGAGCTGAAAATAAAGAAATTAGCTCTCAGACAGGCCGAGTGCAGTTGGAGACGCGACTATACCCCGGATAAAAAAGCCATCTATATGAGCCTCTCAAATGACTATAAAAAATCTATCATCCTGGCCAAAACGACGTATTTCTCGTCAAAAATCTTCAACTCTACCAATAGGACCAAAGACATCTTCGCCATAGTTGACGAACTGTCATTGCCGGACAGAGTAATCGCTAAACCACTCCCCTCCCAACCGCTATGTGATTCCCTTAATGTGTACTTTATGGATAAAATTGCCAGTATCCCCCCCACCCCTCCCATGAACCCTCCGCTCCTGTGCTGAGCGAAATACCTCCAATATCTAAAGAGGAATTCCTCTACCTATTAAAAAAAGATACGTCCGGATCCCCTACAGACTGCTGTCCCCCGCATATCCTACAAAAAGTCTTCTCTTCTCTTCCTGCCCTGACCCCCCACTAGCGCTTCTTAACAACTCTCTGAGACTAGGCATTGTTCCCGACTCCTTTAAAATCGCCGATGTTGTCCCCATCCTAAAAAAGCCCAACGCCGCCCCCATGATACTTAGCAATTTTCGACCGATTTCCTTACTCCCCTACCTCACCAAGATCCTAGAAGCTCATGTCACTAAGTGCCTCAACTCCTTCGTGGAACACTTGCTGTTCCTTGACCCTCAGCAGGCGGGATTCAGACCAGCTAACTCCACTGAGCTCGTCATCCTCGCCGTCATGGACGAACTCAGGAAGGGGGCCGACCACAACATCTCTCAGGCCCTTATCCTTTTGGATCTGTCGGCGGCCTTTGACACGGTCGATTACGACCTCCTGATCGGCCGTGTCGGCAGCGACGGTATCCAGGGAACTGCCCTGAACTGGATCTCCTCCTTCCTGGAAAGCCGCTCCCAGGCTGTCTGTCTTGCTACTTTTTCGGCCAAAAGGGTTAGGCTGACATGTGGGGTCCCTCAGGGGTCTTCTCTCTCCCCCCTCCTGTTCAATCTATACATGTCACCCCTGATACGCTCCCTGCGCGACTGTGAGGTGGTCACTTTCAACTACGCCGACGACCTCCAGTTAGTGTTTAAAATCGACTCCTCTACCACCTCAGTCTCAAACTTTCATTCTACCTTGTACCTCATCAGCAATTGGATAAATGCCAATCAACTGAAGCTCAACCCTGATAAGACTGAACTGCTCCTGACGGGCGGTACTTCCAATCCCTGGAACCCTAAGATCTGGCCCCCTCTCTTAGGCAACCCCCTTCACCCAGCGGAATCGGTGAAAAGCCTAGGGGTCGTCTTAAGCAAAGATCTGTCTATGAAAGCTCAGATCAGTACAGTCGTATCATCTTGCTTCTTTCATCTACGCAGAATCCGCAAAATTTCTAGATTCTTAACCACCGAGGCCCTCACCCTGGTTCTTCTGGCCCTGGTCATATCTCGTATTGACTACGCCAACTCACTCTATGTTGGCATCCCGGCCTATCAGATTCGCCACCTAAAATTGGTTCAGAACCAGGCAGCTAGGCTCATCTTTCACCAACCTAGACATCAACATGTCCACCCCCTGATGAAGAGCCTTCATTGGCTCCCGGTGGCCTTCCGCTGCGCATTCAAACTCGGCTGCACCATCTTCAAAGCCCTTGCCGGCCAAGGCCCAGAATTCATCTTGTCTATTATACTCTGCTATACTCCCTCACGCCACTTCGTTCCTCCCACTTGAACCTGCTCGTTGTCCCCCTCTTTAAGCGGAAAAAACACGGGGGCCTTAGATTCTCTCTTTTGGCCCCTCAATTTTGGAATTCCCTCCCCACCAAGCTCAGAAGTGTAACCCTGTATACCCGATTTAGATCCCTCCTTAAAACCCTTCTTTTCTCTCAGGCATACAAGTAAGCTCCTGTCATCATACTTCTGTCGTTCCCTATGCACCAGCGCCATGAAACCTCTGGGTGTAAGAGCGCTTATAAATAATTTTAACATAACATAACATAGTGTTTATTCCTTGGGTCCTAGGACACAGTTAAAAACAGAGCGGCGATATTGTGAAGATGAAAATTGGTCTTCATTATCCATAAATTAGCTGGTCGACATGTTTCAGCCTCAACTGAAATAATGAGGCTTTCTTCAGGACCATAGAGAAGTGAAATGTGGTGTGGCAAAGGAGAATGTGGCCACGTGAATTTTTCAGCACACTCACTAAATTGTGCTGTGCATGCAGTAGTGTAGCCGTACTTTCGGACCCCACCGTCTGGTTAAAATCTGGAAGCCAAAGCACAACATAAAGGACGTACAAAACATTTATAGAAACATCATTATGACTGTTGCTTGGTAGTTACCTTGTCCGGTTTATGGTGATGTGCTTGCGACTATATTCGAGTGCAATCAGTGAGTCGGACTCAGGATTCATTAAAAACAGTCAATCACACATGGACATGCGACTTACACATGGTGTATGCAAACTTGTGCATAGTGATTAGTGCAGGCATACATGTCACATAGTGAATAGTTAAACACGTGATGGCTTTGATCCATAACTTGTGGTTGAAGATTAGGTCATAGATTGCTGTCCATTACTACTGTTACTCTGAATGATGTAATGGTATCAAGAGGTAAAAAAGACTTAGAATTACTGGTCCTGAAGGAGTTTAGCGATAAATACACACTACATATCGCAAGCAGATAAACGGCAAGCGGTAGAGAGATGTCTTACACCAGCTATGTGAATTAAGTAGCTGTTGTGGATCCTGGAGGAGCGGACTCCTGTTGTCCTACACTGTGGAGAAAAATGCGGCGCATAAGACATCAAGTGTGGACAGAGCGCCCGAAAGAAAATGGGGCCGGATGTGGCTAGGCCCGGTCCACGTACAGAGAAGAGACTTACTTCGTCAAGGGGGCGTGTGAAGCAAGTGGACTGGTGGTCCACGGATGGGAGGGGTGGACCCTCCCAATATTTGGTATACACCAGTTGGCGTCGCCATGGTGACTCTAGGCTTATCAGACGGGCAGGCGGCATAGGGCTGGCCTGCCCTGGGATCGCCGGTAAGATAACCCACCTTGTTTGCATATTGGTTATGCTAATAAACCTGCAGCAATATTTCGCCACTTACATTACAGTGTTGTGTGTTTTATTTATGAACTTATGTACTTATGTGCTTTGTGATAACTGTTGCCGATATTGGCACTATCCCCCCACCTTCGTTACCTATTCCGATGGTGACTGAAGGCGGCCGCTCCCATGCTTAAACGCTTTCCGGCAGTGGCCGGGGGCGTTCCAGCGTGTGATGACGTGGTTGCCTAACGTGTGACGTGTTACGTCTGATGACGTCAGCTACTCTCATGTGAAACACTAGAGCATTGACTTACTTCCCTTGTTCGGAAAGCGGAAATGATATTTGGTCTAACCTACGTGTATATTTATTTTTTTGAAACAGTTAACAAGGCATTTAGGATGGCATGAAGCCTTTTTCATGGTGTTTTGTTCCGTTAAAAACCTATACAAATATTTTTTACAAATATTTATGGGAAAACCATGCTTGGTGTGATGTAACAGCATATCTAGTTCTGTGACATGAGAAGCACTCGTTCAGAGAGTCAGAGTGCAGACAACCTATTTAAAACTTTTGAAGCACACTTTGTTCAAGCTTGCAGGAATAGGTTCAGGATTTGAGGAACCAATTAAGGCGACCAGGAGGAGATGTCAAAGGCATGTTCATAAAGCGGACAGTTTGTTTGGGCTAAATTTAATGCATATTAAGAATATGCTGAAAACATAAATATGGGCACCCAGATATTGCACCCATGAGACTGCGTCTTTAAATTTCATATGTTCATGCTCGCAATTCTAAGTGGAAAAAATGATAGGATGTGAGCATAGTTGATTAAAGAGACTAATTTTCTCCTCAGAGCACTATGACCAGTTGTCTTTGTGAGTTCTGGAATTAGTCAAGGAGCAGAGATTGTCTAATGTTATGGTCTGTTGAGTGAGTTCCATGAGATATTGTCATTGAGTCCATTTTTATTCATTGACAGTAGACCCACCGTTGTTCTTTTTCAAGAAGACGGCTCTGTAGGTTAGTGATATTCTTGTCCAGTTGTTCAATGATTACCCAACTTATGTCGTTTGTTGTGTGTCCCATCTCCAGGAAGTGATCTGTCATCCTGGTAGTGTTCCGTTTGCATCTGATATTGCTGCGGTGTGCGCAGATGTGGACTTTGATGTTTTTGGAACATGATTTGAGGAATTCCAGATGAAATTTTGGTGCTTCAAATGTAAACTTTACAGAACTGAGGACAAAATATAGAGCATATAAAGTGATGGGGGTGAGAGAGTTTGCTTTGCGAGATATAAACAAACATACTTGAGCTAGATGCATCATTGTTGAAAGAATGACATGTAGGGCGATTGACCTGGAGGTACCATCCGGGAAGTTTGCAAACATTTCATCGGAATGACAAACGTTTGAAAGATTTGCTTCATTTGAATGAAAGGAGTTAAGCATAAGCAACATGTAAAGCAATGTATTTAAATATGTATTAGAAGTTCATGAATGGGTAACTAAACAATACATCTCGTAGTTGAAAGCATTCTATTGAGCTACTCAAAAATGCTCCCAATTACAAAATGTATTGTTTAGTAATCCATTCATGAGCATCCGATAAATATTAAAATACATTGCTTTACATGTTGTGTATGCTTATGCTTAGGCTAATGCTTAAATTCTTTCATCCAAAGGAATGCATTCTTGCACACATTTGCCATAGCACGTGTTTTTCGAGATATTACTCCAACCTCTCCATCAGGACGACACAGCTCCAAGCAGAACTAATATAATTATAATGAGTTGCTATTTCCGAATCAAATATGTTCTTAAAAATCCTGTACAATGTATAGCTTATTTTACACATTGTGGACTCGATTTCAGTTGTCAGCCCATGGTGGTGACAGACTACAACCGAAAACATATGTCGGTATTCACACAGACAGTCCAATGACCACAGTCATTTACTTTCAGGGAGGGGTGGAGGGCCAAGAAAAGGCAAAAGCTGTACATTGGGAACATAGCCATAAAAGGGTGTGTTCTACCGCGAGGCCTCAAATGACGTGGCCGCTTCCAACATCACTCTGTCCGTGACATCTCTTGAAAACTCTAATTGGGAATCCACCCCCTGTTGGATGGCGTTACATATTTTCACCATGATGAATATTGTGTCGTTTTCTAGTCCTCACGTTTCCAACACGGTGGACTTTCACTTTAATTATTAACTCAGTTGGAGTGGCCATCGAACTTCCTGCTGCCCCGTACTCCACACTTTCTAAAAGTGTTATTTCAAAAACCTGTCGTCTTTATATGCACACCGCCAATACTGCCTGCAAAAGGGCAGATTCTTGTCCACACATCCGGTGAAGCGAATAGCACTTATGACATTTACTTGCATCCCACATCACAGAACAGTGCATATTGTGTGCACCACGAGTTATTTCAAGTGTACATTATGCGTGCTTCAGTTCTTTCTGTTTTGTTTAAATTCCCGGACAATCACTTTCTCCTCGGACGATACTTGAAATTCTGACACTACCATGGATAACAGCAACAACAACGATATTTTCTTTGCTCAGCTTGTCTCCTTAACTTATTATAACTTGTCAGTGTGTAAAAGGCTTTGTGCTGTAAACAGGAATACAAATGTCAATATAACATAATGAAAGATTTATTGAGTGAGGCTCAGTGTGTCAGGTTGACTTATAAACAAACAATATAGCGTGGTAAACAGGTTTATTGTACTTATGTCAGTTGGCACTCATCATCACTCCCAATACACAGTGATATGTTTTAAAACTGACAGCTCTCCCTGTTTATTTTTATTGCGTTTAGCTTTCTTGTGGTGGCTGCTCATGAGCCCAAGTAAAAGCTTTCCTTAACAGGAAGCAAGCACATCTTTTAAAAGGACTAATGTATCGTTAGATAAGGTCCAATAACTAACACGTGATACAAATGTCAAAATTCAATTTAACTGTAATTAACGTTCCTTTATTAATTCGTGTGATTATCAGGATCCAAAAATAAAAACAAGTGTTGTTAAAGCCAATAAGTTTAACATTTATATTATGAATGCACACAGATGTGTGCATTTTTGCATGCTTGTGTTTGCATCCATTAGTATTGTATTGCAACATTTACAAAGCGCTTACTACCCACATGTGGGGGGGGGGGGGCTGAATCACTTTATTCATATGGTAAGCACCTGTGTAGGGTGTATGGGTGGAAGTTGTTGCCTTTGTTTTGATCCCGTGAAGGAAGTGTTTCCATGTCATGCGTGAGGACCACAGAGGTGCAGTTATAGGATGCAGTGCTTAGCAGTGCCATGGATGAAGATGTGTGAGAGACAGGAGCACAATTGTTGGTTTTCAGTAAGCTGGCCGTTTTGAGCAGATCTGCAGGTTCCCTTGTAGTATGTCTGATATTCAAAGTCCACAAGGGCAAGCCCATCTGCACCCATCCACACCTGGACGGTGCCAGGGGCCAGGACCCAGGTCCTCACAGGCTGACATCTATATGTTATATTAAACGCGATCTTATGTGCCTATGCCCTGACCCTGTCCAAGCCTGCAAGGGGTCCTTAAACCTGGGGAATTGGGACAGTATGGGGCATATTATCAAATCGTGCTTAGTGTGTTTTATTTTATCGCTGTCTATTGGTGGTTGACTTCGCCATGTTAGCGGCAAATTAGCAACGGTTTGATCAGAGGTGATGTCAAATCCAGCGATAGACGGTGATAAGCATCAAGAGCGTGAGAAATCAAGCGATAATTAGTAAGCCCTAATGAAAAGCTTACTAATAGGCAAGTGTGAACTTAACCACACAAACCACCTCCAATACAAAAGATGGTTAAGCCAACTTTTAAATTCCTGCGATAACCGCGGTTAGCGCGGCTTTTTTAATCGCTTCGTGGGTCCGGTGCCGCATTGTTAATAGTGCAGACTTGTGTTTGCGACTGTTTTCATGTAGTATTGGTGAGGAACTCCTACTTTGCATGTCATTAGCAATAGATATCGCTGACATGCAAAGCAAAAAAAAAACGGCAGTTATCTCAAGAAAACAAGCGCTAAAGCATGTTAGCGTGTTCTTGTTGATAGTGCGATAAAAAAATCGCCGCTTTTTTGGCCAAATGTGCCGCTAAAGTGGCAAAAGATTTCTTGATAATATGCCCCTATGTGCAGGCACTGTGACTTTCCACCTTCAACCCTCTTGCCTACAACAACTACTACTAAACAGAACAGAGCGTTCTCAGTACAAGACCTGTTTACTTTTTTTCTAACTAAATTGTAGATCGCTGGCTAAACATAAGATCGAAATCCATGATTTTGTGGAGGAAAACCTAGGCCAGATACAGGGTTCTAATATGAAACATGGTTAAATGAGATTTCCTCCCTGGATATACTCCAGGCCATTCCGCAAGGTTACACGATTGTTAGGCAAGATAGGCTAAAACAGAGAGGGGGAGAAATTGGCATAATTAAAAAAATTGTTAAATGATATTATTCTGACCTCACTATTGAGGATTGTGAAACTGCATTTTTCTCCTGAACCCTTTCAAAAAACAATGTCATGTCAGGAGCTCTTATCTATTGATCCAGCACAAAAACTCTAGCAACAGGGAAAACTGTACCGATATCCTCCCTGCCTCACAGACCCGACGTCACACTAACTCATTCACACATTCAGTCATTGTTGGGGCCCATACCACCAACACTCACACGTTACTTCCACACCGGTCTGCACACACAGGAGGGATGAATGATTCAAGCGCCGGACATGTGGGGGGAAACACCTTATAACCTATAGGGAAGGAAAAGTCATTTACAAAATATACATTAACGTCCTTTCGCCTACAGATCCTTAATCCTAAAACATCAAGGCACTCCTCCCACTTCGGTCAATGGACCAAATTAGTTGGATTGGTTGATGGTGATTTAGAACCAGCTAAAACACATTTTAAGACCTCAGAATCTATCTCTTAAATGAAACTCACAACTCATGAATTCTCATAAATCAATAATTGTTTATCTAAAATTTCATAATGATCTAAATTCGCATTTTTTTCATCGTCAAAGTTTTAGAAAGTTTAAATCAAATTTTTGTTAAATCGCAGATCATATTTACCTAATCTTGCTATTTGGAGTCCTCTAATTCATTGGCTCTGCATAATTTTGTCATAAATCGTCCGAAAGTAAGCCAAAGCTCAAAAGTTCTTTGCTCAGCACGCTACAGTCCCAAAAGATCAGCAAAGGACCAGAGACGTGCAAGCATCTATCATTGCCAGTAGATTTAGGAAAAGTTCGCAGTCATCAGATAATCGGGCAGCATCCGGACCTTCAAGAATTCAGGAGAACGCGCAAAACGAAGCAAGGCAACGTAAGGTTGATGGTTCTTTGGTTTTGGCTGTCGTCCCACTCTGTCCTTGTTCGGGTACATGGTGAACAAAGGTCATGACAAGGTTTAGGAGAATTCTTCCGCATGTGCAGCTCACTCAGCGCCTCGTGGACAGTAGCCACTTCGTCGTGTGGTGTCAGCGGCCATCTTGGATTTATGCCCAAATGCTAATTTAAGCGAAATAAACACAAAAGTGTAATTAATATATAGAAATAATGAATCTAATGTTAACCCCTCACTAATCCCTCTATGTGCTTGTATTTAACTAGCGTATAGCAACATTTAAAGCCATTATATTCACCTTTTCGGTCCTCCTCTTGGGCAACATTACAAAAGCAACATATATCATGCAGTATTCTATTTACCACATATACTACTGTTAATATGCGTACAGATTTTAGTTATACAGGTTATTATAGCCATGCAAATGCAAATCCCACGTGTAATTTTGATATTAATAATGTTGGTTAATAAACATGCAAACTCATTTAATAATATTATAGTTAATTGATTATTTAATTAGTATTTTCATGCAGAATAGAGGAGGTATACAAAATGTTGCACTACCCGCTCCATCAATCCCCCCTTTGGTGATTTTATCACCACACCATTAAAATTTTGTATCAATTTGTCATAAAAAAAGCTAAATGAATTCTTTAGTGTAGTTCACATTTCTGTTTCCCCAATTTCTTCTCTCCTTGCTGTTTTATACATATTATCTTTCATTTCTTCTAATTCTACTTCTTCAAATTCCCTCTCTTGTCTCTTATTCTGTCTTCTTTTCAAATTTTCTCTTTTTAACTTTTTCTGTATTTTCTTTCTTTTATAACATAAACATCCTAGTCTTAAAATTAATACTAGAAAAATCCCACATGTTAATGGGAATAAGATCCTACCTATAAATGTACCACCTAAGTTTAATCAGAAATCTTTAATGGAAGAAAGTTTCTTTCCAATCTTTTCCCAAACACTTTCAACCTCCAGTGGTGCAATTTCCTCATGCAATTCAGTTATATTTTTAATATAGATCTTCAGATCTTTACTTTCGTCCGGAATGTAAGTACAACAATGTTGAACTTTCAGCATTCCACAGACTCCACCCTCTTTTGCCAATAATATATAAAGTATGGAGGAAAGGTCCCAGCATACAAATCATTCAAAACAAAACATTTGAAAACAGTTAACCAAATAACTCAAAGGAGTTTGAATGTCATTTAATCACATTGATTGATTGATTGACTGTCATAAACGTTTTACTGAGGTCCATAATTTAGGCTAGCCTAAATTATGGACCTCAGTAAAACGTTTATGACAGTTCAATGTGATTAAATGACATTCGAACTCCTTTGAGTTATTTGGTTAACTGTTTTCAAATGTTTTGTTTTGAATGATTTGTATGCTGGGACCTTTCCTCCATACTGTTCTCTACCCAGGTCCCAGTGATTTTTGGGTTCACCCTTTCTTTAACTAATAATATATCAAGGGCAAGTCGATTTTGCATTACCATGGCATGCATGGCAACCATTTCAGTATTTACCAATAAGAATCCTCCAGCGGTGCTTGTTGACAAGCGATCCACTAATGTTGATAGCTTTCTAATTTTGTGTGCATTCAGAGATATTCCCACTGCTGGTATCAATGCTCCAAAAATGTCTCCTACAATATCTGACCAAGATTCTCTTTTTCTACGTGTTAGTAGTCTACCTAACTTATGTACACCATCTTCTCCTCTTCCCATGTGGAATATCTTTGGGAAAACCAGACCTACATAACATGTGCCATAACAATGATCTGGCAACCGATAATATTCCTTCTTCCCGCAGATAAAATATAACCCAGGAAAAACTGGATCATTTCCTCCTTTAAATCCCCATCCACCCATGATTCGGTATGTATCATGGCATTCACTGTTACCTACAAAGTAATTATCGTATGCAGTTTAATTCCTTCTAATACACAACTTCCCTTTCTGAGGCCAATCTGAAACCATAGTTGGACTAGCTTCTCCATTCAAATGTTTTTCCATTTCAACATCCCAGACTGTCTTTGCCTCTCTTCCCTCAGATGCTTTCTTTTGCATTTTCAATCTCCTTTCTTCAACCATATCTAAAAAAGTTTTCTCCTCTTTCTTTAAACTGCAAGTCAAATTATTTCAAAATATATATTCTAATGTTAGTTCTTTAGTTTGTAAGAAAAATTCACGTAACACCTTTGCAGGCTTTACTTTATTCAATTTGGTAGCTGCAGGTACTTGTGAAAATACGTTATCTACATCTGAAAAATAGTATTCTAATTTACCTATTTTGTAAAACAAACTAGCTATCACACTACATGTTATTCCATAGGTTACTGGAAGGTGATGGTAGGTCACTCCCTCCGATACAGATGCAGGTAACTGCATACAGACGTAACAATACCTCACATCCATTGTCTTTACATATTCATACAATAGTTTTGAAAATAAATTGTTAGAGAAATCATTTATAGACCTGTCTTTATGAAGATAATTTCTATCTATTTTAGTCGGATATACTTTCTGAATCTTTTCTATATTAGTTTTATTCTCACTATGTCCTTCTATTGTTTCTAGCGTAACTTTAAATGATATCATCAAAGCTAATACACTCCACAGAAGCATTAGTAATCCTGTACAACAACAACACCTTTTAAACCACCTTCTAAGAAACGTACATTTAGCTTTTCTACTTTCTGTGTTTGCCATTTTTGTATAAATGATCAGTGTCTTTTGACTTAGCCTCTTCTACTACACAACTAGTTTTTGTCTAACCCAAGGCTCTAAGCACCTACTTGGTTCTATCAGTTATGTCTTTTTCCGTATTTTATTGTCTTTCCATTAGCAGCATTTTTGTCTTATTCAGTTTGGCATTTGATCTTCTTTCACTTTTCTCTCGTAATCTTGATACAGAACTTCCTGAACATCCGCTTCTTCTCCAATATCAGGCAAGATAACTCTCAGGATTTCCGATTTTTCATCTTCCTCAACCACTTCTGGTACAGTCACCTCTGGATTTTCTTGGCTATCCGCCTCTTCTTTAATTTCAGGCAGGGCCACATACGTCCATTCCGGCGACTTATACTTCTGGTTAGGTTTTCTCATTCTTTTGTTTTCCTCTGCTGTAGTTATATTCTCAATTTTCAGTTTTTCTTGACTAGATACTTCATTCACTTGTTCGGCTCTTGGTGAATTCACTCGTGTCAGTCGGTATCTCAATCTCTTTATTTTGTTTGGCCTAACTTCATCTCTTGCTGATCTTTTCGATTTATTTCCTTTATCATTCTTTTCAGCTCTCCATGCTCTCTTTCTCAGGACTCGAACTTCTGGTACTTCTTCATCACTATCCTCTGATTCTGTTACAACTTGCTTTTTGCTTTCAGCTGTTCCTCTTTCCACCACTTCTTTAACTTGCCCTACTTCTGTCCCTCCTCGTGTTCTTGCATACAATCTTCCTGCTGACTAACTATCCCTTCTTCTAACTGGATGTTTGAATTCCCTACAACTACTTGGCGGTCTTCCGCAAGAATCTTTCCCTCACTTTCTGTATCTGGCACCTATTCATCTAACTTTGTTATCTCAGGTGGAATTTCTCTCAGCTTCCCATCAGGAACCTCCTTATCTACAATTTCTTTGATTGTCTCTTCACTGCTTTTCTCTTTTCTCCAATGTACCTGTGCTTGTTCAGTCTCTGAGTCTAAGCTGCTATCAGAAATCTGTAATTTCCTTCTTAAAGGAATATTTTCTGGGGCAACGGTCAAATCTGGTTCTGATTCCCCCCTTTCAGGATTTTCTCTTATTCTTGTTTCCTCAGCATCCGATTCAGAACTAGTCTCTGACTCTTCAAAATATTCTCCTTCCTTGTTATCCACTGGATTTGGGATTCTCAATATGTGACTAGCATGTATCCAGTTCTTTATTCCAGCACACTTCACAGCTGTTGTTGTGGTCAAAATCACTTGTTGTGGTTTTCCCCAACGTGGGACCAGACAGTTCCTTCTACTGTGTACTTTGATTCTCACCCAGTCTCCTGGGCTCAGATCATGAGCTTGCTTCTTTTCAAGGGTGGTGGCATCCGATCCAACCTGATGAAACACAGAATGAACTGCGTCAGCCAGCCCCTTACAGTAATCCAACACCAAGTCATCAGTTATAGGCAACAGCTTGTTGACTGGTATCACAACATGTCGCATTGCTCTTCCCATGACAATTTCATGGGGACTCAGACCTGTTTTCCTATCTGGAATAGATCTAATAGTCATGAGCACTAGAGGCAAGACATCAGGCCATTTAAAACCTGTGGCTAAACACATTTTTCCCAATCGGTTTTTAATGGTGCCATTCATTTGTTCCACCACACCAGAAGCCTCTGGGCGATTGGCACAATGTAGTTTCTGTTGTACATTCAATGCTTCACAAATCAATTTCATGATCTCATTATGAAAATGTTTTCCTCTATCTGATTCAATTGTGACTGGGAACCCGAATCTAGGGATGAATTCTCTCAAAAGTAATTTTGCTACTGTGATTCCATCACTTCTTCTTGTGGGATATGCCTCTACCCATCTAGAAAACAAACAGACCATCACTAGAACATACCTCAACCTGTTACAGGGAGGCATTTCAATGAAATCAATCTGCATTCTGGTGAAAGGCCCTCCATCTTGACCTATCGTTCCTAGACTTACCACTGTTTTCCTTCCAGGATTGAACTGCTGACATATAAGGCATCTTTGACAAAGGCTCTCAGCTACAAGTCTGAATTTTGCATTATACCATGTTTGCTTAAATGACCTAATCATCGCATCTCTCCCTATGTGTCCTTGTCCATGATACATCCGTGCCATGGCAGACACCATGCTATCAGGCATGACTGGTTTTCCATCTCGATAGACCCACACATGGTCTGTTTCTCTTGGTGCACATCCTGCTTTTACCCATTGTCTCATTTACTCATCTCCTGCTTCTTCCTGCAACTGCCTCACTTCTTCCCAGGTACTCACAATGTTAGTAAACAGGAGGGGGCAAGAATTCATTTCCCTTTCTCTCGCCCTGTTGATCGAATTCTGATTACGAGCACAATATTGAGCCATATCATTGGTGTACTTATTGCCAACTGCAACATAATCTCCCGTCTTAACATGAGCAGCACACTTCACAACGGCCAATTGCATAGGCAGCTGTATCGCCTCAAGCAACTTCCCAACTACTTCAGCATTCTTTATAGGAGTTCCACTTGAAGTCAGAAATCCTCTCTGCAGCCATATCTGACCGAAATCATGCACAACACCGAAGCCATACTGACTATCAGTTATCACATTCACTCTCATATTCTTTCCCAACTTGTATGCTCTAGTTAAGGCTACAAGTTCAGCAACCTGGGCTGATTTTACTCCCTTCAGGTAAGATGCTTCCATTACTGCTGCAACTGTGCATTCTGCATATGCTGCACTTAGAATTCCTTCATCTGTTCTCAAGCATGACCCGTCCACAAACATCACAAAGTCACTTTCTGACAATGGTACATCTTTTATATCAGGACGTTGTTTGGTACAGAAATCAAGTACATCCAAACAATCATGATCCACTTCGTCTCTGACTTCTACATTCTCAGCATCAGGCAGTAACGTTGAAGGATTTACATTCAAGCATCTCACAAGGCTCGCATTTATTGCACCTAATATGACCTTCTTGTATTTAGTCAGTCGACTATGTGTCATGAACTGAGAGGGACTCCTTGTTAAAAGGATTGCCACATCATGAGGTACAAACACTCGCACAGGATATCGCATCACATTTCCTTCACTCTGTTCCAGACTCTTACAAGTAGCAGCTACTGCTTTTAAACAACCTGGCAACGCTACAGCTACAGGGTCTAGCATAGCTGAAAAATATGCAATTGGTCTTCTCAATTTTCCATGTTTCTGTATTAGTACAGAGATTGCACAAACATTCCTCTCACTGCAGTATAATTCAAACTCTTTATCGTTATCAGACATTCCTAATGCTGGTGCTTCACACAAACTGTTTCTCAATTGTTTAAAAGCTGCTAGTTCTTCCCTCAATGGGGTCTTTTACATCACTTCTCGTCAGGCGTACCAAAGGTTTTGCAATCAGAGAAAAGTTACTTATCCACAGACGACAATATCCAACCATTCCAAGAAACATTCTAACTTCTCTTTGCGTCATTGGGGCTCTCATTCCTTTTATTATCTTGATTCGGTTTGTAGTTATTTCCCTTAGTCCTTTTTTAATTTTGTGGCCTAAATATTTTACTTCTTTCTGACAAAATTGTAATTTCGATGGGGATACCTTAAGTCCTCCATCTGCCAAATGGTTTAGCAATGCTATGGTGTCCATTACACAAGCTTCTCGAGTCTTTGACGCCACAAGTGGGTCGTCAATATATTGAACTAGCACTGAATTCTCTGGTATTTCTAGGCCTTCTAAGGACTTTTTCAATATTTGATTCAATATCGAGGGGCTTTCTGTATACCCGTGTGGGATTCGGCACCATGCCAAATTACGTTCGCCAAAACGGAACACAAAAATTTGCTGGCTATCGTGATGCAAAGGGATGGAAAAGAAAGCATGACACAGATCAATCACTGTGTACCATTCTGCATCATGTTGAATCTGATACAAAATCACAGATGGATTTGGTACAATAGGACAACATGACACAGCAATCTTGTTCATCTTTCTCAAATCTTGCACTATTCTGAACTTTCCATTAGGCTTTTTCAGTCCCATAATTGGTGGATTACATGGACTACTCATTATTTCTCTTAAAATACCTTGTTTAACCATTTTCTCAATTATAGGAGTAACTCCTTCAATTATCTCGGGTGTCAATCTATATTGTGGTACATTTGGGTAGCTTATTCCTTCTTTCACTGTTATTTTTATGGGATCCACATTTTTCATTAATCCTACATCTTCTCCTGTGAAATCCCAGACTTCTGCTTTTACTGTCTGTTTCAATTCTTTTGATAGTTCGTCAGGGTTAAATACAGCAAAGGCTTCAGTAATCTCAGTTTCCATATTAGCCATAGTCATTTTATACAGTACGTCTTCATCAGGGGTCTCAAATGCTATACCATCAGGGGTACAAAATATGGTGCAATTCATCTTGCACAGTAAGTCTCTTCCTAACAAATTTACAGGACTTGAATCGCACACAACAAAGCGGTGCATTTCGGAAAAATTCCCTATATTGACTTTTACTGGTTCTGTGAGATACGTTTTAATCTGTCTGTTGGATACTCCAACCACTTGAATTGTTTAGTCCGAGAGAGGAAGAGTCTTAACATCAGCTGACCTAACAGTTGATCGAGTAGCACCAGTATCTACTAGGAAAGTAATATTTTCATCATTTACCTTTCCGTCCACAAAAGGGCCTTCTAGAGTTGCGCCAAGTACGCACTCTTCTTCCTCCCTTCGGCACCGTCAATAACCTTCTTCTGACTCACTCTCATCGCGTTGTAGCCAATACTGCGACACAGTGCTAGTGCGCAGCAGCTTAGTTACCTGTTCTTCGTTGCAGAATCCTGTCTCATTACTGTATTTCTGTGAATTTACGCTCTGTGGAAAAGGCGGTTTTGGCGCCTGATTCTGTTGGGCAACAACCTGCTGCTGTCGCTGCGGTTGACAACTCACCTCTTTCTGCACCTGCGGATTCAATGATGCATTATCATTATTAGTATTCGGTGGAAATTTACACTCGGATTTCCAGTGCCCTATTCTTCCGCAATTATGACATGGACACCAGGGAAAAGAGAGAGAAGATTACAACACATTTCTTTTTGGCTTCTTCTATATTGAATTGTCCCTTTCCTTTTCCAGCATTAAATTTAGGTTTTGGTCCTGCACCATTTGCTTGTTCAATTAGCTGAGCTTCCTGTCTTTCTGCCAATTTTACCTGTGCCCACAGAGCCTTCTCTTTTAATTTACGCTGCTTAACTTCAATTTCATCCCTAAAATATTTTGCATGTCTTAGTACTTCATCTTTTTTCTTATTTTGCCAATCCACTGTATGCTGTTTAATCATTTAACTTATTTCTGGACGTAAACCATATACAAATCTGTATACAAAATTACTTAAATCTTTCTCACTTAAATTTTCATCACCACTAAACTGCTTAAAGGCAAGGATTAACCTCTCATAGTATGTGTGTACTGACTCCTTAGTTTATTGATGAGTTCGGTCAATTTTTACCCAATCAGTCTCTTTGGAAGGTACCTTGTTTTTCAGGAAAACAATTACTTGTTCATATTTTTTTATTGACTTCTGGATCAGGGGCTCCCGTTTTTGGATCCCTAGGGTATTCTTGTGTAGGCCAATTTATCATCAATTTGCACTCAGTCCATAGATCTGCTGGTACTATTAAGTCAAATAGACTATTTAGATCAATCCACAAAACTTTCGATAATTTTACAAACCTATCCACTTGCCTATACCACTCGAGTGGCTTTTCGCGTAGTCGAGGGAAATCATTTGTAAATGACAAAATATCTTGCCTAGTCCAAGGAACATGTACATATCCTCCTCCTGGAATTTCTCTCATGGGACATTCTGTCACTACCGTTTCTTTTTCTCTTACAGGGAAAGCTGCAAATCATCTCGTTTTCTAAACCACCTACTTTTACATTTATCTACATCTCCCCATTTTCTCAGCAAAATGATTATGTCTTTAATCTGAGTTATTCTTCCTGTGGTGTTCAGATTTTCAATATCTTTTTCAGAAAAATCTACTCTGTAGGGTTTTTGTAAGGCTTTCACTCTTTCCATGTCTATACCCATTTCATTTGCCACTTCTTCTAGTCTTTCATGTAGACTCTTTGCTCTCCATGTTATGCTTTTGCATAAAAATAGTAATTCTTCATCCTGATAATTGTTTAGCTTTTCTGTGGGGATAGTCCCTACTATTAATTCTTCCAAAACCATCCTTAGCTTGGCCACATCTATAGATTGGGATTCTCTGTCTTTTCTCTGTAAATTCCTCAACCATTCACTTAATTCTTCTGAAGTAGGACCTCTCCTCATTACCTCGTTCTGGGTCTCTTGGAGTTTCTGATACAGATTCTGTAGTCATTATCAGTCTTTCACTAAACCTGGATTAGTTGTCAAATTTTTAGGTGTACTCTGTTCTGATGTACTTACTGTTTGTATCCATGGGTTCTCATCTGAATTTTTCCTTGGCCTCTCAATCTGTCTATTACTGTTATAAGGGACCGTTAGACAATGCTCATTATCCTCCTGTTTATCAAAAATACGCATTACAGGACCTATAGTTACGGGAACAGTTACGGCTTCTAAGTTTGTAGTCAATTCCCTAATCTTTTCAGTTAACTCTAAAGTGGTTTTCGCTAATTCTGCCGAATTTTCATTACTCATTTTGCCATCCTGTTTTCTCTCTATTTCTCTGAAAGAATTATTTCTCCCTATTTCTTGGGGTACTGATTCAACTTTTATGTTTCGAAAAGTCTCTCTCATTGGGGCACTTGGTGTCAACATATCAGAATCTGGTTGATACGGGGTGGATTTTTATAAAACATGTCGTCAAGAACATAATCCTCCGATTCATGCACTCCATACCCTCCCGGTTCTATATTATGTCTCTTTTCTGTACATTTTCTTCCGCTAACTTCTTCAACATGTCTCACAGGAAACAAACCATCAGTCATATTTGCACTTCACCATCTCCTCATTCTGTCATCATGATTCTCCTGTCCATGTGATCTACCAAACATGTATCTATAACTTCTGCCACTCCTCTGTCGTTCCCTGTCATGCATCTCATGTTCCCATTCAGTCAATGCTTCAAACTGTGTTGGTCTAGGTCTCGGTTCTAGATTCATCATTCTTTCTCTCAAATTCCTCAAAACCGCTAAATTAAATGAACAATGTTCTGGAAATGCCAAAACCCCATCATCTTTTGTATACTTTGCCCAATTGTCCAACCAAATACAAGTATGATATCCGTATTTCGCAACCATGAAGGATGCGGGCGATTTCGGTGGAGGAAGCAACTGTCCCTCTCTAGTCTGGTGGATCGTAATACATCATTCTGTCTTCTGTGTATCGCTAGATTTCCCCTACGACTATTCTGTTGTTTTTAACCAATCGTAGCACGACTCACACTAACGCACCAATCAGGAGCGTCTACGTCACTTCTGTAATTCTCCAATCCCAGCGCCACTTACACTAACGCACCAATCAGGAGCGTCTACGTCACCCTGTAATTCTCCACTCTCAACGCGGCATACAGTAACGTACCAATCAGGAGCGTCTATGTTTCTTACTGACTGGCCAATCCCAGCGCTGTCTTTCTGTCATCAGATTTTCTCGCTACTCCTGCTTCGAATGACCCCTCCTTTACAAAAAATTTCTAGGTGAGCTCTTTGCGTTCTTTTAACTTACAAATCTGTTAGTAACGACATAAAAACTCCACCATTATCTGTTTTGCTAACCAAAGAATAGTTAATGACCTTTCTCACAAGAATTCCGTCTTTCCCGAGAGCAGCGCTTACCTCTGCCCTACTACGGAATCGTTACTTCCGTTGATAAAGAAGCACATCCCTCTACCTTACCCTTCTAACAAACATCAGCTCTCCAGAATTAAGACACCTAGTTGGAGACGCTCTGCTCCTGAGAAATAAAACCAGAGTTTCACAATTAACCTGAATGCTATTTCATCCACGCACTTTCATACGGAAAATGTAGTTCATTCACACAGAATTCTGTCTTTCCCGAGAGCAGCGAAAATTCTGCCCTACTACAGAATTATTACACTTGTTAATAAAGTAGCACTTCCCTCTACTTTATCATTCTAGCAAGCTTAGGGAACACCTATTACCTTTCCAGTGATAAGCATAATCAGAGTGCCTTTTGGACTCCTGGTACCTAAGACCAAAATTTCACAGGTGAACTTCGCTACCATACATTTCTTTCATACAGAAAATGTCCCTAATGGCAACACACGACGATGTTACCTAATCAAACCCAGACAATGCGTCGTGCAACTTCAATCGTTACACGTTTTCCCCGTGTACTTACAGGGCAACAACAATTCCGTCTTTCCCGAGAGCAGCGCTTACCTCTGCTCTACTACGGAACCGTTACGAACTTCCGACTTCCTACATCCCAGAAGCCGTCAAACAACATAGAACTCGACGCGACTCAACATAGAGTGTTAATACATAAACCAATACTTATCCACAATCAATAATCAATAAGCAATTTACAAGCAATAATCACCAAACCAAAACAATAAAACCATAACTCTGCTACCAGAAAAACTGATCCACCGCAAAAACCCTAGCAACAGGGAAACAACCTGTACCGATATCCTCCCTGCGTCACACTAATTCATTCACACATTCAGTAATTGGTGGGGCCCATAACACCAACACTCACACGTTACTTCCACACCAGTCTGCACACACAGGAGGGATGAATGATTCAAGCGCCGGACATGTGGGGGGAAACACCTTATAACCTATAGGGAAGGAAAAGTCATTTACAAAATATACCTTAACGCCCTTTCGCCTACAGATCCTTAATCCTAAAACATCAAGGCACTCCTCCCACTTCGGTCAATGGACCTAATTAGTTGGATTGGTTGACGGTGATTTAGAACCAGCTAAAACACATTTTAAGACCTCAGAATCTATCTCTTAAATATAACTCACAACTCATGAATTCTCGTAAATCAATAATTGTTTATCTAAAATTTCATAATGATCTAAATTCGCATTTTTTTCATCGTCAAAGTTTTAGAAAGTTTAAATCAAATTTTTTGTAAGTCGCAGAACATCATATTTACCTAATCTTGTTATTTGGAGTCCTCTAATTCATTGGCTCTGGATAAATTTGCAAATCCCATGTGTAATTTCGATATTAATAAGTTGGTTAATAAACATGCAAACTCATTTAAAATTATTATAGCTAATTGATTATTTAATTAGTATTTTCATGCAGAATAGAGGAGTTATACAAAATTTTGCACTACCCGCTCCACCACTATCACCCTCAAGGGCCGGCATCTAGCTTTGGTACCTCACTAGCAGACACACTACCCCCCTCGTAATACAGTACTGTAACCTGATGGTGTTTGCAGATTTTAATGTTCATTTTGATGATCCCAGCTGTCACATAGCCAATACTCTACTGGGTGATCAAGAAAGCTAACATCTTTATCAGCAAGTATCTACTCCCACTCATAAATCATGTCATATCCTTGACACCCTATTTACCAAAATGGAAATGATGGAAGTTTGTACGCCTATTCCACTAGAGTGGTCGGATCACTTGGCCATCCCTATAAATTTATTTGGTGCCAGAGTACCAGTGATTTGGTCACCCGCTCCCATATGGGCCCGTAATTTGTCTAAAGTCACTCAGGAAAGCAGATTTTGGAAAATGACAGCCTGACTTTAGATCATATTGTAAGTGTAGCTAATATCCAGCTGGATACATGGTTATGGGAGGAATAGGACACTTTACTCCGCTCACTTTTACAATGCAGGGCTTTACAACGCAATCCATTACAACGCATTGTCCATTACAACACAATTTACTATTCTAACTCCACTGAGCGTTGTAATGGAGAATGCGTTGTAATGGTTTGCGGTGTAAAGCCCGGCGTTGTAAAGGTTTTCGCAGAGTAAAATAAAAAGGGGTAATGACATGCTGAGTAAAGGATGTTTCCCTAAGGGAGGGTCTCAACCAGATTGTCCCCCTGGTGAATCAAGCTGCTAAGAGACAACAACTCTCCGTAGGAATGTTTACAGAGGAACTTTTTTTGGCAAAAAAGAAAAAAAACGTAGGTGCCTTTGATGCAATAACTATGACCCCTGCTGTAGAGCAAAGTACAAACTGGCTTTGAAAACACACCATCAGCTTATCACTTGGACATGGCAAATATATTATTCGCAAAAGATTTCGGCTTCTAATAACTCATTGCTGGAAATTTTCCTGACTGTAAAAATTCTCATGTCATTATCTTCTGTGGCACTCTCTTCCTTGCCCTCTGAAGAGAGCTGCAATGCACTTACCCCTCTTTTGCGGATGAAGTTGAGAAAATCTATCTCTCCTTTCTTATTTAAGCCAGATGTCACCCACAGTTGAAGATGTGAGCTGACTCACAAGTCACTAGTGCTAAGCTATAACAATTCTGTCCCTTTTCCTCTACAGAACTGACTTCTCTCTGCTCTACTGTTAAATCTGGTTCACGTGCAGATGTCATTTCCCCTACCATTTTGGTGCAGGGCTGAGAGATTATACAATCTGTTGTCTGTGAAGTGATTAATCTCCCCCTTGTCTTCTGGCTATGTTCCTCAACTATTGAAACATGCCATGGTGGCTCCTGTGTTGACGAAACCCTCATTTGACTCGTCTAGGCTTGATAATTATTGACCTATATCATTGTTGCCCCTCTTTAGCAAATTGGCCGAAAAGCATGTAAATAGGCAACTCGCTTGCTTTCTGGAAAATGGGTGAATATTATTGCTGCTGATTACTGTCGCCGTGTATTTTAACTATTTTAACTGGATACTTCAACCTATGTTTTAAACCCACTAAAAGTAATATTTCAATTGTACTTACTTCCCGGTCCACCGCGGCGGCTGCCATTTGGGTGGAGGAAGTATATTTTCACTCTCCTTTGTGCTTTGAATGCCCTGCCCCTCCTTCACGTCACGCACAGCTGGCTATATTTTGCAGATGCCGACGCTGACGCTCAGCTTTTGACCTGGGCTTCAGGGACAACGTGACTACCGGGTGATTATTATTGCTGCTGATTTCTGTCTATTTTAACCGGATATTTCAACCTTTGTTTAAAATCCACCTAAAGTACTATCTCAATTGTACTATCCTCCCAATCTACCACAGCCGCTGTTGTTTGTGTGGAGGTAGTATATTTTCACTACGCATGGCCAGTGCCTCCTTCACGTCACTCATGACCAGCTATATTTTGCTCATGCCGATGCTGACACGCAGCGGCCGCGCATAGCGGGTGCGTCAATGGCACACCGAAGGCAAGCCCGTCTGCGCCCGTCCGCACCAGGCCGTCGCCTGGAGCCAGAACCCCTGCTCCTTTTACTGCAGGACACCCCTATTTAAACACGGTCACTTACTCCTCTGAACAGTTGAAGTACCTCAACCACTCTACCTGTGCCTCTATTTTTCCTCTTTTAACTGGCCCCGTTACCTGCCTCAAATGTAGATTTCAAAGTTTGTCTCCCACCAGAGTCACTCTACTCACCAACCCCAATCCACGTAAAGACTGTCATTTGTCTACTGTGCGTTCGGGCACACCCACACTTTATCCTAATGTCACTCCTACCCCTGGAGAAAGTTTAAACGTTTATCTTGAGATCCCTGCCAAGAAATGTGGTGGAACTTTGGGACCTTCTTTCTTTCTCCACATACGATGTAGGGTTTTTCACTGAAACCTGGCTAACTCCTGCCTCTGACCCTTCCATCTCTTTAGCTCTTCCAGACAATTTTAAAATGCTCAGACTCGACAGGGCCAATAAGATTGGCGTCGGTATCGCCATCATTTTTGACAAACATAATAAGGCGACAAAAATTGACTCCATCTCCGAAGACTTGGTGGAATCTTGTGTTTTCAAATTATACCTCTCCCCCAACCCCTCTTTGAAAGGTGCTTTGGTTTATCGTCCACCTGGTCGAAAACGAAATTTCTGCTACCGTCTCTTGGAATTCTTAGCCCCACACGCTCTCTCCTCCCAGCAGTTTCTTTTGCTGGGAGATTTTAACTTTTATGGCGATTACATTATGAATTGCGACACCAACCAACTATTCTCAGTCTTAGGAACGTTGGGACTACATCAACAAGTTTTAGGCCGCACACACTTGGCGGGCCATACCTTTGACTTGATTTTTTAAATGACTACTCTAGTTAGCATCGACCCCCCTAAACCCGTACTCTGGTCTGATCATTCTCTGATTGGTTTTCATCTATCCGCTCGCAAGACCAATAGCAACTCTCTATATGCCAGAACAAACTATCTAGACTCCTCTGCCTTCTGACATCACTGGTGTAGACTTAGCACTCTCAAACTTTAAAATGTCACTGAACTCAGTTTTTGACAAAATTGCCCCTTACAGCGTGGCAAAAAATGCTCCCATAGACCTCAGACCCCTTGGTATACTCCCGACCTAAGGACTGAGAAACCCTCTTGTAAAAAATTGGAAAGGAGATGGCGTTCAACTAATCTATCCGCTGATAAAATAACCTATAAACTGGCCAGTCTACCACCGCAACAACAAGACAGCCTGCAAAACTCATATTGCAAAAAGTATTGATGAAGCTGGGAACTCATCAAAAACTCTTTTTAGAATTCTCAATTCCTACATGAACCCAGCGGCCTGCACCTCAGATCCAAGCCTATCCCAATCTCTCTGCGACACTCTGGCTGATCATTTTGAGGACAAAATAAAGGCGATTTACCTAACCTTACTGCCTATCATCCTTGAGTCTCATGAGAGGCCTATAGCCCCTTCTCCTCGCATTGACTCTCCCATTAGTCTCTGTAATTGTACAGTAATCTCCACAGAAATCACCTCTAACCTTCTAAACTCTGTGAAGTCTGGCTCGCCTTCAGATATCTGCCCTCCTACAGTCCTGTGGAATCTTGCTTCTGAACTAGCACTGCAAATCTGTTCCCTAATTAATCTATCGATCACTTCTGGGAAAGTGCCCTTAGACTGGAAGGCGGCCTTGATCAGGCCACCGATTTGGCTAACTACCACCCTATTTCCCTCCTCCCTTCCTTGGCTAAGCTATTGGAAAAATATATTAACTATCAATTGACAACCTACCTTGAGACTAACAGACTATTAGACAGCTCTCAGTCTGGTTTTAGACCCCTTCACAGTACTGAGACAGCCTTGCTTGCGGTCACTGACCATATAAAATGTTCACTTGACGCTAATGTCCCGACAATTGGGTTTTATTAGATCTGTCTGCGGCATTTGATACAGTGTATCACCCCCGACTTGTCAACAGACTCCATGATCTAGGGATTCAAGGACTGGACCTTAAATGGTTGGCGGATTTCCTGTTACAAAGATCCCAAACGATTATCCTCAGCCCCTATAGATCCAGAGTGATGCCACTGACCTATGGAGTTCCCCAGGGCTTCTGTTTGAGCCCACACTTTTTAATATTTACATGGCCCCTCTCGCTAAGATAACCAGAGGTTTTGTATTTGAGATTATCTCATACGCTGATGATACGCAGCTACTTTTCCCTTTTGGCTCTAACCTTTCCAAATCTAAAGCCCTGTTCTCCCCCAGGATGAAGGCCATAGCCACCTGGATGTTCGATAACTGACTGCAACTCAATCCTACAAAAACTGAAATAATGCTATTTGGACAAGCCCAAATTCTTTGGGCCCCAGAATGGTGGCCAGCTGAACTGTGCCCCAGCCCTTTACCCAAATTGGGAATAGAAAATCTTGGTGTCCACTTAGATCCATCTCTTTGTATGAAAGAACACATCGCTGCCACCACAGTGTCCTGCTTTCATATGCTACGCATTTTGAGAAGAGTCTTCCCTCTATTACCTCTTTCCTAAAGGAAAACCTTGGTTCAAGCCTTCGTAATCACCCACCTTGATTACGGCAACTCACTTCTGGTGTCCATCAATGAGAATCTACTGTCCAAAGTTCAGGTGGTCCAAAACACTGCCACATGCCTTGTCTGCAACCTCCCTCCACGCTTGACCTCAGCCCCTCTTCTGCGGTCCCTACATTGGCTTCCGGTGAACTAAAGAATAATTTTTAAATTATGTTGCCTAACCCACTGTGCCTTTCACAGCCAAGGGCCTTCCTTTCTAGCAGCTAAGGTTCTGCCCTACACTCCAGTGAGACTTCTCAGATCCAGTGACAAAGCGCTGCTTAATGTCCCTAGGTTTAAGAAATCCAGGGCTGGCGGCAGATCTTTCTCGTTCCTTGCCCCTCATGTTTTGAATTATCTGCCGCCGCAGCTTTGTCTCTGTGAAAACCATTTTCTTTTTAGGAAGGCACTTATGACTCACCTATTCTAGTCAACTCTAGCCTGTCCTCTGCCCTTGTCTCGTGCCGAGATTGCCCTTCGGGGCTGATTCGAGCGCGTAATAAATTAAAATAGAATAGCATAACATAACAAAATGATCATAAACAAAACTCAATCCGGCTTTTGTCCATTTTACGGCACAGAGTATGCTCTGTTGCTTGCCTCTAAATCCGCTAAGCGAATTATGGATGAGGGTAATACGGCAGCCATTCTCATGCTTGACCTCAGTGCCACATTCAATACTGTTTCTGATAATATCTTAATTAAGCGGCTTTAAAGCAGTGGCATAGCTGCCAATTCACTGCTGAGGCTGTCTTCCTTTTTGCAGGAACGTACCTTTCAGGTGACACCAAAACCCTTTTAGTCATCGATTCATGGGCTCACTGTGCCACTGGAATCAAGCTATCCTGGCTGAAGAGGGGTGAAACCTCGAAACCGGTCCTAGGATGCTTATTTCCGGTCCGGAGAGGACCTGGCTTGGCAGTTCAGCCTGAGGCACAGGGTCAAGACTGATTTGCATATGGCCAGGTCTAAACTGGGGTGGCATGGTGAGCAAAAGAATGATGGATTTAACCCAGATCTCTTGACTGGGAGTGCATGTTTTGATTTGTTCTGCATTCCGTCCATCAATTGTGTGTCTTTTGCTTTCTCGCCCTAAGTGCGCCAGGTATGCCCAGACGTGGGTCCTGGGCTCACTGTGCCACTGGAATCAAGCTATCCTGGCTGAAGAGGGGTGAAACCCCGTAACCGGTCCTAAGATGCTTGTTTCCGGTCCAGGGAGGACCTGGCTTGGCAGTTCGGGCTGGACTGTTCCATGAGGCACAGGGTCAAGACTGATTTGCATATGGCCAGGTCTAAACTGGGGTGGCATGGTGAGCAAAAGAATGATGGATTTAACTCAGATCTCTTGACGAGGGGTGAATGTTTTGATTTGTTCTGCATTCCGTCCATCAATTGTGTATCGATTCATTCCCTACAGCAAGGAGTGCCTCAGAGATCATCACTGATCCCAATGCTTTTTACTATCTATATCAGCCCCATGGGTTAAAATTAGTGGTTTCACTATAATTCAATATGCTGATGATACTAAGCTTGCCATCGCCTTGTCTCGGAGCAGTGAACAGGCTGCTTTCTCCCTATGCACATATTTGTCAGACGTTGCTTTGTGGATGGACCAAAATTGCTCAAAACATAATACTGGAAAAACCGAGGTTCTGGCATTAGGCATACACCTTAATACCTGGTCTAATGCTTTACGATAAGATAGTTTTGGTCCTTTACCAGCTCCCAAACCTAAGGTGAAGAATTTGGGCATCTGGTTTGACAAGAAACTTTACTTTGATGGCCAAATCACCACCCTTGTAGGAAAGTGCTTTGGGATATAAAGATCTCTGAAAAAAGTTCTTCTATTTTCTATATCCTGTTTGGATTACTACAATGTGCTCTATTTGGTGGTCACCCAAATGCAATTTTACAGCCTCCAACGGGGGCAGAATGCGGCGGCGCAAAAGTTCATGGTCTTCAAAGACAAGTTTCTATCAGCACTGCACTTAAGAAGTTACACTAGTTGCGGGTGAAATAGAGAATCACTTTCAAGGCTCTCTGTTACTGTTTTAAGGTGCTTTTCAGTCAAGGCCAAGCTTATTTACATACTATGGTTACCGCCTATGCTCCAACACGTAATCTGAGGTCAGCCGCCGCTCGACTGCCCACGGTTCCAAGATTTAAAAAATCAAGAATTGGTGGTTGCACCTTTAGTTAACTGGCCCCTCAAAGCTGGAACTGTATTCCATTGGATCTCCGAATTGCTCCTTCCGAGGGGAGTTTTAGGAAAAAACTGAAAACATGATTATTTGGGCTCTAGTTAATTCCCTATGAATGGGCACCATTTTCCTCCGCAACATGTCCCCCAGCACTGGGACATTCCTGGGACACTTCATTGGAAGTAGCCATGCGCTTTATAAGTGGTATCATTATTATTATTATTATTACTTAGCTGGTTACTGCACTTGGTTGTCCATTCTGAGATATTCCGTTTAAAATGTATGGTCCAGGACAGGCATAAGTTGAATGGATAAATGGTGGAGGGATCTGCTGAGATGGACTTTGTTAATATCATCCTATTTCTGATTGCTGTTGTGAGGTGCCAAGAAGCTGCTGTAGTATGTAGTTAGTCGGAACTTTCTGAGGTGAACTAAATGAACGTTCTCCACTGGCCTGAGCATGTAGCAGATCTCATTGGTTGTTCCATACCTAATCAGATATAATACATTGTTTAGTGCTGTGGACTGGTGCAGTGCTGGGTGATGGATGTGACCCTTATCAGTTTTGTCGTATGTGAGTGTAAAAGTGTCAAGCAGCAAAGAGAGATTATTATGCAGCCTGTATGAACTGACTGCTCAGTGTTATGATAATAGTTTTAGTGCAGCTTATATAGTGTATTGTATAGTAATTCCATTTGTATAACACTCACTACCCCTGATGAAGTACTGTTGTGTTTTACGCCAGGCAGCACACTGCTCTAGACTCAGGGTTAGAGTTGTTTTGGGTTATTGTTGGTTATTGGTGTTAGTCCTGCACTCTAAAAGAAACCATTCCATGCATTACTTTGAGGACAGGATGGCAAACTAAAGGAGCATTCACAGATGTAAAATATTCCCTCATGCTTCTCATGGGAGGCATAAAGACATACAAACTGCAAAATAGAAAATGTTGAGGGATAACATACTCTGGTAGGCTGATCGAAGATGTAATGGCTCAAAGCAAATGACTGAAGGTTCAGGATCATAAGCAGACAATGGCTAAAACAGCCTAGCTTAAAGCCCCTTCCTGATTGTAGAGTGTACGCATTGAATTCCATAAATGGTGCAAGCAAAGTTACATCTGAAACCTAATAAATCATACAAACAATAGTATGTAAAAGAGAATATATCAAATAATATACATTTTATAGTACACCAATGTAACATGAATTGTCTTAAGTCCCTTGTTTTTCATGATTATATTCACCTCTCTACAATCAACTAAGTGCTGCTCAAAGAGTATTTTTCTGAGGGAGTTACTGGTGTTGGGGGAAATTAAAGGGGAGGGTTTAGAGTGCCTTAGCTGATATCAGGTACTCAGGGATTGTATGTGTTTATGTCATATCAGGTGATGTTATGGTAGTTTGAATGCATTTGTATACCACATTTAAACCTTTTGTATGATACTGTGGCACAGTGCTTAATTTGTAAAATAAGAAGTGCAGGTGCTGAAATGTTTTTGTAGGAGGCCACCACCCACTTTCCTTGTTCCACCCCCATCCTCCATTGGCTCCGCCCACTTCCACTATTTGCTCCAATGATATGTACCCCATGATGTGCCCTACATAATGACTGATGGAGCAACTTAGGCTAAAAAGGCTAATAAGTCAAAGGCTAGACAGATTTTTGTGCAACGCACATCCTGAACTTATGTTTTTTGAAGGCGCTCTAAAAGTGAAAATGAACTAAAAGTCTATTCGCTCAGTTAAATACAGTATTTGCCAATAATCACACCATTTGATCAAGCATGAAAGCCAGGATTGACCCCAGATTCTCCACTTTCACACTCTGCAATTCAACAATTATAATCATATTTAGATGTGCAATTCTTTCTGGAATCAAAGTTTAACACTTTGTCCTTAATCCATGGGGCATAAGATTAGTGCTGGGGTGAGGAGCAGAATCCACATTTTTTTGTTGCTGTTTTACATGGTGCAAACCCTGATGTGTACAGACAGAGGAGCGAGCACAAGGCAAACACAGACTATGTTACACTTTTATTCCAGGCACATACAGATTTTCCGGAATTCAAAGGGTGCTGCGGAGCCCAGGGATTTGAACCTGCTTCCCTATGTCATTCCCTTGCCTTTGCCTCCCGTGCAAGCTCCTCAGACTTTCAGCAGCTCACTCACCTCCATCACAACTACACTCACACACACAACAATAAGGAACAAGGGCCAAGCACCAACAATGGTCTCTATATTTGCCTAAGATCACAAAATTTGGTTTAGCAGGAAAGCTGGGATTCATCCCCAGGATAATTCCTTTATTTGCACTGTGCACTTCAGTCGTAATGATGAGAAGGGCATACCTTTCTGACTTCAAGGGTTAGTGCTATGTCCTTAATTCACGGGGGATGAGATTTGACATTTAAAATTCTTTGAGGGGTGCCATGTTGGAAATCCTGAATTGATGAGCTGATCTCTATTTAAAAATATGTTGCGCCAGTAGAGATTTTTTGCGTATAGTAATTCATGCAGACCTCAGCTCCTACCCTGGTGGCGCACTACTATTGAACATTCTATTCATTAGCAGCAGCAGCACAAAAGGGCCATATAAGGAGAAACTGGAGTCTGAGCAGAAAAGTGATTTTAACCATAATACTGACCTAAATATGCTATACAGACTATGGCATATCATAAAACAATTTCGGATCCAGTGAGCATCAGGGGGGCAATCATCTCATTTGCGGAATCATTTTATAAAGGTCTTCAAGTTCAAATAAGTTTATCTCCATTTTAAAAGTAAGCACTCTATATGGGACTTAGACGTTCACACTTCACATAATAAAACATGAAGAAGAGAGCACAGAAAATGGCCCAGATGCAGGAATTATTAGATACCAGTTTAAGTAATTAAAGTAATTAATCCGTTAACAGAAGGGACGAAAGTTTGAAGACAACCTAACCCACCGCAAACACCCACATAGACATGGGCAACTCTTTTGCAACCTCGATTTAATCAAGTAATTAAATGTTATGGTTCAGACTTAAATTCAATTACTATCTCAGTTGCAGATACAGACCCAGATGAAGACTTTAACTCACTTTCAGAGGACACAGGCATATATGATTCTAGCCTGACACAGCCCTTGCCATCAAAAACTAAAGTACTTTTAATAAAATGATGTTTCTACTCCAAATGACACATACATAAATAAGTAACACTAGCTAAAATATCGGACACACCGATTGAACAATCTGTCATCAGTCAATCCGACAGCATTATTAAAAGAAGTTTCTCTGAGTACGCAGATACGAAAGGAAATCTATGAAGGCAGTTTTGCTCCGTGTCTCATGCTCGCACATGGCAAAAAGCAGAAAGGGCCCAGCGCCGCCAATGCTTTCCTCCGCTTATCTGCGCCAGGAGGGGTTGATTCATTAATTTATGCAGACCGGACCGGTGTCCACTACTCATTATTACATGCGGTGCCGATGCCTTGTGCATTTTGCTCAGCTGACCCGACCCCGTAATATTGTGCTTGCCAAACTCGTGCAGCGGTAACGTAGCACTAGAAATTCAGGTGCTGGCAGTTAAGTGCAGTACTGTCCAGCCTGTACAGCACTCCAAATACAAAGTGGTACCACGGGAGTTGGTAGTGGGAAACGTTCACACCAACAAAGGGGACTTACAGCCAGTGAGGCAGGCAAAAGTTGCATACATACTTTCAGCTTGCTCTTCATTTGCCGCACAGGCCTTACTGAAAATGTCATCTTTGCGCCTGTGTTGTCCCAGCATGCCATGCTGTAGTTCAGGATGCAGTGCTGACATCTCTAACGTGATGATGCATCGATATGATCGTGCCTGGAACTCGGTGGGCCAATTTGTGAAAACAGATCAGGAGCCACCCGAAGGACAGATACATTTACAAAAAAAATAAATTATCAGGTCCACTGCACAGGATGAAAAATGTTATAGCTCTGGCCCTGTCAAATAAGTGCCGGTGCTGAGCCCCGGAAAGCACTGGCACAAATTAAGCACTGGGCTTGACTATCGACTTTTAGCCTACATTGGGGCCTTTCCATTTAGTTTAAGATGTAACCGATATGTACCAGTATGATTGTTGGACTTGGCCCTTTTTGCAGGGTCTTCCCTGAACTTTTTGCCTTCCACCTGTATTTTTTTAGGTCTCGCTGAGGCAGAGCATGCGCTGCTCTGCGAGACATTTAGTGTATGCGTTTTCAAAGTGCTGCCACTGGCTTTTGGTGGCCTAAAGCTTGCGTGCACGTGAGCGTGCACGCGCGCAGCCGCCAACTGCCTTTCTGTCATGGCTCATTAAGCCTTCCAGCGCGTGAATCATGCTCCTCCACCCCCTTGCTGTCTGCTCTCACTACCCCCCTCCCTTCTCCCCCCTCCCTTCTCCCCCTCCCTCCTCGTTAGCTTGTTATTCTTAACTTCAGAAGCATCTGATGTGAATTCTTCAAGGAGCAATTCGCTTCCGACTAAGCCAATGCCACCTCACAGTAGACAGTTTCTGGTGCATGTTTAGGGTAGTTTGGTAGGCGTCCTAAAACCGTGTTTGTGCATCTTTTTTTTTTTCTCCCATATGAGCGGGTGCTGTTTGTCGCAAAGGTACTTGGGTGTTTTGTGTCTGAAATATTAAACATTCTTATGTCACTCACAGGATTTTATTGGCTCACACAATATATGCCAACGTTTGGAAAGAGGGAGTTGTAACAAAAAAATATCGGGGAAAGTTATTTCCCCATTGACTTGTATTGAAGTGAAGGCGGTGTTGGGTGGGGCACAGCTGAAATAAAGCAGCTTTCTGGAGTCTCACACCTGAATTACGCGTGATGGCATATACCTCACAAATGTACCTTTTAAGCAATAAATGGCTTTATTTTACTGTTCTTCCGTGTAAAACTTATTTCACTTAATCAGAAGTAAAAGGAGAACATGTTAAATATCTCCCCGTTATGTCACCAAATGGGCCTCACGAACTCTCCGCACTCATCCTTGGCTGTGTTTGCCATAGTCCTGCACCTGCGGTGGGAGGGGGGAGTTGGAAATAATCTGCTTAACTATGCAGTAACCCTAACTTTCCTCAGCCGCGGTTCCTGAGCAGGAATTTGAAACGGCGACGGCTCCCCCCTCCTTGGCTGCAGTTTGATGCACCAGCCCACGACGCACCTTTCCCATCTGGTGCAGGCTGCGTATTGATTACAGACCACGTCGGGACTGTGGACAAACTGTCTGTAAGGGGAGATCCTCGTCTCCGACCTCCCGTGCTTTTGTTTCTGGACAGGAAAGGTTTTGGTGCCTAGCATGATGTGGCAGCAGCAACTCGTCCCCACAACCCATGCTTTTCTTAGAGGGGTGTATTTTTTTCTTATTCTTTTCAAATGCCTTACGCAGTGGGTCGAACACAACTGACTGCTCCAAAGTTTGATTGTAAATGAAATGGGAAAATAGCTGTACCCACCCGTGCTGTGTTTGTGTAGCCTTACTCGTTTGTTTATTTGTGAGGATTTTTACAACATGTATGCACCCTAATGTTACCTCAGCAATGTTTTGCAGATTTGTGGTGGGGCTGGCACCTGTTTCTGCAGGTATCTCTCTGCTGTTGCCTGTTAATACCGTCAGATCCTTCCCTCTCTCTAAATTGCAGGACATGTTTGAACACGATGTTAATGATTGTTGACATTGCTTAATTGGAGTTGGAGAGCTAGCTGCTCATATTGTTTTCATTGGTTTTGCTGAGCTTTTTTTTTTTTTATGAAACTTATTTCTACTGCCCAAAAATGTTCTACTAGTCCTACTGCTTTTAGTTTAAGGTCTTGTTATGAGCTTTTTTGAAATCATTAAAGCTAATCAGCATTGGCAAAGCCAATATGTTTCTCCTCTGTGAGATCTATTGGCTGTCCATGTTTCTTCGACATGTTGCACAGCATGTTTTTAGATATGTTGCACAGCAGTGCAGGCTGATGTCCAGCATGGCTTCACGTAAAGAAAAAAAGTGCTGTGACGTGTCTCTACTTTTTAGCCATGTTGCGCAGCAGTGATCACAACCTTCTGACCTTGGAACTGGGTAATCGGTTGGAGTCTTGATGTCGGAGCAACATCGTGTTATTCTGGGGAAATCACTTGATCTCCCAGGGCCTAAAAACAAAATAATGAACATGCCTCTGTGTAATGTAACTGGTGACTCTAAAAACAAAAAAACAGCATCACAATTTCACTTCTTTGTTTATCCTGAGGCTTTTAATAAGATGCTTCTTGCTCTTGTGAATGTTGTCCACTGTACCCAGCCGGTCCTGTCTGTGCCTACTTCCTGTGTGTGCTCCCTGGCCGGACTCTGTGCATGCTCTTCTTATTTGTTCACACTGCCTCCACCCCTCTGTACCACCCTCCACCCCCTGTCCTGTGGTGGTGCATTCTGGGAGTGCCCCGGGTCTTCTCGATGCTCTCACTGGCATTCAGCGCATCCCCTGCGGTGTGTGTAATGCCCCGACAAAGCTCTCAGGTGAGATCTGCTTAATATGAGCAACTGATAGATAGCGCCTAAAATTTCAGCAGCCTTGCCCAGAAGTGCCATTAATACTGAAGTGGGACTGTCGAGACAGCCAGCCTGTTAAAAGTGTAGCAACACACAAGGCCCCCTGATCCAGCAAGCCAGTGGGGTTGCTGCGCCCTCCTTCCTGCGCTTCCTACTTTTTTCTGCGTTATAAAGCGACTCAAAAAAAGTGCCTACTGTCATGCAGTAGTAACCTCTGTGGATAAATGCATTCTCGGGTTAACAATTCATTGCCAAACTCCCCCCAAAAAATAAAAAAAAATAAAGCAACATTCTTGCTTAAAAGAAAACAAAAACAAGCTTTGGCATAGCCAATAGGTCTCGCTTTTGGGACCTTATCAGTATTTAGTTATGCAGCACAATATCCTTGGTACAACAACAACAGTTGCATGGCTAAACCCTTATAAGGTCCCAAAGGCGAGACCTATTAGCTATGCCAATGCTTGTCTGACCTGCTGTTGGCTGTTTTATGACTCTGGGCACTTTACCACTGCTGATCTGTGCTAAAGTGCATATTCTCACTATTGTAAATTGATGTATGGATTAGTGACTCCATGATTGGAATACTTGATATACTTGTCAGACGCTAGTACAGTGCACTGCATGTGCCCAGGGCTTGTAAATCAAATGCTGCTGGTGGGCTTGCAGCACTGGTTGTGCCACCCACCAAAGCAGCCTGTAAAGTATGTCTCAGGCCTGCCATTGCAGAGCCTATGTGCAGTCTGGTACTGCTCTGTTGACTGGCCAAGTGCACCCACTTGCCAGTCCCTAATCCTTCCCATCTCTTCATATCAGACACCCCTGGCCCAAGGGCAGGGTGCATTGTAAGTAAAAGGTAGGGCATGCCCTATTTGTGTGTGGCATGTCCTAATAGTGAATTACAGCCATTTTCGTTTTTCACTTTTGCAAGGCTACCTGTTCCCCATAGGCCAGAATGGGCAGTTTGATTATAACACCTTATAATCCTAACTGACCCAGGGAACAGGGTAGAAATTCGAGTTTAGTATGCCTGAACTCAGAATGATAAAATACATCTTTTAGTGAAGTTGGTTTTCACATTCTGTGTTTGAAAATACCACTTTTAGAAAGTAGGTATTTTCTTGCCTAACCATCCAAGCCTGCCTCTGCTAGATTGTGTATTCCATGTCTGGTTTGTGTGTGACAGGGATGGGGTATTCCAGGAGACAGGGTAAGTCAGCACAGGGCTGAATAGATCCATCTGCTTGTAGAGTGGTGGGATAAGTTGCACCTGGGACCTAAATAGGACTGTGCCTGCCTTCCACAATGCTGGCTCCACCTCCTGTGGTGCGTCTGATGACCCTGGCCCACACTGTCAAAGGAAAGAAGGAGTCCAGTAAACAAAGTGCTCTAAGACTGACCAGAACTGGTTTGGACTAGGCAAAGACCTCTCTGCCTTCAGAGAACAAAGAGAATATGAGTATAAATACTTTGGCCCAGACCACAAGACTTTAGATCACTTCTGGGAAACAAGAAGAACCTTTGCTGAGGAGAGGAACCAGAGAGAGAGAGACTGCAGGAGGAGACTATCCCTATGCTGTGTGCTGTTTGAGGATTGGCCTGCAGTGGTTACCAGATTGCCAAAGAAAGGACAAAGGACTTTGTTCTACTTTCATCAACTTGTAAGAAGATCTCCAAGGGCTTGAACTAGAGCTTGCCTCCTGCCTGAAGTCTAAGGGATACAATACTTCACCAACCAGCTCCCTGAGTTCCCTTGCTGGGAATCTGAAGTGCCTGCTGTTGAGCTGGGCCTTCTGAGAGACTGCGTGTCGCTGGGAGCTGGAAGTGCGACTCAAGACGAAGAAGCGTGTCGCCGGCGCAGCAGTTGTCGTCACATCGCTGAGAAAGTGTGCCGCCGCTGTCGCCATCGCATCGCCGAAGCGCCCCTCATCACTGGATAACAGTGTCCCTGTCGCAGCACATGCCGTCGCATCACCAGAGAAGCGTGTCGCAGTGTCTGTCGCTGCTCAAGAAGATTCACTGAGTCGCCGCACGGCCGTCGGGCGTGCATGCATCACCCCTTTGTTGTCGCAACCTCAAGAAGACGCCATTTTTGTTCATCATCATTTTGGTCGTCATCGCATCGAGGCGTTGCTAGTAGTATCGCCACAGAAGCGCAGTAAGAAACCGATGCATCACCTCCCCATGCGGTGAAGAACCGACGCATCACCTCCTCTTCGGTAAGGAACTGACGCATCACTGTCCCCTACGCAGCAGTAGGGAACCGATGCATCACCTCCCCCGAAGCAAGGAACCGACACATCACCGTTCTTGCGGTTAAGGAACCGACGCATCCCCTTCCCTGCAACTCTTTTGTTTGTATCGCGTTACGCATCCAAAGGTACATTCAATGCTAAGTGTCGCATTTACCGTTTAAATAGAACTAAGCTATGTCTACAATTTTTAAAGTATAGTATTGAGGATTTTTGTCGTTTGTGGTCTTGTATTAAGTCTATATAAAGATACTTATTTTGATAATACAATTTGTGTGGTGTCCATCTGTAGTGTTGTCACTATATTACTGTATGTGTTCACAAATGCTTTACCCACTGCCTCTGAGATACGCCTGTCTGATCGTGCCAAGCTACCAAGGGGGTGAGCAGGGGTTATTTTAGGAGTGTACCCCCTTACCCTGACTAGACGCAAGGGCCCCTATTTGGTCAAAGGTACCTACCTCTGCCAACTAGAGACCCCCAAATCTAACAATGATGAAAATGCTTCAATTGAGATGACAGGTTTATTTTGCAGACTCAATTGCGTACACTGGAATATAAATAGCAGAGAGCTTATTGCAGACCTGTGTCACTATAGGTGTTTATCAAAGTCATTGTTTGATTGATTTTACACTTTCACAAGTTCCACCAAAGGTTAAGACTTGCAGGATAACGGCCAAAGGCGTACAGGCTAATCTAACTTGCTCAAAATGGTATCTGGCTCTGGGATCTTTATGGCTCTAGGAGAGGAAAACTGTTTTCGTTAAAGATGGTTCACATTGTTATTTAACAATCTTAAATAAGTCTCTGGAAACAGTGAATGAAGAAAACAATGACCCTAGCAGTGTAAAGAGATGATTTGTAAGGTTTTAAAGCACTAATGTATACTTCCCCTCAATGCTTTTCAAACTCTTTCCACCATTTTATTTCTGAAATTCAAACTTTCTGCTTGACCTTCAGCAGGAAAGGATTAGTTACTTACCTGTAACCCTAGTGCTCTTCCAGGGGTATCCTCATCAAAGTCATCAGCACTAGAATATTCCCGCCTTTGCGCGGGACCCCGGAAACACAATCATATATGTGATAAACATATATGTATCTCTATATATATATATATATATATATATATAGAGAGATACATATATATATATATATATATTCCACCAAAGTGCCAAAAAGTTTGGCACTTACTGGCTGGTGGATGGCGTCTTCATTTGCAGGGCAAACTTTGGTGGAATATGATGGCCCAGCCACAGAAGTACGCATCGCCCTCGAAAAAGGTGACAGGGAACGTCAGGCCTGGAACTCTACAGACCACGGACGGCGCAGCTGCTGCTGTAATTGCGGAGCAAGCTCTCAGCTCTGGGGCCCACTGGAGGGCTGACACTGGTCCAATATTTGTTTAAAAGGACACACAACCACTGGAGGTAACATTGTGCACTAAAGGGTACTACAAGTTCCGGCGTGCAATGGGAATTAGATTTTGGAATGGCACACCGGAGGCGAATTAAACACGCAGAGAACTGTGGGTACGTGCAAAATAGTTGTGTTTTTTTAAACTGCCTCTGATGAAAGAGCATGAATGCTCTGAAACGCGTTAGGCTCATGGATGGAAAAGCGGAGCTGGAATCCTGCTTCTGAGCATTAAAAAGTTTGGCACTTACTGGCTGGTGGATGGCGCGCACGGTGAAAAACCTGAAAAATAATAATATTAATAAATACATAACTTAGCATTTAAAAAACCGTACAAATTCAGTTAAAAAACCATAGGTTTCACACACGTTATAGTTAGGAATTAGCATTTAAAAAACCTTGCAAATTCACTTAAAAAACCATAGGTTTCACACATGTTATAGTTAGCTGGACATTTCCCTCGTAAAAAACCAATGAAATTCCCCCGTTATAGTTAGTGCAGGCAACTATAACTCATGCGACCGCAATCCTCTGCTGATGACGTCAGATATTACATCACTGATTACATATGTGTCTTTCTGAAAAATAAATATTTGTAATATATGTTTAGCTAAAGATTAATGGAAGAAGACATGGATAAATAGGTGTCTAAATACAGTGATGTAATATCTGACGTCATCAGCAGAGGATTGCGGTTGCGTGAGTTATAGTTGCCTGCACTAACTATAACTTTTTTAAGTGAATATATATATATCTATATATATTTATA
This sequence comes from Triturus cristatus, assembly GCF_964204655.1. Classification (NCBI taxonomy): domain Eukaryota; kingdom Metazoa; phylum Chordata; class Amphibia; order Caudata; family Salamandridae; genus Triturus; species Triturus cristatus. The sequence goes on from NC_140587.1 coordinate 286,399,188, forward strand.
TATATTCACTTAAAAAACCGTAGATTTCACACATGTTATAGTTAGCTGGACATTTCACTCGTAAAAAAACAATGAAATTCCCTCGATTTAAAAATCGCGAGGTGCGCGCACCCTGCGCGCACGGTGCACTTCGCGCACCATGCGCGCGCTGTGGGCACTCGGTGCGCTTTGCGCACCGAGCACCGACGGTTCGCAGTGCATGCCGTGCGCACAGGGTGCGCGCACCTAGCGATTTTTTTTTTTCTCCCTTGGGGGTCCTTCTGTGACCCCCTGACCAAGGCTAGGGGGTCAGGAACTGTCCACTCTGCCCCCTTGTCACGTTCTCCACCTTTTTTTTTCACCCCCTCAGACTGCGAGAGACAAAATGGCGGCCGACACGCCCTGGTTTCGACCGGTTCGAATGTTTACCGACATCTAACAACCAAACAGAATTGCGCTCGCGCACGGCAGGGCGCACGTATAGATATTGATATGCTTTTAAATGCTATTTTCTCAGGAAATACTGAACAGATTTACACCACACCTGCAAAAGGCACTTCCTTGACCTTATGGCTACCTCTCTGCCAAATTTCACGTAATTCTGTTCAGCAGTTCGGGCTGTAGCTTTGTCTAAAGGTCCTATGGAAAAATGCATGGGGAAAATGTGTTTTGGGACCCCCCCTTTTTCTCGGCCCCTGCTTGACAAATCACCCCAAGACTTTCAGGGCAGGAGCTGAGCGGAGTGCCCCATTAGTTTTGAAAATTTCGTGAGGATTCGTCAACCGGCGCCAAAGGTATTCAAAATAGAATTTTGAGATTTCCTATGGAAACTAGGTTGTAACTATAACTATCTACTGGCGACCGCCAGTAGATAATATATATATATATATATATATATATATATATATATATATATATATATAGTACCTACTGGCAGTCGCCAGTAGGTAGTTATAGTTAGGACCACGTTTCCATAGGAAATCCGCAACATTCTATTTTGAATAACTTTGGCGCCGGTCGACGAATCCTCGCGTATTTTTCAAAATAGGTGGGGCGCTCCGCTCCGCTCCTACCCTGAAAGTCTCGGGTGGATTCGTCAAGCGGGGGCTGAGATAAAAGGGGGGTCCCAAAACGCGTTTTTCCCATGCATTTTTCCATAGGACCTTTAGACGGGGCTACAGCCCGAACGGCTGAACAGAATTACTTGAAATTTGGCAGAGAGGTAGTCCCTAGGTCAAGGAAGTGCCTTTTGTAGGTTTGGTGTAAATCTGTTCAGTAGAATCTGAGAAAATAGCCGTTTAATCAATATATATATCTGTGGCAGCTTACCGTGCGCTTACGGTGCGCTTACCGTACGCGTACGGTGGCGTGCGCGAGCACGATTCTGATTGGCTGTTAGATCTTAGTAAACATTCGAATCGGTCGAAACCAGGAAGCGGCGGCCGCCATTTCGTGTGTTTCACTCAGAAAAAAAAGAGTGATATCTTGAAAAGGGGGCAAGGTGGAGAGTTACAGACCCCCTAACTTTTGTAAGGGGGTCAAAGAAGGACAGAAAAGTTCAAAGAAAACATTTATTTATTTTTTTAAAAAATCGCGGGGTACGCGTACGGTAAGCTTACGGTAAGCTTACCGTACGCGTAAGGTAGAAAAAATAAATAAAAAGAGAAATAAAATTCAGATTTAAGTGTTTAGATATTAGGGGGCTCTAAAAAGAGCCGTTGTGTTTATGAAGGGATTTTTTAGTGGTACCTACAAGTAAGTACCGGTGCAGAGTCTAAGGTTCAAGAGGAAGACTCTGTTCCCTTCATCATTGAAGTGCACACCATCTCCTCTATAAATGTCTTGCATGTCGTAACGCAAGTTGTTGTGGTAAATGGAACCCATACCATAGTCACGGAGGAAAGCAGAAACAGATTTGTTGACGTGCTTTCTTGCTTTGTCAATCTGCGGACAGAAATGATTGGACCAGTTCCATTTTTGCCTTTGGCATATGTTAGAAAACACAAAGGCAGTTTTAGTGAAAAGTGAAAACAGTTGTGCAAAGGTGTCCTTCATAAGCATTTCCAGACGTACCCCAGTCAAAGTGCCTAGGTCATTGCCACCTCAGTGCACTATTATGAGGTCAGGGTGTTGGATTTGCATGAAGGATTTCACCAATGGCATCAATTGGTGCCACTTTAACCCTCTCTGACCAATCCATTTAATGTATACATTTGGCAAAGCAAGGTCTCTCACCATACCTATTTTCTCTGCAAACTTTTCACTCCAGAAAACATAGCTGTGCCCTACAATCCACACTGTGAACATCTTCCAAGGAGATCTGGATGCACTCAGGAGGTGTAATTCAGTAGAATGGGAAAATGAAATGAAAGACAGTTTGGAAATGGAGGAATACATATTTTTTTCATAAAAAAAGAACTGATTGGCTGTTTCATACCATTCTAGAATAAAAACTAGGCTGCATGTGTAAATTAATAGAAGCATGTTTTGTATTGGTACAGAAAAATGTGTTACCAAAGAACAGTACTTTGGATTTGCTGTTAGGTTTGAAAAGTCAAGCACTCTTGCTCTGTGGAATTGAAACATTGTTTGATGAACTTCTGACCTAACTCCACACAGCAGTGTTCCATGAGCTGTTGCTATGGTAGCAGGCAGAAGTCAAGTTGGGGGAAGGGTACTAGGCAGAAGTCAAGTTGGAGGAAGGGTACTTTTGGAAAAGGGTTGGTTTTCAACCAATAGAAATGTGTGATTACATTTGAAAAAAAGGGGGAAGCACTGAGATTTGAAATTAACATGTATATGTGTGGAAAAAGAGAGGGAAAGTTTGCCATTATCTGGTTCTGCTGAGAGGAGAGAGGTGTAAAGAAAAGAGATCCTGGCTCTGATAATCTGCTGTTTGAGTGCCACATTTCTTTCACAGCTAACTAATTTTAAAGGTGAGTTTAGAGTTTGAGAGGGGATGTATATGGTAAATTAAGAAATGAATAATAGAAATGGAATTCCTTTTGTTGAAGTTGTGTTTATCATTTTCTGTTTTGGGAGAAATTTAAATGTGAGGAACATGTAAAATAATATGGACTATGTTTTCACGATAAATTAAGGTGTACTGGTATAAAAAAAGAATAGTTTAAGGGTTTGAGGTTGGACTCAGTAATGCAAATACATTCAGCATCACTAAGGCTGGTTGCCCTTGCTGGAATGTAGGCAGTCACCCAGGTTACACATGGTGGTGGTCTGAAAAAGCAGTTTGGACATGTGCTTTTAAAAAAATCTGAAAAGTGGATTCATAATGTGTCAGTCTGTAAAAGTGATTATCACTTGTCAAAAAAAAGAGCAGTAAGTGTGCTTTCAAATTGGCAAAGAAATTTCGTTTTGTGACTAATGTGAAAACATGACTCTGTGTGCAAAGAGGAATTATAGGCAGAGATTTATTGCGTATTGCTCTGGTGATTTCACAGTTGCATTAGATGGAAAGGGGGAGCCATTTTTTGGTGCAGAAGCAGACTCTTAGCACACACCCAGCTGCTTACCATGTTGAATCATGCACAGTATTTACAAGCGAGTGGGGTTTGAGGTTTCAGTCAGTAATGCAAATACATTCAGCATCACTAAGGCTGGTTGCCCTTGCTGGAATGTAGGCAGTCACCCAGGTTACACATGGTGGTGGTCTGAAAAAGCAGTTTGGACATGTGCTTTTAAAAAAATCTGAAAAGTGGATTCATAATGTGTCAGTCTGTAAAAGTGATTATCACTTGTCAAAAAAAAGAGCAGTAAGTGTGCTTTCAAATTGGCAAAGAAATTTCGTTTTGTGACTAATGTGAAAACATGACTCTGTGTGCAAAGAGGAATTATAGGCAGAGATTTATTGCGTGTTGCTCTGGTGATTTCACAGTTGCATTAGATGGAAAGGGGGAGCCATTTTTTGGTGCAGAAGCAGACTCTTAGCACACACCCAGCTGCTTACCATGTGGAATCATGCACAGTATTTACAAGCGAGTGGGGTTTGAGGTTTCAGTCAGTAATGCAAATACATTCAGCATCACTAAGGCTGGTTGCCCTTGCTGGAATGTAGGCAGTCACCCAGGTTACACATGGTGGTGGTCTGAAAAAGCAGTTTGGACATGTGCTTTTAAAAAAATCTGAAAAGTGGATTCATAATGTGTCAGTCTGTAAAAGTGATTATCACTTGTCAAAAAAAAGAGCAGTAAGTGTGCTTTCAAATTGGCAAAGAAATTTCGTTTTGTGACTAATGTGAAAACATGACTCTGTGTGCAAAGAGGAATTATAGGCAGAGATTTATTGCGTATTGCTCTGGTGATTTCACAGTTGCATTAGATGGAAAGGGGGAGCCATTTTTTGGTGCAGAAGCAGACTCTTAGCACACACCCAGCTGCTTACCATGTGGAATCATGCACAGTATTTACAAGCGAGTGGGGTTTGAGGTTTCAGTCAGTAATGCAAATACATTCAGCATCACTAAGGCTGGTTGCCCTTGCTGGAATGTAGGCAGTCACCCAGGTTACACATGGTGGTGGTCTGAAAAAGCAGTTTGGACATGTGCTTTTAAAAAAATCTGAAAAGTGGATTCATAATGTGTCAGTCTGTAAAAGTGATACAATTACATTTTAATTATAAATTAAATTGTTGAGTGGGACAGGTAAGTGAGAAATTAGAAGGTCTCTTTCTTCCACTTTATCTCAAAAAGATTTTTAAAAATTAGTTATTAATTTCTCAAGGATCTTGAGATGTGGTAATTGATTTTTAGTGTTTTTTTTTTTAAAAAAAAAATACGCTTACCGTGCGCGTACGGTAAAAAAAAAAAAAAAAAGTTTCAAAGAAAAAATAAAAAAAAGTTGAGAGGTAAGGTTGGCTCTTATAAGAGCCGTTGGGTTCATACAGGGATGGAGGAAAGAAAGAATGGGAGTATTATGAGCGTCTACAAACATGCTGGTCTATCTTATTGTTAATAAGGGTAAGACTGATCTCCCCAAAAACAATAAGACCACCACATCTTGTACACCTCATTTCAACCCTCCCAAATCGAGGGTTGGTGTCCACAGGAAAAGAAGAAGGTGATGCTCCAACATCAGAGGAAGGGCTCAGCTGAGCTGCCGATGATGTACTCGGCTGAGCATCTGAGGCTGGGCTCTGGTGACTTACTGAAGAGTTTTCTCCAGTATGTCGAGCAAAGGTCCTTGGGTGTCTGTCCTGGAGGTGTCTCTTCATAGAGTGATTTCCAAAGGAATATTTCTTCCTTGGATTTCCTCTTGATAAAACACAACCACAAAGTATGCAAGTGACCAATTGAGCATTCACCTTTTTCTCCCCCTCTGGAAAAGTGAAATACTCCCATACAAAAGAAGTCTTTTGTTTCCTCCTTCTCTGGATCATGGTGGTGCTGCTAGCCTCACTCTCAGAAGAGGTCTGCTGTTCTGCCATTGTATCCCAATGTCAATCCAGCTCCTGCTCCTAGAGAATCACAAGCAGAAATGAGGGGAATGGGTGTGGTGTGGGAAGAATCTGGAACTGAAAGTAGTTTCAACCAATGAAAAGTGTTCTTTCAAGCAGTAATGAGGGGAATGGGTGTGGTGTGGGAAGTTTCTGGAAGTGAAAGTAATTTCAACCAATAAAAAGTGTTCTTTGTAAGTCACATGACCTGCCGTGCGCGCACGTGACGCTTACGGTGCGCTTACGAAGCGCGTACGTCACACTCGCGCATGCGCATTACACGCCCTTGCGTAACCGCGACGTTGCTTCCGGGTGTACGCGTACGTCACGCACGTATTGCGTATCGCGCATGCGCATTACACGCCCCTGCGTACCCGCGACGTTGCTTCCGGGTGTACGCGTACGTCACGCACGTATCACGTACGCGCACCGTACTTATGACGTACGAAGCGCGTACCGTCAGCTTACCGTACGCGCATGGAAAAAAATGCATAAAAAAAAAAAACCTTTCCATAATGCAGGATATAGTACATATATTATTTTATACAAAGGCTTACAAAAAATGACAAAAAAAAATTTGCATTTAAAAATCCGTACAAATTCACTGAAAAAACCATGGGTTTCACACACGTTATAGTTAGAAATTAGCATTTTAAAAACCTTGCAAATTCACTGAAAAAACAATAGGTTTCAAACATGTTATAGTTAGGGATTAGCATTTAAAAAACCTTACAAATTCACTGAAAAAACCATAGGTTTCACACACGTTATAGTTAGGAATTAGCATTTAAAAAACCTTAGAAATTCAATGAAAAAACCAAAGGTTTCACACATGTTATAGTTAGCTGGACATTTCACTCGTAAAAAACCAATGAAATTTCCCCGTTATAGTTAGTTCAGCTAACTATAACTTGCGCGCCCGCAATGCACTACTGATGACGTCACATATTACATCACTCATGACATGGTCACTGACATCACTCATGACATCACTGATGACATCTCAAATGACATCACTGATGACATCACTGATGACATCATCCTTGTGAAAGAGTAGCAGACCTCTTCTTCCCCTAATATAACCTTTAATACACACATTCAAAAATAGAAACTAAAATGTACAAAATAATGAACATATCAATATCAGTTACAACAACCTATTCAGTAATTCGAAGAACCACATACACATACACTCATTCACCAACAGTCCTCTACAGTCACTCATACAGTCACTCATACATGTACTCACTCATCATATGTATATGGCTGTGACCGGCTCCGATTCTTCCTGTCCCGGCTGTGTCCGAGCTCAGTTCCGGGGATGCGAGCGGGCCCCGTCAGGACGCTACGCTGCTTGTGGGGCCCTTGAACTGCCTAACTCACCGGGACTGCGAGGACCTGGGAGCATTGCGCTCCGTTCATCCGTTCATCCAGCTCACCTGTTCCTCTTCCCGCTGATCAGTCCGATGCCACGCCTCGCGGCCCCCGCTGCGCGGGAGCCGCTCGCAGGCTTCATCACTACCACTACTTAAAGGCTCGGCTGGCGCGCTGAAGGTTGGGTCTTCCTTTTGCTCTCCCTGCCCAGGACGCTACGCTGCTTGTGGGGCCCTTGAACTGCCTAACTCACCGGGACTGCGAGGACCTGGGAGCATTGCGCTCCGTTCATCCAGCTCACCTGTTCCTCTTCCCGCTGATCAGTCCGACGCCACGCCTCGCGGCCCCCGCTGCGCGGGAGCCGCTCGCAGGCTTCATCACTACCACTACTTAAAGGCTCGGCTGGCGCGCTGAAGGTTGGGTCTTCCTTTTGCTCTCTCTGCCCAGGACGCTACGCTGCTTGTGGGGCCCTTGAACTGCCTAACTCACCGGGACTGCGAGGACCTGGGAGCATTGCGCTCCGTTCATCCAGCTCACCTGTTCCTCTTCCCGCTGATCAGTCCGACGCCACGCCTCGCGGCCCCCGCTGCGCGGGAGCCGCTCGCAGGCTTCATCACTACCACTACTTAAAGGCTCGGCTGGCGCGCTGAAGGTTGGGTCTTCCTTTTGCTCTCTCTGCCCAGGACGCTACGCTGCTTGTGGGGCCCTTGAACTGCCTAACTCACCGGGACTGCGAGGACCTGGGAGCATTGCGCTCCGTTCATCCAGCTCACCCGTTCCTCTTCCCGCTGATCAGTCCGACGCCACGCCTCGCGGCCCCCGCTGCGCGGGAGCCGCTCGCAGGCTTCATCACTGCCGCTGCTTGAGGGCTCGGTTGGCGCGCTGAAGGTTGGGTCTTCCTTTTGCTCTCTCTGCCCGGGACGCTGCGCTGCTTGTGGGGCCCTTGAACTGCCTGGCTCACCGGGACTGCGAGGACCTGGGAGCATTGCGCTCCGTTCATCCAGCTCACCTGTTCCTCTTCCAGCAGCCCCGCCCCCTTCACTACTTAGTTCAGTCCACGCGAATTCGCAGCGCAGATCGCAGCGCGGGCGAAGACCGGGCAAAGAGCGGGCCGTTTTAGGCCGTTAGAGGCCGGCAGAGACCGGACCGGGCCCCCTCTCTAACGTTGTCATCATCCCAAGGCTCATTTTTATACTCCATTAGCCTGTGGCTTTGACTGTCCCGCCCGCCATGGCCACTAGAGTATCCAGGAGTAAGGCTGCCCAACAGTGCTCTAGCACATTGGACAAATTCTTTCCTAAGACTAGTGCTGCGGCTAGTAAAGGCCGCACACCACCAGTCATTCTCCCTGAGGCAAGTGTGGAAAATGTGTCAGTATCAATGGTCCCCTCGGACTCTTCATCCATTGATATTAGTACTCCAACACCATTTGATGCCACCCATCTATCTCTCATGGATAGTATTGACCAGACAATCGAGACAGTCCTCCAACAACTTAGGACCCCTTCCAATCTATTGAGGGATAGTGAGTCTCTGTGTCCCTCGGGGGTGGTGGAGTCCACTCCGCATATTAATTGTGCGGAAATGTCTGAAGTGCAGGATGAAGGGCAGGTTGCAGCGCCAACTGATCCCGTAGGCAGGAGAGTCTACCACCCTTCAAAAAGGAAAAGGTTAAGGAAACTAAGAGGGGCAAAAAGGGCCAAAGTAGATAAAATCAACCCAATATTAGATGCTAGCTCTGCCATTCCGGCTTCTCCCGTGGTTATCTCCCCAGGAATTGGCTGTGATCATTCAGATCCGCCATTAGTCAAAGTGGTACCTGGGTGTTCTGGCCCGTTTGTATTCGGAGGAAATCCTCCAAATGCAGCAGAGGCTCTGATTGGCTCTTTTAGGGATATCCTTAGGAGCATGTTGGAGCCTCTGTCTGCAAAATTGGATTCCATAGTTGATAGACTTAAGGCTTTAGAAGATGCACATAATAGGATCAGTCCTAGCAGGGGGTTGGGTCCAGGTGCACAGACGGCTCCCCTGGATTCTGCAGGGTTTGGACCGTCTACTGCTGGAACAAGCATACAGGTCCCGGTTGGGGCACAAGATAGTGTTACAAGTAGCCATGCTCCCCCATTGCTCCCTTTACAACTGTCTAGGCCCCCTGTTCCGGCACCTAGAAGATCTAAACAACCAACACCATCCCTCCCAACGAGTGGGGGGCGAGCCAATAATGATTATACTGACCGCCCCATGAGTCCTAATAGTAGACGTAGGGCGGTAAATTTGCCCCCCGAGGCTGTGCCTTATACAGCGATTATGGTGGGAGTTCCTGAGCTCACTGGTGGCATCAGAGAGCCACAGGACTCACTTCGTAATAAAGTAATTAGCTGGCTGAATATTAACAGGCCCCTCCCTTCTAATATCAAAGGTGATGTGCTGATGGTCAGAAGGATCCCATGGATTGGAACTACCCCCAAAAATAGGGCAGGGGACTGTATCATAATTAGCTTTAAAAGCCCACTAGTTGCTCCGTACATTTGCAACTGGTTGGTAAGGCCGGATAAATCCAACATAGACGTAGTGTCTCTCTCGCATTTCTATCTAAATGTTTCCAATTTAGGAGTGGGGAGGGAACAGAGTTGGACTAGAGTGGGCTTTGCCGTAGACGGTTCACGGTACAGACCCAAGTATAATTCACTGCCTGTCCATGGTAATCTTGTCCTTCAGAATAGATTCTCCTGTCTGGACCTAGTAGATTGACCAATAAGGGGGGTCATTCCGCAACACCCGATAATTTCTGCCTATGGGTCTTCATTCAGGGGGGAAGGTACATCCGTTCCCGTAAATAAAAAAAGGTCCCTGGCCCCTGCAAAAGACGGAGGGACCACATTGGGAAGCACTCAAGCGTTAGATGAGGATCCACCAAATACATTATCTGCTGCTGCAACGCAATTGGTGGAGCTCGCTGAATTACCCATTCGGCCGCCCATTACCATTGGCTTGGGTGACTTGGGTAATTCTGCATTTGATATCCCGTCTGCACTTAGTGAAGTTGGTCCCCAATTCCAAGGCCCAGGTTTGACCATTCTGTCCTGGAATGTAGCTGGCATCTCCAGTAAGGTGAATACCCCAGAGTGGGAAACTTTGGTTAGCAAAGGTGACATACTCCTCTTTCAAGAGACATGGGCCAGGGCGCCTCAGGTTAGGAGGGGATATGACATTTTTGAAATCCCGGCAAGATCGAATGGGAGAGGGAGACCCTCGGGAGGTTTGGCAATCTGGGTGGCGAGCCACATTGGGTGTCAGGTGGTTGGTATGGATACACTTTCACCGGACATACAGTGTGTGCTCCTCAGTTGGCCTGACAAGAGCACGTGGGCTATTGTTAATGTCTACTCTCGACCTGTTGCTGTGGGCAAAGAATCTCCCACTCTGGCTGATCTCTCATCTTTTCTAGGGCAATTGACAGGCAACCTGAAAATAGTGATGGGAGGAGATTTTAATTGCCACTTTGAACCCCTGGAGGGCCTAATGGAGGGTGCTTTTACTGCCGAGGATGACCACTGGGGAGTCCCTCCTTCTTCATCACCTCACCCCAAAGCTTGGTCTCCGTTGGCAGTACAACTTACTTCTCTCACCCTGAATTTTGCACTAAGGGCGTGTAATGGGCGCACCCCTTCTGACACTCCTTCGGTGTGCACCTTCAACAAAAAGGGCCATGAGTCAAGGCTGGACTACATTTTTATAGATATTTCCCTGTGGCCTAAAGTTTTAGATTTTAGAGTGATCCCGAGGATAGACAGTGACCATAATGCCCTTTCCTTGGAGATCCAGCACCCAGCCCCTGCCTTAGGGACGCCAACTACCGATCTTGCAACCGATCAGGGAGACATATTACTCACCACAAGCAGGCGTCGAGTGAAATGGGGGAAGATAGTTGAGAAAGAAGAAGCTTTAACAAACCTCTATGGTATAGCACTCCCTAGGTTCCAGGAGGTGGACGCCCTCATCAACCAACCTAGACCCGCAGATTATAATGAGAGACTATCTGGTATTCACCAGGCCCTAGTAAGGGACCTCGCAGATGTCTTCAACCCGGCCCTGCCTATTAGAAGGAAAAAGACTTGTGCTCCGACTTGGTACACCTCCATTTGTAGGAAAACTAAGTCTGAGCTTCTTTCTGCAATTAAAGATGGTAGTGATAAGGTGAAGATCGCTGCCCTTAGGAGGGAGTACAAGGCAGCACTGGCCAACGCAAGGGCAGAGTGGGATTGGAATCACTGGCATGACCTGTCTGGAGCCCTCAAATCTAAAGATTTTAGAAAATTTTGGGCTCTTGTAAACAATGGAACAGGGGATTTGTTGTCTGCAGTAGAACCCAATATTGCCCCCTCTGTCTGGGAGGCTCATTTTGGGTCTCTATATCAAGAATCCACTCTCTGGCCGGAGGGGATGATGGTAGAGTCCCCCTGCCTGCCAGATGTGGCCTTGGAATTTTCTTTGGGGGAGGTGAAGCTGGCACTGGAGGGCTTAGCGCTGGGGAAGGCACCGGGGCTGGACAAGTTACCCGGTGATTTGTTCAGATATCACCCTGACACTTGGGCCCCGTACCTTCTAGTCCTTTTCAATGCCATCTTGGGAGGTATGGCGATCCCTTTCTCCTGGTTAGGGGCTGAAATAGTTCCGATTTATAAGAAAGGGTCCCCCTTGAGTCCTGCAAATTACAGGCCTATCAGCCTGATAGATGTTCCCCAAAAGCTTTTTGCGCGCCTCATTCTGAATCACCTATTAGACTGGGTCGAGGAAAATGACATCTTGAGTCCCTTGCAGGCTGGCTTCAGGAGAAACACATCGACCATGGACCAGATCTTCCGCCTAGTTCTCCTCTACTGGAAGACGGTGAGGATCGAGGGCGGGAGATTGTACATGGTCTTCGTGGATCTGAGGTCAGCCTTTGACCTAGTCCCGCGCAGGAAACTCTGGGAGGTGTTGGAAAAGTTAGGTATTCCCCCCCAGCTACTTAACATCTTGGTCAGGCTGCATGAGAACAACTATGCGCAAGTTAGGTGTGGGAAGGATGGTAGACTCTCATCCAGGTTTCCTGTGTGCCGAGGTGTGAGGCAGGGTTGTGTCTTGGCACCGACCCTGTTTTGTTTATTCATCAATAATGTCATCTCACATCTGGAAAACGTCAAGGACAACGACGCCCCCTGTTTGGCAGGTAGGAGGGTACCGGCAATCATGTTCGCCGATGATACCCTCCTCCTTTCAAAATCGCCAATGGGGATCCAGAGGATCCTGGATGGTTTTGGTCTCTTCTGCCACCAGCATGGGTTGGAGGTGAATACAGAAAAGACCAAGTTTATGATCTTTAACCCACCAACTAAAACTAGGCCTAATCCTACCCTGGGGACCGCTAGCCTTGAGAGGGTGTCCACCTTCACATATCTGGGGGTTACATTGCAGGAAAACTTGGCATGGGACCGACAGATAGTACGATCCAAGGCTAAACTATCCCAACTCTCGGGTGCAATCCTGAAAGTGGCTAACACTTCTTTCTTCAAGCCCATAAGCCCGGCCCTTGAAACCTATAAGACCCAGGCCAAGGCAGCGGCCATGTATGGCAGTGAGCTATGGGGACATAAAACGGTGAAGGGCCTATCAATAGTGGAAAATAGCTTTCTAAGGCGCCTTCTAGCCCTTCCAAGTGCCACGCCACTCCAGCCTTTGAGAATGGACATGGGTCTCCCCCCTATCGCAGAGGAGCTTGTGTCAAAGCCAGTGAAGTTCTGGCACAGGCTCTGGTCTATGGACGAACTCCATCATTATAGGGAGGATCTTACCCATGTCATGAGCTTAAACTCTAGCGGTAAAATCCCCTGGCTCACCTTCGTGGAAAACGAACTGTCTGCCATCAATCTCCGTGTTCTGTGGGAGGACCCTGCACGAGGCTGCCGTGCAATCTCGCGCAAGGCTCTGGCACAAATCTATAAAGCCAGGTCCCTTGCACATTTGACGGCTGCTCAAAATAGTGGCATTTTATCCTTGCAATTTTTAGAATCCAAAAATTCTTACGTTTTCGAACCTTTTATGGATTTTATCTTTCCCATCCTGGCAAGGAAATTGTATGTTCAGTGGAGGTATAGCACACTACCTATTAATTCATACACTTCGAAGTGGTCAAATGGGGGCGACAAAATATGTCCCTGCTGTAACAACCATGTGGAAGATGACCCCCATATTTTGTTTGTGTGCCCTGCATACCAAAGGCCCAGAAAATATTGGATAGCGCCAATCTGTAAGAACCTGGGATTCAGAGAGTATGCACAAGCATACAGGATTTTGAAAACTAGTACCCTGGGCCACATTGTGTTTGCTGTTTCCAAATTTCTTATGGCCATTTGGTTGATTAGAAGGAAAAAATTGTCTGAAGCTCCTTGAACTTTTTAAAGAATCTTCTAAATGTAATTTTAACTCATTCCTTGCTGGGAGAGTCGTTTTTATTCAAATGTATTTTAATAATGTTTTATTGTCTGTAATGTTTCTATTGTGTCTTTTATGGTCTATATGACCGAAATAAAGAATTTTTGGATTGGATTGGATTGGTATTCATACACCTATACATCCTGTTACACAACGCCACTCATCCATAGAGTTACTCACACACATAGTTACTCATGCTAATAAAGAATCAAACATCCATTTACTTGCATATACAGTTATACACAAACCACCACACCTACTTCTACAGAAACTTACACATACTTAGTCTTTTAAACAATCACTTATAGAAACACATACTTATTCATACAGGAACTCTTTCAATCTCTCACTCTCACATATACTCACTTATATACACCAATAGTCACATATACTAGTTAAAAACATATGTAGTTACTCATGGAGACACTATTGAGACAGTCATTCACTCACTAACACACCCATGCACACACTCATCCACCCATACAGTCCTGCACACATGCTGTCTTCAACACATACAAACAGTGAGTCACTCATTCATGCACCTATGCACTACGTAATACCCCCCACCGAACCATACAGACACTCAGACACTCATACTGACAAAAAACCAACTAATAACCTATATAGACACTCATGTAGCTACTCACCAACCCATGCAGCCACTTATACACAAAGTAAGAAACTGATACAGATATTTTCATATTTAAAGATTACTCAGTAAGCCATTTATTCACTATGATACACTTAATCAGTCAGTTACACTAAAAATACCAATTTATTCTTCCATTGACCTTGAGATATACATAAATATAAAACATATTTAATTTTCAGAAAAACACACAATCACAAGGATGATGTCATCAGTGATGTCATCAGTGATGTCATTTGAGATGTCATCAGTGATGTCATGAGTGATGTCAGTGACCATGTCATGAGTGATGTAATATGTGACGTCATCAGTAGTGCATTGCGGGCGCGCGAGTTATAGTTAGCTGAACTAACTATAACGGGGAAATTTCATTGGTTTTTTACGAGTGAAATGTCCAGCTAACTATAACATGTGTGAAACCTTTGGTTTTTTCATTGAATTTCTAAGGTTTTTTAAATGCTAATTCCTAACTATAACGTGTGTGAAACCTATGGTTTTTTCAGTGAATATATATATATATATATATATATATATATATATATATATATATATATATATCAACCCAATTCGGCTCCGTTCGTAGGACCCCTGGCGCGTCTTGATCCGGTGCTGTGCTAAGGCAGGGCCATGCCGTTTCGTATTGTCCCCAGAGATTCACTTCGCAGTGAAACAAGTAGCACGCACTCACAGTCTGTTGAGTTTCCCAATTACTTTATTTTCATTTTTAGTAGTTCTCCAGTCTCCAAATTAACCAACGCGTTTCGCCATCCACCGATGGCTTGATCACGGTTAGCACAGTACATTACATTTGCCCAATAAAAACATTTGTTGTTAGTCATGTGGGTGTTGATGTCACACCTTCCTTGGAAGCATGGAATTCTGGTATATGCAGTTTTAATTTTTTTTTGTTTTTTCGTTTTTTAACCAACCATCATTTACATAGTGTTGATAACTTCCACCAATTATCAATAATTGGCTCCCTTACCATTAATGAATTTGGTTTGTGACAGAGAACCGGTTCTCAATAGGGTTCGCCAGGAACCCATTTTTTGGGTGATTGGCATTTCACTAGTTTATGTATACGTTCACCATTTGATGTTGGTTGATTCTCCCATTGTCACTGTGAGGTACATTTATTTCTCTCCCCTCTAGTGGGGATTGACTCTCATTGGTGTCATGTATGATCATTCTTACCAACTGTGAAAATGTGTCTGTATAGTTATGACGTTTCATTAGTTATGTGCATAGTCACCAGTTGAGTTAGTCTGATGTCTTCCAGTGGGTTTATTCTCCCAATGTCAAACTAAAGATACATTTATTTGTCTCCCCTCTAGTGGGGCACGACTCTCGTCGGTTTCATACATGGTGGTTCTTTACTCACTGGAGTGATATCTATATCGTGTCGACCAAGGGTGATTCTAATGTGTCTTATTTACATGTGTATTTTTTAGCTATCAGGTATGTGGGTTATGTGTGACTATATGAATGTGACTAACAAAAGATTTTTTTTTAAAACTTTACAGAAAATACATTTGTGCTTGAAAGCGGCTTTCTCTCCTGTTCACAGGTATCTCACTCATTGAGATGACATAGTGAGTCAATGTTTCTACAAATGGACATACAGTTCCTCACTTTGATTGAGGCCCCATGGCGTAAAGGTCCTGAAATTGAGAATCTGGTATGATTCTCTCCGTCTTAGAGTCTTTTCCCGGTCACCCCCTCTTTCATGTAGGGGTATAGTCTCCAGGGCATAAAAACAAAGGGATTTCCAATCTCCTCCATGGTTGATCTCCATATGTTTCGCCACAGCATTGCTCCTGTCTTTATTGACTGTGGCTCTGACGTGTTCTAAGATTCTCTTTTTGAGTTCGCATTTCGTACTTCCTATATACTTCAGCGAGCATGGACACTCGATTACATATACAACAAACTGGCTTTTGCACGTGATTAATTCCTTTATCTGCCACATTTTTCCGTTTGATAGTTTTACTTCTGTTGTATTTTTAGCAATTTGACAAACTTTACACATGTGGCATTTCTTAAAGCCTTTTGCTGTTAACCATTGCGTGCCTTTCTTTTTAGTGTGATCTTGATGGTGACTATGTATCAGTTTGTCTCTCAGGTTTTTCGCTCTGCGATAGGTGATTTGGGCATGTTGGCCCACAATTTCTCCCACTGTCGAGTCCAGTTGTAGGATTTTCCAGTTTCTCCGAAGAATGTTTGATATTTCTTTTGATTCTTTGGAGTAGTCCAAAATTAATCGAATTGTTGTGTTTTCTGAGTGATTCACATTTCTGTTGGATGATTTCTTGATCTTTTGCTGGTTCTCATCAAGGATGTCCTCCCTTCTTTTTTCATAGGCTCGCTTCCAACATCTTTGGATATTTCCTTTTTGATATCCTCGGTGCGTGAATCTGTTGGCTGTCTTGTTGCTGTGTTTTTCCCACTCTTTTTCTTCTGAGCAAATTCTCCGTAAACGTAAGAATTCCCCATATGGGATATTATTCTTGACCGAAGATTGGTGAAAGCTAGTTGCATGCAATGTTGCATTTGTTGAAGTTTCTTTCCTATGCAGCGTCGTCTCTAGTTTGTTATCCACGACGTAGATTTCCGTGTCTAGGAAGATCACTTTTTCCTTACTGATGTTATATGTGAATCTTATGTTTGCTTCTGTGGAGTTAAGAATTTTAAAATATTCCTCAAATTCAGTCGTTGTTCCATCCCAAATAATTAAAAGGTCGTCAATATATCTCAACCATTTCATTACTTTGTTGACATATTTGTCGTTTTGGGGGTGCCATGCTATTTCTTGTTCCCACCACCCCATGGTGAGGCAGGCATATCCGGGACTAAAAGAGAACCCCATAGCGCATCCTTTAGTTTGTAGGAAAATATCTTCTCCAAAAAGGAAGGTATTTTGAGTGAGGCACATATTGATCATGTCCATTAACATCTGGTTGTGTTGTTTTAGTTTGATGTCACGCTCTCTGAGAAAATAACTGCAGGCTCGTGATCCAATGTCATGCTCGATGTTTGTATAAAGTGACGTGACGTCCATTGTAATTAACATATAGGATGGGTGCCATGGTAGTCCTTGTAGATGTCTCAATAGGTCAGTGGTGTCCTTTAGATATGAGCTTAGGTTAAAGACAAAAGGCATCAAAAAATGGTCGACATAGTTCGCTACTGGTTCCATAAGAGAGCCTTTGGCAGACACTATTGGTCTGCCTGGTGGTTTCGATGGGTTCTTATGTACTTTTGGCAGGAAATAGATCGTCGCCATTGTAGGGTGTTCCGTGCTCAAGAATTTTCTTTCGTCGTCATCCAGTAAGTTCAGTTGTTGCCATCTTTGTATTTCTTTGTCTAGATGTTCCTTGAAGACTCGTGTTGGATTCTTGTCTAGTTTTTTATAGTATTCCCGATTCTTTAATTGTGAAAGAGCCTCTGCCACATAATCTTGGGTGTCCATTATGACGATGTTTCCACCCTTATCCGCCATTTTAATGGTTATTGACTTGTCTCCCATTAGTGTTGTGAGGGCCAGTCTTTCAGCTTTTTCCAGGTTGTCTCGAAAATTGGTCCCTCTTATTTTGTACATATCCTGTACAACTGCCTCCTGAAAGATGTCGATTTTATTGCCGGGAGGTAGCTGGGGGTAGAAACGTGATGTGGGTTTTTTTCCACTTAGGCCTGCTCCAATCTGTGGGCATACCGTAGATTCTTCAATGATGTCAGCTTTCTCCATTATATCTAGATTGACCAACGTTAGAAGGGCTGTCATGTCCGTCGTTTTTAGAATTGGTTCTTCCATTTTAGAAAGTGTTTTAGTTTTCCGTATTGTAGTGTTTTTCATTAGTTCTTGATTTTCTTTGAAGAGTTTGGCTAGTTTGATTTTCCTTACGTATTTGTATATATCAATACGTGTTTGCGCTAAGTCCATCGACTGAGTTGGGCAGAAATTGATCCCATGTTTCAATAAGGATATTTCGTTGTTAGATAGGGAGCGTTTAGATTGACTAGCTCCTCCTTGTCATCTAATTCGTCTGTCCAGTTTATTTTGATGTCTTCTGACGCATGCTCCTGGTCTTTGTCCCCATTTCTTCTGATCCAGCTTTTCCTTTTTCCTCTTCTTGTTGGTTTCTTGGTGTTGATGCCGGTGTTCGTGGGGTCCATCTGCGCCCTCTTCCTCTTCCGCGTGTGGTTCGGAACTGATTTTGATTTTGTTCCCACGATCTCTGTTGGAGAACTAGTCTCATGTCTCCTAAAAAACTGCTCGTCGTTTGTTCCTCAGTTGGTTCCCCATCATTGTCACTCGCGCCTGTTGATGTTAGTGATGTTAGACTTGAGGAGCTTGGTGCCTCCATCGATGTTCCGCCCCGATTTTTGAATATGTCGAATTGTTTCGCATACGTGAAAATGCGCCCTTGCGCATAATCTTCCTTGTCCCTTTGGAATTTCGATTGTTTCCTCATTTTAACCAACTCCTCGTGCTTTTCTACATATTTTTCCAGGTCTTCTTTTAGTTTGTTCATTTCAGTGTTCATTTCTTCAGACGCTAGGTCTTTTTCTAGTTGAGATAATTCCTCTTTAATTTTTAGTAGCGCGACTTCAATGTGTTTAATCAAGATGGCGATCAGGCCTAGTGACGAATTCAACACGAACTCTCCCCACTCCTGTAGTAACTCATTGCTCGCATCTTGTTGGCTGGGCATTAGTGATATCCTGAGTCCTCTTGGGACCCTCTGAACTTCCAGATATTTTTTTAAAGTGGTCAATTCCCACCATTTGTTGATTTCCTTTTTACTCAGCCTTTCCCACATCTTCAATTTGCTCCGTGTGTCCATTTTCTTTGGATCACCATTTGTTTCTTTAGACATCCGACCATGTGATATTGTTTCCTGTTCAAAGAAGGAAGCCAGGCTTTCATTCCGTTTAGCATCTCGTTTTTCCATAATTCTTTGTTAGATGGCTGAAGATGATCTCAATTGATGTAAAGGTATCTTTACAGGAATATATGGACTGTCCCTTACGAGAGCAATTCTGATTAACTACTGATTGTTTTATTCGCTACTTCCCTTTGGATGTCGATATTGCGATTTTTCTACCAGTGTCAATCTTAGCTCTCAAACGGGAAATAACCAGCTAGGCGTCCAAGAACATATTCTTGGATTAACGTGGTTTACTCAGCCGATTGCCTAATGCGGTGGAAAAAAGCTTACCTTCACCCTCCGATGTCGGTTTGCAATCCCCTCCGCTTCGGCGTCCCAGGCTGTTCCGTAAATCCACTGCAAGGCAGGTAGCTGGCGTGCGCCGGGTCAGACTTCCTGATATCAACCCAATTCGGCTCCGTTCGTAGGACCCCTGGCGCGTCTTGATCCGGTGCTGTGCTAAGGCAGGGCCATGCCGTTTCGTATTGTCCCCAGAGATTCACTTCGCAGTGAAACAAGTAGCACGCACTCACAGTCTGTTGAGTTTCCCAATTACTTTATTTTCATTTTTAGTAGTTCTCCAGTCTCCAAATTAACCAACGCGTTTCGCCATCCACCGATGGCTTGATCACGGTTAGCACAGTACATTACATTTGCCCAATAAAAACATTTGTTGTTAGTCATGTGGGTGTTGATGTCACACCTTCCTTGGAAGCATGGAATTCTGGTATATGCAGTTTTTAAATTTTTTTGTTTTTTCGTTTTTTAACCAACCATCATTTACATAGTGTTGATAACTTCCACCAATTATCAATAATTGGCTCCCTTACCATTAATGAATTTGGTTTGTGACAGAGAACCGGTTCTCAATAGGGTTCGCCAGGAACCCATTTTTTGGGTGATTGGCATTTCACTAGTTTATGTATACGTTCACCATTTGATGTTGGTTGATTCTCCCATTGTCACTGTGAGGTACATTTATTTCTCTCCCCTCTAGTGGGGATTGACTCTCATTGGTCTCATGTATGATCATTCTTACCAACTGTGAAAATGTGTCTGTATAGTTATGACGTTTCATTAGTTATGTGCATAGTCACCAGTTGAGTTAGTCTGATGTCTTCCAGTGGGTTTATTCTCCCAATGTCAAACTAAAGATACATTTATTTTCAATCCCCACTAGAGGGGAGAGAAATAAATGTACCTCACAGTGACAATGGGAGAATCAACCAACATCAAATGGTGAACGTATACATAAACTAGTGAAATGCCAATCACCCAAAAAATGGGTTCCTGGCGAACCCTATTGAGAACCGGTTCTCTGTCACAAACCAAATTCATTAATGGTAAGGGAGCCAATTATTGATAATTGGTGGAAGTTATCAACACTATGTAAATGATGGTTGGTTAAAAAACGAAAAAACAAAAAATTTTAAAAACTGCATATACCAGAATTCCATGCTTCCAAGGAAGGTGTGACATCAACACCCACATGACTAACAACAAATGTTTTTATTGGGCAAATGTTATGTACTGTGCTAACCGTGATCAAGCCATCGGTGGATGGCGAAACGCGTTGGTTAATTTGGAGACTGGAGAACTACTAAAAATGAAAATAAAGTAATTGGGAAACTCAACAGACTGTGAGTGCGTGCTACTTGTTTCACTGCGAAGTGAATCTCTGGGGACAATATATATATATATGTATACATATTATCTACTGGCGGTTGCCAGTAGATAGTTATAGTTAGGACCTATTTTCCATAGGAAATCCGCAACATTCTATTCCCAATAAGTCTGGCGCCGGTAGACGAATCCTCGCAAAATTTTCCAAACTTTTGGCCAGCTTCGCTCCGCTCCTACCCTGAAAGTTTTGTGGTGATTCGTCAAGCGGGGGCCGAGAAAAAAGGGGGGTCCCAAAAAGCGTTTTCCCCATGCAATTTCCCATAGGATCTGTTGTCGCAGCTACAGCCCGAACCGCTGAACGGAATGACACCAAATTTTGCAAAGAGGTAGTCCTCAGTTCAGACTCGTGCCTTTTGCATAAATGGTGTGAATCAGTTCAGTAGTTCCTGAGAAAATTAGAGTTAAAAGTACATAAATATCTATGGCCGGGGAGGATCCGCGGACCCTACAAGCACCGTAAGCGCACCCTCCCCGAACCAAGCGTGCACCCTCCCGATCGCGCACTGAATGCTAATTGGCTGTTGAGTGTCAGTCTACATTTGAAACCAGGAACTGTTGGCGGCCATTTTCTGCCTCGGTAGAAGCGAGGCTGAAGAAGCAAGGGGAATAAGTGTGTAAAACATATAAAGGGGGCAGAGAGGAAATACTCTGACCCTCTAGAGGTGCTTAGGGGGTCCCAGAAGGACCCCCTGGGTCCCCCTTTTTAAAAAAACAAAAAAATGGCAAAAATGCGCACACGGTGCGCGCATCCTATCGCGCTGGGTGCGCGGATCCACGGAATTTTTTTTAAAAAAAAGACAAGAACTCATTGGCTGTATGACTACTTTGTACACGGAAAGATAGGGTGTATATTTCTGTTTTTTAAAGGTATGATTCTTATTGGTTAACAAAAACAGATTGTAAGGAACATTATATATGATAAGCTGATATGTTGAAAAGTGAAGCACACTTCCTCTCTTGTTTAGCAACATTGTGTGCTGAACTTCTGACCTGTGTGCTCAGTGCAGTGTTCCATGACCTGTTTCTATGGTAACAGGCAGAAGGCAGATTGGGGGAAGGGTTGAAATGTATTTCAGTTGGAAAGGGTTGAAATGTTTAACCAATAGAAATGTGTGTTTGCTTTTGAGTTTATGTGTGAAGGAGTGTGATTTGATGTTTACATGTATATCTGTGGAAAATGAAAGGGAAACTTTTCCATTCTTTGTTTTTGCTGAGAGGTGCACAGTGCAGAGATTCTGTAAAAGAAAATATGGTGAGTGACTGATATACTTCCTAATCTACAAAACAACTTGAAAGATGAGTTATTTAATTGTGAGGGGATGTATATAGACTATTTTGATTTTAATCAGACTAATGTATTTCTCCTGCTAAAGTGTAGGGAGTACTTTTTTTCTCTACAGTCTTATTGACAGTGTGTGTGCATGTAGAAACCATTCTGTGATAAGCATTTGTGTTTTTCATGTGTTTGCAGACAGATAACTGTGCTGTTTTTATATTTTGGTAGAATTAGTCATTGTTTATGAATTTGTGAAATGAGTTATGTTGTGTTTCTATACTAAAATGTAGTACTTCTGGATGAAGAAATGTGTATTGGTATAGTGCAAGAGATAGTGTTGTTTGTCTAGAATCACACAGTGAGTATGTGTGCATTTGGGAACCACTGTGAGAGAAGCATTTGATAACATTGTGTATTTGCTGACAGATAAATGTTTTTAAACCTGTCTTGTTGTCAAGTTTTAGTAGCATTAGAAGGCAGTTTTTGCTTATGCTTTGATTAAATGAGTCAGGCATTGACACAAAAGTGCAGTCCTGAAATATGTAGATTGTGTGCAGTTCCCTTACCACTTGCACTGTAGTGAATGAGTTTTGGTAAACTCCTAGGGATAGTGGTGCTTGTCTAGAATCACACTGTGAGTTAGTGTGTATTTGGGATCACTGTGAGAGAAGCATTTGGTAACATCGTGTATTTGTTGACAGATAACTGTTTTAACCTGTCATGTTGTGAAGTTTTAGTAGCATTAGAAGACAGTTATGGCTTATGCTTTGATTAAATGAGTCAGGCTTTGACAGAAAAGTGCAGTCCTGAAATATGGAGATTGTGTGCAGTTCCCTTACCACTTGCACTGTAGTGAATGAGTTTTGGTAAATTCCTAGGGATAGTGGTGCTTGTCTAGAATCGCACTGTGAGTTAGTGTGTATTTGGGATCACTGTGAGAGAAGCATTTGGTAACATCATGTATTTGCTGACAGATAACTGTTTTAAAACCTGTCATGTTGTCAAGTTTTAGTAGGATTAGAAGCCAGTCTTTGCTTATGCGTTGATTAAATGAGTCATGCTTTGACACTAATGTGCTGTACTTAAATATGTAGATTGTGTGCAGTACCTTTAACTCTTCTAGACTAGTGAATGAGTTTTGGTAAACTGCTAGGGATAGTGTTGCTTGTCTAAAATCACACTGTGAGTCTGTGTACATTTGGGTAAGGATTGTGAGAGAAGCATTTGGTAACATAGTGTATTTGATGACAGATAACTGTTTTAAAATCGGTCATGTTGTCAAGTTTTAGTAGCTTTAGAAGCTATTCTTTGCTTATGCATTGATAAAATGAGTCAGGGTTTGACACTAAAGTGCAGTACCATGTACTATTCTATTCACTGTGCCAGAACTGAAAATGTAAAAGTTTTACCCAGGCACTAACCTAGTAGTAGTCTGATGATTTAGTCAGTTTCCATGTTGTGAACCATACATTATCACATAGATTGTTTCAAATGTCTATGCAGTATGCATGCAGTCTGCTAACATACTATACACTTGTCTTTCACATTTTCAATTCGCTAGTCAGTATCCATACACTTCCAGGAAACACCCTGTAACTCCCTTTGCAGTCCTCTAGTGACCCATTCAGCATCATGTACTAATCCATTCACTGTGCGAAAACTCAAACACTTATAAATTCACCAAGATATTATCTTTGCAGCACTCTAATCATTCAGTCAGTGCCTAAGTATTCATGCACTGAGCCAGGCCTTAGCACATGGACTGCTTCAAACCCCTATCCACTATGTACGCAGTCTTTTAACCACCTAGACACTTGTCTTTCACACTTTCAATTCTCTAGTCGGTATCCATACAGTCCAGCAAACATCCTGTCACTGCCTTTGCACTCCTCTAGTGACCCATTCAGTACCAAGTACTAATCCATTCCCTGTGCGAAAAGCCTACCACTTATAAATTCACCTAGGCACTCTCCTTGCTGTACTCTAATCATTCAGTCAGTACCCAAGTAGTCATGCAGTGAGCCAGGCCTTAGCACATGGACTGCTTTAAATGCCTATGCAGTATGGATGCAGTCCTCTAATCACCTACACAGTTGTGTTTCACACCTTCAATTCCCTAATTAGTATTCATAAACTTCTAGCAAACACCCTGTCACTCACCCAGTGTGTCTCCTTATAGTACTGTAATCATTTAGTCAGTTAGCATGTAGTGTTTTAGTGAGGTAGGCTTTAGGGCATGAACTGCTTCAAAGTAATATGCACTATGCATGAAGTGTTTTAACCATCGTCACACTTGTGGTTCAGGGCTATAGTTTCTTAGTCAGTATTTATATAAAATGTGTTTGTACAGTAATGGAATAGTATAAATTTGAAAGTTAATAATATACATTTATTTGTGATACTTTTTTACAGATACAGAACAGGAGTGTTTCTCATCTGTTTGCACTCTTCTCGTGCAAGATTGTTTGGATGAAGGGTCCTTAGGTGTTTCATCATACTTGCTGTGCCGCACAAGTATTTTTTGTTAGGATCCCCTCGTAACAGAACTCTTTTGAAAATCTTGCACGTGACAAAGGTGGCATTGGTCTTTGTTTGCCCCTCGAGAAAAGTAGAAAATTTCCACATCACTGAAGGAAAACGTTGTGGGCGTGGTGCATCCTCCAAAAATTCATCTTTAGATTCGATGAATATTTTAAAGCAACATCATTTACAGTTTTTGTAAGTTAAAGTGAAAAAAATTTGTTAGCTGTGTGCATTTTATATATCTGTGATTTGTATCTTTTTTTTCTTGAGAATAGCATGTTGGTTTTTTTTAACAAACTTTCAGATTGTGTATTTTTTGCCCGCTGTTAAGTGATGAGTACGATTGAAATCACTATTTTTAGTGAAATTTAATATATTCTGAGAACAGCAAAAAAGGCAAAAAAATTACTTTGTGGAAATTATGCTGTGTTGTAAAAAATGTATTATTACATGTTATACTTTTTTTCCCTTTTCTTTCACAGATCCAAATTTTAAAATAAGCAATTTTTAAGAATTTAGATTGGAATGAAAATGTGAAAAAAATGTGTACCATTTTTTTATTCCTATTACTGTGAAGGTAAGTTTAACAAAGTCTCAATATGCTGAATGAGGAGGTCTGCAAGAAGCTACAAAGTGGAAACATGTTTCTAAAAACACTCTGTTTATACCTATGTAGTTTTGAAATCTGACCATAATCAGATATCATGTGACCTGCAAAAAAAGAGATTTGAGGGGTTCAAAATATTTCCTATTTTAGCTGTTGAAGGACCGCAATTATTTCAATCATTCTTCTTTGAACATCTTTGCAGACAAAACTCTGTGCTTACCTTTTATCATTCGCAAGGAATTTTAAAATTGGAAATATGTCACTTTTTGTAACATAGTTATTGTGTAAGATACTCTTTCATATTTACAAAGAGAGGAAAAGGCACTCTGTGCACTTTTTATACTCCATGTAAATACCTCATCATGCAGACCACTTTGTTTTGAAAGGGTGTTCTATAAGTGTTGTTGTGCATGATTGCACTGAATACTCATAGAAGAAGACACATGTCTAGATTTATCATAAATCATAAATCTCGATATGTGTGTGAATGGTGCACCATTCTAAAATTGGTGTAGGAAAGCACAACAAGGAGAATTGTTTTCATTTCTCCACATTTTTATATCTTCAATGCATGCTGAAATGTTCAGCATACATTGAAGGAGAAAAATGCATTTTCTCATTGTTTTTGTGCAGGAAGGTGTGTCTTCCTGCAGAAGAACAAACAGCACATGACACAGATATCCTTGCACTATGGTGCAAGGATGCCTGTGTCACCATATGGCGGCAGTTTAAGCAGCCGTGCAGACAGAAGCATAGATTTGCAACATATTTATGTACATATGTTGCATCCCTGTGCTTTGGAAGTACTACAGCACACTGCAGTTAAAGAGGTTACTGTGTGATGCTGCATTCACCATATGCTACTAATGCATTCATTCAGTCAATTACGTACTACACATACATTCATCTAAACTAACACTAACAAAGAAATTTAGCTCTCTTTTTAAACCAGGAAAGTTAGTTCTTACAATAACTTTTTTATTTCTTCTTTCTTCTTTTATAATCCTTTTTGTGTTTTCTGAACAATTTTTAATTTTTTTTGGATTTTTTGCAAAAAAAAAACCAAAAAACAAAACAGGAGAAACTTCAGGGAACAATAAAACAAAACAAAAAAAACCTAGCAAATGTGACTTTCTTGGCGGCGGCAGATCAGATCGATCGACTGCTCACCATAGCACAAAGTCGCATTGCACTTAGTGCAGAGCACTTTTAAAAATTGAAATTGAGGATGGATGTCCAAGGTTTGGGCTGATGGATGCACTCTTGATGTGCTCGGCTGCGATGAGGTGGATGGCGCAGGAGTGTTTCTCATCCGTCGGCACTCTTCTCGTGCAAGATTGTTAGGATGAAGGGTCCTCATGTGCTTCATCATACTTGCCGTGCCGCAAGAGTATTTCTTGTTAGGATCCCCTCGCGACAGGACTCTTTTGCAAATCTTGCACGTGACCAAGGTGGCATTGGTCTTATTTTGCCCCTCGGGAAAAGTAAAACATTTCCACACCACTGAAGAAAAACGTTCTTTGGGTGGTGCCTCCGCCAAAAATTCATCCTCAAAAGTATGAGGTGATGCAGGTGATGCCTGCTGCCCTGAAGCCATTTTTGGTTGAAAAAAGTTAGAGCTAGGTGTAAACTTAGTCTAAAAAATCTTCTTCTCTCCAAAGAGATGGTGCTCTAAAGAAGGTCAAAGAAGAATGATTGAAATGGGTGGGGTCTTTCAATAGTTAGAAGAGGAAGTGTAGTGAACCAATCAAATCTCTTTTTTTGCAGGTCACATGGGATCCGCGCACCCTGCGCTTGCGCAGCACGCACCCAGCGCGCATCCGCGAAATTGAATAAAAACAATTATAGGATTAGATGTAAAAATATATTAGTTTTAAGACTAGTTTAGAGTTTGTCTTCAATTAATATTCACATGAAATACATATATATATGTTTTTTTAAATGTTAAAAATTTCGTGGGATCCGCGCACCTACCGTGTCACAGACGCAGATGACGCATCGCAGAAGCGCGTAAACGTCGCGTTACGTACATCGAACGTGTTGCGTTTATGCTGGGAGTCGCTTACCGGTCGCATAAACACGTACCCAACGCATACCATGCGTGGATGCTATCGCGTAGGGATTGGGAACGGTGCGCTTAGGGTGCGCGTATCCAAAAACATTGAAAAAAATATATAAAATAAAGTTTTGCACATATAGTTAAAAAAATATTTTGAAAAATATAAAAAAATATGTTTGAAAAACCCATTAAGTTCAAATAATATTTTTTAATTTTTAAAAGAATTAATTGAAAAAATAAGTTAAAAAAATGGTGATAAAAAAGTATTTAAAAAAAAATGTAATTAATAAAATTTACACACTGAATTTGAAAAATATACAAATCCAATCAAAATCATTAAACGTGATATCTTCAGAGATAAGTTATAGATAGGAATTAGCATTTAAAAAACCTTTGAAATTCACTGAAAAAAACCATAGGTTTCATGCACGTTATAGTTAGGAATTGGCATTTAAAAAACCTTTGAAATTCACTGAAAAAACCAATGGTTTCAGGGGCGTTATAGTTAGGAATTGGCATTTAAAAAACCTTAGAAATTCACTGAAAAAAACCATAGGTTTCAGGGGTGTTATAGGTAACTGGACATTTCCCTCGTACAAAACCCTAGAAATTCCCCTGTTATAGTTAGTTCAGGTAACTATAACTTGCGCTCCCGCAATGCACTGCTGATGACGTCACATATTACATCACTCATGACATGGTCAGTGACATCACTGATGACATCACTGATGACATTTCAAATGACATCACTGATGATGTCATCCATGTGATAAATTACTGCATCTTCTCACACCCTAATTTAACCATTGATACACCAACTCAAAATTTCAGACGTCCATTCTCAAAACCATAGATACTCCAATACCAATAACTACATACCCACTTATTAACTCTTAGGTCTACATACACCTCCACTCATTCACCTGTACAGTCACTCATACTTACAGTCACTCCGTACAAGACTATCATATGCATTTATACACCTACATAGACACTCACACACCACCAATCATCCATAGAGGTACTCTCACACCTAGTCAGTCATGCAAATAATTAATTACACTCCCATTTACTCACCTATGCAGTTATACACACTCAAGTTCACATACTCATAAAAATATTAACACATTCTTACGCTCTTATACAATCATTGATACAAGCACACACTCATCCATACAGCCACTCTCACAATCACACATACCCACTTATATACTCTTACACGCATATATACTGCCTTTCACATATGTACTTAGTCACAAATGTACCACTGAGATATACATTCAATCCCTAACACACCCATACATACACTCACTCAACCATACAGTTCATCACAGATGCACTCTTAAAACCATGCACCCATAGAATCACCCACTCACATCTATGCACAGAGTCACATACAGCCTACCCACACAAACACTCAGGCACCCATACAGATACTCAGACAACCAATCGATAACCCATATAGACACTCATATAGCTATTCAGAAAACCATGCAGCCACTTATACACCAACATACAGACATTCACACAGTTTAGTCACTAGTCTGTAGTAAGATACATTTAATGACTCACTTATAGAGTCAGTTACACACCTACAAAATCATCCATTCACACACTTGTACACCCACTCATTCTTCAACAGGCCTTTCCCTGTATATAGTAAACATATTAAAACTTTACAGAAACACATACTCACTGGATGACGTCATCAGTGATGTCATCAGTGATGTCATTTGAGATGTCCAGCTAACTATAACACCCCTGAAACCTATGTTTTTTTCAGTGAATTTCTAAGGTTTTTTAAATGCCAATTCCTAACTATAACGCCCCTGAAACCTTTGGTTTTTTCAGTGAATATATATATATTTATATATATATATATATATATATATATATATATATATATATATATATTTATATACAGTTTTCACATTGTCCAAAACAAGGCTCACTCACATTGGATTAAAATGACTTTGCAACCAACCAGATTCTGCGTGTATCTTCAATTTTAATCTTTGCCCAACGCGTTTCAGATACTCCAATCCTTGTTCACGGGCTGAGGATACAAGAACAATAAAGTCAATCTCAGGGACTCTCTTTAAATACCCACATGATTTTTCAATTATGCTCAGGTGAGCGCCTGATAGTTCGTAATGCAGTATGGGATAAGTAGTCCATCATGTATCGCCAAACTTACAATCCATAATTCAGAAACCCTGATAAGTTGAGAAGGCACTCAGAATGCAAGGTAGGTTAAATTCGCAATCCAATGTCCTGCCGGGCTCCGTATTCAAAGGGCCCCAGGTACGCCACTACAATCACGGCGGAGGTGCGCCTCGACGGCTGGACGGCTGCCAAAATACACAGTTTTCACATTGTCCAAAACAAGGCTCACTCACATTGGATTAAAATGACTTTGCAACCAACCAGATTCTGCGTGTATCTTCAATTTTAATCTTTACCCAACGCGTTTCAGATACTCCAATCCTTGTTCACGGGCTGAGGATACAAGAACAATAAAGTCAATCTCAGGGACTCTCTTTAAATACCCACATGATTTTTCAATTATGCTCAGGTGAGCGCCTGATAGTTCGTAATGCAGTATGGGATAAGTAGTCCATCATGTATCGCCAAATTTACAATCCATAATTCAGAAACCCTGATAAGTTGAGAAGGCACTCAGAATGCAAGGTAGGTTAAATTCGCAATCCAATGTCCTGCCAGGCTCCGTATTCAAAGGGCCCCAGGTACGCCACTACAATCACGGCGGAGGTGCGCCTCGACGGCTGGACGGCCGCCAAAATACACAGTTTTCACATTGTCCAAAACAAGGCTCACTCACATTGGATTAAAATGACTTTGCAACCAACCAGATTCTGCGTGTATCTTCAATTTTAATCTTTGCCCAACGCGTTTCAGATACTCCAATCCTTGTTCACGGGCTGAGGATACAAGAACAATAAACTCAATCGCAGGGACTCTCTTTAAATACCCACATGATTTTTCAATTATGCTCAGGTGAGCGCCTGATAGTTCGTAATGCAGTATGGGATAAGTAGTCCATCATGTATCACCAAATTTACAATCCATAATTCAGAAACCCTGATAAATTGAGAAGGCACTCAGAATGCAAGGTAGGTTAAATTCGCAATCCAATGTCCTGCCGGGCTCCGTATTCAAAGGGCCCCAGGTACGCCACTACAATCACGGCGGAGGTGCGCCTCGACGGCTGGACGGCCGCCAAAATACACAGTTTTCACATTGTCCAAAACAAGGCTCACTCACATTGGATTAAAATGACTTTGCAACCAACCAGATTCTGCGTGTATCTTCAATTTTAATCTTTGCCCAACGCGTTTCAGATACTCCAATCCTTGTTCACGGGCTGAGGATACAAGAACAATAAAGTCAATCTCAGGGACTCTCTTTAAATACCCACATGATTTTTCAATTATGCTCAGGTGAGCGCCTGATAGTTCGTAATGCAGTATGGGATAAGTAGTCCATCATGTATCGCCAAACTTACAATCCATAATTCAGAAACCCTGATAAGTTGAGAAGGCACTCAGAATGCAAGGTAGGTTAAATTCGCAATCCAATGTCCTGCCGGGCTCCGTATCTGAAACGCGTTGGGCAAAGATTAAAATTGAAGATACACGCAGAATCTGGTTGGTTGCAAAGTCATTTTAATCCAATGTGAGTGAGCCTTGTTTTGGACAATGTGAAAACTGTGTATATATATATATATATATATATATATATATATATATATATATATATATATATATATATATATATATATATATATATATATATATATATTACCTACTGGCGGTCGCCAGTAGGTAGTTATAGTTAGGACCCTGTTTCCATAGGAAATCCGCAACATTCTATTTGGAATAACTTTGGCGCCGGTCGACGAATCCTCGCGAAATTATCAAAATAGGTGGGGCACTACGCTCCGCTCCTACCCTGAAAGTCTCGGGGGGATTCGTCAAGCGGGGGCTGAGATAAAAGGGGGGTCCCAAAACACGTTTTTCCCATGCATTTTTCCATAGGACCTTTAGACACAGCTACAGCCCGAACGGCTGAACAGAATTACTTGAAATTTGGCAGAGAGGTAGTCCTCAGGTCAAGGAAGTGCCTTTTGTAGGTTTGGTGTAAATCTGTTCAGTAGATTCTGAGAAAATAGCCTTTAAATCAATATATATATCTGAGCCAGCTTACGGTGCGCTTACGGTGCGCTTACCGTACGCGCGTGCGCGAGCGCGATTCTGATTGGCTCTTAGATCTTAGTAAACATTCGAATCGGTCGAAACCAGGAAGCGGCGGCCGCCATTTTGTGTATTTCACTCAGAAAAAAAAGGGTGATAACTTGAAAAGGGGGCAAGGAAGAGAGTTACAGACCCCCTAACATTTGTAAGGGGGTCAAAGAAGGACAGAAAAGTACAAAGAAAACATTTATTGATTTTAAAAAAAATCGCGGGGTACGCGTACGGTAAGCTCACCGTACGCGTACGGTAAAAAAAAAAAAAAAAAGAAATGAAATGCAGATTTAAGTGTTTAGATATTAGGGGGCTCTAAAAAGAGCCGTTGTGTTTATGAAGTGATTGTTTATTGGTACCTACAAGTAAGTACCGATGCAGAGTCTAAGGTTCAAGAGGAAGACTCTGTTCCCTTCATCAGTGAAGTGTACACCATCTCCTCTATAAATGTCTTGCATGTCGTAACGCAAGTTGTTGTGGTAAATGGAACCCATACCATAGTCACGGAGGAAAGCAGAAACAGATTTGTTGACGTGCTTTCTTGCTTTGTCAATCTGTGGACAAAAATGATTGGACCAGTTCCATTTTTGCCTTTGGCATATGTTAGAAAACACAAAGGCAGTTTTAGGGAAAAGTGAAAACAGTTGTGCAAAGGTCTCCTTCATAAGCATTTCCAGACCTACCCCAGTCAAAGTGCCTAGGTCATTGCCACCACAGTGCACTATTATGAGGTCAGGGTGTTGGATTTGCATGAAGGATTTCACCAATGGCAACAATTGGTGCCACTTTAACCCTCTCTGACCAATCCATTTAATGTCTACATTTGGCAAAGCAAGGTCTCTCACCATATCTGTTTTCTCTGCATACTTTTCACTCCAGAAGACATAGCTGTGCCCTACAATCCACACTGTGAACATCTTCAAAGGAGAACTGGATGCACTCAGGAGGTGTAATTCAGTAGAATGGTAAAAAGAAATGAAAGACAGTTTGGAAATGGAGGCATACATATTTTTTTTATAAAAAAAGAACTGATTGGCTGTTTCATACCATTCTAGAATAAAAACTAGGCTGTATGTGTAAATTTATAGAAGCATGTTTTGTATTGGTACAGAAAAATGTGTTACCAAAGAACATTACTATGGATTTGCTGTTAGGTTTGAAAAGTCAAGCACTCCAGCTCTTTGGAAATGAAACATTGTGTGGCGAACATCTGACCTAACTCCACACAGCAGTGTTCCATGAGCTGTTGCTATGGTAGCAGGCAGAAGTCAAGTTGGGGGAAGGGTACTAGGCAGAAGTCAAGTTGGGGGAAGGGTACTTTTGGAAAAGGGTTGGTTTTCAACCAATAGAAATGTGTGATTACATTTGAAAAAAAGGGGGAAGCACTGAGATTTGAAATTAACATGTATATGTGTGGAAAAAGAGAGGGAAAGTTTGCCATTATTTGGTTCTGCTGAGAGGAGAGAGGTGTACAGAACAGAGATCCTGGCTCTGATAATCTGCTGTTTGAGTGCCACATTTCTTTTACAATTAACTAATTTTACAGGTGAGTTTAGAGTTTGAGAGGGGATGTATATGGTAAATTAAGAAATGAATAATAGAATTGGAATTCCTTTTGTTGAAGTTGTGTTTATTATTTTCTGTTTTGGGAGAAATTTAAATGTGAGGAACATGTAAAATAATATGGACTATGTTTTCACGAAAAATTAAGGTGTACTGGTAAAAATAAGGAATACTTTAAGGGTTTGAGGTTGCACTCAGTAATGCAAATACATTCAGCATCAGTGAGGCTGGTTGCCCTTGCTGGAGTGTAGTGAGTCACCCAGGTTACACATGTTGCTGGTCTCAGAAAGCTGTTTGGTATTGCTCTGGTGATTTTACATTTGCATTAGATGGAAAGGGGGAGGTATTTTTTTATGCAGAAGCAGACTCTTAGCACACAGCCAGCTGGTTATCCTGTGGAATCATGGATAGTATTCACAACCGAGTGGGGTTTGAGGTTTCAGTTAGTAATGCAAATACATTCAGCATCACTAAGGCTGGTTGCCCTTGCTGGAGTGTAGTCAGTCACCCAGGTTACACATGTTGCTGGTCTGAAAATGTTGTTTGGACATGTGCTTTTTTAAGAATCTGAAAAGTGGATTCATAATGTGTCAGTCTGTAAAAGTACTTATCACTTGCCAAAAAAAAGAGTAGTAAGTGTGCTTTCAAATTGGCAAAGAAATTTCGTTTTGTGACTAATATGAAAACATGACTCTGTGTGCAAATAGGAATTACAGGCAGAGATTTATTGCGTATTGCTCTGGTGATTTTACATTTGCATTAGATGTAAAGGGGGAGCCATTTTTTTGTATGCAGAAGCAGACTCTTAGCACACAGCCAGCTGCTTATCCTGTGGAATCATGCATAGTATTCACAACCGAGTGGGGTTTGAGGTTTCAGTCAGTAATGCAAATACATTCAGCATCACTAAGGCTGGTTGCCCTTGCTGGAGTGTAGTCAGTCACCCAGGTTACACATGGTGCTGGTCTTAAAAAGCAGTTTGGACATGTGCTTTTATCAGAATCTGAAAAGTGGATTCATAATGTGTCAGTCTGTAAAAGTACTTATCACTTGCCAAAAAAAAGAGTAGTAAGTGTGCTTTCAAATTGGCAAAGAAATTTCGTTTTGTGACTATTGTGAAAACATGACTCTGTGTGTAAATTTAAATTAAAAAATAATTTTTTGAGTGGGTATGGTAAGTCAAAAATTTCATGGTCCCTTTTTTCCACTTCTCCACAATCACATTTTCAGTTTTTCATTGTAGTCTCTCAAGGACCTTGTAATGTGATAATTGATTTTTAGTTTAAAAAAAAAAAAAAAAAAAATTACGCGTACGGTAAAAAAAAAATAAAAAAAAGTTTTAAAAAAAATATAAAAAAAAGTTAAAAGGTAAGGTTGGCTCTTAAAAGAGCCGTTGTGTTCATGCAGGGACAGAGGAAAGAAAGAATGGGAATATTAGTCGGTACGACAAATGTGCTGATCTATTAAATTGTTCACTAGGGCAACACTGGTCTCCCTATGACAAATTAGATCATGACAAGTGGCGCACCGAATTAAAACCCTCGCAAACCGATGGTTGGTTTCCAGAGGACGAGAAAAAGGAGATGCTCCCCCCACAGATGAAGGGCTCAGCTGACCTACCGAAGATGGACTCGGCCCTGCAGATGATGGACCAGGCTGTGATGTCATGAGTGATGTCAGTGACCATGTCATGTGTGATGTAATATGTGACATCATCAGTAGTGCATTGCGGGCGCGCGAGTTATAGTTAGCTGAACTAACTATAACGGGGGAATTTCATTGTTTTTTTACGAGTGAAATGTCCAGCTAACTATAACATGTGTGAAACCTTTGGTTTTTTCATTGAATTTGCAAGGTTTTTTAAATGCTAATTCCTAACTATAACGTGTGTGAAACCCATGGTTTTTTCAGTGAATATATATATATATATATATATATAATGAATGATATAAAAGTAAATGCAGCCTTTCATAACCAGAGCTGAATAATACTGTAAGAACTCTCCTGTATACCACAAATAAATTATGCAATATAAACAATATATCACAAAAACAGGAAAGAAAACAGCAGTAAAGCATGTTTGAAACTGGTTTAATGCTTAGTATTTAGCCCAAAACCTCAGATAGGACTGAAAGCATTAACAGCTCACAGGCTGTATTGTAGAAAAACACAGCCTAGAAAGGCTAGAAAGCTAACTCTTAGCAACACAGAAAAAACTGGCACCGTGCCTTTAAGGCAGCCATGACCCCCAGCTTCCTATCATGCCTCAGGGGTGACAGTTGGGTCTGTTGTTCTTTGCGGTGACACAAAGCCATAACACAAAGTGTTGACAATTCCATTAAAAAATCAAGATCCTTTGCCTGGGGAGGTGGGAGGGTTGCTTATGACTTTGATGAGGATACCCCTGGAAGAGAACTAGGATTACAGGTAAGTAACTAATCCTTCTCTTCCAGGGAATCCTCATCAATAGTCATAAACACTAGAATAGAATAGCGAGCCTCACCTCATCCGCTGCGGGCACAGGAAAAAATCATTAGCAATCAAGCTCAGACAACTAAACTTGATCATTCAGACATTTCTCTTATCTGAACAGATTTCTCAAGGAGGCCTGGCCTACTTGAGTATCTGCCCTGGAGTCTGATTCAAGACAATAATGCCTTGTGAACGTATGTACAGATCTCTAGGTTGCTGCCTTGCAAATTTCTGCCATTGGAACATCATGCAAGAAAGCTAATGTAGCTGCTTTTCCCCTAGTGGAGTGTGCTTTAGGTGACAACAATAGGGGCTTATTTGCCAGCTGGTAGGCCAATTTTATACAAGACACCATCCATCTGGAAATGGATCTCTTGGTAGCTGGAAAACCTGTTCTCATGGAACCATAATTTAAAAACAATTGGTCTAATTTTCTGATGACCTTAGTTCCCTCTAGGTAGAATTTAAGCACTCTCCTAAGGTCTAATGAATGGAGTGACCTCTCCGCAGGAGTTGCGGGATTGGGAAAAAAGGACGGCAAAGAAATCGTTTGATTAATATGAAAATCAGATACCACTTTTGACAGAAAAGCAGGGTGAGTCCTCAATACTACTCTGTTGTGGTGAAAGACAGTATAGAGCTCTTTGGACGATAGCGCTTGGATTTCGCTTACTCTACGCGCTGATGTAATCGCGACTAATAAAGCGTTCTTCCATGACAAATGTTGCAGCATGGCTTTATGGATGGGCTCGAAAGGAGGACCCATCAACTTAGAGAGGACCAGATTCAACTTCCAAGAAAGAGAAGGAGGTCGAACAAGGGGATAAACCTTCTTCAACCCCTGTAGGAAGTCCTTGACCACCTGCAGTTGAAAAAAGGAAGGCTGGCTTGGAGATTTTCTATAGGCCATAATAGCCGCTAAATGCAATCTGATTGATGAATATATCAATCCTGATTGAGCCAAGTACAGGAGGTAAGGCAGAATAACCTCCTCCTGCTCTGTGGTTGGATTAAAGTTATTACGAGTGCACCACAGGTAGAATCGCTTCCACTTAAAGGTATACGAAGCCCTTGTAGAAGGTCTCTTTGCTTCCTTTAGTATGCGCATACAGTCCTGCGGCAAGTTCAAATTTCCATATTGCAGGACCTCAGGTGCCATGCTGCCAAGTTCAGTGAGGGAAGGTTGGGATGTAGGATCTTCCCGTCCATCTTGGTTAGCAGATCCAACCTGCACGGCAGCCTCTTGTGGGGGTGCACCGACAGTTGTAACAGATCCGGGTACCACCATTGTCGAGGCCAGTCCGGGGCTATCAGGATCATGGACATGTTGGACCGGATGAGCTTGGACACCACCTTCGGTATCAGAGGCAGGGGAGGAAAGGCATAAGCAAATATTCCGGACCAGTCCATCAAAAGAGCATTCCCCTTCATCCCCGGACGGTGGAATCTGGAGGCGAAGGCGTGGCTTTTTTTGTTTAGATCGTCTGCGAACAGATCTATGGAAGGCTGGCCCCACTGACAGAAAATGTCTGTCACTACCTCGTCGTTTAGCCCCAGTCTGGCTGATCTTCAAAGTGCCAACTGAGTGCGTCCGCTCGCACGTTTCGCTCCCCTGGAAGGTGCACTGCTGTGACGGAGAGGCCTCGGGCTAGAAGCCAATGCCATATCTTTTGAGCTTCCAGGGAGAGAGGACATGAGCGCGTACCACCCTGTTTGTTGAGGTAATACATGGTGGTCGTGTTGTCTGCCTGGACGAGGACTGATATTGGACATGATCGAAGGCTGAAAAGCTTTCAGGGCTAGATGTACTGCCCGCAGCTCTAACATGTTTATGTGGTAGGATTGCTCCTTGACAGACCACCGACCTTGCATTTGCAGGCAATCCATGTGCGCCCCCCATCCTTGAAGCGATGCATCCGTTACCAAGGACTGGGTGGGAACAGGTTGGTGAAAAGGGACTCCCGGCAGGAGGTTCCGTGGACGAGTTCACCACAGAACAGACGTCTTTGCTGTTTGTGAAAGCACAATCTGGACTTCCCAGAAACCGGTAGTCTGGTCCCACTTGTCCTCCAGATCTTGTTGTAGAGGCCTCATTCTCAGCCTGGCGTTGGGAATAAGGAATATGCAAGATGCCATTGATCCCAATAGGGACGCTACTTGCCGGATCGTCGGGCGAGCGGTCTGGAGAAGAACTTCGCACTTCTGCCGAATTGATAAAAGTCTCTGCTCCAAAGGAAACGCTTTTCCTAGGTTTGTGTCTAGGACGGAGCCCAGGTAATGGATCACTTGTGTCGGCTGGTAAACTGATTTTTCCATATTTACATGCAGGCCTAGCTTGCGAAGCAGAGCCAGGCACACTTGGAAGTCACTCTTTACCTGCTAAGGAGATGGCCCTTTCAAGAGCCAATCGTCCAAGTATGGGTATACGAACAGCCCTCGTCTGTGTAGAGCTGCCGCTACCACCGCCATGCACTTGGTAAAGACTTGTGGGGCAGATTTTAGCCCGAAGGGCAACACTCTGAATTCGTAGTGATTGTTGCCGACCATGAATCGCAGGAATTTGCGATGACGAGGAGTCACAGGAATGTGAAAGTATGCATCCTGGAGGTCCACCGAGCACATCCAGTCCCCTGCTTGCAGATGTGGACATATTTGATGAAGCGCCAGCATCCAAATTTTTTCTTTTAAGATGAGCTTGTTTAGAGACCGCAGGTCCAGGATTGGTCTGAACTTGTGCTCCTGATCTCTTTTTGGCACAAGGAAGTACCTGGAGTATACTCCTTTCCCTCGCTGTGAGATGGGAACTTTTTCTATGGCCTTTTTTCGTAGAAGCGCCACCACTTCCTGACGTAGTAATTTTAGCTGGTGAGGACAAGATTTTTTTGGAGGAATGTCCTTTGGAGACACACGTAAATGTAGTGCGTATCCATTGCGCAGTATATTGCGCACCCAACGATCCTTCGTTATGTTGCACCACTCTCTCAGATGTTGTGAAACACTTCCTCCCACTGGAGTGGGCAACGGGATCAGAGGAAGCTCTGGCTCATTGTTTTCCTGTTGGTCGAGGAGGATTGTTGTTGGCTACCCTCTCTACCCCTGGTAGACTTTCGACTCTGAAATTGCGATCGCCCTTGGTTCTTGCCTTGGGACCACTGAGGGGTTTGAACCCTCTGTTATTATCCCTTGCGTTGGCTTGGCCTGTACCTTCTTCGGAACTCCTTTTTCTTTTCTAGCCCCACCGCCTTCAAAGTGTCCAGCTCGGCCTTCATCCGAGCCATTTCTTCATCCGTGTGGGAGCCAAATAATGAAGAACTCGAAAAAGGCAGGTTAAGGATCCTCTGCTGAGCATCCGGTTTAAGGGCTGTAAGCCTGAGCCAGGACGACCTTCTCGCACAAATTAAATGTGCATACGAATGTGCTGATAGCGTGGCACCATCCACTGCAGTGCTAATCATCTGATTAGCTACCAAGGAACCCTCCGTAACGATCTCTTCAAAGTCTTTCTGGTCTTCCTTTGGCAGCTTTTCTTTGAACCGATCCAAAGAGTCCCATAAGGATCGGTCGTATCGACCTAATAAGGCCGCTGCACTCGAGAATTTGAGAGAAGAGGTTGCCGAGCCACAAACTTTTCGCCCCCAAGAGTCCTGCGACTTACTCTCCTTGTCCGGAGGGACCAACACATGGGCAGACACCGCGTGTGTCTTACGTGCTGCTGCAACTATGACAGAATCTGCAGGTGGATCCGTCTTTAAGAACACAGGGTCTGTATCCGCCGGCTTGTATTTCTTCAGGATTCTGGCCGGTGCGGCCTTAATCGTTAAAGGGGTCAGAAAAATGTCCATTACTGGTTCCATAAGGCCAGGAACCAGAGGCAGCAACGGACGCGAAGCAGATCTTTGGTGCAGCGTCTCGAAGATC
The DNA here is from genome assembly GCF_964204655.1 of Triturus cristatus. Classification (NCBI taxonomy): domain Eukaryota; kingdom Metazoa; phylum Chordata; class Amphibia; order Caudata; family Salamandridae; genus Triturus; species Triturus cristatus. The sequence goes on from NC_140587.1 coordinate 286,438,406, forward strand.
ACTGTTGTTGCGACCTGGGGAGTGGGCATTGCAATGTTCAGCTTCTGAGCCCCTCTCTGCAGCACATCCTGATAGGTGTTAATATCATCTATCGGGGATACTCGCGACTGAGGGCTGTCCGATAGAGTAGGTGAGTAGTCCCTCTTAGATGAATGGGTGGAGGAAGATGACTATGAGGGAGACCTCCTTCTGTGGTGATGTGACGCCTACGCTCCTTAGATCTACCTGCACGGTGGTGGCGTACCGGCGAATGCGATCTATCCACCTCCTGGACTAATCTTTGCAGAGGGGACTTGTGAACAGGACTTGTGTACTCCTCCTGCCTTCTTGCTGCTCCAGCCGGAGTCTTACTCCAGTGATGCACTGGTAAAAGCCATCTGGGAGACAGATGTATCGAAGGAGAGGCGTGATTCGACAGGGATCTCTGTCGTGACCTCCTCTGATGTTCCGGAGACGCAGATGGAGAGCTAGGGCGTCTCGATCAATGAGAAGAGGAATGCCTTGACGCCGATTCCGTCACCAAGACTACCAAAACTTCCTTAGATCTATGTGATGGTGCTCTCGACGTCGAGCGTATATCCCGCTGCGACAGAGGCCTCCTCGACGGCGAACGAGATCTTGTAGCCGTAGATGTTCGACCAGGTTCAGGGAGGGGTCTCGGTGTCCAATACATCAACGGCGAATGGCACCTTGACGGCGGGTGAATACTTCCTTGTCTTGACGTCGAGCGATTTGGCCTCGACGGCGACAAAGGGCTGACTCTCCTCGACGCCGATCGTCGATGGGATGACAACGGCGGAGGGCTGGTAGCTCTCGACGCCGAACGACGTTGGTATGACGTTGGCGGAGGGCTTCTTGACTTCGACGTCGAATGTCGTCGGGATGACGTCGGAGGTCTCGATCTCGACGCCGATCGCCGCCTGGTCTGCGATGGCGGAGAACTCTCTCTCCTCGACGTCGAACATCGTCTATGTGACGGCGACGGAGGGTTATCAGCTCTCGACACCGAACGTCTGATCGACGTCGACAGAGGTCTGCTGGCTCTCGACGTCGATCGTCGCCTGGTTGACGTCGGCGGAGGGCTTTGGCTCTTGGAAGCCAATCGACGTCTTGAAGCCGGCGGTGAACTGGAACTCCTCGACGCCGATCGTCGCCGGGTTGATGACGGCGGAGGTTGACGGACTCTCGACGTCGATGACATACCTTCATGCCTGCGCTCTCTCGACTGCAAGGCCGCTGTCGACAGTCTTTTCTTCGCTGCATGCCCCTCCGGTAGCTTTTTTCACAGCGCCGAGCCCGACGCTGAGGGTCTAGAAGAGGATCTGGGCCTCTTGGAGCCTTTTCTTACTGGAGACCTGCCTCTGGAAGCCCTCTCCGCCAATCCATAGAGACGAATCCTCTCTTTATCTTTTAAAGTTCTTTTAGAGAGGGTCTGGCAATGAGGACACGCCTTTGGGACATGATCCTTAGGTAGGCAAAGAATACAGACCGAATGAGAGTCTGACCTGGCCTTCTTTTTACCACAAGAAGGGCAGGGATCAAAAAGGGATGGCATTTTGTGTGGTAAAAAATGCCAAACATAATCAGAAAAAGACAACACCTTACTTGACTGGATGAAAGACATCGAAGTAAGTTAAAAAAATTCTGAAAGAGGTGGAAATTTCTGAATAAATCCAGAAAAGAGTGGAGCTGTGTAACCAGGGTCCTGACTGAAGGAGCCGGAAAGAACAACTAACCCAACTGTCACCCCTGAGGCATGATGGGAGGCTGGGGGTCATGGCTGCCTTAAAGGCACGGTGCCAGATTTTTCTGTGTTGCTAAGAGTTAGCTTTCTAGCCTTTCTAGGCTGTGTTTTTCTACAATGCAGCCTGTGAGCTGTTAATGCTTTCAGTCCTATCTGAGGTTTTGGGCTAAATACTAAGCATTAAACCAGTTTCAAACATGCTTTACTACTGTTTTCTTTCCTGTTTCTTGTGATATATTGTTTATATTGCATAATTTATTTGTGGTATACAGGAGAGTTCTTACAGCATTATTCAGCTCTGGTTATGAAAGGCTGCATTTACTTTTATAATATTCATTATTTATATATATATATATATATATATATATATATATATATATATATATATATATATATATATATATATATATATATATATCACTGAAAAAACCACAGGTTTCACACATGTTATAGTTAGGAATTAGCATTTTAAAAACCTTGCAAATTCACTTAAAAAACCATAGGTTTCACACATGTTATAGTTAGCTGGACATTTCACTCGTGAAAAACCAATGAAATTCCCCCGTTATAGTTAGTGCAGGCAACTATAACTCACACGACCGCAATCCTCTGCTGATGATATTACATCACTGTATTTAGTCACTTATTCACCCATGTCTTCTTCCATTAATCTTTAGCTATACATATATTACAAATATTTATTTTTCAGAAAGACACATATGTCATCAGCAGAGATTTACACCAGACCTGCAAAAGGCACTTTTTTGACCTTATGGATACCTCTCTGCCAAATTTCACGTAATTCTGTTCAGCCGTTCGGGCTGTAGCTGCGACTAAAGTCCCTATGGAAAAATCCATGGGGAAAACGTGTTTTGGGACCCCCCCTTTTTCTCGGCCCCCGCTTGACGAATCCCCCCGAGACTTTCAGGGAAGGAGCGGAGCGGAGCGCCCCATTAGTTTTGAAAATTTTGCGAGGATTCGTCGACCGGCGCCAAAGTTATTCAAAATAGAATTTTGAGATTTCCTATGGAAACTCGGTCCTAACTATAACTATCTACTGGCGACCGCCAGTAGATAATAGATATAGATATAGATATATATAGAGATATAAATAGAGATATATATAGAGATACCTATATGTTTATCACATATATGATTGTGTTTCCGGGGTCCCGCGCAAAGGCGGGAATATTCTAGTGCTTATGACTTTGATGAGGATCCCCTGGAAGAGAACCATCTGCTACACTAGTTTTTACCATTCCATATTGTAGTTTTAACTGGAGCAGCATGGTCTGAAAATAACTTAATGCTCTGGAAATGGGTCTTGTCTTGTATTGAGCATAAAGGGATTCTGACATAAGCAGTGAAGATGTTACACATTTCATTAATATCAACCGTGTCAAATTGCCTTTAGGAGGAGCAAGAAAGTCACTGAGTTGCTTTGAGCCCTGATGATAGAAGGTAGAGGCCCAAGAGAGAACCTTTTCGGGAAGGTGTATGGCTAGATCATGGAATCAATACTGAGGTTAGTAAAGTCAGAGCTGTTTTATAGGATACCTCTACCTCTGAAGCTCTCATTATCAGTAATGCAGATATCTTTTGCAGGAATAACTGTATACCTGCAACAAATTCCATCCGTTGTGAAATAATTAGCACAGAATGGTGAGGAGTCTGTGGACTTTGTTTTACCAGATCCTTCTCCACTGATATTCCTGATTGCTGGCCCATTAACATGCCCTTTGCTAGCACTACTGGTAGTAAATTGCATCAGGGAGAATGTTGTGTGTTGGAGGGCAAGGGTGGATTTCATTTAAGGTGGGAACATTTGCCGCTGCCATTGTGCAGGAGGAAGGCAGGCAGGGCTTGACTCTGCAGATGTCAACTGTCCAACCAGGTTTGGGTCAGGTGTTTCCAGGCTGGAAATTTCCCAGTACGATTTTTGCAGACCATGTAATTGCAGTCCTGGAAACACGGGGCTACTGTCTACCAATTTATCTAACATTAAAAATGAATCTACTCGCTTTTTCTAGTTACCTCTTTATTGCCTCTCTGTACCTTTCTTTCTAGATACCTCACTTATCTCAGTACCTTTACATCCCTTCTACATCTCATTCACCTCTCTTGATACACTGTTCTCTTTACCCCTCTGTCCTTCTGTCTTCTCTTGCCATTGAACTTACACAGAAGAGCTGAAAGTCACTGTCTAGTTAGAAACAGGAAAGAAGGTACAATTAAGTGGAAGAGAATTAACTAGAAAATTATCAGAATCCACCTGATGAGATGGTGAAAAGCCTCACAGCATTATTTTTGTGAATGAATATCTGGCAATTAAAGCTACAATTTCAAGCATTTTGTGCATATGTCTTATTTAATTATTATTCCTGAGTCCACCAAACTGTTCTTACTGTGTATTTTCTAAAGCTGATTAGACACTGAATTCCAAGTAAACTGTGATTGCTGCAATGCAAAAAACACTAAATCCAAGTGAAAAAAGAAATGGCTTTATCAATTCTTGTTCAAGCTTTCTTCTGCTAATATTTGGCAGACTGTCACCAAACTGCTTGAGGTTTCTGCTGTTTTTGTATGCCACTCATTATAAAAGTTTAATGATAAGTCGATATTGTTTAGCCTCATGAGGGAGGGCTTGAATGAATTGAAAATGGGTAATAAATAGATGGTTGGTGCGAAAAGAAACTCTGAGTTAAAGCAGATGAATGGTTGCAGAAAACAATGCCATTTGTATGACACTGTGAATGGATGTGTTTCAGTAAAAATATCATATGAAGAAATAGACTGCAAAAAAACGGTGCATTTTAGCATTCAATTAAATTGTAAATAACTTTATTATGGCACAATCCATTAAAATATACATGGAATATTAAAGTGCACAGTGCATAAAAACGAATGAAATCAGTCAAGTGAAACCGTCATGCATTGATACAATGTCCAAATTGAACTGAGGCAATACATGGTATCTAAAAGTAAATAAAATGATACAATATATAAGGCAACCCTGGTAGCAGCAAGGTAATATAACAGTTGACAAGTAAAGGAAGAATTGTTTTCCTTCTAACCGACCACATTAAGCCCATAAATGTGGCTACTGCACAAGCAAACAAAGGGCAAAGATCAACTCGTAATATCCTAAGTGCTGTACAGTGACTGTGTGTGCCTAATCGTCTGCAAATAGGTGCCACCTAAGTAGATTGTGGTTGGATATAGGCAAGGCAAACAAATAAAACATGTGCCGGAGTTTCCTTCAAACAATTGCAACATGGCCAGGTCGAAGTCTCCGGCGCCGTCCATTTGCAAGTGAAGGATTTCAATGGTAATAAACCGGCTCTAAATTGAAAAAACAACTTCCTGTCCAACGGGACGGTGATAAGATCACAGAATTGCTCCAAAACACAAGTGGTCTTAAAATCAAGGAATTCCTCTGACAAAGTGGCACTAGCTGCTTTTTGGGCCTCAATTTGCATTTTTCGTGACTAATACTGTTTCTTTAGGAGCTCTTCAGAGGGAATGTGGTCACTAGACAGAGGCTGCCAAAGGTCAGACTGACCCAGCTGCGGCTCCTCCACAATGACAGAGCATCGCCCCATTGAAAATGAAAAATAAAACAATAATAAAACAATGTTAATATTATTTTATTTTTCACTGGCAGCTGATGCTGCTGAGTCTAGATCAGGGCCAGGCAATCCTCTCGACATTAGCCAGTGACTAGGAGGAGGAGTGGAGGGCACTTGTAAGTGTGCATGTCAGTTTGGCCGGTCGTTTTAGGCCAAACTGACATGCGCACTCAGAATTTCTCCACCCAGCAGAATTGCACAGCTGGGTGGAGTAATGGCACAGGCTCAAATATATGATGTTACAACACATACATTTACAACGCATGCCTTTTACAATGCAGATTTTACATTGCAACATCCTTTACAACGCATTCTTTTACATTGCATGCCATTACATCGCATTTTCAGACACTACCTTTACAACGCATTCCATTACATCACATTATACCTTTACAACGCATACCATTACAATGCATACCATTACATCGCATTTAAGGTAAGTGTTGGATAGTTTAGGGGTAATAATTACTATTCTAACTCCAGTGAGTGCAACAGTAGGGTAAGAGTTGGATAGTGTAGGGGTAAAAATTACTATTCTAACTCCAGTGAGTGCAACAGTAGGGTAAGTGTTGGATAGTGTAAGGGTACTATGCGTTGTAATGGTATGCATTGTAATGACTTGCGATGTAATGCCTACGTTGTAGTGACATGCGATGTAATGACATGCATTGTAGTGACATTCAATGTAATGACTGCGTTGTAATGACATGCGATGTAAAGGATGTTTCGATGTAATGACTGCTATGTAAAGGTAGTGTGATGTAATGACTGCGTTGTAAAGGTTGTTTCCCCACAGGCTCACAGTCCAGTTGTGAGTGCCTAACCAGGGTGGTCAGACCAATCCAGGAGCTGCTTTCACAGCATGGGAGAAGCGTCTGGATTGGGTGGGGAGTCTGGGAGCATGTGCTAGCCCAGGCCCATCTGGAAGAAAGGAGCCCTGAGGCGCTTGGCAGACAGAGTGGGAGAAGCAGGTAAGTGCAATATTCTTTTATTTGCCCTGCTCTGCCCACCATTCTATTTTGGCAGCATTCGCTTCTGGATAGATCCAAAGAAAAGAAGAGCTTCTTGATGGTAGAAAGCCAGATAATTTTATTACATTACTGTGCCTTAATAACATCCGGCAAGGCGGCTGCGCAGTGGATAAGCTCAGGAGTGGACCAGATTCTCCTCCACAACAGTGAAGGTCGCAAGCTAGCCTTGCATTCAATTGGTTTCATGCCCAAGTCCAATGACAAAGGGTAAAGAGGGGTACTTGGAGGGAGAGAGGCTTAAGATCTTTAAAAAATATATTCTCTGATATTATTAATTCATTAATACTAGAAAAGCCCCCGACCTTGGGGCCATAGAGGGACGAGGCAAGGGCTTAGTTACATAGATCTGAAGAGCTTGTGCTATGGGTTTACTAAAAGATGTGCGATGCTCCTTTAGAATCACAACTACCATCTGCCTATGCTTGACAGTTGCCTTATCAGTGTGTTGTCACCAACTCAGTATAATGTATCTACCTGTTTTTATCCCAATGGTATCCTCCCCTCCTAAGCCTTTTATATACCACCCGTCAATCCTGTAAAGCGCTCTGATACCTTCAGGGTTCTGGTTCACGCTCTATAAAACTTTAAAATAAATAAATAACAGACGCAAGCTTTATACACAGATAATCAAATTAATCCACCCTCTCTAGCGGCATTCCGCCTAAAACCAGCTTCCCTTTATATGTTTTATGCTGGTTAAATAACATGAGTTTGTTTTTTGTTGGTTTATTCTCTAATCCACAATCATAGTCAAACTCAGGGAAGATCTTCAAAAGATTTTGAATCCGGCTTGGGGTTTTGCAGATCAATAAGGTTTCTTCTGCAAAAAGATGAATAGGGATTTGCATGATGGCTATAGAAGGGGTATCAGCAGACGTCTGGGAAAGAAAGTCCACAATGTCATTTAAATACAATGTAATCAAAGTGGGAGCCAGATCACAGTCCTGTTGGACCCCTTTGGAAACGGAGATCCTCTCAGTCAGCGTTTAGGGAAGTATAGCGCTAAGGTATAATAAGGTGGTTTTAGGGTTTTGGGAATGGTAGCATTAAGGAGTAGTAAGGTGCTTTAGGGTTTAGTGAAGGATCCATAAAGAGGGAGTAATGGGTTTGTATGCTGCAGGGAAGGGTAGTGTTAAGAAATAGCAAGGGATTGGTAGGGTTCAGTGGTTGGTAGCCTTATGGGGCAGTTGGGGCTTTTAGGGTTCTAGGAGGGGTAGTGTTAAGGAGTAATAAGGATTTTTTAGGGTTCAGGGAATGGTAGAGTTGAGAGTGTAAAATAAAGCACAATATTTTTGGAATGTCCAAATGTCTGTCATGCTTTCAATGCAAAAATAGTATGCAAGCAAAATGTGCGATAACTATAATTTAAAACAAACAGAGCTTCCAAAAAAAATCTAGTTGCATATAATGCTAAAACCCATATATTGTACATGCTCTTTTATACAGTTAGGGGGGATATTCTCAAGAACATGGATAACTACCGCAAAAGTAGCTTAATGCAACTCTTCACTTCGCAGTCTATTGTGGGAAAATAACACCGTGGTAATGTGGTATTCACAAGCCGGCAGTACCATGTGATAGGCTCGCGATAACGCATCAAATTCCGCAATAAAGTCAACGCAACGCTGCAAAAATGCGAAACACCAACGCAAAAAAAGTTGCGATAGGGCCAATCGCGATACAAAAACCAGTGAAAACCAGCCACAGGCCTGCAAATCCCACGCGTCATGCTTGAAAATGCACTATAAAAGCAACGGAAAAATAAGGGAGAATAAAAGAAACTGCGTAGCACCATGGATGCACCCGGACGGAGTGCAGAGGCCAACGCGAACCCCCTAAGCCCCACAGACCACCAGCAAGGAACAACGGGGTCGGGGAAGACCAAGGAGAAGAGTGAGAGGAAGACGGGTCGCAGTCCGCAGGAAAACCAGATCAGCGTCACGGAGGTGACAGAACACTACCATCAACTGACACACAATTAGACCAACGTGAATGCAGTCGGAGTGCCGAGGAGGGCTATGGAGGAGGACAAGAGGCGCTGGCATGATGTGAAAAGCCAAACCAAGAAAAAACCCGCTGCCAACAGGAAGGCAGCAACGGCGACAGGCGGTGGGAGTCCTGTGCCACAGGAGGAGATGGAGGAAACGGAGGCCACAGTCATCAGGGTGGAGACGGCGCAAGGAGTTGGGAGTCCGGACACAACATCAACAGGGTGAGTAACGAACAGGGCCTGGGGGGACGGGGTAGAGAGGCACAATGGCACACATGCACAAAGATGTGTAGCACACTGCACACCCACAATGACCCTGGATCATGTCCCCAATCCCCGTGGCACACTTTTAGCACACACACATAGCAATAACATCACGTCCCACAACAACGTGGCACAAAGTGCAACACCGACACTGCAGAACAGAGGACACAACTGGGTCCGCTCATACGCAGAAACAGGCCAATCACAACTAACATTGCAGGAAACTGTGAGATGGAAATGCACGTTTACAACCACACATCTGTCATGCAGTCCAAATGTCCACTGTCCCGCATCAAATATACAGCACCTCCCAAACAGTCACAATGTACATAGTCATACAGTCCGCATGTAAACTATAACAATGCGCCAACATACATGTCAACACAATGTCAACATGCATCTCCCCTTCACATTGCAGATGGACAAACAACACCTCCAGCACAGCAGACCAGACCACCCATCAGTGACGCTGGAGAGGACCACCGCACCTTCGACACCGATGCCCTACAACAGCCCATGGACATCTCAGGCAATCCACCCCAAGGAGCAGGGCAGCCGAGCCACACAGAGGAGACCCCAGCCCCTACACAGACCACACAGCAGGAAGCATCCGCCACCATGGCTGGCTCCCAACAATTCACCTAGGCACACATCGCAATCCAATGCCAGGTGTCAGAATGCCAAAAGGAGGTGGCCGAACAGGTGCGGGTGGGGTCAGAGCTCATGGAAGTTGAAGTAGATCACATACATGGGTGTTCAAGTCCCATCAGGGACCACCTACACCCCACAAAGGAGACCCACACCGCGACAGATACACATGCATGTGCCCATTTCCTGCAATGACCCACACCCAGAGCCACGGAATCATCATTCACACCCCCATGCTGGACCTCCAGATGACGGCCCAGTCCACTCATCTTACGCATTGAGTGGCTGACGACAAAGCTACATGTTCAAGGTCTTACCCGCTGTCAGCGTGACATGGCTGCGTCCGCTGTACACAGCACAATGTAATGACACATGCACACATCATGACCACACATACACACGCAGATAGTTTGTGGAACTGGCTAAGGGCACGTGCGCCAGGCCGCTTTATTGGGAAGGTCACATGTACAGTGATGCCTGTGCTGGATGGGTGTGGGGTGAGTGTAAGCCAGCATGCACGGAGTGGTTGGTGCTGGCAACAACTTGAACTGTGAACACCATTAAAATGGAAACAGAAAACACCAGCATTACAGAGACAACTGCGGAGCATCATGGTGATAGCCAGAGCAAGTACAGAGGTCACCCAATCTGCAAACAGAAGTGTCCGTGAGTTGCAGTGCACCGAGTTTGGTGCACTAGAGATGAGCGTACTCTTGTGAAAAAAGATTAGAGGATTGTGTCCCTTCGGGTCATTCCTGATGCAGCTGCAGTGGGGTGTGTTACACATGCATCATCTTCCTCATCATCGTCCCAGGTCTCCCACACTGCCTGAGGTGACATTGCTGCATGAGCTCACCACAGCACACAACTCATTCAGAAATGGCCCAGGAGTTGTGGTGCACTGTGGTAGTGGCACCTGGAGTGCTGAGCAGGGTATCAGGCAGATGACGGCACCCACCACAGGTGTGAGCTGCTCCGTTAGTCTGCCAGTACGGCTGGTTCGACTCTGGCAGTTGGCATTTGGAGGTGGTTCTGGCGGGGTGAAGTGTGCCTCCTGCGGTGATGCGACATCTGGGCCTGTCAGAACTCAATTTGATGTGTGAGCCCTGGTGGACCGCAGTTGAGGCCTGAGGCAGCGGACAGCGCAGGGCCACAGACACATGGCGTTGAGGACCACAAGGCCATCGTCTCAGGGGCCATCCAATATATCACCGGACAGGGTCCCTGACTTGAGCTGAACAGAGATCGTGGCCCTGGATGCACTGCGGCCGACATAGGCACACCGCCATGGGACGGTGACTTGCGTTGCAGTGAGATGGGCCACGCGAGCTAAGCGGGTCCTCATCGATGTCTGAGGTGAATGTGGCAGAAGGTTCTGGGGGACAGTGGAAGGTGGCCTCCTGGGCATGATAAAGAGGGTATAAGCCATCCGGAAGCGACAAATGGAGGAGTGGAATGCTACAGTCTCGTTTTCGCCAAAGAATCAGTATCACTGACATGATGATGAAGACAACCCCCAGTCCATAGACTCAGTCGCCACCAATGTTAAAACAAGAAAGTGTCCATGGCTGTCAGGGAACAGACTTAGTGGCACCGGACCTGTAGGGGTATGCAGTCTGCGATGAGGCCAGTACAATGATATAAAAACTGCCATAAATAAATCAAGACTCAGTTCCCAAAGTGTAACCTATTCGACCGCAGTGTAGGCCTGGGGCAGCGGTCAGCAGGGGCCCACAGCCATGTGTCGTTGGATCGCGATGCACAGATTTAGTGACACCAGAGCAGTTGTTGGCAGTGGTCGATCACCTCCGTAACGAGGATCCTTTTGTCCTCTGGACTGCACCGCGTTTTCCTCTACATGCGTTCAATGATATAAACTCTGCCATAGACAAATCAAGACTCAGTTCCATCTGTGTGACTTACTCGACCACAGTGTAGGCCGAAGGCAGTAGTCAGAAAGGGACCACAGACAGGTGTTGTGCGAATGCTATGAACAGAGTTGATACTATCAAACAAAGGCTTGGGTCCTGTCGCAACCTGGCCTGGACCACTCTCATAGCAAAAACAAACATGTGACCAGATAGAATATTGCAAAATTACTTCACTGACACTAGACAATCAGTTCTAAGTACATGTGATTTAATTCACATTAAATTCAACCATTTATCACATTTTTTTTTCAAAGCAATCATTTCATCATGACAAAGAGAGGTAAACCCAATATTTCCGTGTGACCTCAATACATTCAAAAACACATAACACATAACACATAAAATACAAACAAATCACAGGACCTTAATAGTAAAAAAACATAACATAAATATGAAAATATTTATAAAAAGAACACCATTCATATTCTCATTGGCCTCCTATGCATTGGAGGTAACCAGTCCGTATGTACAGAACGTAAAACGAACACAAGGCGGACATTAAGTGAATTCGAGAATCCTGCCTATATGCTATGCAGTACCAGTGGTCGGCCATGTGTGGTGCTGGACTTACTAGTTTTTTTTTGCAGTAGTAGCTTACACTCGTAAATTTGAATCTACCACATGCTTCATGGGGAGATCTGTAGGTCTACACTTTTAAGTATCTTGATACAAAATTGTAAGGGAATGAATACATTACATGTGTAAATTACTCACAAGTGTAGTTACCTGTATGAATAGCCCCAATTATGTCTATCAGAGTCAAGCGTTCCTGGGGTGTACTGAGTATGCATCCCCCAGGTACTTGAATATCTGTGGTACTCATATAGGTTTAGCTGTTATGCATATTGACCCTGACTAGGGCTCAAAATACCCTTGTTATCGCTTTTAAGGAGCCTCATACTCCAGTTCCTCGCGATTGGTACTCTAGTCTGAGAGTCCTCCATCTCCCTAGTACCGTGGAGGCAGAAAGAAGCAAAGAGTGCATTTGGGCCCCTAGGTGCCAATCCCAAACTTGCTGGTTACCTCTATGTGTGTAATCAGTGGAAGTGCGCCATGAGATCATCTTTAAACATTACTCGTGTGTAGAAGCCGAAAGAGTGGAGCGCCTCGCTTGAACATTCACTCCCAGAAATATAGTAGTTTCTGGGTGTAAAAGGCTACACCTGTACCAGAATGTGACGTGTGTCAGTAACTTACGTCAATATGTTAGTTGTACGGAACGATTGCTGCCAACATCACCTTAAGTGCTCTATTGCAGCTTCGTAAAAAGTGCTTCTGTTCCCCCCTTCCCCACCCAACTAGTACATGCACTTTCATCTATGGTTTTATCGCTTTAGGACTATGCCTCTTCCAGACTCCAAAGTGCCTGGCATCTGGAAAATCTAGCAACACGCTTTGTTACAATTGTACATTAAGTTAGTGAAACATAACACTGTTTTATAATTGTAATAACGGACATAGTGCATTGAAATTGGCATACAAACGCGGTATTTTTGGACTAAGAGGTGCAATAATTTTCAACACTCCTAGTTAAGCTGCGTTTTTTCTTCTTATGTTCTCACCTTCTGTCGAAAATGTGCGCTGTCTCCGCTCATGCAGCTCCATCTACACACAAAGCTCAAGTTAGTCATCTAAAGTAGCATCACAAAAATGCAGATGTTTACTATTTACAATGTGTCTAGGAACCTAGTGCGTCAACAGCCCCGGGTTAGATTTCCCTTATAAGTATCAAGTATTGACACGGTAACAGAGCAGGGTGCTGCAAAATGCTTCTTCACCTACCTTGGTACTGGCATTGTCTCCTGATACATGACACAATGACCAGCTATTCCCCAAGTCATTGGTGTTTTTTCTCTCAATGTTGGACACCCATACACCCATACAAACATGTGCCTATCAGGTGATGTGCAGATCTCTGTGGTAAAATCATTAATCAGCTAAACAATATTAAATCCTATAGTAGTTGTGTTTGTACGTTGCTATGTTATGCAGTACCTGTTGCATTTAAACAATGCAATACTGTTATGCAAGTATGCTATGTTAGGCTAGGCTGAACTATACTATGATGTGATATGCTATTATGTGCTGGTTTATTTTATACTGTGTTCTGTTGTGTCATGCTATACTCTAATGTGTTATTGTCTATTGTCTTGTGTCAATCACTGCTGTGCTGCGTTATGGTAGGGTTGGTTATGTTGTGTCAAGCTGTGCCATGCAGAATTGTGTTATGGTGTATTGTGTTATATGTTATATTGTTTTGTAGGGATATGCTGTGTTATGTTGGAGTGTCATGTTTTATGTTGTGTCATGCTCCGCTAAGTTGTGTTAAGTTGTTATGTTTATTTTATGGTGTGTTACGTTATAGTGAGTCATGATATGCCACGCACTATGTTTGGGTGTATTATGTTGGGTCACGATGTGCTGTGCATTGGTTGGGTGTTATATGTTGTGTGGTGTCGTGTTATGCAGGGTTAGTGTTTCAATTGGGTTCTGCCTATACAGTACACCCAGTTTTGGAGTTTTTACTGTGGAGTAGTCTCACTACATGTGTATCATCCATGGTACTAATTACAGGGAGAACGGACTGCACGTAATTACTGCCAATGTCTGCCTTTTAAAATAAGGGCGCTGCAACACAAGGGTAAGAGACACTTGGCTGGTTACATGTGAACACATGTACGTACGTATGTGCACATGTGTGCGGGCTGCGCGTGTGAAACTACTGTTGTGCGCAGCCAGGTAACTGCACACAGGTAGCCGGGCGTAAAGGAGAATCTGAAGAATTAGCTATTGACCTGGAGTAGGCCTTATAATGTTAGTGTACACTAAAAGGGAAAGTCAACGTAATTGACTATTTTGTCTGTAGTGACACTTTATTATACACATAGAGAGAGAACTGCCTTAGAGTACAGTTTTGCTTCCCTTTGGCCAACATTGACCATTGACATTTCAAATTGGGTTGTAAGCAGTGCTGGGAAATCAATTCTGCATTTTCCAAAATGATATCTGCACACTTTATGGGTCATTTGGAATTTTTATATTTCCCTGGCTCAGCTCAGGATCGGAGTTCAGGCCTTTTGTCACCCTGCTGTGCCTAGTTAATTACATTTCTCTCCAGAAACAAGAACAGAGGCCTCCCCACAAAAACTGATCAATTAACAGTACTTCACCCAGCCCCTGAGGAGGAAAGGGTGGGGTGGAAGGGTCTGCTTGAATCAATCAGCTGTCACACTGTATCAGGGATGTGTCTGCCCAAACCACTGAAAAAAGAAGGGAGCCCAGACAACTGGAGTAAATCCAGGATGGTGCTCTCTTTAAACCTTTCGTATGCAATACCCTGGCAGTGATGTCAGTGAGGGGTGGCGCTGAGACCCCAGAAGCAGATGTGACCAGTGACTCCTAGATGATGCCATTTTGAACTGTCTCAGCATGCTGTGCAGGAGAGTTGATTCAGGGGTGGAGATGGGATGTGGCATCCTAGGACTGACTTCTGGAACCTTCCTTTCCCCTTTCAAAATGTTTGCAGAATGGGGAAACTCTCTTGCCAGGTTATTTCTCTGTGCTTCACTGCTGAACCCTGGGATTACCATGGAGAACTGGATAGTGGATCCCCTTGATGCCTAGATAGGACTAAGAACTCTGTCCAGTTGACCCCAGGAGCAGTGGGTCCCCCTAAGGGCCCCCGGTTTGTTATTATTTACAAAGGGGACCGGGACCTCATCCTTGTCCCCTCGAATCAGAGGAAGTCAATAGGGTGTGCTGTTGTGTCCCCTCCAGTCACAGTGGACCTGCCCCAGTGCCCGTGTCTAGAGGAGTAGGTGGCCTCTGCACAAAAAGAGTTCCCTGCCCACAGGAGCAGGCAGGGGAGAAGAGCTGCTGGTTCTGCAGGCAATCAAGGAGATGCTGCCCATATGGGGTGCTGGCAGGTTCAGCCAGGGGAGGTATCCCTGGGCTACTCCTCTCCAAAGAGGCCAAGCACCCCCCTCAAAAATATAAAAATAAAAAATAAGTTAGAAGTTTTGCGACTTTCCATGGCTTAGCAGGAGAGCCAATTCTTGAATATTCCCTGCTCCCAGAGGAGCTCCCCATAATGGTCTGCAGGGCTTTCTTGTTTATGTACTTTGCGGCATGCAGTGACTCCCAAAGCAGGCAGGGTGCATCACCAACCTTACATAAAAGGCCTAGGGGCTGCAGGAGCGTAGCAGGTCCCCCAAAGATTTTTTTATCGGAATACCGATCCTACGTTTGCCGAGTCAATACATCCATGACCCCTCCAAGATGTCTTTAATGTTTTTCAGCACTCCCAAGGCTGGATCTTTTGCTCTACAGTCTTAAGGTGCTGTTCTCTCTCTGGATTGCAATTATGGTGCAGTTGTTGTGTCCTGAAGGGTCTGAAAGTGGATAGAGGAGATACATGTCTTAAACTGTCCTCTAGGGGCCAAGTCTTTAGTTGCCATGCATTATAATTAAAATGTGATGCCCTCTACGGGCTGCTTTTATAATTGCATTTTAATGGCTCAATCATGTATAAAACAAATATACAAACACAGGTTTTGTTCACTTAAAAGTCTTCATTGATTTAATAATTCTGACAGTAATGAATATTAATCAAAGTGGAAATGCTTTATTAACATTAGTAAGTGCATTTACTCAGGATTACTATTTTTGATGATTGTATTCAAGTACCAAATGATGATCTGAACATGTGGTTTGTTGCTCTTGAACCTTGATGAAGCCAATAGACTTACTTGTATTGCTTGAATGACCCCTTTAAGGGGTCAATGGTGACTATGCGATGCCACCCTTGGCGTTTTTCATCTACCAATGTACATATTTGTAACTGACTGCATAGTATTTAATAGTGTGTTTAATAAATGTACTTCTCCTTTCTCTAAAAAAAAAGTACTGACTGGACAATCACTTATTTAGTGTTATTATTGCATGCCAGTGAATGGTAATTACTAGCCCACACCACCTCCCGTGAGTAGGCTTCGGACTACTCTGCCTCGCTACCCTGAGAGTCAAGAACTACAATATGGTGATTGGTTCCCAGTGAGGACAATTGTGGACCTATTACTTATGCAGGCCACTAAACTGATAACCCAAATTCCTACAGGTATGTTTTGGTGTGCAGTGTAATATTTTGTTATGATGATGCTAGATTGTGTTATGTTACGGTATTTTATGTTATGTCATTCTGTGCTATGTTATATTATCTTATGTTATGTTGTGTTGTATTATGTTCAGTTATATATGTTATACGATGTCCGTGCGTATTATGTTGTGTACTGCTCTGTTATGTTGTGTCATGCTGTGTTATGCTATGGTATGTTAGAATGTGCTGTGAAATATTTTGTGGTGTAGTGACTTAGTATGTGGCAAGCAACATTGTGACATGCTATGTGATGGGGTATTGTGTTATTTTGTGTGTTATATTTTGTCATTCTGTGCTTTGCTATAGTGTGACATGTTGTGTCATGCTGCCCTATGCTGTATTAGGGTAAGGTGTATTATGTTCTGTCATGCTGTCCTTGACTAAATAATGTTATTTGTGCTGTTATGTTGCGTTATGTTGAGCTAGGCTGGTATTTTATGATGTGTTTTCCTATGTTGTGTCATGCTGTGATATGCTGTTAGTTTATGAATGTACTATATTGTTATGTTGTGGATGTTTTGCAGTGTTATCCTATTTTATATTATGGTGTGTTTTGTTATGTTATGTTTCCTACATCTGCATGTTTTTAAGGAATTGAGGACTTGGGAGGAGCTGTTTGTAGCCAAAGCTAAAAATAAATACCACATTTTAAGTTCTTTCAATTAGCTTCACTTGCTCCTAGTTAAGGAAAGCACAAACATGTAAACTTTGAGAAGTGTGTACCCGACTCTGTATGCAGTGGGCCAGCATGCATTAGGACAAAATCATAAATATAGTCTTACGAGAGCCTTACACTCAATCTCAGGCTGTTTAAAGACTTCACCCTTCTGCTGTGCTCATGCAATTAGTTACCAAGCAGCTGCCGTCTGTAACTGGCTTCCCCTAAATAAGGCCACCTTTGCCTGCGCAAACTGTCGCTATATGAGTACAAGGTAACAGAACAGTAAATTCCTGGATGGATAAAAAAAGTAGTGAGCCCGAATACAGGGACAAAATGAATGATGTACTCTGTGAGGCCAGCCCATGTATGCCTGGCAATATGATGCTAGTCAGAAAGGGTACGGTATTGTAGGTAGGAACATACTGCAAGGGTCCAGGCCCAAGCTGTGTCAGAGGGAAGATGGCAAAGGTAAGCGGCGGAGGAGAAGGGACGCAATGAAGTACTGACGCTGGGAATAAAGGGACTTCCTACTGGGTAAGGTCAGACCCAGTTGGGATGAAATTTTGGAAGATATTAGGGGTGGGTGGACAACTCCGTTCTTCCCACGGAATGTGCGGAGATTTTCCCCTTCCGCCTTCCGCAATGTAGGTGGAGAAAGAAGGCAAATCTCCGCACACTCTGGTATAACGGAGTTGGCCTCCCGCCCGCCTCCCGCCCACAGTATTAACACTTAAAAAAGCATTGGAAATAACATTTAAAATAACCTTACCTTATCGGCGGCATCCCCGGGCTTCCCTTGTTTTCATCGCGTCTTCTGGGAACTGCGCATGCGCCGGCACCTGCGCAGGCGCATTCCTCACAAGGAATTCCTCACTAGGAATGTGCATGCGCGGGTGCCCACGCATGCGCAGTTCCCAGAAGAAGACGCAATGGAGACAGAGGGAAGCCCGGGGCCGCCGCCGATAAGGTAAGGTTATTTAAAATGTTATTTCTAATGTTTTTTAAAGTTTTTTTATACTGAGGGCGGGAGGCGGGCGGGAGGCGAGCGGGAGGGGGGAGGCTCGTAACAGAGCTATGCGGAGAGTGCGGAGATTGGTTACGTCTCCGTGCCTTACGCAAATTAAGCCCTATCCTAGAAGATATACCAACAAAATGGCAGCTGGAGCCTTCTCGGAGTGTGGGTGGATGGGAAGAGCAGATCCTATCAGCCAATACCTGGTAGGGAAAGGGAAGCCTGCCAGGAAAAGAGTATGGATAAAAGCAAAGATCATAGGTACAGACTCAGATTAGTAAATCTGCTAGCACCAAAGTGGGGATAGCAAATCAAGGGAATCTGGAGTAAATGTCATAGGCAGGGCACAAGTCCTATAAAAAAAGAGGGGGGGAACGACCAAGTCAGAAACTATGCAAGTGACATCATGACACATGCCATCACAGCACATGACGTCATGACGTAGGGCTAGAAGAAATAAAATAGTGCTCTATAAATTATTTGTGTAAATACTGAGACAGACCAACCCATCTGAGTCTTACAGTGTCTGCACTTACATACAGGGACAGAACAAAGGCAATAGCATTCATCTCTTAAGTACCTGTGAAGAGAAGGCCAGCTGTGTGCCTTTGTTTCCCTCTGTGGCACTTACATTTGTGTGAGGCTCCAGATCGTCTCCAGTCAAGATATGCAAACAAAAGGAGGCCTGATGGGCCCTAACTTTGGCCAGGCTGCAGGTCAAAAAAATAAAAACACCACTTGCTGCCTGCACGTTGCTGCTGAAAATGGAAAGCAGACAACGTGCAGGTGCTGCTGAACGTGTCCTGGTGTCTTACACTGGGACAAGTTCAACATATTTCTGTGGGGCCCAACTTCTTGGCAGGGAGGACGGCGTACACTCTGTGAAAATTGTGGGTGGACGCTGTGTACCTGCGTGTACCCCCGACTCGTGCCCTGGTCATAGGTTCATGAGACTATCCTAGGGCCAAAGGTGCTCTATGTAGATGAACTTACCTAAATGGGGACAAGGTGTAAAGATGAACCTAACACGGAAGAAAGGGAGTCACTAGGGCAAGTAGAAACCCTGCTAGATAACTCCATTGTACCAAGGTGCAAGATGACCCTTCTGATGAGAGACTAATACAGGTATTTGATCTCTTTACGTGATCCTGAATGAGGGCACCCTCCACTCAAATAATCAAGCACAACAAAATGCCCTTGGTATATCACACACAACCGCTACACTTTCTCCAAAACAGGGTCCCCCAATTCTATATACAAGGCGGGACTGGTTCTAGAATTTAATCTAGGAACAGCCCCATGTGTGTGTTATATTTTTAAGAACCAGGTCCAGTGACAAATTAAAGAAAAGTACAATATAGAAAAGTTTTACATGAAAAAGGGAGGTAAGAAGCTTTCCTATTCGTAGGAAGAAACCAACACCCCAACAAGTTCAGAAGAATGTGTGTTTAACTATCTAATTAAATTTGTGTGTAGCAGACATCTCAACAGCCCCTTGGGTCCCCTTAGATGGAGGAGAAGATTCTTCCTCACGAGAAAAGAAAGTTAAAAAGGAGTTCTGCAAGGCCATAAGCAACTGACTTTAATTCTTAATGCCCACACTCATGATTTCAAGCAGAATATCATGTTTACCCCATTTTAACCTGAATGGCTAACATGTTTCATTGCCATTTTCTACTTACTGTCAATTTCTTCAGGGTAAGGAGACCACATTTCACCTATAAGTGCACCAGACCAGTCTGTTAAAAAGAGATAACAGGGAGAACAAGTGGCATCAAAGACAAGTAATTATTTTACTGTAGTATAAGTTTTCCCAGACCCCACAAGCAATTATGGTATAGTTACTATATGGCTACTGGGTGACTGCCTACCAGTAGGCCACAGGAATGGATCAGGATAAAATGTACAGAGTGTATCTGTTCGCCTGGAACATAAATTATATATATATATTTATACCATGTTCACACCCTTTTTTTGGATGATCTTATTTGAGAGGTTGAATCATAGTAGCAACTCCCCCCGCTTTTACTGACAGGTGGTCAGTATCCCTCATTTTATGTGACGAGGCAAATTAAAATCAAATGCCCCCAAATATCTTAACCATCCTGTAATGTTACTGGGAATGCAGCCAAGCTTCCATTGTGCACTCAAATATTCGTGCCCAGCTGTCACTCAGACATTGGGCCATTTATCATAGAATGTATGGAATGCGAGTCCCCATACCAAACACATAAATTTACTGCGGCACAAAACTTACCACCTGTGTCAGCGTCTCCATCAACAGATAGGCCATGTTTGCCATGTTCACAACGCTTTGTTTTAGCCATTGATTTTGTAGCGTGTTGGCGGGTGGGGCTAGTTCTATATGGGGAGTGCAGACTGCATATGAGGAATGGTGCCGTGTTGGAATGGTGCCTAAAGGAGACATGTAGGTGCACGTATGTTCAGAGGGTAGGTTTTAAAGGTCAGGGCCCCCCTATCTAAGAGAATTATCAGACCCCGCATTGCCAAGATGATATTCAACCATTGATTTCCTAAAAGCTAGAGAGGGAAGAGCACTTCTATGCAAAATGACTTTGTAAGGTACCTAAACAGGGCCGCTATCTGTGTTTAGCTCATCATCTGAGAATCTAAACCCCCAGGGGCATAGCTGTTCCTGGCGCTGGTCATCCAGAAGCAGCATTTTTTCCACTTGAACTTAAGTGCCTGGGCATAAGTCTTCCATACAGTGCAAGAACAGTGGTATCATCAAACCAGGCTAAGGTGATACTTCAAAGAAATATGAACACATGTCATGTAGAGGGAGCAGTTATTTCTATGTTGATTTTCTCACACCATCTACACCCAATCTATGTCAATCAGGTAAGCACCAATCATCTGCCCATGTAAGTTGTTAGGTATATTACAAGACCCGATCTTGCCTTGTTGTTAAAAAAACTTACTTTCCACTTTAATCACTTCCGGGGACACTCGGTTGGCAGAATAATACACCTTCATATACAAACTTTATGCAGGACCTGAAAAATGGAAAAGAACAGGTGACAGAAAGGGAGAAACACTGTCCTTGAAGCACATAGGGAACCATATGGATACCAAGGACAGTAGTGAAGTTGCTGCATCTGCCAGAGCCATAGGTTAATGTAGAATAATACACTCATTCAGAGGTTTTACTTCATGGGATGGTACTTGGCAATCAATTAAATTAGGAGTGTTTAGTCTGCAGGTTTTAAGTAATGTGGATGTGACAGTGGCATGGTAGTATACCGATGCACTTGACTGAGAATGCATGTCAGTACCTGCTGCATCCTTCAGGATTGGCTTGCGTGCGAAACAGTAGTAATAAATAATGATTACTACACTTATATACAGCACTCTACAATGTTCCTGATCTCTAGGTGCTGATAACACCCAACTTAATAATACTCTCCTTGTCAACCTCAGAAGGAAGAAAGTTTGAGTGGACCCGCTGGGATTCACAACGTTGACCTTCAGATTTAACACGGATTTCTAAAATGGATTAATTAGTCCTCCAAGCAATCTATTGAAGTTACCATCCGTGACCTCACTTGTCCTCTAGAGTGCCTCAGTGTTCCAGTGGCCAGGAAGTGGGGTGCAGCCAGTCCCTTGACATAGACAACAATGCAATGGGACTGGGCCTTTGGTGAAGTTAGAGCCTTCTCCCATTGTGCAACTACGTCTAGGATCACACTTACAGGAAAAAGGTCTCTCCTGGACCTATTTGTCAGACATAACAAAGAGAGTGATTCTTAATTTATATGTACTCTTTCTCTCCTCATCATGCATTTATTCCTTTGGTGATTGATAATGCAACAAAGAGTAACACCAACACCTGGAAGGGTTTTTGTGGCTATCATACTTATGACACTAGTCTGTGTGCTACTGGTTGCTAGGTGGATGAGCAGCAGCTAGAGAGGGGTGTGGTGCATTAAATATGTTTAAGAAGTATCTTGACATGCATTTTCGGCTCTATTTCTGTTTACTTTGTAAACATTTTGCATGCGTTTTGTGCATAGCTATTAATTGTTTGTTTTCCAAATTCAAGTGGCCATGTATGTGTGTATATTTGTAATTGATATAATTCATGTGGTATACTTCCATCAACAGCGTTTTTGAATTATATGTTTTTTTCTGTGGATATTGATATGGTGCTGACAGTGTGTACATGGATGTACCAGAAACCTTTTACTTTCCTTGTTCACCTTTGTTCTGTTACTGGTATTCTCAGCTTCCATTGCTTTCTGAGTGGCCCTACTGCAATTCTAATAAAGAGCCTGTTTGGTATGTGATTCATTTAAAGGTTGGGTCAGTTGATGTCAATATGAATAACGATACATTCATGTATTAAAACGAAATTGCATCTCTGTTAACAAATTCGCCCATCATGAACTACAAGTCAACCCTGACTCACAAATACATAGTTAAGCAGGCTCTGAGACCCAGGCCTGAGGGCACAGATTGACCGCTGGGGTGACACGAAGTCGCAGACTCACGCACAAACAGGAAATCCCAAATGAATCGCACAGATAGGCGCAGCAACAACACAATGGTCCAGGGAGATTGGCCCCAATAAACCATACACGGCCGGAGGGGTATGCACTCTCCCAAAACACCATAAAGTCATATGCCACATAAAGGTTGGAACATAAAAACAATCAGTACACAGCATACACTGTACATGCAGTGATCACGCGCTCCCCTTGCTGGACATCTGAACACTTACCCACTGGTTGCATTGTGTCCACGCAAGGTTGAGGACCATCTGAATTCCCTATCAAATACAATAATTTATGATTCCAAAGACAGCGTCTCACATTCCTTACCAAAAAAGAATCACCAGAACTGTTTATGGCATTCAATGATTTGTATAAAAACCCATTTCAGATTGAGTCTAAGTTGAGACAATCCTCAGACCCTATGCCTGTTACTGTTCTCCCAGTTGCACTCTTTCATTAAAAAAACTGTTCCTCTTTTGCCTAATGCCTCTTGTCTCTTGTTTCGTCAAGGTACTTCATTTCAAGAAACATTTTGGTAAGCCACCATATGAGCTGACTGGTATCTTGAATCCGATCGCAGCCAAAAGAAGGAGACCTCGCCCAGACGGATTCACATTTGCGCATCAAGGAAGCTATGCAGACACTGCAAATGATTGGAAATTCTACTGAATCTGTGGGGCGAAGGTCCGTCCTGAAGCAGCCATCACAGAGGGTAAGAGACTACATCAGAACCTTATTAAGGCATTTTGATTTATAACAAACTAATTAGAAGCGTAAAAAGATAAACTGAATGCCCTGCCACTGACAGAAATCTTGCATATTACCTGTATGTCCTAGCTGAGTAGTCATAAAGTGGCCTCGGAGTCGATCTACCGCAAGTCACCTGTTTTTGATAACAAGCTAGGAAAGGTGAACATTTATTGTATAACCCTTTAGGGCTCCCAGGATGCTATTTTTGTGACAAAGCTATACTGATTGAGCGATGTTGGCACCTTAATCTTATTTTTTGGTCCAAAAGGTTATCTCAGTGCCAGTGGTTTCTTAACACCGTTGATAACTGAAGGAAGTGAGAGCTATTGGTCGCTTGGGTTGCTGGGCATGATACAGATAGTATGCATGGCACCTGCGAGTATTAGGATATTTAGGGAAAAAGATTTGGTCCTGGGAAGCTAGATGTAACTTGTGCATGGACAAGAGGGGCCTGTGGTTCTCACGTTATTCCCTTTTTTCATTAACTATTGTTATAACCTTTGTCCCAGAGCCGATATTGGCAGACTTTCAGGCTCACTTAGTCCCATGTACCGTACAGAGCTTCCCCTGATTACAGGATAGCATGTGCTAGGAGCGGGCTCAGAGATTTTTTGACAAAGTCATAATTTATTCTCTGTCAGTTTTGTTGAGATTGATGTAATGTTTATGTGATGTTATGGTGCTGTTATTTTTTATTGCAAACTGTATTTTATTCTAAGTATTATGATTTTTGTTGATGAGACATTGGGTATCAGAGCGCTTTGCATGAGCATCAGTTTCGTTACAGATAAACACATTCATTTTTGTTAGGTACGGGGAGATTAAGTGATTTGCCCAGAATCACAGGATGTTGAGCGTCGTTGTTGAGACTCGAACCCGGTTCCCCAGGTCCGAGGTCGACCGCTCTAGCCATAAGGCTACATCATCTCCCCTACTTCAATGTTTCACACGAGGGTGCTGCTCTTTCTTACAAACTGTATTTGACACCAAAAATCAATATCATCCAGATAAAAGTTTTTATTGACAATTGGACTTTTTTTCAATGTTGCAACCCTTCACATGCATTGTTACTAGTGGTGATGAAATGTTCATATTAAATGGAGATAGCACAGAGCTCATAGTAGCATAATTACTAGAAGTACACCACATGCATTTTTCCCACGCTTCGATCAGAAACAAAGATTCCCCAAAAATAAACTAGGGTGTACTTTGTCCACTAAACTACAAGACTTACCATGGAGTCACCATTAAAGCCCATGCAAACCAAGTTCAACAGGCTAAAAAACATAATACATTTTGCCAAGAATGGCACGCATACACGAAAGCACACACATTTCTCTGGCCAAAGGAAGGTATTTTTTACACAATCGCAAATGAACATATGAGAACACACATACAAACCAAATAAACAGGTCAAAAGTAAGACAGGAGAGAGGCATTAATAAAACTATTGGCAGTTTTCGAGGAGACCCGGACTGATAATTCTACATCACAGTTAGCAAGCAAAGCGTCAGCGCAACCCACACCATATGCAGGTATGGAAGTGTTTATGTCAATTCCCCCCGCATTAGGATATTCCAATCCACCAGTAGTAGGAGCTGGCAGGCCCCCAACCGAACGACAAACTGTTAGACCCAAGCATAAGAAACAAACATACCAGCATGCCCAGACAATTCTAGCACAGCCCAAGTCTAGTGGAAAGGTTCCCAGAAGCTCGCCCCCCCCCCGTCTGTCCGTAGAGTCCGACATATTCAACCCCACCAGCATGGAAAACACGCACTCCCACTGGTTCAGGTGAGCATACATGAGTGACAGGGAGATTTGTGGCACTTCTAGACAGTGTTACAGCTTGTGGGGGAGAGGACGGGAGCCCCAGTCCCCGGCAACTGGTGAAGAGGGTGAGGTTACAGGATTTGCTCAGGTAGCCTGAGGAAACAACAGAGAACGAATCTGAGGGTGAACCCCAGGTGAAGCATGAGGAGAGCGAAACCTTAGCAATTCCTTTTCTGTACCCCCCGTCCAATCTGAGATAGACAGGAGGCACAGAGGGGGCACCATAGGGAAGGACACTGTTTGGCCCCAGGACTTTGTAGAAAAGAAGTTCCTAGAGGAAGCAAGACCACCGCACCAGTGCACAAATATGTCCACTCCTGCCAATGTCCCAGGGTGGCCCTTAACATCTTTGGGGCCACCTTCTTTAAAGACAAGTGGACCCCAGAAACGGAATTCCAGTGCAGGGCTGTTCATCTCATTCATGCAGTGGGAAATGAGTCACATAGGAGGGATTCCATTGCTAGCATAGACACCATGTGCCAGAAAATCGTGGATGGTGAGTTTATTAGGTATAGGTGGTTGGAGGTGAAGGGGCAAACCCTAATTGTCTGAAAACTTACACTGTACTCTTTGTGTTTCAGAGGCAAAGGAACCACACCATTGGGGAATAATGAAAACTGCGGCATGATACTGCACATACTGGACCTGCAATGGAGCAGCTCCTCATTGATGGATTTCTATTGGCAATGGGGTAACCTTGCCTGCACTTAGCTCATTCCCGGATGGTGGGGCCTCTGCACTCTCATGACCATACACACCCCAACCCTGGTCATCCCTGGAGAAGATCTGTCTGAGTTGTCTCAACATCTGTTACAGAAGAAAACAACTCTGTTGCATCAGGCTTGAAGGAGAAGAACTGATGATTAATTTGACTGGGCTCAGTACAAAGACATTCCAGAGGAATTTGGACTGTTCACAGAGACTCAAGTAAACGCTGGAGGGTCTATACCCTTCATCACAATGCAAACAAGGCAAACACCTGCTGGTTGCTAATAACCAGTTGGGAATCGATGAAGATGATCAACAATTCTGAGCTAGGGCTAAACGCTATCAAGGAAGAACTAAGAGCCATTTGTCTTATGGTGATGCAAAATCGGTGGGGTGTGTGCCAAGATTGGTGCTTCCTGTTATACTTCTATTCCCAGAAATGATATGGATAATGTGACATTAGCTTGTGCCATCCAAGAACTGCATTGTCTGCAAGTCGATATGAAGAAGGATGGAGGTGTTCCGGAGCAGGACTGGTCTCATAGCATCTTTTCGTGGATCCCTCTATAGGTGTCCAAACTATTCACGGCACTAATGCCAGTTTTCATTGTTGTACTTCTGTTGAGTGGTTTCCTACATGTGGGGGTTTCCTGCTGTAGAAACACAGTCCTCAAATTAGGTAGTAAGCACATAGACAGGGAAAAAGTAACAGATACTACAGACACACACTTTGGAATAATATAACTGTCATGAGATATGCGGAGGATAGAGTAGTTGTAGAATTAACTAGTGGGGGGAGTGTTGGAATGGGTAAATATGATGCCAATGAATACCTTGATATGTGGAGACCCAAAAACAGCAATACTAATAAATGCAATTTCAACGTTTGCCATAACCTGTGCCCTCATAACAATTTACCCATAAATGCAATGTCAATGTATGCCATAATCTATGCCCGCACAACAGTGTTGATACCGTCAGTAATGAAGTCAATGTAGGCCATAATCCATGCAGTAATTACAATGTCGTTACCAGTAGAAACCATGTTGATGTACGTCATGATCTAGGCATGTATAACTATGTCAATATCAGTAAAGACACAATCGATGTACATTATGATAATTGTATGCACAATGTTGAGAACGTCGATAAAAATAATACCAGTGACTATCATATTATTTTCAGGAGTTCCAATGCCCTTGCAAAAACCAAAGGAAATGATGGACGGAGTGTTGAACATTGCAAGCACTCACCCCCAGTCAACAGATCTGGGTTTAATCCATCACCGTTCTTTAGCCCACTCTGCCACCCCAGTTCAGACATGGCCATATGCAAATCAGTAACCCACAAACTAGGAGGTAGAGAAACGGTCAACTTAATGTTTAGCATTTGCTTAGTTGATTGAGGGAAGCACACATGCTCTGTAAAAACTGCCCTCACCCACAACAAGTTGTGGCATGCTTCATCATCGGGCTGCTACTAACGCCTCTGCGCAGACCAACGCTAGAGGCGGAGCAATAGGGAGGGGTAAACAATACAACAATGATACAAACAGACAAAAAGGCAGGATCCTTAAGTGCAGAAATAATAAATGTTAAAACTGACCCAGGGATATCACTATAACATTTTTATTCCTGGATTCCCTAGTCAGATTAAAAAGGTATATATAAAGAGACATATATACACCCAATGGATAGTGGTGGAATGAGTGTATTTAGGTGCTCACCACCCCTCCATCTGCATAGCGGTCAACATGTTTCTGCCGGTTCTAGATCAATTTTCCGGCATTCCTCAGGACAAGTCAGAACCCTATGCCTTTTTACAACCCCTCTTACTACCCACAGTTGTGGGTTAATACTCCACCTGTAAGTTTGGAGTCTGTGATGTCTCTTACTCTTTCTCAATGGGAACTGAAAGGTAAAAGACACAACAGTGACTCTTGTCGTCACAACAAAATACAGATAAAATATTATATTATGTGTGCTCCCAAACCAACAAAATCAAATGCCAAACCCTCAATTGGTGTGACCCAACATTACAACATATGTGGTGCAAAATTCACCTTCATCAATCAGCAGGCAAGCACTGGCCCTCGTAATGGTATATCCTTGAGCACATAATTTGTGCTTCATATCCATTCATACAAATACTCCACATATAAACAAAGAAGAGAGGAACGCGCTGTGACAAGTGAGAAACCACTCTTCAAAGTGCCATTGTGCTGTTAAAAACATACTGGGTACTACTCCCCATTACTTAATCAAGGATTTCCATTTTTAAATCACAAAGGGCCTGAGATGTTTCCTTTAGCCCAATTCTTACCAGAGTTTATTATGTAAGACAATGGAACTGGCATCGGAGTAGAGAGCGACCCTCTGTAGTCAAACACTGTGAGGGAAAACACATAGATGTGCGCCATCTTTACATTCACGTTCCACTTTTCACAAGCGCCCACGGAGATCTTAGCCCTTAGTATACTGGTAACAGATGAGTGCCCAAGTATAACCACTCTACAAAAGTTTTTAGAACACCCATAGTTACCAGTGTAGTCAAACGCGTGTATCTGCCCCCTTAATGGAGAGAGAGGCGCGTATATTTCCCACCATGATGGACTGGCAGGACTACTCCTTCTGCCACGAGTTATCTTGTAAAATTACACTATTGAGTATTAGGGTTACGTCCTCGAAAGAAGTGTAATATAAAAGCTAGCTCCCGTTAGTCCCTAGCTGCATCCCCCTTACTTCGTCAAGAGTGGTGCGCCACCAACGTGATCCGTCTCTCCTGGTGCCGTGTAGTTTCCTCTCGTAACCATCCCCTTCGCCTTTTCTCTTCCGCTATCATGTCACGTGATGCGTGCGTGCGTGTGTCATGGCTCGCATCACGTATCCAGATCAAAGGGAGCCCATAACACTAGACCGCTAACCTTCCTTATCCACCTTGGGACAGCGTCTATAGTCCACGCGAGGAAATGTACCGTTAATATATATATCTATCACATGGCGCGTGCATCAGACATTCCAGGCTTGGTAGCAGGAAATTGCTTGCATCATACTATGTTTCTAATATATCTATATATATATATATATACCAGGTCCGACGTGCACACCCTGTTAGTATTCATTCAATCCTGCCTTTTTGTCTGTTTGTATCATTGTTGTATTGTTTACCCCTCCCTATTGCTCCGCCTCTAGCGTTGGTCTGCGCAGAGGCGTTAGTAGCAGCCCGATGATGAAGCATGCCACAACTTGTTGTGGGTGAGGGCAGTTTTTACAGAGCATGTGTGCTTCCCTCAATCAACTAAGCAAATGCTAAACATTAAGTTGACCGTTTCTCTACCTCCTAGTTCGTGGGTTACTGTAATTTAGTGGAGGATGAGGTAGGGATTTTTTCCTTCTCCCCCTTCTTTTTGTTGTGAATATTACATATGCAAATCAGTCTGACCCTGTGCCTCATGGGAACAGTCCAGCCCGAACTGCCAAGCCATGTCTTCCCTGGACCGGAAACAAGCTTCCTAGGACCGGTTTCTGGCATTTCAGCCGTCTTCAGCCAGGCTTGCTTGAATCCAGTGGCAAAGTGAGCAAGGGACTCACGTCTGAGCATACCCTGCCAACTTATGGCAAACAAAGCAAAAACCAAAGGAAATGATGGACGGAGTGTTGAACATTTCAAGCACTCACCCCCAGTCAACAGATCTGGGTTTAATCCATCACCGTTCTTTAGCCCACGGGGGGCGTGGCTTGGGCGCCGATGGCGATGGTCGCCTGAGAGCTCGGCTCCGGGACTGAGCCCGTGATTATCCTTTAAATCGGCGGCTGTGGGGCACCCCGACCCCCGCATTTTGGTGACCAGCCCGACGGAGGCCTGCCGGGGCCCCCGGCGCGATCGGCAAGAGCGGTGACCCGGTGAAAATCGCAGTTAAGGGAACTGCGGAGTGTGACCCAACATGGCGCCCGGACTTCTTTGTCCCCTTGGCCGGATCCGATAGACTGGAGGACCGTCGCTGATGGCGGGGCGCCCCCTGCTCGGCAATCTCCCGGTGGGGATTGAAGCTGGACATCGGTCAGAGTGGTCTCTTTCCCGGGGGATTACACTCGGATGAACGGATGCCCTCGCCATAGCGGATCCCACGCGGGGACAACTGGGGATCCCGACGGTGGCCCCACTCCCCGCATCGCACTTGGCTACTTTCTCCTGGCTGACCCACTCCCATGGGAGGCGCAACCCTTTGGAGCCGCGAGTTATCCGATAGAGCTGGTGACACTCGCTCCGGGACTCGGTCGGCCGTGTGGGCCTGCCCGGCCCGGCGACGATTGTCCCCGCCTCCTCCGCGGTGCCCCCGGACGACACGGTGGTGGCACGGGCCGCGGCTGGGACGATCCAACGGGCCCTGGAGACGGGGATCTCCGGCACTCGACCTGAGGCCTAGCACCCGAGGGAGTCGTAGCCGGTGCCGACACTCGGGGACGCCTGCTCCGGGGCCCGGACGGAGAGCGGCCGACGACATGGGGAAACCTAGAGGCGCCAAGGGGACTGCCCCGGTCGTCTCGGACCTGGAGACCCAGGACAAGGAGGAACGCGGGGGCCCAGAGGAGGCCGGCGGTGCACCTCTGCAGCAGCAATTCGACCGCGTTTTGGAGGCAATAGCGACCACGCGCTCGGCCCTCCAGCAGGACATTGCCCAGGTGGCGACGAGCCTGGGTCTCCTTAGAGCGGACCACGGCAAACTGTCGGACCGGGTCAAGGAAGTGGAGGGCTCGGTGAAAACCTTGGAGCCGGCACAGCGCACCCTGGCCGCGGAAGTGAAAGAGGCCTTATCCCGGATCACGGTCCTCGAGCAGAGAGCGGAGGATGCGGAAGGCCGTAACAGGAGGAACAACATTCGTGTGGTAGGCCTACCGGAAAAGATCGAGGATGGCGACATGGTGGCGTATCTGGAGGCCTGGCTCCGCGACACGGTGGCCCCGGAGGGTCTGTCCTCCTTCTACACCCTGGAGCATGCCCATAGAGTCCCGGCAAGGCCGCCGCAGCAGGGCCGTGCCCCGCGGCCGGTGGTGGCGCGGTTGTTGCACTTCAGGGATAGGGACCTGATCCTCAATGCCGCCAGACATAACGGGCCATTCAAAGTGGCGAACAGCCAGGTGAACATCTTCCCGGATTACACCTATGAGACTCAACGCAGACGGTTCTCCTTCCTGGCGGTCAAGCGCGAGCTCCGGAGCGAGGGCATCCAGTACTCGCTCTTCTACCCGGCGAGGCTCCGCGTAATTGTCGATGACAAGACCCGGTTCTTCGACACCCCAGAGGACGTTTGTCACTGGCTCGAACTATATAGAGCGGGGAAAGGTGGACCCGGCTCCTCGCCTCGACGGATGGCAGAGCCGGGACAGAGGCGGAGATCCAGGAGGCCTCGAGGTCGTGGGGGCCGATCGGGGGGTCCCTCAACTGTGGAGACATCGACGGAGCGGAGGGGAGTACTGGAGGTGCTGACGGCGCTGTCTGGGTCGCGGGACGATGCCACTGTGGAGGAAGGGGTCCCGGGTGACGAGGGGGGTTCAACAGACTCCGAGGGATCTGTGCCGGACAGTGGTCATACGCCGGAGATCACACCACAATCGGTGGAGGACATACTAGATGGACAGGGGTAGCAGGGTGTGCTTCTTCAGTTTGGGTGGGGGCCCGGCGGGGGGATGGCGGGGGACGGTAAGAGTTGCTGTCTATCGGGGTAGGATGGGTGGGGTGCCCTGGACTGGCCCCCTGGGGGGGGGGGTTTTCGTGACATTGTTTTGGGCTTGCTCTAGTCCTGGTGGCCTGGGCGACGAGGGCCCATTGCCTCCGTCCAGCCCGCACCTGGCCCTTAAGGCCTTCCTGTGGTGGCGACTGCAGGATTAGTAGGGTGTAGTGGGTTGTTAGCGAGTGTGGTTTGGATGGGAACTAGATGGTGCTATTTGGGTCCTGTTCTGGGGAGGGTGGATGGGGAGTTGATTAATTTTTGGGTTGTTCAGTTTTGGTTGGGGAAAATGGCCGCCATCAGTGCTGTGAGGATAGATGTCCTTGCATGGTTGGGACCCAGCTGGGGAGACTTTGCGAGACTGATATGGGACAATGGCTGAGGTTGCCAATCTGAAATGTGTTACTTGGAACGTACGGGGGCTTCATACAATGTCCAGGCGTCACAAGGTCCACGCTTACTTAGTGCGTAGGGGGATACAAATGGCGCTGCTACAGGAAACCCATCTGAACAAGGCGGAAGGGGCGGCGCTACAGCGTAGATGGAGAGGGCAGGTCTTTTGCACCTCGTACTCCGCGTATGCCAGAGGGGCGCTGATTTGGGTTAGGGCTGGGGTCCCCTTCCAAGTCACGAACACAGTGATAGATCCAGAGGGGCGCTATGTGGCCATTTCGGGGACTTTGGGAGGGAGAGACCTAAACGTTTGCTGTGTGTATGCTCCTAATGTCGACCAGACTGCCTTCCTTTCCAGGTTATCGGGCTCGCTGGCCCACTGCCTCTCCGGGCCCATCCTGCTGGGTGGAGACTTCAATTCTGTAGTGGATGTAGACAATGACCGCTCGCACCCACCCCTCCCTGACTCTCCGGTTCGTCGTTTGGCTAGGGACCGTCGGGACTGGCAGACTCACTGGGGTCTAACGGACATTTGGAGGGCGCAACACCCCACAACTAGGGACTACTCCTACTTCTCGAGCCTCCATGAATTGCACGTTCGACTGGACGGATTTCTTGGCTTGCCCGAATTGGTTTCGGCGGCGGTCCGGTCTGAATATTTGACCAGAACCATTTCTGATCATAACCCCCTCTTGTTGGACCTTCGCTGGTTTCCCGGGGTACCAGCGGTGCCCACCTGGAAATTGCGTCCCGAGACCCTTGAGGACAGTGTCTTTAAGGCGGATCTGGGTGACACGATCTCGGAGTACTTCGCGTCCAACGGTGGCACCGCGAGCACGAGAGCGTTAGAGTGGGACGCTTTTAAGGTGGTGGTGAGGGGGTACTGCATTTCTAAACAGGTCGGGGTGCAGCGAGTTATCCTCGCAGACCTGGAGACAGCGGATCGGAAACTCCGCGAGTTGGAATTACGCCGCCCAGGGCGCCCAGACTTACAGGTACGCACGGCGGAGGCGAGAGAGGCGGTGGCGGCGGAGGTCGAACGGCTCCGCTGTTTTGACTATAAAGCCTATACGGTTCGGTCCATCGCAGAGGGGGATAGGTCGAGCGCGCTGTTGGCCTGGCTGGCCAACCCTACGCGGCAGACTTCACTGACAACGTCCATGCGTAGGGCAGACGGAACCCTGGTGTATACTCAGCCTGCGATTCTGAGCTGCTACCGGCAATACTATGAGTGCTTATACCGCAGTCGCTCTGGCCGAGACCCTGACCTGCTAGATAATTATTTACGGCCCCTAGAGATTCGAACAATGGAGCAGGAGGTGGCGAAAACCTTGGGGGCCGACATAGAACTGGGAGAGATCCGTAGCACCATTAAAAAGATGGCGAGAAATAAGACCCCGGGCCTGGACGGGCTTCCTGTAGAGTTCTACGCGGCCTATGCCGACCTCCTAGCCCCTAGGCTGTTGGTGGTATATAAAGAGGCGAGGAGGCTGGGGCGTCTTCCAGGCTCGATGTGTGAGGCCTTGGTGGTCCCGCTCCTCAAGCCCGGCAGGGACTCATCCGATCCGGGGTCCTACCGTCCCTTATCGATGCTGACGGTGGATTATAAAATACTGAGCAGCATCTTGGCCACGAGGCTGCTTGGGCACATGAGTTCCTTGGTGCATGAGGACCAGGCTGGCTTTATCCCCAGGCGTAACACGACCATGAACATTCGCAGGTTGTGCCGCCTGCTTGGGGAACCGCTTGTAGACGCCCCGTGCCCGGTTGTCCTATCAGTGGACTTAGAGAAGGCTTTTGATAGCCTGGAATGGGACTACCTTTGTACTGTGTTGCGGAGGTTCGGCCTCGGGGAGGGTTTCGTCAGATGGACCAGGGTGCTGTACGCCTCGGCGTCGGCCAGGGTCCGGGCGGGACCGCTGATTTCCTCACGATACCCGGTGGAACGGGGCACGAGGCAGGGCTGCTCGCTGTCCCCACTGCTCTTTGCGCTGGCGGTGGAGCCTCTTGCGTTGCATCTCCGGTCGGGGGCCCATTACGCGGGCCTATGGACCCTGTCGGGCCCGCACTACGTCTCACTATACGCAGACGACCTGTTGCTCTTCCTAGAAGACCCGCTTGCTGCTCTACAGGGAGCTGCGACGGCGCTCACGGAGTTTGGGGAGGTCTCGGGCCTCCGAGTGAATTGGACTAAGACTTGTCTTTTCCCGATTCGCAGGGGCACCCCTACACCTGCTTTAAGTAGGGAGATTAGATGGGAACCCGACTGCTTCAAATATCTAGGGGTGTATGTTTATCATGAACCCTCTGGCCTCCTCGATGGGAACATTGCCCGGGGCATCCGGGCACTTCGAGGCAGTATGGGCTTTTGGGCCACGCTGCCGCTTTCGGTGGCAGGGCGGATTGCTCTGCTTAAAATGGTGGCGCTCCCCCGGATGTTATATTATTTCCGGACACTACCGATCTGGATCCCACCGACCACGTTTCGACTATTACGGTCACTGATAGTCGGATTCCTTTGGGGCTCGGGCCGCCGGCGGGTGGCCCTCAAGACCCTGATGAGGCCGAAGGAGGAGGGTGGGCTCGCGGTGCCGGACTTCGAAAAGTATTACTTAGCGGCGCAGCTCCAGACCTTCACCCAGGAGATTGCTCGGGAGTTCCGGGGCCCCGAGGATAGGAGGGGTACGGGTATGGCCAGGCATGTTCTCTCCTTCATAGTGATGAGGCAACGATTGGCCTTGCAGGACTTGTCAATGGAGGAGCGGACCGTTCGCCTGTGCTGGAACCGAGCTCACGCCCGGGGCCACCAGCGAACACCGTATGCACCCGAAATACCGCTGGGGATGCTAACGGCTTTGCCCCATGGGGGTGATTGGTCGCGCTTGGCGACCTGGGAGGACGCAGGTCTGCAGCTCATCGGTGATCTATATGAGGACGGGACGATCCTGCCATTCCAGGAGCTCATTGATCGCTTCGGGATTCCCCGCGGCGACTTTTTGCTGCACTCGGCCCTTGTTCGAGCGATCCAGGCGCACTGGCGGTCCGGGCAGGCGGAACCCCCTTTATCCCCGGTGTGCCAATACGTGATGATGTCCGCGGGCACGGTAAGGGCGGTCACTTGCCTTTACGGTAGACTGCTCAACGAGGGGCTGGCTCCCCTCACCACCCTGAGAAACCGATGGGAGGAGGACATTGGCAGGGAGATCCCAGAGACGACCTGGGCTCAGTTGGTGCGGCGAGCCTGGAAGGGCACACGCCACGCCCGCTTTCAATTAGTCCATTATTATGTGCTCCATAGAGCATATTTGACCCCGGTGAAAATCAGGCGATATTTTGCTACGGCATCGGCGGAGTGCCCCAGGTGCCCGGCCCAGGAGGCGGACCTTCTCCACATGCTGTGGGCCTGCCCGGGACTGTCGGCCTATTGGGAGGAAGTGGGGAAGACCCTGGAGGAGACGACGGGGCGATCCCTTTCGTTGGATGCGGCGGTGGGTCTCCTGCACTGGTTCCCTCATACCCCCAAGAATAAAATATCTAGTAAATTCATTGATTTGGGGCTGCTCCTTGCTAAACGGGAGGTGACCAGGAACTGGAAGGCACGGGCCGGCCCGACGGGGAGCCGGTGGCACAGCGAATTTTTGAAGTGGGCAGCAGGGGAGAGCACGCTTAGATACCAGCTAGCTTGGAGGCAGCGTAACGAGAAGGCCGAGGAGACAGCGCTGGAGTGGGAGATGCTAGTGCAGGCCCTCAGGGATTATTGCGCCCCCGGCGACGCCGAACGTGAGGAAGCGGCGCGCCCCGAGTCCCATTAGATGGTTGCACTTCTCAGCTTTATTGGTTTTCCCTATGGGTCCTCTAGAAGATCCGGTTGCGGTTGATGCCGCGCGCTGATGGCGGGGGGGGGGGGGGGTTCCTGGGATTGGGGTGTTTTGAGGGTGGGGGGTTCTTTTGGAGTTATAGGCTTGTTTAGAAAAGCAGATGAAGGACAATGGATCTTCCGGGCCAACCTCGACATCCTCCGGAGCCCCCATTGAATTTCGCCGCCCGACCCCAGGGTTGTGGGCTGAATGGCTGTGTAAGCAACATCCGGAGGGGGATGGAGGGCTGTGTTTCAATGCTTTGGTTTGAGATATAATGTTGGCCGATCATGTAACGATTTACTGATTCCTGCAATAAAAATAATTTAAAAAAAAAAAAAAAAAACGTTCTTTAGCCCACTCTGCCACCCCAGTTCAGACATGGCCATATGCAAATCAGTCTGACCCTGTGCCTCATGGGAACAGTCCAGCCCGAACTGCCAAGCCATGTCTTCCCTGGACCGGAAACAAGCTTCCTAGGACCGGTTTCTGGCATTTCAGCCGTCTTCAGCCAGGCTTGCTTGAATCCAGTGGCAAAGTGAGCAAGGGACTCACGTCTGAGCATACCCTGCCAACTTATGTGAACAAAGCAAAAACCAAAGGAAATGATGGACGGAGTGTTGAACATTGCAAGCACTCACCCCCAGTCAACAGATCTGGGTTTAATCCATCACCGTTCTTTAGCCCACTCTGCCACCCCAG
Source organism: Triturus cristatus (assembly GCF_964204655.1). NCBI lineage: Eukaryota > Metazoa > Chordata > Amphibia > Caudata > Salamandridae > Triturus > Triturus cristatus. The sequence goes on from NC_140587.1 coordinate 286,474,956, forward strand.
TTCAGACATGGCCATATGCAAATCAGTCTGACCCTGTGCCTCATGGGAACAGTCCAGCCCGAACTGCCAAGCCATGTCTTCCCTGGACCGGAAACAAGCTTCCTAGGACCGGTTTCTGGCATTTCCTTTGGTTTTTGCTTTGTTCCAATGACCTACCCATCAAACCTGAGTCAGAAATATGTGGTCAGGCAGGTTCTGAGACCCACACCAACACATATCAAATGACAGGTCACAGGTAGGGTCTCTGTTAACCCAAAGACAAACGCGCTCCCAGGGAAAACCCTGATCAATCCCACAGATAGATAGTTGCGCCACAAGCAGGTCCGAAGAAATTAGCTGCAATAAAACACGTTTGGCCAAAGGCTTAAGTTCCCCAAAAATACCACTAAGCTAGATACCACATGCCGATAGGAATACTAAGCCAATCAGGACACGACATGCACGCCACATGTTGTGATCATGCACTCCTCATGCCGGACATCTGGACACATACACACTGGCTGACACTAGCTCTCCTAGAGGTCAAAGGTCATCTGTGTCCTTATTAATTTATGACTGAGATGCCATTTTTAGGAATGCAGAAATTACTCTATTATACATCACAAGATGTATATAAAGTCAGCCAAAACGTCTGTTGAGACTCACCCGGCCGCTGTGTTTCATTAAACCAACTTGTTCCCGTTTTGCCAAACGCTTTTTCTCTTTTAATTTCTTTGATGTAAATTCATATCCAAGCAACACTGTCCTCCAGAGGCGGGAGCCAGGATTCTTTACGCCTGGGATAGTGAAACACTCACAACCTCCACAGCACATGCACAAAGCCAATAAGTTGCGAGGCGCCTGCATGGGGTCGAGCAAGTTAGGAGATTCACCAGAGTAGCAAGGTGACCTAGAACTGCTGGACCAGTCCCAGTTCATCGTCATCATCACTAGGCAGATTTCGGTGGGAGTTTTTGGCCTTGGCCCCAGACTCTCTATGTCCTTATGATCTCAGCTTTCTTTTTCCTTTCAAGTCTTTAAAATCTCCAAAGACTGGCCACTGTACCATACCCTTCCAAAGTAGCGACAAGAGCATTCCCCTCGTTAGAAGTCCCTAGCCACAAGCCGGGAAAAGCAGGTCCAAATGCGCAGAAAGGAAGCAGTACATTGTCCGAGGGAGAGGGTGTGCCTGGAGAGGGGAATCCCCAGTGTCCATCACATCCATGTTACTCATCCAACGGTGGATGGAGTTGAACCATTTAAAACTTAATCCTGGGAAGACCGAGTTGGTACTCCCGGGCAAAAGCTCGATCAGCTGGGGCCCTCATTTCTGGCCGTCAACAATGGGATCCCTTCCTTCCCCCTCTCCCTCGGTGAAAATCCTCGGGATCACCATTAACTCTGATCTCTCTCTGAATAGCCAGCTAGGAGCGGTGATCTCGTCCAGCTTCTATCAATTGCGCAAAATTAGAAAAATTGCTCATCTACTCACTCACTCTGCCCTCATTCATGTGGTACTCGCCTTGGTCCTGTCCCGATAAGACTTTTCAAATTCTATTTATTTAGGCCTCCCCCTGTTCTTGTTTAAACGCTTGCAAACTGTGCAAAATCAAGCGGCCAGATTAATCTTCAAGAACCGTGGTGGGAGTTCGGCGAAACCACTGCTGGCCACTCTTCACTGGCTACCCATAGCCCAAGGGTAATATTTAAAGTAGGATGTTTGGCCTTTAAGGCTCTTCACGGGAAAAGTCCCATGTTCATTAACAACCTAATAATCAAACATGAGCCTACCCGCAATCTTCGCTCTGCTCATCAGTCCCTTCTCACTTTACCCTCCTTCAAACGGAAGCGTCAAGGCGGGTGTCGATTCGCTTTTCTTGCCCCAAAGTTGTGGAATTCTTTCCCCCTGTCGCTCAGGAAATGTACCAAGCTTATGGAGTTCCGGGGAGCCTTGAAGACCTGGCTATTCAAGCAAGCTTCGGGGTAGGTTAACTGTTTTTCATTCTATCCTCATTATCAGCACCATGAAACCTCTGGGTGCCCGTGCGCTTAATAAATTCAGAATAACATAACATAACATAACAGCTCCAGGTGAGAGTAGAATGTTGAATGCGCTCTTCCCTGTATCAGGTCTAGCAACTAACCAACGCACCAAGACACCATCCGGAAAAAAAGCAGCAGGCCTCTGATAGAGCGTAAATTGCTCTGTTGGTTGTAGGGATGCATTATAATCATGGGTAGTTCGCACCCTCATATAATCTTTCATTGTGTTAACATTTGTGCCATTAGATTGTGTATTGTAATCACGTGTAAGGTGAAGTGATAAGCATATTTTAGTTTAACACGGAGAAATCCATATTGCAATTGCCTATGACTAGATAAAAACCTTAATGTGAAGAATTGTACATGTGACTAATGAACGTTATAATTTGTATGCTTATGTAAAGCATTGATTTAAATGTGCTTAGTAATAATGGTTATGTATACGCGTGCTTTATGGAATTACGTGCTGTTTCTTATGTTGACTGAATTCTGTAGGCCTAATGTGTATTTCTCCCTGCTGCTCTCGTGATGGGTTTTCCAGTAGAATTCATATGTAAGCAGATCTTGCTCTTTCTCATGTTTTCCGTTGCAAGTGGAGAAACGCATCTTTGTTAGTTGGAATAATGTCTTTGTTTTAGGAGTTAGGCTTCAGGAGGAGAAGATACATTGAACGGCGATGCTGATAATGTGGGATGGTGTACATTCTCACCGGAGAGAGCCTGGCAATCAAGGTTATCGAACCAAGGACTGGTAGCATCACCGCCGCATGGAAAGTTACCTACAAGGAGGGGTCTTGTGTGGATGGGGTGATGTCGCACAGCCTTATAGGATGTTCTGAATCAATTCTTCTATTGAATTAAGGGACAGAGGCCGGGGAATTCTGCCTTGCCTTGAGAAGAGAGAGCATCTTAGAATGAGCTCTGTAGCTTTATGCTATCAGGAAGCCGTCATGAGCTGACACCTTTTAAGACCTTGCCTTGCGAAATGCTAAATAGGGATGTCACGTTAGCGAAAGTGTTGGGACAGACTAATGCTTTTTACCTATGAACCTCCAATAATGGGAGCTATTGACATTAGAGCGGTACCTTTCTGTGTTCTGATTCTCAAATTAGTTATTGTGTATGCTGGACCATCTTAACTTCACCTGTAGATTTGGCTTTGTATTAGTTCCAACTTATTTCTACACCCTTGTCTAGAGGTGTTTGTATGTCCAGCTGATCTTGGCTTTATAATAAACTAACTAAACTTTGAATTGTGAGTCTGTGATAGTTCAGAGTCATGGTTCATTGGAACTGTAACGCATAATTGGCTAATGGTATTTCTCTCCCCTCCACACTTCCAAGCAGACAAAAAGAGCCAGGGCAGGGGTTCCAGAGTAAGTCTAGAACGGGGTACCTGGCTCCTTCACCCCGACCTCGGACACCACAAAATGGCATAATCAAGGATACATGGGGGCCACAGAACAACTTTCCGACCCCCTTCGCCTCCAGATTCTCTCTAGAGAAAGGGTAGAGTTGAGATAGCTGGCACCACAAGGGAGGGTCACATTGCACACCGCATGCTGGTAACTGAGATACACATGTGAACTCGGGGCACATTGCAAACCACCAACAACGCATAACAGCAAAACATCCCTTCCTAGTACAGTCCTGTGACCTCTTTAGTACTTTAGTACTACTTAGTAATGTAGTCTTTGTGAATTGGGTCTTACTTCATATTCTGTAGGTTTGTAGGTTGTAGTGGATTTCTTTAGCCCTGACCGCACACCTCCTTGTTTTTAACTTTGAAACACTAATTTATGAGGAGATATATGCCACTTTTGAATCATTTGCTTATCCACACATACATTTTCAGCTCAGTACTACATTTTCTTGTGTTGAATATTCTGCACCAGTGTCAGAATATTCCAAACATAAAGGATAGATTTCTACTGTGTGTATGTTTCTCAGCAGTGATTTGTGAAAAGCTATCTGATGTAAATTGTGGTCCAACGCTTAGACTACTACTCTGCAGAAATGTAAATAGCGTTGTGAAATGTGCCCTTAGAATTTTAAAATGTCAGGAATGGTCTCTGTCATGGCTGCTGGATGTCCGGAGCCGTACGAACTACAATAATGGCCGCCGCACGGGGGATGCGCATGTGCAATGACCGGGCAGGTTAAAGCGCGGACGTCCCCGAGCGGCGGCGCTTCGTGTTCCAGATTTTTTTTGCTATTCGGAGCTTACCTTTCGGGTCTTGTCCGGACTCCGGAGCCCCAGGAATCTTCAGCGTTCCTGCTTCTGCGTTGCGTGCTGCGCGGTTCCTTGCTCCAGCAATCTCCCTCCGTTGTTCCTGATGTCGGCGTCCTCGGCGTCCTGACCCCAATCTGTAGATTTCGTTTGTTGTGGTGCTTCCTCCTCTCGAGAGCTCCTGATTTTGGCGCGCACTTCTCTCCATCCGAGTTCCTGACCTTCTTCGTGCTGTGCTCACCTACAACATAAAGGAGAAAATACAAAAAGCCATTTACTGCCACATTTACGGTATTAGCGCTTTGCGCTGATGTTTATTTTTTCTTTTTAAATCTCCCCCTTATACTTATTTGATCAGGCTTTTTCTGACGCTGTGGACATTTGTTCCTTTTCTTGCTTCTTGGAAAAGTGATCCCGAAATAGGAAGGAAGAGAGAGTTATTCGTTTTCTGCCTGAGTTATTAAGGATATTTCCTTTATTTTCCAGTAGACAGTTAAATTGTCTGTTCTGCTGGTGATGGGAGAGATGAGGTGAGTTTCACTCTAGAGCCAAATAGAATATTCATTCTTTCGCCTTGGTCTACCCTTAGCTAACAGTTCCCTATTGATTTCTCCTCTCAGGGTTAGATCCTCGCTAGAAATCACAGCCATATATTATACTACGAAGAAGGGGAACCTTAAGGTATTTAACAACTTAATAGAGAGAATCAGGGACTTAGTTACACCATTACATACTTACCTGATTGATGTTCTTTTCTCTTGTCTACAGATGTTGTGCCTTGTTCTTTGCCTGGTCCTAACGCAGCTTTGGGTGTGACGAGTGTCCTTCTCCTTCCTTGTTTTGTTTCCCTTCTTCCCTGGGTTACCATTGTCACTTTGACTTCGTTGGGTGCAATAGGTGAGTTGGCGAAGTTGTGGACCTTCCTTCATATCCATGACGTTCCTGCGGAAAAAATAGGTGAGACCTTGACAGTCTCAACAACAAAGACAAGTCACTACTCCACCAGGTTTCCTTAATGGAATCTATTTTGCAAGTTCTGAAAGACACTTTATATGACCTGATCTGAACGCTTCACGATACAGTACCCTCTGATGTAATACATGTACAAGTGTACCATTTGCTTGATAGCTTCATATATACCTTCCTAGTAAAATGCCCAGGTACACACTAAAGGTATTATGTTTTCTACAAGCACCTGAAATCATAATTAGTGTCATTTACATGCATCAGTCAGGCAGGAGAAAGCACAAAATATATATTTTTTATCCCTGGCACCTGTTAGTCATCTTAAAATGAACTAGATTCTACATCACATAAACACAATAAAAAACTCCGAAAAAGAGATCACAACTTACATCTCTTTCCTGGAGGCCTTCGCAATGTTTTTCCCAACATTTAATTTGATTCTTGTTGAGAGACTTCACAATAATTATAAGCCATAGTCTTATTTCAGACTGATTGATTCCAGGTAGCCGTTAGAAGTCACCATATTTCAGTGTCGGTATAATTTACAATTTGAGATATGCTGAGAAGAGTAATCCAAACCTTATTTTAAGTAATATCTACTCACCCTTAAAGATTCTTTGTTCGGCCACAATGTCATGGTACTGCTGATTTCCCAACTAACTTATCAGACTCTGGAACAGACAATCTACAACTCTCTTGGGTGTCTCTTAGCGACCTCCTCAAAACAAACAGTCAACAAATAACTAGTGAAAAGTGTGGCATAGCATGACTCTCACAATATGAAGTTAAATGTAGAAGATTTATTAAAAATGCCACAAGCAATATAGGACCAACTAGAGCAGCTTCAAGGGAGTAACTGACTCTTGGAACCTGATGCTGTTGCAGTCAAGTCACTTTTCTTGAGGGTGGTACTAGGTGTCTGATGGTGTCTAAAAACATGTTGACATAAACAAATCTCTATCACCTCTTACACAAATTGCGGCTCATTGTCAGTAACGACTTCTTCTAGGCAACCGTCTCTCCTGAAAACAGTCACAAAAAGTCACTACATCTATCACCTTCACTTCTCAAAACAGACCTTGGCCCACTTTGAAAAATAATTCACTAACACCAAAGCATAATTTCCTCCTGTTGGCAAAATATGGAAAGGACAACATATGTATATGGCCACTTTCTGTCAAGGTCACTCCAGCAAACTCACTGGATTCCTTCACCACATCTGAATTATTACTTATGCACAAGCCACATACCCCTTTTCACTTCCTGTTCTATTTCCAGCCACTAAAACTCAGTGCGGGCCTTAAACTTAATAGCAGACAATCCACTATCACCTTCATGTAAATGTGCCATTATATCCAAAGGGTACAACCAATCACTCTACTCTCTTTAAGATACCTTCCTGATTCAATATCTCTTCCCACACTGACTTTCCAATTCCAGGAACTGCATTTACAACCCAAGCTTATTTTTACATTTGGGAGAATTTCATCTAAGGAAAACTCCGATTCCCACTCTGTCTCATCATGCAGTCATCTGCCACCTCTTTTTCCTCTCCAACCACGGCAATCAGGTAAGCAATCCACATTTTCATTTTTTAACTCCTGAGGCATAATTGATGTCTAATGGATATTCTTGCAACCTATACAGCCACTTGGCTATTCTTTGTGTTGCCTTTCCTGCACCCTTTATTGAAAACGAAGCTATCAGTGGCTTATGATCTGTCCTCCATTAAAACATACTCCCCGCACATACATTCTACAGTGCTGCATGCCCCATCAGAAAGCTAATACTTGTTTCTCAGTAGCAGAATCACTTCTTTCAGCACTCTTGTAAGTAGGTGAGACAAAAGCCACAACTCTTTCTTAACCAGCACAGGACTGCATCAACTGTGCCCCTAGTCTATGCACCTGGCATCAGTGACAAAAATAGTGCAATAATTTGAAGTAAACTCCACAGCCCAAATTATACACTTTTGACACCTTCAAATGCCAGTTGACGCTCATCTGACCATTCAAGCCCCCTTCTTAATAGGTACCGTCAAAGTTAGCATATTATTAGAGATGGTATCTTCAAATAGTATTTCTCCAATATGAGGAAAGAACAGCCTTTGTCTTTGTCTTTAGGACCTGGAGCATTCTTGGTAGCCTCCAACAGTTTTATTTTTGGTTGTATTCCGTTGGTGGTTAGATTGTGCCCCAAATAATCCACCTTAGTGATAGATAAGCTACACTTATTAGCACTAATTGTCATAGCTGCCCATTCAAAAATGGTAAGCACTTTCTTCTGAATTTCATTGTGTTCTTCTAGTTGGTGCCTCAAAGTTGCACCTCACTATGTAAGAATCTTACACATCAAATTCCTCACACCAACTTCTGCAACAAGTGTTGAACTACCACTGATTGTGAAGATAGTCTGAAGGGTATTCGAACAAGGAGTGACAAAAAAGGTAAGTATTTGGAATTGGAATGGAAGACAACTTGGTAGTGTGTACTCGAGAGGTCAATTGTTGAACAGTAGCAGGCATTCTTTACACTTGAAAGCTTCTTATTTATGTTGGGCAATGGATGCCAGTCGACCCAGATACTACCATTGTGATATCTTAAGTTGACACACATTCTGATCGTACCATTAGGCTTACGAGCTATGACAACAGAATGTAACCACTTTGAAGCGCTATTATGTTTTTTTCCTCCTTCAATGGTTCCCATAGAGGCACTTGCACATTCTGAAACTTATGCACTTTGGGAACAGCTCCTGCCTTCCACACTATTTTCAGTGAGTAAAGCCTTTTGAACACACTATTTGTTTATCAAAAAACGTTTTTCCCTTCTCAACAAACTACACCTTGACCTCCACACATCTATCTTTACATTCTAGTTTGGTTTGGAAATGACTCAATAATGGTCATTTCACCCCACAATTACCTTTGAGTTCTACAGCTGGCTAAAACAACATATTCTTGAAAATATTTATTTATCTGTTTTTTCTTATGACTGGAAGTCAATGTCAAACAGGAATCCACATTCAATCAGTGTACACTTTTTGAGGATGCAGTTTATCTACTATATCAATTACTCAATAGAGATAATTACTCTCATACATTACTGATACATGAATTTAATCTTTATACTTAGCTCTTTTTTTGCTTCATGCAATTTTTATCCAAACATAGCAGGTTCACCTCACCCTTATTATGGTGGTTTCATTCTGGCACACACTAGAGAAATGCCCCTCTCTTCTACATTTACAACGCCTAACCTATACTGCGTACCTAGTGCAGGATATTGCTATGTGTTTTCCACTACCAGTTCTGTAACTATTTTTCTCTTGCCTCCATTCGAACCCTCCTTGTATGAACTGGTCACCTTACTACCCACACTCCTGGTCAGCACATCCACATCACTGTCAACTACTTTGTGAGTAATTTATAATCTCCCTTCTTAGCACTCGTCTTTCTTCTGACAAAACTTATCCTCAATATGTTTGGCAGCACAAATAGCTTTCTCAAGTAAAGGTTTCCTTAGACCTAATAACTTCTGCTTGATTCTTAAATTAAATGTATGATTGATCCAATATAATTTCTTTTTGTAGGTTATTGAGTTTACAAGCAGCAGCTAAAGTGCATAACACTGCAACATACTGATCAACTAATTCCCCAAGGATTTGTTCCCTTGAACAGAACTTGTGTTTTTCTACTACTGTGTTGACTTTTTTTCCAAAGTTTACTTGAAATGATCTAAAAGCTACTGCATATACATGATCTGATTATTTAACCATATCAGAACCATCCACCTCTTCTCTATGAATTATGTTAATCATCTGAAATGTTTTTGAAACTCTCCTGCCCTCAACCCAAGACTATTCTTAAGCATAGCAAGTGTCATTTTTGCTATATCAAGATCCCCACCTATTGCCTATAAGTATGTGTCAAACACTTCATGCTAATCATCCCAAGGCATGATGGACACACCTGGAATAGTTAAGGATGTAGATGGAGCTGCTAAAGATTGAATTTTGACAAGACAGTTTAAACTGCTTATTAACAACAACCTACAATACCGTGTGTTCAGAACTAAAACAATGCTGTCTGCGGAGACTGTTGGAAAGATAATGAACTAAAAAAATTAATGTTCACGTTGTCTACAAAAGCATGTAATAATCCACCAATATAATGTTCCGGTCACTGTCACTGTGTATAATTCACTACAGATAATTCCATTGTAGTCACTAGAATATGAGCTGCAAGAATGTGGGATTAGTGGATTTTATGTTCCCTTAGGTTGATTTCCATATGAAGTTGGAGAACGATTGTCTTTGTTATGTATTTCCAGGTGCTCTGCTAGGTTGGATGTAGAAAAATATCCAGAGATGTGTAACATGGTTCTTGTCCGCTAATGTATGCAAATGGATTAGTACCAGTGACTTAAGTCATATATTGAGTGAGGGTGGTATGTTGTTTAAAGGCGAAATTCGAGGGTCAACGAACAAATGTAGACGGGTGCTTGCTTAACGTTGGTCACACAAAGAGGAACAGGGATTGAATGATGTACACAAGTGAAGCATGGAACCACACAGAGGTTCACAAGATACCAATGGTGCATATGAGCGGAGCACAAAACCACATTAATGTGTTATTTATATGTCCTTTGTAAAGCTGTAAAACCCTTCCTCAGTTCTGGTGAAAATCTGATACTAAGGTCCTAAAGTCAGCATTTAGATACTTCAGACAAATGACTTGCCCTCGCTTCTCACAACTTTCCCACTCATTATCTGGCCAGGGTAACTTGGATGGGCTAGAGTCATTTCATCAAATCATTGCTACTGCAACTAAGTGTGAATTAGACAGCACAATGTTGATATGTAGAAAAAGGTTTAATCAAAATGCCACAAGCCATGCAGGACCAACTTAGGCAGCTTCAAGAAAGTAGCTGACTCTGGGAACCTAGCGCTGCCACATTCCATATTCTACAGTGTATGACACAAAACAATCCCATGTCTTCATGGAAATACACCTTGGAAGTGCATAAATATACAGTTGAGGTATAACATGATTTACATTATATTGATAGTGCGGCAAACCAGTTACTGATTCAGTGCCCTCTTTGGCCACTAACTCTGACATGTCCAACCCCGGATCAGAGGCTACAACCTTCTCTCTTCTGAGGCATCCTGGAAACCACATTAGTTACCCACAAAGTCTCCACTGTGAGCAGCATCTACAGTGGGAAGAGCTTCAAAACCAATTGGGGCACTGAAAGCCAGCTAATATTTTGAACCCTTGGCATCCTGGATGAGTTTGCCCAATGTGGCTTTAGACTGATCCTCAGCAATGGACCTGCATCGCTCAACTTGGATGCCTGATGTGTTCTCCACTACCACAACATATATTACTATGAATATGTCAATACCATATCCATGGTAGACTCAAACTCCCACATTTTCATAGACAGCATCGACTGCCAGCCTTACAGTCATTCTACTTTTATCCAAGACATCATATCTTACATCAATGAAGTGCAATATTTCAGCAAAATTATTTTAGTGATAGCTGACTCTAATGGTAATTGAAGCCTTCAAAGTCCAGTGCTTCCGCTTCAACCGACAAGGCCCAGCACAGAGGAGAAACCAGTTACATGACCTCATCTTTACCAAATATCTGGGTATAAGCTGAATAAAAACGATCCTAATAACTTGGTCTGATCATCGTCTTCTAACCTTTTGCTTTCCCTTCAGCTATCCTCATAGTAGGATAACAAAACTGTAGCTTAGAACTTGGTTCAAGACTACAGAAGGAACCTTCTTTAAAGCTGTTTAGCTACACACTGCCAAAATCATAATGCTCAGAGGCTTAGAACTAGTAACAGAATCTCATTGCTGCCATACCTGGGGGTTAAAAGAGGAATAGACAAGGGAATTAAGGCGAAAAATTCTAATTCGCCGCTAAGACACCATTTTTAAGAGGATGCTCAAGGCCCCACACATAATACTGACTAACTCCACTGCCAGTGGGGGGGGGGGCAGTCAATAGCTATAACTCTGAGGACCTCATAAGGCTATTAATGTGCATCAGGAACCTAAAGATACATAAGAGCAAATCACAAATTTGTCATCTTCATCTATATCTGGCAAGAAATCATATGCAAGATGATAAAAAATCAACCCATGATTGAAAAACAAAAAGCTCAAATCATTTTTTCTGCCTGCTCCAGCTTTTGATCAACCATTCTTATGGCCTGACACCTTTAGCATTCAACCCATCAAGCTTCTGCTGTACCAAATGTGATTGGTTTAAAGACAATATATCCTTCAAGGCGTACACAAATCTACTTTTTTAATTGGAACTACCACCTCTTCATGGTTACTAATTATTCCTGCTTTTCATTTTGCAGAGCAGCCATTTTTTGGATGCATAACTATGAAAACTCCCTTCACTTACACCAGCTTACACCCTCAACAGCAAGCTACACACTATATAAAAACAATAATTGGCAACATCAACAGATCTGGCCTTGAACTGGTAGTGCAATAACTCTTTTTGAAACCTCTTTCATTGCAAGCCTACACCACAGAAATTAAAAAAGCAAGTGTGCAAAATGTGCATAATTTGCTTTTGTGTTATTATGTGAAATTTTTGCAAAATGACATGGCCTTTTGCATAGTTACACACAATTCAAATCCATGATTTTGCTCTATATTTTAGAGAGAAATGCATCCTCACGTAAAGTGTTTGACATGACGACACATTTCGGTCTAAAGAAAAGTGCAAGAAAACAACAGCCTCTCAGGCTCTGTTGTTCCTGTGTGCTAAATTCTTACTGTGAATGGAACACTGCTAAATGTGTCTACTTATACAAGGAAGGTTTGACATTTCTGTTTACAACTTATGGTTTAGTAGAATTATGAAAAATACTCACACATAAAATGCAGCACATAAACTGTACTTGACCTCTTTTAACATACTTGTTTTGCTTCCAAGGAATGATGTAGTGCTAATATTTTTCTCTTGTTGCTGCAGGTTTTTCAATTTCTATACAGCTTATTGTTAATTAATATACTATTTGCTTTATTAGAAGGTTAAAGAAGTAGTCACATTTGTGGGATAGAGATCTTGAATTAAAAAGGCCTTGCGTAATTTAGAAGGGCAACAGCAAAGTTGAACACAAAGGGGCCTATTTCAATGTCGGTCGGAAAGCCTCTGACCGCAGGTTGGAGGCTTTCTGACAGATATCGTCGGTTTCAATTCCGACTGCCTAATTTCAATGTAGGCGGTCGGAATTTAAACCAGACGGTTATTCCTGCTGGATTCCGGCAGGCTCAAGGAGCCCATCGGCCAGTTGGAGACCAGCCTGAAATCCCAATGGATGCTGTTTCCGCATTTGGGATTACGATGTGCTGTTTCCAACAGGCTTTCTATGCTGGGCTTGCTGACATGGAAAGCCTGTCAAGGATGCTAGTTTGGTGGCCCCTAGCAGGACACCCTTTACCTTGTGGTCTCTGGTTGGGGGCCGAGGGGCCCTCTGTTGATCCCTGTACCTTGTAGCAGGCACCCTGAGGTGCCTCCCATGCGGTTCAGGGATGAACACAATCTCTCATGTCCTCGTGGGAGCTTGTGCTATGGCCAGTATATGGCCACAGCACAAGCTCCCATAGGGAAAGGGAGTATGCGACTGCATCATGTGCGGTCACATCGTAATCATGCGGTTGGGACTGGAGATTAGTCAGTCCCAAATACACAATGATGTTGGTTGGAGGCAAGTCCGACCGACATCATAATCGGCCCCTTAGAGATTACTGTCTGTGGACCATTATATTCACATGAGAAGAAGAGGAGTGAATCTGTTCCCAGGAAAACACTGAAAGCCAAATGGATGAGAGGAGGAGAAGATGCAACATGGAATGCAACATAATTTTTCGACTGTTTATAATAGTAAGTGTTCCTGGAGCAGGTTTATATTCTTGCTCTACAACCTTCCACTTTCCAGACCCATCTTGTTATTTGGTCTTTACAACTAAACGCTTTTGTCCTTTAATTTTTCCTGACCCTATTCCTGATAGCAGTTGCCACTGCTACTGCACCTTTACCCTGCCTTATTACTTATTGGTTTGAGACTCGACTGAGTTTCGTGAACCTCTCTGTATGGAAAGTTCAACTTCAATTGATTATTGACCTTTTGAATACATTTTGAGCTTTATACTGATCCCATTCTCTTTCGAACTTGGACATTTTATGGGTTTTATGGACACATTTTCGCCCAATTCTTAGATTAGGGATTCTTCTTTCAAGGAACACTCTTCATGTTTTTTTATTAGAACTTTGAATTAACTATTTTTATTCATTTTTGTAAATGACTGATTACTGAAACTAATACAATAAAACCTACGATTTTGAATAACGATGATTTACTAAACTTTTGAAATTAAACTCTTTAAACTAAAATTACTTATCATTACTGATTAAACTTACAATAGTGATTGTGATTAATATTTATGTTCTGATTTGCACCTGATCTTCTCACTTACAGCATCTAAGGTCCATCAACCTGTTGGACAGAAAACATCAGGGATCAGCCTTGGTAGATGGTAAACCAAATTTATATGAACTGATTTCCGCTCCAGCACGTTATCGACGTGGAATGGGTGGCAGAGACTTTTTCATAGACTAGTAGTGATAAAAACAATTACATCAGTGTTAGTAATTGGGTTTCTGGTTGGCAGAGGTTTTCACCCTGTCCAAGCAGAAACCACAATCCTAGTAAGAGTATGTCACAACACACCCTAAATTAATCTGTGCTCACACCATGGTAGCTTGGCACAGAGCGGTCAGACTTCACTAAACAGGTAATGTGTAAAGTATTTTTGCAACACTTCACACAGTAAAAGAGTGACATCACCACACCTATTTGGAAATTAAGAGCTTAATTTGATGAACAAACCAAGACCAAAATGACAAAAATCCTATAAGTAGAATCAGAGTTATGAATTTTAAATGAAGAATCTAACATGGAGTGCTTAAAAGCATCAAGCTCCAACCGGGGCTAGCTGGTCGTGCTTGACTGGGACAAATCCAAAAGGTAAGACTGACCGCAATGGAGCTTAGGTCGGATAAAGGAACCAGCCTTGTCCTGCTGCAAAGTACCTTGTCTGCGTCAAAGTCAAGGACGAGATGCACGGAGCAGAGAAGGTGATGTGTCATCCATAATCCACAGGATAAATGCGATGCCTCTGCTCTGCGCTGGCCAAAGTAGAAGATGTGTCGGAAATGGAGTTGATATGCCACACAGTAAATGAGTGATGCGTCAGAGTTGATCCTTGCCAAGGCGATGATGCATTGCAGTCGATCCTTGCAGCAGTGGCGATACGTCACCGTTGATGGCGATGCGCTGGTTCCGAACTGTGCAACAACGTCAATGCCTGGATTTTTGGTAGATCACAATTATTTTCCCACTTCCAAAACCAGGACTTATTTTTTTTATCATTTGACTTTGACTCGGAGTAAACGTGAAAAAGGCAGAAAGTGGAAAAATAAGAGGTGAATGATAGGGAAAGAGTACTAAAGGAAGTTAGCATGGGTAAAAAACGACCTTCAAGATTGAGATAAAGTGTCAGGAAGTGTAGGGTGATGGATGTAGGACGCCCGAGATAGAATCTTGACTAAGCAGACTTTGAATTAAGCACCTAGCATTCAACTTCGATCTTGCCAGTCTGCTAAGTAAATTTTTGGTCCCCTGCACTTACTTTTCACCAATTAAGCACTGCATGAAGTTTCGAGAAGCGTGTCGCAGAGATGGTACATCAACGTCCTTGTGGTCCCAGGTTTGGGATTAACCTGGTTGACCAGCGGTTAGTGATTTGAGGAGGCGGTCCCAGAAAGTAATTCTACCAGTCCACTGAGAACGAGGTGTGAAGCAGACAAGGGATGCTGTCCTGCCTGGTGATTTTGTTCCAGTATTCAAATCTAAAACTAACCTCGCGAAATTAAATGAATACTCCTGTAGCGAGAAAAAGGCACCAAGAGCTATTTATTTTTAGGTCGAGCCTATACAACGCTTGCACTGTTAGGCAATCTGTTGTCTCTGGTTTGTGAGGCCTGACTCCTTCCATGTTTTGGATTGGGTTTTGGGTGTGTCCTTTAAAAATGGGAGCCTGCAAATGGCTACTGGTGGGTGTATGTCCCACCTTTTCTTGCAAGTTCACTCCCACGGAGTATTGCCGAGGGAGCGAGCAGGGACGTGCAGGCTCCTTGCGTACGTTTATCTTATTGCTTACTTTGTTTACCAAGTGTAGATGTCTGTTGGTTAGCGTGACAATTAAGTTGATCACTGCAGCGTTAGGTAGCTTTGCCTAATGCACTGTACATAATATTTAATGTGCAAAGCTCTTCGGTGACCGTCAAAGCCCTGTCCTTATTTAATGTCTGTTCTGTAGCCCCACCCAGTCAAGGAGCCCAGGGCTACCTCGATACGAATAGGGTTTTTTTTCTTTCCGGATTCCAAGCCACAGCATCCGCTGAAGCCATCGTTCATTTTCATTTCCCCTCAACGTTGACAACATGCATTCAGCGAGCGGCCCGTAAATCCCCAGGGCCTCTGGCATAATACCACTCAGCAGCCTTTTGCTCATAATGATGAATTTTACTTTGATTGTGATGTCAGCAGCCAACAGTAATTTGGTACAGTTGAAAAGCTATATCATTTCTTTACTGGCTACTATAAATCATTTGTAACACACATTTTATCAACCTACTCAGATTGATCAATTTTCAAAAATAAAAGGAATAATTCAAAATTAAAGAAATCTCTCAATGTTGTCATCAGCCCGACAAGAAATGCATCTAAATCGAAATGGGACAATAGGAAGGTGTATTCAGAATTCAGGAAAGTAGTTATAGCTATAACATGACTACTTATAATTGCGCTGGATATTTTTGCCTGTTCCTTGCTTTCCGGATGCAAATGGGAACTCTAGTTGCCACTTCACAAAAGTAACAAGCATTGGCATAGCCAATAGGTCTCGCTTTAAGGACCTTATAAGTATTTAGTTATGCAGCACAATATCCTTGGTGCAACAATATCAACTGTTGCGTGGCTAAACACTTATAAGGTCCCAAACGCGAGGCCTATTGGCTATGCCATGTGACCCATCAAACAAAACCATAATTTGCCATGGTCAACATTAGACTGTTTTGTCAATGCCCAAACCGACATTAAAGTCAGAAATTACCTGATGAATGTAAATATTAAATGAGGATGGTAAGTGGGTAATCCTTAGGAAAATCTTTAAATATTCATGATGGATGGAAAGACAAGTGTTGCATGGCTAAACACTTATATGGTCCCAAAGGCGAGACCTATTGGCTATGCCAATGCTTGTTTTAGTTGGATCGATGGCAGTTACTGCAGCACTAGTGTTAATAGTTATACCAGTACTAGTAGCAGTATCACTAGTCATAGTAATAAGGATACACTTATCATAAGTGATGCGATCACTATAGTACTAGTGATACTAATAACAGCAGTATGATTAGTTGTTGGGGTAAAAGTTGTCTTACTTCTACCGATGATTCTTTGAACATGTTGTTGGTCATCTGTACTTTACATTTCGCAGAATTTGAAAACAGTTGTGGAAATGCTAGTTTTGCCAGTTCTATTCCCTTTGCCTCCAAAAGAGGGAGCACTTCATCAATGTTACAGTCTGTAATATAAAAGCTGGTACCGTGTGTTTGGATTCCCTGGTATTAAAGTATATGTTGCTAGCCGCTAGGCAAGGGCCAGGAGAGGATGTAACATTTATGTCTGTGCTAGGGCTGGTCTAGGAGACACATGATGTAGTCACATTCACTTTCAGAACAGACGCAGCCCCAGACTACTCAAAGAGATCTAGTGAAAGTTTCAGCCCCCTATGGGCGTCATGTAGGTTCAATAAAAGGCCTTCTGCACACAATGGCATAGTGTGCACAGTGTCTGGCATAAGAGTGCCCTATAGCCCACCATAAGATCTTTACAAACTCATCATGGCCTGGGTCAAAATCAGCATGAAATATGCGTGCAATCAATAACTCTGAAATAATTCAAATTTAAAAAATCACTTATTCCTTGGAACTTCTGGGATAAATGAGAGGTCACTTCTGAAAGTAAGTGAACCGCCTGAGTACTAGTACCGGGACGAATAGTAGTGTGGGGAGTAGTAGAAGAAGTTCCAGGGGAAGAGGCGGGATCGAGAGGAGGTTTTACACTCAGTGTGGGTTCCGTCGTCAGGTGTTTGTGGGTCCTTTGTTTGAACGTGAAACAAAACTGCTCAAGTTAGCATGTACATTGAAGAAAAAAGGGGGGCGGGAAGAAGGTGAACACGAACAGGAAAGATCAGGCAAACAAGCATTGCTTAAAAGCGGATGCCCCTTCTCAGCGAGTGTGCTCAGACAGAGTGCCACACGTTCGCCCGTGAAAGTGAAACTGATCGCGATCAAGTGAACATGAACAAAGGGGGGCAGGAAGAAGGGGAACACGAACAGGAAAGATCAAAGAGCAAGGGGGTGGAGGAGAATAAAAAGAAAAATTAAGCTGACGAGGAGGGAGTGAGAGAAGGGATGGGCTAGGGGAGGGGATTCACGCACTGTAAGGCTGTAAGGCTTAATGAGCCATTACAGAAAGCCATATGGCAGCTGTGCACGTTCACACGCACGTAACCGCACGCTTGAGGCCAGCAAAAGCCTTTGGTAGCACTTCGAAAACCCAGTTACTAAATGTCTCGCCAGAGCAGCGCATGCGCTGGCTCAGGCGAGACCTAAAAAAAGATGTGATTTATCCATAGTTTCGGCTGCACTCAGCATACGGCCTCAATGCAGCAGCTCTTTTGACCCAGACTTTACCAGGAATTCGGGGAAGCTGGCACCGATGGTGGCGCGTGCACCAATACTTTGTACCCAGGACAGCTAAAGCAGTAACTGCGTCCTGGTTTCTGCGGCTGCTTGAACTTAACATTTGTACCATATGTCTGTGAATGCTCCTGTAGGTAAAGGTAGACCAGAAGCCTTGGTTGATATTATGGCATATAAGAAAAATATGGGCTACTCTTCTCAATGTAGGGTGGCAGCCAACGTGGTGCATGTGTTACTAGCTGCCAAGTGGCCCCATGTCCTAAGTGACTCCTTTGCCCAGCCATGTTTTTTCCCCCTCCACCACCACTTTTCATGCTGGAGTTTTCAGTCCTTGGGGGAAATACGATTACAATCCCTAGAATGAAACTGAGTTTAGTTAAAAATACACACAAATGAGGAGTAGCTGGCTGTGACATGGGGACACTTAGGTCAGCGGTACGTAGTGTGTCTGCATAGATGTAAGTATGCCCTGGGTCCCATGGAGACAAGTCGCCATGGGTACCAATCACATCAGTGTAACAAACGGGCAGTTTTATCAATAAAGTAAAATATTAAAATCGATTTTCTTTGGAGGGCAGGTACGAATTTGATGAGATCGACATCAACTCCAGTCCCCTGCTGAACTTTGACTCCGCCCACAGTAAAAGCACAGACGTGTGCTGTGTGTGCACTAGTACAGTGGGTATGTATCTCTCCATATCAGTGGCTCACAACAATACTTGTTTAGTGGGGATTCAATGCATCTTAAGTGTTCTGGTGAGGGAGCTGCATTAAACAGACATGTAGCTTAACACTGACCCACTGGGGCACATAACTGGGCGATTGGCACTAACCTGTACAGGAGAGGATGCCCAATTTGCCAGAGACTGGATTTGTGTGTGAAGGGACATACTTGCACTGTGTAACATAACTAACCATTTAAATATAGAAATATATGTAGTCTCCAGATGTTTTCAAATTTCATAAGCTATCTTAAGATATTAAATATTACTCTCACTCCGCTGGCTTTGTGCTTCACCTGAGTTACTTATAGATATCAGTAAGCCACAAAATGATTAGCGAGAGCACAAGATGCCCCCAGGGTTTGGTAAACCCCAATGCTTGAGCCAGGTCATCTAAAATCCCATTATGTACACCTCAGAATAGATGAAAGCGTGACAAGACTGCTTGAAGTAAAAAAAAGATTATTATGTTTTGCAATTTTTGTTTCACTTTAATGCTTTACAAGTTATGTTTGGTTAAGGTTGATTTTTTGTTGATTTTTATTTTATTTCTTGGATCTGTTTTTTTTGGGGGGGGGGGCTGGCAGGGGGGTCTGTGTTCCCACAGTTTGCAGTTTAGGACAATGTAATCCAGTGATGTGCATTTTGCCCAGAATGGCACTATTTGATCTAGCGTAGAAGCCATAATGTTAGCCCAGGTTTTCGATTCTGAGTCTGCAATTGACTCACAGGCGTTACATCGCCATGTTTCTATATTTACGGCAAAGTCAATACTTTGGGGATAGTTGTTTTTTTGAGTGCTAAATCAGTACACTGTACTCAATACTTTCAATAAAGTTGACTAGCAAAGTGTAGAACTCACATAGTAAACCTACCCATCACTAAATCTTTCCATAAACAAATTAATACACAAAAAAATGTTTTATCACATGGTCATCCATGTGTAAGATGGGTGTAGTTAGCTCTTTGTTGAGTGTGATCTTTGGGCTTCACACAATTATTATGGCCAGGGTGTTATATGGGCTGCTAGGTGAGCACAGTTCTTCTTTGCTGATTGAACAAGTGGTTGGTCAGCATTGTATAATGACACCCGTCCTTTTTAGGTTTCGCCTGCACAGTCTTTGCAAAATATAAAAATACATCTTAAAAGGGGTTAGAGCCCACTCCTTACTTATCACTGTTTACCATTGGTTGGCTCAGACATCACTCTTATTTCTTTGCTTCTTATTTGTCAGAGCTTCCTCCTCGCCTTTTTTTCTTCCTGGAGCTTGGTGTGTGTCATGGAGCAAGAACTGCTTCCTGTGTCCATTCTACTTCCACTGGCCGCAAGCTCCTCCAGGTGGCCTTTTTTTCAATGTACCTTTAACATGCACTGTTGGAGTGCATGTCTCCGCAGTCCCTTTTCTTCAACCCTCCTCCCTCCTCCCACTGTTGCTGCTCCCTTTGTGTTTCTTTCCTCCCTTCTGTCCTTCTGCTTTCCAGCACACTGCAATTCACAAATGTAATGTTTGTGAAGCTACTTAATTACTGTTTTTCACAAAGCACTCATAGTAAAGGAAGCACGTAGAATAAAAAGATGCATTTATGTGTACGTTTTTACTCTACCAGTGTGCTCTATACCATAGCCATGACTGGAATGAAGTTATTTTTTCAGCTTTCCTTTAACCACTTTGCATTCTGCAAGCGCTGCCACCAGAGACAATTCAGCCTCACCCTAAATTCCTGCTTTGACTCCAAGAGGGCCTGTGGCGGGGGTTGTGCTGAAGTGGCACCTTCATTCACGGGCAGAGTGTCGCCTTTCCTGCTCCTAGTTTCTCATGGATTGTCTGAGGGTCCGAGTATTTCACACACTTGGAAAAACACTGGTCATTTTGAGGGAGGTCTGTGCAAATATCAAAGCTGCGACAGAACCACACATCCTAAAACAGAAGTGGCGAATGGCAGCAAATCCATTGACTACTCGGGGTCTGCAACAGCATATATCCAGTAGGTGTTTGCAGGTTAACTGCAGGCAGTGTGTTTGTTTTGAACCAAGCAGAATATATTGAGGTGTTTGCTTTTTCTATCCAACAGCACTGCTATAAAAAGAAAGTGCCTTAGAATTTAATCCTAAAAGTATGGGAATACAAATAATTTAGGACTTTGAGATCTAAGAAAAATGTTAAAACACACTGGGCGCAGCTCTTCAGTGTTGGCAATGCCCTAAATCCTTTGTTTGCACGAGGCAACTGGAAATATGCCCATAAGGATGAGAAGATGTAACATAATGGCCAATAAATATAATGATGTGCTTGCATAAAATGTGTCCTTCACTCCCATCAATACTTCCATTGTTTAAAACATGCTCTGATCTTTCTATTCAGTGCTAAAGCAAAATGCTTACTGGTAGCACTGGCTCACATGCACAGTTTGTATCATTACAAAGCTAGTACAGGAAACTTACAGATGGGAATCCTTTGTATGTTTGCGTAATTGTGCCCAAAAAAAAATACAACCCACCCTCTATGAAATTTTAAATATGTATACTTTTTTCTCTGCAGTAAAATATAATAAGAAAAACAAAAGCTAAATATTCGAGATTTGAATTCAAATATTATATTTTTCCTGTTATAGTTAACAAATCCAACCACCCTATTTTTCCCTTACTATAATTTTTGAAAAAAGGACAATTTTTAATATTACACAGCATGAGGCATGGTTTTCTACTCAAATCATACTTTATTTGGGATAATCCATTAAATAGCCCTAAGCAACACATTCAATATTTACATCATAAACTAAAGCCTTTAAAACATGGTAAAGTCAATGCACAGCTTAGCTTGATTGCGCACCCTCCTTTCGCTGTCGGTGTTGAATGAATGGCAGAGCAAATCGGTATCATAGATGCTACATCTATTGGCTTTGTCAATGTTATATAGCCATTTTTCAAGGCATTGTGGGGTTAGGTTTTAGAGGGTGGGGACTTGTTTTAGGGGTCAGGGAGGGGGCTGGCATCGGAGTAGTTTTAAGGGGGCTGAATTGTAGGGCTCAGAATAGGGGACGTTTTCAGGTCCAGTGGGCAGTTGTGCTGGGGAAGGTAGGGATTTTAGGTTTAGGGTGTTTTTAGGGTTTAGGGCAGAGGGGCAGGAGTGTGATCTTTACCACACATGCCCATTTACCGAACATGTCTGTAACACGAAAATGCGTGGTAAAGACACGGTTGAGGTTTAGGCCGCGTGGTTAAGGCATGTGTTGTTGAGGCATGCGTTTTTTCAACACACAACCCAGCAATTTACATAATTCTCCAGAGTCAACCCATACTCACGATTTTCTTGGCTTCCCTGCGTGGTCCTGGTAGACAAGAAAATAAATTATGATGACATGTGACATACCAGGGCTAGACCAGAAGGGAAGTATGTAATTATGCAGATGCTTGATGGGATAATGAACAGCAGAATGGAGGAAAGCCATAATTGAAGAAACTCAAATACACCCAGCTATTACTACTGAAACACCAGATAAGCCCAAAAAGAATAAAATACAAAGAAAAGAAGATCAAAAAGATGAAAGGAAGAGCGATACCAGTTGCGAGTGCTCCAATAAACATTACATCGACTTCAGGAGCTCAGGAGGAGCGACTGCAACAGGTATCATCCCAACATCTCAGAATTCACAGATTGTTGTTTGGAAACCACCATAAATGATTCAATCATTGTAATTGTAATTGTAATTGTAAAAATATTTATTAAGCGCGGTTGCTGCCCGTAGGCGTCCAAGCGCTGAGTTGAACAGAGAGGTGAAGGGAAAAGGAACTAAGGTATGCAGGATTTGGCGAACAGCAGTGTCTTCAAGTTTTTACGGAATGAGAAAAGGTCTGGGTTGGAACGGAGTGAAAGGGGGAGAGAATTCCAGAGCCTGGCGGCATTCAAAGAAAACAGCCTGCCCCCAGACCTGGCTCGCTTCACTCTGGGAACGACAGCGAGGAACGCCTCCGTCGACCGAAGGTTCCTGTTAGGGTGGTAGGGGATGACAAGGTCGTTGTTAATGGCTGGGCCCGTTTTCCAGAAGGCGCGGTGCGCCAAGCACAGTGCCTTAAAGGCCACTCGCTGCCTCACTGGCAACCAGTGGAGACTTTTTAGAGCAGGTCTAGCCGACTGGGTGCGCGGGACTTTCAGCAGAGAACGTGCTGCACAATTTTGCACAACCTGCAATTTTCGGAGGGTCATCTCAGGAGCCCCCACATATAAGGCATTGTTCGAGTCGAGGCGAGACTGGATGAGACCTTGTACAGCCACCTTTTTTGCCTCTAAGGGAAGTAGCGGGAGAACCTTCCTCAAGATTCTAAGTAGGCCAAAACATGAGGCGGACAGTTTTGTGGCCTGGGTGGAGAAGGAGAGTTTGTTGTCCAGCCACACTCCCAGGCTTTTAACACTTTCCTTAGGGGGGGGGGGGGTCCCAGAGTACTGGGCCACAAGGAGGTGAAAGGCACAGGAGAGGTTGGGCCTAGGAGCATGAGCTCTGTCTTTTCTCCATTTAGTTTAAGGGAGGAGTTGGTCATCCATCCCTTGACGTCCTCTAGGCATTTTAACAAATTGGCTGGGGAATGCCTGTTATTCCCAGTTGCCAGCGAGACCACAAGCTGGGTGTCGTCGGCGTATGACACCATTTTAATGCCATACGGTTCGACAGCACCTGCCAGCGGGCCCATGTACACGTTAAACAAAACCGGGCTTAGGGAGGAGTCCTGTGTACTCCACAGCTCAAGGGTTTGTTAGAGGAGATTGTCTCACCGTCGAAGATCTGAAACGACCTCCCAGACAGAAAGGAGTCAAACCACCTTAAAGCATCACCTGAAACTCCGATGTTATGGAGACGGTCCAGAAAGGTGGTATAGCTGACCGTATCGAAGGCGGCACTTAGATCAAGGAGGATCACTGCCACTGATCCTCCCTGATCCAGTATCCTTCTAGTTTCTTCGGTGACCGCTAACAAGGCGGTTTCCGTACCATGCTTTGGTCTGAAGCCTGTCTGGGATGTGTGTAATAGAGAATGCTCCTCCAGGAACTGGACCAGCTGTGCATTTATATATTTCTCTAGCAGCTTGCTGGCCCAGGGGAGAAGTGAGATGGGGCGGTAGCTGGAGTGGTCATCTGGGTCTAGGCTGGGTTTCTTCAACAGCGCCCGTACCATGGCTTGCTTCCAAGCTGTGGGGACAGAGCTGGGAGATATGGCCGAGTTTAGAAGATCCAGAATTACAGGCAGGGTGGCTTTGCTAGCCTGCATCAGGACTTCTGGGGGGGCAGGATCACAGGGAGAGCCCGACTTGACCTGTCGTGCCACTTTGCTTAAAGTGTCGAGGTCCAGAGGAGGGAAGTGATTGAGAGAAGGCTGGTCAGGGTGAAGAGGTGGTCTAGGGGAGGGTGGATTAGTCACATCCGGGGTTGTAGCTGTAGTTGGAAAGGAAGAATACATTTTTAAAACTTTATTGTAAAAGAAATCTGCAAGCTCGTTGCATTGGTCCTGGGTTTTGTTAGGAGGGGGTGCCGTATTGGCACTGGAACATTGCTTTATAATTTGGAAAATTTCTTTGGGCTTTGATTTCGCTTCTAAAATTTTCTCAGCGTAGTGGGTTGCCTGAGCCGCTCTGATCCCTTCTCTGTAGGCTTTAATCGCCTCTTTGTAGGAGGCCTTTTTGTCTGGGAGGAAGTCTAAACGCCAGGCTCTCTCTCGTTGCCTACAACGGCGTTTTAGCTGTCTTAAAGAGTCAGAGAACCAAGGGGCAGATTTCTGTAGTCTCTTCGAGAAGGATCTATGAAACGGGAGGATCGAGTCTAGAGAGTGGTTGATCCAACTTTCATAGTTGACGTTTGCCACATTAGGGTCTAAGCAGGGTGCCAGGCGAGTGGAGTCCAGGTTGTGCAGCCAGGCTTCCAAAGAGAGTTTTGACCAGTTCCTCCTAGTGGTGACTTGAGGAGGTAATTTGGGGGTTTTAAGTGTGACCCAAGTAAACGGGACCTAAAAATGGTCTGTCCATGGAAGAGGAATGGGTTGATCAACAGTTATATCCAGGCAGTTACTGAATATAGGGTCAAGTAAGTTGCCTTTTTCATGGGTCTGGGCTGCAACCAGTTGGGGCAGTTGGAGAGCTTCCAGATCGTCTAGTAATTCCTGAGCAATGTGGTCTGAGGGGGAGTTAAAATGGAGATTAAGGTCCCCTAGGATCGTGTGGTTGGCGGAAGAGAGGATTCTTTCCGCTATAATTTGAGGAAGAGACCTATGGAACATTTTTACAGGCTCAGGGGGGCGGTAGATCAGGGTGCCTGAGAAGGAGCTGTATGCGTTGAACTGTATGCAGAATGCTACACTCTCGCACTCAGAGATAGTTTCTGCTATAGTACGCATTTGAAGGGAAAATGATTGTTTTTACAACACCAATAGCCCAGGGAGAGAACAATTTATTTGAAGATGGGATATTCACACCATGGTTAGAGGAAGCTGCAGGACTTATCAGACATACAGTGTGTGTTGTACCACGCTCTTGTATGTTAACCGACATGTGTGTGTTCCTGTTTAGACACAACACACAGGTATTGATTCTCACTGAGGGACCATACACATTAATTGGTTCAGATGCCCAATACGTTGTTCCATTCCCACTCTTTATTTAATTAGTGTCATGTCCCCTGCTAGGTGTGAGAGCTGTGTGACACTGTTCTTTTGTTACCTTTAACTTAACAGATAGATTAACTTCAGAAGTCAGAAACAAAGCATACAATACTTTTGTGTAGTGATATTTTCAGTCGTGGCTCCTAGTGGGAGTTCTGTGGGGTGGTGGGGTGGGGGAGGGGCAGGGTGTGGGGTAGTAAACTCCGGCATGCGGCCCACCGGAGTGAGGTACATAAATATATAAATAAAACGAAGTACATTGCACGCACTGCAACGCAAATGCCGAACACGCGTAATTTAAGTTGTTTTATTTATTTACTTATGTACTTAACTCTGGTCGGCCGTATGCCGGAGTTTACTACCCCCACCCTGTCCTTCCCCCGCCCCGCCCGCAACACTCCCGCTAGGAGCCGCAACTGGATATTTTATTTTTCAAAGTAACATTCTGTGGACTTTTCCGATGAAATGCATGTGATGGGACATTTGTTTATTGTGATTAGGTCAAAAAAATGCGGATGATGGCATCCCTCCTTTCTGTTTCAGCTGTAGAAGCTGTGGTGTGTCTAGAATAAGCTTCTTCGTCCTGGCCATCCTCTGGATTATCCTGGTCTTCATCTAATGGTGTGTTTGTCCGTGCACAGATATATTGTGCAAAATGCAACATTCCATTATTATTTTGCAGACTAGTTCAGGACTGTACATTAGTCTCCACCCCGAAATATAAGGGCACCGGAACCTTGATTTAAGGACTCCAAAGGTCCGTTCAACAATGGCCCTTGTGCTTCCCAGTGCAATGTTGTAGTCTCTCTGGGCCTGTGTGTGGGTTACTTTGATGGGGCTCATCAGCCATGGTGAGAGTGCATATTGATGATCACCTGAAACATATAATGGAGAAATGAGTCCATTAGTATTTGTGCCTGCTGTGTTTGAAGAGTGTCTTTTTTGGTGTGTGTGCATTGTGCACGTTTGTACTTTCTGCTTTGGCATGTGGTGGTTCAGACAATTAACCTGCATCACTAAAAATTGACTTGCCTATGCTTGACAGCCTACACATCACCATGATGTCATTGGCCAGGTCCAGTGTATCACCTCCATGTTGTGTCTGTCAGGATGTCCGGGTCGCTCAAAAAAGATTTGAGGTTATTTACAGGCCCGCTGCACCAAAAGTACGTCACTTATGCACAGATTTTTTTAGGGTGCACCGTTGGCGCATGGGCCTGGTGAGGCATCCACCTTGACTTTTGGTGGATTATTATGTTTGAACATCATCAAGATACCTCATTGGGAGTGATTGTGCTGAGGGTAGCTGAGAGTAAACATCCTTGTCTGCTAAAGGTGGTACCCATTGGGGGCTCTCTACATCCAGTTTGCCCCCAAGGTGGGTCAGTGTTTCAGTGAGAATGGCACTGCTACCTGGTGCATTGACTTATTGGGACATGTGAAGACAACTGGCATATGTATTGATGTCCTTGTGCATGAGTTAACTTTGACTCTGCTTGTATGCATGTTGAGGTCATACCCATCATAATTGCCGTGTGTGTGTGTGTGTTCCCAATCGACACACATTTATTTTGATAAATTTGCGCATCAGATTGCTACACCTCACCGGGAAAGTCATGTGGGTGCACAACATGTAGTGAGATTTCAATTTCATTTGTTTGTATGCTATTGCTATGCATGCTTCATTCTGCAATGACCCAGACTGATGTTTAACCAACTTTGGTAATTGTTTTTGTGCAGTTGGTGCTCCCTTCATGCTGCAATACTTGCAACCCCATGAGGCAGGCACAACCGCTGCATGGTGCATGGCTGACTGTGTTTTTGCATGCCAGCTAATTGTGCACTATCAGAAGTGAGAGCACATGTGTTCATTTCAGGATGGATGTAGCCCAGCAGAGGCATATGTCTTGTGTCATGTGCTGCATTAATTATTTTCAATTTGGTCAGAGGAGCTCTGCAAAATCTTTATTCCGAGGGTGCCATAGTGGTTTGTGAGAGATTTTCTGGGCTACTCCCTTTTTGGGCAGACTTATATATGTCTGGATTATTTTGCATTGTGTGTTTGTGTATAGTAGTTGGACCTGTTACAAGGTATGTCGTATTACATTTGCTACATGTGTATTCTCACATATTTGAGCTACATGCTTGGGGACTTGAGGTATGTGGTGTGTTCAGTTTGTACTTACCAACAAGCAGTCCATTTCCATACGTGCCATTCTCAAACTGCTGGTTGATGATCGATTGGCATAAGATGTATGAGTCATGCACACTCCCTGGAAACTTTGCGACAACATTGATGAACTGGCCAGGTGGTCAACGATTGCCTGCACATTAATTGAGTGTGTTTGCTTCCTGTTCCTGTATATATGTGCAGTGTCCACAGGAGGTACAAGTTGAACATGGGTGCAGTCAATTGCCCCCAACACATGAGGAAACCCAGCAATGTCATTGAAGCCTGGCTTGTTGTCAAGTTGTTCCTGTGCAGTGCTGGGGAAGTGTAGTAGCTGTGGTGTCAGGCTGATGATGGCATCCAAGACAGTCGGGAGGAACCTGGAAAATGATGACTGTGGGACTCCACCCACTCTGGCCGTGGTTGGTTGGAAGGTACCAGAGGCCAACATGTGCAGCACTGCAAGTAGCTTTGTCTGCGGAGGGATGTTCGTGCAGCGCTGTGATGGTGCCTGCAGCCTTGGCGCCATATGGGTGAGTATGCATAGGATGGAGGTCCTTTTTAGCCTGTGGTGGGCTATCACATCCTCTGACCAGAGGTCTATCAGGGTGATCCATTGGCAGTAGACCCACTCTCTTCTGCGGCGCTGCCTCTGTGATGGTGCTGGTGGCAGTGGCGGTGATGGTTGTGGTCTTCTTGGAGCTTGGAGCTTCTTGGAGCTCCAAGCTGTAGTACCTCCATGGCATCATTAAGAATTCCAATGAGGGTCGGGGTTAGTCTCCCTAATGCACAGGTGTGTTTGCACCATTTTTTAGACCAGCTTTTTTCTAGTCTTAAAAACCTGCCGCTAACTGGACTTAGTGGCAGTTTTGGGGGATTATCACCGGACTGAAAAATCATTGTAAATATCACGATGTGGGGTTAGCAGCAGTTTTTTCACAGGAACGCCCACTTTGCATCTCATTTTTGTTAAGTCCCCCAGAAAAGTGCAGCTGACTGCAGTTAGCAGCAACTTGTAAATACAGCGATAACAGAAGCCGCAATAACGTCAAAAAATTGACGCTATAGCGGCTTTAAGTTCTTGTACATATGTCCCCTTGAGGAAAGTGATTTTCTGTTGCAGTAACCACCCCCACTTTTTGCCAGACTACTGATGCACTTTTCCTTGGTGTGCCCTGGGTCCCTGCCAATCAGGTTCCCAGGGCCTGTGTTCTTTCCCCAATAACAAACCCAATTGGCATCTCTGGCCACATGTCAGCCCCTGGTACCCAGGGCCCTGTGACCAGAGAAGGCCTCCAAGGGCTGCAGCACTTATTGTGCCACCCTCGGAGGCCCTGTACCCTGACACTGACACCATGCCTTTGCAGACTAAGTGCCTTGGTGCAGAACAAAGTGAAGAGTCGACATGGCACACTTCCCTGTGTTAGAAGGATGGGGGTTAAGCGCGCACCTATTTAATCCAATGAAGAACATATTTTAATTTTATGCAGAGGTGCAACAGTGTTACGCTTTTTGTCTGGTCAAGCGTCTCAGAATGAGGAAAGAAAATACTAGCCGGTAGGGTAGTATGCACTGTGCACTGTGCTAGGGGTTGCTAAAGAGCCCTATTGTTTTATGCAAAAATTGTTAAAAAATAATGAACTAATCAAACCGGTAAAGTGTGTATAACATCGTCTCAATTTTATCAAGATATATACATGAAATTCCTTCAAACCAACTTGGGAAAGCAAAATTGTATCACCAGTGTACAACGTATGGCTAAATGAACATGACAAATAATCACTACATCATAATGGTTACATGTAGATAATATACATGAATATTTTTAAAGAAAGCCCGAAGCATTTCGGGACTGACACGTCCCTTCTTCAGGGGAAACCTGTGAACAAAAATGTCTACATTACAAACAACAAATAAAAAAGGTAGTTTTTTACAATAGACAGCATGTAGAGACCATTACATGAAAGCATGAAGAGTTATGTTATAACTGTGTTGAATTCATACTGAGACTCTGCAAATTTAAACACCAGTGTATGTTAAATAACGTGCCAGGTTGCTGAAAAAATAGTAATGAACAGTGCTGTTAGTTTATGAGCAAAACGAAGAAAAGAGCCATAAGAAAACTTTACAGGATGCAAAATGAAACCGGAGTTGGAAAAATGTGTCTTCAGTGTTTAAGAGTATCAGGTTAGTGGGTGAATTTCAACCTGGAGGCTGAAAGATAGATTGATAAAGTGGTAAGATACAATAGCTGGAAAGGTGGATTGCTACACCAATATAAAGAAAAAATGAGAATTGGGCTCACCTCAGACGTGGGAAACCGTAGTTCCCCAATGTTAGACTGGATAGTACGGCACAAGCTAGAAAGCTAACATGTGTAATAAGGTGAACTCGAGGACTTGGCAAGAGCAACGCTCAAACTGCCAATGTGGAATAAGACGCTAACTATGATTAATGCGGAAAGACAAAGCCGACTTACCCCTGTGGGCGTGTGGGAGAATAACCAAGGTTACTCTATGGTTGAATTGTACACGTGAACAGCTTGTGGCAATAGTTGAGGTCTGTAATGAGTACAAAAATATGGCGATGGTGAACCCATGGGAAATGACAAGAAGAAAATACGGCCTGGAGACAATAAAGTACTCACCGGTCGTTGAAATGATCAAGGCTGAACGGCAATGCGGGACAGGTAGCTACTGGTTCGGTACGCAGCCAGAGTAAGCCAGCATAGAAATACGCGCGTGAACAGACTTAAGATAGAAAAGGGACTAGATGAAAAAACTCCAGTGGCCATCTTGGAGTGGTAGTTCAAGGTATAAAGAATGGTAACGCAAATATAAGATGCAACGAGAATGCTATGACAACGAGTCATGTCTTGAATGGATTGAAAAAAAAAGGGGTGAAACTGGAGGAATTAAAAAAAATGTGATGGGAGAACAAGTCTAATGTATACCTAATAAAGGGGGAAATAGGCGGGCCATGAGCGGGGGCCATAGGGGAGTGTGAGACAAGCTGAGTGAAATCGCAAAACTCGTACGACAAAAATATGAGTGATGGCACAAAGTGCTAAAAAAGATGGAATAAAACATAATCTGTTATAGAAGTAAAGAATATAAAGAGTGTATGATAACCATCACCAACAGCAAAGATAATTGCAGACTTTGTGATATGTAATACATCAAAGTATTAATGAAGAAAACATTATAAGCAACTCATGCCCACCAACCACTGCCCTGGCATACATCAGTCACCCCTCTACCTGGGTGCCCTATGCCAGAGGTGAGGATACAGGAGCATGACCCCTGTACCCCTACAGTGCCTAAGTCCATACCTGGGCACAGTAAGTGCAGTGGTGCCATTAAGAGTATATGGTGCTGGGAGTTTGTCATTACAAACTCCACAGCACCATAATGGCTACACTGAAGACTGGGAAGTTTGGTATCAAACTTCTCACCACATTAAACCCACACTGATGCCAGTGTGGGATTTAATGTAAAATGCTCGACCAACTTCCAGCGACCTGATTGAGTGTCTGCGCAGGCTGCCACCACCAGACATGTTTCTGGACCCCTGGGTCGAGAGCTTGCTGCTCTTGGGGGTCTGAAACAATGCACATCCTGGGACGAGGTGCCGAGCCGCCTCCCCCAGGATGGGCAGGGTTCACGAAGGAGAAGCTTCAAAGGCAAGCTGCCTTTGTGAGCCTCTTCAGACCATTTGCTGCTTTCAGCAACTGGTCCACACTGGTTCTACCCCCCACTTTGGGCGGGAGAACCGGCGGGAAAAACAAGTGAGAATGAGAGGTGTGCCCAACTCTGCCAACTCCACCCCTAAGGTGGGGGAGGCGAGGTGATGCACAACCTTGAGTCCCCGCCATCTTGAGGATGGGCGGACCCAGCCAACCAGGGACAGGCTCCTGCCCCCCTGCCACTGGAAGGTAGCAGAATAGGGGGTGTACCCACCCCAGGGAAGGGACCCATTGGTCCCTGCCCTTTACCTACTTGTAACACCCCTAAATGTAGTATTTAGGGGCACCCTGAACCTTCCTTCCTCAGATCCAGCAACCACAAGAAAAAGAAGAGAAGAAAAAGGACGAGACGCTGTGCAGAGCTAACAAGAGGACGATGCCCACTGACTTGGCCCCAGCCCTACAGGCCTGTCTCCCCTCGAACCTGCTCCTGCAAAACCCCGGCTTGTCCAGCAGACAGCAACCTCAAAAACGCCAGAGGACCTGCCGGCCTTCACTTTCCAAACTGTTTCTCTCGTGATCACCGGATGTGTTTGAACTGCAGCTTATGGTACCAACCAGGTACCGCGAATCCCCCACACTCTGCACCCGCCATATCCAGCCCGAGCTCGAGTGGACAAATACCACGAAAAGGTCCCCCCGGCAATCCTGACCTGAGATCCGGCGACCCCTGACCTGCCTCAAGCCTCCTGACGATGCTTGCAGCCTCAATCCAGAGGACCCCCCTACCGCGACCAGAGCGGGTATGAAAATCCGACGTCTCAAGGCACCCCTGCACCCGACGCCCCACGTCCTTGTGTGCCCAACCCAGCGGTGCGTAACCAACCCTCAACATCCCAACTTACCCTTCGAAGTGTTGGTCACTCCTGGAAGATCTTAGTCCCCGAGCCTGCAGTGTTTCTTTGTCCCGGAGAATGTCTATTGAAATCTACAGGGCACCCGACCTCAAAACAGCCCCCTGCACCTGGCCGCCCTAGTGCAGCTGAGGGTGCCCCTTTGGTGCTAACTTGGTCCCCAACTTGCCCTGAGCTTAATCCTAGGAGCTTTGCTCCCACAACTCCGTGGCCTGCTTGCCAGCAGCCACCAACTCGAGCCCCCCTATCCTTCATAGGATTACATTGGGCCTCAACAATATGCACCCGGCCGCCCTAGTGCCACTGGGGGGCAACAACAGTGCATCACTGACCCTGGGAGACCCCTGAATCTAATCCCAGAACCCTAACTCAAACGACCGGTTACTTACCTCGAAGACGATAACCTGTTTTTCCTCATAGAATAACATTGACACTTTTTCTCCCAAAAAGTTTATTAGTGTCGACTTTTGAAAACTAAGAATATTCCTTAAAAATCACACAAATAACGAAAATGCATTTTATCAACTGTTTTCAGGAAATGTCCCAGTGCTGAATCTAGGTATCCAGCGCTGAGTAAGAAAAGCAACATTAAAGTAACTTACCTGCAAATTGAATTTCCTTCCATAGGATAACATTGGTGATTCTATGTGAAAAAGTTTCTGTCAACTTTTGAAATACAAAAATATTATTTAAAAATCGTACAACTGACTAAAACGCATTTACTCAACTGTTTTCAGGAAATGCCTCGGTGCTGAATCTAGGATCCAGCACTGTGTTAGTAAAAGTAATCCGAAAAGTAATTTAATTGCATTTTACCAAAAACCCTATTGATTCCTATGTACTGAGTCTACTAAGTTTGTGCATTGCATTGCAACCCCTGTAAACTCGAATTGGTACAAAGTCCTACTGTAGTTTCAAAGTATTCAACAACAGCATCTTGTAGCTGAAAAGTATTTATATGCTTACCTGTACCAGGCTTGCTTGGTTCTAGAAATAAAACAACAGTATATTTTTTTATAGAAAAACAATTGGCCTAGAGTTCAGTTCTTGAGTGTGTGAATTCATTTGCTGACTGAGTGGGTACATCAAATGCTTAACACTGTCCTCTGACACTGCCTTACTGATCGACGAAGCTACAACTTTAGAGAGTAAGGTTCTATCTAACTTTAACCGCTACCTCCCTCTGGAGACTCTTGGATTCTATACACACTGTACCTCACTTTGGTGCAGTATATATAGAGCCAGTTTCTTACATCCCCCAGTGCTTAATCCCTGATAACAATGGCACGAAGCAGCAGGTTCTTCATGCGAGAAATGTTTGCTCAATCAGAAACAGCATTAAACCAACATTGAGGTTAAGAAACAAACCAATAACATTACCAAACACATTTCACCAAATGCATAACTTCTTCAGGGGACTCTTTTTTTAAATTTAGCCCCCCAAAGTAGTGCATGTTTTCATGCTTTCTCCCACTGCCTTGTGTTTGCTATGAGCTGCTTTCAATCCCCTTTATACCTCCTCTCTCCCAAAATCTCCCCTTCTCGCCATCCTTTATTATATGTTATATTTGTTTTATGAGAGCCAGGCCTCAGCCTTTTTTGTACGCATACTGGAGCCCTCTTTCCTTTTTTGCTTATTTACCATTCTAACATGGCTGTCTAATATGTTAGAATGGAAAATAAAAATGGCGGCCAGCCATGGGTGTGTTTCTGTAGGTCCACATGCAACAACGCCTTATGGTGCATTTGTGAGCATCAGCGGCCACCATAGAATGGATTCATATCAATAAAGACCCATTGCTGCATTGGCAGCCATGCATGCGCATGTGTCTTTACGTGTTTACGAGCAGGACCTATTTATTAGCTGTAGGTGTATGTGCCCAGATCCCTGTAGAGGTATCTGTTTTTCCTGATAATTTATACTGTCACTGTATGTTGCACATATGTCCATGTTACATGCAGCTGTTCCCTAAAGCCATGTAGGTAGTGCGCACGGACACTTTACATGGCATGAAACATAAAAGGCATGGAATTTTCCATGTATGTGGTATCGCGAGAGCATGGTTTATGTTCATGTGGTAAATAATTTAATTACCGGTACTTAATTTGATGCGGAAAATTAATAAGAATAGCTCAGTAAAATAAGAGGCAGAATCCGTGGTATTAGAGGTTCGGAACGGGCTTTATTCCAAAACACAATTCGAATTTGTGGGCTTCATATTCCATCACCACGAAGGTTCAGGAAGTGAAGGACAATACTTTATTGACAGGTAATCATTTTTATAGAAGAGGCATTACAGTGAAACAGATGCAGGAGGCGTAACAGTTGATAACAGAGATAAAGACATACATGCGTAACTAAAATGGGTGTAACTAGGCGTAACTAAAGAACGTCATTAGGTATGATGTCACAAATGGGTGGTTCCATGAAAGAATTTCGCAATGTCAGCAAAAATACTTGGCAGAGATGCGCGTGCAGCAGCATGACGTGTGATTGACGTGCAACTAGGGGGAGAATGAGACTTGACATTTAGCTCTACATGTGGAGACAAAAGTCTGGGGTTATGTCAACCTAATCCCAAATCATATCTAATATCCTATGTTTAAAGAACTGTGTTATCCAAAAAGAGAGGTCTCTTAGGATAGAATCTTCTTCTATACTGACTATACTGACTGTTAGTGCGTGTACAAGCGTCTAAGTGTCTACACTGGATGCGAGGGGGTAGGAATATTCCATGGTAACAGAGCTTATGAATTACTTGCATGAGGACAGAGAAGCCTGGCCCCTTTGCACGGTAGCTGGAGGAATGTTTCCCTAAACTGCTAGACAGGAATGCATCGGATGAGGAGCGGAGCAGAGCAGATAACCTTGAAGGTGGAATACAGTTTTTGGCAGGCAGACAGGCCGAGTCAGGCACCGTTAGCCGCGCAGGGAGTAAGACAAAGTTCATGGTCACAGATGCAGGCTCAGACTGGAGCTTTCAGAGGCAGAAGGCAGGAAAAGGCTTAATGGCAGAATCAGGGCCTACTCGCCTGGACTGTAAAATGGGATAAATGAACCATATAAAGCCGGTGGCCTTTCATGCTTAGGAATAGAATATCCGGCCCATTCATGGCGGATCTGAAAGAGGACATGTTGACTGTGGACGCACATGTGTTTGCGTCTTCATAACTGGAACTGGAGGGAACATACATGTACTTGTGATTTATACATGAAACCGTTGGGGTCCAAGATAGGGGACATAACCGACCATAAAAATCCATATTTCCACATTCCCTCCTTGTCCCCTACTTGCCCTTAAGAGATATCAATCTTCATCAATCCGTTGATCTGTTCATATAACATCATTTGTTCTTCTTTCTTCTTCCGGGATGAATGAAAACTTGGTGGTGGAATACACGATGTGGCACACAGACCACAAATCGCTGGTCCACATTGTAGGCATAAGCAGCAACTGAATAATATGAGAAAGCCAATACCTAGGAAGGATAGGACCCTCCATCCCCAGGCTGACAACACACTCCAAAACCAACCGGACCAAGTCCAGGTGCCTGGATTCTGGTGTATCTGGCTTACAATCTTATGAAGGCGGGTTATGGCTTTGTATACTGACGGCGAATTTTCTGGTATGAAAATGCAACAACTTGATCCGATGACCCTACAAGCTCCGCCCCTATCGGCCAGGATGACGTCAAGGACAAGACGATTTTGAAGCACAACAATCCGCATAGCAGACTGCTCTTCTGTTAAATTGCCTAAGGCGGAAATAGTTTCGTTCACTACTGCTTCAAGGGTTCTGGTTAATCTACGTATCAACTTACTATTAGTGACTGTACCTATATAGGGGAAGAAACCTTTATTGAAATCTGTGTATTTTTCCCATGCTGTTTCAGTGTAATCGACGATTGGGAGATCTCTCTGCTGTCTATTGTGTACTAAATGAGTATTTCTATGATAATCAGGAGGAGCTAGGAAAACAGGTGGCAAAAGGAATCCGATGTAACAGGTACCATCCCAATCTAGAGGCAAACGTATATATGCAATCTGACCGCATACGAAGTAGGAATGGCGAGAAGCTCTAAATGTAGACTTGCCTTGATCACTGAATTCTATTACAGTGGTGCATCTACTATGGCCCATGCGTATGGAACCATTCTTTCTTACACACAATTCACCTTTAACTAGAAATACTGACATAGCGGGCAAAATTGGTGCAGCTTCGGATTCAACATTCAGGATCATGAGATTAAGCGTGAAATTACCTAATCCGTATACTTCATTTTCTAGATCAGTTCCTGTTCTTTTGGGAAGTCCCTCCTTGTTAGGGTAGCAGACTTTAAGCAAAACTAAGTTCAGGTTTCCCCATACCCAGTTGTCTTGATAAATTGCGGAATTCGAATCTAGAGAATTAATTAAACTAAACCATGCTCCACAGGAGCCATTGTGTGTGAACGGATATGGAAAGAGAGGCAGAATTCCCTTATAGTTCTGATAGGGAGGGAGTCGGCCACATATCCAACAATTCGTAGCATTGCTAGTCTGATGGGAATGATGTAACATACTAATAAAAGTGTTATTGCGCAGCGCAAATCTATAGGACAACTCATGCGGGGGTAATTCACTAAAAGAATGTTCAGCAGTAACATTGTAAACATGTTTAGAAATAGGATAATATATGTGCAACAATATACTTGCAGCGATTATTAAAAGACTTAAGAAAAACAAAATTAATAACGTCACTGTGCAATGACTACGCAGTGATTTACAGTACGCATGTTTTTTCAACTGCATCTTTCGGTTTCTTTCTCTATTCAGGTCTAGGGGATACATGTTAGAAACAAATTCGACCGATTCACCTTGGAGAGGACTTAAACAATCAAATTGTTTGACTTATTAGACCGTAATTTTAGTTTGTATAGTTCCTTATCGCTTATTTCGACCAAAGGAAGCTTTGAGTCAATCGGTGAAGACACGCAAGGTGTATCGTTTACATCAGACGGTAGTCCATGAAATTTCTTGATATGACTTGAATGTATCCAACCTTTGCGACCTTCGATCTTCACGGCTGTCCTCGTGGTGAGCAGTACAAGTTGAGGCGATTTCCACCTAGGATCCAGCTGAGTCTTCCGGTCAAAATTCCGCACTAACACCAGGTCCCCGGGAACTACGTCATGGGGTTTCACCTCGGTGTTGTCGGGAAAGGCTGCAGCTACCTGTGAACGACAAGATTGTAGTGCAGACATCAAGGAAGCCAGGTAATCTGTCAGCATATTACAGTCAACATCAGTTATTTTGCGTGGAATAGGCGTCCCCCACATATTTGGTGGTCTGCCAAAGATCACCTCATAAGGGGATAGCCCTGTTCGAGAGTGCGCTACCATTCTCATGTAAAAGAGTGCAACTGGTAAGGCTACTACCCAGTCGACACCTTTCTCTCTACATATTTTGGACAATCTAATTTTCAGAGTTTGATTATGTCGTTCCACGAGACCTGCTGCCTCGGGGTGTCGGACACAGTGAAATCTCCATTGATAGCCTAACAAAAGTGAAACGTGTTTCATTAGTTCGGATGAGAACGGCTGGCCGTTATCTGAGTAGACAACACGTGGTAAACCGTACCGTGGGAAGAATTCTCGAACCAACTGTTTGGCAGTAGTCGGGGCAGTGTAATCTGAAACCGGGTATGCTTCTGTCCAACGGGAAAGAGCACAGACAACTACAAGAACATATTTGAATCCTCGACATCGTTCCATCTGGATATAATCCATCTGGAGGACTTCAAAAGGGTGATCAGGAGGCTGAAATCCACCCTGTTCTACGGGAATGCTTTTACCTGGGTTAAACTGACAACAGATCATACAGGTACGAACTTTTTGTTTAGCTGCTGCTCGTAAATGTTTGTTGAACCAAATGTGTTGAATGCTGTCTAGCATAGCTTTTTCTCCTAGGTGTGCTGGACTATGTATTGTATTAATGATAACTTGAACCATAGAATCAGGAAGGAACCATACAGATTTTTCCTTCGTCATCCATCCTTGATCCGTTTGGATCCCTCCTAATTCAGTCCATTTCTTTATTTCATCTGGTGTAGCATGTGTCTGTATGTCAATTACGTCAAGAGCGGGATCCTTAACCGTCATGCAATGTGTTGGTGTCAGAACTATTGTCTTTGTCATGTCAGATGTGTGAGTTCGAGCAGTCTGTTTAGCTGTTCTGTCAGCTAGATCATTGCCTTGGGAAATGATATCAGTAACTTTCGTATGAGCTTTACATTTCATAATTGATATTGCAGTGGGTAGATGTATTGCATCTAATAAGGCATGAATGAGGGGTCCGTGCTGAATGTGGGCACCGTGAGAAGTTAAATAACCTCTCTCTCGCCACAGCACGCCGAAGTCATGTACAACTCCGAATGCATAACGTGAATCAGTGTATATGTTGACTTTCTTATTTGTGGCTTGAATACAGGCTTGTGTCAGAGCGATGAGCTCTGCTGCTTGAGCTGACAAGGTATTTATGCAATTTGTTTCAATGACTTCAGTGTCTGTTGTGACTGCGTAAGCGGCCACTAACTCTCCTGTACTTGTTCTCATGCATGAACCATCTACATACAATGTCAAGTCTGGATCTGTCAAAGGGATGTCTGTCAAGTCTTGTCTGGGTTTCGTCGTGACAGTAATAACTTCGACACAATCATGTGCCAATGGATCTGTTCCGCCTACTGGTAACAGTGTGGCAGGATTTAATGTACTACAACGTCTGATTTCTATGTGCGGCTGAAACAATGTTAATTCGTAACCGGTGAGTCTTGCTATAGTCAAGTGTTGTGTTTGTGTGCGGTTCAAGAGAACCTCTACTGCGTGTGGTACTTGTACTGTCAATGGATGTCCTAACACTATGGCATCGCTTTGTCTGATTGCTAAAGCTGTTGCTGCCACTGATTTCAGGCACGCAGGCAGAGCCTGAGCTACGGGATCTAATGTACTAGAAAAATAAGCACATGGTTTGTGTGATCCTGCTTGTTCCTGTGTGAGTACTGACAAGGCAGTACCTTCGCGTTCTGTAACAAAGAGCGTAAAATGTTTATTGTAACATGGTGTTGCTAAAACAGGTGCTTGACATAAAGCTTTCTTTAGGCTTTCAAAAGCTTGTGTATGTTCCTGAGTCCAAGGGAGGACAGTCGATGTGGCTGCCTCCTGTGTTGTCAACTGAATGAGTGGTTTTGCTAGAAATGCATACTGAGGGATCCACTGCCTACAATATGAAGTGAGGCCTATAAAAGCCCGTACCTCCTTTTGTGTCTTGGGTATTGGCATGTTAGCAATTAACTGGATGCGATTGGGTGTAAGCTGCCTTCCCTCCTTGGACAG
The DNA here is from genome assembly GCF_964204655.1 of Triturus cristatus. Taxonomy (NCBI): domain Eukaryota; kingdom Metazoa; phylum Chordata; class Amphibia; order Caudata; family Salamandridae; genus Triturus; species Triturus cristatus. The sequence goes on from NC_140587.1 coordinate 286,514,554, forward strand.
CGAGTGCCCAAGGTAAACAACTCGCTGGACACAGAATTGCAGCTTAGAAGGGGACACCTTGTGCCCCTTTTCGGCCAAGAATTGTAAAACCGTCAGTGAGGCTTTTTCACATTCAGGTTCGCTTCTAGCGGTGATCAGCAGATCATCGACATATTGAAGCAGGGCAGTGTTGACTGGCATGTGGATACTGTCAAGTTCTCGTTTCAGTGCTTGGCTATAGATGCTAGGGCTTTCTGTGAATCCTTGAGGTGCGCGTGTGAATTTAAAGCTTCGTCCATTTAAACTAAATCCGAACAAGTATTGGCTTTCCGGATCTATAGGGACGCTGAAAAAGGCATTCTTGAGATCAATTACAGTAAAGAATGTTGCTTCGGAATCAATGGCTGTCAGTAATGAAGAAATGTCTGGGACTACGGGGTATTGTGGTACAATACATTTATTTAATTCGCGCAGATCAATAACCAATCGATATACTAGCGGGCTTTTGGATCAGTTTGTTTAAGAATCGGAATTATCGGGGAATTACATACATTGGAGTCGGTTTCCACAACCACTCCTTGGGTAATAAGCTCGTCAATGATTTGCAGTAAAGCCACTACAGCATCTGGGGGTAACTTGTATTGTCGCATTCGTGGTAGTACCACTCCTGTCTTTAGTGTGACTCGATATGGTGTAATGTTCATGCAACCAACATCTGTAGGGCCTTGCGCCCATAAATGTGTGGGTAAAGTCTACAGTCGGTGATCCATGTCTCGGGACACATAGTGCCCTTTGAAATCACGTAAAAACAATCTTACTCCTTCCGGAGAACAACATATTATAGCTCCTAGAGCTTTCAATGTTTTTATACCTAACAGGTTTTCTGGACATGATTTAGTAAGCAATAAATCTGTAGTTCGTGTCAAGGGACCAATCGTAAGTGGAAGAAGCTGTGATACTTCGTTAATGATAGGTTTTCCTGAAAAACCAAGGGAAATATTCTGTGAGCCTGAGAGGGGTGCCCCTGGAACTTCACTACGTTTTATGGTTGTTCGGCTTGCCCCTGTATCAAGTAAAAATTTTCTATCTTGGCCTAATAGTTCACTGTGTACATAAGGTCCTTCTTGATCTACAGGGACCTCGATAAGGGGTAAGCCAACTTCCCTCTCTAGGCTGTTTCATGAGTATCGTTGATAATCAGGATAGTCATACTGTGCGGTCTGGTACATCTGTTGTGTCGTTGTTTGTGTGGCAGCAATAGGCTGCGGTGGTGGAGCTGACATAGACTGTTGCGGAGCTGGCATGGACTGTGCATGCTGCGGGGCTCCTTGTTGGTTATGATCCTGTCTAAGTGGCCGTGGTCTTTCTTTTGTATTACCTATGGCGATATTATGTTTTAAAACTGGACAATCGTGTACATAATGACCTGGCTGTTTACAATAGTTGCATGTCCCTTTTACAGAACCTGCTGAAACACTGGACTGTGTCATACCCTTTTTATGACCGTCAGCTGGAACTGTCTGGGAAACTAGCATTTTCATTTTCGTGTCTTTCATGCGTCTTTGTTCATGTTCTTGTTCCTCTCTAATTCTATTGTGATGGTACTGTAGCATTTGTAACATTTGTGACGGAGTGTTACCTTGCCAGGTACTCTCGAATTTCAATACTCTATTCTTAACTTGGGGCAAGGCATTTTCAACTAATTTTGTCACAAACAGATGTGGATACGATTCGCTACTTGCTTTTATTCCACTATTTATACCAAAACATTTTTCGAATCGGGCATAAAAATCACTAGTGTCTTCATCTTGCTTTTGTTTACAGGCTGAGATTGCACCCCAGTCTTCCTTTTTCGTAGTTAATAAACGTGGCAGTACCTGTACTAATAAACCTGGTAGTATTCTGGTCTTTTCCCCGAGCCCTAAACCTGGACCTCGAGCTGTTTCTTCGTTTTCTAATGCTGTCCAATCTATCTTTTGGTCTCCCACCTCCCAATCCTTTTCCTTGAGTTTTCGTAAATGCCCGCAGGCATTAATACCTTTAATATTTTCATAATGTCGGGATAGGTATACTCTCCCATGAGCAACATGTCTTTAATTTCACGGTGGAAACCCGCTGGGTCTTTGTCATGACTGGGTACCACTTTCTTCATTTCTAATAGTTCCATTTTAGATATGGGTGTGTATACAAACACACGTTTAAACTGATTGTCATCACCTTTTATCGGGTGCACTTCGCGTAAGGGATTCTGTCTATCCATATAATACGTCGTTCTTTCCTTGATGGGTAGTGAGACATGTTCGGGGCATACAAAAAGAATGTACTGCTTTCTGGATTCTAGTATTTCTCTAATTAACTCAGTACCTGAACTTCTCCATTTATTCGTGAGTAATTCAGTCAATATATCAGGTAAGGGACCAGGATCGGAGTGTTGGCTTTTATATAATATAAGGAGTTGTTGAATCATATAGATACCAGCTAAACGCTGGCCTGGCTAATTCTTGTTCGTCCATAGAATCGAGTATATGATAACCCCTTCGTTCTCGGAGTAATTTGTCAGCGGCTTGGAACGAATGTTCGGGGGACCTTATATTTATTATAGGGGTTTGGAAATTTCTGTTATTATCTGGACGTATCGGACGTATCGGATCAGTAAAGCATCTAGTATTATTACAAGATCTTCCTCTACCTACATAGGCCATGGTTTCTAACTGTCCTGTGGGCAGTTCTAATTCTTCCTCCTCCTCGTTTTGTTCAGGCTGGTCTACCGCTAATCTTTCTTCGTGTATTCGTTCTACTTCTTTGCGGATCTTTCGGCACATAGCTACTATACTTAATAGTTTATTATGTCTCCCCTCTGATATATTCCGACTCCATGTGGTAAGAATTCGCATTTTTTCCGGATTTACCCCTGGTCGGTCTTGATTTCTGATCACACAATTTATGAGGAAACGTAACAGTTCCCCCTGTATTTCCACTTTCTGGTACTCCATGGCTCTATTAATACTTTCAGAATCTCGTCCTGACTGGACAAAGTGATATATGTTTTCTAAATGTGTAATCATTCCTGGTAGCCTCCCTAAATATATTGCAGCTCGTCGGATACGTAATGATGCCAGCAGCATTTCGTCCTCTTTGCCGGGCACAGGGTCATATCTACAATCTACTAGAAGTTCCTTAAGCATGTCGGGAGTTACTAGTTTGGGCGTACGTTGGTGGGCTAATTCTTGAAAGGAAAGTTTATTTACTCTGGGTGGCGTGAAAAAAATGTTTGTTGTACCTCCTGTAGCACCGCCTGGGGTGCTAGATGTGAAAGGATTCGTTGAACGTGATATAGCAACCATAGGTGTGGGTACAGCTGTAGAAACAGATGTGCTTGCCGGAACTTGTGTCGGAGTTTGTTGTTGCGGAGGTACAGACGGAGGGTCTTGGCGTTGAACCCCCTCGGTAGGCGGTCTATGTGGTGCGGTATTAGCATACTCGGGAGCTGCGTCGTCTAAATAAGAGGAAAGGAAAACATCTTCTGCGGTTCTGGGATGCCCTTTGGGATGTGCTTTTATCGGAAACAATGGAGGTGGCAAGTCTTTTGGTATCTCCGGAGTAGCCTTAGGTAACCCTTCGGCCAGAAGAGGATACATACCATTCATAAGGGCATTTCTTTGTCTGTCTACTTGTTCTGATTTTGCTCGGGTACCTTCTTCAATTAATAAATTTTCTCGGACTTTATTTGAATTCTCCTTACTTTTCTCTTCCTGTCTGAGTGCTTTTTCTGTACGTCTATATGATTCTTTACGCCATAATTCAATGGCATCTTTCTGTGATTGTCTAGCTTTCTTTTTCCATAATTCTTCCTCTACTTTCATGATGCAATCTGCATCCCAGGTCCCAGCTGCGGGCCACCTCTGACTTTCTGGTAATTCCTTAGTGTAGTCTACCCATAAATCAAGAAATAATATGGCATCTAGGCCATGTTTATGATACATGAAGTACCCTGGAGTGTCCCTAGGAGGAATGGGAACAGCTTCTTCGAGTACCCCTTTTCTAGTTTTGATCTGTCTTAATTTCGAAAAGAGCGGCATATTGAGAACTGATCTGATACCTAATTTTGAACACGTTTAATACAACAAAACACAATAATGAACAGTCATTCACACCACAATATGCAGAACGTATTTAAAATATTTAACATTTAACATTTAATGAACAACAATGATGGCCATTTAGGGAACTAGTCACTAAGCATAATACTCGGCACTAACTAGGTAATTCTGAATTATATACTAGACATACTTGATATACTGCTAAACAGTACAGATACACTGCTGAAACAGTGCAGACCGGATTTGTGTACCCAAACCCGTCTTGACCGGCACAACCTGTGTGCACGTCAGAACGCCTCCCCGGCAATGGTACTCACCGGGTAGCTCGGAACGGAAGGCCTCGGAACTGAACTGAACTGAACTGGACTTGGACCAGACTGGACTCGACTCGAAACTTCGGAACTTCGGAACCTGGTGGGCCTCTGTATACCTCGGATCTTGCTCTCTCAGCTAGGCTCTGGTCGGGATACTTCGCACTTCTCACCGCCTCGTCTGGGTGTTGATCGCAGCCTCAGTTACCCCCGCTCGGCAGGAGGGAGATACAGGAAATCCTGTGGGTACGCGTTGTTGTCCATCCAGCTGTGGCAGGAGATCGGGCCTGCAACGCACCTCCGGCGCGTGAGATGAGAAAGTGTCCCTGTTCGGGCGCCATATATGTGGTAAATAATTTAATTACCGGTACTTAATTTGATGCGGAAAATTAATAAGAATAGCTCAGTAAAATAAGAGGCAGAATCCGTGGTATTAGAGGTTCGGAACGGGCTTTATTCCAAAACACAATTCGAATTTGTGGGCTTCATATTCCATCACCACGAAGGTTCAGGAAGTGAAGGACAATACTTTATTGACAGGTAATCTTTTTTATAGAAGAGGCATTACAGTGAAACAGATGCAGGAGGCGTAACAGTTGATAACAGAGATAAAGACATACATGTGTAACTAAAATGGGTGTAACTAGGCGTAACTAAAGAACGTCATTAGGTATGATGTCACAAATGGGTGGTTCCATGAAAGAATTTCGCAATGTCAGCAAAAATACTTGGCAGAGATGCGCGTGCAGCAGCATGACGTGTGATTGACGTGCAACTAGGGGGAGAATGAGACTTGACATTTAGCTCTACATGTGGAGACAAAAGTCTGGGGTTATGTCAACCTAATCCCAAATCATATCTAATATCCTATGTTTAAAGAACTGTGTTATCCAAAAAGAGAGGTCTCTTAGGATAGAATCTTCTTCTATACTGACTATACTGACTGTTAGTGCGTGTACAAGCGTCTAAGTGTCTACACTGGATGCGAGGGGGTAGGAATATTCCATGGTAACAGAGCTTATGAATTACTTGCATGAGGACAGAGAAGCCTGGCCCCTTTGCACGGTAGCTGGAGGAATGTTTACCTAAACTGCTAGACAGGAATGCATCGGATGAGGAGCGGAGCAGAGCAGATAACCTTGAAGGTGGAATACAGTTTTTGGCAGGCAGACAGGCCGAGTCAGGCACCGTTAGCCGCGCAGGGAGTAAGACAAAGTTCATGGTCACAGATGCACGCTCAGACTGGAGCTTTCAGAGGCAGAAGGCAGGAAAAGGCTTAATGGCAGAATCAGGGCCTACTCGCCTGGACTGTAAAATGGGATAAATGAACCATATAAAGCCGGTGGCCTTTCATGCTTAGGAATAGAATATCCGGCCCATTCATGGCGGATCTGAAAGAGGACATGTTGACGGTGGACGCACATGTGTTTGCGTCTTCATAACTGGAACTGGAGGGAACATACATGTACTTGTGATTTATACATGAAACCGTTGGGGTCCAAGATAGGGGACATAACCGACCATAAAAATCCATATTTCCACACACAGACAGCTTAAATACACTTATGGCTTTTTTATTTAGTGCATGAAAGACAATCACGTACTGCAGTACTAAATAAAACCCATGCCAAGTGCGCCTCGTTACCTTGTATTTAGGTGAAGAGCCCCTGCCCAAAGGCCATCCAATGTGCACCCTACACATGTCTACGCATTCTGTCACTATATGTAGCACACAAAGAAAGGCCAGGGATGAAAACAACCCATGCACTGTGGGATCCAAGCTTGCATCAAGCCATTCCTGCAAGATGTGTGTCCCACAAGTCGGAGGACATTGTGTGTGTGCGTGCACCACACATGAAGCAGGGCCGCAGGCCTTCCCTCTGTGCCTATGTACTAAAAGTGTCATTTGTGATGTCATCTGCTATGTCTTCAGTGAGATTATGAGCAGTGACGTGGATCAAGTGATGGTTGCGTGGCCACCCTTAACCGTGAATTTGAGTTTAATGTTAGACATGGTGGCCAGATGAACTTTCAATTAGATCCTTTCAGTCAATATATGTGTGAGTTACGTAATAAAAACACGTATTAATCAGGGCTCATACAAAACTTCAAAAGCCTGATAGATAGCAAATACTTTATGAAAACAAACTAATATCGTATTTAAAAAGATGTTTTCAAACTCATAAATTATTCCAGTTGTCATAAAATATATGAGGCAAAATGTTCATTATTAACCAATTTCAGCTTTTAAAAGCACTCTATCCGCTATAGTAGGCTCTCGGCTCATTAGATATTTCAACCTCCAAAATCAGCGACTTGGAGCAAGAAAATAAAAGCTCCATCCGCGTAGAAGGCACTCATTAAAATGTCTCTAGCAGAGAGAGACAAAATATTAACTTACCTATAAAAAAAAACGCGCAATGTCATTAAAAGGTTTCAATCCTATCATAAATTTTCAGTGCTGGTCTTCGATACTGAAATTGCATTTTCAAAGATTCTTCTGTTGTAAGGCGCGAATTACCTAATTACCATTTTTATTGCCAGATTTTGCTTTCTAATCCCTGATGACTTTGTCAGAAACACTATTTATGCCTTCTTTTACGTTGCTGTTGTGCAAGGACACATTTTGTACAGTACATTAGTTAAGGAGGCAGCCGTAAGCATGCTGCAGCCAGATTCGGACTGTGTGCTGCTTGTACTGCTTGTAATATGGACAGTGAGTAAGTAGTAAGGTGATGGAGCACGATGGTGCTCTAAAATCTTAGGGATGCATCATAATCATGTATAGTCCGCACCCGCATATATTCCTGTGTTGTATTAACATGTGGTTATTAGAAAACATGTTGTAATAATGATGTGATGTTAAATCGATAGAAAAGGTATTTGTGCCATGCAAGAGAAATTAAATGGCATTTATATTTGGAAAGAGTAACCTTTAGTATATTGCATTTGCCTAACGAAAAGTCTATATGTAATGTATTTCGATGTAAACGTGCACCATGATGAAGATTGCACGTGGAGATGATGAGTTGTGCTTAATGTGTAATAATTGTAGGTGCTTGCAAAGCATAGCAGCATTAACATGTGTGTATAATTTGATTTGTAAATGCCTAAATGAAATAGTCACGTTGTGAATATGAAAGGCCCCTTCGTTTATTCATATGTTGGCCGGTTTGTGTAGGCCTGAAAATGTAATTCCCTGGTAAGCTCTCGCATTTGGAGGTAGTCAGCGAATTTCATGTGCATGCAAGATTTTTTCTGTTCTCACGTTTTCAGTTGTAGGTGAAAGAAGCTGCCTTTGTTAGTTAAAACTAACACTCTTTGTTTCAGGAGTTAGGCATGAAGGAGAAGAGTTACTTTGTAAATGGAATGTTGATAATTGGGAGCCGGTGTTCTTTCTCACCGAGGAGGCTTGGAAATCGAGGTCATCAAGGTGAACATTGGAAGGAGTGTGGAAGACGGTGGAAAATTACCCAGGAGAGGTGTCAGTTGAGATGAGGTGATCTGTGGGCGTGTTTTACATCTTTGCATTTTGTATTAGGGAAAGTGTCCCGAGGGAGGAGAGGCAGAAGGAGACAGGATGAGTTAGGAGAAGGGGTTAGAAGATCGATCTGGAAAAGAGCATTTTAGAACGAGCTCCGTAGCTTTGGACTCATACACCAGAATGTCCTTCTTAGGGAGTCTTCACGAGCTGACACCTTTAGTTGATCTTGTCTGGGAAATGCTAGGTAGGGATGTAACCTTAGAGATAGAGTAGGGATAGTCCAATGCCTTTCACTTTTCAGCCACAGATGAAGTCTGACTTAAATATTGGAGCAGTCCTTGCTTGCATTTAGTTCATTGTGCAGAATACACCATTCTTGCTTGCTTATGTCAATGATGCCATCCCTCCTCTTATGATGTTTGTGCAATTGTTTTTTCTTATTTGACCCACCAGCCCTTGCGGTCACCTATTCAGTAGGTCTTTATGCAGATCTAGAGACAGTTAGGGTGCACTGGGCATGGTCTCAGGTGAAATTAATATTATTTTCCACTGTGTTCTGTTTGACATCAATTGTAAATATATGTGCATTTAATGTATCAAAATGATTTTGTATGTATAGATTATTGACCATATTGTTCATAAAGAATTTGAATCAAGGGACAATTATCCTCATAAAAAGAGCAATACAAAATCTTTGATTTAATGTATGAATTAACTTTAATATATTCTTTTCTATTTAAACATAATAAAATTGAATAACATAAAATGAATTTTTGAGTTGCACAAGTCCATGGGTATTTACATGTGTATTTAACTAGTCAGCCCACTCCATATTAGGTTTCCTATATGTTTTTCACACAAATGTTTTGTAGACCCTGATATAGGAAACGTTATTAGGGGTACCCCTTTTTTACTACATAGCACTTACTGATTAGCCAGTAGAAAGTACTCCAGTTGAGTAGAGGTATTGCACAAAACGGTGGCATCTTCTTGGATAAACATGCAGGGAAGGATTCATTCTGGCACGATGCTCCTGTCACAAAAATTAAACCTCAACAGGAAGCACTTCCAGATATAAATAAAGCAGGTGCCCGGGTTGAAGCTCAAATTCAGTAACGCATTAATCAGCTCAAAATCTCCGCGAGCATGCAAAATTTTGCGTTTTCGCAGAGATGTTTTGCCGTTTCGCGAAATTTTGCGAAAGGCAATTTCACAAATTCCGCCCACCCCTAGCAATCGGCGAGACTGCTAATGAGGAAATTGCAATGGCTCCCCATCCCTCAACGCTGCGCTTTTACAACTGGCTGCTTGATCTTCAAATCCTTGCACGATCAAAATCCCATATTCATAAACAACCTGATGCTCAGGTACACCCCCTCCCGCAATCAGCTCACCTCTGGCTTCTTTCCACCCCCACGTTCAAGCGGAAACATCTGGGAGGCTGCAGATTCGCAGACTAGACTGTGGAACCGCTTCCCCTTGGAGATCCAGGTATGCACTGACCTTCTGAAATTCAGAAGGTCACTCAAAACATGACTATTTGCACAGGCCTGCAACTGACTCCTCCGCAGGTAACAGACATGACTTACTACAGTGCCATGAAACCAACCGGAGTACGTGCGCTCTACAAATTATTCTTAACATTTTGCCCCTTCTTAACCTCCTACGTGGTTTCCGAACTAGCCCCCTGATTGGGGCAGGCCAATTCTGCCCTGTGGCGACCAATCGCGCTCGCCCCCTTTTCGCAGGCTTGCTCCCCGGGGCGGGTGGTGGTGGGGGAGGGCTTCCTGCCTCTGGGCGGCGTTTGTCCCGGGCCCCCATTGGGTTCAGCTTCGCCTTCCCCGGCCCCGGCTCCATCTCCTCTCTCTTATTTTATTAAATTGACATTTATACAAGAGTACCATGAAATCATGTACCAGCTTCTACAATTTACAACTAATATTAAGACTTCGGTGCTACAGGGACTAAGTTAAAGCTCGCTGGAGCATGAGTAAGGTGACAACCACTTCTCAACCTCTTCGCTCGATATGAGTGTAATTTGGAGGACGGACTTAAAAAGTGCTGGGTAACACATTGAAAAATCCCAGTTTTTAAAATAATAATGAAAAACTGCCTGGAGGATCTCAAATTCGCGCTCTACTTCAGCAAGGGATGTAAAGTGCTGCCCTCATAAAGCTGCATAATTCTTCACAGGAGGCAGGACATCTGAACTTTACATTATCACCTAAAACACCTAGAAAAATAAAAGATGACACCAAATATTTGAAGTACTGTGTAAGGTAAGGACTTAAAACCTGTTTAGTTAAACCTTTAACTTCCCTAAATAGTTTAGGATTCTCACACCTTAAAATTGAATTCCACCTATTCTGCTCAAGATAATGCAAAAAATCCAGATTGTAAGTATGCTGCCGAGAACATAAAACGTAAATTGCTTCCCATCATATCCCGGATATAGAAGATTAAATGAGGGCGAGCCCACATCCTTTTTAATATTAGGAGCTGCAGCTACCATAGAACTTGTTTGTGCACCCAAAGAGAGAAACTGGTGCATCTAAAGTGGTAACAAACATTAGAAAAACTATTGTTCAGGTTATAACTGTAAACATTGTTGTTGTACAATATTTTTTACAATAGTCAACTGGTTAGTTTATGAAATTGAAATAGTAAGAGTCGTTTACTCAAAAAATGTGGAACAGTCGTGAGAGTTTGCTCATAATTCTGCTGGAGCAGTACACTATCATCTTATGTGAGTGAGACCCCAAAGTTTATCCCCCACCCAAAAATATCTAAGTGATATCAGAATTTAACATGTACCCCATTAACCACCAACATTCCTTAGTGGAATGCAATGCCTTGGAAGTATCTAAGTTATAGATGATCATGTAACCTGCCTATGCCTCCAGTATGGCTAAAGTAACTGATGCTAACTTGAGTCGAAAGCTCCACACTCAAACTCTGTCCCTTCATGAATTCAACTTCAGATCTCAACATGTCATGTACATTGCAGTAGAAAGACTGCAGAGAGGATCACCACTGGTCACATGAACTTAGTGGACAGCGTGAGATCCCGAATGTACCAGTGGCAGCTCTGCCTTTCAATATCTGCAGCTTGGACACCAGGTTTATTTTCATCAATATTTTCAGGAGTTGCACAGGCTTAACAGGTGGGAATCCTCCACCAGGCTCCATGTGTTGAGGTGCCTTCAAATTTCATTTTGCTTTTGGAATATAAAATATGTACTAAAATGTATGAACCTTCATCTACCCATTATCCCTCTATTCCCCACTGGTGTCTGCTGAAGAGGATTGGTGAATTGTGGGGTATTCTGTCACACTTCCAGCCACTATTCCCCTGCATTCTATTGCTATGGTAGAGCTGGGACAGACAGCGGATTCAGTCCATGCTCAGCAGCATTTTTCAAAGTGACTGCTAGAGCGACATTTGCTATGCTCTCTCAAAGAGCAGGACACAGGGAGAGGGGTCAGTCGGAAATATTATGGGGAGCGTTGGCAGGACGGCGGGTATTTTTACCATTTATGGAGCTGTAAGGTTAATGGGAAGGTTGGGCAGAAAGTCATGATTGCCTTTTATGGGAGAGGCCGAACACTTGGTGTAGATTCCATTTATAGGGAAGCTACTGAGGGAGATGTGGGAGAATGGCTTGATGCCAATCGTGGAGAGGAAGAGAAAGGGAAGACTTTTTGTTATGGTTGTCCCATAATGAATTCTCTCCACCTCAAGAAATTGATCCATAGGATCAGATGAGAGGGTTGTGCTGATAATGGACACATTAAAGATAAAACTCTAGATCAGGTGACATTATTGATGACTCATTCTTTGCTCTTATTGTCTATGATTATTTGTCATAACCCCTCTTTGGAATCAACCCCCTTATTGAAACTCACCGATTTATAATTCTACATATTGGGCATGGCTTCCTCAGAGACCTAGTATACCTAAGAGCAGATTATGATAGATGTGATTGACAGCTGTTATGTTACACTAGTGAACAACCACATGAATTGTGCCTCTGTGTTACATCATAGTGAATCAGCCACTTAGGAAGCCATGATCTGTCCTTTATAGCTGTGCCGCTCACCTCTTCTCAGCCTGTGCTTTATGTGTCTAAAAATGCAGCAGGCTAATGAAATGAAATGAAATGAATGAAATGAAATGAAAAGAGCATTTGTAGAGCGCATGGCTACCAGAAGGCCTCCCAGCGCTAGGCATGACTAGTGAACAGATGGAGCAGAATAATTAGGGAAACAGAAGGGTTTTAAGTTGTTTCCGGAAGGCGGGATGGCTGGTCTCTTTCCGGAGGTGGAGGGGGAGTGCGTTCCAGAGCATACCGGCATTCAGAGAGAAACGTCTGCCACCTCATGTAAAGAATGAAAAAAATACAATGTAAATTGCGTACGGTTAAGTGTTGATAAAGGTATATTTTCCACCTTGAGTTGCCGAGTGACATAAACAACTCAAGCTTCACTTTTATTATCTATGATATCAGTCAGAACTCCTAAGTAGATATTAACCCTTGCTCCTTTTATAGGTGGAAATAACCTCTTGGTATTGTTGGCAATGGCCTTAGGATGACTGTGTGTATCTTCTGGTTCTAAATAAAATGCCAAATGGTACATTTTAGTTAAAATTAAAAACATTAACAGACATTTAGCATTTCTTGGGACAGAAAACAAATTGTGTTAAAAGTGTAGGCAATATTTACAATCCATTTAAAAATTGTTTGCATTTTAAAACAAAGGACCAGATATAGAGTTTGGTGGAAGGGTATTCCATCACAAACATGATGTATATCCTGTCCACTGTGTTCCAAGTACATTATATCCTATGGTACTTGTAATAAGGCTGAAGGGTATTCCATTGCAAACGTGAGCTATATCCCGTCCACTGTATTCCAAGTACATTATATTCTATGAAACTTGTAATAAGGATGAAGGGTATTCCTTCGCAAACGTGACCTATATCCCGTCTGCTGTATTCCAAGTCAGGGCCAGACTGGCCGTAGTGGGCACCGGGCGATCCCCTGGTGCGCCGCACGGGTGGGGGCTGGTTTTGTTACAGGGCCATTTTTGCAGCGTAGCTGCAAAATCGGCCCTGTAACAAAATCGGCCGAAAACTGGCCCTGGCAAAGAGCACGGTGGCACCCCCAACCCCCTCCCCCCCGGTGAGGTGGGGGCAGCCGAGCACTTTGCCACGGCTGGTTTTGGTTCCCAGTCCGGCCCTGTTCCAAGTACATTAAATCCAGTGGTACTTGTAATAAGGCTGAAGGGTATTGCATCGCAAACATGATCTATATCCCGTCTGCTGCATTCCAGGTACATTGTATCTTATGGCACTTATAATGAGGCTGAAGGGTATCCTATGGTACTTTATAATATGGCTGAAGGGTATTCTATTGCAAGTGTGACCTATTTCCAGTCCGCTGTATTCCAAGTATATTATACCCTATGGTACCTGTAATAAGGCTGAAGGGTATTCCATCGCAAACGTGACCTATATTCCGTCCGCTGTATTCCAAGTACATTATAACCTATGGTACTTGAAATAAGGTTGAAGGGTAATCCTTCGCAATTGTGACCTATATCCCGTCTGCTGTATTTCAAGTACATTATATCCTATGGTGCTTGTAATAAGGCTGAAGAGTATTCCATCACAAACATGACCATAGCCCATCGTCTGTATTCCAAGTACATTATATTCTATGGCACTTGTAATAAGGTGAATGAGATATCTGTCAAGTCAAGTTGTTTACTCAATTACACTTTGCTGCACAGGAACCCCACTTCCTTTACCTCCAGAAAAAGGCCAGTGCTAACTCCGCGGTTTAAAAATGGAAAGTATGCATGAATACAAAAATCTGGGTCTTGATTGAAAATATTTTAGACTGTTGCTATTCGGTAAGTAAGTTAAGGCAGTGCTTGTTCCAAACAAGGCAAGTGCTGCCTTATTATACCACCAAGGGCATGACATAGAGCCAGTCAAAGCTGTTTTGTGATCCACCCCAGTCTTAACTTAATGCCCCTTATGCTGACTTGTATTATGCAATGAACCAGTCGAGAGGAGGAGGAAAAACTTTGCACCGTGGCAGTAGATATTTTTTGTGACACTGACATTGGGATTTTGTATTAAGAGCCTTCTTTGCGTTTGAATAATGGGAAAAATCTTTATTGGCAACAGAGGTCTCTAATTATTTATACACAGCAAGAAGGCCAGACTGTTTAAGAGCGATGATGAAGAGGACACCCACTTCACAAGGTTATCCTTTAATTAGCAAAAGCTTGGCAAGCGTCCTTACAATCTGCAAAAGGAACAACCCAGAGCCAGTCATAGCTGACTCATACACTATCGATATTATTAATAAGAAGAAATACAAGAACATGTCAGATTTGTCATTTGGAGGATAATATTAAGCAACAGGGGAGCTGGACATATACTATGGCTTCAAGTTTTAACCTGAGAAGCCCCCTGGTGGAGAGCATGAGTCCTTCCCTCCCTCCTGGGCATGGTTCCTTCCCTTCCTCCTGAAGCAAGCAAGGGCACATGAAGTTCTGTTTATGATTACTAACACTGTTTTGCTTCTGTTGGTGTTAATTACACTGCATGTGTTGAGCCCACACTGCTTTGTCATTTGACTCCCACAGACAGGGGAGAGAAATCCACGCCAAATAGTTTCAGTTTAGCACAAATGAGCAAGCATGACTGGTTCCTGTTTACATTCAACTATGGTAATTCCGACAGGGATATGCCAGGAGCCAACAGTCGTTCTCATGTCTGTGCTAGTGCAATGCAAAACGCTTATAGTTAAAGGATACATAATCATAAAGCTCCAAAAACCAATAATTCATGATCTTCTGAGCACAATTAGAGAAGGATGGAAACTGATTGTCACAAAACCTTATGCGGGCCATCATCTACCCCCAAGAGGGAACCTTGTGTAGCTGGAAATCTAGGCGTAAAGTACAATATAAAGGAGGCATGGGCATTGGGGTATAAGGGACACAAATTAATCGCTTCAGTGCCATCTGTCAGCCTAGAACTAGAGTGTTCCATCCCTGGTACCCAACCTCAAGATCATCATTATTTGACTTCTGTAGCTCTAAAATCTACATCGGACATCCAGACACATGAACCAACAGATTCTTTGCTCAAATGATTCATCACTCTAGCACATTACGGGCCAGATGTAAGACCCTTGGAATTTGCACCTCGCAATTTGCGCTCGATTGCGAGTCGCAAATTTCAAGGCACAATTTATAATATACTACAGTGTCAGAGACACTGATTGCAATTCCCAATAGGGTTGCAAAATGCGTGGCTCATGAATATTAATGAGCCACTCGCAATTTGTGACGTCATTAGGAATGGCTGGCCCTCCCAGGGATGGTGGCCTGCTGGGCTCGGCAGACCTCCATGTCTGGGACCGCTTGTCAATAAACCAGTTTAAAAAAAAAAATTCAGCCCGTTTTCCATAAAGGAAAACGAGATGCAGTTAAAAAAAAAAATGAAACGTTTTCGTTTTATTTTTTAAGGCCAGGCAGTGGTCTCTTGGACCACTGCTTGCCCTTAAAAAATATTTCAGAGCCAGTCACAAAGGGGAAGTGGTCCCCTGGGGACCCCTTACCATTTGCGACTGCATTACCACCCTAATGCTAATTCTCGTCGCACATCTGGCGCTACATTCCTGAATGGCTGAAGTGGTTTGGAAGATGGAATGAGGTTATGCAGTGTATTCTATAACCCTATAGCATAACAGGCAAACGATCTGCTATTTATACTTGTGCAAAAGGTTTTTTGTCACTGGAATGATGGCCTGGCAGGGTGTACAGGTTGCTCGAAAGAAAGGTTGGGAGCGGAGATTGGGGACCTGGAGGGGAAGGCAATGCTGTTAAATCATGATCTGAATGCTTGCCGGCTTCTCTGCATTGTTGAGATGAGCTGTTGCTTGGGGATGTTTGTCGCTGTGCAGCCTGCTGAGTTTGTGTGTGTGTCTTCTCAAAGTCAAAACAACCATAATTTATGTAGCTCAAGATGACCAGCATAAAGGAAGCTCTTCCCAACAATATATCATAAATTGCAAAGATTGTTAACTCACATAAAAGTAACTTACAATAGTCCCTCCACACTACCTAAATACATCAAGTCACCCACAATATGGGACATATAGAAATATCCTACGTTTTCAATAACTGAAAACATCTGAGAAAACTAACACTAAAAGAAATATGACTAATCGATGAAGGAACCATACACCACAAGCATTCTTTATGTTAAATGTTACATGATTCCTGATCGAACCATTTCAACGGGGTACAATTGTACTACGGCGCATATTCCGGAAGTCACTGGTGGAATTCATATTTTTTGCATCTATGGATTATGCTGCCAGCAGCTGGGCCTGCAATTGTTGAGGAGATATCCTCTGTGATGTGTCAGTGATTGAGTTTGCGATTAAGTGACAAATAAGGTGTCACACATTATACATAAAAGTGTGGAAATGTCGCACATGGGTTCACAGAATACATTACAGTCCTGCTGTAAGTTTGATGGGTTCTCACCTCAAGCCTGCAATTCGTTCTTCTCTGCCAGCATCTGGGAAGAGTCACAAGACGGAGTATGAAAGCTAAACTGCTTTCCTAACTCTGCAGCGCAATCTCTCTTGTAGAGTCTTACCAGCTGGATTACATAGCTGCCCACTTGGTGCAGCAGCATGGGTAACTGTGAGCTGGATTCTGTGCAGTGGGTCATCAAAACTCAAGCTGATGCACTACGCAGAGTCCAGGGCTCAATGTCCATCCTTCAGCCTCTAACCCCACCCTTCCCATGGTTCTTCACAGAGTGGCATGGGTTAGTGAGGCTCCCTGAACCTACTCCACCATGTGATGAGTTAGGAAAGGGTGGAATGGCATGACTCCACTTCATAACTTATGTGAAGCCCCTGGTGCTGCAGGGCTTTAGCCTGACGCTCCCAGGTAACTTTAACAAAATATCATCAAGAGGTGGAGCTAAGTCGCGGAGGCTATTGCTTTGCTGGGCTGATGACCTAACAGGCATCAGGGATGTGAGATTGTCAGCTGAGCAGTTAGCAACCTGACAAAATAGGGGAGCGGAACTCAAACGCCCACTAGAGGGAGCCGCCCCTGGTGTTTTTGTAAATTAGTGATTGTTTTCAGGGTTCCCAGGGCTCTCTTTCTTTCTCTCTTCAGTTCAGCAGTTGATTCTGTACTAAAGAAGATAAAATCTTATGACAAACCAGTGAACCTATTCTGGGTTTCCATTACTGCCTTGGATTGTTCCATTAACCTCTACTAGGCTGTAGTGACAAATAATTCTGAGGAAGGGAGAGTCACCATGCCATGTAACCATCTTGCTCCTTTTCCTCTTTCATCAGGCTAAGAGGATGGGTTTCTGTGACTGCATCTTTCCAGCAAAATCTAGACAGTCACTTGGACCAATGGAAATGAAATGTGACACAGCGAGGCTTGGTCGGGTTGCCTTTCCCCTTCTACACTTCCACTAATGACACAACCAAGCAATTTTTACATTTGTGTTCGATTTATATTAGATTTCCCCCAGACTGTATTCAAAACATACTATAAAGCCAAATATACAAATGACATTGATCAGAATATGGTGATCTGCAACCCAAAATCCATTAAAAGACAAAATCAAGTGACCTGATAAATATACATGGTCTCTGTGACCTGTCTGAACTATCTTTCGAGTAATCCAAAACAGTGTAATTAAGCTCTATAAAATAGTCGGTTCTAGTCTCCCATATATTGGACATCTACTGCGTATATGGCCTCTCTTCCTGCCTTAGACAACTTGGAGAGCTGATTTAATTTTTCCCAAACATTTTTTCCAGCCAGTTTGCAAGAGGATTCCAGATTTTAAAACCTGTCTTCCTGGCCTTTCTGTCTTTACACTTAAACAGACTGTTTTCGGTACACTAACATGAAAAACAAACTGCCCTCCACTGATGGAATAGGGAGGATTAGGATTTACCCACTCTTTTGCTATAAAATTCCTAGAAGTATAACTGTCTGGCTAGCTAATCCCAATAGAATTAACTGTGGTGTCACCTTTGTTCTTGGCCCTATAATGGTGAATAGAAACAAATTGATTTTTGCCCAATATGTAGTCAATGCAGTGCAGATAGCGAACATATGTAGATTATCCGCCTTAGTGTGCCCGCATCTTGGACAGTCAGGATTGGGGCGTCTTCCCTAGCTGTGCCATTTGGCCATAGTGAAGTACAAATCTTGAATTATTTGAAAGTGTTGAGTTTTTACGCTGGCAGATAACAAAACTTTATGACTCCTGTTGACAACTCCAGAAAGTAGACCGCCTCTCCGTTACTAATCATTTTGTCTGCCCATTTCGCTGACTGTAACTTAACATCATCTACCCCAATTCAGAAAACAGCTGATATAACTTCCCAACATTAAATCCCTTTATTGACATCATTGAATGTATTATGGAAATTTCTACCACATTAATCTCCTTTGGATTGATCATATACAAAAGTGTCTAAGCTTAAGATACTTAAAAAATCCTGTTTCCCCAGCTTAAAAGTATCTTGGAGAAATTTGAAAGATCATATGCTACCATCTATGAAGATATCCCCAATTTTTGTTATACACTGTTTCTCCAATTTCTTACAACACACATCATGACATATTGAGGGAAATAAAGGGGAGCATAACAATTATATTTAGTAATTTTCTGCAGAGAAGCTATTTTCTGCCAGACTTTGATAGCCATCACTACAGTCTTAAATGTTACTTTCTTATTGTAGTTCTGCTCTGTAAATTGTTATAGGAAATCTGGAGCATATTTTCCCAAGCTATACTTAATGGACGATTATTAGAGTCATGATCCTGAATGTTGGGGACTGTAATTAAATAGTGAATAGGCTGCAGCATTGCAGTGGAATACTAATACTTAAAATTAGGGAGAGCTAATTCTCCTCTACCACAGGAAAGTTGGAAGAACATGAGAGCTCTTCTTGTCCGCTTATATCCCTAGAAAAAGCTGTTGCAAATCGGGTCCAGCTTCTGAAACGACTTAGGACCCACTTCCACTGGTATGGCCCTCGACATATATAACGCTCGTAACTAATATTGACATCTTGATGATTTTACATTGCCCAATTATTCGGAGCTTGACGTTGTCCCAGCACTTCAAATTTCTTTCAATCTAATCTAGTACCAGATCGTAGTTCTGTAGAATATTTTGCTCCATACTAGGCGTTATTTTGACTCCTAAATGAGTTGCAATGGTAGTCTGTCTATCATCTGTCAGCTGTATTCTATTACTACAAATTATCTGTGTTTCACTACAGTCCAACCGATATCCCGATACCACCCCAAACTGTATTGCTTCTTTCTCAATCTCTTTAATATTTACCTGGGTTGATAGCAAATACTGTAACATTGTCCACATATCTGAGAACTCTAGTTAACTGACCAAAATCTGAGGGTCATTCTATTTTCTCTTTTAATAGCAACTTCTGTAATAAGGGCTCTGTAAAAAGAGCAAACAAGAGTGGAGAACAGGTATATCCCTGCCGCATAACCCAGGATATAATATTATCATTAGATTCTTGACCCATTAACTACAGCTCGGTTCTGGGGTTCACATAGAGGGTCTGTAAAAATGTGACAATCCCATTTTAACCAAAACTCTCCATAAGTAATCCCAGGATACTCTCTCAAAGGCTTTTTCTGGGTCACGGAGGATCATTGTTAGCGGCACACTTTTAATTTCTGTGATATCCAAAAGTTCAATGCATCGGCTAATATTATTCACTATTCCCCCCTGTGGAAACAATCCATGTTCCCAGGGGTAACCAGTCCCACAATGACCCTGGCAAACACAAAGAGACCGAGTGCTGAAACTTTTCAAACACTCACCCCAGTCACAGATCTGGGTTGAATCCATCATCATTCTTTAGCTCACTTTGCCACCCCAGTTCAGACACAGCTGTTTGCAAATCAGTCTTGACCCTGTGCCTCATGGGAGCAGTCCAGCCCGAACTGCCGAGCCATGTCTTCCCTGGACCGGAAACAAGCATCCTGGGACCGGTTTCGGGCTAACAGCTCTCTTCAGCCAGGCTAGCTTGAATCTAGTGACAAAGTGAGCAAGGGACCCACGTCCGGGCAGCTTGCCAACTAGGGGCAAACAAAGCAAACACAAAGAGATGATGGACAGAGTGCTGAAACTTTTCTAACACTCACCCCCAGTCACAGATCTGGGTTGAATCCATCATCATTCTTTAGCTCACTTTGCCACCCCAGTTCAGACACAGCTAAATGCAAATCAGTCTTGCCCTGTGCCTCATGGGAACAGTCCACCCTGAACTGCTAAGCCATGTCTTCCCTGGGACCGGTTTTGGGTCCCATGCTCTCCATGCCACTGGAGTCAAACTATCCTGGCTGATGAGGGCTGAAAGCCCGAAACCTGTCCTAGAATGCCTGTTTCCAGTCCAGGGAGGACCTGGCCTGGCAGTTCGGGCTAGACTGTTCCCATTGGGCTGCATTCTTTCCATCAATTTTTTCCACAATGACCGTGCCCAGACGTGCAGCCAAGATTTTGGAGCATATCTTAACATCGCAATTCATCAAAGATATGGATCTGTGCAGCCCAGTACTTCTGGTGGGTTTTTAAATGCCGATATTGCAGCATAGAATACACTGTGAAACTCCAAAGCAATAAGAGCCAGGTGCCTAGCGGATCCCTTTGGGAATCACATATTTTAAATACACGTATCAAAGCACAGAATACACTGTGAAACACAATGCACAGACCCTTTTTCAGCAAGAAAATATGATAGTAAAATTGTATATTACTAAAGAAATCATATTTTAAAATATGTACAATGCTTTAACAGGTTTGTAAACATATTTACTCATAGTAGAGCACGAATCATGGTAAGGTATGAATATGAAAGTTGTCTGGTGTCATAGATTTGTGAGTGCTATGTTATTGTGATTTTACAACAGGCAGTTACCTACAATTGGTTGTCAAGATATCTAACTTCTAATTTTAAGACTGGATCTTAGGAGCAAAACTGAAAATGAGCAAGTTCTGACTCATCCACATTGGAATTTCTGTTAAAACTGACTAGATGTGTCTGATGTTAGTTTCAGGTAAGTTAATTAGTTTGAAAACTGCTGGACTGTTGTTTGTTTAATTGTGAGACTTTGTACCCTACTTCCCAAGATGTTCAACAATGAATTAATTTGAACATTACAGAAAAACACAAGTACAACCCATGTGGAGCACAAGACGTCAGACAGGCTGACACTGAAAGAGAATCCCTAAACATAGCCCTGGACAACTTAATGCTCATGAAGGATGTGAACAGATATTTAGTCATGGCACATTCACCACTTCTTCAATCCTACATTGAATAAAAGAGTGATTGAAGTGGTAAAACATGTTAAAGGACGGGGCGCCACCCTCGAAGCCAAGTAAGATGGCCGCAGCTTAGGAGTGCTCCGTGACCGAGGGAGCCATCCTCGCATATCTGTATAATGATTCTGCAGTAACCCCATAAAATAAGGCACAGCAGCAACCGGAATGTCGAAGGAGTGAAGTGCGGTGCTCCGAACCTACGTGCGACCATCGGCAGTCGAGCAGTGCGAGACCGCACATGCTGGCTTGCACCTCTGACTGAAGACGGGGATTTGAATATATTTCCAGCCGGCGGCTGCAAATAAAAAGGCGGCGCCGAGCGCACAGACACTCGGACTAGGGCTGGTCCCCATAACCGGAGGCGCCCCGCCGGACTGACCAGCTCACAGGGCGACAGATGGCCGTGCACAAGGTAGGTGAGCCTGGGGAATCGGACAGCCAAGACTTGGTGCCTCACTACTGGTGCAGGGAGATCGGCAACGCGGGGCATAGTAATACTTAGGAACCAGCTGGGACAGCGCACCAGAGGCATAACACTAGTCAGTAACGGCGATGCGCCAGGGGGCCGCCAGCTAACACGCAGACTAACCTGGGATTCAGGAGGGGATTAATCCGGTGCCTCCAGGCGAGAGAGCCCGCAATCTGCGAATAACACGACCAGGATCCTCACAGCTGCAGACAGGGGCACCAGAGGCCCGAGACAAGGCCTGGAGGTTGGACGACGGAACACCGCATACAGATGCCGGTGGAGGAAGCAGGGGAACTCCCTTTGAGTGGCAGTAAGGGGGTAAATATGGTGTAACTCCACATGGTGAACTCTGATCCCATCAAGGGCCTGCTTCATACCTGCGCCATACAAGGGCCCTTTGAGTCCAGCAACACAGAGGCCAGCTCCGGTCACAGCAATAATATTGGTGGGCCCCAGGAAGTGCATTAGGTTACATCAGCGCATGCCGTGCCGGTGGGTGGTTCTACATAATTAGAACATCGTACTGTGAATCGGGGGGAGGTCCCTGGTGCCCTGGGAATACGTAGCGCCGCATTGAACCTCCGCGATATATCAAGACCGCGTTGTCCCTGTGTTAACCGGGGTGAGGGTGAGAAAACTGACAGGCTGCGTGTGACACACTAAAACGTGGCAGGCAGCGGCGACTATTGCTCTCCCCCCACCTGAGGGGCCAGCGGAACTCTTCACCACTAATCCAAGATGGGTGGACGAGGCCAGAGGGGCGGACTATCAGGCAAACTGGATAAATACGCATACACTAAGGAGCAAGGGGAAAAACCACAAACAAATGTGACCCAGAGGGAGGCCCCAACGCCTTAGGGCCCGGACTCAGTCACGTTACTGGACGTTATGGCCGGCCTGCAACATGTCCAGTCCACAATTGGCTTGATCTCCACGGACATTTCCTTAATATGGGCACATTTTTGAAAACTGTCGCAGAGACTAACGGACGTGGAATGCACAACAACGACACTGTCCGCAGATATGAAAGCATTACAAAGCCAAGTACAAAGACTAGAAGCTGACAATAAGCTCATTCTAGCCAAACTAGACGACCAGGAAGGGCGCTCACGGCGCAATAACATTTGTATTATTGGTGTACTAGAAAATATGGGGGGCCGGCTTTAGATCTCTATGTGGAAGACCTTATCAAGAACCATCTACAACCACGCAGACTGTCTAGCTTCTTCTCTGTGGAGGAGAGCTCACCGTGTACCGGGGGGGAGGCCAAGTCCGGGTGCCCCCCCCCGACCGATCCTGGCCTGCTTCTTCAATATCCGCGACGCCATTTTACAGGCAGCCAGAACAGCCCTACCAATCCTTCTGGACAACTATACAATTACACTCTACCCAGATTATATGGCGGCAGTGTTAAACAGAGATGCAGCTTTTTAGAGGTCAAAAAAGAACTGCGGGCTTAAGAATTCAAATATGCAATGCTCTTCCCGGCGAAACTTAGAGTGGAAGCGGAAGGCAAGACCTGGTTCTTTACCACACCGGAGGAAGCTCGAGATTGGTTGGAGGGGTGGCGCTCTGCAACGATATCAGGCATACCAAGAACCTAGCAACAACACCGGCTGCAAGACAAGCACAGGCTATGATCACCCGATTCCAGCGAAAAAGAACACGTACCAACACCTCAAGGCTACGCAAATGTTGATTGGGCATGCCGAGGAGGGATACATGGACAAGTGCTGACCCGGGAAGCAAGTACCATATGGAGCACAATACATGGGACAGAGGGGCCTCACATTTATCCAAAAACTATGTGAACGCAGTGGGGTTAATTTGCTGATGGTGCTGGAGGGCTTCCATGAAACGCGGTTGCACTCTCTCCCCTCACGCAAGTACAAGTTATGGGGACAAAGCACTCTGCTCAGTTGGGGAGGCGGGTAGTTTGGGGTCCGCCGGGCAGGGAGGTAGGGAGGGAGTCTGGTTGGGGGAGGGGGGTGGAGAATTGGGGATGTTACTGTATATGCAAGTTATTAATCGCATACAGACACATACTTGTTCAATGGTTGATAGCAATAGTATGAAGGATTCACGAGCACACAGGAAGGTGAGAAGGGCGCTGGCGGACCTGCCGATGTAGGCTCATAGCCCGCTAACGATGCGGGCTGTTGATACAGAATGCGTAGTAATCCGAACATACTGGTGCAAGCTGGTCCTGCACACGGATGATGGGGGATCGAAGGGGGAAAAAAATCGCTCTCGGTGCTGACCTGGAATGTGAATGGGATGGGAGACAAACTCAAACGCAGCATAGTCCAACAGTATTTAAAACGCCAAGCTCCAGATGTGGTGTTATTACAGGAGACGCACATGGGGGGGAACAAGAGCAAGGCCCTAACACGGTGGGGATATAAACTCCTGGTACATGCAGATTACACTTCCGATTCAAGGGGAACGTGTATCCTTGCAAGGAAAAACCTAGCACTTATAGTGAAGCTGCAGTGGGCAGAGGGGGAGGTTTGCGGTCCTGGAGGCACAGTGGGAGGGACGGACACTCAACGTGGTTTCGGCATACTTGCCGCCAGCATTGGGCAAGGAAGCTTTAGCAGACCTGGGCAAAATACTAATAGACCTTCAGCCGGGCCCGTTGATTCTGGGAGGAGACTACAACATGACCATGAATGACCTAACGGACAGACACCCGCGACGGGGAGGGGCTCGACCGAATATGCTAATTTCAGAATTCACATCAGCAATGGGCTTGACGGACATATGGCGTGCACTACAACCTGACGGAGCTCAATACACATATTTCTCCAATGCACACAAAAGCTCATCCCGGATTGACGATTTCTTAACATACATGACTCATATGGGCAAGTTTCGTAATCCACATGCCCTTCCGAGGGGCATCTCTGACCACTCTCCAGTCAGCATTGACTTTACACATGGGGAACGACAGCCTCGGACCACGCTCACCATTAATCCGTGGATTTTAAATATCCTGGATATTAAAAAAGACATGCATACCCAGACCGTCAATTACTATAAAGAAAACGTGGGCTCGGTGGACTCGTCGGTGACTGTGTGGGAGGCATTCAAGGGAGTCCTGAAGGGGCACGCTCGATCATTGCAGGTGGGATACTCTACGAATAAAAACCAACACCTAATACAGTTAGAAAGTGAGCTCCAGCAGCTGGAACAGGATAGTGTCACCGCACCCACAGATGAGGTCCTCCACCGCCTCGCCCTTAAAAGGGAGGAATACAAAATGAAAACAAGGGAACAGATGATGACTAAACTCCAGCGTACTCGCCACAGAGTATACGAACTGGAGACAGGGCAAGAAAGGTACTAGCGTGGCTAGAGAAACGTGACCAAGGTGAGCGGTGGGTGCTCCGAATTATGTTAAATGATGGCACATATGTCACACACCCCCATGCTATAGCAGAAGCCTTTGCAGATCATTTGGAACAAATTTACTCCTCCTCCACTAGGTACACGGCAGAGGACTCTAGCCAGCTCCTTTCACATAGTGACATCCCGTTGTTGCCTGCGACAGACAGAGACGCCCTTGAGGAAGAACTGTCAGATGAGGAGGTCCAAAAGGCCATTGAAAGCATCCAATCGGGCAAGGCCATCAGGCCAAATGGGATGCCTGTCGAGTTTCTGCACTTAGTGGCCTCCCAGGTGGCACCACACCTGCGAGCAATGTATAATGAGAGCTATGAGCAGGGGGTTCTGCCTGCGGACCAAAGACTGGCATCCATAGCTGTGCTCCAAAAGCCGGGGAAGCCAGCTAATATATGCAGTTCATATAGACCAATATAGTTAGTAAACATTGAGGTTAAGGTCTTAGCGAAAGTATTGGCATTACGTCTAGTAGGGATCATATCCTCCCTAGTACATCCAGACCAGTCTGGCTTCATGCCGGGGAGAAATACAGCACTCAACATTAGATGACTACACAACGTTCTGGCCAGGCGTGATTACATAGAGGAAGATGCAGTGGTGTTGTCCTCGCCACAATGGTTTTTGATTCAATTGAATGGCCGTATTTGTTTGAAGTACTGAAAAGGATGGGCTTTGGGCCGAAATTTAGGGGGTGGGTGCAATTGCTCTATACCGACATAAAGAGCCAAGTGCGAGTCAACAACTGTACATCACGAATATTCACACTCTATAGGGGCACTCGGCAGGGATGCCCCCTATCACCGCTGTTATTTGCACTTATGCTGGAGACGCTAGCCGCGTGGGTGTGGAGGGACGTAATGATAAGGGGCCTCAAATGGGCTGAAGACCATGAGGACCGCATATCACTGTATGCAGATGATATACTGTAATACCTTGCCTCTCCCTATACGTCTATCCACGGCGTGTTAAACATCTTTACAAATTTTGGAAAATATTCCGGATATGCTATTAATTAGAGTAAGTCAGGGTTGTTTGTACTCCGGGGGACAATCCCGAGGCTTTCCAGAGGATGTACCGTGGAAATAGCCACAGACGGATTCCGATATCTAGGAATCTATATTACCTCAGATCCCAACCTTTTTTACGATCGTACCACTGTTGACCCGATTGCGAGCGGACGTAAAACACTGGAGGTCTTTGCCTCTTTCCCTAGTTGGCTGAGCGGCCTTTTTTAAAATGTTAGCCCTCCCGCGATTTTTATACATCCTGCAAAACTGCCCACAACGGATCCCGGACTCCTATTTTTCGGGAGTGGAGAGTGAAATCCGGCTGTTGCTGTGGGATGGGCCAGCTCCTCGAAAAGCACAGAAAAAATTAACAAGGGGTGGTATGACGGGGGTATCGCACTCCCGGACCTTCGGCTGTACTATTGGGTGTCACAGTTAGTAGCGATAAATCACTGGTTGTATCACTCCCCAGTGGACCCGGCCTATCTAATAGACAGGTATCAGATGGAAAGATACAGATATTTGGGGGCCTTATACTTTAAAGCTAGTTGGAAAAGGTATTTTGGGCCCACCTCACACACGGTCACAATATGGCATCAGGCAAACTCCTGACTGGGATGGTCCAATAGAATAACGAAAGCCACGCCCCTATGGTACACTCAGAGACTGGGACTATTATGCCACCAGGCTGGCTTTGACAAATGGAACATAATAGGGATATCTGCAGTCGGGGATTTCATTAAAAAAGGATCACTCCTCAGGTTCATCGAGCTGAGGGAAAAATACGATATGAACCAAAGGGAAATCTTCCGGTATTTACAAGTTAGGCATGCTCTTACCTCGGCAATCCCAGATTTTACAGACATACCGGACTCGTCACCGTTAGAGGACAGATTATTAGACTGGCCTTTACACTCAAAAGTAATATCACTAACATCTAGAAAGCTCTACAATAATTTACCTGACCAGTTCCTCAAGCTCAGAGACCAATGGCAGGGTGATGTGGGGCCAATTGATGACGAAGACTGGCAGTTGGCACTAATGTCCCCCAAAGAGGCAGCAATTAACTCTAGATTAAGACTGATACAACTCCGAATTCTACATAGATCTTACATGACTGGCACAACATTGGTAAAGATAGGGGCGAGACCAGACGCACTTTGTCTTAAGGGTTGCTTACAACCGGCTACTTTCTATCACATGATCTGGGAGTGCCCTGAACTACGGCAAATTTGGGAGGGGGCCACGACACACATCCAGAATGCCCTGGGGAAAGACCTACACCTTACTCCACGATTGGAGCTCCTTAATATATATGGGCCCCAACCGACCTTACAGAGGTAGAGTAGCAAATGACCACGCTGGGCTACACCCTGGTTAAGAGAGAGATTGCGAGAGGGTGGGGGGCGGCAGACGTACCCTCTCCCCGAGTGTGGATGAAAGAACTAGATAGATGCATGGTGGCCGAGAAGGACGTTTTTAAGTCATGAGGATGTCCATGGAAATGGGATAAGAAATGGGGTAAACGGAATAAATACTATGGCGATCTATGTGTCTCCCCGTCGGTGGAGCTGGAAATGCAGCGCAACAGAGAAAGAGATTTGGCAACACAATGATTGTAACGCCTTCCTCCAAGACAAATGTAATGAAATTTGTGACGAATTTGAGGTACTATATCAAACTTGTATGTAATTTGACTATTGAACTTAATTAAAAGATTATTAAAAAAAAAAAAACATGGTAAAGGACATTGTCGGAATCGGCCCCTAAGTGTCAGTTTAGAAAATTTGAGATTGGTAGTAAGCCAATATCTCCAGATTTTCATTATACAGTTGTACCTGGATGGCTGCTGCCTTCGCTACAATTTATATCATAAATGGGTGCTAGAGATTGGTCAGTAGTTTCCACATGCTTTGAGAACTAGTGATGTGTTTGCTCAGATTGGTTCATTGAACCAGGTATAAATGAGCAGCTTTCATAATGCAGTGTTAGTGGCGAAAGGCATTCTTCAGCACATTTCTTCATAAAGATAAGAGGACATGGTTCCAAATGACAGTTTGTGAGGCTTAGTGAGTTGATTACATACTTGTTTGCTCCTAATTTTATATTTTTCTACTGGGAGACACGGTTTGGAAAAGAGTTAACATCATTCCATTTTTCATGGTCTGTACACCACCGATCACATATCACTGGATCAGACCTGCCAACTCAAACGGTGACACCGTGTGTCACACGATTTCGGCTCATTTCACATGGTGAGAAGCTGAACTCACACATTGGCAGGCAAGGTGAGCTAGAAACTGCAGCAGAGAGTGGATTTCCATCTCATCTTTAGAGGTTGAAAGCAGACAATGCCCATTAAGGGGTTTGAAAACACTCCATGACATCACCGGCAGCCTCAACAACCTTTTGATTTTGTTGTTTTTAGTGGAAGGAGAAGGTGAATAGGGGCAGGGGAAGGGGGAAGAAGGCCGTCTGGGGAAGTTCCGGGCAAAAAGCCCTGGCCCCTCCAAGGCCATGTCTTCTCCTCACATGGTCGATTTTTATCTCAAGTTGGCAAGTCTGCTAAATTCAAATGTGAGATTGTTAGATGTATTTTTGCACATTTAACTATATTTTTCCTAAATAATGATATAGCTAATGGTCCAAAATAATCTAGTACACTTTCAGCAAGTTGATTAGTCTGAGTCTTTAGCAATCCGTTTAGAAATATTGCTTGCTTGTAAGGCCATCAAAAATTAGATCCGCAAAAAATGGAGGAGCAAGGCAAAACGTTTAGGTGAAGATCACCCTGAGGCTGACAGGTATAACATGTGTCCCCCAGCTGACACTGGAAAGAATTACCCAACCTCTTGGTAGTTCTCATTAATAAGGCGAAAGAACCTGGATAGACCATCAGCATTGGCGTGGTCAGACACCGGATGGTGTTCCACCCTGAAGTCTAATCCCTATAGGGAGATAGAACACCTTAACAGTTTGGGATGCCCACCCCTCATTTGCATGACCCATCAGAGGTTCCTGTGTTTTCTCAGAACCCGAAAGTAAGCCCCAAAAAGGTATGTTTGCAGCTTCTTCAGTGCCCAGACCACAGCTAAGGCCTCCCTTTCAATTTCACTCCACCTCTGTGCCAGGGGAAGTAACCTCCTGCTAATGAGGCTACCAGCTGGTTTGGCCCTTCTCATTTAACTGTAATAAGACAGTCTCAATGCCATGCTCTGGAGTGCCTGTCTACACTATCACCACCTTGAAGAAGTCAGGATATCAGGGTATCAAAGGCATTCTGTCTGGTCTCTGTGCAAATCACTTTTCTGGGCTGTATCTTTGAAGTCAGCTCCATTAAGGGGGGAGCAATGCTGTCATATACCTTACCAAACCTCCTATGGTATCCTGTGTGTTTTAGGGGGTTGCCAGGAGATATTTTCAACTTTGGCCTGGAGGGGATGTACCATTCCCCTGCCCACCATGTGGCCCAGATATATCACGGAACCCTACCCTATCTGGCAATTACTGGCCTTGTTAGTCAAACCCGGCTGCTGCAGGGCCTAAAGCACCTCGTGGAGGTGATACAGGTGTTCCTCCTAGCTGGAGCTGAAGACAGCTATGTTGTCCAGGTAGGTGGCACAGAATGAATACTTGAATCAACAAAGGTAGGGGGGGCCAAAAAGGGCTTTTGGTAAGGTCCAGCTAAGTGTGCCCAAAGTATATAAACAACAAATGACAGAGCTGTTCCTAAAGGGAATGGGAAGGGATGTACCATGTAGGAAGGTAAATGTTGTGGATATTGGAGCCCTCACACAGCCATCGGGATATTGTGAATCACATACCCTTCAGGATGTAACGTAACATCATCGGGCTGCTCCTACGTCGAGTCGGCTGGTGCAATACCCGACGGGCTCTTGTTTAGAGAGCACTCTTGTGGAGATCTTCTATATCCACGATAGCCGGTTGTTCAACTTGAAGAGTGTGGGGCGTGGTGATAATGTAGATGAATGTTAAAAAGGGGAGGGAGTACTATCTCAATTGTTTATTACGATGTCTCCTCACCTGGTTAAAAAACATGAGGTAAAGTGATAGAAACTCAGGTCTATGTTCTGGGTTATCTACACTGCCTCTTCATGGTCAACATGTTTCTCACTGTAGTTGAATAGTATTCAAGTGATTCTTCAGGACCTTGAAATTCTATCTACAAGTCTATCCAGACAAATAAAGTGATAGACAACAAGCGTTAATGTGTATAGCTGGTTTCATTACCTGCGTCTCGGTCTACCCTATCTATTCCATAGGATAAACCACTGCAGTCCCTGGTAGGCTTACGCAAGGAGTTCCTTGCGTTTGACACGCCGAGTCCGTGTCGCTCGTAGACCTACCCCGCACTACCAGGACCTACCCAGTCCTGGTAGTGCGGGGTAGGTCTACGAGCGACACGGACTCGGCGTGTCAAACGCAAGGAACTCCTTGCGTAAGCCTACCAGGGACTGCAGTGGTTTATCCTATGGAATAGATAGGGTAGACCGAGACGCAGGTAATGAAACCAGCTATACACATTAACGCTTGTTGTCTATCACTTTATTTGTCTGGATAGACTTGTAGATAGAATTTCAAGGTCCTGAAGAATCACTTGAATACTATTCAACTACAGTGAGAAACATGTTGACCATGAAGAGGCAGTGTAGATAACCCAGAACATAGACCTGAGTTTCTATCACTTTACCTCATGTTTTTTAACCAGGTGAGGAGACATCGTAATAAACAATTGAGATAGTACTCCCTCCCCTTTTTAACATTCATCTACATTATCACCACGCCCCACACTCTTCAAGTTGAACAACCGGCTATCGTGGATATAGAAGATCTCCACAAGAGTGCTCTCTAAACAAGAGCCCGTCGGGTATTGCACCAGCCGACTCGACGTAGGAGCAGCCCGATGATGTTACGTTACATCCTGAAGGGTATGTGATTCACAATATCCCGATGGCTGTGTGAGGGCTCCAATATCCACAACATTTACCTTCCTACATGGTACATCCCTTCCCATTCCCTTTAGGAACAGCTCTGTCATTTGTTGTTTACAGAATGAATACTTCCCAGCAAGGACTCTGTTGACCAA
This sequence comes from Triturus cristatus, assembly GCF_964204655.1. NCBI lineage: Eukaryota > Metazoa > Chordata > Amphibia > Caudata > Salamandridae > Triturus > Triturus cristatus. The sequence continues at coordinate 286,545,854 of NC_140587.1, forward strand.
CCTTCGAAAGGAGGCGGTGTCATTCTTTAAGCCAAAGGGCATCACTCTAAAATTGGAAGTGGCCCTATAGGGTCGAGAATGCAGACCTCTCTTTTGCTCCCTCAGTCAGAGCAACCTGCCAGTACTCTGATGTCAGGTACTCAGGAACTTGGCAGCATCTAGCCTGTTGATGAACTTATCAGTTCAGGGTGTGCGCTAGTTTCCGTGACAGAATTATGTCCCCTGAAGTCCACCCAGAGCCTTATTTCTGGATTGGTGCCCAGTGAGGCAGCCTTGGGTATCAACACCACAGGACTGGACCAGGGGCTGTTGGAGGGCTCAATCATCCCTATCACCAGCATCTTGGAGACCTCCTCCTTGATCGTGACCTCTCAAAGTTTAAATGAGGCATATCACGTGGAACACCCTTAATGGGTTGTTAAGGGTCTTGAGATTCCCCAGGTAAGTTGACTCTTCACCTCATATGGGCCCATCCAGTGATCCTGGAGAGCTCTGGGCTGGACAGGCTCCATAACCCACTTGTCTGGGCCAGGTTAAAACTCTACCAGAGTGGCCTTCAGGTCATACCAGAGTTTCATAACTTCTTGACTGGCCCCAAGATTTCTTTTTGCCTTTTTTCCAGAGGCAATGCATGTGGTTGAAGAGGGCCAGCATACAGCCTACAACAGTCTGAGGCAATTTCTTAGGAACTTTCTCCAACTCCTCTCTTACAAGGCTAAGAGGTACCCTAACAGGGTGTCCGTAGAGGAGTTCAAAGGGGCTAAACCCCACACCCTTCTGTTATGCTCCCTGTAGGCAAACGGAAGGCATGGCAGGAGGATGTCTAACTTACGCCTCATGGACTCAGGTAGGCCAATTATCATGACATTAAGGGTCTTGTTGAATCTCTCCATCAACTTGTTGGTTTGTGGGTCATAGTGTGTAGAGAATTTATAAGTTACCCCACACCCATCCCATATGGACTTCATGTAAACTGACATAAAGTGAGTGCCTCTGTCAGATGGGTAAAAATCCCCATCAAGGTGCTGGCCACGGCAGGTGCAGTCAACAACCTCAGAGGGATTGCTTCTGGGTACCGAGTGGCATGGCCCACCAAGATCAGGCTGAACCTGTTGCCTTAAACTGATTTGGGGTCCAAAGGACCAACAATGCTGATGCCTACCTTCTCAAAGGAAGTGCCAACAATAGGTAATGAGGCCAGGGGAGCCTTGAGCTTTTTCTATGACTTCCCACTGGCCTGCAGCTGGGACAGGACCTACAGAATGCATCTCAGGCTGTCTTCATCAGGGGCCAATAGAGACTGGCACTTGTCTTGCCACAGATGTCCCGTCAGCGGGATGTTGTGAGCCAACTCCACTAGGAGGGCCCTGTAGTACTGGGGGACCAACAGCAAGAGGGATGCCCTAGGTCCAAGTACCTTAGGCTCACTGTATAGGAGGCCAGTCTCCCAATAGATAAAGTGATCTATATCTGTACCACCTGCTCCCTGGGCTTCAGCTTGCCACCTCAATCCCTCTAGATTATGACACTCTCTCCACATCTTGCAGAATTCCTCCCTGGTGGGACAATCCTCAAATTGCCATCCAGCAAGCTCAGGCAGGTCACCCAGGCCAGCAATGTCCTCACCGGTAGGCTAAGGGACATCCTCTTCAGGTACCCCATCAACCTGGAATGCGGAAAGTTCAGGGGGTGGTGTACCATACCCCTTGCCCTTACTTTTCTTGGCAGCTGCCTGGGGCATTGCTCGAGGCTCCAGGTGCCCTTCACTCCCTTCCCGGGAAGCCATGGACTTTATTGCCATACCGACTCATTCAGGCAATCCAAACATCTCCAAGTGTGACTCCTGTTGGGAAAGCTAGGTTACTCGCTCACTGGATAGGATGGCCCCTAAAACAACTCCCAAATTAAAAACCTTAACCAAAAAGGCACCATGGTTTAATGCACATTTGGCATCACTAAAAAAAATAAAAAGGGAATGGCGAAAGAACTAAGACGCCAAACATAAAGCTTCCTACAAGACAGCCATTAGGCTGTACCACAATAATATTAAAAACGCCCAGGCGAAAAGTTTTGAGCTAAAGATTAACCAAGCACAGAACTCATCTAAGGAACTTTTTAAGGTTGTCAAATCTCTAACAGTCCTAACACATCATAATCATTCCCCCAGAACTGGGAAGAGACATGTAATGACAGACTCCTTTGTCTCCAAAAAAGTTATGGACATTTAAAGCTCCTTTGAGAATGGCAATGGAACTATTACATGCCAGGATGAGAATGGAACTACCACTCTCCAGGAAAGGGCTCACAGGCGGATTTTCATCCTGCTGGCCCTTACCTGTTTCACGTCTACCAACATAAATGATGTGAGATCTCTGATGGAGAAGATTAAATCAGGCTTACCATTAGACCCAGACCCACCATACGTGCTTGAGCAGGTCATGGAGGCTTTGCTTCCATCTGTGGTCAAAATCATTAATCTCTCGCTAGCGGCAAGCAAAGTTCCTAAAGCCTGGAAATACGCGACAATCAGACCCCTACTAAAAAAAGATAAACTAGATCCAGCCCAGCTAGGCAAGTATCGGCCTATATCACTTTTACCGTTAATTGGCAAATTAATAGAGAAACATGTAAACAGGGCACTAACAGAGTTCCTGGAAATCAATCATTGCTTCCACCCCACTAAGATGAGCTTTCGTGCGCAGCACATCACGGAATCTACGCTGCTGGTTGCAGCAGAAGAATTAACACGCATTGGCATAGCCAATAGGTCTCACTTTAGTTATGCAGCACAATATCCTTGGTGCAACCACATCAACTGTTGCGTGGCTAAATACGTATAAGGTCCCAAAGGCAAGACCTATTGGCTATGCCAATGCTTGGTGTGGTTGTGTGTGTGGTTTTGTGTGCGGTTGTGTGTGTGTGGTTGTGTGTGCGTGGTTGTGTGTGTGGTTGTGTGTGTGGTTGTGTGTGTGTGTGGTTGTGTGTGTGTGTGATTGTGTCTGTGTGGTTGTGTGTGTGGTTGTGTGTGTGGGTGTGAGTGCGGTTGTGGGTGTGGGTGTGGTTGTGGGTGCGTTGTGGGTGTGGGTGGATGTGTGGTTGTGTGTGTGGTTGTGTGTGTGGTTGTGTGTGGTTGTGGTTGTGTGTGTTGTGTGTGTGGTTGTGTGTGGTTGTGTTTGTGTGGTTGTGTGTGGTTGTGTGTGTTGTGTGTGTGGTTGTGTGTGTGGTTGTATGTGTGTGTGGTTATGTGTGTGGTTGTGTGCGTGTGTGTGTGGTTGTGTGTGTCCGTGGTTGTGGTTGTATGTGTGTGGTTGTGGGTGTGGTTGTGGTTGTGTGTCTGTGGTTGTTTGTGTGGTTGTGTGTGTGTGATTGTGTGTGTGTGTGTGGTTGTGTGTGTGTGTGTGGTTGTGTGTGTATGGTTGTGTGTGTGTGGTTGTGTGTGTGGTTATGTGTGTGGTTGTGGTTGTGTTTATGGTTGTGTGTGTGGTTGTGTGTGTGTGTGTGTGTGTGGTTGTGTGTGTGTTGTTGTGTGTGTGTGGTTGTGTGTGTGGGGTTGTGTGTGTGGTTGTATGTGTGGTTGTGTGTGTGGTCGTGTGTGTGGGTGTGGTTGTGTGTGTGTGGTTGTGTGTGTGTGTGGTTGTGTGTGTGGGTGTGGATGCAGTTGTGGGTGCAGTTGTGGGTGTGTGTGTGGATGTGTGGTTGTGTGTGGTTGTGTGTGGGGTTGTGTGTGTGTGGTTGTGCGTGGTTGTGTGTGTTGTGTGTGTGGTTGTGTGTGTTGTGTGTGTGTGGTTGGGTGTGGTTGTGTGTGTTGTGTGTGTGGTTATGTGTGTGTGGTTGTGGTTGTGTGTGTGTGTGGTTGTAGTTGGGTGTGGTTGTGGTTGTGTGTGTGTGGCTGTGGGTGTGGTTGTGTGTGTGGTTGTTTGTGTGGTTGTGTGTTTTTGTGTGTGTGTGTGGTTGTGTGTGTGGTTGTGTGTGTGGTTGTGTGTGTGGTTGTGGGTGGTTATGTGTGTGTGTGGTTGTGTGTATGTAGTTGTATGTGTGTGGTTGTGTGGGTGGTTGTGTGTGTGGTTGTATGTGTGGTTGTGTGTGGTTGTGTGTGGTTGTGTGTGTGGTTGTGTGTGTGGTTGTGTGTGTGTGGTTGTGTGTGTGTGGTTGTGTGTGTGGTGGTGTGTGGTTGTGTGTGTGGTTGTGTGTGGTTGTGTGTGTGTGGTTGTGTGTGTGTGTGGTTGTGTGTGTGGTGATGTGTGCAGTTGTGTGTGTGGTTGTGGTTGTGTGTGTGTGGTTGTGTGTGTGGTTGTGGTTGTGTGTGTGGTTGTGTGTGGTTGTGTGGTTGTGTGTGTGTGTGGTTGTGGTTGTGTGTGTGGTTGTGTGTATGGTTGTGTGTGGTTATGTGTGTGGTTGTGGGTGTGGTTGTGTGGTTGTGTGTGGTTGTGTGTGTGTGTGGTTGTGGGTGTGGTTGTGTGTGTGATTGTGTGTGAGGTTGGATGTCGTGTGTGTGTGGTTGAGTGTGTGATTGTGGTTGTGTGTGTGGTTTTGTGTGTGTGTGTGTGGTTGTGTGTGTGGATGGTTGTGTGCATGTGGTTGTGTGTGTGGTTGTGATTGTGTGTGTGGTTGTGTGTGGTTGTGTGTGTGTGGTTGTGTGTGTTGTGTGTGTGGTTGTGTGTGTGGTTGTGGTTGTGTGTGTGGTTGTGTGTGTGGTTGTGTGTGGTAGTGTGTGTGTGGTTGTGGTTGTGTGTGTGTGGTTGTGTGTGTATATGGTTGTGGGTGTGGTTGTGTGTGTGGTTGTAGGTGTGGTTGTGGGTATGGTTGTGTGTGTGTGGTTGTTTGTGGGGTTGTGTGTATGTTGTTGTGGTTGTGTGTGTGGTTGTGTGTGTGTGTGTGTGTGTGTGGTTGTGTGTCTAGTTGTGTGTGTAGTTGTGTGGTTGGGTGTGGTTGTGTGGTTGGGTGTGGTTGTGTGTGTGTGGTTGTGTGTGAGTGGTTGTGGGTGTAGTTGTGTGGTGTGGTTGGGTGTGTGGTTGTGGTTGTGTGTGTGGTTGTGTGTGTGGTTGTGTGTGGGGTTGTGTGTGGTTGTGGGTGGGGGATTGTGTGTGTGGTTGTGTGTGTGTGGGTGTGGGTGTGGTTGTGTGTGTGTGGTTGTGTATATGTGTGTGATTATGTGTATGTGTGTGCTTGTGTGTGTGTGTGTGGTTGTATGTGTTGTTGTGTGTGTGTGGTTGTGTGTGTGTGTGGTTGTGCGTGTGGTTGTGTGTGTGGTTGTTTGTGTGACAGTAATACTAAAAGCATCTCAAAGTAAAGGAACACAAACATCGAGTTTGTGGAAAGAGAAAGCACGTTGTAAGTCAAACAGGCGCAGCAAAGCATTAACACAAAAACAAAACAAACAAGATCACTTAGCGAAGACTGAGTGCTGATAATGGATACACACAGCCCATCATCTTAAGAGTTCGATTGCAGCCAATGTGCACTCAAACCTGCCCCCTCCTTGTGAGTTGCACCCCATATTTCATGAGTTGTAACTGCTGCACCCACCATAGCGCTTTGAGATCTAAAGGTCTAATTGATTAACCAGTCGCCAACATGCTGTGCTTTTAAAGAGAATGTGCCAAAAGTTTCCAGCTTCCTCATCATGTCCTCATGAAAGCGCCAACGAAAGAACTCCCTGAATGGTGTAACGGACATGAAGCAGCCACTGCGATAAAGAAATAAACACTGAGAACGTTGTCCAGTTTCACAGTAACATTTCCTTAATGTTCTTTAAGTCACAAAACAGTAATACTAAAAGCATCTCAAAATAAAGGAACACAGACATCGAGTTTGTGGAAAGAGAAAGCACATTGTAAGTCAAACGGGCGCAGCAAAGCATTAACACAACAACATGTTCTTTGATATTTGATGTTCTGTGAATGAGAACATCAAAGGGGCGCCGCGAAAGTGATCGCGGGCGAAAGTGAAAGTGATCGCGGGCGCTTAATGAGCATGACGAGGTTTGCCAGCCTCTGCTCCTAAGCGCGCACCCGCGCACATACACTGTAGCTCTAGGCTGGCCATGGTAGCATTTTTTGAGCCCTCACAAAAAGTCTCGCCAGACCAGCGCATGTGCTGGGTCAGGCGAGACCTAAAAATGACTCTTAATCAAGGGAACACAGTCGCTATATTGCGCCTCGATCTCAGTGTGCTATTTGACACCATGGACCACTCGATCCATAAAAGGAGGCTGTGGGAAAGTGGCATCCAAGACAAAGCTCTGGAATGGCTGTCCTCTTTTCTGGAGGGCAGAACCTTTCAAGTCATGGAAGCTAATCTTTTCTACAACCCTATCCAACTGACTTGCGGGGTGCCACAGGGCTCCTCGCTTAGCCCCACATTGATTAATATCTACTGTGGGCAGCTGGCATGAATTGTCCAGGAGTTCGGTATCTCTATTATATTGTATGCAGATGACACACAACTGGTGGTCTCTTTCAACCCCAGCACCAAGGGAGAGGCAGACTGCATAGTGCAATGCCTGGACACAGTGGTGAAATGGATGGCAAGCAGCTGCCGGAACCTGAACGGGGAGAAAACCAAGCTTATGGTGCTTGGAAACAAGGCAGTCCCCAGGCCCATGATCAGCTGGTTTCTGTGCCTTGGCACTCCACCAACCCCCAATACAACTATCAAACATATAGGTTTCTGGCTCCACAGGGAGCTAACTATGGAAATGCAAACGAAAAATCTTGCAGGTACTTGTTTCGGGATGCTCAGAACACGCCGTAAAATTCTGGAGCCCATTCCCCCCAGCTCAGAAAGACAGTAATTCATGTGTTGGTTAATTCACGCTTGGACTATGGAAATTCCATCTATTTGGGGGCACCAAAATATGTCATAAAAAAACTCCAGGTTGTTTAGAACAACGCAGTTAGACTGCTGTGTGAAGCCCTCATACAGAAGCCGTGGGAAAGCACTTAAAAGCACTACACTGGCTACCGATTGAGGCAAGAGTCAAACTCAAGATACTCTGCCTTACGCACAAGGCCATACACGGAAAGGGCCCCAGCAAAATCGGAGATATGGTAAGCTTATATGTCCCGAACAAAAGACTTCGCTCAGGGACCGATACCAAAAACAAACAGAATCAAAAGAGTCAGATGGTGTTGTACTTTAATATTCGGGACCGCGTAGGGGACAGGGCCCTACCCCTGTCTATCTTGGTATTAGCAAACCGCAAATGGTAAATGCGGCATGTACGAGTGCTTTATATATCGTTCTAGCTATGAATGCACTGTGTACACGTTATTCTGCTTCACTACGCGGGTTCCATTTTGGAAGCAGTGGCCATCTTGTCATTGCCCTCACATAGGCTATAATGGAGTAAATACGGGCCTCACAGTACATGGGCTTCTCCTCTGACTTTTCTGTGACCTGGGCAGCTGGCTCTGCTGCCCCAGGTCAAACCGGTCTCACGAGCTCCCCTTCCTCCGTCCACCTGTGATTAGCATCAGGGCTTGACCCGTCATAAAACCCTTTCATTCTACACAAGCCTCCGGCTAATCTCTTTCACACCTGCTTGTTCCGGCTTTATGACTTGTTTCCCAAAACAGGAGATGCTCATGTTTATTGGGGGGTCTATTGACATCCGATGTGGGATCTGAACCTTACTGTGTAAATCATTGTGGGCTGGCCGAACTGGAATGTGGGATGGTCATCATGACTCTGCTTTTTCGTTTGTAATGTATACTTGTAATGGCCATATCGTAAACCAAGGAATGTGTGCCTGAAGCATGATATTTTGTATTTAAGGAGAAGCCCGTTCCTATGATTTTCAGCAGTCTCCTGAGAACATACACGCTGTTGTACTTCTAGGATACCTGTAATTGGTCTGCAGCCAATAAATGAATCTTTGACTTCACCCAGAAGACTCTGTGTTTCTGTAGGTCTGGAACAGGGTGAACCCAGAAGTCATAGGGTGTGTGCCCCTGCACCGCTGGGTCTAAAATACCCAGTACTTCAGTTTGGCGCCCAACTCGGGACGATTTCAGCGGTACCAGTCCAAGCCAGAGGTTCGTGAGGAGCTTCGTGTGGAAATTCCGGAGGAAGGCCGCCACTTCATCGACCCCTGCATGTCGACGTGGTCCGAAAGTCTTTTCTGCGAGGTTCTCCGCGTCCCGACGGCTACGAAGGACTGCTGCCCTGATTAATCGACCTGTTTTGGACCCTTGACGAATCTGAGAGAGCGAAACAATCGAGAGAGTCTTCTGGTGACGCCATCGATCAGCAATATTCAGTTAAGTATAAGTGGAGCGTCTCCCATTTGTTTTTGGTATCCTTCGGGATCGTTTGAATTGGTACTTTGGAGTTTGCAAACGCCAAAGCCAGAGGACTCGAGTATTCACGAGAATATCGTAATCGATAATCCTTTGACGTTTGGATCTAGACTAGTGAGCAAAGATGCCTGGTTCTGGAATATTTGGTAGATTATTCTGTTTGGGTTGTGGAAAAGATTTCCAGCTAGAGGAATCATTTCCGGTTCCTCCGGTTGGAACTCCAACTTATGAGCTCTATGTAAAACATGGCGTAGGCCCCATTGCATATAACGAAGTGTGGATCCACTACACCAGGAAAGATGGTGTTTTAAAATGGCCCCAAAATGGTAGTTTCGATACCGATATTTTAGATAATTTGGAAATTAAATTGTTTAAGAAGAAAGCCCGGCCGGCGATGTTTGACTCTTTCCGCTTATGGCGAAAGGAAGCCAAACAAAAGGAAATTAAGTTAGCGAAAAAGAATAAGAGAGAGAAAGGTATGACAGTAATGCAAGCAGCTGTACAATTTAAAGACAATGAGGAGGAGCAGATGAGTGAGCAATTGCACAGGCAGCGCAAGTTAGGGATTGACAAATGTTACCCAGCTTTACCACATTCTAAGCAGAATGAGTTAGAAGAAAAGGAGAAAGATCCCTTGATGTCACATTTGTTGAGTTCGCCACCCCCGTATGCTCAAAATGCCACGGCACCTCCCCAGCTTGTGAATATGCCACCTCCAGTCAATATACTGCAAGCCTTGCCGCTACCGCCAGTTGCTTTGCAGCCGGCTCTTATCCATGTAGCGCAGCCCTCTCAAGGACCGCCAGTTGTGCTTCCAACTGCCCCCGCACTTCCTGCGACTTTGCCTAATACAGCAGCTGCCTCTTCTGACACTCTTCCTTGCACCACTCCAGTACCTGTTTCTACATCCTCTTTTCTCCCCTCTGTTTATCCCCCTGTTTTCGCCTCAGCTTCTCCTTCAGCGCGACAGCGCTTAGCTAATGTGGTTACTACATTAATGTCGCCTCTCTTTGAGTCATCTGGTGCGACTCCTGGTTTACAGCGTAAGCAATTGCGTAGCCAATTGCCTAACCCTGATGAGAAAAAGGTAATAGACAACATGGCGCGTAGATGGATTGTTTTCCCTTCACTGTATGATGTGGAATCAGTTGTCAACGTTTTCCATCAGTGGGATGCCCCAAAACAGAGATATGTGTTTGAGAAAATGTGCGAAATTCTCTGTGAAGAATTGGAAGATAGTGGTAAAAATCCGAGCCCGCAGGAATTGTGTAGAGTGAGGTTTGATTTTGGAACTGGTATAATTGTGGACCGCGGAGTAGATAAAGCAGTTGCGGTTGTATTGTCCTTCAGGAATGATGATTGTCAACAGTCATTGTTTGAACAAGATGTCCTTGTGGGGAAAAAGGTAAAAGCGCGACAATACCCTATGAGAGAAGTTCCCCCGGTATGGAAGGAAGCAGTTGCAGCTGGTGCCGGTAATCCCGCTGTGCCAGCGCATTTCCAGCGTGTTTGGGTGCATGTTCCATGGAAGCGCTCAGAGGTGTTAGCACTTAAGCAGTCCTTACCTGATCCCCGTAAAAACCCAGCAGGTTATTATAAAGAGTTGTCACAGACGGCAGGGTCATGCGTTATGTATCTGGCCGACATAGACATGTTGTTTGGCAATGTTGTTCCACAGCCTCTATGGGGATCAATTCGTAATGCAGATCACGATGCAGAACTAGGGGATACATGGGCTAACATTGTTGCTGCTGATGCTAGACAAACTGGTGGCGCAAAACCAGAACCTTTAGTAGCTGAACTGCCTGGTAGAATCATCACGTATATGAAGACAATAATGCCCGCGATGCGCGTAAATTGGGACAAGTTATCTGCATGTAAGCAGAAGAAAGATGAGACAGTGTCAGACTTCTTTACTAGGTTTGAAGAAACATTTATTGATCACAGTGGGCAGGATATGAGTACTGAGGGTGGCCAACGGTTATTTGTGGATAAGTTTGTGCAGAATTTACTTCCTGACCTGTGTAAAAAGTTAAAAGATTCAGAAAGTTCTTGGGCTGTTTCTTCTTCAGCGCAAATACTGGCTACTGCACAGTATTATGAAAATAGAGATAAAGACGAGAAAGATAGAACAGAGAAGAAAACGAAGGAACTAAAGACAAAGGTCCTTTTACAGCAGGCCTATCCACCACGTGGAGGTCAGAATAATTATAGGCAACCCCAAGGTGTCTATCACCAACCCCAACAGTTTCAGAACAATCAGCAAATGAACGGGTATTATCAACCACGTGTCCCTGTAGGTCCCAACCAATGTTCATACTGCAAAGAGGAAGGTCATTATAAATATAGTTGCCCTAAATTAATGCAGCGGAACGGTAATGCGTATGGCGCAAGAGGTAGGGGTGGTCAGCAAGCTCCTAGAGGCAGAGGGCGTGGAAATGCTCCCCAGAACGCGCGTCCTCTGCCGCCTCAAAATACCATCAATAGCTTTGATCAGCAAGCTAACGCGACTAGTAATACGGCCCAGTATTATAATAATGATTATTATGCAGAGGATGGTGATGCAGAAAGTAATGATTACTAGGACAGCCATAGACAGAGAGAGGGAGTTGTTTCAGTGCCAGTGGATCAGAGTGGACCGTATGTTGAGGTGACTACAGCAAATGTAACGGAGCCTTTTCTGCTAGACACTGGTGCTGCAAAGAGTTCAATCATGCATTCAAAACTCCCTGGCGCACCTTTGTCTTGCGATATAAATGTTTCAGTAGGTTTTTCTGGCGCCCCAGTTAGGAACCCGATTTCTAGTCCCATGTCACTTTCTGTTGGACCTTGCGAGCTGAAAGCACCCCTGATTCTGACAACAGGTTGTGGTGAGAATTTGCTGGGATTAGATTTGTTGAAAAGATTGCATGCTACACTGTATTGTTCTCCTTCAGGAGTACAATTTACATTAGGTAGGAAAGTGATTTCCCCAATGTATTTGTCTAGAAATACAATGCCGCCTGAATTGTCATCCCTTCCGGATGCCCTTTGGGCTACTGGTCCCAATGATTTGGGCCTCTTGGAGATACCGCCATATGTGGTGACTTTAAAGGCTAATGTCAGACTGCCACGTATTCCCCAGTACAAGATCTCTAATGAAGGCCAGAAAGCATTGTTAGACATTGTCAGCGACTTGATTAATACGGGTGTGATTGAAGAGACAAGAGGCAACGTTTGCAATAGTCCGATTTTACCTGTCTTAAAACGAACGGATCCTTCACAGCCACCTGTTTACAGATTTGTGATTGATCTTAGAGAGGTTAATAAGATTGTTGTGCCACAGTTTCCGGTTGTCCCCGATATAACTGCCTTGTTAACGATGATTCCAGCCTCTGCTGCATGGTTTTCAGTGATTGATTTAAAGAATGCCTTCTTTAGTATCCCAATTGCAGAAGAGAGCAGAGACATTTTTGGTTTTAGTCTGGGAGGCCGAAGCTTCCGCTTCAAACGCGCTCCCCAGGGCTACTGTGAGAGTCCATCCATATACAGTCAAGCTTTGAAAGCGCAGCTTGATGCACTTGTTTTACCTAGTGGCGCTATCCTGATTCAGTACGTGGATGATTTACTAATTGCCGCGGATACTGAGAAGATCTGTAAAGAAGCCACATTGTCACTGTTGCGCCATTTATCCGCTTTCCATCACAAGGTCTCTCTCTCTAAGCTGCAATATTGTCGACAAGAAGTGACCTACTTAGGTCATCTCTTATCGAAGGAGGGAAGGAAACTGACCCCAGAAAGAATTCAAGCCATTGCACAGTTGAGTGTGCCAAAGACACAGAGAGAAGTACGTGCTTTCTTGGGCATCACTTCATACTGTAGGCATTGGATCCCTAGTTTTTCTTTGTTGGCAAAACCTTTAGTAGCCTTAACATGCAAAGACACACCGAATCCTATCCCATGGTCTGAAGAGTGCCAGAAAAGTTTTGTGGAATTGCGTAATGCATTGTGTTCGGCTCCTGTGTTGGGTACCCCTGACTACAGTAAGCCTTTTACATTGTATGTTCACGAGAAAGATGGATGTGCGTTGTCAGTGTTAACACAGCCTTTTGGCGACAGACCGCGCCCATGCGCATATTTTTCATCAACCTTGGACCCTGTAGCGAGGGCATTGCCAAGCTGTCTGAGAGCGACAGCTGCTGCAGCAATGTCTATCCGACAATCTGCTGGTTTGGTAATGGACAATACATTGATTGTTATGGTTCCACACGCTGTAGACACATTATTAAATAGGACCAAGACACAGCACTTGACTAGTGCGCGATTATCAGGCTATGAGCTCACACTGTTAGCAAATCACATACACATAAAGAGATGTAATACGCTGAATCCAGCTACATTGTTGCCAATTCCAGCAGACTCAGATGAGATTGAGCAACATGACTGTCTGTTCAGGACAGAAGAAGAGACGAAAGGGAGAGTAGATCTAAAAGATACTCCCCTGACTGAGTGTGATGGCACTTTATGGGTGGATGGTTCATGTTTCAAACTCCCCAATGGTGACACGACTGCTGCATATGCTATCACGACTTTACACACGGTCGTGGAAACTGCACGAGTGCTACATAATTCGGCCCAAGCAGCGGAATTAATCGCCCTCACGAGAGCATGCGTGTTGTCTGAAGGAATGAGAGTAAATATATACACAGATAGCCAGTACGCCTTTGGAGTGGCTCATAATTTTGGACGACTGTGGAAAGAGCGTGGGTACCTGACGTCGCATGGAGCTAAAATTCAGAATGGCAAGTTGGTGAATGATCTCCTTGAGTCACTGACCCTACCGTTGCAAGTTGCGATCATGAAATGCAGTGCGCACAGGAAAGTCACAGATGATGTTGGACGTGGGAATGCGTTTGCTGATGAGACCGCGAAAGAAACAGCACAGAATGTGAAGACTAGAATGTATGTTGCAGGCCCCGCAAGATGGGTTAATGATGTTGGAATGTGTGAGAACACAATAGAGAGTGTGAAGTCGCTTCAAGCTGAAGCCACAGAGGAAGAGTTAAGCAAGTGGAGAGAAAGTATGGGTAAGTTGGATGAGAATGGTTGTTGGATTGATCTGACAGAACATAGGCGATGGTTGTTGCCTGATGCATATGTGCTTCCAGTGGTTACTATGGCACATGGAATGGCACATATCAGTACGAAAGGTATATGCAAGTTGTTGGCTCCAGTATGGCAGAATGCTGGGATTCCCAAGTGTGCAGAGAATGTGGTCAAGAATTGCATGGTATGCTTGAAGTACAACCCTGGTAGGGGAACCCCAACTCCAGCTGGTCACTTTGCACCCCCATCATGTCCATTTGAAGTTTTGCAGCTGGACTTTATTCACATGGAAAGATGCAACAACCTGAAATATGTACTGGTGGTTGTTTGTGCTTTCTCAAAATGGATAGAGGCTTATCCTCTGAAAGATAACACTGCCCTATCCACTGCCAAAGCCCTTGTGAAGGAATTTTTCCCTAGGTTTGGGATGCCAAGAATGGTGTGGTGTGATAACGGAAGTGAGTTTGTGGGTAAAGTGATGAAGAATGTATGTGAAGGGCTAGGGATAAAGCAGAAGTTCCACGCTGCAAATCACCCCCAATCAGCTGGATTAGTAGAACGCTACAATGGAGCCTTAAAGCTCAAGCTGGCCAAAATCCAGGCGAGCACCGGTCTTAAATGGCCTGACGCTCTGCCTTTAGCACTCCTGTCCACCAGAATGACCATACACTCACGAGTGGGACTTAGCCCTTACGAGGTAGTTTTTGGCCGTCCGGCCAACGTATGGGGTGTACCGAGGCCTACGAAGTTCAGTGAGATTGAACATCCAACTACTACTCGATTACCTGTATGATTTGACTGTTAAACTGCGTGTTTTGCACCAACAGGTACATGATACTCTTCCCCAAGCTTCTGAACCTCCTGGACACCCTATCAACCCTGGCTCGTGGGTCCTGATCCGAAATTTCCAGCGTAAGAGCAACGACGAGCCTCGCTGGATCGGCCCCCACCTTGTATTCCTGTCGACAAGATCAGCGGTGCGAGTAAAAGGGAAGAAACACTGGATCCATGGTACCCACTGCAAAGTAGTCCCCTTGTCTCTGCCATATGACCAGTGGGTCAAGGAGGGTATCGCCGACTCTGAGACAGACACTGTACCTCGTTTTGTACCATTCAGTGACGCACGCATAAGACACACAGTTTCAGACCAAGAGAGTGACAATATTCTGCAGGAAGCTGTGCCACCATCAAATCGACTGGACACCACTGAGCCTGAACTTTTGTTTCAAGACCAAACAGCACCTGGCCGTCTCCGCTATAATTTGAGACCTAGGCCCATGGACAAATAAAGATTTTCTCACTATTTCCTTTTTAACATTTTTGCTCTCCCATCTGAAGGACTTTCTTGATTTTTGTTTTTCGAACCACCATCCGGGTTCTGCCGCAGGGTCGCGGTGCTAAGACTTTGGGGTACAGGCCGAAGACGTTAGGTCAACGGTTCTGGTTGGTCTAGGGCGTTTCCCTGGACTGACAGGCGTGCCCCTTAGCAGAAGACACTCATCCACCGCGAGCGGCCCGAGTAGAGGATGGAGTTTTTTAAGATGGAGAGACCGATTGAGGAAATGAACTTTAACGCAAGGATGTGTAGAATTGTAAAAAGTAAATGTTTTGTATTTTTGTGCCTTTTTACACTGTGTAGCATAATGATGTTTATTGTAGGGTTTGTGTTCTTCTCCGCTCAAAAGCCCATTGAACCCACTGAACAGCCTATACCTCTTTCTACTGCCTCCTCTCACTCTTTTCACCCTTTGCCTGAGCACGAACAGACCAGACGATCAGAGTTTGTAAATAACTCGTTTATCCAGCTCTTGCACCAGCACCAACTGGTAATGAACACGACCAATTGCTGGGTGTGTGGGTTAATGCCACATACCATTAACAAGGGTATTCCCTACCTGGTGCTGCCGTACAGTTACAATGGATCGTCATGGGCATTCCAGACCATGTTTCTCTATGCTCTAGATACATACTCCCCTCGCCAACCGCGTTCCATTAGACCTATCACCAATAATAAGGCTTTGATGAAAGGAGTTGCCGATATGAGTAGGGATATCGATGCATACTCATCCATTCCCAAAGAAGAGTTGAGACCTTATGTAGGATGGAACGCGACGGGGTATAGTATTAGTCTGGGTGAAAGACAGCGAAAAATCTCATCTCCAATCTGGGTCGTACCCCACATGGGTCGGTTCTGCTTACAGGGTAATGGTCAGAATCCTAGAGCTCAACTGGGAAGAAGTGACTGTACTGAAACGTACACTTTTCCGTCACAGTTTTCCCCTGCGTTTTTGGTTGCCAAGGGCACATATTTCATCTGTAATGACCGAGCATATACATGGTTGCCCCCTGATTTCTCGGGCACATGTTATATTGCGAACTTGCTACCGCCGACATTTACTGCTGCCTCTGACTATCACAAGACCAGAGTTGTGAGAGGTGTGATTAGTAAGGAGGATACTGCCGGTCAGGAAGCGGGAGACTTCTTCTTGGGTTTCCTGCCGTTTTGGGGACCTATGTTGAATAGTAGGAACCTGAGACAGCTGACTCGTGTGGTTAAATCCACTGTCAATGTAACGGCTGGTGCCCTTGGTAATCTGACAGCTGAGCTCCAAGCGGATCGCCTTATGACTTTACAGAACCGCATGGTTCTAGACGTTATTCTTGCAGACCGCGGTGGGGTATGCAAGGTCATCCAATCTAGTTGCTGCATTTTCATACCAGATAATGCTCCAACAGTGTATCAAGCCATCTCCAAACTCCATAAAATATCTGAATCCATACATGTTGATAAGGGAGACTGGTCACTGGTGGGGTGGATCTGGGAATTGATATCTGCCTGGGGTTGGAAAGTTCTGATGGTCATTGGAATGATCTTAGCCATTCTTTTCCTGTTCTGTCTGTGCATACAGTGTGCTCCTGCGATATGTGGCCTCTGTGCTACCTTATGTTTAAGGAAACCTGTATCGAGGGACGAACTAAGTAATAGGATGATGCTACAGCAACATCTCCATGACTTTGTGAACATTGACCTAGACTCGGATTAAGATGAGTATAGTGATTGCCTATGTAAGGGCAAAAGGAGGGTCTGTCGTACTTTAATATTCGGGACCGCGTAGGGGACAGGGCTCTACCCCTGTCTATCTTGGTATTAGCAAACCGCAAATGGTAAATGCGGCATGTACGAGTGCTTTATATATCGTTCTAGCTATGAATGCACTGTGTACACGTTATTCTGCTTCACTACGCGGGTTCCATTTTGGAAGCAGTGGCCATCTTGTCATTGCCCTCACATAGGCTATAATGGAGTAAATACGGGCCTCACAGTACATGGGCTTCTCCTCTGACTTTTCTGTGACCTGGGCAGCTGGCTCTGCTGCCCCAGGTCAAACCGGTCTCACGAGCTCCCCTTCCTCCGTCCACCTGTGATTAGCATCAGGGCTTGACCCGTCATAAAACCCTTTCATTCTACACAAGCCTCCGGCTAATCTCTTTCACACCTGCTTGTTCCGGCTTTATGACTTGTTTCCCAAAACAGGAGATGCTCATGTTTATTGGGGGGTCTATTGACATCCGATGTGGGATCTGAACCTTACTGTGTAAATCATTGTGGGCTGGCCGAACTGGAATGTGGGATGGTCATCATGACTCTGCTTTTTCGTTTGTAATGTATACTTGTAATGGCCATATCGTAAACCAAGGAATGTGTGCCTGAAGCATGATATTTTGTATTTAAGGAGAAGCCCGTTCCTATGATTTTCAGCAGTCTCCTGAGAACATACACGCTGTTGTACTTCTAGGATACCTGTAATTGGTCTGCAGCCAATAAATGAATCTTTGACTTCACCCAGAAGACTCTGTGTTTCTGTAGGTCTGGAACAGGGTGAACCCAGAAGTCATAGGGTGTGTGCCCCTGCACCGCTGGGTCTAAAATACCCAGTACTTCAATGGGGCAGTAGATCATTCACACACTTGGCACCCAAGCTATGGAATTCTCTGCCTCAGGAGTGTTAAATACATTTTCTGAAAAAAGACTAAGACCTGGCTCTTAACTCAATACCATTAACCTACCTTAGCTTCAGTATCGGATTGTTGTGCAAGTGCTGGGAAGCCCCTGGGCAGCCATGTTCTCTATTAATCCCCTAAACAGAAACAAACATAAACATTTGGGTGTGATCAAGGCAGTGTTTCTGCTGAAACGCGTAGCAACTGAAATAAACACGCTGCACGAGCATATCATCTTCTGAGTGTGCACCTTATTGGACTTTCGTTTGGAATTAATTGCCCGGCTGTGGTTCTGCCGGCGTTGCATACCACCCGACAACGGACTTTATCCCAGAAGGAACTTTCTCTCATGTGGCAATATATTTACACTTTATCTTAACACGGTTTTGCACTTGGCATATCTTTTCACATGTCTATAAGTACTGTAACACCACATCCTTACTTGGGTAATCAAATAGGTGGTCTCTAATGGAGTTTTAGTCAGTTAGTAGCATTCTTATCAAGTATTAAAAAAAGAGGAGAAATATGATATGTCAACAACCGATTGCACATGAACTTACGTTTCAACCTTGCCAGCTCTGTTACATAACAGTTACTAAAATATCTATTTTCTTTGCGATGGATTGAGAAATTCCTTTCATGATGGTGGTATAGGAGGCATTTGAGCAAAAAGAGGGTCAAACATAATAATGACTCATACTATATCTCTTTAACCAGCATTGGTAGGAACTTAAATATAATTCTCAATCGATATATATGCAATATTGTATATAGAAAACTATGGAACTAGCAGGCTGTGAATTTTTAATGCAATGATGCGAGCAGTTTTGATGTATTTTAGGTTCAAAATAGTTGGTTTTAATTATTTAGCAGTGTATCAATATATGATTTTATCATGTATTTATACTATGTATTAATATCTCAATAGCCGGCTGGCGAAATATTTACATGTTTAAAACTTACAAATGCTTTTGACATTCACAAAAAAATCGGAGAGTATTTCTTTTATGTTTGTTGTTTATCATGTGACACAATATGGTGGTATAAAAACTTTCAGTGTAACGCTGTTCTGTGAATGTGATCAAGGCCGGTTTACCCAGCCGAAATGCATAATGACTTTCTAAGTGAGCGGAAAATAAAATATTCACGCCAAATTCAAGAGGAGTTTGTACTGGTCACCAGTAGGTACTTATAGTTTGGACCTAGTTTCCATGAGAAAAGCATTTTTGTTTTGCTAATAGATTTGGTGCCATTTGATGACTCTTCAAAATTGTTCAAAACTAGTTTGGCGCTCACTTCAGCTGCTGTCCGGAGTAGTTTCTGGTAATCTGTCAAGCAGCGGCTGAGAAAAAGAGGGGGTCCCAAAACACATCTTCCCCATGCAATTTCCTATAAGGGTTTCAGACATGACTACAGCCCGAACCGCTGAACAGAATTAAACCAAATTTGGCAGAAAGCTAGATCTTGGTCCAGAAAGAGTACTTTTTGAAATTTTGTGTAAAACTGTTCAGTAGTTTTGGAGGTATTGGAGTTATTGAAGAATAAACTGTATAAATATCTAGAGACATGACTCCACTGCATATCCACATTGGTGGATCCGCAGATCCATGTGCCAACATCAATGCCATGACTGGCTAGCCACAACCTGAAAAAAAAATGCGACCACCATTTTCTCAATGGGGTTATAATTCCTGGGGGGTGGGGAAATAAAGCAGAAATAGGATGTAAAGGGTCAGGATAATGGTATCCAGACAATATGGAACTGATAGAGGGGTCTGTTAGGGACCCCTTATGGGGAAGAAATTTGTTAAAAAATACTTTTTGCGTGCGTGTGAGGATCTGCGGATCCACTGCGTGCTCAGCGCGGCTCCCAGAGTGAATCTGTAATGTTTCCACAGACACAAATCTGCACTGTATCTGCAGATCCAGAACCCAATAAAAATACACCCACTCACAGATCCACTCACACACACTCTCACACAACCACTCACTCACACACCAAATCACATATTCATACACCTACTCAGACACCCACTCACACAACCATACAGTCACTCACACATCCTCTCACACACCCATACAGTCACTGACACATCCACTCAGAGACCCAGAGAACCATTCACACACCCACTCACAGATCCACACAGGCAGGTGGGGTTGACCTCAAGGCCCAGCAAGGAACACCCCATCACACACAGCCAAAGGCAGCAGTTGACGCAGCATGGATTTGGCTGAAAATGGTGGGCCATGCACAGCCACAGTTGGATTAACATATGGTAATTAAATATTACTTTATATTAAGAAAACCAAAGAAATTCACTGAAAAAAACAAAGGTTACAGGGATGTTATAATTGGGAAATAGCATTATAAAAATTTAGAAATTCACTGAAAAAAACAAAGGTTACAGGGAGTTATAGTTATCTCAAGTAACAATATCTCGTGCCCTAGGGTAACTATAACTCGACCCCATGCCATACACTGCTAATTATCCCCATATTACATCACTCATTACATCTTGTATGACATCATTAATAATATCACTACAACATTTGTAGTAAAATTATTCATGTGAAAACTGTGCATGGCAGGGGTGCGAGTTATAGTTACATTAGGGAACGCGATACAGTTACTTCAGATAACTACTGCCGAAGTTTTATGGTTTTGTGTGTTCAAAATCTAAGCCTAACTATAACGTTCCTGTAACCATTAGTTTTTTGTGAATATATATACATATATATATGTATTTTCTATATATAAATATATAAATAAACATTTAATGTTATTTTCTAAACATTGATATACATATATATATGTATTCACCATCTGTCTGCAGTAAGTGATAATAACACACTCTCAGGCTCCAGAGAGAATATTAATCAGGAAGTTTATATCCACGCTACGCGTTTCGGCTAACAAGGCTCTTTAGCCGAAACGCGTGTATTATTATCACGTACTGCAGACGGATGGTGAATTATTTTACCGGGTGCTCTTCCGGTGTATACACCACCCTCCATGGGTCCGTAGTCTCGTCAGGAGCAATTTGGATGTACATATATATATGTATATATATATTATATTCACTGAAAAAACCATAGGTTTCAGACACGTTATAGTTAGGAATTAGCATTTAAAAAACAGTAGAAATTCACTAAAAAGACCATAGGTTTCAGGGGCGTTATAGTTAGCTTGACTTTTCACTCATACAAAACCATTGAAATTTCCCCGTTATAGTTAGTTCAGCTAACTATAACTCGCGTGCCCGCAATGCACTGCTGATGACGTCACATATTACATCACTCATGACATGGTCAGTGACATCACTCATGACATCACTGATGACATCTCAAATTACATCACTGATGACATCACTGATGACATCATCCAGTGAATGTGCGTTTTTCTGAAAATTACATATGTTTTATATATGTATATCTCAAGGTCGATGGAAGAATAAATGGGTATATAAGTGTCTAAAAGGATGATTTGTTTTTGAAAAATTGATTGTATAACTGACTGATTAAGTGTATCTTAGTGAATACATGGCTTAGGGCCTCATGTAGGTAGCCAAATACCGGTCGGTAATGGCCGATATTCGGTAAATATGCTGTTACCGACCGGTATTCAGACAAGTGAGATGTAGGAGTCCAAAAACCACTTTTCGGTAAATATGAGGCGGTAAATACCGATTCATATTTACCGAATTCCAAAATACCGAATCAGATTTACCGAATACATAATTAACGATTCGGTAAACATGAAGTGGTAAATATGAAGTGGTAAAAATTAAAATGACATGTAGGAGCACTCGGTAATTAAGAAATCCAGGAAAATCGGTAAATAAGAGTCGGTAATTAACACGGATTGAAAGCAGGTGGTAACCATCAACAGTGCAGATAAGCAATCCCAAAATGCAACAGCGTGGACAACATGGCCGCTATGTACGTCATTGCAAGGCGCCTACGTCTACAGGCAGCAGGACTGAGGGTGTGGCGACGGGAGGAACAAATCTACAGACAGCGCATCACACTATTCCAGCTGACTGATGCAGAGATACATGAGAGGTACAGGCTACACCCCGAAACCATCATGGACTTAATCAGGGACCTACACCCACTCCTGGACCATCCAATAAGAAGGGCGCACGCCATACCCCCACATGTGCAGGTGCTCTGCAGCCTACATCTGTTGGCATCCGGCAGTTATCAGGTGGTGATAGCTGCGGTGGGTGGGGTATCCCAGAGTTGCCTGTCACGTTTCTTCAGGAAGTTCCTGGATGCCATGATGCAGAGAATGCACCACTACATAAGCTTCCCAAACACACAGGCTGCACTGCAGAAAACAAAAACAGACTTATATCACATGGCACAGTTCCCCCATGTCATCGGCTGTATTGATGGTACACACATCCCAATCTGTCCACCAGCTGACACAGAGCACATCTACAGGAACAGGAAGTCCACCCACTCCATCAATGTGCAGGTGATCTGTGATGCAGGGAACATCATCACAGATATTGTTGCAAAGTTTCCTGGGAGCACCCACGACTCTTACATCTTCCAGAATAGTGGGATCTACACACGACTGAGTGCCGGAGAATTCGGAGAGGGATACCTGCTAGGTAAGTAACAGTGACGCCCCTTGAAACCTGCAAATCATAGTGTATAGAGGCATGTCACTGATGGTTCCCTTTTACTCATCCAGGCGACAGTGCATATGCATGCCGTTCATTCATCCTCACTCCCTACCTACACCCAGCAACCCAGAGTGAGAGACGATACAACGTGGCACACAAAACAACACGCAATGTGGTGGAGCGCACGTTTGGACTACTGAAGAGCAGGTTCCGCTGCCTGCACAAGAGCGGAGGCGCACGCCAGTACAAACCCATCACCTGCTGCAAGATCATTGCCACTTGTGCAATGCTGCACAACCTTGCCACGAAAAAAGGTACAGATGTGGAACTAACATATTTTGAGGACAACGAGGATGAGTCAGGCCAGCCAGAGGGCAACGCAGCTAGAGTGCCAACTGCAATCGATGGGAGAGAGAGACGGGCGAGATCACATGCAACTATTTCTGAGTAAGTGAGGGGACACAGCGAGTTGTGAGAAGTCATGACGTAGTTTTAATGTGGCACCACGCCATGAACACATGAACAGGCCAATCTGGCAATATACCATCTATACAAGGAGTATGTCCAGGGTTACGTCACCCAATGGGAAGTGGCTAAGCAGGGCTACATCAATGTTTGCGCATACGCGCTGCAGTGGTGGATTGCACGGCCTGTGCATCCTCACTAGAGCCAACCCCAAGCCGCCTGCTGCTCCTGCGTGCTTCTGGGACGGGGGGTGTGATGCTGCTGCTGGTGTCGATGCTCTCCGCAGCATCCCCTGCAACAGTTGTCGACGCCTGACTAGTCAATAGCACCCCTAGTGCACTTGTCACCTGCACCATCCCCCGAGACAGGTCGCTGCAGCACTGTGTTAGGCCCTCCTGCATCGTCACAGAGCGCCGGCACAGTAGAGAAGTCGCAGTTGCCAGACGGTTGAGTGCCCTGCTGGTAGTGTCCCTTCTCTGGCGTTCCCGGCGCCGTGCTTCGATGTCAGCATCTAATTTGCTGCACAACTGCTGGATTGACTGGGACATGTCCCGAATGCCCGCAGCCATGCCGCTAATGTTATTGTCCATGTTGACTAATGTTGTCTTCATCACCCGCATGTGCCTCTGGACTGACATGACTGCCTTGGATTGCAGGCGCTGTTGTTTCAACATTTGGCCCTCGAGCCCCAAGAAGACACCATGGCCGTCAGTGGGTGCTGGTGGACTCTGGACACGCGACCTGCGGCGCCCTCTTGCTCCCGTCTGTGCTGCCTGTGAGGTGTGGGGCACAGTGGCATGGCTCCCTTCCTGGGGCCCGGTGCGGTCTTCTGGGCCCATGCTGTCGTCTGACGAGGTGTCTAAGGCTCGTAGCCTGGCTGCTGGACGCCTCCTCATTCTCACACCTGCAAGCGGAGATGTGGCCGGTGATTCGAACATGAGTGGCGATGCTGGCTCTGGTTGTGGTGATGCTGGCTCTCGGTGAGGTGATGCTGGCTCTGGGTGCGGCGAGGCTGGCTGTGTTGGTGGTGCGGCTGCCAGTGGGCCTGCTCCCTGGTCTGAACTTGTGCTGGCTAGAGGTGATATTTGTGGCCGGTGTGCCGTCTCTCCTGCAGCATGCCCTGTCCTGCATGATGTCACATCTGTGGACAGAAATACAACATTGGCTCAGTGTCCCCGAAGGGCTGCATTGCAAGCATCACAATAAATCATTTCACATTCCAATATGTCCTCTGTCTCCTTGTGCCTCGAGTGCGTGACATGCCTTGTTGCCCTGTAACATTTACGTCATGGTTAGTGTTGCCCTGACTACATCTCCCGGAATGCATTGCCTGTCTGCACTGACACGTGTGGACTGCAGTGTGATTCTCGTTTCACAATGGGGGATGTGGGATAGGGGTAGGGGGGGCTACATTGCTGTGCTTTCGTCTTACCTTGGTGTGTTGCGGCTCTGGCAGAGCTGTCGGCGTCCCCAAGACCCACGACGCTCTCCTGCTCGATTGTGGCCGCCACCAGCTCCTCCAGTTCGGTGAGGGCAGGTGCCCTGTTGGTTCCACCTCCGGTCTGGCTGGCCTCCTTCTGGATGTCGCCCATCTTCCTCTTGGTTACAATCCTCAGGTCATACCAGCGCTTTTTGAGGACCTCAATGTCCCTGTGGGTCACTCCCACAGCATTGACCTGCGCCTGGATGGCCAGCCATATGTTGCGCTTTTCAGCCTCAGGCACTTGCAGGGATTGCCTTCCAAACAGCTTCTGGTGCTGCTTCACCACCTCCTCCACCAGCACCTGGAGTTCCTTGGGGCTAAATTTCAGCTTCCTCCTCCTTTCCCCTCCGTCTCTCTGTGTTCTCTGGCTGGACATGCTGTTCGTTTACCCGCTCGCACATGCAACGGCTCCCTGCCTCTCCTCTGCACTCCAAGCCTCTCCAGGGTCGGCTAATTATGTACACCTGCCTGGGTGTGGCCACTTCGGCTAATTATGTACACCTGCCTGGGTGTGGGCACTTCCTGGTTGGGTGGGCTGTCGTTGCACAGGATTAGCTGTTTCGTCAAGTCATGTGATTTTATTTACCGAATCCGTACATACCGATTCGGTATTTTCCGATTCGGTAAATACCACCTCGGTATTTTCCGATTCGGTAAATACCACCTCGGTATTTTCCGATTCGGTAAATACCACCTCGGTATTTACCGATTCGGTGAATTCCGATTCGTGATTACCGAATGTTACCGAATCGGTAACTGTTACCGAATTTTTACCTACATATAACTTACCGATTCTAATTTACCGATTCGGTACGGCTCGGTATTTAAGAACCGGTAAAATGTATTTACCTACATGAGGCCCTTAGTGAGTAATGTTTAAATATGTAAATATCTGTATCAGTCTCTCACTTTGTGTATAAGTGGCTGCATGGGTTGGTGAGTAGCTACATGAGTGTCTATATAGGTTATTAGTTGGTTTTTTGAGTATCAGTATGAGTGTCTGAGTGTCTGTATGGTTCAGTGGGGGGTATTACCTAGTGCATAGGTGCATGAATGAGTGACTCACTGTTTGTATGTGTTGAAGACAGCATGTGTGCAGGACTGTATGGGTGGATGAGTGTGTGCATGGGTGTGTTAGTGAGTAAATGACTGTCTCAATAGTGTATCTATGAGTAACTACATATGTTTTAAACTAGTATATGTGACTATTGGTGTATATAAGTGAGTATATGTGAGAGTGAGAGATTGAAAAAGTTCATGTATGAATAAGTATGTGTTTCTACAAGTGATTGTTTAAAAGACTAAGTGTGTGTAAGTTTCTGTAGAAGTAAGTGTGGTGGTGGGTGTATAACTGTATATGCAAGTAAATGGATGTTTGATTCTTTATTAGCATGAGTGACTATGTGTGTGAGTAACTCTATGGATGAGTGGCGTTGTGTAACAGGATGTATAGGTGTATGAGTGCATATGATGAGTGAGTAAATGTATGAGTGACTGTATAGGACTGTTGGTGAATGAGTGGATGTGTATGTGGATCTTAGAATTACTGAATAGGTTGTTGTAACTGGTATTGGTATGTACATTGTTTTGAAAATTTTAGTTTCTATTTTGGAATGTGTGTATCAAAGGTTATATTAGGGAGAGAGGAGGTCTGCCACTCTATCACAAGGATGATGTCATCAGTGATGTCATTTGAGATGTCATCAGTGATGTCATGAGTGATGTCACTGACCATGTCATGAGTGATGTAATATGTGACGTCATCAGCAGTGCATAGCGGGCGCGCGAGTTATAGTTAGCTGAACTAACAATAACGGGGGAATTTCAATGGTTTTGTACGAGTGAAAAGTCCAGCTAACTATAACGCCCCTGAAACCTATGGTTTCTTCAGTTAATTTCTACGTTTTTTTATATGCTAATTCCTAACTATAACGTGCCTGAAACCTATGGTTTTTTCAGTGAATTTCAAAGTTTTTTTTTTTATTTTTTTTTATTTTTTAAACCGTTTATTACAAGTCTTAAAAGTATACAAGTATGGGCCCACAACCTTCCGGCCGGCCGCTAGCAATGGTAGGAACATACGACATACATTTATGGAGCACGTGGTATTACAGGAGGAGCATTTCTCAGTAGGTAACAATGTCAAAAGCCACATCATCCAGGCCCCATTATGCGGTTTCATTTTAAATTAAGAACAACAAAAATAAAAACCACACCCACAAGGCAACCCACAATCAAAAATAGCAGCACGTGCTCCCCTAGAGGGGGGATCCCGAACTATACACAGAAGTATAAAGAGGGGGAAGAGAACAGAGCGCGGACTGGGGGAACCCAATGCCCGGCAGCGGGGGAATGAGTCGGCTAAGGGGACGGGGCTGGCGAGGCATCAGGCAGCAGCGGAGGTGCACAGATACCCCCTCGGTAGGCATTCCAGGGGCCCCATACTTTCACCCACATCCCAGGCTTACCCCTCGCCACATACACCACCTTTTCTCGAAACATGCACCAGTCCATGTGTTCTTTCCAGGTCGAGACCGTCGGGGGCCTCTGGGACCCCCACAGTTGAGCAATATCACGCTTGGCTATCATGTATCCCAGAGTCACCCACCACGTCTGCGGCGCCGAGTAATCAGTCGGTTCCCACACATTCAACAGGCATCTTCTCGCTTCAGGCAACAGCGCCACATGCGTAACCAGTCGCAGCACCTCATGTACACCACACCAGAACCCTTCCACCTCCGGGCACTCCCACAAAATATGCAGAAAGGTCCCCAAAGCACCACACCCACGCTTACACAACCCATCTCCAGCGTAGCCCATACGCAGAAGCTTTGGCCCCGTCATGTAGACCCGGTGGAGTATCTTGAGCTGGACGAAGCGAAGGCGAGCCGGTATGGCCACCTCCTTCGGGGAGGCCACCGCGGAGGTCCAGTCCTCGTCGTCCAACTCCAGCCCGTCGGCAACCCAAGCCGCACGAAGGGCAGTCATCAGGCCCGAGCGGTCGTTTATGAGCTTTTTGTATATAAGTGAGATCGTGCTGTCCGGGACGTGCCCATCCAGCATTCTATCCTCCAGGGGGGAATATTCCAGGATGGAGGCAACGTCCGAGAAGACGGAGCCCAACGCATGACGGACCTGCAAATACCGAAAGTATTCACTGCCCTGCAACTGAAATTCCGTCTGCAGCATATCGAACGTTTTAAATCCTCCCCTCGTCCAGAGATCCCCCACTTTACTGATACCTATTATGTCCCACTTCTCGAAGCCCTTAGAGGTCCACAGGGAACCTAACCGCTCAGACGCGTATAGTGGTGATGCCCGGGTCAAACGGTCCTTCCACCCCATAGCTGCATTGGCCGCGTGCCAGACTTGCACCATGACACGCGTGGGGCCCGTCAGACAAGCGTCGGGCGCGCTAGAGTAGAGCGCTCGATTGTAGTCGCCACCTGGCAGGAGCATCTTGTCCATTTCAAATGCCGGGTTTAAGGCGGGCCCGTCGAGGCCATGGTTAATGGCAGCGAGCTGGGAGGCCCAATAGTACCGTTTAATATCCGGGAGGGCAATCCCCCCGTCAAACCATGGAAGCGTCAGCTTAGCCAGAGCAATGCGCGGTCTCCCGTCCCAGAACAGGCGGCGTTGCAGACTCTCCACCTCACGGAAGTAGCGCGCCGGGACCAAGTCCATAGTGTTCTGCAAAGCATACAGAAAACGCGGCAGAGACATCATCTTGAACAATGCCGCCCGGCCGAGCGGCGAAAGCGGCAGGCGCCGCCAGCGTGCGACATCTACCCGCAGACGCTGGAGGGGGGGAAGCAGATTCCGTTCATACCGGGCCTCCGGGTCCAGAGTAATGAAGACACCCAGGTACCGAAATCCCTGCGGGGCGATCTGGATCGGACAGCCCCGCGGGAGAATAAGAGCCTCCCCGGAGAGAACATACATACACGATTTAGCCCAGTTGATGACGAGACCGGAGTTACGACCAAACGAGTGTAAAACATCAACTAGCACCATAAGTGATTTACGTGGGGAGGCTAGGTACAGAAGGATGTCATCTGCGTATAGGGATACGCGGTCCTCATACTCGGGGGTCCAACGGAGACCACGGATGGAAGGCTCCCACCGCAGCCACTCCGCCAGGGGCTCCAAGGCAAGCGCAAAAAGGAGCGGCGACAAGGGACAGCCCTGTCGCGTGCCCCGGCCCAGCTCAAACGGGGCCGATACTCTTCCGTTCACGACCACCTGCGCCAATGGGCCCGCATACAACAATTTGACCCAACTGATGAATCCTGGGCCAAATCCGAACTTCGCAAGCATCGCCCAGATGTATGGCCACTCAAGCGTGTCAAACGCCATGGTGGCGTCTAGGGACGCCAAAATGGCCGGTTCCCGTATAAATGGGACGCGCACAAGCACCCCATGCAAACGCCGCAGATTAAGGGCTGTATTGCGATGGGGAATAAAGCCAGACTGGTCCTGATGAACCAGATCTCCCACCACACCGACCAGCCGATTGGCGAGTACCTTAGCGAGAATTTTAGGCTCCGCATTCAGTAATGAGATAGGCCGATAAGAAGTAACCCGATCCCGAGGTCTCCCCTCCTTGTGGATCACCACGATTGTAGCCAGACGCTGGTCAAGCGGGAGGGAGCCCAGCGAGTGGGCCGCAAGGAACATTGCGCGGAGGTGAGGCGCCAATGTATCCGGTCGCAGCTTATACAGCTCGATAGGGATACCGTTCGGGCCCATGGCCTTGCCAGAAGCGACCGAGCGTATGGCGAGGGCGATTTCGTCGGAGGTGGGAGCGGCGTCCAGCGACACCCTGTCCTCCCCGGACAGTGAAGGCAGCGCGATGTCCTTGAGCAGGGCACGGGAATCCTCTTCCGAGCAAGAAGAGACCGGGGAATACACCTCGCGGAAATACTCCGCGAAACAGGAGACAATTTCTTCTGGCTCAGTTACACACACACCATTCGTTTTCTCAATCAGCGGGACCACACGATTCGCTCTCTCCTTTTTATCCAACCACGCTATCAGTTTACCAGCCTTATCACCCACATCATACAGTCGCCCCTGTTGCTCTCTACTGAGGCCCCTGGCCGCCTCCGTAACGAGGGCCCTATAAGCCGCCTGCTTGAGCTGGAGGACATGTAGTGCAGCGTCCGTCACCCCGTCTTCTAGATTACCCTCCAGCTCAGCTATTTCAGCCTCCACCCGGGTCACCTCCTCCCGCTCGCGCCTCCGGGCGTGGGAAATAAGGGATAGGGCCTCCCCTCTAAGTACTGTTTTGAAGGCCCCCGAGTGGAAAGTGTATTGCAGCTGCGTGGGATGTTTTAAGCGCCAGCAGTCCACCAATCCCAGTGTATCCAAGAGGCCGGATAGCCACGCCTGTGCCCGGGGGAGGTCCATAGGGGGGTGACGATCCACAGTCCCAGAAACCACCGCGTTGAAATCCCCCCCCACCACCAGAAGCCCCCCCGGAAGGCCAAGGAGGAGGCGCCCCAGATCTGCAAAGGTGGTCGACTGCAACCCCGGTGGGATGTACACTGACACAAAGACAACCACTTTGCCCTCCATTCTCCCCACCAAGACAGTGTAACGTCCCCTGTCATCGTGGAGCACCTCATCAATTTCTAACGGGAGCGAGTTCTTTACCATGATACCCACACCCCTCGAGCCTGACGTGAAGCCCGAGTGGGCCACGAGGCGGTAGCCACGCCGATTCATGGCGCGGAAGGAAATGCCAATAAGGTGTGTCTCCTGCAGGAAGACCACATCAGGCGAGAGTCGCTTCAGATACTGTAGGACCACACCTCGTTTGATCCTGTCCCCCAGTCCATTGACGTTCCAAGACAACAAAGTTAATTCCCTACCCCCCATCATACACAGAAACCATCATTCGTCCCCCCGAGAGCACAGTAGAACCAACACAAAAAAAGGGTTGCCTTGTGATAATAACGAACAACACCCCATCCCTGCCCACCCACCCCAACAAAACTCCCCCCTCCCTGCACCCCTGCATGAGCCCAGACAGCCCCCCCAACGTGCAGTGTGCCTGTCGCCCCATAGATAGTTAAACTAACTAGACCCCCAGAGGAGGAGGGAGAACCCCCAAGAGACCCCACACAACCTCCATAGGAGGGGAACTTAAGCAATCCGACGTATAGTCAAAAGTGGCATCATTTTTGTCCCGAGCGAGGCCTACTATTAGTCCCTCAGTCTTGATCCGGCGAGCCCTCTCCCCCGGCCGCTCCCCCCCCGCCACCCCGATCCCGATCTCCAGACAGAGTATCCAGCCAGTCTCCGGCCGCTTCGGGACGATCAAAAAAGTGTGTGCGACCTTCCACCTCCACTCGCAGCTTAGCTGGGAAAAGCATGGCGTATTTGAGATTTAGGTCCCGAAGACGGCGCTTGACACCAAGGAAGCTCAGTCTCTGCTTCTGGACCGCAGGGGTGAAATCAGGATAGAAATTAATGTCCATATTGTCAAGTCTAATCGGTCCCTGTAGTCTGGAGGATTGCAGGATAGCGTCTCTGTCCCGAAAATTAAAAATCCGGGCGATGAGAGGTCTCGGAGCGGCTCCGACCTTAGGCCTTCCCCCGGGAACCCTGTGGGCCCTCTCCACAGCAAAGAATTTACTCAGCCCCCGTGGCTGGAGATGGGTAACAACAATCAGGTCTTCCACGAAAAGGTCCGCCGCCGCTTCCTCACGTCCCTCAGGCACCCCGATGATACGGATGTTGTTCCTCCGGGCCCGACTCTCGGAGTCCTCCAGGCGACGATCCATCAGCGCACTCGCCCGAGCAAGCCGGCGCACCTCCGTTTGCAGGGCCGCCACATCTGTCGTAAGGCCCAATGCGGTGTGGGCCAAAGAATCGACTCGGTCGTTGGTCTTGGAGAGATCGGCCCTTATCAGGCCAACATCTACGAGGACCGAGTCGATCTTCTGCGCCAGTGTGTCAAAACGCTGGCCCACAGAGGCCTTCATCTCGGCGATGGCTCCCATGACATCCCGCAGAGTCAGATCCGTGGGCAGATCGGGGGCATCAGTAGGGCCCTCAGGGGACCTGCGTGGCACCTCAGGAGATCCCTTCTGGAGGGTATAGCGATCCATGCTGTTGGACTGATGGGCTGCGCCACGCCGGGTCGATTTTACCTTTGCCCGATCGCCATCTTGTTTCGTGGCCATGGTCCCAGTCTCCCGATCGCACCAGCCACGTCGTGAAAGGCGGGCAAGCCGGTCCACGGGCTCCGGGGGGGTGCCACCCCAGATCTGCGGGGCGGATCACAGCCGGCGGGCAGGCAGGGTCCCCCAGCGAGGCCACACCAACACACGAAGCCCCGCAACCCAACCTCGCATAGACAGCAAGGAGGGTGCGAAAGCGAAAGTGAAAGTGCGGGTTACGCGAGCCACCAAGCCTTGTCCGCCGCTGTTGTTCACTTCGTCACTGGATCCCCCCACAACGCAAATCCGGGGTTCGGCTAGGAGAAGGCCGCAAACCTCAATCGGTGCTAAAGTCGGTGTCCGAGGTCCGATTTGGAAGCGGAAAACGGGCGCCACCTCAGCTCGGGCTCACCAACACAGTCCCCTCATCTGGGACAGGATATGTTCAGGATAGTCATAGGAGGTCGCGGAGGTCCTCGGGAGCCTCGCACCTACGCGGCCATCTTGGTTGCGCGCTAGGCTCCTCCTCTCAAAGGTTTTTTAAATGCTCATTTCTAACTATGCCTACAGAGATAGGACATGTGAAGAAAGAAGACAAAAAAGCACAGAAAGAAAAAAAAGAAATGCAGAAAGAAGAAACAGAAGTCCTCAAAGACGAAGAAAAGTGCAGGAAGAAGGATAACGAGCAGAAAGAAGCATTGTTCCAAAATCATCCTGTACCCTCAACTTTTTCAGACGGATACTGGAGGTAACTGAGTCTGACTAACCAGTCCTAGAGCCAGTGCTATGTTAAAAGACACTCAGAATACAGTGAAAACACCTACATACACTAGGAAACACTATACGTTGGGGTCCCCCTGTGATTAGCATGACCTCCTCTGTAAGCCCCTAGTATATAATAGGGCAGAGGATTAAAACTACCTCTTAAAACGCACCACAGGGCGTGTTTGCACACGTTAACTCAGGCCCCATCACCTCCCTTCACCACTGTGTAAACACGCCCTGTGGCCGTTTTTAGTTGGGAGATTAAGTTCATTTGAATCCTGAGGGTCCCTAGGGTCCAACTAGCCCACTAGGTACCTCCGGTAAGCGCCACAGAGCTGCGTTGCAGAGAGGTGTAAAAAGTGGCACTACCTGGACCACCTCTCTGCAACGCAGCTCAGTGGCACTTACTGGAAGCACCTGGTGGGCTAGTTAGCCCCCAGGGGCCCTCAGGATTGAAGGGGAATTATTTCCCCAACTTAAAACGCCCCATAGGGCGTGTTAGCACACGTCACCTCAGGCCCCGTCCCCTCCCTTCCCCACTGTGTAAACACGCCCTGTGGCCTTTTTTTAAGTTGGGAGATTAAGTCCCATTGAATTCTGAGGGTCCCTAGGGGCAAAATAGCCCACTAGGTACATCCAGTATGCGCCATTGCAGAGAGGTGTAAAAAGGGGCACGGCCTGCACCACCTCTCTGTAACGCAGAGCAGTGGCACTTACTGGAAGCACCTGGTGGGCTAGTTGTCCCCCAGGGTCCCTCAGGATTGAAAGGGAATTATTTCCTCAACTTAAAACGCGCCACAGGGCGTGTTTGCACACGTCACCTCAGGCCCCGTCCTCTCCCTTCACCACTGTGTAAACGCACCCTGTGGCCGTTCTAAGTTGATAGATTAAGTCCCCTTGAATCCTAAGGGTCCCTAGGGTCAAACTAGCCCACTAAGTACCTCCAGTAAGCGCCACAGAGCTGCGCTGCATAGAGGTGTAAAAAGGGGCGTGGCCTCAGAACACCTGTCTGCAACGCAGCTCCCTGGCGCATACTGGAGATACCTGTTGGGCTAGTTGGCCCTCAGGGACCCTCAGTATTGAAGGGGAATTAATTCCCCAACTTACAACTGGCCAGGGGGCGCGTTTCCAGAGTGCTGCAAGGAGGGGGCGTGGCCTCCGGCGCGATGCCGGTCTTTTATTTATTTTATTTTTTTAAGAAGGAGGGATGTGTGGCCCCCCCTTCTTTTTCTAATTTATTGGCCCTGGGGACCCCATCCCCCAGGGACTACACCCTAATTTTTTTTGTTGAAAAAAATTTATTTGGCCCTCCCAAGGCCTTAATCGGCCCCGGGGACCCCAACCCACGGGTCATGGCTTTTTTTATTTTAATTCTTTAGGAGGGGGGCTTTGTTGCCCCCCTCCTCAGGCAACTTATGGCCCCGGGGACCCCATCCCCCAGGGCCGGCCTTTGTTTTTTATTATTTTAAAAAGATATATATTTATAGAAACACCTAGGACATGCTGGACAAACCTTATGTACCTATCACCATGACGATTTTCGTGATATTCATTAAAAGGCGACTATGCATACAATGAATCCACGTGGAATGTATTTACACCGCTAGTGAAGCTCTGACGTGTCTGACGCCCTACCGTGCCTAATCCCGGCGCCCCCGCCGGTGGGTACTCTCCAAGTAAACACCCGTGTCGTTTATTTATACAAGCATGGGTAGCTATTGATGGGCACATTTAATACACACGCACACCAAGCCTTGAAAGGGAATTCGACAAAAATTCAACCAAACTATGCAAGAAACCCCCCTCACGGTTAATAAAACACACATCCACCGCCGGATGTGTAATACTTTTTATTTTACACTCTGGAAAGGAGACAAACCTCACTTGAGAATCACAGCATGCTCCTGGCTGAGCTCAATGCTGTGTTACACACACCAGTGCCCACCGAGTGCCACACAACTCTGTGTTATATTCCACCAGCTAGTGCGTATGGTATGACACTCTCTAGCCCATGTGCACTGTAACACCACCCCATGAATATGTCATGCCACACTTGCCTTCGCACGGGTTATATTGCCCCATCTAACGTGCCTTCCTCAATGCCTATGTTATAACGCAGAGCGCTATACCATACATATTACAATCTGGCATCCATATCTTTGTCACAGTGCATATGCAACGTTACACTCCCCAGCACATATTTTATATTACAACTTTAGAGACTAGTTAGGTTACACAACACTGCCCTGTGTATATTACACTCCAAGGCGCATATCGCATAGCACACGCTAGTGCCTGTGCTATCTCGCACTCTCCAATGAATCTGTCATTGCGCACAATGTATTGCATATTATATTTCACGGTTCATCTTATATCACACTTTTTGGTGCATAGTTTATACCATATACTATATCTAGTTTTCATTTTCAATCGTGCTCTCCGGACTATGTTCTATATAACACTGCGTCCACCTACCCTTTTCACGGGCATTACATTTTGCGATGGGGGTGGAGGGTCAGGGGGTGTTTCTGCCAAGTGAGCCCGGAGTCACAGTCACAAACGTCCTCTTCTTCCTGAATAAAAGTGAGATTATGCTGCATACTTGTTCATATTTTAAGTAGTTCGCACAGACACACATTTTAAAAACAATAAAGTTCTTAATACCCACCTTCTCTGAACAGTTAGCTTGCTGCCCATCCACCTCCTCCCTATCCTCTGTTGTCTGAATCCATGGACTAGCCTCCTCCCAGCTGCCATGCATGGTCTGATGTGCTGCCACTGCCCTCAATTTTGCATGATGTACCAGTCCACTCCTCCTGCCCTCCATTGCCCAATTCTATGGCCCATCATTGACCTCCTGCTTAGCCTCTGTGCTTAGCTTGCTGCCCCTATTCTCCTTCCCCCTGCCCTCTGATGTCTTTGTGCATGCCCCTGCTCCATCCTTTGTGCCCACCATGTTCCATGGACCTGCCACTCCAATCTACTCTGAGTGTTCTGTTGAGCTGCCACTCCCCTCCCACCTGCCTAGCATTGTCAGATGACTGTAACCTGTCCCTGCCACCTCCACCCTGCCTGTCCACATGCCATGCCCCTATCCCCTTCCTCCTGTCCTCCATGGCCCATTTTACTGCCACACCCTTCTGCCCTCCCTGGTCTGTTGTGCTGCAACTGCTCCTCCTGCCTGCCGCGCGCGGTCTGTTGTGAGGCCCCTTCCCCTGAACTCTCTTGTCTGTGCCCAGGTCCTGACCCTCCCTTCTATCCTCCATGGTCCTTTGTGCATGCCCCTGCACCCTCCTTCTTGCCCATCATAGCCATTGTGCTGCCACTAAACCTCCCGCTTGCCATGCATGGTCTTCTGTGCTGCCATGGCCCCTCCCACCTTCCCTGTGTGGTCAGCTAGATGCCCCTGACCCCCTCCCACCTTCCCTCCATGGTCTGTGTATATGCCATCATAGTCTCATTGTTGCTCTCCATGGTGTGTCTTGTTTCTAGTGCCCATCATGCCTGACCTCCATGGTCATCTTGCTGCTCCTGCTCTGCCCCCTTGCCCCTAGCCCTCTGTTTCCATGTGCAGACCCCTATTCCTTCCCTCCTGGCTTGTCTGTTCCATTGTAATTCCCCTGATCCATCCCTCCTGCCCTTTATGGTCTGTTATGCTGCAGCTTTCTCTCCTGTCTGTCCATTATGGTCAGCTAGCTACCATTGCCTCTTTCCCCTCTGTTCTCTGTTGTGCATGTGCATGGTCCTGTCCCCTCCCTATTGCTTTCTATGGAATGTTGTGCTTCAGTCCCGTCCCGCATGCCCTGTGTGGTGTATTGTGCTGCTGCAAACCCTGATGCCTGCCCTGTAGGGTCAGTTTGGTGCACCTCTCCATGTCCCTCCTGTCCTCTATTATCCGAGTCCATGTCCCTACCCCAATTCCTCCTGCCTACCATGATCCAATGTAGCATACTTGCGAACATTTCGAACTTGGTAAGAGGGAGAGTTTGAAAAAAAACTAGGGTATTGATTTTCCCCTTTGAGTTACATTGAAAAAGAGGAGATTGTAGACAGGAGACAGATCAAATAAAGCCCATTTGAGCTTAAAAACATTGGACGTTTCCTGGCTGAAACGGGTCTGTTGGCATGTATGGTTGTACTACCAGTGCCTCTTCCTTCTGCCCACAATGGTCTATTATATTGCCACAGCCTCGCTTGCCAGTCCTGTATTGTTGGTTTGTTGCCCCTGTCCCCCTTTCCACTGCCCTCCATAGTCTGTTGTGCTGCCACTGCCCTTCCTGCCTGCCCAGTGTGGTCAAATTGTTGCCTCTGCACTCTCCTACCTGCCTTCAATTTTCAGAGTCCGTGCCCCTGGCCTCTGCCTCTCAACAGTATCCCAATGAACAACTAGATTGCTAAAATTCTATATTTATTACAAAAGTGTGGAACGCCTGACGTCATCTTGATGTAATCAAAACTGTAATACCTAGAGCATTTCCTTTAGAAATTACATATATGAGAGGGTCTTATTTGCATCAAAATTATGGTTAGTGCTCTAAAAAACTAAAATGAGGACATAGTTTCTGAGTTTTCAAATAGCGACAAAGAACTTTTACATTATTTGTAATCTTTATGTTTTTTTATCCAGTTGACCACTTTATTAAATGTTGCACTTAGGGGAGAGGATGTGGTGTTACTTCCAGAGCTGCAGACTTTGCAACTGGGGAACCAGGTTGGAGTTTCTGCTTCAGCTCAACATTCTGTGATTCTGGTCAAATCACTTACTGGCACATGCATCAAGAAAAGCTTTTGCGAGTCCTTAATTGTGAATATTAAGGACTCGCAATTAAGGACTCGCAACAGCCTATGCATGTAGGAATCTCTATATAAAATAGCGATTCCTTAACATTCATTAATTGCGACTCACAAATTGCGAGTTGCAATTAATGAATGGCTTCCCATTCATTCCTATGGGCCTCCGGGCCCATAGGAATGCATTGGAGATTGCGGGAGCAATTTGCGAGTACCAGTAGGTACTCGCAAATTGCTCCCGCAATTTTTAGGGTGCACGGGTGTCAAAATGACACCCTATTGCACCCATGTATTTGTACTCTGCACACATGTTGCATACACACATGCTCTAAGGGCATATGTGTGCACAACGTGAAACTTAGAAAAATGCAAATAAGTGCATTTTTCTAAGTTTTAGCAAATTACCATGAAGTCCAGCTTCATGGTAATTTGCTCCCGCTAGTAGCGAAATCGCTATTTTTAAAACTTTCGTGCATTGCATTTAAGGAATCTCAATTAGGGATTCCTTAAATGCAATCGCTATTTAAGGAATCGCTATTTTGAGATTCCTTCAATAGCGATTTTTGCATTTGGTATGATGCATCCCAAATGCAAAAATACCGGTCGCAAAGGGGCAGATTCTGAGAATCTGCCAGTTTGCGACCGGTTTTGAGGTTGATGCATGTGCCTGTTAATCTCCCCATGTCTACAACCAAAATTAATTTGATCTTGTGTGATGTAACCAATGCTCATGTAAAACACTCTAAATACCTGACAAGTCTGCACTATATAAAACTGCAAATACACAAAAAATAAGTGTTTTGCACACTTCTGTCATTGGGCTACATGTGGGCTACATCTGGGTGATATTTGTGCTGAATTTGGGCTCTTTTGTCTCTGGTGGCCATCTTGGGAAATTTATTTGTTATGAAGTTTCCTAATTTCCTCATTTACTGCAGTCTCCTCAGTAGGAAATGCTTTCAGTTTTTTACTTTGATTCCATCAAGAAGGTATTCAGATATGTCACACATTTGCCATAAATTCTGAAGGTTAGCATTCTAGTTGCTCATTAGATCACTGTAGTAAAGCTACTGCTCACCACGGAAGTCTGCTGCTGGTATTAAAAGTGCATGTTTCAGTCTGCATATCAGAATTTTTTAATGAAATAGAAGAGGATTTGAGAAGTCACTCAAAATGTGCCCTAATTTTTCTTTCTTCAGCACTAATCATAATTTATATGGCAAAATGAACCCCCTCATTGTTTTCCTTTTTAAATTAAATGTCTTAAGTGGTACTTGTTTATTCCAATCAAGATGGCTTCAGGTGTAACATACTTTTGTCATAAGTAAGACAGTAAGCGCTCTAGTTTTTCTTAAGAACACTCTGGGACATTCTGTCATTGGGCTATACTTGGGCTACATCTGGGTGATATTTGGGCTCTTTTGTCTCTGGTGGCCATCTTGGGAGATTTATTTGTTATTAAGTTTCCTACTTTCCTCATTTACTGCAGTCTCCTCAGTAGGAAATACTTTCAGTTTTGTATTTTGGTTCCATCAAGAAGGCATTCAGATGTGTCACACATTTGCCATAAATTCTGAATGTTAGCACTCTAGTTGCTCATTAGATCACTGTAGTAAAGCTACTGCTCACCAGGGAAGCCTGCTGCTGGTATTCAAAGTGCATGTTTCAGTCTGCATGTCAGAATTGTTTTATGAAATAGAAGAGGATTTGAGAAGTCACTCAAAATGTGCCTTAATTTTTCTTTCTGCAGCACTAATCATACTTTCTAAGGCAAAATGAACCCCCTCATTTTGTTCCTTTTAAATTAAATGTTTTAAGAGTTACCACTTTATTCCAATCAAGATGGTTTCAGGTGTGCAATACGTTTGTCATAAGTAGGACTGTTAGTGCTCTAGTTGTTCTTTAGAACACTCTGGGAAGCTGCAATAGAACACAAAGGAATCAACTGACAGTCTCTGCCCTTGTTGGATGTACATGTTCTACTGAGAATGTCATACTTCATTCTCACATGACAGAAAGATAATGTGAATTTACAGAAAATATGCTCTCAGTTTAGCTTACAGATCACCTTCCAAACCTCTGTGGGAAAAGCATGAGAAAATAGTTTTCTCTCAAACATGATTCATGATATCACAGTAGAAGGCTTTTTCACATGGTAAAATCACCTTAGAACACACCACAATTCCTAAAATTAGTATGGTACCATCAACAAATGATTTATAATGTAACTATAGTCTTAAAACCTTCTATTAACTGCAATGCTTTTTAATGAGGTGCTATCATGTATATTGGTCCCAAGATGGCTGCCAACACTTCTTGGATGAAGTACCGACAGCCAATCAGATCTCACGATGAGATGTGTGGTTAGGCTCCGCACAGATATATCTATCTTTTTAACTCTAATTTTCTCAGGAACTACTGAACGGATTTACACCATTTAAGCAAAAGGCACGAGTCTGAACTGAGGACTACCTCTTTGCCAAATTTGATATAATTCTGTTCAGCAGTTTGGGCTGTAGCTGCGTCAACAGGTCCTATGGGAAAATGCATGGGGAAAACGTGTTTTGGGACCCCCCTTTTTTCTCGGCCCCCACTTGACGAATCAACGTGAAATGTTCAGGATAGGAGCGGACCAGAGCTGGCCAAAAGTTTGGAAAATTTCGCGAAGATTCGTCAATCAACGCCAACGTTATTCCAAATAGAATGTTGCAGATTTCCAATGGAAAATAGGTTCTAACTATAACTACCTACTGGCGACTGCCAGTAGGTAATATATGCATATATCTATTTTGTAAAAAAACATTAAATGCGTGCATGTACATTTCTTTTGGTTTACACATACAAAATCCACAACTAATGGAAAATCCATACATTTGATCTTGCCTACCAAACAGTTGTTAGCTGTCTGTGTGCATAAGCCTGTTGTGGACAATACCCAAATATATAGTGTGTCCATTGCTTTTTCTTTTGATCACCAGGTTACAGAGCACATGTTTTTTAGCACTCTCCCTCATGATCTGCTTCTCTCAAACACTGCTTTTCCTATCCCGAACCGTGTTGCTCCTTCAACCCTCCCCACAGCCTCACCCATTGCTTTTCCCACCCCCTGGCTTTAATTAGTTTTAAAGCACTCCTTAGGCACAGCCCAAAGTGTCTAATTTGCTACCTTGTCACTGGCCCACTCCTCATTGCTTGCCCCTCCCTCTCTACGCCTACCTGCTCCTTCTTTGCTCCCTGAATACAGTAGCGGCTCCTCCGCTAAGGCGGAGGAGCGTCACCCACTGCTTTTCACAGTGAAAAAAAGGAAAAATTAAATTATAATACCTTTCAATTATTATCATTTTATTTGTTGCTGCCGCAGTGTCTTGGCGGTCGGATCTGCTCTGCTCTCAGAGAAGGGGGAGGAGTGCTAGGCACTATGTAAGTGCACATGAATGTTTCACTGGGCCTCTCGGGACAGCCAAACATTCATGCGCACTTTGCATGTTCACCATGCAGGCGGCAATACATCCTCCATGGAGAACATGCCCAGGGTCCAGTTCCCTGGGTGAGCTTGGTAGCCCAGGTGCTTCCTGCTTCCTGTCTGCACAGAAGAAGCCAGGAAGAGGCTGGAGAGGACGGAGGAGAGGCGGCGGGCAGTCAGCCGGCATGCCAGCTGGCCGGCCGGCCAGCAGGTAAGTGATTTCTTTTGTTTTTTTAACCCTCCTCCCCTCTCTCTCCCCCTCTCCACCCCACTGCTGCTTCCTGAGAGCAGCCACTACTGTCTTAAACCCTTGTGGGCCATACTTTTTTTCGAAGGTTTGGAAAATGTCGTTTGGTGCTGTGCCTCTTATGTTGCGAAAAGTGCTTTTGTACCTTTAAATGTAGGATGTAGAAGGTAATGATTGCAGGCTGTACCTAGAAATGTTATTACCTGGTCTTCTCCCAGGAAAAATTAGAGGTTGACAAAGCGCACAGAATTCCTTAACATTGTCATTCTAGCCAGGACGCAGCACGGCAAATGATCTTGAAAGTTCTGGGTCATCATTTTTTTGTGTTGATATCGAAAATAACAAGAGAGATTCAGTTTTTAATGGTCATTGGGAATACAATTGTCATCCATCAAGACTTTGCCAAGAAACCTGCTAAAATCCAGGCCATGGCCAGGCCAGGCCATGACTGAGAAGCTAGGTTTTTAAATATGGCCTCTTTGATCCGTCTACTATGAGAATTTGGAAATATGGTTTCTCCAAGTCCTTTTGATGTCCTGATGATCTTCATATCTTCTTTGATCAACATTCATAACTCTCCAAAATGAATGATACTGATATTTGGGCTCTATGCTATAATTTTCTTGTCATTATATCTAGCCTAATTAGCTGAGTTTCTTTATAAGGGCATTATATAGGCAGTTCATTCTTGCCATGTGTGTGCGATTTCTGAGTATTATTTATGTTTATATGTTGTCTTTTTTGTGTTTGTCTGGGTCTTTCCTCTTCCTCCGATCACTTAATGTCAGAGCTGTTTCTTATTTTCGTAGTCTACTTAGTTCTTTCTTTTTTACTGTCTTCACTCTTCTATAAAAATGGATAACATTAAAGGCATTAAAAAAACCTTTTTAACGTTAAAGGTTTACAACACCCTGTTAAGCACACTAAGGTTCTAGATTATTTAGGAAGACGTAAAGCTGATAATTGTTTACTTCAGGAGACTCATACAGATGATACAGTTTCAACCTATGTGAACGAAAAATGGGTTGGTGATGTTATTTCTTCTCCTGTAGTTAACAAGAAAAATGAAGTTTTTTCATTTTTTTTATTACTTCTTTAAATACTAAACAAATGTTTGGATTCAGAAGGTCGGTAATGTTAAAATTGATAATGCAATTTGCACCTGATTATTGTGTATGGTCCAGCAAACGATGACCCTAACTTGTTGTCCCTTTTCACAGCAGAAGTACTAAAAGTAGGTAATGTTCCACTTATTATTGGAGGCAATTTTAACCTCAAATGTGACTCCTTATTGGATAGAACATCTCAAGCCAAATATCGCCCTCCAAAGGCTTATTTTCCTCTAAAATCCTTTTTAGAACAACCAAATTGGTATTGATATTTGGCGCTTACATCATCTAACAGAGAAACAATGTACTTTTTTTTCTAATCCTCGTAATTCCTACTCTCATATAAATTATTTATTAATAGTCAGTCAATTAATCCATTCAATTTTTGATCCTACTGTCCAGAATATTGATATTTCCGATCATGCACTCATTTCATGTGTTTTATGACCAAGCTTAACTCAACAATCTCAAGGACAATGGAACATGAATACCAATGTTTTTGTTAATGAAAAAAATTAACCAAAGCTTTTGTCTGCACTATGTGATTATTTTCCTTTTAACCCAGTAGGTTCTGCTTCAATTGTCAATAAATGGGATGCATTTAAGGTATATATCATATGGGCGGCAATTTATATTATGGCACATAGCATCAAATTGTTTAACTCCAGAGTTAAAGAAATAATAAACAAATAGAAATGTATGAACATCTCTTTATCACATCTAATGGCATCAAATATAAATTGTAACTACAAAATCCTTGCTATGAATTAAACTCAACATTAAGCAGTAGGGCCGGCATACAAATTTCTAATAACAAAGCTGTGGTGAATGTACCAGATCCTTTAATATCAGAAATGGCGTAAGGCAGGGTTGCGTGCTCGTGCCCTTCCTGTTTACATTATTTACTAATAAATTAAACGAGCACCTAGTAGAAAAAGGTAATAGACACCCCGAATACCAGTGCAACCCCATTTCCTATTTTGCTCTATGCAGATGATGCGGTCCTTTTGGCAAAAACCCCTTTAGCCCTACAAAATTACATTACCAATTATGTGACTATTATGAAAAATCTTGATCTACATGTTAATAAAACAAAATCCTTTATTATGTGTGTTGGACGAAGCAAAAAAAAGGGAATTATGCTGGTGAAGACTGAAAAGTCGAAATTGTAGACAATTTTTCATATTTAGGCATTGTCTTTGACACTAATTTAAACTGGAAAGCGACAGTGACTTCTATGGCTACACAGATGAACAAACGTATAACCGCAATTTTTCGGTTTGCTACGAATTTGGGCAACAAACCTATACGAGAGATGGTTAAAATTTATCTGGCTAAAACTATTTCTGTGGCAATGTATGGGGCAGTAATTTGGGGTATAGCCAATGTGCATAGCCTCCAAAAAATAGAGGAGGGGTTTGCTAAGCAGATATTATCCGTCCCAAAGGCTTGTACAAATGTGATTACCCCTAAAGAATTAGGCTTACCCTACATTACTGATACATTTAAACTAGCTGCTTTGCTACTCTGGTTGTCAAAATGGAAGCAGAAGGTGGAACAAACAAATCAATGTATCCTAAATGATATTATGAAATTGAATAATGGATCTAAGATCTCATGGTTATATTATATAAGGAGCACTCTTTAATCATTATGTCTAGGGGTCTGTTATGCTGAACCTGCACAGTGTGAAACCATTTAGAAGGTGATATAATTAATTATTTTCTAAAAAAATGTGCACAAGAAAGAGGGCTCAGAAACAAAGATAAATCTACGGTAATTGCATATAACAAGAACCCCCTTTGCGACACAGCACATCGTCATATCTTTCTTTTGAGGGCAACAGCCGTCATCGTTATATTCTAACAAGATTTTGTCTAGGTTTTATAACACTCATGTTGGGTTATCCTTCAAAATTGTTTCCCCAGAATCAACTAGAATGCTGCCCGTGTGATGATTGCTCAACAATCAATTGTACATATATTATATTTTTGACATTTCTCTGAATAGGAGAAAAAAAGATTTATTATTCCACTCTTGCAGAAATTTTGTTTGCGTAACTACATTACTGCACTGAATGTTATGCTAGAACTAGAGACACCTCGTGTATGTTCTGCGATGGCTTCATTTTTATGTGCAGCTCTAATAACTCATAGCCTTGCGAACACGTGATTATATTTTAAGTTGTGTGTAATAAGCCTGGGAAAAATAAATCTCACTGTGCAATAGTACAAATTAATTTTCTAGTTGATGTAGGCTGCTTTTAGGATTTTATGGAGAGGTTTTTAAGATACATGTCTTTTTATGCTAGCTTATTGAAATGTTCGTTTTTTTATGTTTGTACTTTTTATGCATTTGATTTTAAATGTGAAATAAAGTGTTAATTGATTGAATAACAAAACTACATTTTATTTCAGTGCTAATCGATCTGGAAGACTTTTGGTAAATGCTCTTTGTATTAAGAATGATTAAAATCAAATTAAAGCAGTTCAGAATTCTAATAATCAAATTGCTTTATCTCACTAAGAAATAATAAATTCCTTAAGTTACTTAAATCTCTTGGTCCAGGAGATATTCCTGCTGAAATGTATAATTAATTTTCTACTCACCTTTCACCTCATTTACTCAAGCTATTTACTCACATTAGTCGTACAGGGTTCTTTACTGATGTTTAAATTATAGTTCACCAGAAACCTAACAAAGAGCTCACTATAGTCTCATATTATCGACCCATTACTTCAAGAATGTAAACTTTAAGCAAAGATTCTTGCAACCAGGCTGCCCTCTGTGCTTGATACTATTGTTCATATTGATCAAATATGTAAATTCTGTAAATAACGTAAGATTACTATTTCATGCCATTGAAGTTGGACCGTTATTATCGCTACCACCTGGTGTTCTGGCATTAGATGCAGAAAAGGCTTTTGATAAAGTCCATTGACAATATATTTTCAGTACCTTATCTGCTTTTAACGTTGGCAGTCCATTTATTCGTAAGATCTCAGCTCTTTACTCTGGTCCATTTGCCAAACTTTTCATTAATGGTCACATTTCTAATAATGTTTTCCTTTTTAGGGGTGCCAGACAAGGTTGCCCCTCTCACCTTTACTTTTTCTTCTTGCTATTGAACCTCTACTTATTGCCATCAGAAGGTGTGTGGAAATTGAAGGCCTCATCAAAAATAATGGGCCCGATTCACAGAACTAACTTAAGACAAAATCCTAAACTTACTACCATTTTGGTATTCACAGAAGGCACTTACTCATTTTGGCATTCACAGAAGGCACTTACTCATTTCGGTATTCACAGAAGTTAGGAGTCCTAACTTTAGGACTCCTAA
The DNA here is from genome assembly GCF_964204655.1 of Triturus cristatus. NCBI lineage: Eukaryota > Metazoa > Chordata > Amphibia > Caudata > Salamandridae > Triturus > Triturus cristatus. Next base: position 286,590,704 of record NC_140587.1, read on the forward strand.
ATGCCTTCTGTGAATACCAAAAGCCTTAAAATTCGGATTTTTTTGCCTCGCTGGCAATTACATCAGTGGCTTAAAGAGGTATGTTGGGTCATGTCATGTGACTTAAGTTGTTCCTAGCAAAAGACACACAACTGATGGACGGAATGCAGAAGAAATGAAAACATTCACCTACAGTCAAGAGATCTGGGTTAAATCCATCATCAATTTGCTCACCATGCCACTACAGTTTAGACCGGGCCAAATGCAAATCAGTCTTGACCCTGTGCCTCATGGGAACAGTCCAGCCCGAAATGCGAAGTCACGTCCTCCGTGGACCTGAAACAAGCATCCTAGGACCATTTTCAGGGTTTCACCCCTCATCAGCCAGGATAGCTTGAATCCAGTGGCACAGTGGAAAGTTGTTCCTAGCCTGAAACTATCCCAAGACCTGAAGTTTAAATAATAAAATCTTATGTAACACTCACTATAAAGTAGCGAGTAGCGACCTAGCCAAGTTTTGTTATTATACTGGGAGAAGTGTATGGTGTGGTGTTCATGTGATTCAGGGCAGGCTGGACACAGGAGTAGGGGAATGGAAGTGAATTCACCAAAATGTCAGGGGTAGCAGATTAGAAATCCCACACCTTTTAACATTAATGAAAACACCGGAAGTGACATCATGAACTTTGTTCACGAGTGTTCCCAGAAAGTTATGCCACCTGCCTTTAACTCTGATAACATCACAATAACTAACAACACTGAAATTCCATAACAACAGCATGATTAATTTCACAAGATAGCACAGACAAACATTTATTTTAGATACCATCTATATTAGGCTAATGACATGATCTTTGAAAGTGGTCGCTTATAATATTTCTCATGGATTGTAGTGAATGAGGGTATTGAGTGAGGAAGGTCTCTTCAAAGGGATTCATGGTGCTTCTCCACTTCCCCAAGAGAATTCAGAAACAAATGGGTTAAAATATTGCAAGCTTTAAATCACAATAGCCATATACATTTTATAGGCTGTGAAAGGGTGCCCTCAAAGGGCACTCATTACATATTGAAGCCCCTTTATGATGTGCCAAGCCAATAAAACCTGACACTCCCCAAGAGGTGACCCCATTTTGTTCAAAATGTGCTAAGGGTGTCCCAATATATCAACAATTACCTCCATTGTACCTTGCCCAACATTTTGTCATGACTACCACAATTACAAAAATTACGTACTATATGCTAGTATCAAAAGTTTGCAAATAATGCCATACCTATTTCAGGACTGATGCTTATGTAGAAAATTACCTCTTGTATATCAGGGTCATTGTTGCACCCTTCCCATATGCCATGGTTGTCCTCTCTTATGCCAAGAATACTTCAAATGTCCTCGCACCAGCATTTTGCCATAGGTGCTTTGAGAATCCAAAACTTTCCTCAAGTATGACAGAGCCAATGACCAACTTTCCAGCCTAAATGGCATCATAACATCACATCCTCACTCATGCTCACAGTGACATACTCACTCTTACTTATTTATTTCCACTCACCCGCACTCACTTACTCATTCTCACTCCCTTGCACTCACTATTACTCTCAATCACTCCTTCTAACTTGTTGGCACTCCCTTTCACTAACTCTCACTCACATGCATTTGCACTTCCTCTGACTCTAGCTCATTCTCACACACTCTCTTATTATCACATGTTCTTTCTCGCACATTACCACTCTCGTTCACTCTCCTCTCATGTATTCATACTTTTTCACTCATATTCACTTGCACTCACTGTCACCTCTTCTCACTCACTTATGATCATCATTCACAGTTATCTCACGTATTCATACTTTTTCACTCATATTCACTTGCACTCACTGTCACTTCTCACTCACTTATGATCATCATTCACAGTTATACTCACTCACTGTTCAATACTCCCACACTCAGTATTGTTCACTCTCACTCACCCTCTCTCACCCATATCAAATTTGCTGACACCCAGTCTCATTCATTGAAACTCACTTTCATTCACACACTTGCTGACTCATTCTGAGTCCAACACACAAACTTACCACCACACACTCTCTCTCACACAAACACACTTTTGCCCTCAAGCATGCACACATACATTTAAGAACCCAGTTGCCATCAACGGTCCTGTTCCAGTTCCTGGTGCTCCATGTTTTATTACAATAATAGGGAATATTACACCATTTTCCCTATAAGTGTAATAAATAATGGTCCGAAACTAGGAGGCCGAAGCCCCAACTCCTATAAGTGTGAGCCGCCCCTCTGATTTTTCCACCTCTGAGGCCAGTGGTCGCCAAGGTCGGAAGCATTGAGCAAGCAAGGGATCACTGCTGGGACCCCTGAATGATGTGCATGCTGTTGCTCTACTAATAACAGCATCGCTGTGCTTTGTGCTCAAAGCAGGCTGCTATTGTCTCTTCACCCTGCCTGGACCAAGGTACCACTGCATCTGCTTCATGCTGACAATGGCACCTCTGTGAGGCAGGCTGGGAGCAGGCTGCTATTGTCTCTTCACCCTGCCTGGACCAAGGTACCACTGCATCTGCTTCATGCTGACAATGGCACCTCTGTGAGGCAGGCTGGGAGCAGGCGGCTGTTGTCTCTTCACCCTGCCTGGACCAAGGTACCACTGTATCTGCTTCATGCTGACAATGGCACCTCTGTGAGGCAGGCTGGGAGCAGGCAGCTGTCGTCTTTCACCGTGCTTGTGCTTTGGTGCCACTGCACCTGTAGCACTACTGATAGCACCTGGTGTTAACTGCCACTGAACCTGTTCCCTGCAGTTAGCCCCCATGCTCCTTGCTGAGAGCAGGCTGCAGTGGGCTCCTCGCAGCCAAAGCCCTGCTTCCATTGCATCTACCATACGAAAGTCATTTTTTCTTTAAATATCAATTTCAGTTTATGTTAGTAATGCACATCATAATGAGATCTGCTTCAAGCAAGACCGTGTTTGCAGCAGCCCTCGCCTATTTAACTCTGCAGGTATTTAAACTGAATCATGAATCATCAGGAGGCAGCCATAGAACGCTGGTCACCCAGTGACCTCAGCTCAGCAAACACAAGCTAGCATCAGGGGCACTTCAGCCCTGCTTCCAGTGTCCAGGGTCGATACATAGCATATCAGACTAAACATAATACAGAGAGAACTTACCTTGCCTTCTGCATGCCTTTGGATGTACCTCTAGTCCTGCAAGTAAAGTTCAAATGTTTAAAGCAGCAGAGGAAAGAAGGAACCGGACGTTACTGTCTAGCACTGGACAGCCCCAATAAGAGAGACTTTAAAAGGATGTTTGGTAGGCGACAACTGAGCTGGTGCTGGCTGATGGTCGAAATTGAAAGATTTTATAACAGTTTAGTCTCCAGTAAGCTTAGCCAACCTAAATTTAGAAATGTCCTTTCTACTTTTGCTCATATCTAGGTGCCTTTGTTTGTGGTGTTGCATTTGCAATCTCACATGCTGGGACTGGCAAGAGGACAGTGTCAGGGATCACAAGGAGCAAGCCAGGAGAGACCCCTACATGATGCCCACTTCTATAGTTGTTTTTCACTGTTATATTGCTATCTCTCAGATATACTGACACTGGGTTACCTTATTACACTTACTAAGTGATAACTTCAGTGTGGGATCAGATTCAGAAATGCTTCTTCCACTCGTTAAAGTTGTAATTTAAAATCCTCTAAAATGTTAAAGTCAGATTCTGAGTTACTATTCTGAAAATGCTACTTTTAGAAAGTTTGGATTTTACTGACTAAATCAAATGTGCCTTTCTACCAGTGTCCAGGGTGACATGACTGTGAATGGCTCTACTGTGGGATGTTGTGTATTCCTTCAAAAGATGGGGAAAAAAGGGCCTGGTGTGTGGGAAACGTGTTCCTCTGCCGAGTAGAATGTATTGGCGGTTTTCTTAGAAGAAGTAGGTGATGTCATTACACTGAACTGTGAAATGGGAGTGTCAAGCTGAGGGTGATGCAGCAAATGGTTGTTTTGAAGCCTTTCCACTTTTGGTGGCAGTTTCGTTGGTGGTGTTGGTATAGTAATTGGATTTTGCTGATATGATAAGTTGTCAGTGTTTTCTGCAGAGGGACTTCACTAGTGAGAGGTCATGGCGTTCTGTTTTACTTTTCTATTTTCATTCTTTTCTCTGGGTTGGGCATTTGGTGACAGTAAGGTGTTTGGAGAAGCAGGCAGCAGAAGGGTCTGGCATGCAATTGCATGTTTTAGTTGGAGCATGAGTGTTATTGTGATTTTCCAGAAATATGTTGAAGATGTTTAGAAAGTTTTTGACATCAGACGTGGATGAGGCAGTGTGGGAGATGAGATTAAGTTTTATGCTGTTGATGTAGATGCCTTTGAATTATCTAAGATTTTGTTGCTCTCATATCAGTTAACTTAAATGTGCTGATGGATGCTGAGTAGGGAAATGGGGATGGTTAAGTTGTTAGTCCAGTCTAGGATATGGGCGGCTTGCACTGGAAGGTTAGTGGTATCAAGAAGATGGGGTTGAGGGTTTTACCAATGGAATATCTTGATTTTGTGGCATGCTGTATGACTGAGTATGTTGATGAGGTTGAGGAGGATATCTCTTGTGCTTTTGATGCATGAGTTGTCTGGGAAGTTGAAGCGATCAACGATGGTAGTGAGGAGATCCTAGATCTGTGCAAGAAGCTTGTAGATGAGGTGGAAGATAGCATATGAGAAGCTCCCTGTAGTTGAGCATGGCTTGCTGGTCTACAGTGTATAACAAAGAGGACTTATGTGAATTGTGACCAGGTGGGGGAAGGGATCACTTAAAATGGTGGCATGCAGCCTGGAAGTGAGAAGGAAAGAGGGGAAGAGCTAAAGTGTTGGCTTCACAGCTTTCCCATGATTACTCTGCTTCAGTGTGTTTGATAACTTTGGAATGATGATGGGGAAAATGTATTATGGTAAGAGAAAATGAATCGTATTTGTACATATTTGTATAGCAAACAACTCTTGTTAGAAGTAGGATAAAAAGAGAAAGAGTTTCTTGTAGTTGCTGAGCAGTAGATTGGAGTGACTATTACTTCTTCCGTGCACACACAGTGGCAAATACTACTAATCAGGGCCCTTGTAGTGTTCCCTCCTTTCAGGACGACAACAGACCAATGTCAAGACCCGGACAATAACCAGCTGCACTGCTGCAGCCTTCTCTGCTGTAGGAAGGCCCTCTGGTGCTGCAGGCGGGATTGCTTATTTATTTTGTCATAGTTTTGTGAGCATTCATGTCACCTGTTGTTGTACAACATGACTTTGAAGTTATGAAGCCAAACACTTCACAAGTTCAGCTATGTTCTCCACATTGTGACAGCTGCAAAACTGGCAAGGTTTGAAAAGTATCAAAAAAGTCTAGGCAGCATAAGAAGTGCCCCTTTGACCCAGAGTCCTAGGCAAGGGCAGCCCAAGTGTGACAGTCAAAACCAATATGACTTGGTGGAAGAGGAATTGTGTTTGTATATAGGATGGACGAAACCATTAATAAGACAAACACTGATAGGGGGACCTAAATGGGTAAACTCAGATTGCCCGCTCTATTTAGGAATGGGTGAAATGCCATGCTTCCACTGGAGAAAAAATTGGTCACGAACAATACAAATAAATCTGTGCCCGACACCACTGGGTAGAATTTCCCAAGGCAGCAGGGGTACTAGTTGTTTTGAGTTTCAAAAACAAACTCTCACTTTTGGGTCTTTGACAAACTAAGGAACATTTTCTGGCATGCCGTTAAGTAACACTAAACCAAGTACTAATCCCAGAGACATATAAAAGCGTGTGCCCAGAATGATCACCTATCAATTAAAATAGGAAGTTTAGCTAAGCCCTGCAACAGCACCTCAGTCATAATAATTTCTCATTCATTAACTATTCCTATCCACCTGTTTCCAATTCGGGGTGGTATCTATGCCTGTCTTTTTGCAGGAAGCCCCCCACACACGCAGGAGTCCATATGTAGTAAAGGGCAGGGATGGCTGCCACCTGCGGCATGGAGCTCTCTCAGTGATGTCAGCAGACATAGCGCATAATGCGGTTCATTGAAAGTCTGTGGTGCGCCCGAAGGATGAATGAGTTGTTATAGTCTGTCACCAGGCCACAGTGACTGTGCCTTGTTCACTGGGCTCACTGGTCTGCTTTTTATTGACGTCTCTTTTCACAAATTATTTCAATTACAGCCAAAACTGTGCTGTTGCTATTGGTCGGTCCTTTTTTTATTTTTTATTTTTATATATAAATATTGGTCCAGGATGTGCTTCCTAAAGTCTAACTGGCTGCTCGAAACTGGGTATACAAGCACTAACCTGTTAGTCCGCGCGAGCTGCAAGAACGACGTAGAGTCCGCCCTGAACCCCCTCCCGACTTTCTTGGAAATGTGATTGGACTGTGACCTTATGAGGGGATGGCTTTGGTTGAGATAATACCTTAACAACCGCTGCTCTGACATGATGACTGTTTGTCATGGTGCCAGGAATATTTCTCCTGCTCACTCAGCCTTATTCTGATTCTGCCAAGAAAGAAACATCACGTTGATTTCTATCTATATCACATTCTTTGTGCAAACTTTGTTTTGCAGTTTCTTTCACACTTGAATTGTTTATCTTAATGATACGATGCTTTCATTTCCTATGCACCAAAAAGAATAGGTCCCTTTTCATATGCCTTCAACAAACTGCTTTTCACGTGGTTGCTGTCAAAAAGAAAATGTGTCTTCCTTGATTTTAATTTCTTGAATGACCTTTAGAGTTACAATACTCTTGTCATTGTTCCTCTGTTATAAACAAACTGTTCCCAGAGTTTGTTTACTCGAAATGGTTGCCTCACTATAGTTTTGCAAACAATGAGTCTTTCCTTTTAAAAAGTACACTCTTGTCTAGTCCCATTTGTCTAGAGTGTCTGTGTCTGTGTGTGTGTCTGTGTGTGTGTGTGTGCGTGCGTGCGTGCATGCGTGTGTGTGTGTGTCTGTATACATAGTTTCAGAACAGGCCTGTTCCACTTACCTTATCTCTTTCTTCTTTTTCAGGAGTGTTCTTGTATTTTGGGGTTGGGTGTCGAGAATCAGGCGACTGGAAATGGCAGGACCCAAAGCCAAATGAACTCCCAGGTAAGCACCAGGAAATGGGAGACAGAAAGAATCACACAAAGAATCCTCCTGCAATGGAAGAAAGCGGAATACCAAGGGAGTGGCACAGGGGCGCAACTAGACTTGAACTGATGACCAGTCATCGCATGAAATGTAGAAACATCCTCAGAGCCAGTACATGATCACACATTGAATGCGTTAGCATAGTAAACCTAGACATGTTGGCAAACGCCTTTTCTGCATGTCTTTATTTTCATGCTTTACCACATTACAGCATATCTATTGCCTCTGCCAATCACTTGCAGTCAGACATTAAGCACGTCTGAAGCTTCAAGAGTATTCACCACACCTGAGACCATCGGATGTCTGCAAGATGGTTGGTACCGAGCAAGTCTTGAGCAGGCGTGCATGTCTGACATACAGAAAAGAAAGCACTGGAGCTTTATTGAAAAGGTGTCTTCTCTTACCAAAAGCAAGTAAAGACATATGGGCAGGGACTACCGAATTTCCCCCTCCCCCCCTGGTCATAAACACATTTGTAATGAGGAACATGAGAGGTAATGACTTTTGGAGGCGGGGGTCGAACAACCCCCGGCCGTATTTATTAAAATATGAAAACAAATCAAAAGTTTTTAAGAGATAAACATTATTTACATTTTATACGCAGACACATAACACGACAGCCCCCCCCCACTCCCCCATGACCCGGAAGCGCCTTAACCGCTTCCGGGTCATGGGTCACCGTTGTGAGCCAATCCTGCACACGGCGCGCCCACCGCGTCATGATGACGCGGTGGTCCGCGCCGCCCAACGGACACACAATGGTGAGGGGGGAAGGGGGTCGGTGCCCCGCCATATTTGCGGCGGGGCCGATCCCGGCCCCGCCTTTCGACATAATAAACAAATACTTCCATGGAACAACAAGATGTACATGCTGGATCTCCCAATAAACACAAGAAAGTGCTCACTCAGACATCAAGAAGTAGACTTACATGAACCCTAATACAAGTGTGACACGTGTACCGGGATAAAGAATATTCTATGGGACTTCTATCTGAATGTTACAAAATGAGGGGGGTTTCCCGAAGAACTCAAAAGGAATGCACAGTCGCAGAGTGGATTAAGGGGGCAACTTTACAATGTAAAAACATATATTTGTTTATATTGTTATAGCACAGATGTACACAGGGAGTTGTATATTATGGGAAGAGATGGAAGCTGAAGCAAGATTCCATATATAAAGTGAGGGCTTAAATCTTTGAATTGCACACAGTTACATGCAATTCAGGCATCATCTGAGATTAAGAGGTTTGCCTCGAATTGCGCAATTTTAGAACAACTGCCAAGCTGGATTCAAAACCAGGGCCACCTGTTGACTTAGGCACTGTACGACCATATCTTCTTCCTTAGTTTAGTTTAGTTTAGTTTGCTATTTGTAGAGCACATGGTTACACCACCGGTGTGTCCCCGCGCTAAAACGGTTCTTCGTAGAGGATATAGGCGACATTTACATACCTGACCCGGTGACTGTGTTTTAGTCAGTGGTTGAGAACAGCCAGGTCTTCAGTAGTTTGAGAAATCTTGATTCACATTGTTCTGTTCTTAAATCTATTGGTAGAGAGTTCCAGGCTTTTGCCGCGAAATATCTAAAGGAGCACGCGCAAATTCTGGCTTTAAAAATTCTGGGTACTGTCACCAGTGCCCTACCCTGTGATCTTAAAAAGCGGCCTGGTGTATACTGTGTTAACAGTGGTTGCAGGTACCGTGGGCCTTTCCTTAATAAAATGCGGTGGCAGTGACACATTGCCTTGAAAACAATTCTTTTTTCCACTGGTAGCCAATGTAATTTGGCCAAGGCTTTCTTAGCAAAGGCTTTTCTCTGGAGGCTTAATACCAGGCGAGCAGCCGCATTTTGTACCGTTTGTAATTTGGCAGCCCTTTTTTGGAAGCTCCTAGGTATAATACATTGCTGTAATCCATTTGCGAGGTTACCACGGCGTGAACTATGGTTTTCCATGTATTTGATGGCAAGAGGTCAATGATCTTTCGTAGGGTTTTCATAGTCCCATAGCATTTGCCTGCTACCTTACGAATTTGGCTGTCGAAACTCGAAAGTCAATTCGGAGTCAAACCAAACTCCAAGGTTTTTTACTTCCGCTTTTGGGGTTGGTATTTGTCCCAGTGTCCCTGGCCACCAGGCTGATGACCAAATGGTGGGAGTTTTTCCCACGATCATCACCTCCGTTTTGTTCCCATTAAGCTTTAGGCAGTGGTTTGACATCCATATAGCAACATCTTCAAGGCACTTAGAGAAGCGGGATGCTGCCTGTTCCTTATCTTGAGATAGCATCACAATTAACTGTGTGTCAAAAGCGTATGACACAATAGACACCTTGTGCTCATCCGCTCGCTCAGCCAGTGGTCCCACATACAAGTTAAATAGGGTCGGGCTCAAAATCGACCCCTGTGGGACGCCCTGGGGGAGGAGGATGCTCATTGATCATTAGGATTGTTGAGCAACTTGGAAGCTACGTGCAGATAGAAAATATGTCATCCATCGCAGTGCATTACCCCTGATGCCACATTCCTCTAATCTTTGGAGAAGTATCTTATGAGAGACAGTGTCAAACGCAGCGCTGAGGTCCAACAGGATCAGCGCGACCGTTTGCCCCTCGTCGGCATATTGTTTCATAGTTTCAGTCGCCATGAGTAGTGCTGTCTCAGTCGAGTGTGCTGTTCTGAAGCCTGACTGAGAAGGGTGCAGCAGGTCATTCTTGTTAATATGGTCTACTAATTGTTTGTTTATTACCTTCGCCGCGATCTTTGCCACAAATGGTAGTAATGAAATAGGGCTCAGATTTTCTAGTACTGCCTGGTCGGCTGACGTTTATTTTTTTAGCGGCCGGACGATTGCTTGCTTCCATTTAATTTGAACCTCTCCTGATTGGAAGGAGCTTTTGATGAGCTCTGAGATTTGTGGCATAATGAGATTCTCTCCCTGCATTAGCCTCTCCGGACGAGCTGGATCTAATGGGGAGCCTGATTTGATCCCTTTAGCTGTCAATTTGAGATATTCTAGCTCCTCGATTTTTAATTCGTCAAGAGTCTCCCCTCCAAATGTAGTGACCTGCCTGTTGGTTGTATTTAACCCTAGCCGTACTTCCATAGGGAAGGTATCATAAATTTTAGTCACTTTGTCAGCAAAGAATTTCCCACGTTGTTGCAGCTTTCAGTGGAGGCCGCTGCATCATAGTTTGTGTTTTCGCGCGTTTTAAGAGACTTCAGTATGGCGAACATTTCTTTCGAAGAATTACTTGCCCTTTCAATTTTTTCTGTGTAGAAATTGCCTCGTATTTTCTTTATTTGAGCATGATATTTTTTTAGTTCCTTTTTATAGTTCTCTTTTGCCTTATTACTGTAATCTTTGCGCCATACTCGTTCTTGTTGCTTGCATACATTTTTTGCTTTCAACAGTGTCTCATTAAACCAGGGTGCTGATGCTTTATGCCTCTTGGGGGCTTGTGTGCTCCATGGAGCTACTTCGTCTAGAGCCGTTGTTAACCAAATTTCGAGTTGGCTATTGGCTAAATTAACCTCTTTCTCCAGTATAATATTATCTTTCATTAGTGCTTGGATAAAAACGTTGGGGTTGAATTTATTCCATTTCCTCTTGGTGACTTTCTGTGTCGTTTTCTCCATCCTCTGTCTATTAGATGGCACAGTAAAAGGCACTAAGAAATAGTTTGACCAAGGGATAAGCCATGGTGTTTCTACCTCCATCTCACTCACGTTTGAGCAGATAGCATCTAGGATATGTCCCCCTTGGTGTGTTGGTGTTTCAACTTTTAGTCCCTAAGTCTTAGTTGATTAAATAAAATATTTAAAAAGTTTAAGAGTTGGAAATGCTCCCATAGTTAACCAATCCCTGTGAACACTTATGTTCTTCTAGTTTTCCTTAGGCATTACAATGTGCTCCTCATGATGTCTAGTGAGTAGAGTGAATGCAGAATATTGCGGTATGTACGTATTGTACATGGGTCACACCTTGATTATTTTGTCTCTCATTTAAGGATCAGTTTTGTCTATGTGCATATGTATTATGTGTTGAAGTATAATGTGATCTAAAACATAAATATTTACATGGTTCCAAATAATGTAATGATTTATTAATAGTGTTGCATCTCCATTGTACCCATGAAGGTGCAACACAGATCATGGTCCAGATGATGAGTACTTCTTATACTGGGATATTTTCTATCTTTAAAAATAGTATACAAGGGGTTGAAGAATTTTCTTTCAGTCTTTGGCCCTACACTCCTTTCCTGAAATAGCTATGCACTGCTGTGACAGGAAAGAACCAATATTATAAATTACAATTATAAAGACAGTTTCTGTTTGAGAGTTGCAGGTTTAATATCTTTCACATAAATGAGTGCAAATTCGGCCTTTTCAGGTACCTGTACCTCAAAAAGCCAAATTTACACTCAATCACATTTTCTTATTCTCTGAATGAAAGTGGGTTTGCTAAGGTTTCCAAAATTATTCTAAATGTGTGTATGCTTCACAAGAAATTCATTCTCGGAAATGATGTTGTCAGCCATGTTTAAGAAAGAGCTAACGCAGTGCAAATATGAGGTTACACCTTGCTATGGTGAGCATCCATGGCACAAGATACTGCTGCAGGATTAGATTGAGAGATATTAGGATAAGCAGATGGAGACCTGGACATAGACCTATGTATGTGGGAAGGTGTGAGGATGCCCGTGAATCCGCTGCCCTCATACCGGGATGCTGTAGTTTCAGCTGGTTGGCACCACCTGCACCACCAGCCAGTAAGGAACTCCTGTTCCTCCACCTGAACAGATGCAGATGATCTCTTGCAAGAACATGGAAAGAATATCTAGCGGTCTAGGGCCGCGCTTGCACCTTTTATCCACTGAGGAAACCATGACTAGAGCCTGAGGCTGCTGAAGGGGATCCCTCCTCTTGTACCCTTGAAGTTGACCTGCTCTCATAGTCTTTCTGATTCACACATCCATCCCCTCAATTTGCGATTTGCCTACTGTAATCAAGCCCGGAGCAGTTATTATCAGAAACACGAATAGCTGGATCACCAGTGAATGATAGCATTGTGCATGTTATCCTGAAGAAGCAGGGCACTGGCATGAGTTATATCCATTGGCGGCAGTACTTGGAGTAAAAGCAGCAGGAAGTCACAGTATGTTATATGTGTAACCGCTTCAACCTGCACAGTGCATAGTTGGTTAAAAGAAAAAATAGTATTTGATTTTACTCAACATATTTCTTCATGCAATCGGTGACAGTCAGACTTCTGCTGAAGAAGAGAGCAGAGGTAATAGGTGAAATGTACTGTACAGTTTTCCGTAGCACAATTTCTTACTGCTTGTACACACACCTCTCACACTGCCATGCCCCGTTTCACACGCTTTTCTTCTTCTTCTCATCTCAGTCACATTCTCCTCTCACTTCTTTTTCCTCGTTTTAGTTCCTCCTTATTCCCTTAGATGTTCCCACTATTCTCTATCACATCTCTGTCGCTCTTTTTTCAAAATGTAATTCCTCAGTCCATTCGCTCTCACTCGCATCCTCCCTTCACTCCTAACTTCCCATCGTAGAGAGGCTTTGTCAGACGCTAACCACCCCCACAGATTAGGAGCTGGTGACAGTTAACTCAGTCCCCACATAAGTGCAGCTTTGAAATTGTATGAATGAATACTAAACACGCTGACCTTTGCCTGTGAACTGGCTCAATACAATCTATGAATCAACATGAATGAATGAATGAATGAAATTAATTTTACAAAGCGTGCACATACCTGAGGGTGTCGTAGCGCTAGAGGAAAGTAAGTAAAAATGAAATAATAGTAGTAGGGGCAGACAGACAGCAAGTAAGTCATAAGGACGCAGCATGTCTCTAGCAGCAGCTTATTCTAGTACTTTGGTAAACAGCCATGTTTTCAGCTGCTTCTGAAATTGCATCAGAGAGGATTGGCATTGCAGTGTGAGAGGAAGTAAGTTCCACCATTTACCTGCACAGATTGAAAAGGCCCTACCCCCCATCTTGCTTTGTTTGATCTAGGAATGAGAAAACGTAAGGAACTGGATCTAAGGCTCCTACTTGGCTTATACCGGGAGAGACGATCTTGCGAGTAGGGGCTCAGCTCTCTCTGTACAGGAACTCTGCTCTAGTTCACTACAAGAAATAAACTGTCTGCAAAAGACGAAGAATTAGTATGAAAATGGGGACTCCATGTTGGAGCCACCGGCATTTAGTCAGGGGCCAGTGGGAGAAGGAGGTGGTGCCCAATGGCAGTTATTGCCATCGTGTGTGACAATTCAAACTTTCAGCAGGAGCCTAAGAGTGGGGAACTCAGACTGTGAAAAGGGGGACCCCTATAAGGTCAGGCAAATTCTGGATTTGGCTCTAATTATCATCCCATCGAGGAGTAGTGGCGCATCGGTCTGCAGATGGGAACCTATACTTCTACATCGCATGTGTTTACAACGCATGCGATTACAACGCGGTCGTTAGAGCGACCGCGTTGTTACATCGCAGTACCATTACTATGCAAGTCGTTACACCGACTTGCTGTAGGGGGCGCTGGATGTTGGAATAATTGAATGTACTATTCCATCTCCAGTGTGTGCAACAGTAGGGAAGGTGTTGGAATTGTAAATTATACTATTCCTTATCTTAGAGTGCCCCCTACAGCAAGTTGTTGTAATAACCTGCGTAGTAATGGTACTGCGATGTATCATCGCAGTCGTTGTAACGACCGCGTTGTAATTGCATGCGTTGTTACGCATGTGATGGAATGGCTGTTTTCCGCAGATGGCTGCAGTTTGGATACTATAATAACTACATTTTGACTGCCAATAGGTGCTTTTTAGGTCTCGCCTAGCGTTGCAGCGCATGAGGTGCTCGCTTGCGAGATCTATTGTCGTCGGTTTTCTGTCGGGTTTCCTTCGGAAGTGGGGTGGAAGCTCCGTCTATGCTTTCAATTGGCGTGCATCATACTTTATGTAAAACGCTTGCTTTTCATTTGGTGTTAGGCTCATTGGTTCCCTCCCTGTCTCCTTCCTGCCTCACCCATACGGACTGGATTTTTTGCTGGCGGTCTTACACGGTTGGATTTAAATGTGACGGCAGCGCTTTCGCTTTTAAGCCGCAGCGATTATTTTTGTATGCTAAGCATTAGTTTGTCATGCCACATCTACTTTAGTGAACTGCGGCGCAGCGTCCTCCCATGCAGTGCTCATGCCGCATTCACTTATGTACTTATGTACTCTTACAGTAGACGGCGGCGCTTTTGCTTTTCAAGCCGGCGCAGCGTCCTCCCATGCAGCGCTCATGACGCATTCACTTATGCACTTATGTACTCTTACAGTAGATGGCGGCGCTTTCGCTTTTTAAGCCGCAGCATCCATTATTGTTATGCAAGGCATTCTTTTGCCAGGCCACATCTACTTTAGGGAGCTGCGGCGCTGCGTCCTCTTATGCGGCGCTTTCGCTTTATTAAGCCTCGGTGTCCATTGTTGTTCTATTTCTACAACACACAGCGAGCAACACTGAGTCCGCCATCACAAGAAGCTCAATGTGCCCCAGCGTCGTAACTAGTGTACTGCGCTGCCTTGCGAGCTACTCACCGTATAATTTCCCAGGAATCTTTATTTATTTAATAAGCTGCAGGCAGGTCGGAATGTGCATAAGGCAATTAATTACTAAAGAACATGGCGGGCAATCATCTCGGGTTAAACTTTTGGCGGAGCGGGATATAATCTACCTCGCTGTTGTCAGCGCTTTACCGCTTTGCCATTGTCTGAGACCTCGTAATCGATGTGATTTACATAACTATCTCGACCCTGTCCTTCGATGGCATCTAACGCGGCTTTCATTCGCAAAGTAAAACCACAGTTCCCGTCATGCTGTGCTGCCATCAGGAAACCGTGCACACTTCGAAAGGAGCCAGGACTGGGACCAGGTAGGACTGTTTCTTTATACTATCATACTCTGCTTGTGCTTCTCTTTTTTTGGGGGGGGAGAGGGCGGAGATGGGCTTTTTTGTGGTTATTTAGATTTCAAAAGTTATTCATAATGTCCAGGTCGTGTTGTCATGCTGGGTGCATGCAAAGTCCTCCAAGCCGCATACAGTTCCTCGCACGCTCTACTGTGAACGTGAAGGTTTCTCCTCATATAAGTATCATAGGAAACAGCGCTCGCAGCTGGTTGGAGAGAAAATATTTATCAATTTTTCTTTATGCGTTGCATCTTGCCCCGATCTTGCATCTCTCCTGCCCCATCCCATGTCGTCTTCCTCAGCATTGTTTATTTAACGGGCTGCAGACAGGACGGAAGTCACGGAACATGCATGAGGCAATTATTTAATACACAAGGTGGCAGGCAATCATCTCTGGTTACCCGTCCTTTCATCATGCCTCGATCGTTGCGTCTCTTCTGCCCCTTCTCCTGTCGTCTTGTTCACCATTGTTTATTTATATAAAGTAATATTTGTACGTGACCTTTTACTTACTGCTGTTTTTTTAGCAGAAGATAGAGCCAAATCTAATTGCAATTGGATTTGAACTATAATCTCCGGATATCAAGGTCTGCATCTACTCTCCATTATCCCTAAAGAAACCAATAAAAAATGACACTTGAATGGCAGTAAGGGTTTCACAACTCATTCGATTCTGCCTCACAGCCTGCCCTCTCCACTTTATATTGCATCTGCTCACTATACTGGTGCCGTTCTCTGCCTTCACCAAACAAAGCCTTAATTATTATACTAGGGTGGCATTACGAGTACTAGAATCTGCTCATTTCTAGTTCCCGTCGTTAGATTTCAGTCTACTTGCTTTGCTGGTCCTGCTAGCTACCTTCACTAACAAGCATTTGCAAAGCAATAGCTGTTGGTGTTAAAAATTACAATGCTTTTACTTTCACTATTTTATACCAATGGCAATAAAGCTATGCATATGTAAATACTCCACTACTGCTTCCTACTCCTCTTGCCACCATCTTTATCTGTCAAATACATTCACTACACTACAAATAAAAACATTAAGCAAGATTGTAATTACAATGCCAATAACTCTAACTCTAACTGATGCGAGACCTGTTGCATTGCAAATGTTTGTTTAACAATGCCTAGGGAAAGTTTAGGAGATGGCTAGCACCAGGGGACCAAAACAGAACGAAGTTACTCAAGTTGATCTTCCAAGGGGTATGATATCCAATGTTGGGTTGCTCTGGAATGGGTTAGGGTCCCACTTACTTGTTGACCCAATGGGGCTCCCCTAGTATGAAGGAGTGGCTGAGATCCTCTTGTCGACTACTAAGTAGGGGTCATAGTGGGAATATGTGGGTACCAGATCACATTGTCTTGGGATGGTGCTTTAAGGGCCAGCTTGGTGGCTAACAATTATTTTTAGAATTTCATTTTAGACAGAAATTTTAATATATATTCAATATACATGATAAAAATATTTTGAAGTGTGTCAATATCAGCAAATGTTATTTAAATGTCTCTAGGGAAATATATATGGCAAGAGAATGTTTAATTCTCAAAAACTGATTGTGTGGCCTCAGGCTACTTTATTGCTTTATTGGGGAATGGGGCTGGTATAGTGTGTTCGCCCAGATGTTATTCCCTCTTATCCTAGGAGAGTCCCTCGCTTGTGTTAATGTGAACTGTTGTCTCTGAAACCAAGCTTGAGCTTTAAAAATCCTTCTTCTGAAAGATAGTCAAACAATGGGAGGTATCTGTACTGTATCTCAGCAGAAGGTGCATTAACGCACAGGACTAGAGTTTCCAGATTAAAGTTGGCATAGGGTAACAGAACACAGGAAGGGTTGGCACCAGATGCTGTTGCAGAAAGCTTTGATAGGGGCAGTACCAGGTAGTGTCCATGCATAGTGCCATACCGATACACTTGTTAATCTTTACATGTTCAGCTAACCAATACCCAGGGCAAGAGGAACACACAGAGTTCTGTGAGGTGGACTGTGAGAGGTGAGCACCAGCAGCCCTTGTTAGGTTTTTGTCCCTACTGTGGCACATGTCCTACCCATCCCAAACTAAGCTAGATAGCAATCATGGGGCAAAGGAGCACAGTGACGGGCTGCTCTCCTCAGCTGCCTTTTTACAGAGTGCTAGAGTAACTGTATGACTGTTAAAGTAACTGTATGACAACATTATTGTAAAACCATCACCATGACACCAATAGTGCCTGACCGACATACAGGCAACATCAATGCTTGGGCCATGGCTGACCTTCCTTCTGGGATAGAACAGGTAGCCAGGAGCATTTTACTCAGAGACTGCCCATAGGACTAGCTTTTTAAAAGTCCCTTACCCCACTAATAAGTGCTGGTGTCACATCACAACTGCCACCAAAACAAAGTATCTGTTGCATAGACCCATATTTCCCAATATAACTTTGCATGTTCTGACTTTTTAGCCAGTACTTGGATTTAAAAAAACATTCTGGACAGCCTGATGGACACTGAAACACTGCAATACCATTTAAAACAAGAACTAATCATTCTCCCTTTCTTTACATGTATATAGCACTTGGTGTCCTTTCTCAAGGGTTGTAAGCACTATATAAATTAAATTACAATGAGGGTCACTGGAATTATGTGACAGGGAGGGCCAAATTATATGTCAGGGTTGAGTAAATTATATGGAAAGAAAAGGCAAATTATGAAGCATAATGTGATACATTTTGCAATACTATTACTCCATTTTTTTGTCATTTTTACACTTATGAACACTGTCTGGCCATTAGTTTCACCTCATTTGTATCAGTATAACAGTACACCCCAATAAAGCAATAAGCAACAGATAGGGGACCAGTAAAGATTTGCAGAGGGTCTTCCACTGCCCAGTAATGCATGTTGCTGAGTGTTTAGTAATTTTTAAAACTGTTTAAGCTTGAAACAATATCTGTATTGGCCAGGTTTTACAGTGACCTGGACTCAAGCATGCAATGATTTAGTGATATGCAACTATTATATCAGACTAAACCATGCGCAAATAACTATTTAACATTGTTCATTTTCAAACATTTTCATCACAAACAAAATAAGAAATTTTACATGTGAATTTGGATGTAATAGAAAGTTCCACAACATTCACTGTCAATGTATAACAATAAATTTAAAAAAGTATAATACTCGCACAATGCATTTTGGGACGAACTGTCCCTTCGTCAGGGGCACAAACCTGTTGGTAAAAAAGATAAAATTAGCAAATCATGCTCAATAGTGGTTCCATGTACAGCATTACAAACAAATTTACATTTCTGAAAGATCAATACAGAAGATCAGAAGGAGTTCTTGGTGTTTAGAAAGTATAGTGCATAGCCTCAACGTGCCAGATGCCAAATCAAGCCAAGAATGGATCAATAGATAGCACTACAATTCTTTCAACCACCAACGTGATAGCCCATTATCAATTAGAAGATAATTCTCACTCACAAGTGGAAGCCGTTAGCACACCATTTTGCAAACGCTCCAGTCACATCAGTTTCCCTAAAAGGTAAACCACAAAGTCAATGAATTATGGTGTGGTTATCAAGTATCTAGATATTGTGCCAAACACGCAGTCAGAGTCAAACTCCATCATACCTGTTTCCTCTGCAATTCGAAAAATGCCACAAACTGTCTCAAGTCGCGGACATAATGGGTCGCCCTACAGTGTGTGTGTCTGTAAAAACAAGAACCCGCGTTACAGGAATAACACACTGGTACTCAATCATAAAGAGTACAGAGTAAGGCTGGACCTTCTCGACCCCCGACGGAGAATAGGCTGTCCCGAGGCAAGAGCTGAGCCCCAGGACTCAATATAACTTGGATTTGACTTTGCCTGACCCTGTAATGGCTGCCATACTCACGCCCACTTAGAAAATCTCCCATTTGCAAGAATAGAAACATCCTGCAGAACGTCCTCATCCTTTGGGCCCCGCAAGTGGACTGCTCCTGCTCCCCAGGGCACCCGAGCACAGAACTGCAGCCCCGACCTCAATCCCCCGGACGTGCTCGACCCCGCGAGGGCTGCCCCGAGGCAAATCCCAGCCACTCAAACTTCTTAAAGGGCCACAATACTTCTATTATGAAGTGCTCTACGCTTCAAATAAGCTTCCTAAGCATGTCATATGAATGGTAATGCACTCAGCTGGAACCAAAGCACACAGGATCATCAACACCAACTTTTCTCTACTGCAGTGCACAAAAAGGTAACCTTTGAAGCAGCATACCTAATAATTCATATCTTGTTATTTCTAAATTACACTGTGAATACGTAAGAAGACTATTATGTATAGTGACTGACCCTAAGATGGCCGCCCTCGGCCGAAACACCGAGCTCTCCCGGTTGCTTTAGTGGAGTCGTCGAGACCTCGTCAAGCCAAAGTAGGGACTGGCCACAAGAGGGCCCTGAACCAATGCCCCTCCGACGCCCCGGACATCTTAACAAGGACTCACAGGTTAGTGTAGGCAGCCCCTGGGTGCCTGTCCCCAAAATGGCCACCGGGACCTAATCTCTGAACCACCGATGCAACTTTGCAGAGGTGTCCCTGCCACCTTATAGAGGGCGCCATCAACGATACTGGCCCCCCTCCCAGGATATCAGCCCAGCACAGACCCTCAAACCTGGTCCTAGAGAAGTCCCACTCCGCCCCTTCTCTCTCTACGGGACCCTTTCTCCCGGGAGGTTAGACCACGACCTCCCCAATCCCTCCACCCAACTAGAAACACTCTCTCCTCCTCACGGCAACACTTCTATTCCACCCCATAGGGAATCCGCCTCCCTCCGAACCCAGACAAAATGCTACCCGCCACGCTAATTGTTGCCACCCCCCGAACAACGAATTACCTGAAACCTCATGGGCCGAACTCCTTTGCGAATAATTTCCCCTCCAACCTCTCAAGTAAAGCAAAGAGAAATTTCAACCATAGACTGATTAGACAGCACCCGAAACACTATTCGCAGACACCTTCCACTGCTCCTCCAAAGGGCAGATAAAAATGGATCTTACCTTCCATACTGAAGACCCGACAACTGGAACGCCATCCTCACAACACATCTCCAAAACTACCATCACATCCATAGCCGCAAACTGACGACCTCTCTCTCTAACAGCCAGACGCAGAGCGGGAACATCTCCATAACCATCTACTCGAATGGCACAGTCCTGATACAAGCTAATAACGATAATCTCGAGGTTTTTGACTCCCTCTTCCTCTCGCTAAAAATTAAATATTTTGATGTAGGTAATAGTTGTAGTGGCATGTCACATATGATGCATTTTAAAATGAATGATATATTCTTGAACCATGTAATTTCACTGATGGTTTCATGTCACTGATGGTTTCATGTCATTGTATGCACAAAATGTAGTCTTGTACTCTCATTTGATGTAGTACCAATGTGAAGGCAGTGAACAAATTTGTGCAGGACACTGATCAAGTTGCTCACTACCGCGTTTTACAAACATGCTTCTGTGTTGTCCGACTCTGTTTTCATTGTTGGGAGGACTAGCAGTTTGAGCACTGGAGTTATCAGACCGTGATCTCAGATGGAGTACAGTCGCATTTTTTAGTAGAACTGTTTTCGGCATTTAAAACCCGATAGCAACCAGTCGTTTGAAATTTTCTCTTTAATAACAACGCGGAGGTTTTTTTGAACAATTCCCACTCGTAAGGATTATGTGTATTCATCACCCGTTTTATTATTCGGATGGTGTTAAGAGAAAACACACTCCAAGATGGCGCCTATGTTTATAATCTCGAATGAAGCCTTGCGAGGTTGTGATCTTGATATAGGAAGTACGCGGGAACTTAGCAGTCTGCAAAACTTCGGCTCCGTAAGAACTAGTATCGGCACCGCGAGAACTTGTTGGATATATCATTGACCCCAGGTAAGACTGGTTAGAAGGGTTTTTGTCGCTGTGATATATTGACACACTTTATGATCGAGTACCAGTGTGTTATTCCTGTAAAGCGGGTTCTTGTTTTTACAGACCCACACACTGGAGAGTGACCCATTACGTCCGCGACTTGAGACAGTTTTTGGCATTTTTCGAATTGCAGAGGAAACAGGTATGATGGCGTTTGACTCTGACTGCGTGTTTTGCGTTTGTGTTCACTCAGCATAATACCTAGATACTTGATAACCACACCTTGAGTCATTGACATCGTGGTTTACCTTATTAGAGAAACCAACGTAACTGGAGCATTTGCAAAATGGTGCGATATAGGCATCCACTTGTGAGTGATAATTGTCTTCTAATTGATAATGGGCTATCACGTTGGTGGTTGAAAGAATTGTAGTGCTATCTATTGATCCATTCTTGGCTTGATTTCACATCTGGCACGTTGAGGCTATGCACTATGCTTTCTAAACACCAAGAACTCCTTCTGATCTTCTGTATTTTCTATTAGTAATGTAAATATGTTTGTAATGCTGTACATGGAACCACTATTGAGCATGATTTGCTGATGTTATCTTTTTTACCAACAGGTTTGTGCCCCTGATGAAGGGACAGTTCATCCCGAAATGCATCGGCTGAGGATTATAATTTTTTTTAATTGATTGTTATACATTGACAGTGAATGTTGTGGAACTGTCTATTACATCCAAATTCACATGTAAAATTTCTTTTTTTTTTTTAATGAAAATGTTTGAAAATAAACAATGTTAAATAGTGATTTGCGCATGGTTTAGTCTGAGATAATGGTTGTATATTACTAAAGCAGTGCATGCTTGAATCCAGGTCACTGTAAAACCTGGCCACTACATATGTTTTCACACATGCGAGGCAGGCATTGTCAAGCATAGCACGTACATTCATGTAAGGAAATTTATTTAGACAAAGCAATTTGTAAAGCAGGTGTGCACAATCTCCCTTTTTATACTTAGTAAGTTTGAAACAAAGCAGATGATGGATTCTGCAGCAGATGCGGTAAGACTATTGTTATGTGAAAAACGCTGTTGTTACACAATCGCATAATTCCAGTAGCCCTGCATATAATATAATTTGTCATTTGTACTTCCTTTGCTTGGAAGGACTCAGGTTAACAGTCAGGTCAAGGTAGAGATCACCTGAAGAGGGAAATCCCTCACTTTGGGTTCTATAAACTAGCATTTTATGAATTACTGGTGACCTCCACAGCGCCTTTGAAGGCTCTGCTTCCGGTCCCAGTAGTTTGGTCCGACCATTATGTTCTTCCTTTCAGGATTATGTTTCCTAGAAAGGTTCTCTGCAAGAAGGGAAAGCAGTCTGAGCTCAGAATGATTTGGAAACTCTGTTCAGGAAAAAATGAAAAACCTGGCTTTTTCGACACCCGTCTCTTTTGATGGCCTGGCAGTCAGAGGCATGCAAGGCTGCTAGCATAGGTCAGTTGTTAGGGGGTCTGATGGTGTTCTAGCGCAAGGACACTCCGGTTGGAGTAACCAGGCGCTTTATAAGCTAAATAATAATAATTTTCCATTAGGAGGAAAAGTTGAACGTGTGTTTCTTAAAAAAACTAAAATGTTTTCTCAGACACCAGCTTCCCAAGTGGTGGGGAGGATGAAGCCCTTTTAGCCCAATGGGCGTTATGTGCCTGGAGTGGCATATATAGTCTCCATGCTGAAATGGTGAATGGCCCGCCATCATCACAAGATCTTCTCGCTGGAGGATCCTCTGATTTTAGAAACACTGCTTGGGTGTGCTTTCGAAGATTCCACATTAGAATGGGGGTCAGGAAATTAGGGTTTTAGCCAAATTCATTATAAAGAATTTTCTGTGCCTGCATTATTTGTTCTTTATCTATTGGGATGTCAGTTGGGGTGTCATCAATCGAATTTCTTGGAATCATTTTTAAATCACTGTTCGCAAACAAGTCTGTAACTAGTTGAAATGTTTTACCTGGTGAAAACATTTTTCCTGAGTTCAGGTTAACGAATGAGTGAATCATGACATGTACAGTTCATCTTCACATTCAGTGGTTTCCTCTGAAGCATCAGTTGTCACAATGCCTGAGAAACCCTCCTCCTTCTCCTCTTCTTCTGTTGTATCTTTTGGAGCGTCATTATTTTTATGGATGAAAAGCTCGTTAATTTTGGCCACAATAGGTCTGTCCACATCTAGAGAAGATGGACTTAATCCTTTCACTGTTAAAATGCCCCAGATGCACAGAAAATATGCTCAGAGAAAACATTGGATGCAATACATGATAGATATCTGATTGCCAGCCTGCTAAGTTCTGGCCATGGCTCTATACTTGCATGGCAATATATCATTGGGTCTTGATCTACTGGAAATTGTGTTTGGTCATCCAAGTATACCTGTAACAACTTCTTTATTTTCCTATTTGACATATAATTCTCTTGAAAGTCTTGCATCTGGGAACTTGATGTAGGTCCAGGAATTCCTAAACTACAACTCAGCAGAAAGAATGTTTCTAGTCATAATTAGTGATGCTGCTTTTTAATCAGAAGGTGTAACTCGGAGAGGTCAACCTTTAATCAATGGTGGGTTCAGCTTTTGCAATGTGCTGCTGAAGCCACGACTATGCTCTGCATAGTTTGGGGAAGAGAGGAATTGATTTCTTCCCTGACCTAGGTCCCCGGGTCTTTCATCTATACATTCAGAGACTTTCTTAATGACCTGACACTTATAAACAGAGATATTCAGCACTAAATAGGAAATAAAAGTAGACCTCCCATTTTTGTACAGTGGATGCTGAATGGTAGTACAGATGTACTCTTTGATGGACATGAAAGTAGACGGTGCATGTTTGTACTGTGGATTTTTAATAGTGGCACAGATGTACGCTTTGTAGGAAAAGATCTCCTGTTGCTGTCTGTTATTTGTCTTTTATTTGTCTTCAGACAAATGAGTAAACTGGTGACCAAACAAGAAGCATCATTATTGACATTGTTAAATGTTTTTTCCACCATACATAAATGGTTGTGTATCAAGTGCAACAATTGGATGCCTTGGCTCATAATGTAGTCTTAATTTTATGGCTACCCACAATAAAATCTCAAGGAGTGCACGCATTTTGATCAAACACTGTATTAGGTCCCATTTGTCAACCTCCAACTGCATGATATTGGCAGTTGCATCTTCTCTCCTGTGTATCTGCTCAAACAGACGTTGCATAATGTGTAAGGTAGATTCCCAACAGGTCTGAACCTCCTGTACGAGGCATTTTACTTAGACTATATTAGCTTGCTGAATGACCCTCTGGCTCCTCTGGAATTTGAAGTGATCGCTAAATTGTGCAAATCCTGCAACAGCTGGCCAGTAGGTTTTGCACTGCTTCTTGCTTTTTGAGGAACTCCTTCACAATGCAGTTGATGCAACGGGCTACAAAGATCACTCATTTTTTGCGGGATGAATCTGGTCTTAACTGACTCTGAGTGTACCCTGGGCTCTGCTAACCAGACCCAGGGCCAGTGCTATGTGTAAAAAGATACATGTAATATGGTACACTTACGATTGGCAATGACAGACCCTATAAGTCGAAGTAGATAATAGGGCCAGGGGTGCAAACTACCTATAAGTCCCTAGTATATAATAAGGCATTGAAGTTTAGAGGCCCAGCAGATTTCCTCTGCATGCATGTGTGCACTGCTGTGTGCCTGCTGTCCTTTTAAAGGCAGCCCTGCCTTGCAGTCTATCTTTAAAAGTAAATTCTCACAAAATGTGTATTGACAGGTCCTATAAGTCCCTAATATGTAATAGGTTGTGACAGTTTAGAGGCCCAGGAAGTGTGCAATTCTGTGTGCCTGCTGTCATTTTAAAGGCACCCTGGCTTTGCAGACTGCTTTTAAATTGTGTTCAAACTCAACTGTGGTGATATGGGCACTTAAAAAGTGATGATCTACCTTCTTTGTACACATAAAGTACCCCCAGGGTGTCCCCTAGGTGTCCCAGGGATGGGGTGTTATATAACTATAAGCAGGGGTCTTATAAAAGATGTTTTTATATGACCTGGTGAGGGAAAAACTGCCTATTTCATTGTTCTCCATTGTAGATACTTAGCTCTATAGGCTAACATTGCAATATTTTATGTAGAGATAAATATTGCTAGGACAGGAGTAAATATCATTTAAGGACTTAAAAGATTGGTTTTGATCAATGCAATTTGCCGCTGGGGGATTTATCATAACTAGTGTAGAAGGGAAAATATGGAACTTTCTCTTCTGTAAGCCAACATCCAGCTTTCTAGTGGTCTCTGCTGATTG
Organism: Triturus cristatus; assembly: GCF_964204655.1. Taxonomy (NCBI): domain Eukaryota; kingdom Metazoa; phylum Chordata; class Amphibia; order Caudata; family Salamandridae; genus Triturus; species Triturus cristatus. The sequence continues at coordinate 286,616,065 of NC_140587.1, forward strand.
GTCAGCCTTAACAGGTTTAGCCATGCTGCTTTGATTAGGTGATAAGTGGCCTGACAGAAGCAGAGGTTACCTGATGGAGAGATCTCTGCATTTGGGGAGGATGGGTCCTGCAGATGGGTACATCAAACTGAGCTCAAAGAGACAGCAAATCTGTAGGGAATGCCAGGTCTACCTTCCTCCACTTCAAGTGCCCCAGCCTGAGGGCAGGTTCAGAACCGGAATTTGAAGAGGTCAGGGGGAAGAGTTCTTATGGAAATGAGCTTCACTGTGAATTGGTTTAGCTAGCTCTTACCGCTCTGCTGAGATTGCAGTTATGATGAATTTTGGAGGAATAGTGCTTTCTGGTACAAGAAAATGCCACACTTTGGAGTAAGTCGTCATGTGCCTGGGTGGCACCCTGCATCCCATTGGTCGGGTTTCGGCCCTCTTCATGCCCAGAAGCTGAGAATAAATATGTGAGAGGTGCATAGCCTCTCAGATCAGCTGTCTGAAACTACAAGGTAAGCAAGGGCTGCCCTGCTGCAATCTGAACTTGCACCCAAAGGCTTGCACTCTGAAAGACTGCGCCTGCTGCACAATTTGGTACTACAGCCCTGGGGATAGACTCCCTGCAGCTAAAGGTTAACAGAGCCCTACTGCATAATCTCCACCTAGAGTCCCCATCCTGGAATGTGTTGAGTTGACTTTTAGGGATTTCACAAGGTGCATTGTGGGAATTGTAGTCCAGACCTTCCAGAGGCCATCCAGGAGATTGACAACCTTTGGATTTGTGTTTGGACACTTTGAACCTACATGAATACCTTCAGAAAGCACCTCCTGAAGTTTGGAGAACTTTTGGGAAAAAGTGCCATAAGGTGACTGACCTGACCACGAGAGTCAAACCGACTACATTCAACCATGACCCAGCCAGGATTTCAGGTTCGTCCAGTAAAAACTCCAGGATTTGTCCGGGGCCTCATGGGATGTCAAGTTGGCAAGCCCTCTCTGAATCCGGCCTACTGTGGAGGGTCGAGTGCCGTCGGAAGAAAAAAGTTCCAGAAAAGATTCTAAGTGTGAAGGTAACATTTTGACCTGGGCCTCCCACTTAATGTATCTGACCAGGGTTTCATTGCGGTCAGCCTCAAACTTTGCCTTTGTCCCGGTCAAGTGTGACCAGGTGTCCCAGAGTGGCACTATATGTTCTAATCACTATAGAGTGATTAATCTTTTAAAAAATTCATATCTTCAGTTCCCTACATCGGAGTTTAGTTGTTTTGCTGTCGATTTGTTCCTAAAAATATTTCCTATTTTTCAATCAATCAATCAAAACAGTCTTTATTTCGAGTATTTCATCTTAAAAGACATTTAAAATTCATCAAATACAATTAAAAAGTTAATGTATTATTTATAACAATTGAGACTAAAAACTATTTAATAAATAACAGGTTAAGATCAATAAAAAAGTATTAAACATACATAGACTTTGACTTGAAATTCATTCTACAGTTGGGGGTAATGCTACGCTATAGTATGTATAACCAGTGGTAAAATTTCACCTTTTCCGTATAAGCCACGCCCAACTAATATATTTGGCTAGACCGATGACCACAAGAGAGGAAGTATCAGTCTTTAGGATCCTTCTAGCGGCCTGGGCTGATCTGACACCTAGTTCACGACACACAGGTCGCAGCCAGGCTCGCCTAGGTTGGTAATATGCCGGGCATACAAATAAAAAATGATCTTCTGTTTCGACCAAATTTTTACAGAATGGGCATTTATCAGTGCCATTTAAGGACCAGCTAGAAGTAAAGGAACCTAAAGGAAGGGTACCAATTCTGAATTGGTGGTATAATTTCCGATCCAGCTTTTTGGTTATTACGTCCCAATATACTTCTAAAGATGATTGATCCTTAATAGACAAGTAAATTGAGGTCAGGGAACCACCAGTAGAAGGAGTAAATCGTTTTTGTGAAGCCCAAGGCCAGTAGGCATCCCTATATATTTTTTTAGGGGGAAACACAGCCGACACAGGGTTGGACCACAAGTCACCCATGCCCATTTCTGACAGAATAAGTTTGATTTCTGTGAGCCAACAAATTCTATGGGAGCCTATTTCCTATTTTTATAAAGTGGTGTGGGATTTCTATTGTGTATTGTGTCTTACTTATTTGATGTATTGGTGTTTTTAAATGCTTTACACTCCTGTCTCCTAACTGAGGCCTGATTGCTCATTGTCAGCTACCAAGGGTTGAGCAGAGGTCAAATTTACTGAGACCTTTACTGGACCCTATACCGTATTAGTGGTCTTATTACTAGTGGTAGGTGCATACTTACCCCTATCAATAACCCTCTTTCCAACACACTTCAAGTGACATCTGTGGAAGTTGGCTGCTTGGATTCTTTGGGATAACTATGATAGTCCCCTTTCCCTTGTGCTAAGTGAAGGATGCTGCTGAATGCATACTATGGATGGCAGGGCTACTAGTTTGGAAGACATCTTCTTCTTAACCACTATCATCCCTTTTTAGCTGTTCAGGTTCTTCTGTATCATCTGTGTGAGAAAAATAATTCTCTTGGGTATAGTAAGTAAACCACCTTCTCCTCAGATATACAATATCGTATCATGCATATATCAATCACTTTTATTAGGGTTACAAAACTCCTAGTATTCAACCAAACTCAAACTAGAATGTGGATCACCAAAATAACAACCGCATATGACTCAGTAATAAAGAAACTAAATCAGTTCAAAATTAATATCACAATTTATTGACATTGATATAATCACATCCATAATAATTAGTAGATTCATACAGTACTCATAAGATAAAATACACCAAAAGCATATAGACATACAATAAAAAAGTTAGAGAGCAAAAACGTGATGTGAAATCAATATATTCATCAAAGAAAGGTATAACTCCTCCAGTATAAATCAATGCATAGGGATCATTGGTCTATTATTTTTGCAGTAGATCCCTATATGAAACAGTTCCTGGATTTTAACCAATTATTAATGGCACAAGCGTCGATGCGTTTCGGTGGTAGTTGCTTATTTAAGTTCCACCTTCTTCAGGACAAGAATAATACAATCTCTCCAATTTTTCTTAAAAGCTTAAAATAACCCCTACTATGGGTTAGATCCAATCAAGGGAACAGACTTATTATTAGTTCCTGTTGTAAATGTGTTTCTGATGGAATACCTTGGTACATCGATTTGTTCAAACTATTTGGTCCTCAGTAATCACACTGTGATATAAAATATATATACACATCTATTCGTGTAGGTCCAACCCGATTTTTCAGAGGAATCCGCAGAAATATTGCAGAATTTGTTTTTATTGATGGAATCTTCTCATGGAAGGCATGTATTCAAATCCACCTTCGTAATTTGCTCTGAAAAGATCCTTTCGAATGCCGCTACGTCTTCCCGTACGTCTCATAACCGGGAAGGGACCAATCTTCTGTATCATCAACACACATCTTTCTTGAGTACTGTTCTCATATGACTGCAGGTTTGTTTTTCATTTGGTTCAGTGGGCCCTTGTTCCATGATGCCCACCTAATTTCCTTCAATGCTCACGATTGTGTGAAATGGAGCATTGTGCAATGTGTTCTTTATTAACAACACAATTCCTTAGCACATGCGAGTTCTCAATGCTGATTAACAAAGTAAAATCGGACATGAACAGTTGAGACAAAATGTAAATCAACAGCACAAAATAAGTATCTTGGAATCTTCGGTCTTTTTAATTATTTTGTTGATTCCTTAAGTTCATTCAATCTTGTGACTGTTTGTGAGCCCAACGCCAACACGTGTTTCATCGCTTCACGTTATATTGACATGCAACTTTCTCATGGCTAAGTGAGAAATAGACCACAGTCACTGTTTAGGTAATAGTTAAGTCATGTCTCATAAGCTCTACGACATTCCACCAAATAGCCTCCACCGTGACTTAGTGTGCATTAAACAATCAAGTGTCAATTCCATTTAGAAAGCATAACAATGCCACAGACCAACCTTTATCTATAAATTTACCTCCACCGTGACTATTTACGCACCAGTGAAATATGTGCTAACTTGAAATACAACACATTTTACAAATGTCAGCCGGCTTTCTAAAAGTACATGTCATCCTAGTATTAATGAAACACAAGTCATTGACCAGAAATCAATTATTACTAAGGTGTGTTATGTGTCTGCTTACGTCTAATATGTGTCTATTCACCGGTATGAATGCTAGCCATAATAATGACACCCTCGAACCAACATCTCCATTGAGGAAATAAGTGCACTGATACCCACACAAATATAGACAGATAATATAAAGTAGCACAGACCTTAATCTTTTCTCTTAAGACCGCTATAAGTAATCACAAGGGATTTACTTAATTTAATATCTGTACGATGCTTCTATAGGGCTAATGCTAATAGCTATTCTCTCTCCTCCCTTGTGATTACTTATAGCGGTCTTAAAAGAAAATATTTAGGTCTGTGCTACTTGATACTATCTGTCTATATTTGTGTGGGTGACAGTGCACTTATTTCCTCAATGGAGATGTTGGTTCGAGGGTGTCATTATCATGGCTAGCGATCATATCGGTGAATAGACACATATTAGACGTCAGCAGACACATAACACACCTTAGTAATGATTTATTTCTGGTCAATGACTTGTGTTTCATTAATACTAGGATGACATGTACTTTTAGAATGAACTTTCAGAAAGCCGGCTGACATTTGTAAAATATGTTGTATTTCAAGTTAGCACATATTCCACTGGTGCGTAAATAGTCACGATGGAGGTAAATTTATACATAAAGGTTGGTCTGTGGCATCTTTATGCTTTCTAAATGGAATTGACACTTGATTGTTTAATGCACACTAAGTCACGGTGGAGGCTATTTGGTGGAATGTCATAGAGCTTATGAGACATGACTTAACTATCACCTAAACAGTGACTGTGGTCTAATTCTCACTTAGCCTTGAGAAAGTCGCATGTCAATATCACATGAAGCGACGAAACACGTGTTGGCTTTGGGCTCACAAACAGTCACAAGATTGAATAAACTAAAGGAATCAACAAAAGAATTAAAGACCGAAGATTCCAAGATACTTACTTTGTGCTATTGATTTATATTTTGTCTCAACTGTTCGTGTCTGATTTTACTTTGTTAATCAGCATTGAAAACTCACGTTTGCTAAGGAATTGTGTTATTTGTTGCGGCCTAGGCTGCTGATTAGGAGAGGTGGATGGTTCTCTCCTCCTTATAGCACCGTACTAATTGGTGGAATTCATAATAAATCAAGTGAATATTTCTAGCAGCGCCTTCCCTATGACCCATACCACTAATCTCCTTTGTAACCAATGTGTTCTTTAATGACCTAATTGTTAGTGAGTCCAACATTTTGGAGGAAAGCTTCTTAATAAAGTCAGATCCAGAACTTCTAGTGGAGTAAGACAATGTTTGCCTCTGCTTAAGAAGGGCTGGTAGAACAGTTTGGGATGTTGCTTTTTATTTCTTTGCATTTCAAGAAGGTGGTGGTGTAGGAGCAGGCTGAATAGAAATGATTTGCACTTCATAAGTGAAGTTTTTACCATGAACAGTGAGTGGTACATCTTCCCTATTGCCAATTGTGCTTCCTGGAACCTTCCTTTTGCCATGTATTCCACATGATGGTTTGAGGGTCCACTCTGTGTGTCTTAGATCTTAAGAGGGGCTTGGAGAACATTGGAGAGTTCGTTTTTTTTGTCTTCGAGAAGGATGTGGTGAAGACGATACATATGACAAAGGAACAGGCAGAGATTTCTGCAAGGTGCAATCAAAATATAATAATAATAATAATAAATAATGATATATAATATAACAATAAGAAGAAGAATAAAAACAAACATCTGTAGAGTGCAGCGTTCACCTTACAGGTATCTTGGCACTGTAGCATCATTGACAGGTCATTCCTCAACATTACAGTCCTACATCTGCCATTAGAAACTGTGTCAGCTTGTACTTGGGGCCCGACTACGAGTTTGACAGTGAGGGAGTGGGCTGCCACGCTACCATCCTGCTCCCACACTGCCAAACAGGACCGCCGCCCACCACACAAGGGTGAAGTACAAAGGCGCATATGTGAGCCTTAGAAGTGCGCCTCCACGGGACTGTCACTGCACATTTATGCCCGGCATGGACTGTGCAGTCCATGCCCTGCAGGAACAGTGGTGCATGCACACAGAAGCGTACAACAGGCACCCCCGTGCACAGGGGCAAGAGAGGCCCTTCCTTGCTGCTGCACTGCCCTACGGCAAAATAAAAGGGCAGGAATGCACCGTATCTATTTGATACAGCGCATTCCTGTCCTTTTCCCCTGCACCAGCGCACAATGGGCTTTCGTGCACCAACGCAGGCACCTTTGCACCATGGTGCAAGGGTGCCTACGTTGAGGGAATGATTATTTTTGTGCAGGAAGGGAAACCATCCTGCAGAAAAATAATCACAACAGGCTTTTTGCTCTTTCTATGTGTGCTGCATTCTGCAGCACACATAGAAAGAGGAAAAACGAGGAGAAATAAATATATTTCTGCTCGTTGTGCCTCCCTTATGCCTCCACTGTGGAGGCGTACGTTTCTGGCGCTGCTTCAAACTTACAATTTCTCGTAAATCTGGGGCTGTGTCAAAAAGCCACGGATATCGCTGGGAACGCCTCCAGCAACACCCATTGAACACCCCTTTCACGCAGTTTTCTGCATGAAAGGGGCACATATTTATAGGGCCGTGAAAAGCCAAGTGACATGGCTTTATAAATATGCCTATTTAAAGCATCATCAATACCCCTACTCATAGTTATCTAGGTTTAATGCATTATGACGTGCTCGGAGTGGGCTCTGTGCGTTTTTTAACTACAATACCCGATATGCTCCTATCCACGTGACTAACATCACGCTCGATGCCGTCACTCCCGAATCATGTGACTAGGGTCACGCGCGTGATTGGCTCACGATTTGGGGCGTGATTCAGTGTAGCTTCAAGGTCTGCCTGCTTACACTGTTCCGGTTACCACTCGGAACAACCAGGAAGAAAGTCCGGGGTAGCGACGGACAGGTAAGCAGACCTTGAAGTAGTTTGTAGTTTAGATGGTTTCTTATTTGCTTCCGCTTTTCGGACATTCCTCCAAGGGGCCCACGCTGTCCAGACCCGTGTGGGTAGTGCTGCGATTGAATGGTGTACTCGGGTGCGCTGTGTGTGGTATCCTGTTAAGCCTTGCGACGGGGCACTAAGCCACGCTATCTGTTTTATTGGCCCAGGCATAATAATACATTCGGAGTATGGGGTAACACTTTAGACAACACGTTAATCGTGGCGCTGCTCTGATACTCCTGCTTCTTTTGAGTGTTTCTGAGGTTTTAACCGGGCATGTCTTTACTGTTTGGCTAAATATCTAGACCCCTCTTAAGGGGCCCGCCCTAGTCTCTCCTTTGAAGCCAACATACTTACCGCCTCGCAATGTTGAGTAACATACTAGGCAACACGTCAATTTTGGCTATGCTTCGACACTCGTGCTTCTCTCAAGTGGATTTGAGGTATCAGCCGGTCAGGTCCTTAGTCACCCACGATAACCTCTGATTCTAAGTCAGTATAATAACTGCCTTGCAATGTCTGAGTCCGCACAGCTGACCTTTTTCATGTTGACTTCAGCGAGCAGACAATACCTTGCCGTGTGAGTATTGGTCTGTTTCTTTTGTCTTTTAGAGCGCTGCTTCACGCCCTGAGTTGTGACCAGGAGTGTGAGACGTTCCCCGATCTTTTGACGGGTAAGGAGGCATTTTAGATTCCTCTCTGACAGACGTTTACTTCTGATACGTGTGTAATAGGCTACCTACATTCGCTATCTTGTCCAGCTCTTACCTATTTTGTATGACTGTCCTTGTAAATAGTTCACTCTGCTTGAGTTGAAATTACTTTGTTTTTCTTAACAGGTGACTTGCATACTTCCCGACGGTGCCATATACCTTTCGATAAGCAGGTACCGCTGTTGGTTGTATCGTTCCTTTTATGTTTACGTTACCACTTTTTCACATTGCAGTAGTGTTTTGTCATGGTCCTGAAGAAAGCCACTGTCATCTCGTTGAGACACTAGTTGGCTGAAACATGTAGACCTACACTTAGAGTACGTGTTCCTAATCTACCGGTGTACACGCTTTACTCTACTATTTCTGCGTTTTTACTCCTGATATCACTGGATATCGAATAAAATATTTTTCTAGTGATAATCAATTTTAACATCACGTTTTCACACACTGCACTTAACTTCACTACACTTTTGGCAGCTTCCTCCTACTTTGAGAGTGATACCCTCCAAGTTACATCAGTTAAAACATCCTTGAGCTCCTCCTTTTTACAGTAATTTAAGGAGTTGTAGCTCTTTAACCGCACCAGGTGCGGTTAAGGGAGGTCCCAGATGATGAAGCATGCCACTTCGGTGGGTGAAGGGACTTGGTCCCTTTTGAAGGGATTTCCAAATTTGTGTTTGTAGCTGGCATGTTCTGCTTTTGCTTTAGGTAGACCGATATAGACCCACGGACTCCTTTTTTGTTCTAGTCTCAGTATTTGGGGATTTGTCCGCGCAGGTCTTTAAACTCCCTAAGACCCTCCAATCAATCGTGTTTTTCGTTATCTTGTGCAGCTACGGCTGCGGGTCATTTGCTATTTGTCACGCAGGAGTTCTGTCGTGTGTTTGTCTGTGTACTTTAGTTTTTACTGGATTTTTAGGTTCGGCACATCTACGGTGTCAACATGGCTGAACTTACAGGGTTAGCTTTCGATGATGACATTGCTAGACTTATTCTGACTACTACCCCCAGCATTCTCGATAATGTGGTGAACCCGGGAGGGGGATCAGGAGACGATTGGGCCAAACTCCTTATTTTGAAAAAATCACACACCCAGACCGGTATCCATGGGGCTATTATGACTGAATATTTACGCAGCAATTGCGCACCAACTGGCCTTATTGTCACCAATACACCTCGCCTCTTCCTACAAGACAAGACCTTCTTAAAAGACTGGTCATTGATAGCTTGGCGATGCACTCACGACTGGTTGATTTTAATCATCAGTACTGCGAAGCGCATCGCCAACGCTATCCTGATCGAGATCCAAGTGTTGGAGGGACAGATTAAGACCACGCTGTCCAATTCCCTCTACAAGAAAAATCTTGATGATAGCAACAAATCCAATAAAGACTTCAGGGATGGTATTCTCTCCTCTAAAATCGAAAAGTTTAAGAAAGACCTAGCCAAGTTCTCCATGGAGAAAGTGTATCCTTACACACAAGAGAACCATGTGCCACCAGTGTTCAATAGGAAAGGCAGACGCTATGGTTCTAATTACTCTTCATCTGGGTCTGAGGATTGGTCTAGTGATTCTGACTCAACCACTCATGAACCTCCTCATTCAAGGGGTAGAGGTAACAACTCCAGACGCAATTGGCGTGGCAGCCAACAACCTCATTGGTGGCAACCTCCACCATGGCAATATCCCAACCCCCCCTTCCTTCCCAATATGATGCCCTTTAATCCGCCACCACAGTTTTTTCACAATCAGCCTTTTTTAGGCCAGGGCCGTGGCCGCTCGAGGGGGTGGAGAAGAAGCCAAAACAACCAAACTCAAAACCAGACACGGGTCCATTGGAGCCCCCCAACATCACCTCGCAATCTCCGCAGCGCGGCGAAAGCACAGACAGGTGCAGGATCCAGCAGCAGCTAGTGGTAAATTTGAGTTCTTACACCTTGACGGATATGGAAGACAAAGTCCTTAATAGAGGATTAGGTTTCGTGCCGATCAGTCCAGGAGACCCTTTCACCTTGCAATGTGAGTTAGCCAACTTCTTTCGGAAAATCAGGTTACATTTCTTTTTCAACGAAAAAGATAACGTCACCATAGATGCTGAAGATGGTGAGAGTGATAGTGGTTTGAGAAACAAATCCACTTTCAATCCACCTGCCCATTCAGTACCTGCACATGTCCTTGCGTATGAGACAGCGGTGAATAAAGATATCTTAGCTCTCATGAGCGAACCTACGAGACATTATCATAACCTTGAAAAACAGGCTCTCACTGCTCTTTCTACTAATCCTCATATCATCATTAAGCCCGCCGATAAGGGTGGTGCTATTGTGATCCTCAATGCCCAGGATTACAGAATAGAGTGCTTGAGACAACTAAGCAATGAGAGATTCTAAAAATGTCTGGAGACAGACCCAACACCGCGAATTAAAAAAGAAATTCTTGAGCTGGTCACTGAGGCCAAATTGGAGGGTTGGATTTCAGCACGGGAAGCAGAATATTTGGTGACTGAACACCCGATCACCCCCTACTTCTATGTGCTACCCAAAATACATAAGGTACAGCGTCCCCCGCCGGGTAGACCTATTATCTCTGGGTTAGGCTCACTTCTTTAACCTCTGTCCACCTTTGTTGACATCTTCCTTAGGCCTTTCGTGAGAACCATGCCTACGTATTTGCAGGACACCAAAGATGTATTACAGCTGCTCCCTGGTCTGGATTTCAATACTGACACTGATGTCCTTGTCAGTTTTGATGTGGAATCACTATATACCTGTATTCCCCAGACAGAGACCCTTGAAGCCATCAGAGGGCTCCTTGAAGTGAACACCATCGGGTTGAGTTCGCCAGTGGCATTCATTATGAATTGTGCCAGGCTGGCTATGACTGAGAACTTTTTTAAGTTCGAGAATCAATTCTACCTCCAAACATCGGGTACTTCAATGGGCAGTGTTTTCGCCCCCAGCCTGGCCAATCTCTATGTACATCTATTCGAACAAAGCTCTGTTCTCAATGCCACTAATCCCTTTCGCGACAGTATAGTTGTATGGAAGCGTTACATTGACGACATTTTTGTCATTTGGTGAGGTGATCTAGCCACTCTTGAAACCTTCCACTCTTGGCTCAATGATCAAAACACTTTTCTTAATTTCACCATGGAAGCCAGCAAACTTAGCTTGCCATTTTTAGACCTTCGGGTCTTTCCTTCTGATAATGGCCTGGCTAGTGAGTTGTACACCAAGCCGATGGCGAGGAATTCCCTTTTGTCTTACGACAGCTTTCATCCCAAGTCACTCCGTGCAGGTCTACCCTTTGGGCAATTCCTGAGACTTAGGCGTAATTGTTCCACTACTGATAGTTTCAAGCAGCATGCGGCTGTCCTGTCTCGAAATTTGAAGGCCCGCCAGTACCCCCAAAATTTGATTCGTTGATCATTCAAACGAGCTAGTAACAACAACTGAGAGGCTTTACTTGAGCCCTCAACACCCAAGCCCCCTATGGACAGACTGACCTGCGTACATACGTTCAGTACCCAGTCGAACCAACTACAGAAGATCATACGCAAACATTGGCGCATTCTGAATGTAGGGCAGGTACATCTAGCTCCTCCACTTTTTTCATTCAAGAGAAGCGCTAACTTGCGCGATACCTTGGTTCATACACGCCCAAGGAATACATTGGTCCCCACAGTTAATACACTTTGGAATTTGCCACCTGTCCAGGGCCACTATGCATGCGGGAATTGTGGGGTTTGTGCACACACGCAAAATACCACTGAGATTGATATCGGCACAAACAAACCCTGGAGACAATTGAAACACACAAATTGTAATAGCAAGAGAGTTATCTACCTGATCACCTGCCCTTGCCAAAAGAAATATGTGGGTATGGCCATCAGGAAGGTCAAAATACGGATAATGGAGCATAAAAGCACCATTAGATGCCAGAGACAGGCGACACGTCTAACCAGACATTTTTTGGATCTCAAACATAGGCCTGATGACATAAGGTGGACGATACTGGAACAGCCTCTGATTCCGTCTCATGTCACAGACATTTCCAAATTCCTGTTCAGGAAAGAACAACGATGGGTCTTCAAACTGAGCAGTGACCAGGTAGGGCTCAATGAGGCTATCCCGTGGACCTCACTGTGATAGTGCTGTGTCTTGTCCATCTCGATATTTTGGGATGTCTCATTTATTCATGCTCTGCCCCATTGTGGTCCTGCTGTTATGTCTGACACAATACGATCTTTGATTGTCTTTAAGTTATATGTTATGACAATCTGTCCACAAGACTAGAGTGCAACGATCTTTTTGTCATTTGATATCGAGAGACGAGGCTTTTGGCTTTGACATGCCTGTAGCCTTGAGATAGTTTTCGCTCTGATGCTAACATGTGCCACCATAAACTGTCTGGTCTTTTAGTCTATCTCGCATCCATCCTTGCTCCGCACTTAATACACTGTAGGCCGGTGACTGTTTCCCTCTCTGTTTCCCCTCGTTTGCACTTTGGGGTAGCTCAGCTTATTTCCCCCACATAGTAAGGGAACCAATTGAGCACTACTTTGGACTGAGGCATACATACTGTCACTTCTTATTAATTTGATCACTCTCTATTCTTTCCCATACGGTCCTCGAGGTTGTGATCCTATTTAAAGCATCATCGATACCCCTTCTCATAGTTATCTAGGTGTAATGCATTACGACGTGCTCGGAGTGGGCTCTGTGCGTTTTTTAACTACAATACCCGATATGCTTCTATCCACGTGACCAACATCACGCTCGATGGCGTCACTCCCGAATCATGTGACTAGGGTCACGCGCGTGATTGGCTCACGATTTGGGGCGTGATTCAGTGTAGCTTTAAGGTCTGCCTGCTTACACTGTTCCGGTTACCACTCGGAACAACCAGGAAGAAAGTCCGGGGTAGCGACGGACAGGTAAGCAGACCTTGAAGTAGTTTGTAGTTTAGATGGTTTCTTATTTGCTTCCGCTTTTCGGACATTCCTCCAAGGGGCCCACACTGTCCAGACCCGTGTGGGTAGTGCTGCGATTGAATGGTGTACTCGGGTGCGCTGTGTGTGGTATCCTGTTAAGCCTTGCGACTGGGCACTAAGCCACGCTATCTGTTTTATTGGCCCAGGCATAATAGTACATTCGGAGTATGGGGTAACACTTTATACAACACGTTAATCGTGGCGCTGCTCTGATACTCCTGCTTCTTTTGAGTGTTTCTGAGGTTTTAACCGGGCATGTCTTTACTGTTTGGCTAAATATCTAGACCCCTCTTAAGGGGCCCGCCCTAGTCTCTCCTTTTAAGCCAACATACTTACCGCCTCGCAATGTTGAGTAACATACTAGGCAACACGTCAATTTTGGCTATGCTTCGACACTCATGCTTCTCTCAAGTGGATTGAGGTATCAGCCGGGCAGGTCCTTAGTCACCCACTATAACCTCTGATTCTAAGTCAGTATAATAACTGCCTTGCAATGTCTGAGTCCGCACAGCTGATCTTTTTTATGTTGAGGTCAGCGAGCAGACAATACCTTGCCGTGTGAGTATTGGTCTGTTTCTTTTGTCTTTTAGAGCGCTGCTTCACGCCCTGAGTTGTGACCAGGAGTGTGGGACGTTCCCCGATCTTTTGACGGGTAAGGAGGCATTTTAGATTCCTCTCTGACAGACGTTTACTTCTGATACGTGTGTAATAGGCTACCTACATTCGCTATCTTGTCCAGCTCTTACCTATTTTGTATGACTGTCCTTGTAAATAGTTCACTCTGCTTGAGTTGAAATTACTTTGTTTTTCTTAACAGGTGACTTGTATACTTCTCGACGGTGCCATATACCTTTCGATAAGCAGGTACCGCTGTTGGTTGTATCGTTCCTTTTATGTTTACGTTACCACTTTTTCACATTGCAGTAGTGTTTTGTCATGGTCCTGAAGAAAGCCACTGTCATCTCGTTGAGACACTAGTTGGCTGAAACATGTATACCTACACTTAGAGTACGTGTTCCTAATCTATCGGTGTACACGCTTTACTCTACTATTTCTTTTTTTACTCCTGATATCACTGGATATCGAATAAAATATGCTTCTAGTGATAATCAATTTTAACATCACGTTTTCACACACTGCACTTAACTTCACTACACTTTTGGCAGCTTCCTCCTACTTTGAGAGTGATACCCTCCAAGTTACATCAGTTAAAACATCCTTGAGCTCCTCCTTTTTACAGTAATTTAAGGAGTTGTAGCTCTTTAACCGCACCAGGTGCGGTTAAGGGAGGTGCCAGATGATGAAGCATGCCACTTCGGTGGGTGATGGGACTTGGTCCCTTTTGAAGGGATTTCCAAATTTGTGTTTCTAGCTGGCATGTTCTGCTTTTGCTTTAGGTAGACCGATATAGACCCACGGACTCCTTTTTTTGTTCTAGTCTCAGGTGAGAGGATATCACACTCCCTTCAACACATTGCCTCAAGATCTAACTTCTCATATTTTTGGCTGGAGGAAATTATTTATTTATTTATTATTTTCTCTTATGGGCAGAACAAGAGCAACTCATCCTCCTTCCTTCAAACAGCGTGTATTTATAAAAAATTCTAAAGTTTTCACAGCATTCGCTCAATTTGAAGACTCTCTCCCACCTTTGTCTCAAGGCCTTGAGGCAGCTATGAATCCTTCTTCTGGCGCCTCAGGGAAATCTATCACAAAACGCCTTAAAAAAGACCCTCCCTCGCCTCCTAAGTCAACGTCACCTGTTTCAATGGAGCTCTTACTAGAGGAGATAAGAGCCCTTAGACCTTTTATGGAAGAAACAAACAGTAAATTGCAAACTCTCACGGATAAGTGGTCTCAAATGGAGGTGAGGGTCACCGAGGTCGAGAACTCTGTTGTCTCATTAAAAGAGTCTTGTTTCATAGTTTCTCACCTCAACTCCCAGGTGTGCACGCTTCAGAAGCAGGTGGAGGATCTTGAAAATCGCAACAGGCGAAACAACTTGCGCCTTTACGGCCTGGAAGAAGGACTTGAGGGGTCCGACCCAATCACCTTTTTCAAGTCTTTTCTTCCTAAGCTTCTTCATTTGCCTGATGGAACTTCACTCAACATTCAAAGGGCTCACAGGTTAGGACGTGCTCCATCTCAAGCCTCTCCTTCACAAAGACCAAGAGGAGTCATTTTATACTTCTTTGAGTATACTGACTTGTTAAGAGTTCTTTCTGCGGTTAAAGCTTCCCCAAGACTTACTTGGTCAGGTTCATTCTTATTTTTTGTGCAGGATTATGCTAAAGCTACTGCCAACAGACGCAAAGCCTTCCTTGGCATGAGAGCTGATTTGCGTTCAATGGGAGCTCGGTATGGCCTCTTCCATCCTTGCCTCTTTAAGGTCACGTATGACAATAGAACCACAACGTATGAGGATCCAGCAAGGTTACAGAGTTTCATCAATTCGTGCAGATCAACTGGCATGGACTTCTCCAGACCTTCGACCTCTTCTAATACATGATAATATTTTTATTTTTATAGGTTTACCAGTTTCTGTTGATTCTCTTTGAATGTTATGTCCTTCGAGAGTAGAATCTTTAGATTTTTCTTCATTATAACTGCTGTTACTCGGAGTTATATACCCCATTTTTATATATGTTTACTTTCTATGTTGTTTTTACTAAATATTGTTTGATTGACTATTCAAACCTCCTCTTTTCCTGTTTAACTCTAATTCTTTTATTTGTTGCCTTCACAGATTTCACGGCCCTGTTTCGTGGTGTCTTCGTGGTCCTCTGTTTGGTGGCCCTCAGACTTGTGGCCCTCTCCAAGTGGTTTCACCTCCCCCACTCGTGTATTTTGAATCTTTTCTTTTTTTTTAAGGTATGTTACCTTTTTGTCTTCTTGTTGGTTTGTTGATTGTTGTTTTTTTTGTAGTGTGTTCTCCCACATTGATTCGTCTTTTTTTCTTTGATGGTGTCTTTGATTTTTCCATTTTTCCTTATCTCTTTACTCTTGTTAATACTATGGTTATCACAATTGTTATCCTTCTTCAATTTTTCTTCTCTTATTATATATCTCTTTGGACTTTTCCTTACATTTTTTACTCCTCTCTTCTCTATTCTCTCTTCAGACCTCTCGATATCTTTATTCTATCCTATTCCAATATTGTATCTGCTCTTTTCAATTCCTTCTCCTTTTCACATACTTCTCATGGTCATTTTCATGAATTGGATTTGCATTTGATAATTTTTATTTCCTTTTTTATATTTGTATTAATGTCACTAAAGTTAATCTCATGGAACGTCAAGGGTTTGCACTCTCCTATCAAAAGGCAGAGAGTCTTATCTTATTTAGCTAAATTGGATGCTGATGTTGTTTTTTTGCAGGAGACTCATCTTTCGGCATCTGAGTCATTAAAGTTAAAAAGAGGCTGGGTAGGGGAAGTCTTCTTCTCCCCAGGGGACGGAAGATGAAATGGGGTAATAATACTCTGTCGTAAATCTCTCGCTTTTCTTTTATATCTCAAGAGTCTGATTTGGATGGTAGATGGGTGAATGTCAAGTTATCCTTGAAGGGGGTCCCTGTCTCTTTTTTAAATGTTTATGCCCCTACAAATGCTACACCCTCTTTCTGGACCACCTTTGCCAAACAAATTACAAATTGTATTCAAGACAACTTTATTTTAGCTGGTGACTGTAATCAGATTTTTGATCGGTTTTTTGATAGAAATTCAAAAACTTCCTTTGTACCTAGCAAATCACACAAATCCTTTATACAGGCTATAACTCAACATAAACTCCTGGATGCTTGGCGTCTATGTAATACAACTACTAGGGATTATACCATTTACTCCTCCTCCCATCATACTCAGACAAGAATTGATTATATATTTGTCTGACATAATGTCTCATAATCCCTTACAAATGCTGAAATCGGCCCTATACTATTGTCTGACCATGCTCCAGTTTTGATTGGCCTCGACATTCTCCCTCCAGTCACAGGTCCCAGTAGGTGGCGTTTTAATAATACTCTCCTTTTAGATCCAAAATTTACCGCCTCCTTTGCTGATTTTTCTAAGGAGTTCTTTGAATTGAATCAAACCCCTTCTATGATGCTTGCCACAGTTTGGGATTCATTTAAAGCCTCGTCACGAGACTTTATAATAAGATTTGTTGCAACAAAACGGAAAATCTCACGTAAATTCACTGCAGATCTCCTTCAGGACATAAAACGTCTGGAACATACTCATTACACCTCACCTACGAAAGACTGTCTCGCAGCCCTTATTCATGCCAAATTACATTTCAATAAAAAATCAACAGAAGACGCTTCTTTATATTTGTTAAAATCCAGTGCGAAATTTTACGGGGGCAAGAATATAGCTGGGAAAACGCTAGCCAACTATTTAAAAGTCAAACATAACAAGTTAAATATTGAGTCTATTTATGATGATCAATAAAATTTTAAATTGAAAGATTCTGTGATTTTTAATGAATTTTCCCTTTTCTACAAGTCATTGTACACCTCTGAATCGCAACCTTCTTGTACCTCTCTTTCTAATTTTTTTTCCACCATTCAGAAACCCTCACATAGTACACCGGACCTTTCACCCTTGGAGGCCGATTTAACCTATCAAGAATTATTAACAGCTCTCCAAAGTCTAAAAAAAGATAAAGCCCTGGGGCCAGATGGTTTCACTGTAGAATTTTACCAACATTTTTCTACATTTTTATTGCCCATAATGCATTCCCTATTTACTTCCTTCATAAAGTTGGGTAGTTCTTCAGGCTCCTTTTCTGAAGCACATATATGTCTTATTCCTAAGCCTGGTAAAGATTCTAAATATTGTAAGAATTATAGGCCCATCTCCTTGGTAAATATTGACTACAAAATGTTTGCTAAAGCGCTGGCTATTCGTTTAGACTCCTATCTACCTGATCTGTTAGGAAAAGAACAATTTGGATTCGTTAAGGGTAGATTTATTACCGATAATACAAGGCTTCTTTTTAATGTCTTATCTAAATCTTCCCGTCTAAATTATCCCCTAGCGGCGATAGCGTTGGATGCTGAAAAGGCGTTTGATAGAGTTGAGTGGACTTACATGTTCCATACACTGCATTGGTTTGGCTTTGGCCCTAAATTTGTATCCCTGATCTCTCTTCTCTATTCTAACCATCGGGCGGCAGTTTGCGCCAATGGGTTAATCTACTCATTTTTCAATCTACAAAGAGGCGTTCGCCAAGGATGTCCTCTTTTCCCTTTTCTTTTTAATTTAGCATTGGAACCTTTTCTTTCTAAACTTCGTCAAAACCCCAAATTAGAAGGCTTTCTAACTCCTAATTCACATGTTAAACTTGCGGCTTATGCTGATGATATTTTGCTTTTTATATCAAATCCAGTGGACTCGATTCCTGTTTTTTTGGCGGAAGTTCAAGCTTACTCACTTATTTCTGGGTACAAATTAAACGAAGACAAGTGTGAAATTTTACCCTTAAATAAATTCACGTTTAAATCGGATTTTAGTGCCTCCAATTTTGCTTGGAGTCCTAACCATATTAAGTGCTTAGGTCTACATGTTACTTCCTTATTGTCCGATACGGTTGCTTTATGCATGAATAAATGTATACAAAAAATTTCAGACTTAACTGCTAAGTGGCATCCTCTTTACTTATCATGGTGGGGCCGTCTAGATACTATTAAAATGATGTTGTCACCTATAGTATTATATACCATTTCTAACCTCCCGGTATCTATTCCTGTTAAATTCTTTAGGAAGATTAATTCAATCCTGTCCACTTTTTTATGGAATAAAAAGAAATCCCGTATGTCACTACTCAGATTGACACGACCTAAAATAGAAGGGGGGGGTAATTTTCCTGATTTCCAGGCATATCACAAAGCATTCCTTTTACGTCAAGCTTCGCTTTGGTTACTCAACCCCACAGATGATTGTCCTTTATGGACTACTATAGAACGTCTTTTCCTCTCCCCTTTCTCTTTTTCTGAATACCTTTCCTTCTCACGCAAGCCACAGACTGTTTCCACCCCCATTATCAAGATGACCTCCAAACTCTTGGAAACTACTCCTCTATCCACGCCTACTACTGCTCACTCCTTTCTTCATTCAACAATTTGGCACAATAACATTTTGACCATTTATAATAAACCATTTTACTGGAAAAGTTGGCGACAAAAAGGTTTAATTTGGATTCATCAGCTATTCTCTAATTCAGAGTTTCTATCTTTTCCCTCACCCAGTCAGCGATTCAATTTACCGCCCTCCTTCATTCATAAGTATATCCTACTTAAGAAAGCAGTGATGGATAATTACTCTCAGATACCTGTCACTCCTAGTGTGTCCGCTACACTTAGGCCCTCCTCACATCTTCATACCCTGCTGAAGACCATACCTAAAGCGTCTACTGTTTACAGTTATTTACGGAATGTGGATATCCCTAGGCAGAAATCTAAAATAGAGGAGGCTTGGGAAAAAGATTTAGCAATGTCATGGTCAGTATCTCTATGGAACAACATATGGTCTAAGATACGTAAATCCTCTAGGGCTGCTAACATTGTGCAAACGCTATTCTTTATTTATAACAGACTGTTATTCACACCGAGTATTTTAAGCAAAAGATTTACAAACTCACCAGATATTTGTTGGACATGCTCTTCCCCGAATGCAGATTTATTACATATGTTATTCTTCTGCCCAACTGTAGATACCTATTGGAGACAGGTGTGGTCTCAAATTAATTTAATTTTCGGAACTAATATTTCTTTTTCCATTATCCATGCTTTTTTGGGTAGTCTTTCATCTTGTTGGGAGAAAGTTACTTTTAATGTCAAAATTATTGATTTACTGCTTGCGGTTGCTTTTCAACAAATCACAGTTAATTGGAAGGACTTCACAAAAATTTCTTACAAAGCATTGTGGTATGCTGTTTGCCAAAACCACAGATTAAATGTAAATGTTGTAGACTTGTAAAGCGCACAGCTGCCCCAGCAACGGGACGTCCCGGCGCTGTAGAACCCGTCCTGGCTATCCCTGTGAGATGGTCCCTTTCTGGGTATCTCCAAGGTGAAACCAGGCATCCCCGGCATCTGTGGGGGGCCGTTGTAGAGATGAGGCAAGCTTAATGCCCAGAGTTGCCGAGTGTGTTCCTGGTTAGAGTAGGTACCGAGGCGAGAATTATCGAGTCCGTTTTGACCCTGGTCCACGACCCTGCCGCGTCGGGAATTGAACCCTGGTCTCTGGCCGATTCTCTGCTTACGGGTTTGCCGCCTCTAACCAGTGAGCCACACCTCTCCACATTAGATACCTCCTTTGTTTACCCCTTACATCTGGCACCGAAACGTCTGGAATTGTGGTCCCCTGTTACATTGTTCTTAGATAAATGTGCCAGATATCATTCCCGTTTGAAACCATTTCAGCAAGAAGTTCTTAAGCCTCCCTAATTCCCTTGGCGTCCATTGCCTAATTGATATCAAATGCTTATATCTTTTTCTTTTTCTTTTGTTTTATAATTGCATTGTTCCGAATATTTTATTCTGTTTTCTATGTCTGTAATTATTAATCCAATTCATTTGTATTTTCTTATTGTATTACACTACAATGTATTGATTTAACCTGGATGTTGTGACTTTTGGATTGACACCCTTATCTTTCATCAATAAAATTCTATTTAAAACTTTAAAAAAATATACTGTCAGGCTATCAAACAGTTCCTGTGAGGGTTTCACTGATTATTTTGAACAGTCTGGATTTGCTAAGTTGTTTACCACACTAAATATTTATTTAGATGTATTTGTTGCTTCTGTGATTGTTTTAGTGTAGTCACTTCCTTCAGCTTTTCTGATTTCGATTATATAATTATTCAATGCCGCTTCTAATTATGACTTACCGTTTTCTAGGTACGTCCTCCGCTATCACCTTTCTAGTTTTTTTTTATTCCTTTTGTTCTCTTTAAGTTATTTTGTAACCATGGGTCAGATGGTTATTTCAGCTGAGTCAGATGTTTTACAGGCATTATAATATTTAGAGTTTTCTTGATTGCAACTTGCAAGTACTCATAATTCTCGTCTACTGTTACCTCCTCCTAGAAGAAATTTAAATTGTCAAATATCTTTCTATCTTTCAATTTACTTCATTTATAGCATGATCTACCCTGGACCACCTTTATGGCAGTAACCTCCATCTCCAATACTTTAGTCCTTGCTAAATCAAAAGAAACTAACACATGATCCACCTAACTAAGAGGGACTACGTTTTTTATTGTAATCATGTTTTTGCGGGAAAATATCAGATCAAGAGTTTGTCCTCCAAGAGGAGTTGGGCCTGTTACCAGTTGGTCTAATCCTAAAATCTCACATGTTATTCCCCCCAAATATTGAAGGTTCCCAATACAAAGTAGTTAGCACGAATAGTGTGAGATTTGTGATCAGTTTCGTAAAAGATGGTGTAAAGTTATTTATGGGCCCAGGTGGCCCATAACATTGAAACCCTGAGGCAGTCGTTCCCTTTCTCGTCTTAATGGCAAATCCTAGTGATTCCACCCCCTATATTTAATCAGTTTGTAGAATTACTAGCTCCCATTTTTAAAAAAAAATAATTGCCACTTCACCTCCTCTTTTCTCTGTTATATGGTGGTGAAGTGCTTAACATCTTGAGGGTAAGTAGTCTCCAGGTCCACCTCTGAGTCTTAGGAAATCCGTTTCTCCATAATAAAGAGAATGTCCCAGTCATTTAAACTAAAAGGAGCTTTAGCTCCAGTGCGTGTTTTACCAATGAGTGTGCATTTAGTACGGCACAATTAATCTTCCCCCCCTACCATTTTCTTAGGTGCCATTATGTTTGAAAATGCCCTGCACTCTTCATTCTCTAAGTCACCATCCTCCCGAGTTAAATCGGACATGAGATCTAGTAGCTCCTTACTTGTATATGAAATTCTCTATTGTTGCCTGCTGTTACCGTTACACAAACTGGCGGAATGGCTGGTACTGTCCGCGATCGGTGCGCGGATAGGTGCAGACGGACTCGCTTTGGCATGCCCACTGCGCCGTTGTATCAGCATGTTTCTTTTATGCTCCTCCTTAAGCCCTCAACAACCAGACCGTTCACCACAGTGACAGTAATAGCGGCCATTAAGCGGTTTTGGTCACAAATAAAAGTAGCAGCCACAATATCACTAATTAATTTAGAAAGCAGTAATTCTATTTAAAAGCAATATTTTTCACATTAAAAAAAGATTTGATTTTTGAAACTTGTTTCCCTTGTTCCCTTTGCAAATCGTGCTGTAAATTTTTACGGCTAGAGCTGCGTGGCATGCCAGCAGGCTTCTTTTGGGGAAGAGGGGAACAGCACGGACCACTGACACCAGGTTTGTGTGAAAAAGGCCGCTTTATTGAGACAGGTGCACACTGCAACACAACCTAGGCCTTTGCCTCACAAAACTAAAACCTCACTATACAGTTAACTCACCTATCTTAAACTACCCCCTCCCCTAAACTTCGCCCTCTCCCCCACATGAACTTGATCCAGTAACATTGTACCTGCTCCATATCTATTTGAATGTAACTGTGCCTTTTAAACTCCCCCCGCCCTTTACTACAACTATGAACCCCTACTCAAGTAGACCTCCTACATAACCTTGAATTTCCTGTGACCTCCAGGCGTGAACTAAACTAGCCGTTCCCTGTGAGCCTGAGTTAGCGCTGTCAACTAGAATAAACTTCATAAAACAATGGCAGCTTCTCTCCCAACTGACCTAGGCACCTGCTCAAAGCGACAACCCTAAACAGACACAGAAAAACACTTGCACACCTGTTCTAACCAAGCACGCACCAAGAACCAACAAACTCCCCCCCCACAGGTACCAAACACATGGGACGTGAGGGTGTTGCCAATAAAATGGTGTCTGGCCACACAAAATGTCCGGTTTTATAACCGTTGGGCTACCTTTGTAGCCCAAACCATCCCAAACCCTCAACGGGCTACATCTGTAGCCCAAAACCAGCCCAATCCCCCGAGCAGTCGCCCGACTCTTCCGCTAAAATCCCCTGGGGGGCAGACTTCCCCGTGGTCAGCTTCCCCCCAAATCCCCACTGGGAAGAGGGGAACAGCACGGACCACTGACACCAGGTTTGTGTGAAAAAGGCCGCTTTATTGAGACAGGTGCACACTGCAACACAACCTAGGCCTTTGCCTCACAAAACTAAAATCTCACTATACAGTTAACTCACCTATCTTAAACTACCCCCTATAAACTTCGCCCTCCCCCCACATGAACTTGATCCAGTAACATTGTACCCGCTCCATATCTGTTTAACTGTAACTGTGCCCTTTAAACTCCCTCCGCCCTTTACTACAACTATGACCCCTACTCAGGTAGACCTCCTACATAACCTAGAACTTCCTGTGACCTCCAGGCGTGAAGTAAACTAGCCATCCCCTTTGAGCCTGAGTTGGTGCTGTCAACAAGAATAAACTTCATTAAACAATGGCAACTTCTCTGCCAACCGCCACCCAGAAAAAGGGGGAAGGAGGGAGGTGTCCCCGCCCCCTTTTTCTGCCCCCCCAAAAACTTCTGCCTCCCATCTAGCATATGCCCAAACTCCTGGCCAACTCCATCTTCAGTTGAACTAAGTACAATTCCATGCCCATAAAGGACAAGTGGACGCCATCATCCCGAAAAAACTCCATATACTCAAACCGCAAATCTGCAAGCTTGCCTAAAGAATGCACGCATCTCCTTATAAATCTTCTTTCTGGCCTTCTCTATAGCTGCTGGGTGATGCACCCCCCTCCAGATCCTCCGCGGAATGAACTCAGTCCAAAGAATATGGCACCCGGCTCAACGCCTGCCCACTTCCTTCAAATCGTCCTTCATATCGTTCACCAAAGCCAAGACTTTCCGCACTACCAGGTCATTTTCCCCTAAATGAATAACCAAAATATCCGGACACTTACACCCCACTAGAAGCCTATTCAAGCAAGGCAACAACTCTCCACAGCGCATACCCCCTTTCCGATGCCATGAGACCGAGTATGATCTCACATTAAACCCCAGATTTGAACCATGACTGCTAGACGTGGCCTGCCGTTCAGCCCATTTAATGAAAGAATGTCCTACAATCCAAATATGCATGCCAGCCTCCAGAGGACCAGGAACAGAACCTGCAAAACAAAAACACAAGATGACAACCTTCACAGCAACCATCAACATTCATCCGCTGCGCGCACGTACTGCTGGAAGCAATTGGATGACCAGCGCCTCAAAGCCATAATGCTAGCACTGCTCCACCCTTGCCTGCCCGCCTCAGTGGCCAAACCGATTCGAAAGGAATGAGTGCCAAAACCCCCTGCGTCCATCCCCACCTGGGTTAACGCTTTGCGCAAAATCACCAGCAGCTGAAAGGAGGAAACTGGTCTCCCGTTTTGATGCTAAAACACCCGCCCACTCCCCTGGGCGGAAAACCGCTTCCAGGACCTCCCCCGTCGCACAGGGCAGAAAACCTCCGCAGGTAGGCTAGCAAAAGAACAATCTGCCCCTGACCACGCTGGTCTGTCTTAGATTTATACAACAAATCCCGCAGCCCCTAACCGCATCAGAAACCTCTCCCCACAGCAGTCTCCGGCCCCCCTTGCCACCCAACAGCTCAGAGTCCTGAAACGCGCAGAAAAACATCCACGACATCAGCGTGGAAAACAGTACCACCTCCCCCTCCGAGCTACATATGCCCAGCAGCTCCCCCTAGATTCTACCCGAAATGTCCAGCGTCGACGGTTTACGCCTGCCCCTGACCGACTCTGCTCCCTCAACCAACCCTCTAAAAGTCTCCTACCCAGTTCCCCTGCAGACGGAGCGATACCCAATACAACTTGCCCACGAAGGCGATAGCTGCTAATTTACCTGCAATCGTCATCCTTGACTGACCTTTTTCCATCAAACTCAATATGAATTGCATTTCATCCTCTACTCTGGCCCACTCCCCGGATCGACGACACGCGCCCCCTGCTAAAAATTCAGCCCACGCTTGCGAATACTGTGTCCTGGTAGATTCAGCCAGCGACCCTGCTACCAGCTAAGGCATCCTGTCTCTCCGACCGACCATAGTTGTTGCGGCATTCTGGTCCTGACACTGTCCGCGTCCGAGGCCAGTCTATGGAACCTCCTCCACTGTGAATGAGACAAAGCATCCGCGATGTCATTGTACACACCTGGCACGTGTTGTTCTCTAAATATCACATCCAGCTGCAAGAATCGCAACACAAATACTCTTAACAATTTAAATACCTGTGCATCCCTTGCCGACTGCCTGTTGATGACCTGAACTACTGACATTGTCTACTCGACACAGCACTTTCTTATGCTGGAACTGTTCTACCCAGAGCGCCAATGCCACCAGCAGTGGAAATAATTCCAAAAAGACGATACTGCGGCCTCCATGCTTCCAAGCCTGTGACCTCTCCTCCACGCACCAATGTCCTTGCCAATAAAGGCCAAAACCGATGTCCCCCGACGCGTCGGAGAAGATTTCCGCGTACCATTCAAAGTCTGATAATGCCGCAAGAGGAATCCCATTAAATGACTGCAGGAACATTCCCCACATCCTCAGGTCATCCCTCACACCTGCCACCAAGCGGCAGTGACAGCCCTGACAGGGCCAAGTCCAGCCTCCTACAGAAGATTCTTCCTGCTCTGACAACTCTGCATGCGAAATGCAAGTGCCCCAAAAGAACCTGCACCTTCTTGACTGTCATCTTTCTTTTTCCCAGCATGTTACTAAGCAACATCGGCATGACCCGATTTTTATCCTCGGGCAGTCTGGCCTCCTTGGCCATCGAGTCAATTTTGATCTCCAGGAATGAAATCACCATCGAGGGCCCCACTGTTTTCTCGGGGGCCAAGGGCACACCTAAATCCCCCATCAACTCCTGGAACCTTGTCAGGGCTTCCTGACAGGCCGTGCTCGCGGGGCTCCCAACAAAGAAGAAGTCATCCAAGTAGTGAGTCACATTGACGTTACCCATGGCTTTTGTGAACAACCATTGCAGGAACGTGCTAAAATATTCAAACAAGGTGCAGGATATGGAGCAGCCCATGGGTAGAGCTTTACCTACATACCACTTTCCTTCAAACTGTATTCCCAGCAATTGAAAGGCAGCGGGTGTATGGGCAAAAGACGAAAGGCTGACTTGATGTCGCTCTTTGCCTTTAGTACCCCCATCCCACCTTCCCAACCAGAGCTAAGGTCACGTCCACCGAAGAGTACGTGATGGCCACCTGATCCTCAGGGATAAAGTCATTAACCGACTGGCCCTCTGCCAGATGTTGGATTAACCAAAACTGCCCCGGTTCCTTTTTGGGCACCACGTCAATCGGTGACACAATCAGGGCCTCCATCGGCAAGTCGTCAAAGGGCCCTGCCATCCTACCCTCTTGGATCTCTTTCTCCAACTTGTCCCTCATCGTCTGTTTATGTGCATGTGCTGATTTTATGTTATCCACCCACCGACGCACCTGTGGTCCCAGGTATCCCAGCCTAAAACCCAAAGTGAACCCCTGTAGCAATAGCCGCGCATCCTCCTGTCTGTCGTACGACGAGAGCCAAAAAGCCAACCTGTCCAACCTAATGGGTGTATGAGCCTTTTCCCGCAGGTCCTTTCCCCCCTCTTCCTGACCTGAATCTCCCTGCCTGTCCCTGCTGCCCCCCTACGTAACCCTGCTCAGACCCCTGCCCGGTAGAAACCTTCCCACCACCTGCTCCCCAGCATTTAACCAGCGCGTGCTTGTCCGAACACTTGGAGCACTCGTGCTGGAATTTGCAGTATTCCCTGGCGCAACTGCCTTTATTGAAGTCCCAGCATGTGCCAACAGCCTTGGTCTGGCCTCTCCCTGCTCCCCCCACCCCTCCCAGGGTGGGGCACCCCTGAAAGGGCTGGTAAACTATTGGTAAGCCGCTTGCTATAAAAATGGTCTTGCCAAATTTGGCCAGGCCCATTGTGCGTTGCCAGAGTAAATGTCCAAATGTAAATGTCCAGTATTTGTAAAGTGTGAACAATTACCTGAGGGTGTCAAGGCGCTGGAGGCCGTCGGGAAGATTAAGGGAGCTATTGCCCAGAGTCACATGGTGCTGGGCTGATCAGCCACCGGCGATCGAACCGTGTACCCCGGGTTCCGGAGTCAGCCGCACTGGCCGCTGCGCCACACCTCTGATCCATGTCTAACTCGCCCCATTGCACCTCCTCATCACAAGCCATCCGGGCCCTAAACTCCTCGTCGTATTGTACCCAGGCTTACCCGCCGTAATTAAGATGTTCTTTCCTAATCACATCCATGTATTTAAACATAGCGACAGACCTCTCCGGGTACTTTTCGCAATACACACTAGCATATATAAGGAAAGCGGCCGTCCAGTTTTTGACAGTTACCAGAACCCTGGGCCGCTTGGATAATTCCACTTCTTCTTCTTTAGAACCCTCCTTAGACCGTAACTCCCTGTGCAGCAGCTTCATCACTTCTACGTATTCACCCCTCCATATCTTCTCCTTAGTGGACACCATAAGATGCGTCCCCAAAGGTTTGGAGGTTCCTATGTATGAGAGCTTCTTGAGTTTCACCTCCCTGCTCTCGAGTTTCTCTGACTTCCCCCCTCTCCTGCCTTACCCACCTACGAGGCCCCCGTCCCTTGCAACCTTGCAGCTTACCTTTTCAGTAAACCCCGCCACCACCTTACCTGCTTCTACTCCTTCTGTCTTCCCGGAGGGAGTTGTACTAGTTGCCCCTCCTGCGCCCACAACCCCTTTGTCCCATGTGTGGTCTTGTGTGCCTAAGCTTGCATCTGCCACGTAGCGACCCTTGCTCAAGCAGGCTTCATTCACACCCTGCTGCACCGTAGCCTCCACTCCCACTGACACCATCACGGAGTAACACGCCGCGCGGGGTGTCTTACCTGGCGCCAACGTCGGAGCTCGCGGAGGGGCCCGCTGCCTTGACAACTCCCGTCTTGGCTGTGTTCCACCCTGGCGGACTTGAGCGTGCCCGGAACCTGTAGCCTGCAAAACACTAGTACCAGATGGATTAGAAGTACCACCTACCCACTTGGTGTGGCCTATCCCTACCCTCTATACATTGGACCTCATCTTCGTCCCGTAATTCACCTTCCTTTAGACTTTCTTCGTCAAAATCCAGCACAGTAATGTCCGGCACCTCGGACCAACGCTGCTGGGGGGCTGAGTATTGCCCTCCCAGCCTGTGTGCGGAACAAGACCTACACCGTTTCAATTTGTACATCGCCCCTGCGTGCTCCCCGCGTGATGCTCCTTAAAGACTTATGTAGAACTCTCCAGTACCGCCTGGCCATGGTCCCACGACCTCCTCCAGCTGGCCGCACGGGTCCAAGCCTTCGTTTTCTCTCGGGCCCTTGAGCTGTACGAAGCTCACCCAAGTCTGGCCCGACCATTCCTGGTTCTACCTACAAGCGACAAGAAAGGCCCGGTGTGCTGGCAGGCTCCCATAACTGGACCCCCTCCACCTGGTGCTGTTCCAACTCAGGGCCCGCCCCTTCCCACGCTGACCCCACATGAGCCTCCTCCTTCCCCCGCCCCAAGCTGCCCTACCATACACCTTCACCGGGACCCTATCCCCCAACCCACTGCCTGCCCCATGGGCCCGCGGCGCAAAGGACTCCACCCTAGTCCCACCCAGCTCCTCGCCCTCACTCCAGCTCAGCTCCCCGGCTGCCAGAGCCAAGCGAAATCCCTCTTGGGTGGTCTTCCCAGACCCTTCCCCCACTCCCTGTCCTTTCTCACTACTTCCCCACTTCCCCTGCGACCTACTAACCCCCTCCTCCTGCTCCCTTCCGCGCTAAGGAGCCTGGATC
The DNA here is from genome assembly GCF_964204655.1 of Triturus cristatus. NCBI lineage: Eukaryota > Metazoa > Chordata > Amphibia > Caudata > Salamandridae > Triturus > Triturus cristatus. The sequence goes on from NC_140587.1 coordinate 286,644,761, forward strand.
CCTACTGGTGCTCTCTCCAGCCATGAACTCCTATCCCAGTCTATCACATTCCAGCTGGAGCTGGGTGCCCCTAGACTGACCTCCCTCACACCCCTTCCCTTCCCCATGTCATGGGACCCCCCATTCTCCTTCAGCCACTCAGCGTAAACCTCCCCAAAATCAACCTTCCCCTTGCCCTCCTCAGCCCGCAGTGCCTCCCCGTGGCCTAGAACCTCTCCCTGCCTCCTGGAACCTCCCTCAACCTGAACCAAAGTCTCCCCCTCCCTCTCGGTATGTCCCAAAGAATGCGCCTGCTTTCGCGCAACTTGCAGTGACCCCAACACTGCCGGAGGCTCTGTGCTCTTCACTTGCCCTCTCTGAGGAGCCGCACGCTCCTTGGTGGTGGCCCCACTCCCACGCTTGCACAACAGGGCCTTGCGCTGCAAAGCGGAGGCCCCACGTGACAGGCCCACCGATGCGCAAACTGCGCTCAGCTCCTCATTACCCCCCTGATTTTCTGCAGCATTGGACGCCCCCTGGGGCCTGCCAGCAGACGCGCGAACCACGCTAATACCCAACCCGCCCCAAACCTTCAGTGCGGCTGCACTTTGGGAGGCTGCACGCTCCATGGCGGCAGCCCCGCCCTTCTCTCTAGAGTGCTGGGCCTCTGTCTGCAACACCGAGGTCCCATGTGCAGTACTACCCTGGCCACCTTCATTGGGGCCGCCTTACGCTGTCACCTTGCTCACCTCGCTGCCCCCACGTTCTGGGGCCTGGCGGGCGGTGACCATGGAAAAACCGCCATCGCCACCCTCTCAGACGCTTTCCTAGCGTGGTGTCCCTCGTGCACCGATGCTCCCTCGGCCAGCAGGTCCAGCCGACCTGCCGCCTACAACAAGGACATGGCCTGTGCCACCATCTCGTCGCGGGACATTGCCATAACAAGCAGGTGACCACTTTAGCCTCACTAAACTAATGGAAATCTCTAGAAATTTAGATTCCTATGTGCCAGCCACCGTTTTGCCAATAAAATGGTTGCTGGCCACACAAAATGTCCAGTTTTATAACTGTTGGGCTACCTTTGTAGCCCAAACCATCCCAAACACTCGATGGGCTACATCTGTAGCCCAAACCGAGCTCAAACCCCCGAGCAGTTGCCCGACTGCTCCGCTTCCCCAAAATCCCCCGGGGCAGACTTCCCCGTGGTCAGCTGCCCCAAAATCCACATTATGCTCCACCTTAAGCCCTCATCAAATAGACCATTTACCACCTTGATGAAAATGGCGGCCGTCAAGTGGTTTTGGACACAAAAAAGTTGGCAGCCACAATATCACTAATTAATTTACCAAGCAGTAATTCAGTTTAAAAGCAGTACTTTCCACATGAAAAAACAATTAGATTTTTTTAACACGTTTCCGTCGTTCCCTGTGCAAGTCATGCTGTAAAGTTTTACAGGCTGGAGTAAGCAGGAAGTGGTCATATAGGGAGTGGAAATGGGACAGCCACCGACCACTGCAACAGAAGTAAAACTACTTGAAGCGAATATGGAGGCCAAACTCTCACTTCAATCTAATGTCAACATAGTGAATTATTCTAAACAAAGAGAAATCTATAATGCATGTACCCCTGCCTGGGTCTCTCCCAGGTGAAGCAATCAGCTATAGTCCTGAATATCAACTACAAAAATATCGACCTAGTAACCTATAGAGGTCAAAATATTGACCATCAAATAGATCAGACCATACTAACACTCATTCGCAACACGGAAGAGCCATAAAGTCCTGGCCCTTCCCATTGCCTAAGATTCTTCAAGGGCCACAACTCAAACTGGTGCATATATACTGCTTGCAACCTACCCTCACACTCCTATGCTTTCTACCACACACATTAAATGTCTTGTTACTTACCGGTAATCTTCATTACCCCGATTAGGGTCCTCCCCGTCCCAGTCCTTACTACGTGAGGCAGTCCTGCCTCCACCCAGCCACTCACAACGCCAGTATTTCCATACTACATAAGCCCCGCACACCTACCGCCATGCCTGTTATCAACAAGACTCCAACACAAACACAGCGGGAGGGAGAGAGAGAAGAGGACTGGGACGGGGAGGACCCTAATCGGGGTAATGAAGATTACCGGTAAGTAACAAGACATTACCTCCTCATGGCTCCTCCCCGTCCCAGTCCTCACAAGTCCTCACAACTCACAAGCAGAGAACCAACAATAAAAACGCAGGATACCAGGGATCCATGCAAAGTCCAAAACTTTAATCAAGAAATGATCAATGAACAGCAGCGTTCAAGACGCAAACAGAAAACTGTCAGCAGAGGCATGCAAAACATAATGCCGATAATGTCGCACAAAAGTGTGATGGGACTGCCAGGTGGCTGCCCTACAAATCACCTGGATAGAGACCCCTGCCACCTCAGCCCAGGAAGCAGTCACAGAATGCGTCGGACGGCCATGCACCTGAGACGAAGGAGGCAGATCCAAAGACTTACAGGATTGACAGACCGCCAAACGTACCCAGCGACTGAGCGTGGAAGTGGAAACCTTCTTCCTTTTAGCCACACCCCCACGGGAGACAAACAGGGCAGGAGAAACCCGAAATTCCTGGGAAAGTTGCAGGTAAACTTGCAGAGCCCTGCGAACATCCAAGGAAGGGGGAACAAGGGAATCCCCCTCAGTAGGCAAATCAGGAAGAATCACCTCCTGTTGCAAATTAAAATTCGAAGAAACCTTAGGCAGGAAAGCCGGATCAAGCCGCAAAACGACCTGATCCTGCAGGAACTGCAAATAAAGAAAGGAAACGAGCAAGGCACCCAACCAATACACCCAACCTGCGAGCAGAGGTTATGGCCAGCAAAAAAGCAACCTTAGCGGACAACCACAACAAATCCGCCTCCAGCAAAGGCTCAAAAGGGGGCAACTGCAGACCCCGCAAAACGATAGGCAAATCTCAAGAAGGAACGAGAACAGGAGAGACCGGCCTACGAAGACAAAAGCTCCGAAGAAGCCGACTAACCAAAGGGGCAAGAACCTCCAAGGAGGCCCCAGGACCCCTACAAGCACGAACCACTGCCCACTGAGCAGACAAAGTGTAAGGGGAAAGGCCCAACAAAAAACCATCCCTTAGAAAATCCAACACAGAAGCAGGATCCCCCAGCACAGGATCCACCCCATGGGAAGAACACCAAGAGACGAAAGAACTCCAATGCCGACCATAGCACTTATGGGTCGAAGGGCGGCGCCACAACTGAATGTCACGAGCCACCATAGAGGAACAGCCCAAAGACTCCAACGTTAACCGCTCAAGAGCCAAGACGTCAGCTGCAAACGACGAAGGTAAGACAGAGACAGGAGCGGAAACTGAAAAGGAGCCAGGCACAAAGGAAGCCGTACAAACCAACCCTCCGCCAGCCGCCATAGGAGAGGAAACCAAATGCGGCGAGGCCAGAAAGGAGCAATCAGCAGGACCGAAACCTTCTCCCCCGAATCTTTTGCAGCTCCCTCGGGAGGAGGGGAATAGGAGGGAATGCATACAGAAGGCCCGAAGGCCAGGGAATCGACAAAGCAGCCACCGCCCAAGCCTGAGGATACAACACCTCTGAACAAAACCGAGGGAGAAGAGAGTTGTGAGGAGAGGCAAAGAGATCGATCCAAGGAGTCCCGAACCGAAGACATAGGGACCGGAACAGAGGAAGAGAGAGATGGTACACAACAGAGGATGGAAGGTTGCGATTCAAATCGTCCCCATGAAAATTCAACCGCCCCAGAAAGTACACCGCCCTCAAGGCCAACAGATGAGATTCCGCCGAAGCACAAATCAATGAGGCCAACAGGTTCTGAGATGCGCACCTCGTCCCCTCGGTTCAAGTAACAACGAGCTACCTGATTGACCGTACGAACCAACAGATTCGATCCGTGGAGCTGAACCTGAAAGAACCGTACTGCCTCCCAGATGGCCGCCAACTCCCACCAGTTCGAGGAACGGGCGCTGTCCCCCTGAGACCACCGACCCTTCGCCTCCAAGGACCCCAAGGTGGCCCCCCAACCCCAAAGACTGGCATCCGTAGTCAACAGTAGGGGAGGCAGAAGACAGAAGAAACACCCCCTTCTCTAGATTGAGAGTACCAAGCCACCAGTCCAAGTACAGAATCAGATCCGGAGAGAGAGGAACCAGAGTCTCGTAATCTGCCCGGGAGGGGTCCCACTGAGCCAACAGATGAGTCACCAAGGGTTTGAGATGAAGGTGAGCCCACGGAACCACAGCAGTGGTCGCTGCCATCAAGCCCTTGTCCCGCAACCAAACACGAGCTGGGGCAGACGGACGGCTCAACAGATCCCGCAACAGAGTCTGCAAGGAAAGGATCCGAGCAGGAGGGAGAAAGACTGCCCCCAGAGAGGTGTCGAACAGACCTCCGATGAACTGAAGTCTCTGAACAGGATCCAGATGAGACTTGGCCAGATTCACCATGAACCCCAGCTCCCGGGTCAGGGCCAACGTTGCCTCCACCGCCAGAAGAGTCTTAGGAAAGGAGGAAGCAGGAACCGAACAATCATCAATATAGGGAAAAACAAAGAAACCCCCGATGTTGCAAAACCCCCACAGAAGGAGCCAATACCTTGGTAAAAGTCCTGGGAGCAGTGGAAAGGCCGAACGGCAGAACTTGAAACTGGAAATGCATCGCATGGACCGCAAATCTCAGGAACCGCTGACTGGCAGGAGGGACTGGAACGTGAAAATAGGCGTCTTCTAAGTCCAAAGAAGCCAAAAAATTGCCCCCCTGGATGAGGGGAATGACGAACTGCAACGTGACTATCCGAAAATGATCCAACCGCACCAACTTGTTCAGGGAACGGAGATTCAATATGGGGCGGAAGGAACCATCGGGCTTGGGCACCAGAAAGAGATGGAAATAGAACCCCAGGCCCACTTCTACCACCGGAACCGGAACAATCGCCCCTTTCTGCAACAACAAGGCGACGCCGGTCAACATGGCAGACCGCCGCTCGGGGTCGCTTGACAATGGGGTAACCAGAAAACAATCCAGAGGGGGAGGGCCCTGGAACGGAATCTGGTAACCCCACCTGATGACAGACAAGACCCACTGATCGGAAATCAGGGCTGCCCAACGATCCACGAAGAAACTGAGGCGAACCCCCACAACAGCAAAGTCACTTCTGTCCCGCACCAGAGGCATTCTGCTGCTGCTGAGGCCAGTACTTATAATGGAATGCGGCCTCCTGACCATGGGCCCGACCACGAAAGGGCTGAGAGGACAAAACCCCCTGAAACCTCTGCTTCTGGAAAAAAGACTTCTTCTTAGGCGCAGGCAGAAAAGGCTTCAACAACTTCTTCTCCTCCACAGAGCGCTGCACCATTGAATTCAAAGCCTCCCCAAAGCGACGGGGACCCTCAAAAGGCAGTTTATGGACCAAGGCCTTCTGCGCAGCCTCAAGACACCACGGCTTAGTCCACAGAGAGACCCTACCAGCCGAGGAGAAGGCCCACAAGGAATCGAAAGTGACATTCAAGAGGAACTGCGCCAAGACCTCTATCTGAGCCAACACCGGAGTAGGGTCCCCCTGATCCTTGAGTCAGTCAAACATCCTCTCAAAATCCTTCAGCAAGACCTATGAGGCATAGGCCGCATAAGTACTAGCACGTACCCCAAAGTGTGAAGCGGCGTAAGAACGCTTGAGAGCAAACTCCACCTTACGCTCCACCGGATCAGTCAGGGAAGCCTCCGATGACAAAGAGGAAGAAGAGGCGGAAGCCATAGAGGACAAACGAGAATTAACTTTAGGAACTGCAGGGAACTGAGAGTCAAAGTCCGCCAGGTGATACCGCTTACCCAGAAAGCGCAGAATACCCTGCTTATCCACTTCAAGCCATTCTTTAGTCAGCATACCCTTCAGGACATCATGGAAGGGAAGGTCATCCACCACAGAGGAACTGTACTGTGCATAAAACCCCTCATCAGCCAGGGACTTAGGGTCAAACCCCAGCACCTCCCGAATCTGGACCAGCATATAAGAAAACACCTTGCCCTGGACATACTTTCCCTTAAGGGAATTGTCCAAGTCCTCCTCATCATCCTTTGCCCTCTTCGCCGCAGGCTCCAGCAGCGCAGACTGGACCGCAGAATAAATTAAGTCCTGCAAATCAGCCCTAGAAATCTGCAAGACGTAGTCCTCCTGCAGATCCTGAACATTATGCTGCTTGGAAACAGCCGTAGCAGGCACAGGTGAAGAAGCTCCTTCACTCATGGTGAGAAAACCCAGAAGCAACCAGACAGGAAATCACCACAACAAAGGAAGTGCCCAGCAACCTCCCATAAATACTGCCCTCAATCACCGAGTCACGCAACGTGAGACCGGATATACAAAGAAAAGGAGGGCTGCCCTGAAGTCTCCACCCACAGCCACAGATCAAAAGAGAATGGCAGCGGGGGCCGGACGCTGCGATAGAGCAGCAGCGCCAGAACGACCCGAGGCCAGGACACCACTAAAACTCCCCGCCCCAGCCCAGCACATGAGCGGGGAGCGTACCTGACACCAGAACAGGAGCACGGCCAACCGGAAAACCGGAGGGACCGCGCCGTGCATTTAAGAAAGAAACAGCACAAGAATCAAATGCACAAATAAAGAAATACAAGAAAAATCTCATGGTACTGCCACCAAAGGAAACTGGATCCAGGGACCGGATCCAGGAGCACCAGCGTTCCGGCCGCTGTCGGAGCAGAAAAAAACAGGCATGGCGGTAGGTGGCGGGGCTTATGTAGTATGGAAATACTGGCGTTGTGATTGGCTGGGTGGAGGCAGGACTGCCTAACGTAGTAAGGACTGAGACGGGGAGGACCCACGAGGGGGTAATGTGCGTATGTGCACAATCTCTCTTCATCATGCAGGACTCCACACAACTTTAATAGATGGCACCACTGCCAGCAGCCTTCTCTCACCGAAGCAGAGTGACTTAACTGTGCGGTCTGCAGAACAGTTTGGGACACAATAGTGATGCAAGACAATACAATTCTAAGTTAGAAATATAAATATCTGCTGTAAGGACAATAGGACAAAGAGGAACTCTAAACTAATACCTGCGGGTCCTTTGTACTGACACGTCTTCCACCGTGATGGTGTGTGGCGTAGCCAAATTTATTGGAAGAGCTTGGTTGATACGTACGAGGAGACTTAAGTCCCAACCTACCTCATAGGACAGAGGACCTTGCTAACTTAGCCCTAAGGGATAGTTTTGATGCCATAGGCATTAGGCAATTCGGGAAATGGATAGTACGATCCTAACCGTATATTAAGCTTAATGTCTCTTATTGCAGTTCTTGCATTATGATGTTATATATTTCGATTTTTATTATTGTAAATGAAATGTATTGTTGAGTCTTTTCTCCTTTTAAAATGTTTAGTAATAGTCAGGATTTTGACATGATTTAATTCTATTTTTAACTGTTGTATATATGTGCTTTTATGATGTTTTATTCATCATCGAATAAAGAATACTGACTTGACTTGACTAATACCAAATACACAGACGCTTAACATATACAAAGATTGACAAAATGGTGCTAAGAAATTCGAATCCATATTAACGGAAAAGATAGCGTTGGCAAATTCATCACGGAAGGCATTAACCTTTTGACTTTTTTCCCTGAAATTGGACACCCAGATGTTTTTATTACATGTGTGGGAAGATGGAATTATCTAAAACTAGCGCCCCTGTACATGTGAGTTCCCGGAGTTGTCCCCATCGGGAGCTTTGCTAGTTTACCCTGGAGTCCTGGAAAAGGCGACAACTCTTTCATATTTTGGCTCGACGGCCTAGCCTTGAGATGCAGAAACATTTCTCAACCACTGCTGTAAGATAAATTAATTTACTCTCCTGTCGAAGTGAACTCATTTTTGCTTGGTTTTTTTCTTCTTCTCGATTTCATTATGTAAATCATGTCAACATGGAGCGTGGTGTATGTTTTTTAATTAGTTAACACAAGTGGGAACCCGGAAGAATAGTAACAGAACCCACTGGAGACAGCGCGTGACGAAGACTTTGTTTCTCATTTTAAAAGAATAAGCCTCTCACATGCAATAATTCAGGTTCGCAGTAGATTGATACCGGGGAAACGCGTGACATCAGGATTGGTTGTGTGCTCCTCGCACAGCGTCTGGCACACAACTGTCTGTCATCGTTTGTGAGAGGGCGGCTGCGCACAGGGCCCGGGTCGTGTACCACGGAAGCGCGCTTTGAACTCTGGCTCCCAGAGTGAACTCACCGCAGAATCAATCAGCCTGCTTGCCTTTGGCGGGAGTGACTCCTAAATCATGAGTCTGTGGACAGAATTGCATCTGACAGGGTTGTGTTTTATACACTTAGCGCCAAAATGTAAACCACCGCAGAACTTTCGAATTGCTTTCCTAAGAGCTGGAGCAGCAAGCTCCGAATGCGTTCTGTAAAAATATTCAGTGTCATCGCCCGAAGGCAAACATGTTTGGAAAGAACAGTTTTCTGGTGCAGGCACGGGGAAGTGGGCTCACCCGCGAGAGAAATTGCAGTAGACTACAGTATGTTTATATGGAGTGGGGGTACGATTTAACTTTCAGCTGATGAGGCGGCCTGGGGGACCAATGTTTTTTACATAAAGTAACCGAAGTGGCGCCTATTTGTGGCCCCTCACGTTGCCCTAAGGGTGCCCCCGCAATTAGCCAGCTACGCCACCTCAAGTGAGGCACAGTGACTCGTCCTGGTTTATTTAAAAGCCAATCAATCAATGCATTCAGTGGCTTTTCTTATAATTCACAGGGCATCATTCAATATGGCTGGGCTTTCCCCCTTTCTCTTCAGCGTCGGGAGGGGAAGAGAAGGCTCCTGTGTAAAATTTGCCCTGGTACATTTATTTAGGGAGAGACAGCATCATTTGTATCCTGCTCGAGAGTAGGCCTGGGCAAAAATTTCGTTCCGTTCGCGGGACTTGCGATAATTTGACATTTTTGCGTTCCGCGGAGAGCGCGAAAATGTCAAAAATTCCGGTTTCCGCAGCTTGGCGATAATTTGTTTCTTGCTCGCGCTGTAAAATGATACATTCTCGCGCGCGCGCGATCGCCTTACCTGAATCCCTGCGTTCGCCGACAAGTTTTCTTGATCCGGTCGCGTTCTCCATGAGATGTTGTATTGTTTTTAGCCATTTGCGCTGTCTCGCGACAGTTCGCGCCCGCAGTGATGTCATGCGTCGCGCGATCACGTCTTTCTTCTCGCGATCATGCACCGCGAGAACAACTCAAAACAAGATGGCCGCGCCCGCAAGCAACCACATGGGTAAGTTGGCGACCCGCAACCATGCAGAAAATCTCGCGAACATGCCGGAAAAAAACTTCCGCATCTTCGCGATATTTCTGCTTGTTTGCGATAATTTTAAACATTCTCGCGATAATTTGCGAAGGTTAATTCCGCAAATTCCGCCCACCCCTACTCGAGAGCACCAAGCTAGAGATGATGGTCCATTGTTGCGGAAACACAAGTGGTACAGTGAGAAAGCCCACTGAGTGACAAGCCCATTGTATTAGTTTGATTTCAAGAAATACACACAATGGGAGATTGTTTCTTGAAACTCAACACTTTGCAAAGTGGGTGTATAAAATATGGCGGCAGCTTGGCGATGCTTCAGTGCCTTCAATAGAACCTCCGCAGTGGCAGCCCCACTGAAGGAACAGAGACCCCGCCTGCATGGCAGGGTCTCTAAGTATGGTTGATCGTCCTCTGCTGACCTGGGGACCTATTATGCATAGGGCGCACTTTCCCTGTCTGCGCCATGGTGTACCTTAAAACAGGTGCTCCCAGAGCAAACAGAGAATGTGCTCCCTATTACACTGAATGCGCTGCCACCAGGGCAACCGTGAAGTTCAAGTGAAAAAAACAGAGCAGCTTTGAAACAGCCGCTCCGTGTTTCACTGTGCTGGTTGCAACCCGCCTGCACTTTTAAGCGGGGAGAGCGATCCCCTTGCAGGCGGGTGAAGCAGGGCCGGACTGGCTACCGGGGGTTTTGGTGTGCTGACAAGCTGGGGGCTTATTTCACTGAGGTGGGGGCTGATTTAGTTGATGGGGACCTGTGTGTGCTTCTAAATAAACAAAGCAAAACAAATGGTTTTAAGTACACGCAGTTCCCCATCAACAAAATCAGCCCCCAGCTTGGCAGCACACCAAAATGCCCGGTAGCCAGTCGGCCCCTGGGGTGAAGTCAGTGTCAGCACCTGCCTGCAAGGGGATGTCTGGGGAGGTCCATACGACCCCTTTTTCACCTCCAGAGGGCTGCCATCAGGAGGCACTCTCACAGTGCACCACTTTTTAGGTCGCGCTCTGTCAGTGCATCTCCTGACAGCTTCTTTGCCTCTCTACCCCTATCTAAAATACAGTGTGAAGCTTTCGACCATGGCTAGATTATAAATACAGTGTGGTCTCAGACAAAGGGATTCGCTCATTTGCATGGGGCCACGCCCTCATGTAAATGAGGGAACACCCTCTGGTGATAGAGGTTGTGCTATATGTGATCCAGCGCTATCTGTATTACAGAAAGGGCCGCACAAGCGTCAGCAGCCCCTTCTGTAATACCAAAGTGCCCTGGGGGCACGCAAAGCACAGAGGACCCCAGCATGAAGAGCTGCTAATTATTTACAAGGCTTTAGAACTCTCAGCAGAGCACCGCTTGATGCCTAGTCATACTTATACTGCATGGGCAGGGGACTTGCTTACAATGATACTACCTGAGTTGAATAAGTAAGTTGTGTAAATTGTGTTGATGCATAACTGTTTGGAAAGAATACCTTCAATATAATCAGTGCCACTCAAGGCGTTATTTAAAGAATACAGCATGAGCTGAATAAAAGGATAGTGCATGTTATATTGGCGATGATATTCAAATCTATACTTGCCTAGCGATACATACTCTAATCCCTCATAATCCCCACAGATTTGTCAACTCTTACGCGTCCGTCGGTGCCCCGGGCTGCTTCTGAGCTTGATGCGGAGGCACAGACATCCAGGGCTGGCTTGTATATATAGAAACTAACATTCTCAGGTGTCGCGCATCTGTTTCCGCATAACGCATACTTATGACGTCACTCGGTGAGCGACTAGGACTGAACTACCAGTATCATGGGAAATGTAGTTTGTATGCACAATTATGACGATCGTGATGCATGAATCTCTTAATTTCGGAGAAAGCAATGTACCCATGGTATGTGCATTTAGTGAAAACCATATTTGTCAGTTAGAATAAAGACGCACTACATCAGGTGATCAATGTACTTTGTGAAGTAAAACCAACATGACAGCTCAATCAGATGTTTCAACTGAGCACACATATTGGATGTGTTGGAATTCAAAAAGTCACTAATATGCACTCACTGCTGTATATAAAGGTTTATAAGGAGGTCCAGGGTATGTCATCATTCAGACCCCGCACTGTAACACTGACTACTGTGTATATGCTATAGTATGTCCCTGCAATAAAATGTATATAGGGAGTGTTAGATCTGGGGGTCTCTAGTTGGCAGGGTAGATACCACTGTCCAAGTAGGGACCCTTGCTTCTAGTCAGGGAAAGGGGGATACACTGTTAAGATAACCCCTGCTCACCCTCTAGGTAGCTTGGCCTGAGCAGTCTAGGCTATCAAAGGCAATGTGTAAAGTATTTGTACCAACACTCACAGTAACACACTGAAAACACCACAGATTTACTCCAAACCAGTTTTAGAAAAATAAGGTATGTTTACTAAAAACTTCACAAGACCAAATATTACAGACAAACCAACATATAATTCAAAAAGGTTACTTTAAAGATAGTTCAAGAGTTTGCAGAAAGTACTCCAGGATGTAAAAGTCAGTGTCTTGCACAATGCGACTCTCAATGCACAAAATGCGACAGTTTCGTGCCCAACAGTACCTGTAGTTGCGATAAGGTTCCCAAAAGCTATAACAAGGAAGCTTGCAAAGGCGATGCGATACTCCTGAGATCCTGGGGAGGCTTTGCAGCAGCCATGCTTCACGCAGCAGAGGTGGATGCGCCGGCTCCGATCTGTAAGGGGAGGATGCGATGACTTTGGCCTTCGTTTCGTAGGTTTCTTAGGGGGGAGCTTCACGCACAGGTTCGATGCGACACGCTTCGATGTGGCACGATGTGCGGCGCAGCGTTGTCTTCCGGCGCCGCAACTCTCGATGCGCCACGGAACGGGACTCTGCGTCGACGCACCCGATGACTGGAGACTTTCACGCACCGGCAGTGGTGCGGCTCACAAACTGGTTCTGCGACGACCCTCGCAATGTCAGGAATGTTCACGCTTCGTGACGATGCTCGACGCACTCGGCGATGCGGGGACCCTGCGTGTTGCGATGGTGCCGCGATGAAATTTTCCACGCACTCTCGTTCTTGCGACACGCAATCGGATGATGCGTTGGGTACCAGTTGCTCTTTTTCACGCTTCTGCTTCCCAGCTCCCAAAACACAGCAAAACGACCTCCTGAGGCCCCAAGACTGGGCAAGCACTCCAAGGCAGGTCAGAACTCTCTCAGCAGAGTTCCAGGGGAGATGGTGGTGAAGTCCTTTTGTTCCTGGGACTTCTTAACAGGGAGCCAGCTCTTCTCAGGCCCTTGGAGATCAGAATCAAAAGAAGGGGACACAGCAAAGTCCTTCCCCTCTCCTTGGCAGCAAAGCAAAACAGCAAGCAGGCAGTCTTCTCCTCTTCAGTCCTTTTCAGCTTTCTCCTTGGCAGAGGTTTCTTCTTAGTTCCAAAGTGATCTAAAGTTTAGGTGTCTGGGGTCCTCTTCTTATACCCCTCCAAGTCTTTGTCTCTCTTTGTTTCAGTGGGGGGATTCCCCTGCTCAAACCGGTTCCTGGGTGTGCTCTGCTCTGGAGCACCTGGTTCCTTTCAGAGTGAGGGGCAGGGTCGTTAGACGCTCAGCAGGAGGTGGAGCCTTCTTTGTGCCAGCAGAGGCAGAGTCCTCAGCCTGGCCAGCAGGGGGTGGAGCCAGCATTGTGCTGGCAGGGGCAGCCCTATTCAAACCCAGGGACTACTCCTCCCACCCATCTAAAGCAGATCTCCCTATTCACCCTGCTGCTGACTCATCCAGGCTCCTGGAGCCACCTAGCCCATCACATGACACCAGTCAGCCAACCAGCACACAGGCACACAGGAAGGTTAAACAGGAGAATAGCTACTTTCTAAAAAGTGCTATTCTCACACAGTGAATTTAAAAACCATCTTGCTAAAAAGATGTATAATTAAATTCTGAACACAAAGATATCAAACTTGGATTTTCTATCTTGCCCTTATGGGAAGATAGGGCATGTAAACAGCCTCCCCCATTCTATCCTATGGGCAAGATAGCCTCTCAGCAGTGAAAAACGAAAATGGCTGTAATTCACTACCAGGGCATGTTACACACCTCAGTACATGCCCTACCTTTCAGATACACTGCACCCAGCCCAGGGGGGTACCTAGGGCCACCATAGGGATGCCTGACATGTACAGAAAGGGAAGGATAAGGCCTGGTCAGTGGGTGCACTGGCCAGGTCGACATGGCAGTCCTGGACTGCACATAGGCACTGCAAGCAGGCCTAAGACATTATTTTAGCGCTACTCCTGTGGGTGGCACAATCAGTGCTGCAGCCCACTAGTAGCATTTGAATCACCAGCCCTGGCACACTCAGTGCACTTTACTATGGGCTAACAGGTGAAACAAATATACCAATCATGGATAACCAATCAATATAACAATTTATACAGAGAGCATATGCACTTTAGCACTGATCAGCAGTGGCAAAGTGCCCAGGGTCCTATTGCCAACAACCATGGGTCAGAAAAAATAAAGGAGGAAGAAGCAAAAAGTTTGGGGATAACCCTGCAAAAAGGGCCGTCACCAACAGGGAGCACCATCTTCCCTGTGAAGAAAAGAATCCTTGAGCACTTCAGAGCTATCAGGAACAGTGATTTGAGCTATTGCACTGCTAAACACTGGCTTAAATACCATGACAAAAACACTAAAAGTTTGTCTTTCTTTGGTGTTGACAGGATGGCTACGAGTCCCAGAGGGGGCGATCGCGAGAAACAACTGCGAATACTGGAGTCGAAGTACATCATACTCTTCGACACTAAGAACCCCTTTGGTCTGAACGAAGATGAGGAACTTTTTGTTCACATAGGATGAGTACACCACCAGTTAACTTTCCTTTTTCTGCTTCCATTATGATACATAATTTCTCTGTGTGCACTGTGGCTCGGGGAGGGCTCTCCACCGAGACACAGTGTTAGCAGGTTGGAAAACTTCACAGGAAGCCTAGCCTGCTATGTCCCCTCCACCTCGGGGATATGGACTGTTCTGACATTTTTCCGTAGTCTCGCTCTGGCCCCAAGCGACTCACCTCATGTATTGATGACATTAGTTGACGGTCCGTCCAGCCTGCATTTTTAATGTTTTTTCTTTTTATTGTTACCTTAAATCCCACTCACTTACACCATTCCCCACACGTCAGGCACTTGCTGCCAATTTTCCTTGCCCCCCTCACGTCACTTTAGTACACAGATTTTTTGCAACAAGAGACATTGGTTTGGGACACACGATGGTCCCTGTGGGTTAAACAGGGATGCCTCCTTTCGTTTTTAGTTTCTTTCTGTACATAATCATTGGGACCGTAATTGTGATGTGGTGTGGTAATTCGAAGGCAACATGTCTTGAAGGTTGCCCTAAAACTTGAATGGGCTACATGGCCATGACTATGCAATCCTTTTGTTTTCTTTGAATATTTAAGTTGTCTGGACTGAATTTACATTTGCAGTAAAGACGTACAAATCGAACTAATGATCGCCCTGCACCCTAAAAGGCCACTTGGCCATTATTTAGAGAAAAAAAAGGGCGGAGCATATGGAAATTAATTATACAGTCACTTTCAATTTTAATTAGGAATTAACAATATGCAAAGGTTTTTGTGTTTTATAAGTATCACACAAAGTCTGTCCTCTACACAACAAACATAGAAACTGCAAAGATAGTATTTTTTCCATGTTTCCACGTCATGATGGTCCTTCTTTTATGTTTTGTAAATGCATTTCAAAATGGTGATCCCTAGTGGTGAAGAAGATCACTTGATCGAATCGCATTGCCAGTCAACTTACCTGATTACATTGACCCTGGAGTGCGAGTCTTTATTCCTGTCACACTGTAGAGAACGGGATATTTCATGCAAATTCAACCGGGATCCGACACCCGGAACTCGCACCGACCCCGTTAGGAGAGGAGCCGGTTCTGTGTCAGAGGTTTTCCTCGCATATATGCATACATATATATACATAGAACTCAATAAAGTCAAAACTCGACCTCGCGATGAGTTACTCACAAAGTCTCCCAAACAAACCAGCACACGTGCAGTTTTCGTATCTAAATATTCCACTGCATCAACGAGGATCAAAAAGATCATAAAAAAACATTGGGACTTGTTGCAATTAGAAACAGATTTCAAAGGTCTCTTTAAAGACAAACCACTGTTTGGCTTCACAAGAGCACAAAATCTAAAAGAAATTCTATCAAAAAGAAAGAAACCAATGATCACTTTGGAATCGAGCGACAAAAAAGGCATGCAAAAATGCTGGAATTGCACTCACTGTAATAATGCAATTACAGGAGACACCTTACTGCATCCATCTACGGGTCAAAAAATTAAGATACATAGCAGTACAACATGCAACTCTGAAAACGTGATCTACACCATTAAATGCCCATGCGGACTGTTGTACGTCGGCAAAACTGAGAGAAAAATGAAAATTCGACTTACAGAACATAAAAGCAAAATACGCACTAAAAGTACCCCCTCAAGCATTGCGACACACTGGGAGGAAGCACGACATCAAATTGCCCAACTGAAATTTCAAATTATCGAAGAAGTACCTAAGTTTCTAGACCGTGACAACTCAAAGTATTTATTACAAAGGGAAGCATTTTGGATCAAAAAACTTAAAACTCTTAATCCAAACGGATTTAACGATAAGTTTGAGATGGCTTGCTTTCTCTAAATAATTGAGACATTGACTCCACACAGGGATCCCAACTCATCTTAAACGACAGAATCAAAACGCATTGAATCCACACTAGCACCATATTCACACTTTATATTTAATATTTATTAATAAATTGATTGACAACAGCATGAACAATTCATATCATTTTCACAGATAGAATCACAGAATTTTCACGTTGTAGAATGTTTTTGGAAATATGATTATGTGATGACATATGTTGTATTTTGATATTTTGATTCAATGATGCTCCTCACAAAAGCCAAAAAAATTTCATATCAGTCTACTAGACATACCATCTTCATTAAATCAAATAAACACACAGAAGATTTAGCTCTGAATATACTTAGAACGGATTAACTAGCATCATACATCCCATTCTTCTAGTTTCAGTAATCTTTCTAGCAAAGCTTGAATATTATTTTCGAATATTTTGTATTCATACATCTTTATTTAGACGAACAAATCGACATAGGAGATCCTTTTCAGAACAATATTTGGAAGGCTTTATTTTTATTTTCACCGATATCTCTTTATTATTTATTGGATGCATTCCGGGTATTTTGATAATCCGCTTTTTTGATTATCTCTTGACACTTTTTCCATTATATTCATTAATATAATGTCAGATTATCAACACCGGTTCCTTCGAGCCGACTACACCCTAGTCCTCTCTTAGTGTTTATTGAACACGTCGCTACGCACGGAATTTCGGTTTAAACAAACCAGGAAGTGCACTCTCGATTGAGAGCATTAACGGACACAGACGCAGTTTACTCGACCACTTGGCTTGGTAAGCTCACTGCACTTCAATCTAAATCGTACTCACTGGTACCAGAATTACCCTAGATTTGAGGTAACTGGGCGTTATTTCTTTATTTTCAGACGCCTACGGGCTTCGGTCGTCACCAACTTTATTTCGAGTCTTCTTAACGTCATTTGGTTTCAACATGCACGATCCTTAATAGGTGAGCCACGGTCTTTAGTTATGCGGTCTACAGTCACCGCTTATCATCGTCCATTATCTTCAGTTAACACTTATTTCTCGTCAGCTTTATAGATCACGATCACCATAGTGAAAAGAATGCATAACAACACAGATATATAGCAGGTACGAAGTGTGATTTCAATGCTTTTAAATAGAACCTTGCATAATACGCAGAATTAGTTTTCTTCATTTTATTTTACACTGTTTCTGTAGAGATTGAACATGTGAACCTCAGAAACTTGAACAAATCTTTAAAGGTATCGTATACCTCCTTTTTTGGCCACACTAGTCACTTTGGTGTGGGGAGCACTTTCCACCAGAGCTCTAATGAAACTTTGCGGTCTCGCAACACGCAGATTCTGAAATTCTCCCCTTTTTTTCCTACAGCTTACCCCTGACGAAGGGACTAAGACGTCCCGAAATGCATTGGTGTTTAAAAAGCATTTTTTTTTTTTGGTTCCAAATTGTTGTCTAATAAGTGTGTATTTGTGTACATACTCATTGATGATGCTTATTGTATAAAACATTGAAATGTATATTGAAAGAATGCATATGATTTTTGAGAATTGCATATGGAAATTGTATTAAACGATTTAAAGTATTTCATAGCAGTGCACATTGCAGTCCTAGTAATTTCTGCACTAGGCCAATACTTTCATACATATATATACAGACATACATATGTATGTGAGTGTGTGTACATATCTATGTATTGTAAATATATATATTTCATATCTGTATCAATGTATATATTTTGCCTTATTAACACATTAACCCCACACCCACCTTAAACCCTAAAAATTCCCTTCCCACCCAAAAACCCATACCCACCCAAAATCCTAAAAATACCCTTGCCATCCAAACCCATTCCCACCCTAAACCCTAAAAATACCCTTACCACCCAAAAACCTATACCCACCCTAAACCCTCAACATTCCCTTTCCTCCCCAAAACCCATGCCCATCATAAATCCTAAAAATTCCCTTGCCACCCAAAAATGTATACCCACCCTAAACCCTAAAACCACCCTTACCCCAACATATATACACACACACATATATATTTATATATCTATAATCTATGCACGCGGTATTCCTCAGTTTTGCGCAAACAAGAATACACGAACTCCTCTTCGTCGGTGAACACTCTTTATTACAAAAAGTATAAGAGTCTCCCTTCTGTCATGACGCGTTTCGCCACCGAAGTGGCTTGATCACTTATCTATAATCTATATCTATATGGGAAGTGAGCATATATATATATATATATACATTTATATATACACATATGTCTGTATATTTATATATACATATATATATATCTCCTCACTTCCCGTATTGGTCCTCACATCCCGAGTGACCTTGCTCACATAACGCTACACGTTTTTCCTGACCTTAAATAAGGTCACATGGTTATGTCGCAGAAAACAAACTTTGTTTGGGATACACTCTTATCGACAGGCATTTCTTCTTGTCTCATGCGATCCACTTTTCATGGAAGTCTGAGTGTTTGAATTTTACAGGAATTAATATAATTCCTCCTCCATTTTTAAACCATTTGGAAATTTAGTATTCATGTTGACTATGTATTTGTTTTTCAGCTGTCTCAGTTTCCTTTCTCGATTGCCTCCCCTCACTTACTTGGGAACGGCGTCTATCACAAAATATGATAGACATTTTACATCATTATTGTGCGTGTCATGGATATGTCCGACTACTGTATATGACCAATCCTTGTTCTTAACTGCTTTTAGATGTTTGAGTATCCTACAGTGCACTTCAGCACCGGCCCGTACAGGTAAGAGCGGTGGAGCCGGGTGGGGTGGGGGATTTCGACAGATGACAAAGAGGGAAAATTAATAATTTATTTAATTTTCCCTCGTGATCGTCTGTCGAATCCCCCCAACCCCTTCCCACTGCTCTTACCTGCACGTGCCGCTGCTGGTGCACTTGCAAGACTAAACTCCTTATATATGACATGCCACAATTGCATGTTAACACATAGAGTGCAAATTCAGTTTTGCACTTATAAACACCCATGATCATGATGGGTGTGATACTGAATGGTGTTGTGTACTTTCTGGTGTTCACTCCGTGGGTACATGCTTTGCGCCATTTTTTTTTTTTTACGGAGTTTTATATACCCTGAACTTGACCCGGTATTGGGTATCAGAGCGCTTTACATAGCACCAGTTGCGTTACATGAGGACACATTCATTTTTGTTAGGCACAGGGAGATTAAGTGATTTGCCCAGAATCACAGGATGTTCAGCGCCATTGTCGAGACGCGAACCCTGTTCCCCAGATTCGAGGTTGACTGCCCTAGACGTTAGGCCAACTCCTCTCCCCAATAACCTATACAATTTGTGGAATCCTTTATCTTGTTGTAGCCAGGTTCTTTGGCTTTCAACCTCAGGGCTGCTATGCACCAACATATACCTCAAAGAGGGAGCATTCCTAAAGGTTATTTGGGGTGTTTTGAACAGAGTTGGTCCCACCACCATGTATATGTACTTGTCAATCACCCAAAAAACTATACACACAGCGTGTCAGCTTCGAGCAGTTCTTCGTCTCAATCCCGTTTTAGAAATTGTGCCCAATCACCTTTAAAAACAGCTCACAGTGCGAACCATAAACAGAATACTTCCATCCCTGATTCAGTATATGGTGCTAGAGCTACAATCATGTTATACAGTTTCAAATTTTGCTATAAAGCGGAACAAATCATTTTGGCATGCAATCTGATAATTAACAGAACTTGTGAGCAGAAAATTAAATTTATGCTTGTAAAGCTGTAAATCTCCTCTGGTAACATTTCACCATCATATTAATGCCAAGTGGCTAAATTGCTTAACAATCATCCCACATAACAGAGCGTGCACATTAATTCTGCTGCTCAATAATAGACGTTTAGTAATCTGTTTTACAGACAAATTTCCATAAAAATCCATCAATTCCTATAAGGTGTGTCAGACGACACACCCTCTATCCCATCTTGCGTGTGGTACCGCGCTCTTCATAATCCCGGCCAAGTGGCCTAAATCATAAATGTATACATTTTTACAAGTTATTCATCATCCAAAGTAAATTTAAAGACTCGCCAACTTACATTTAACAAAAGCACAGAAAGAAGAGAAATCTCATCATCCAAAGCATTGGAGCACAGTGGTATCATGAACGTTCTAACACAGTACTGTATAATCTCTTGTTGCTAAATCAGACCGCAAAAAACTCTTCCTATCTGGACCCTCTAAAAAATCACCCAGCTCCTTTACCCAACCATAAGGAGCATGTGTCTGTGCAAGTGTATGAAAAAACGAGTATAATTTAAATCAGCACAAGTTCAGGTTCATTTAAATGAACTTGAATAGAAAACAGCAAGAAATGTCCGCTAGGTCTACACTGTATGACAGAAAATTGAAATAACCAAAGAGGAGAAAATAGGGGCAGAGAGAGAAAAAGGGAGGAAAAAGGAGGAAAATCTGAATGTTCAAGAAAACCTAAAAAAAACTACCACATCAGCCGAATTGTATATAAAGCTCTTCACCCATGTTTAGGCCTCCTGGGATTTGCTCCCGAGCAGAATGATTAATTCTGACTCCTTCGGCCTGAGTTGTCTCTCTCTGTTGCAACCACGGATATTCTTCTTAATCCTGTCAATTCCCCAAAACATTAAAAGGTCAGCATCCTGATTGTGCCTACTGGCCCAATGTCTAGCAACAGGATAAGACACATCTATGTTCTTGATATCCCTAAAGTGTTCCAAATCTCCCTGTTTGACTGGGCCGATCATGCTGCCTACATATCAGTAGCCACATAGACATACAAGAACGTAAATGCAGTAGTCAAATCCTCGCAAAAGTTCCAAAACTAGTATGACGCTTACTCCAGCAGCAGGTTTGAAAGTTTTGTAGTGATCTGGCAAGTGGGGGCCCAGAAAAAGAGGGGTCCAAAAACACATTTTCCCCATGTTCCTTCCCGTAGAGATTTTAGACAGGACTACAGACTAAACAGCTGAACAGAATTACACCAAATTTGGCAGAAAAAATGTGTAATTTGTAAACTGGCATAGATCCATTCCATTAGTTTTTAAAATAGTAAGGATAATCAAAATTTGTATATATAGGGGAGCGAAGGCTTTGTGAACCCTCCCGATAGCGTGCTGAGATCTGATTGGCTGCCAACACTTCAAACCAGGAAGTAATGACAGCTATCTTGTGACTCGACTTGAGCGGAGAGAAGAGGGCAGGATAGGAATACCCTGACCCCCTTGGCCGCTTTGTGGGGTCCCACAGGGATCCTGCAGGGCCCAAAAAGTATTTTTTGTGTTTAATTTTTGGTGGGAGCCATGTTGGATTCACAGCTCCCACAAAAAATAAAATAAAAAGATGTATGGGCAGATTTGCTTCTTTACTAATAGGCCCCCAAGGGGGCCAGGTCCAAGGGGAATGTGGGAAATAAAGGAGGGTGGCACATGGGCCCCCACTACTGGGGGTTATAAATGCCCTGGGGACCACCACCATCCCAGTGCTTATGCACTGTAAAGGAGGAGCCTCTTGGATTCAAATGGCCCCGGGGACTACCACTTCCCCGGGACAACATAAAAAAAACAAATCCTGGGGTGCCTGGTGGATCCCCTTGTCTCGGGGACCACCAGCTCCCGGGGCTATTTAATTATTAATGGGGGACCACCACCTCCATGGGGCCAAATTATTATTTTTTAAATGGGAGGGGGCTGCCATTCTCAGCCAGAGGACCACCACCTACCCAGGGCAGGCTCTACAACAACAAAGGAGCCGGGCCCGCCACCCCCTCCTGGAGCCATAAATGGCACTAGAAACCACCACCCCCTAGGCCCTCTCCGACTATGTCCCGGGTTGCCCACCTCAGGAGCCTTTTACTGCTCCCACCAAGTCACAGCAAACGCTCCACTTCCAACAAGCGAGAGCTGACAAAATGCTCTTGCTTGCTGGAAGCAGTGCATTCATCTGTTTTCCCTGCCCACTGTCAACTGAGCAGGGAATAAGAATAATTATTTTCAGACACAGACTGCATGTTTAGCTGCTCACTATGTCTGAAAGCAATGCCGACTTTCGCTGGAGGCAAAGAGCCAGAAGGGACCATCGGGACATTCAGGCTTCCCCTTGTGGTCCCATTGGAGACTGGGTGCCCTGAGGGGCCACCCAGGAGACATGGCCAGGGCCAGGGCATTGGAGTTCCCACCACCGAAATCGGCCAATGGAGGGGGGCCTCTTTTTGAAAAAGGCCAGGCCCCAGAGGATGGGGTCCCACTGGACTGAAATCGGCCCAGGAGGTGGGCCACGTGGCCCCTCTCCCCTTTTACAAATTGGTTGGGCCCTAGGGGATGGCAGCCGCCCTCCCCTAATAAAATTAAAAATAATTTTAAAAAGGCCGGTCCAGGAGAAGTCGACAGAGGACCCACCCCCTTTCTCAACCACTGTGCAAAGGAGCCTGCTCGTGGACAACTTGTTGGGGATGAAGCCCCCTTGGATGCTTGGGGTCCTTGAGGGGCCAACAACTTTACCTGGTACCTCAAGTAAGCACCACACAGTGGGATTGCTGACAGGTCATTGGAAGCCGTGCTCCTTTCTCCACCACACTCAGATGCAGCTCCTGATGCACTACTGGTTGGGGGGGGGGGAAGTCCCCCTTTATGCTGAGGGTCCTTAGGAGCCAGGGACCCCTTCTGTCACCTCCAGGAAGTCCCACCCTTTGGGATTGCTGAGAGGTCATTGGAAACCCCACACCCTTTGTTCACCACTCTGAAAATGCAACTCTTGGTACACTACTGGTTGAAGAATGAAGACTCTTGGAGGCAGAAGGTCCTTGGGGGCCAAGAACCTCTTGTGTTACCTCCAGTAAATCCTACACAGCAGGATTGATTAAACTGGCCTGGGGCCTGCCCCCTTTCTCCACCACTCCGCAAATGTGACTACTAGTTAAAAAAACGTAGAAATTCACTCAAAAATACAAAAGTTGCAGGGACAGTATAGTTAGGAAATAGAGTTTAAAAAACCTTAGAAATCCACATAAAAAACAAAGGTTACAGTGATGGTATAGTTAGGTGCAGGTTTCACTTGTACACAACTGTAGAAATTCAGCAGCTTTAGTTACCTGAGCTAACTATAACTTACGCTCCCTCAATGCACTACTTATAACCTCACATATTACATCACTCATGACATGGTCAGTGACATTATTAATGACATCTCAAATGATATCACTGATGAAATCATCCACAGAACCACTCACTCACCAACTCACACCCCTATACAACCTCTCGTACTCCCACTTAGACACCCACACGAGTCACATACTCATTCACAGACACATACAAGTATTTGCACAATCCCTCGCTCACCCACTCACTCATTCATACAGCCACTCACACAACCACTCACTCACCCATTCAGCTGCTCAAACAACCAGTCACTCATACTTACACCCACTCATGTACCCACTCACTCATCCATACAGTCAATCACACCCACTCATACACTCATACATCAGCTCACACATGCAACCACTCACCCATACAGGCACTCACACACACACCCTTACCCACACAGCCACTAATTGGCCCACTGACTCATACATACAGGCACTCAGACAACCACTCACTCACTAAAACAGATACTCATACACCCAGTCACTCATCCATACAGCAAATTATACAGCCACACACTCACTCATTCATATACTGACATACCCACTTATTCACCCATGCAGCCACTCACACACTCACTCATTCACCCATACAGTCTCTCAACACAGCCACTTACTAAGCTATACAAGCACTTACACACTCACACACCCACACAGCCACTTACATACCCATTCACACACCCATGCAAGCACCTCCACATCTGCTCACTCAGCCATACAGCCATTCACATAGACACTCACTCTCCAATGCAGCCACTCACACACTAACTCACTTAACCAAACACCCCTGAAACAGCCACTCACTCACCCATACTGACACTTGTACATCCAGTCACTCATTCATACAGCAATTCAGATACCCACTCATTCACCCATAAGTCACTCACACATCTACCCATACAGCCACTCACACAGCCACTCACTAATAGAGCTGCTCTCACACCCACCCACATACCCAAACAGTCCCTCACATACCCACCCACACACACATACAGTCACACAACTACTCACAATATATATTAGATATAGTATCACTCATTAGTAGTAAACCTAGTATAATAATGTAACTTTTGTTGTGCCTCAGTATATATGTTTAACAGTCAGAAACACTTCGAAGTGCTTGCACTCACTGGATGATGTCATCAGTAATGTCATTTGAGCTATCCTAGTGATGTCATCAGTGATGTCACTGACCATGTCATGAGTGATGTAATATGAGAGGATATAAGCAGTGCATTGCGGGGGTGTACATTACAGTTAGCTCAGGTAAATATAACTGCTGAATTCCGCTAGGTTTGTACAAGTGAAATCCGAGCCTAACTACAACATCTTTATAACCTTTGTTTTTTCAAAAAAAAAAACAAAAAAAAAAAAAAAAAATATATATATATATATATATATATATATATATATATATATATATATATATATATATACATGTGTATGAATGATACTCTTACCGGTGAATTGCTTACATTTTCGTTTTAAAGTCGTTCTTGGTAAAGGCACAATCTTGGTTATAAAAGTAGTTGTAAAGACTTTCATTATTAAGAAGCTTTCGTTGTTCCAATGTTGTTGTAAAGGTTTGCTGTTGTTCCAGCGGTGTTGAAAATGCTGTTTCCCGCTCAAGAGCACTGGACAAGTCAAGATAGTTCACAGTCTTCAAACTGGGAGAGATTATAGCAGTTTGGGAGGCTCTTCAGTTGTTTTGGACAAATGTGCAAGGAAAGGACATGATGATAAGAATGGGCCATTGAGTGGCAATGTCTCATCTCAACAGAGAGTTTGGAACATGTTTAAGTTCCTTAAACCCACTGATAAAAACAATTTTGGGTTGTATAGAAAAGAACCTGCTGTCTCTTAGGGCAATCCACATTCAGGTGAAGGACAATGTGGTAGCACACATACTAAGCAGAGTTTGTCCCTCTTTTCATATTCTCAGGATAGCTGGGTTTGAGATTCCCAAACTAGATTTACTTGCATATCATCCTTTAACAATTCTTTACACGATGTCACAACCCAGCAGCAGTGGAAGTGGATGCAATCATATGCTAATGGCCCAAAACTTTCTTGTATTCATTCCCTCCTCCTCCCCCTCTAATTCTGTGGCTGATATAAAGAATTCAGAGAGTGACAGCAGATGTATTATTGAAATGTTATTTGTACCATGCACTTTTATGCATTTTTTCTTAAATGCGAAATAAAATTATTTGATGATGATGAGAGCAGATGTAATTCTAGTTTGTTCTTATTGGCACATGAGGCAATGGTTCCCTTGTTGAAGGAAATTCTGGTGGAGCAGGTTTGATTTTATAACCCTTAATACTTCCACTTCTTCTACCTCTGTTATCCCTTCAGTGGCTGATATTGACAGTTGTGAGGTCAAAATGGAAGGCCTTAAGGAGTTTAGGTCTTTCTATTTCACTATCTCATTTATTCCATTCTGCTAGGAGAGGCTCGCCTCATAGGGCATATAGCCATCATTGCTCCTCTTTTTCATAGCAGTGTTCGAGCAGAAACTTGTCCCCGGGTTTGTGTCCTCTGAGGGACATTTTACAGTTTTGCTGGGCGGTTTTGATAAGAGTTTGTCAGTTGCCTTGTTAAAGTTGCAGTGGCCTATTATAAACACTTTTCGCTCTCCCAGTGTTAACTTGATGGCATTGAGAAATTGATTTTGAGGCTCTTTATAGGTTGTGAAATCTTAAGACTCAAGTTAAGTAATATGTTTCCAGTTTTTTTTTTTTTTTGGTGCATTACAGAAGTCTCCCTTTGAACCGCTGGAAGTGGTTCCTATAAAGATTTTGACTTTTAAGGTAGTGTTGCTTGTGGCTGTTGTTTCTGCTAAACAGATAGGGGAACTAAGGGCCGTAATGTGTTTTTGTCCTCGTTTGAAAATACTTAGGGACCAAAGTGTTATGACGTTGGGTGCAAATTTTGTGCAAAAAGCATATTCAGTTTTTCTTAAGTCACAAGAAATAGTCCTTACAGTTTTACGTACTAATTCTCTGACAGAACAAGATCAGCTGTTATATTTGGTGCATGTAATCAGGGCATTCAATTTATCTTGCAAGATCAGCTGAAATTATAAACTGTGACTCATTGTTCATCAGGTCTGGCCTAGTAAAAAAGGGTGACAAGTCCTCTGTGTCCACCTTGGGTTGTTTGATTATGGAGGTGATATCCACTGCCTAGTCTATATCCGACTGTATACTTCCAGATGCTATGCAGGCTCGCTCTACTAGGTTGATGGCAGCTTCCTGGGCTGAATGGATTGGGGGTATTGATTACTGACATCTGTTTATCATCAACTTGAGTTACACCTTTCACTTTCATTAATCACTATAGGTTAGATTTAGGCCAAGAATCTGAGTTGGACTTTGGTACAAAAATGTTGGGTTCAGTAAAGATGAGTTGAGACCTTTTGACTGAAATTCAGATTAATCTTGTCCTTCAAACAAATATGTGTTTTTTGCAGCATTATTCGATCAATGTGTAGTTTTTAGAGGCAAAATCATCTGTATGTTGGCATGATTGCATAAGTAAGGACTGGAGAAAAGGAAGGGGAGGAAATGTTTTGATTACTTACTAGAAATCTTCATTAAACTGATTCCTTATTCCTCGTCCCAGTATTTACATTCCCACCCTCCAACACTAGTTATAGGGGAGCTTTTGAAGGCGCTTTTTTCGAATCACAGGATAAGTTGAATAATGCATCCCGTTCAAAAAGGTATAGGGTGGTGTTAGTTTATAAACATATATGTATATATATATATATATATATTCACTGATAAAAACACAGTTTACAGGGACGTTATAGTTAGGATCACATTTCACTTGTACAAAATTCAACAGTTATAGTTAGCTCACCTGACTATAACTTACTTGAAATGAGCATCAGGGCTAGAACGGCCTGGCCACAAGTTAATGGTGGAGGGGGACTGAGCGGCCCCCTTCCATGGCTGATTTTTGCCCCGGGGACCCCATCCCCTGGGTTCTGGCCTTAATTGAATAGGGTATGGAGACCCTGCACCCCTCTAACCCAGGCTGTTTTTGTTCCTGTGGACCTCATAACCAAGGGCCTAGCCAATGGGGGAGGGTGGTCGGGCTGATTTTGACCTGGGGCTGCCATCTCCCGAGGCGTTGCCTTAATTTATATATATTCAAAAGGGGAGTGATTGCACGGTCCCCCTCCCCAGGCTGCTTTCGGACCCTGGGACCCCATTCCCCGGGGCACGGTTATGTGTCTATGGGTGCCCTGTTCCCAGCCAGGGCACCCAGTGTGTAGGATCGGGACCGTGGAGGGAGCCCAAAGTCCTGTGCAGTCCCACCTGTCTTCCTGTCTCCTGCGGAAGCCAGCACTGCTGCACACAGGGAGTTGCTGGAAATGCAGCTCCCTGTGTGTAGGAGCAATAGTTTCATCTCTTTCCCTGCCCGCAGGTCTGTGGTGTGGACAGGAAAAGAGATTAAACCTTTGTTTCCAGAGGCAGGAGCACTTTGACAGGTCCCGCCCGCTGGAACCAGAGTGTTTTCTTTTGCTTGGCAGGAGCTGTAGGCTCCCGCCAAGCAAAAGCAAACAGCTATGTCTCGGGGCTGGGCACCCTGGGACATAGCAGGAGCCCACTCTGGGGAGGTGGTGGCTCCTAGGGCCATGTGTGGCTCAAGGAGGGAGGTGGTCCTGTGCTCCCCTCCTTCTAAAAAGAAAAAAGGGGCGTGGCCAAGCAACATGGCCGATCGGACGTGAATCCAATCAGCTCCTTCCCAGGCCCTGCTGAAACTCACAAACCAAGGCATCTTACCGACCTCCGAAACACTGCCCGGCAAAGCCCAGGAGGCGCTGATGATGGAGAGGCGGCCCGCTGAGTGAGGAATCCCAGAGTGTGGGCAGGGGAGGCTCCGGTGTGAGGAAGGTGGCGCGGCAATTTCAGGATAGAAAATGGCGACTGCCCGGGTGCCGGCTTCTGGAGCACGGAGGCTCTGAGTTCTGGCAGTCCCCCTCATCGAGAGTGCCCTGGGGTCCTTGGTGAATAGTCGAGCTGGGGAACACACCAAGTTGCTGCGGCCCCCGGATGTTATCGGCGTGAGATGGTGGGCATGTCAGAGCCATCCTGGTCGCAGCACCAAGCAAAATGGTGGTCTGCCGGTGAGTGGGTGCTGCGATCCGCAAGAGAAGGGGGCCTTGATCCTGCCGACTGGCCTCCGTCAGAGAACACTGCGCCTCCTGCTCGGAGCTCATCACCTGCCTGGACAGGGGAGGATAAGTCGATAGCTGCCGTTGGCCTCTCTTTGCCAGCGCTCTCACCCGAGAATAACCCAGAGATCCGTGGGTGCTTCTGGAGGTGCACATCCCTCCCTATGATTCAGCCAAAGTACGGTAAATTGCCAGTGAAATGGGAGGTGGCGGCGGGGTCGGAGGCCCACGCTATTGGGTATTGATGAGCACTGCCTGACCGTAACATGGCCGCCTTGACACTCCTTTCCGACCTGCATATGCCGCGAGGTGCCTGAACCGAAGAGTGCAGGGACCGCGGGGAGACCACCAGAGAATACAAGAGCTCATATTGGCTGGCACCAAGTAGGCGTCTGGCTGTAGCAGCTGCCACACACCTGTCACACTGGGGGGCACCCAGATCGGAGGAGAGGTGGTCCAGGGGCCCAAGAGCAGCGAAGTAAGCGGAAAGGGGGCCCCAGAAGTGGATAGCTGTGGTGCACTTGTGCCTACTACCTGAAGGGGCGGCCGAGTGCTGTCCGAGTGGGGACCCCCCTATGCCACCCAAAAAGACCCCCAATAACAAGGTCTCTAACTACTTTGCGTCGGCCAGAGCAGGGGCGACAGATGGAGAAACTACGCCAAGACCGGCAAATATGGCACTGACTCTTGACGACCTCATGGATTCCCTTCGCGAGCTCAAGCAGGAGCTGCGATCAGAAACTAAGGGCGGACATCAAGGCAGACATGGAGGCCTCCTTTGAAACTTTCCGTGCTGAAGTAATAGAGAAACTGGTGGCGGTTCAAGCGGATGTCGACTCAGTGGGTGCGCATATCCTCGACCTGGAGGCGAAGCAACAGGAGGTGTCAGACAAGATTAAGTCCCTAAAAGACGGAGCAGCTGAATTGCGTGGCCAACTAAGGGACTCACTACTCAAGTGCAAAGATTTGGAAAACCGCTCTCGTCACGACAATGTAAGGGTCCGGGGCCTGATGGAGGACTGTGAGGGCCCGGACATGGAGGGATTCATGGTGGGCCTCTTCTCCTCAGTCTTAGGGGGCAACGGTCCTGAAGTCCGGTTGGTGTGAGTGCACAGAGTGGGTCCATGAGTGCCGGGGAAGAATCGGCGCCCAAGAGATGTCCTGGCAAAATTCAGTTCCTTCAAGGTCAAAGAACTGGTCCTTCAGAGGGCGAGGGCTACCGACATGCTCACCTTCCAGAATGCCACATGCTCGCTTTATCAAGACGTAGCTCAAGCCACCCTCCAGTGACACCAGCAGTTCCGCCCAATCACCGATCATTTGTGGGAGAAGAAAGTCAGGTACAGGTGCAACATACCCCTTTGGAATCGCTTTCCAGTGGCATAACAAACAACACCATTGCGTGGAACTATCGGAGACAGCTGAGCTGCTGGGTTTGGAACTCTCCACAACTTCGTCGGACACGGCCGGGAAGGATCAACCAGAATGACGCAATAGGGGTCAGTGGCGGACAATGGGCAGGGGAAACACGAAATAACCCGTCTGAGGACTCAGGCTGGAGGGCCTCATGGGCCCTTCACTTTGCATATTTAGACGAGCTCTTGCCCGGAGTGTCCTCTGACTGATCCTGTCACCACTTTGAGGTGGCCATGCCCACCCTTCCCCCAACCACTCCAAAGTGCACATCAGAACGAAGACTTGGAGAATAGGCTGGGGCAGAGGACTTGCATCTGCCATATTGGGAGGGGGCTGGGGGATTCAGGCGCTCCTGGTTGCTTTACTCTTAGGGCAGGGCACGGACATCATGAGAGAACTCTGTTCCTGTGGGGAACAGATAGGGGGACATTCTCATCCACAAGGTGGTAAGAGGGCTCGGGGTGGAGGTGGTTGGAGGCCGAGATCATGCAAGCTCCTAACCGCTTGAGTTATAGCTGGGGGTCTTTAGCTAAGGTTATCAACGGCAGCGGCCTAATTTCCAATGTTACATGTTAATCAGTTGGGGGAGAAAACAGTTTTTTATGTAAGACATGCCTTGTTCTTCGCTATGATAAGGGCTGGGGGAATGGAAATGGTGATGCTCCCTGAGTGTTTTTTGGTACTGGGATGCCCCTCTAGGAGGGGGATTCTACACACTCATCTTAAGTATTTGTCTGGGTTTTTACTTTCATTAGATGTCATGGTGCTTTTAGTTTTTCTATTGTTGGTGGGTGTGGGGAAGGGGGGGTCACACGGGAGATTTGTCAGCGGAGCCCGTCGCCAAAAGGACAATCCCTTATATGGCCATAAGATGGTTAGAAAGCTGACATGGAATGTCCAGGCACTAAATTCCCCTAACAAGCACCAGCGCTTCTGGAAATACATGCTAGATGTCAATGTCCAAATGGCGGCTCTACAGGAGACGTTCCTCAAAAAGTCTGACAAGCTCAGGCTACGCCACAAAGCTTTTCCCCTCATATTCCGATCTTCACACTCCTCGAAACATAACGGGGTGGCACTTTTGTTTCACTCAGGGGTCCCCATTCAGGCTCAAGACACCAAAACAGACAAAAGCGGGAGGTTCCTAATGGTTAAGGGGGAACTAAGAGGCTGTCAGTGTACGTTTCGCTGTTCTCTACGCCCCTAACACAGGTCAACAGGACTTCGTTCTTTCCTTCCTTATGAATCTGGAGAACTTTTCTCAAGGAGACATAATTCTCATGGGGGACTTCAATCTAGTCTGGGATCTTGACATGGACACGACACACTCACACAGGACTCCAGGAGGGGCGTTTGGAAAGGCGCTGCGTTCACAGCTACAGCTAATGGGGTTGGTAGACGTCTGGAGAGATACCAATCCCACGAAACGTGATTACTCGTTCTTCTCTCATTTCCACAGGACGTATTCCCGTATCGATCATATTTTTATGAGCCAAACCTTCCTCCCTTCTTTATTGCAAGCCCAATTTCACCCAATCTGCCTGTCGGACCACGCCCCCTGGAGGTGTCGATCACTTGGCCCAATCCGCGCCTGAAACAAGCATGATGGTATTTCCCTAACTTCCTCTGCAGGGATAGACTCATCCGTGACGACCTGAGAATGACCATTAGAGACTTTCTTGAGCTAAACGTCCCTGAGGCTACTTCCCATGCAACTACCTGGGACGCCCTTAAGGCAGTGGTTCAAGGCAAGTGCATTGAACTGGCCACTACTTTACGAGCCCAGCAATGTGAAGAGCGCCTCCAACTGGAGCGAGAACTAACAGTGACAGAGCAGACACACAAGGCCAACCCCTCGGCTCCGGCCCTACAGAGAGTTACAGCCCTAAAGGGGAAGCTACATGCTATTTACACTAACCATCTTACGCTTACAATCCCGGGGTTATGAAGGCGGAAACAAAGTGGGATCCTTGTTGGCTCGCCAATTAAGGGTCAAGCAGGAAAGAGAGTATGTTAAACTAATAGTCGATGAGAGGGGCTTTTCTCATAGGTCTGAGGAGGGGAAGGCGGGGGCCTTTGAGAATTTCTCTAGAACTCTTTACACCTCAGAGCTTCCAGGGACGCATGATACATCAGGGTATTTGGATTCTCTAGACCTCCCTCAGGTAGGGGCTAGCTCCAATGACGAATTGGCGAAACCCATGACAGCTGAAGAAGTACAGAAGGCAATCGATTCTCTCAAACTCCAGAAAGCTCCAGGGCCGGATGGCTTCTCAGCCTACTTCTGTCGTACTTTTGCACAGGAGCTCGTTCCCTTCTTAACTACCTTATTTAATATCATTGCCACCACGCAAAAAGTCACTCTTTCCATAGGGGAAGCCATTCTGGCAGTGATTCCCAAACCGGGTAAGGATCCCACCGCCTGCTCATCTTACCGCCCGATTGCTCTTCTCAACCTCGATGCCAAAATTTACTCTAAAATCCTGGCCACTCGTCTCGAACCACTTCACCCGGGTCTCAAAGATCCGGATCAGTCCTGTTTTATTAAGGGACGTCCAACCCACGATAATTTGAGGTGAATCATCCATGTCATTGAAAAGGCTCACAGGAAATATATCCCAGCAGCGCTTCTCTCGCTAGATGCGGAGAAAGCTTTTGACCTTGTAGAATGGTCTTTTCTATTTAAAGTGCTCCAGCGCTTTGGCTTCAACAAAACTTTTATTGGGATGGTCCGCGCTAATTATCATTCTCCCAGCTCCTGGGTCCTTGTTAACGGCAGAGCTTCTTCCTCCTTCCGACTGGTTCGCGGGATGAGACACGGCTGCCCCTCATCCCCCCTCCTTTTTGCCTTGAGCATTGAACCCCTGGCCCACAGGATCAGAAAGAATGAAGGGATCCAAGGAATACGGTTTGGCACAGACGATCATAAGATTTTGTTATTTGCCAATGACGTGCTTCTGCCCGTGACAGACCCTATTGTCACTCTCCCGGTTGTCCATGCAGAGTTGGAGGCATTTGAACGAGTAGCGTGATTCAAGGTCAACCTAACCAAATTCTTCCTTATGAATCTAACAATTCCGAAAGACAAATGGCGAAGGATTGAAGAGGGGTCACCGTTTCGCTGTACTAGTAGGGAGATCACTTACGAATACGAGATTTATACAAAGCCAACTTCCCCCCCTTCTGCGACAACTAAAGTCAGACTTGGGAAAATGGAGTGTGGCTTATATCACCTGGTTGGGCAGGATTAATGCCATTAAGAAGAATGTTCTCCCTCACTTACTTTATCTTTTCCAGGGTCTGCCTATTCCGGTGGAGGGAGGGCTATTTAAGGTGCTGCCGCATATGCTCACCAAATTTATTTAGCAGGGGAAATGGGCACGGCTTCCCTATAATTTGCTTATTAGACCTCGCAAAGACGGTGGCCTGGCTTTACCGGACTTTCAGTCCTACTATCGAGTGGCACAAATGCGGGTAATCACGGAATGGTCGCTGCGGGCCTCGGAGAAGCATTGACTTCATATAGACAGACAGATTACAGGGCGCACCATTTGGTATCTTTTCTGGAAGCCGAAGCAAGACAGACCTCTCAACGCCTACATTAGCCACCCACATCCACCACACTTAAGGTTTGGGATATCCTGACTAACAGATTGCATCTCACGACCTTCGCATCCCCTCATACGCCTATTCATTTTAACGCCGCATTCCCTCCCGCACTATCAGAGGGTCCCTTTGAGGCCTGGAGGGAGGGCGGTTGTCATATGATCTCTTATTTATTTGACAAAGGAGAATTCCCCACATTTACGGAATGCAAGAAGAAATTTGCATTAACCGCCAAAGAAGAATACCACTACTTGCAGTTGAAACACTGGGTACTGCAGCCCTTGGTGAGGCTCGCCGCCACCAGGTAGTTGCTCCCTGTAGAGAAGTTTGCTCAGTCTGGTTCCTCTTCCAAGGGATGTATCTACTATCTATATGCTCTCATCCAATCGATGAGTCCTAGAATGATGCCGCGTTACAAACGCTTTTGGGACGCTATTATAGGGGCTCCTCTAGAAGATAAGCAATGGGAACACTTAGGTAGGGACATTGTGAAATTCAACCGCTCAACGTATCTCAGGGAAGCACACTATAAAATCATGTATGATTGGTACCTGCACCCACAGAAACTTCACAAGATTTTCCCTGGCTCGTCGGATAGCTGCTGGAGGGGGTGTGGGTTGTTAGGCGAGTTCAAGTATATATATGGTGGGATTGTCCTGCCATTAAACCTTTCTGGAAAGAAATCTTGTCCCAAATCAAGCTTATCTTAGGCTATCCACTCCCCAGCTCCATGGAACAAGTTCTATTTGGGGTCCAAGATCCCAAGTTGAAACGACAGACGCAGGGGGACAAATCAGTGTTGTGGCTTTGTTTGGGGGCCATCAAAATGGCAGTTGCTGCGGCCTGGAAAAAACACGAGGCCCCATCCTTAACCCAAAAGCATGCAAGACTGTGGGTTTTAGCTCTGGAGTGCATGACTGATATAATTGAAGACACCAGGAAAAGTTTTGGTTACATTTGGTCGCCGATGGTCACCTATTTATCGGAGGGGCTTCCTTTGACGGCGTGCAACCCGAAGCTCAGGGCCCTTAACCTGTTCCTTATTAGGCCTGGGCTAAAATTTCGTTCCGTTCGCGGAAATTGCGATAATTTGATATTTTTGCGTTCCGCGGAAAGTGCGAAAATGTCAAAATTTCCGCATTCCGCAGCTTTGCGATAATTTAGTTCTTGCTCGCGCTGTAAAATAATACATTCTCGCACGCGCGCGATCGCCTTACCTGAATCCCTGCGTTCGCCGACAAGTTTTCTTAATCCGGTCGCGTTCTCCATGAGATCTTGTATTGTATTGCGATAATTTTTAACATTTTCGCGATAATTTGCGAAAGTAGATTTCGCTAATTCCGCCCACCCCTATTCCTTATCTAATTACTCCAAACGGATGGGTTCTCCGATTGGCGCGGTGATCACTTGAGGGGAGGCCCAGTAGCTCACTCCCCGCATTCACCTTCTCCTTTTCCTTTTATGTCTTTTCTTCTCTACATAGCACCATGACATCACAGTTGTTGTTTTTTTTTTATTTAGTACTCTTAGGCACAACTAAGTTTCCTTTTTTTGTTCCTCTCAAGGGAGGGTAGATAGAAAATCAGACGCAGGGGTATGAAAGCAACATGCCACGATGATGCTGTGTCATATTTCAACGTTAACTCGCCACAGACCTTTTGTGAACACTGTATCCTTCAATAGCGAACTGTATAACTGGGCGAACGACGAATGTTGCTTATGTAATGCTTTTATTGCACTCCCTCAGAAAAATTTCAATAAAACAGATTTTGACATAAAAAGAAAAAAATAGAAAGCCCTGGGGAGGTGGTGGTCATTGGGGCCAGGGATTCATGCAAACCCCCTCAAACAATGTGTATTTTATGTTAGCCCCAGGATGGTTGTGGTATCCGGGGCCCGGGGGGGGTCAGCCCGGCCCCCCCATATATTTTTTTAATTACAGCCTGGGAAAGTGGTGGTCCCTGGGGCATGGGGTGTCCGAGCACCCCACTTCATATTAACATGGGGCCCGGGGAGGGGGTGGTCCTCGTGGCATAAAGAAGCCCTTGGAGGGTGGCCCAGTGTGCCCCTTCCATTTTCATATGAATATCAGCATGACCCCAGGACCTGGTCCACCCAGGGGCTTCTTGAAAAACAAGCATGGGAGACCGCACTTGTTTTTTTAAAAATTCACAGCAGTATTCACAAATATTTCTCAAATGGTTGTGAATCGAAAAAACAAGGCTTTCGAGTCAGGGTATTCCTACTCTCTCTCGTTTATTTTATTTTTTGCGAACATTTGTGGGTCCCAAGATGGCTGCCAACACTTATTGGTTGAAGTGTTGGCAGCCAATCAGAGCTCTGCAGAGCTCTAAACGAGCTTGTCATTATTGACGAAGACTGCAGATATACAAACTTGAATTTCCTTTAATATCTCGCAAATTACTGCACAATTTACATCTAGTAACAAAAAGCTCAATCTGTGGACCAAAATCTAGCTTTCTGCCAAATTTGGTGTAATTCCGTTCAGCGGATCTGGCTGCAGGCATGTCTAAAGAGTCTATCAGAATGAACAAGGGAAACACACTTTTTTTGACACCCCTTTTTTCTGGCACCCCAAAAGTTTCCATCCACAACAAGAACCAACATGACACTTTTTGGGGACTATTTTGTGAAGATTCGTCAAACGGCGCTAAGGATATAGGCAAGTCAAAAAACGCTTTTCCTATGGAAACCTGGTACTAACTATAACTAACTACCGGCGACCGCCAGCAGGTAATAAAACCTCCCCTGCAGACAACTGTCATGAATGGCCATAGATTATAGTCAATCTATTTTTAGACAAAGCTCATACTTGGTTTCTTTATGATGGGTGTAACTGACAACACTTCTTATCACATTACAGTAACACTTTTTTCTAGCATGGCATAAGTCTTTCAAGTAGAGCAGTTTAATATTCAGCCCCAGAAATGTATGCGAAAGGTTGAGAGGAACTCTGAAGTACCTTTGAAATTGGAAGGATTAAAGTCAAACAAAAAACAATAGCTGCGTTTGTTGAGGCATACGAGCTTGAAGTAGTGTGGGCTTCTATAGATCTGATTGTTTCATAGCTGCACTCTGCTCTTTGTTCCTTTTATAGTAATTACTGTCTCAGTCTGGGGGAAGTAGGCCTTCAAAGATTAGCATTATTTCTATCATTAGTGAAGGTAATACAAAATAAGCTACAGTCCAATCACCCAGCAGACCCTGCAGTTCTGTTATTTAAAGTGATGCATTGTAGGGGAAAAAGTATTTTTCTCACCTCTAGCAAGTTGTCGAGGCTAACCTCTTTGAGGAAAAGCGAAATAAAATCCTGCTCAGTGCTTATGCAGAACAGAAGTACGTCTTCTGCGTTTCCGCTTATCACAGGATTGTACCAAGCTCTCAGAGCGCACAAAGAGGGGCTTAACCAAAGCTAACATAACTTGCAAAGCGGATTTCCTAAGCAGATTTTTGTGGGCTCTGTTTTCTTTGCACAAACACAAATGAAAATGTGCCTGTATAGTACAGAGAGAACAGTGCCCCATGGAAACAGCAGCGCCCCTGCTTCATGAAAGCCTGGAGCTGCAGATGTGTAGTCCTCCTCCTCGGGCTATGCCAGCCCCTCAGAGAGAATTCAGAAAAGAAGGATGTAATGAGACAGATTTTTACAAAAGGAAAGAAAGAAGGAGCCCTGGGGGGCTGCTGATAAGACTACTTGCTAGAATCTCTTAAAACATGCATGTTTTAAAGCACAATTATGGATCGGTGTAGGTTGCCAATTTACAATGTATAATCACATCTGCTCTGCATGGTGCCTACTGTGTAAAAAGCAATGTCAAAGTTAAAACAAGCACTGCCAATAATTCTGGCTTATGAATGAACGTGTCTGTTGCGTCACTGATGGTTTTAGGTATTCAACAAGTGATCACACATGTCCTCTGTCAATCATCTTAGCACTCATGCATCCATTCATCTATCCACTGACTCATTCTTGCATTCATTCTCTGACACAATCGCAATAAACCAAATACAAATTCAACAACATATGCATGGTAAATTAAAAGAATGCAAGTAGAAAAATGAAAACTTGCTGCAGGCGAAACATGGCGGGCATATGCTTGCTGAAACAAACCTAAACATTGCAGCGGATGTCCATCTTGCAGAGGTATTGGAAATTAGTCTATCATTGTTTTAAAGTTTCAGCATGCGGAATGATAAAACCTTGATAAACTGTGGACAACAGAATTCCATCATGGTCCCTTTGTTTAGAGGAAGTGGCCACATGGGATACTGTGCACTGCAGATCAAATGAATGGCAAGCAAGGGACCCATTAACACTGCCTGGAGAGCGGTAGTATTGTCTTATGAAATATTAGAATTAAAAAAAGAGGAGAAGCAAACAAATGAAAAGGGACTACAAAAAGAGAACATTGAAAGCTAAAGGACTGGCACTGAAGCACACTCATTTTCAATTGGATGTACACTTGTGATCAGAAATTGGCATCATTCACAACACAAGTGAGCCAATTACTGATTTAGACTGAACCACTACCCCATACAGTATGCTGTCCTGGATCAGTGCAGAGAATAAATGACACTCAGACAGAACAGAGCTGAATCAAAGGCCCTCTATTCATCTATATGTATCTATATTTATATACGCACCACAAGTACCATCAGGCAAGAGTTCAGCCCATCGGGGAATCCACCAGGGGGCAAGAACTATAAAATAAGTAACTAGCTATGTGGTGCATTTTCTTCCACAATGCTTTGGCTTATCTTTGAAATAGGTCAAATGTGACCGAAATGCATCAGAACTGCCATTGCTGCGTAGTGAATACATTGAAACCTTTTCCTTACCGTGGAGAGTGCGGCTCATTTTCTTTCCGAAAGGCGAGACACTTGCATGATGTTTTACGGCTTGGTCCTGCCGTGAGCGACGCACCGCCTACAAAGAGCGCCAGGTAAATGCCCGAAATTGGACCTTGTTTGTTGAATTTGAGGTAGGAAAAATAAGGGGCATATGGCAGCCGCTAAGGATTGGACTTTGGTCAGGACTCCTGCATGTTTAAAAGGGCATGCTATGGACCCATGGTAATCAGCAGCAGGAAAATAGGCATCATCCATTGGAGGGTAAACACTGTATAAACCAAAACGCACCACAAGTACCATCAGGCAAGAGTTCAGCCCATCGGGCGTCCACCAGGGGGCAAGAACTATAAAATCAGTAACTAGCTGTGTGGTGCATTTTCCGGTTTCCACGATGCTTTGGCTTATCTTTGAAAAAGGTCAAATGTGAACGAAATGCATCAGAACTGCCATTGCTGTGTAGTGAATAAATTGAAACCTTTTCCTTACTGTGGAGAGTGCGGCTCATTTTCTTTCCGAAAGACGAGAGACTTGCATGATATATATTTATAGCAAGACGCACCAACATTTGGAGGCCAGCACGCATCCGTGTAAAGTTCATTTTAATTTATCTGGCAGCACAGCAAAAACCTTTAAACATTCCAGCAGACATAGCCATCAAAGTGCCAACGCGTTTCGGGCGTCACCGCGCCCTTCTTCAAGGGAAATGGCACGTAGGGAGAGGCAGCGTCATGACTCTTTAAATGATATTCAAAAGTCCCGCCTTCTATTTACAAGCAATATGCCAGGCCTAATGCCTTTATAATACATTTTAATAATATGTAGGCTAGACCTATGGCATATGGCATAACATTTCACTACACACAAATTAAGCTTATTTCTGTTATCATTGGCTTGTCACCATAACTAACTCAGGCATGCTCTACTGAGTGTAAACTTTCTACAAGTCAGCCATCCAGCACACAGCCATAAAAGTACAATTGTATAAAAAATTACAGTTGGCAAAACAAAATACTTTCTCTCTAAAGAAAGCCTAAAAATGATCATTGTAGTGCATATCTTCCATCCCCATAATTTTTTTGGGCGACTCACTGTAACAAATTTGGTTATTGGTGGAGGGGGTCAAAACACTCCTCAAGCAACAACCACAATCCTTATCAGGGTGAACAACAGAA
Organism: Triturus cristatus; assembly: GCF_964204655.1. Lineage (NCBI taxonomy): Eukaryota > Metazoa > Chordata > Amphibia > Caudata > Salamandridae > Triturus > Triturus cristatus. The sequence goes on from NC_140587.1 coordinate 286,684,240, forward strand.
GTCACTAAAATAATGAGCTTAACCCTTTGGTAGCTTGTAATGTCCCCTTAGCTCACAAAGGAGGCCAGCCAACTTGCCCTTGGATTTACTCCTAGTGTTCCTAAGTACAAGGAGATGGTCCAGTTCTCTTTCAAGCAGTAAGGTCAGCCATCAAGCAGCAAGGCAATGCTCTGGTATTAGCAGGGTAGTCCTGTGGGGTCCAGGCAGTCCATCTGAAGTCTTCCACAGCTCTAGAAGCGCAATAAAGTGGTGTTCTGAGGGTCCCATATTAATACCTTGTGCCAGCCTTTGAAGTTGCTGGACATCCTGGGCTACGCCCACAATCGGCTCTGGAAAAGTTCTACCCTTCCCCTGCCAAGGCTCCATGAAGTCTGGAGTGACAAAGACTAGTGTCAGGTTCCCTTGGGTGTGAAGGAGGTAAGCCCTATGAAGTGTAATTGGGGCAGGAAACTGCACTGCTCCCAGCCATCCAGACAGGATGGCCTATCCTGCTTACACCATATCCCCTTTGTCTCAATGTCTGGCAGTAATACACAAAGTTCAACATCGAAGCCACTTTCAGTCATGCGACCCAGGACACTGGCAGAGCTCAAATGGTCAGGACAGAAAAATGAAAACTTTCTAAAAGTAGCATTTTCAGAATTGTGATTTAAAATTTTACTTTACCATTAAAGAGGATTTTAGATTACAATTAATTTGAGTCCAAACATGATCTTTCTACCTACTCTCCATCAAAGGTTAGGACTTATCAAATGTGATAAGGTAGCCACTGTTATGCAATCGGAGACATAGGCCTTACAGTAGTAAAAATGAATTTAAGAGCTTTTTACCACCAGCTCACATATAACTTAAATCCACATTTCTCAATTTTAAAATTCACTGCACCTTGCCCTATGGGCCTTTAGGGCCTACATTGGGGGTAACTTATACGTATTGAAAAGGAAGGTTTAGATATGGCAAAAGGTTTTATTTGCTTGGCCAAAATGGCAGCTTGAAGCTGCAAGAAAAGCTTCAATGGCTGACCTGATACAGGTCTTAAAGTGCTGTTTCAGTGGGTGACACAATGAGTGTTGTAGACCCACTAGTAGCAATTAATTTTCAGGCCCTGGGTACCAAGAAATACCATCTACTAGGGAAAAGTTCTTTACCACTGGTTCACAGTGGTAAAGTGCACAAAGCCAGCCCTAATGCCAACAGAGACAAATTCAGAAAAGAGGAGGGATGAAGGTAAAAACTTTTGCGGGAAGACCTCACCAAGGATTCCAGGTTGAACAGATTTCATCTGTGGCAGTATGATTGGGTCTGAAACTGGATTGAGTGGTGTCAAGCAGCTGGTTATTGCTGAGGTGGGCTGCTAGTCATTTGTTCATCATCTTCTCTAAGACTTTAGCCAGTAAAGGGAGCAGGAAAATCGGCCAATACTTGTCAAGCTTAGTAGATTTTGCTGAGGGCTTCTTAAGGATGGAGAGAACTATGGCATGTTTCTAGAGTCCAGGAAGATGGCTAAGTTGATTGAGTCATTTAGGATGGGGTTAATTGCCATGCTGATGGGATTCAGTCCTTTGGTGAAGATTTGTTTTAGGCATGGCTCCGATGGTGCTCTAGAGCGTATGGATCACATGGTAGCTGCAGTGTCATGGGTAGTCTCGGTGGGCCACGTGGTACGGGCGGTCTTCCGGTTGTCCAGGATGATGGCTAGGAGGGCTGCAAGGGTTGATGGGTCAGGTTGGGGTTTGAAGTTGCAGTAGATGCTGGTATGCTGGTGATCTTGTTGCTTAAGAAATGAGACAGCTGATTGCAGAGTTGCTGTGAGGGAGTGATACTGGTGGAGCTTGATGCTGAAGAAGTGTAGTCCTTCAAAATGCAGAATATTTGTAGGCACTGTTGGTGCTGTTCTCAATGTGTTTGGTGAGGGTTCTGCATTTGGTGACCTTTATCTGTTGGTGGTATCATCTGAGGGCTGACCTGAAGGTGCTTTTGGCGGTGGTGTCTTGGCAGAACATGCCATGTTACATCGCACCCTTTTTTAATGCATCGCATTATAATGCCATCATTACAACGACCGCGTTGTAACAACACATGCCATTACAACGCACGTCGCAACAATGACTTGCTCTAGGGGGGGCGCTGACTGTTGGAATAGTATAATTTACTATTTCAACTCCAGTCTGTGCAACAGTAGGGAAGGTGTTGGATTTTAAGAAACACCTTCTAACCCCCTAGAGCAAGTCGTTGTTCTGACTTGCATTGTAATGGCATGCGTTGTTACAACACGGTCGTTGTAATGACCGCGTTGTAATAGCATGCATTGTGTTGCATGCGGTGTGAACAATGTTTACTGTCTTGACATTGTCTCCATCTGCACTTATGCTGCTTGCAGTGGCATTTGGTGAGTTTGAGCTCTTTCGCATCCAGAAGGTGTCCCACAATGTGATTAGGACCTTTCACTCTCTGGGTGTGTCCAAGGTTAGACAGGTCCTCCAGGAGGTTGGGTGTGTTAGGGTCAGTGGGGTCCTCAAGGTGGTAGGTGAGGTTTTCTAGAAGTATGAAGGCGCTGGAGTCAAGTATCAGCAGCACAGCAATTCCCGGCTCGGGTCCCAGAGTCCTGGTACTCTAATCTATCTATCTATCTATCTATCTATCTATCTATCTATCTATCTATCTATCTATCTATCTATCTATCTATCTATCTATCTATCTATCTATCTATCTATCTATCTATCTATCTATCTATCTATCTATCTATCTATCTATCTATCTATCTATCTATCTATCTATCTATCTATCTTTCGTTTTTTTTCTACTCACACTCATGCTTTTTACATGTAGTCATCCCGCAAACGACTGGACAGCAAAGATCTGGGGCATGTCAAAGTAGGTGGGTGTTATTTAAATTGATCCAAAAACAGTTTGTAGACTTTCCAAAACTTTCTTCCCTATGCCTTCTGTGGATGATGTCATCAGTGATGTAATTTGAGATGTCATCAATAATGTCACTGACCATGTCATGAATGATGTAATATGTGAGGTCATAAGCAGTGCATTACGGGGAGGCGGGAGTTATAGTTAGCTCAGCTAACTATAACTGCTGAATTTCTCTGGTTTTGTATGAGTGAAATGTCAGCCTAGCTATAATGTCCCTGTTGGACTTGGCCCTTTTGACAGGTTCACCCCTGAACTTTTTGCCTGTCTCCTAGCCTTTCCCCTGTGTAGTGTTGGTGGTTTTAGGCCTCTAATCACTTTAACACTGCTGTCCAGTGTAAAGTGCGTGCGCTCAGTGTTACATTTGAAAGGTTGGCCTGCCCTCCCATAGGAATGCATGGGGGATAAGTGTGTCCATGGTAATTCCTGGTATGAGAGGAGTGCAGGGTCGAGTTCAGTATGTATGAAATCATGAGGATAAATGCTGTGCAATGGTGTGCACTGATTTATGGTGACTGGTGGAGAAATGCCACTTTTAGAAGTTGGCATTTCTGTGCACTATGTGTCTGCCTGCCTGATGTGAATTGCATGTCTGGCTTGTGAGTGACGGGAGCTGAGACGTGTGGGTGGCTCCAGGAGGGGCAGGGTGAGTCAGCGCTGAGCTGAATGGGACACCTGGAGTAGGAGTGGTGGCAGGGGTAATGCCCTGACTCTGAATGCTGACTCCGCCCCCCTGTGGTGTGTCTGATGGTGCGCTCCAACCTGACAAAGGGGAAGAGGAGCCTTGTAAACAAAGTGCTCCAATTCCCCCCTGAACCAGATTGTGCTTGTTCCCCAAGTCCTGTGCTGTGACACAAAGGAAAATGTTGATATAAATATAGGGGCTGTGACCCCATGAAAATGTTCTGTGTTTGTGCTTACTAGCGACCTGGAACCGCCATGAGGGACAGCCTCCCTGCTGGAGGGCCCTGTGTGCTGGCCTGCCTGGGCCCAGCTGTGCCCCCTTGAACTCTGAGGACTGCCAGGAAGCTGTGGGCTCAGGGCATTGTAAGCGCTGTACTTTATTTGCGAGGGTAGGATTGTGCAGGCTCTGCAGCACTGTGCTGCGAAGATTCCTCCTGGGAGAGTCCTGGCGTGGGGACTCCCCCATGCTGCTGGGGAGCGGGAGCCCACCCCGAGTTATTGCCGCATTTGTGCACACCAAGCGGATACCCACCCCGCATCTTTGCCGCTTTATTGGTATTTTCGGCGGGTGCCCACCCCGCCTTTTATGCTCAGGAGAGCGGGTGCCCACCCCGCAGTTGTCCTCATTTGAGACGGGAGCCTACCGCGTATTGCCGCCACTGTTAAAATTGCCACCGGGCCGACCTGGAAGCCAGGCAAAGTCTGCCTGACTCCGGGCGGGGCCCAGAAGACAGCCAGAAGCAAGTTGAGGCACTGCCTTTGGTCAGCGGGGCTCCCGTGGTGATGAGGGAGCCCAGCAGGAGTCGGGTGACTATTGCCAGCCGCAGGAGAGCTTGGGTTAGGCAGGAACCCACCCCAACTTCATGGGCCTGCCTCAGGAGCCTCCCGTACAAGTCTCGGGTCCCAGGAGGGGGCCCGGGTGAAGTCAAGAGAGCCCCGCGGATTGCCGCAACAGAGAAGAGCAAGACCGGCGGTGGAGGATGAACCGGAGGAGCCTCGCGCCGCTGCCAGCCTCACCTCCCCAGGTAACTCTCAGTGCATGGTGAGTTGCCGTGTTGGGGGGGTTGCGTGGCCTGCTCAGAGGAGCCTGTTCTGTTTGGGGCACCTTCAAAGCACTCATACCTCAGAGTCCCAGAGGGGGCTCCAACTTGTCAGGGTTTGCTGATTTTCACAGCAGCGCCGCAGTTGCGGGCAGCTGCGACGTTGGGTATTTGTTTTACCGAGTCCCGGAGTGGGGCTCCAACAGGCACAGTGGTGCCAGGCTCATTTTTGCCACAGCTGCCCCACCAGACAGTGGGCAGCCGCAATGTTTGGGGGCCAGTTCTTAGTAGCTGAGAAAGGGTGTGTTGTACTCTAGCGCATTTGCGCACTTTGCTTTTGCAGCCCTAGGGCTAATTGAGAAGCCCTATTTTCACGCCCTGACTTTCTGGACAAAGGACATTTGAGCCCCGGTGTAAGGCCAGCTGGCCTGGGGTCATAGTGGGATGGTGAAAGGGCACAAGGCCCTAAGGTGATGTATGCACCTTGTAGTGGTGTTAATGTGGTGCACTACTGAGTTCCTGCTTAATAGGTCTGTGCGTAATGTGATTTATGCATACTGCTTATGCCTAATGTCATGTTAGGATATTTTAGGATGGTGTCTACAGTGACTGATAATGCTTAGCTCATTATTGTACCAGTAGTTACTGGTTGCGTGTTGCATTTACTTACCTGCATTTTGATGGTTCTGACCGTGGCCTGATTGGCCCGGTCCTGTATATAATCCCCTGTGAATATTGCCCGTGCCAGTTGGCACAGTGTATATTATGTGATTACGTTTCTAATGTGTTTATGACAATACAAAGGCTATTTTTTTATATAACCTTGTGTGGAGTTTCTTTTGTGGTGTGCCTAGTGTGTTGCTGCTGTGTGTGTGTGTTGAGCCAATGCTTTACACATTGCCTCCGGGATAAGCCTGACTGCTCGTGCCAAGCTACCAAGGGGGTGAGCAAGGGTTATCTTTGGCGTGTAACTCCCTCGCCCTGACTATAGTGGTTGTCTCTGGCTGGCTTTGGCATAAGCCTTAGTCAACCAGAGATCCCATTTCTAACAGTCTCTGTAACCTTTGTTTTTTCAGTGAATTTCTAAGGTTATTTAAATTCTATTTCCTAACTATAACGTCCTTGTAACCTTTGTTTTTTAGTGAATTGCTAAGGTTTTTTTACTTCTTTTTCCTAATTATAATGTCCTTGTAAACTTTGTTTTTTAAGTGAATATATACTAAGTGCTTTAGACATCTGGGCACTTTTACACTCAGGCACTTTAATCCAACAAAAGTACAAAAGGAAAATTCTTGAAAAATCATGGAAGAAAACTGAGACAAAAAACAGAACAGAGTTATTGAGAGATGTTCCTAAAAATAAAAAGAAGGACAGTGAGAATGCACCAAACTTCAGGCTGATTACTAACTATTCCAATGTAGCGACCAATGTTAGAAAATTCATACAGGCTAACTGGAATATACTTCAATCAGATGTAATCATCGGTCGCAACATTCCTGTACATCCATCTCTCACTTTTAGGAAAACACGATCGCTCAGAGACCATTTGGTCAAAAGTCATTTGCCATCTACTCCAAAAGGGATTCTAGGTATAGCAGGTTTCTATCCCTGCGGAAAATGCAAAGCTTGTGCTAACAGCAGTAAGGTAACATCATACGTGATTCCAGGACGTAGGGATCCTATACGTATCTCTAAGTTCATGAATTGCAACACAGCTTTTGCAGTGTATTGTCTGGTCTGCCCATGTGGCCTCAGGTACGTGGGCAGTACCATACATGCAGCCAAGATTCGCATCCTAGAACACCAGCGAGCAATCCAAAATAATGATATCAACTATCCGGTTGCTAGACATTTCCAGTTACATCATAACAGCAACCGGAAACTAGTGAAATACTTCTGTTTGGATTATGTAGCACGTGACTCTAGAGGAGGAGACAGAGAGAAACGTCTTAGGAGACTGGAGTCCCGTTACATTATTGATATGGCCACTAAGGTCCCAACAGGACTTAATATGGGGGAGGAACTGGGAGTTCACTTGTAAATATGTAAATACAGCTGGGTATGTAACAATTAGGAAAATACAGGAAAGGTTGGGAGCACTATGTATTTGGTTTGTTGAATGAATTGTGACAGTATTATTGACTTTGATTTGATTTGCTTATTTTTGTCGGCCAGTGAAGCATTTGAATGATTAGGTTTGATGAATAGTTTATGTGCTCACGATAATATAAGGTAAACTATGTAGGGTCACCTTTTATGCCCATACAGGGCTTTATCACGACACAGCACATCGCCTTATTGTACTAGGATGCCGTATATGATTTGGCTGACTTATAAGTTTTGGCAGATGTTTATAATCTTCTAAACCATGTCGCGCTGCCTGAATCAAATATGGCACCTATGGATTTAGGAATTGATCAAATATACCAAACAGGTTTATGTATGAGATCTGTAACATGCGCGATGACAAAAGTACCAATCCATTGTTGACTGCCACAATTAACTGTGTTAACATTTGGTGCAGAAATGAGTCTGTATCGGCAAATGTATTAATCATGATATTAGATTATGTTGCCTGGAGTAATCATGGCGCCCTTGCACCTATCCTGTTACCTAATGATGATGTATAAATTACGACGTTTGTGTGCGGCGGCCGCCAAACACTGACGAAGGTGTACCGCTGAAACACGTTTGTTTTTCTATCTTGTGTGCCATTAAATCCGCATCAGGATTAACCCCCCGCGAGTGCTGGTATTTATTCATTGGAGTGCCGCTATAATACGCGATCTTGCCGTCGTGTCTGCAGCACCCGCTACCGAGTGCATGAGCCACCGGCAAGAATTGGGAGCGTTGAGAGAGATATATATATATATATATATATATATATATATATATATATATATATATATATATATATATATATATATATATATATATAAAATATATCTTGCTCCTCTGCACCTGAGAAAGCGCGGCACGCTGCGGGCGGGTGCTTCAGATGCGGCGGTGCCCCGCAATTTCTATTTACGCTCCCAGATTCCTCCCGTCTCAAAAAGGAAACTTGAGCACTCACGGATAAGTAGTTTGCAGCTTCGTTTTATTACGGAGAAAACAACAAACGCGTTTCGGAGCTAGTCCTTCTTCAGTGTTGTTACTTAGTTCATAACAGAGTACTTTTTTATACACATGATTGTCAATGAACATAAAGAAAGTCGGAGGGGGTCGCGACCAGACAATTTTAAGCGCCATCTTTGAAGGGGCAAATAATTACTATTTCATTCAATATGCAAAAAATATACTATACAAATGTATGAGCAGAATTATCGGGTTGACCGTGAAAATAACAGTCTATACACGTTATTTCAAAGTGCATTGGTATACATATAAATATACTTCATTCGTTCAATGTGCTTAATGCAATACAACCCATATTTAAATTATAAAGCCGTGGATCGGCATTTCACAACCTAAATTTTGACGGTTGTTAAACCCTTCAACTCGCCGTATATCGGCTTGATATTATCCAATCCAATGTAACCTAAAATGGTTGCTAAACCCTTTTATACTCACCGTGTATCGGCGCAATGTTATCTAATCTAATGAATGGATATAGACAGTCAATGTTTTAAAGGAAAGAAGGTTAGGAGAAAACGAATATATCATAGTTACCTAAAAAACAATACATAATCGTAATATATTCATGATGAGTCACAATAAAAATTGCAGATAACAAATAACAAGAGGGTCAGTTATTTTGCTGCGATAACCATGGCTACTGAAATATGTACTTCTAGGTCCCTAGATGTACTATCAGTTCCTCTCCTGAATTTAACCCGTAAGGGGTTTTAGTTTGGAGGTCGATTATGTATCTCGATTCTAGTCGTCTCAGTCTTGACACTCTATCCCCTCCTCTGGCATGTGCAAAAACACAATCGATGGCAAAAAACTGCAAAAGATCCCTATTGCTGCCGTGTTTTATAGCAAAATGCCGTGCTACCCGGTAGGTGAAATCTCTTTTTGCTATTGCTCGCATGTGCTCTAATATTCTAATCTTGACACTGTGTACAGTGCTGCCGACATACATCAGTCCACATGGACATTTCAAACAGTATACCACGTATGAGGTTTGGCAGGTCAAAAATTTGGTGATAACTTTCCCTCTTTGTAAGCCTTTCACATTATAGCTTAAGACTCTTTTGCTAAAGGCACAGGCCTTGCACTTTCCACAGGGATAGAAGCCCTTCATTTCTTTCAAAGTGCCCTGTTTGCGGGGAATAGGATCAAGATGACTGCGTACCAAATTATCATTAAAAGATCGTGCTTTCCTAAACGTGATCTGGGGAGTCAGCGAAACATCAGATCCAATTATTGGGTCAGTTGTTAGCACATGCCAATGTTTTCTTAGAATAGATCTTAAACTGGATGCATCATTGGAAAAGGTCGTAATCAGCCGAAATTGACCCTCCATCGGTCTATTAGTTTGTTTCTGTTTCAAGATTTGTTCCCTTGGTAGCTTTCTGACTCGTTCTAAGGTATTTTCTAAGAGATTGGTGTTATAACCTCTTGTTTCGAATCGCCTGAGACTGCTCTCAGCTGCCCGCTCAAAATCACACTGTCTCGAGCAGTTTCATTTTAATCTGAGAAGTTCGCCTTATGGAATACTGCTTTTCAACCTTTCGGGATGCCCGCTAGAGGCATGGAGGATACTATTCCCCGCTGTTGGTTTTCGATAAAGGTTAGTTGTTAATTTCCCTTCTTTCACCTCTAGTCTCAGATCGAGATAGTTTACTGCCACTAAACTGATCTCTCCTGAGAAATGTAGGTTGACATCATTGTTGTTTAAATGTTGAATACATTCATTAGCTTTGTCTGTGGAACCCTTCCAAATCAAGAAAAGGTCATCGATGTATCGATGCCAGGACACTATTTCTTTTGTCCATTCAGAGTTGTCCGCAGTCCAGACCACCTGCTCCTCCCACCAGCCTACGAACAGGTTCGCATAGCTGGGGGCGAAGCAGGTGCCCATCGCAGTCCCTGAGATCTGTCTAAAGTATTCTCCCTGAAAGAGAAAAATGTTGTTAAACAGACAGAAATTGATTAGTTCCAACAGCATTCTGTTGTGAGTTGCAAATTTCAAAGCTCTTTTCTTGAGAAAATATTCAATCGCATTTAGCCCTTGATGATGGTTGATGCATGTATAAAGGCTAGTGATGTCCAACACAATCATGCAGTACGACGAGTCCCATTCAATTTTTTCAATGTTGTGAATGAAATCGGTGGTGTCTTTTATGTAAGATGGCAGTTTCAATACGAATTCGAATAAAAAATGATCTAAGAATCTAGACAAGTTCTCAGTCAGACTTCCCATGGAGGAAACAATAGGTCTCCCTGGAGGCAATGATGCATTCTTATGAATCTTTGGTAAGTGATAAAACGTGGGCGTGATGGGATTTGTCGTTCTCAAAAACAGGTACTCTTCCAGATCCAACATTGTTTTCTCGTGCCATTTTTTGATTGTAAAATGAAGCTGTTTGATGCTCTCTACGTAGATTTCCTTTGTAGTTAGTTCATAACAATCAGTGTTATGCAATTGTCGCATGTCTTCATTTATGTACTGTTCACGGGGCATTAGAACAATGTTTCCCCCTTTGTCTGAGGGTTTAATGATCGTGGAAATATCTTCCTGGAGGTTTTTTATCGCCTCTTTCTGTTTTTGAGTCAGGTTCTGAACTACTTTGCGGTTTCCTGCATTGACTCGAAATTTAATTAGGTCCTTGATTACCCCTTCGGAAAAGACATCGATTGTATCCGTTGGCATTTGGGGTAATATTTGGGAAGGTTGTTTAAAACCACTCGCTGGAGCTTCCTGTAACACATTGCATTCTTCAATACTTTGTGTCAAAGTTGTACAGGTTTGTATTTCTTCAAGAGTTCCCTCTTTCCTTAGATTCTCTAGAATTTCCAGGGTGGTTAGATCGTTAACTGCAAGCAGATCTGTTACCTTATTTTGAGCTTTGAGAAATCTCGCCTCTTGGGTTGTAGGTTTTAACTTGAAATATTTGTGCAGTTTAAGTTTTCGCACCAGTTTGAAAATGTCTATCCTGGTTTGAGTGTACTCCAGGTGGTTCTGTGGGCAAAACGAGAGTCCTAATTTCAGCACTGATTCCTCTGTGGGGTTTAAGATCCTGGGAGTCAGATTTATGATCGTTAGCTGATCGGTCTCTGCTACCATCTGCCTCCCCTTTTGCTCCTTGTGACTCGAGGGGTTTGGTTTCTGGTTTTTCCTCTTCCAGCCGCCCCTTCTTGTTTGCTTTCTTTTTCTGGGGGCTTGCTTTTGCCTCCTCTTAACCAGGTCTGACGTATAATATTGAATTCCAATTGAAAAGGAGTTTTCTGTTGTCCGGAGGAGCCTGCTACCTCATCTTCGGAAAATTCATTTTCGGTAACATCTGACTCCGAAGTATCCACTTGAACTGGTGTTTCTAGAGGCAGAGTTTTTCTTTGCTGTACTTCTTTTCTTGATTGGTCAAATTTTTTTGCGAAAGTCAGCACTCTCCCTGAGGCGTAATCTTTCTCATCTCTTTGAAACTTCTCTTGTTTGCGTTGTTTAATCTTCATTTCATATGCGGGGAGTCTTTTTTTCATCGCTGATCTCAATAGTTCTTGCCGATTTTTGTCAGAATCTTTGGTGAGTTCTGTTTCCAAATTCTCGATTGTCTGGTCGCGACCCCCTCCGACTTTCTTTATGTTCATTGACAATCATGTGTATAAAAAAGTACTCTGGTATGAACTAAGTAACAACACTGAAGAAGGACTAGCTCCGAAACGCGTTTGTTGTTTTCTCCGTAATAAAACGAAGCTGCAAACTACTTATCCGTGAGTGCTCAAGTTTCCTTTTTGAGACGGGAGGAATCTGGGAGCGTAAATATATATATATATATATATATATATATATATATATATATATATATATATATATGTATATATATATATGTAAAAAAACACTTACAAAAATAAAAATTAAAACTTACATATACTTATCTTTAAAACTTTTACAACAAATATGCCTTTACCATTCATGCCTTTAAACAAAATGTTTGTAATGGCATGCATGGTAAAGTCTTATTCGTTGCGAAATCCTGTGTGATGAAGACTTGTGTTGTAGTGTCACTTGCGTAGTTAAGCCTGCATGGTAAAGGCATGTGGGGTTTCGCCTTCATGGTAAAGGCTGTTTTCCATGCACCCTGCGAGCCTGTAGGGCCTATTTTAGGGGTGATTTAAAAGTATTAAACCAGACTGCAATCTTATAGAATAGATTAAGTGAAAAAGAACCACAGAAAGTATTGCTAAAAAATGTATTCATTATATAATACTCTCTAACACGTAGGAATATCTCCTACCCGGAGATATTCACAATGCACACAATACTTTAGCAAAGGGACACAGTAAATGGCACGAAATACACAATGGACCCGGGGGGGGGGAGGACCAAACCATGTACTACGAAAGTGGTATAAGAACCACAACTCTGATCAAGACGATGTCGAGTGGACGTAGAAACTCTGGGGACCCAAGGAACCACCCAAGGTGAGTAGGTAGGGCCCCAACGAAGAGCGTGTGCATTGTGGGAAGATGACCGCGTGCTCCATACAACTCTACATTTAAGTCGCGGTTGGATTTTTAAAGATTAGGGACCCTTCCCAATGGACCCTCAAAAAACCAGAGGAAGACAGAACATTGGAGAGCCAACCCACCCGTGGATACCCTATTACCCACGTTACCTACACCAGGGAAGCCAGGTGCATACGTGTGAAGTGGTGTCGGAAACCGCCATTGAACCCAATGGATGACTTCAGGAAAATGCCTCTACTGGAAGAGAAGAAAGTGTCCGGTGAAATCCGAAGATGGATTCTTGATGAGAGGTACCTGCAAGCAGAGGGGACAGAGTCTATGTCTTTCAGGAGTGACCAGGAGACTTGTAAGACGAATGCCTTGCAATGTCAGGTGTTGCAGGATGGATGACAATGACCATGACTCTGTGAGGACCTGGCAATGCAGAGGAGGACCAGGAGCCATGCACGAGCTGTCCCACAAAGGATTTCAAGTGCTGAGGGGTCGGTGTCCTGCGGGAGCACCAACAAGCCTTGGCAATTGCAAACAATGCAGTAGCTGAAGAAGGAGCCAGGTCGGGACCAGCAAGGTCCAGGGGACTCACCACAAGCAGGTGAGTCAGGGCAGGCCCTGATCAATCAGGGGAGCCCAAAATAAACAAGTGTGACCTTCAAGTGGACCCACAGGCCGGAGGCACTGGAGTCACGAGAGGACCTCAAGCAGCTCATCAAAAGATGCAGGCCACGATGCACACGATGTGGTGTGGCTAAAGATTCTGGTCAGAAGAGATGCTCGAGGTTGAAGCTACTTGGACTCTGACGATCTTTTTGGAAAGAAGTAATCAAACCTTTGCAACTGCAAGTTAACACTGTGCACAGGTGTTTGGTTATTGCAACCCCCACGAGGGATACTGGCCTCAAACTTGTTGAGAGGGCAGGGCTGGCCTCAGGAGCTGTGGAAAACCACCACCTCTGTTGCAGAGCATTTGGAGTCCAAGGGAGCTCAGGATCAGCAGATCGGTCGACTTAGTTGCGGTGCCTGCGGATGCAGGGGAGTGACTCCTTCACTCCAAGGGAGATTTCTTCAAGTGTCTTTGATGCTTCACAGGTCTTGGAAGGTTCCTGTATGATGCACAGGCACAGACGATGCAGCAGACTGGAAGGGAGATGAAGTCAGGCCCAAACGAAATCCAGCAAAGTCCAGAGTGCCCAGATGGTAGAAGAGCAGTGGTGTCTGATCTGAATCTTATCCCACAATGAATCTAGGGACCTACACCCAGGTAAGCCCTTAAGTACCCAGAGGAGGGTCTGGACAGGGGGAAGGTTAGCCCCATGTCCTTTGTCCAGTTTTGCACCAGAGCGGGAGCCAACGGCTTCCAGAACTGGTTTGAGCTGGCCTATTCATTGGGACACCAAATGTGCCCCTCTTGCAGACTGAGGGGCGTTTTCAAGCGCACCCAACCTACCCCAATACACTAAATCCTGTCTGGGAGGAGGTCACACCTCCCTGTGACAGGATGCTTTTTGTTCTGCCATCCCCTGCTCGAACTTGGCTCTGCAGCAGGAGGGCAGAATTGTGTCTCTGGCCGGCAGCAACCATTTTGTGCTGTCTGGGTCAAGAAGGCTGGTACCGTGAACACTGATAGCCTAACGGAGGGCTCTTCCAGTGCTTGGAACATACCTCCCACACCGTTTACGGTGTGGTAGGTGTTATTCCAACATGTTTGATACCAAACACAATAGGATTCGTTGGAGCAGTTTTCAAGATGGTCATCGCATAATTACGTGGTGCCCATCTATATTGTATATGGCTGCTTCACTGACAGCCTGGGAGACTGTACTCCGTAGGCTGCAGGGTTGTGCTGCTCATGCAGGAGCACCCTCTTAGTTAGAACCAAGCACCCTGCCTTAAGGATTGAAAAGGCCTGCTATAGGGGTTACTCATAGGTTTTAAGAGCAGTGACCCTAGATATAGGAAACCTATTTCTTTAGTAAGTGGTGCTAGCACCAACTTACACAGTCTGCAATGGCAGGCCTGTAGTTCCCTTTTGCATGGTCCCCCATGGGTGGCATAATGCATGCTTCAGCCCATGGGGGACCTCTGGGTTACTGATGCCCTGAGTACCTTAGTACCCTATACTAGGGACTTAAAAGGGTACCCCAGTATCCAATCTGGGATTTATCTAAGTACTCAACACAACAGTTTAGGGAGAAAGCAGATAGACTAGGGTCCTGATTAGCATGATCCCAGTCTGACTACTCAAATACAGCTTAGCACCAGGCAGAACGTGGGGGCAACCATAGAAGTAGATCCTTCTTTCCTACAGTCTAGTTAAACAATGAGTTGGGTATCAGACTCTCACCAGTCCAGGTAAACAATTTGATTATCATTCAACTGGAGATGGGAAATAATATTGTTTATATAGCACTATGAAATAACAATGCATAATTTCAGCCAAAAACCATCTGGTAAATATTCTGTTTTCAGATTATAAAATTCACAGGGAGCACACAGTGGAGGCTTGCAAAGGAAGGGAGGCATCCTGATCACATGGGGTCATTAAGGTACTGCTAGTATCACTGTGGAGAGTTATGTGCAGTGGAGATCGATGGGAGACAGTTGAGATTAGATTGACATTAACATATTTTTATCTTTATTTTTTGTTGTGTAGCACAAGGTGTCAGCCAACATTTGTTCAGGTTCCCAGATGGGCAGCCAGCAACCTTTTGCTAAGGGTAGTGTGTTGTGTGCAGATTTAGATTCCGTATATAGATTTACCGATGTATGCCCTTATATAGGTACAATTCACCTTGCCCTTAATTGGACATAGAAATCCGGCCCTTATTTAGACATTGTCCGTACAAACCAAATACAGGCATGGCTACCTACATCCGTCCATCCACGTCACAACGAATTCTTGGAAAACCAGACCCTTAAGACTTTAGGAATTTCCCTCAGCTTGAATATTGATTTCTCCAAGAACTCATTAAGTATGCATGAACATCTATTCCTTAGGGGTTCATTCATGACATTCCTCTGCCCGACTTTTACGTCAATACTGGCATTCCTAGACACCTTCAAGGTATAAATAAACCAGCACTTGCCCTGACAAATTGCGGTTCTCGGAGGATTCGATCCAACCAACGATCTATTGTTTCCACGATTCTGAGACTGTTCTGATTCTAAAAGAAACAAAGTTGTCATATTTATGTGGTTGTCAGAGACTAAAAACTTCTTGTATATTCGAGAAGTTTCTAGTGACCTCTGAGTTAGCTGGCACACACAAGTTAATTAAGTTTAATATACTCGATAGAGACATACTGACCTTAGTCCTATGTCAAATCTATAGTGTATGTTATTCCAATGCGCAGAGCCTATCAGGGATATAGGAACTACACTACAAGTGTTAGCATGGGGAGCAGGGTGAAGACTTTCATCATCTGTTCTTTTTGCCTTTTTCGCCCTAAGTGGGAAGGGTATGCCCAGACATGGGCCCCGAGCTCACTACCCCATCAGATTCAAGCTAGCCTGGCTGATGAGGGGTGTTACCCCGAAACCGGTCCCAGGATGCTTGTTTCTGGTCCAGGGAGAACCTGGCCTGGCAGTTCGGGCTGTACTGTTCCCATGGGGAGCAGGGTCAAGACTGATTTGCAAATGGCTAGGTCTAAACTGAAATGGTGTGGCATGCATAAAAAGATGAATTTAACCCAGATCTGTGAATGGGGATGAATGTTTGATTAATTCAGCATTCCTTCCACCATCTGTTCTCTTTGCATTCAGCAATTTAGCAAACCACACAGTGGCACCTCGCTCGAGGTGCAACACTGGCTAGTAATATAATGGGGGCCCAGTAGATAACAGTCTGTGTTATAAATAAATAAATGCGTATATTACCTACTGGCGGTCGCCAGTAGGTAGTTATAGTTAGGACCACGTTTCCATAGGAAAACCTCAACATTCTATTTTGAATAACTTTGGCGCCGGTCGACGAATCCTCGCGAATTTCTCAAAATAGGTGGGGCGCTACGCTCCGCTCCTACCCTGAAAGTCTCGGGGGGATCCGTCAAGCGGGGGCTGAGATAAAAGGGGGGTCCCAAAATGTGTTTTTCCCATGCATTTTTCCATAGGACCTTTAGAACGAGCTACAGCCCGAACGGCTGAACAGAATTACTCAAAATTTGGCAGAGAGGTAGTCCCTAGGTCAAGGAAGTGCCTTTTGTAGGTTTGGTGTAAATCTGTTCAGTAGATTCTGAGAAAATAGCCTTTAAATCAATATATATATCTGAGCCCGCTTACGGTACGCTTACCGTACGCTTACGGTAAGCGTACGGTGGCGTGCGCGAGCGCGATTCTGATTGGCTCTTAGATCTTAGTAAACATTCGAATCGGCCGAAACCAGGAAGCGGCGGCCGCCATTTTGTGTATTTCACTCTGAAAAAAAAGAGTGAAAACAAGAAAAGGGGGCAATGAGGAGAGTTACAGACCCCCTAACATTTGTAAGGGGGTCAAAGAAGGACAGAAAAGTACAAAAAAAACATTTATTGATTTTTTAAAAAATCACGGGGTACGCGTACGGTAAGCTTACGGTAAGCGTACGGTAAAAAAATAAAAATAAATAAATGAAAAGCAGATTTAAGAGTTTAGATATTAGGGAGCTCTAAAAAGAGCTGTTGTGTTTATGAAGTCATTTTTTTAGTGGTACCTACAAGTAAGTACCGATGCAGAGTCTAAGGTTCAAAAGGAAGACTCTGTTCCCTTCATCATTGAAGTGCACACCATCTCCTCTATAAATGTCTTGCATGTCATAACGCAAGTTGTTGTGGTAAATGGCACCCATACCATAGTCACGGAGGAAAGCAGAAACAGATTTGTTGACGTGCTTTCTTGCTTTGTCAATCTGTGGACAGAAATGATTGGACCAGTTCCATTTTTGCCTTTGGCATATGTTGGAAAACACAAAGGCAGTTTTAGGGAAAAGTGAAAACAGTTGTGCAAAGGTGTCCTTCATAAGCATTTCCACACCTACCCCAGTCAAAGTGCCTAGGTCATTGCCACCACAGTGCACTATTATGAGGTCAGGGTGTTGGATTTGCATGAAGGATTTCACCAATGGCATCAATTGGTGCCACTTTAACCCTCTCTGACCAATCCATTTAATGTCTACATTTGGCAAAGCAAGGTCTCTCACCATACCTGTTTTCTCTGCAAACTTTTCACTCCAGAAGACATAGCTGTGCCCTACAATCCACACTGTGAACATCTTCAAAGGAGAACTGGATGCACTCAGGAGGTGTCTTTCAGTAGAATGGCAATATGAAAAGAAAGACAGTTTGGAAATGGAGGCATACATATTTTTTTCAAAACAAAAAGAACTGATTGGCTGTTTCATACCATTCTAGTGTGGTAAATAAAATCTTCTTTACCGGACTGAATTTCATACGGAATCTTAAAATAAAGTAAAATAGCTCAAAATAACAAGAGGCAGAATCCGTGGTATAAGAGGTTTTCTAAATGGGCTTTATTCCACTCAAAATGGCCGACTCGAGTCGCGGCCTTCAGGTTCCGTCACCACGAGGGTTCAGGAAGTGAAGTACAATACTTTATTGACAGACATGCATTTTTATAATAAGTACATTACAATGAAACGAATGTAGAAGGCGTAACATTTGATAAGAAAAGTAACATAACAGGTACGTAATCGAAACTAGGCGTAATAAGGAATAAAAGAAACATGATTGGTTAGGATTATCAGACATAGGTGGATCTATAAGATAATACTTGGCATAGATGCGCGCGCAGCAGCATGACGTGTGAGTGACGTGCAACTAGGGGGTGAAGGGACTTGACATTTAGCTCTACATGTGGAGACGAGAAGTCTGGGGGGTCAAGTCAACCTAATCCCAAATCATATCTAACATCCTATGTTTAAAGAACTATGTTATCCACAAGGAAGGACTCTCGGACAGAATCTAGTCTATACTGACTGTGTGCGTGCACAAACGCCTAAGTGTCTATATGAGATGCGAGAGGCAGAAAACTTTCCATGGCAGCAGGGCTATGAATCACTTGCAGGAGGACGGAAAGGCTGAGTCCTTTGCTTGTGAGCTAAAGGAAATGTTTACCTAAATCACTAGACAGGAATGCATCGGCTGAAGAGCAAGATAGATAATTCGAAGGTGAAATACAGCTTCTTGGCAGGCAGGCGAAAACTGGCCGAGGCAGGCACCGTTAGCTGCACAGGGAGTAGGACAAAGTTCATGGATACAGATGCGAGCTCAAGCTGAAGCTGTCAGAGACAGAGAGCAGGGAAAGGCTTTGAGGACAGAATCGGGCCTACTTGCCTGAACTGTAAAAATGGAGTAACTTAGCCATATAAAGTCGGTGGCCTTTCATACTTAGGAATCGAATATCCAGCCCATTGATGGCGGATCTGACAGAGAACATGTCGACGGTAGACACACATATATTTGCGTTCTTAGAAACTGGAACTGGAGGGAACATACATGTATTTGTAACATGCATATAGAACCGTTGGGGTCCAAGATAGGGGACATAACTGATCAGGAAAATCCATATTTCCACATTCCCTCCTTGTCCCCTACTTGCCCTTTAAGAGATATCAATCTTCATCATTCCATCGATTTGCTCATGGAGCATCATTTCTTCTTCCTTCTTCTTCCGGTGTTTTGAACGAGAACTGTGATATGGAATGCATGATGTGGCACACAGACCACAAATCGCTGGTCCACATTGCAGGCATAAACAACAACTGAAAAGCATAAGAAGGCCAATACCTAGGAAGGATAGAACTCTCCATCCCCAGGCTGATATCACACTCCAAAACCACCCGGACCACGTCCAAGTGCCTGGATTCTCGTGTATCTGGCTCACAATCTTATGAAGGCGTGTTATAGCTTTATATACAGATGGCGAATTTTCTGGTATAAATATGCAGCAGCTGGATCCGATGACCCTGCAAGCTCCGCCCCTATCGGCCAGGATGACGTCAAGGACAAGACGATTCTGGAGAACAACAATTCTCATCACTGATTGTTCTTCTGTCAGATTGCCTAGGGCGGCTATAGTCTCGTTTACTACAGCTTCAAGAGTCTTGGTTAGTCTGCGTATCAGCTTACTATTTGATATTGTACCTATATAGGGAAAGATACCTTTATTGAAATCTACATACTTGTCCCATGCCGTCTCAGTATAATCGACAACTGGGAGATCTCTTCGCTCTCTATTGTGTACTAAATGAACATTTCGATAATAATCAGGGGGAGCTAGAAAAACAGGTGGCAAAAGGAATGCTATGTAACAGGTACCATCCCAATCTAGAGGCAGACGCATATATGCAGTCTGACCACATATAAAGTAAGAATGGCGAGAAGCTCTAAATGAAGATTTACCTTGATCACTATATTCTACTGTAGTAACGCATTGGCTATGGCCCATGTGTATGGAACCAACTTTTCTTACACATAATTCACCCTTAACTGGAAATACTGACATAGTGGGCAGAATTAGTTCAACTTCGGTTTTGACATTCAAAATCATAAGATTAGGCGTAAAATTACCTAATTTATACACTTCATTTTCTAAATCAGTTCCTGTTCTACTGGGGTGACCCTCCTTATTAGGGTGACAGACTTTGAATAAAACTAGATTCAGATTTCCCCATATCCAATGTTGTTGATAAACTGCTGTGTCTGGGTCTATGGAATTTAATAAACTAAACCATGCTCCACAGGAGCCATTGTGTGTGAACGGATGTGGAAAGAAAGGCAGAACTCCTTTGTTATTCTGATAGGGAGGGAGTCGGCCACACACCCAACAATTGTTGGCATTACTAGTCTGATGGGAATGATGTAACATACTAATGAAGGTGTTGTTGCGCAGCGCAAGTCTATAGGACAACTCATGTGGGGGTAATTCACTAAAAGAATGTTCATCAGTTATATTGAAAGCACGTTTAGAAACAGGATAATACATATGCAACAATATGCTTGCAGTAACTATTAAAAAACTCAAGGAAAACAAAATTAATAAAGTCACAATACAGTGGCTACGCAGTAATTTACAATAAGCATGTCGTTTTATTATGATTCTGGACTCTACATCATTCAGACCTAAGGGATACATGTCGGGACAGATTCAACCGCTTCACCTTGGAGAGGACTTAAACAATCAAATCGTCCGACAGTTTGGATCTGGACCTGAGTTTCTGCTTATAGAGTTCGGTGCTACTGGCTTCAGCCAAAGGTAGCTTTGAGTCAATGGGGGAAGACACACGAGGAGTACTGTTTGTGTCAGGAGGAAGTCCATGAAATTTCTTTATATGGCTGGAATGCACCCAGCCTTTTCTCCCTTCGATCTTCACAGCTGTTCTGGTTGTCAGCAGGACCAACTCAGGAAGCCTCCACCTTGGCTCCAGTTGGGTTTTCCGATCAAAATTCCTGACGAGAACATAATCGCCGGGAATTACATCATGAGGTTTCACCTCGGTGTTGTCGGGAAAAGCTGCGACTACCTGTGAACGACAAGATTGTAGTGCAGACATCAAGGAAGCCAGGTAATCTGTCAGCATATTACAGTCAACATCAGTTATTTTACGGGGTATAGGCGTCCCCCACATATTCGGTGGTCTACCAAAGATCACCTCATAAGGTGATAGCCCTGTTCGAGAGTGTGCTACCATCCTCATGTAAAATAGCGCAACTGGTAAAGCTACTATCCAGTCCACACCTTTTTCCTGACATATTTTAGACAGTCTGATTTTTAAAAGTTGATTATGTCGTTCCACGAGACCTGCTGCCTCGGGGTGTCGGACACAGTGGAATTTCCACTGATATCTCAACAAAAGCGAGACATGTTTCATTAATTCGGATGAGAAAGGCTGGCCGTTATCTGAATATACAACACGTGGTAAACCGTACCGTGGGAAGAATTCTCGAACTAGCTGCTTGGCAGTAGTCGGGGCAGTGTAATCTGATACGGGATACGCCTCTGTCCAACGGGAGAGAGCGCAGACAACTACGAGAACATATTTGAATCCTCGACAACGTTCCATCTGAATATAATCCATCTGGAGGACTTCAAAAGGATGGTCAGGAGGCTGAAATCCACCCTGCTCTATGGGAACACTCTTTCCTGGATTAAACTGACAACATATCATACAGGTACGAACTTTTTGTTTAGCTGCTGCTCGTAAATGTTTGTTGAACCAAATGTGCTGAATGCTGTTTAGCATAGCCTTCTCTCCTAAATGTGCTGGACTGTGAACTGTAGCTATAATGGCTTGAACCATGGAATCAGGGAGAAACCATACAGATTTCTCCTTCGTCATCCATCCTTGATCTGTCTGGATCCCTCCTAGTTCAGTCCACTTCTTTATTTCTTCTGCTGTGGCATGTGTCTGTATGTCAATTACGTCAAGTGCGGGATCCTTAATTGTCATACACTGTGTTGGTGTCTGAACTATTGGCTTTGTCATGTCTAATGTGCGATTCTGAGCAGTCTGTTTAGCTGTTCTGTCAGCTAAATCATTGCCTTGAGAAATGGTATCAGTAACCTTCGTGTGTGCTTTACATTTCATAATCGATATAGCAGTGGGTAGATGTATTGCGTCTAACAAAGCATGAATGAGGGGTCCGTGCTGAATGTGGGCACCATGGGAGGTTAAATAACCTCTCTCTCGCCACAGCACGCCGAAGTCGTGTACAACTCCGAATGCATAACGTGAGTCAGTGTATACATTAACTTTCTTATTTGTGGCTTGAATACAGGCTTGTGTTAGAGCAATAAGTTCTGCTGCTTGGGCTGACAAAGTATCTATACAATTTGTCTCAATAACTTCAGTGTCTGTTGTGACTGCATACGCGGTCACTAAATCTCCTGTATTTGTTCTCATGCACGATCCGTCTACATACAACGTCAGGTCTGGATCTAACAATGGAACGTCTGTCAAGTCTTGTCTAGGTTTCGTCTTTATTTCAATGATTTCAACACAATCATGAGCTAGTGGGTCTGTTCCAATTACAGGTAATAGTGTAGCAGGATTCAATGTATTACACCGTCGGATCTCTATGTGTGGTTGAAACAATGTCAGTTCATAACCGGTAAGTCTTGCTATGGTCAAGTGTTGTGTTTGTGTTCGGTTCACAAGAACCTCTACTGCATGTGGTACTTGTACTGTCAATGGGTGTCCTAATACTATGGCATCGCTTTGTCTGATTGCTAAAGCTGTCGCTGCCACTGATTTCAGGCATGCAGGCAAAGCCTGAGCTACGGGATCTAATGTACTGGAAAAATAAGCACATGGCTTGCGTGATCCTGCTTGATCCTGAGTGAGTACTGACAAGGCAGTACCTTCGCGTTCTGTAACAAAGAGTGTAAAATGTTTGCTATAACATGGTGTTGCTAAAACAGGTGCTTGACATAAAGCTTCCTTTAGGCTTTCAAAAGCTTGTGTATGTTCCTGAGTCCAAGGGAGAACAGTCGATGTGGCTGCCTCCTGTGTGGTTAACTGAATGAGTGGTTTTGCTAGAAATGCGTACTGAGGGATCCACTGCCTACAATATGAAGTGAGGCCTATGAAAGCCCGCACCTCCTTTTGTGTCTGGGGTATTGACATGTTAGCAATTAACTGGATGCGATCTGGTGTAAGCTGCCTTCCCTCCTTGGACAGCGAGTGACCAAGATAAATAACTCGCTGGACACAGAATTGCAGCTTAGAAGGAGACACCTTGTGCCCCTTGTCGGCTAGGAAATGTAAAACTGTCAGAGAAGCTTTTTCACATTCTGGCTCGCTTCTCGCTGTGATCAGCAGATCATCGACATATTGAAGCAGTGCAGTATTGACTGGCATGTGGATACTGTCAAGTTCTCGTTTCAGTGCTTGGCTGTAGATGCTGGGGCTTTCTGTGAATCCTTGGGGAGCGCGTGAGAATTTAAAGCTGCGCCCATTTAAACTGAATCCGAACAAGTATTGGCTTTCCGGATCTATTGGGACGCTGAAAAAGGCATTCTTGAGATCGATTACAGTAAAGAATGTTGCTTCGGAATCAATTGCTGTCAACAATGATGATATATCAGGGACCACAGGGAATTGTGGTACAATGCACTTGTTTAGTTCACGCAAATCAATAACCAATCGGTACACTGGTGGGGCAGTAGGATCAGTTCGTTTAAGAATCGGAATTATCGGTGAATTACATACATTGGAGTCTGTTTCTACAACTACTCCCTGGGCAATCAGCTCATCAATGATTTTCAGCAAAGCCACTACAGCATCATGCGGTAACTTGTATTGTCGCATTCGTGGTAGTACCACTCCTGCTTTCAGTGTGACTCGATAGGGTGTAATGTTCATGCAGCCAACATCCGTAGGGCCTTGTGCCCATAGATGTACTGGTAAAGTCTGTAGTCGGGGATCCATGTCTCTAGACACATAGTGACCTTTAAAATCACGTAAAAACAACCTTACTCCTTCCGGAGAACAACATATTATGGCTCCTAGTGCTTTCAGAGTTTTAATTCCTAACAGATTTTCTGGGCATGATTTAGTAAGCAATAAATCTGTAGTTCGTGTCAAAGGTCCTATCGTAAGTGGTAGAGGCTGTGATACTTCATTAACAATAGGTTTTCCTGAAAAACCAAGGGAAACATTTTGAGAGCCTGAGAGGGGTGCCCCTGGAACTTCACTACGTTTTATGGTTGTTCGACTTGCCCCTGTATCGAGTAAGAATTTTCTATCTTGACCTAATAATTCACTATGTACATAAGGTCCTTCTTGATCTACAGGAATCTCGATAAGCGGTAAGTCAACTTCCCTCTCTAGGCTGGTTCATGCGTAACGCTGATACTCAGGGTATTCATACTGTGCAGTCTGATACATTTGTTGTGTTGTGGTTTGTGTGGCAGTAGCAGGCAACGGTGGTGCAGCTGGCACAAACTGTATGGGTTGCTGTGAGGCTGGCATGGACTGTTGTTGAACTGGCATGGACTGTCCATGCTGCATAGCTCCTTGTTCATTCTGATCTTGTCTAACTAATCGTGGTCTCTCCTTTGCAATACCTGTAGCTATATTACGTTTCAGGACTGGACAATCGTGTACATAATGGCCCAGTTGTTTACAGTAATTGCAGGTTCCCTTGACAGGAACTGCAGAATCACCAGAATGTGTCACACCCTTTTTGTGACCATCTGCTGGTACTGTCTGAGAAACTAGCATTTTCATTTTTGTATCCTTCATGCGTCTATGCTCGTGTTCTTGTTCATCCCTAATTCTATTGTGATGATACTGTAACATTTGTAGCATTTGCGACGGAGTGTTACTTTGCCAGGTACTCTCGAATTTCAATATTCTATTCTTTACTGGAGGCAATGCATTTTCCACTAATTTTGTCACAAATAAATGTGGATATGAGTCACTACTTGCTTTTATACCACTATTTATACCAAAACATTTTTCAAATCGAGCATAATAATCGCTTGTGTCTTCATCTTGCTTTTGTTTGCAGGCTGTGATTGCACCCCAATCTTCCTTTTTTGTAGTTAATAAACGTGGCAGTACCTGTACTAGTAAACCTGGTAACAGTTTAACTTTATCCCCGAGCCCTGAACCTGCAGTTCGGCCCCTTTCTTCCTCTGCTAATGCTGTCCAGTCTATCTTTTGGTCACCCACTTCCCACTCTTTTTCTTTCAGTTTTTCATAAATGCCAGCAGGCAAAAGCACCTTTAATATCGTCATAATATCAGGAAAGGTGTACTCTCCCATCAGTAACATGTCTTTAATTTCTCGGTGGAAACCCGCTGGGTCTTTGTCATGACTAGGTACTACTTTTTTCATTTCTAATAATTCCATTTTTGATATGGGTGTGTAAACAAATACACGGTGAAACTCATTGTCTTCGCCTTTTATTGGGTGCACTTCTCGTAGGGGATTTTGTCTATCCATATAGTACGGCGCTCTTTCTCTGCGGGGCAGCGAGAGAGAATCCGGACTTACAAAAAGGACATACTGCTTACGTGACACTAATATCTCTTTTATTAGCTTGTTACTAGAACCTCTCCATCTGTTCGTGAGTAGTTCCGTTAATATATCAGGTAAAGGACCAGGGTCAGCATGTTGGCTCTTATATAATATGAGGAGTTGCTGAATCATATAGATTCCAGCTAAACGTTGTTCATCTGTACTGAGATTAAAAAACGTGTGTGCTACGGTCTCATCACCGTATTTTTCAGGACTGTCAATCCAGTGAACGGCTGATCTGGCTAATTCTTGCTCATCCATGGAATCGAGGAGGTGGTAACCCCTTCGTTCTCGTAGTATTTTATCTGCGGCTTGAAACGAATGTTCAGGAGACTTCAGATTTATTATAGGCGTCGGATACGTTCTGCTATTATTTGGGCATACTGAGTGTATGGGATCAGAAAAACATCTAGCATTATCACAGGATCCTCCTCTGCCTACATAGGCTATGGTCTCTGACTGTCTTGCGGAATTCCCTGATTCGGACACTTCATCTTGCTCAAACTCGTCTGTTCCCAATCTTTCTTCATGAATACGCTCTATTTCTTTACGGATTTTTCGGCACATGGCTATTATACAATTTTGCTTATCGTGTCTCCCTTCTGATATATTCTGACTCCATCTTGTAAGAATAAGCATTGCATTCGGGTCTACCCCCGGGCGGTCTTGATTTCTGATCACACAGTTTATGAGGAAACGTAACAGTTCCCCCTGTATTTCTACTTTCTGGAATTCCATAGCTCTGTTAATACATCCTGGATCTCGTCCTGTTTGAACAAAATGATATATGTTATCTAGTTGCGTAGTCATTCCTGGTAACCTTGCTAAATACTCTGCGGCTCGCCTGATACGTAATGATGCCAGGACCATTTCGTCCTCTTTACCAACCACCGGGTCATATCTACAATTTACAAGGAGTTCCTTAAGCGTACGTTCACTTACGAATTTAGGTGTACGTGAATGTGCTGACTCTTGAAAGACAAGTTTATTTATTCTAGGTGGTGTAAAGGTAATGCTAGCACCTCCCGTGGCCCCATCTGGGGCGTCGGGTGTGAATGGGTTCGTTGAACGTGACACAGCAACTATGGGTGTCGATACCTCTGTAGAGTCGACTGCGGAGACAGATGCGGAAACAGATGTGCTTGCCGAAGCTTGTGTCGGGACTTGCTGTTGCACGGGGACAGATACCTGATCCTGACGTTGAACCCCTACACCAGACGGTCTATGTGGTGCGGCGTTAGCATACTCGGGAGCTGCGTCGTCTAGATATGAGGAAAGAAAAACATCTTCTGCGGTTCTGGAATGCCCTTTTGGATGTACCTTAATTGGAAATAATGGGGGTGGCAAGTCCTTTGGCATCTCTGGAGCAGCCTTAGGTAGTCCTTCGGCTAGAAGGGGATACATACCATTCATAAGAGCATTTCTTTGTCTATTTACTTGTTCTGATTTCACTCGGATACCTTCCTTAATTAATAGATTTTCTTGAACTTTATTTGAACTTTCTTTACTCCTCTCTTCTTGTCTACGTGCTTTTTCTGTTCGTCTATGAGATTCTTTACGCCATAACTCAACAGCGTCTTTCTGTGATTGTCTGACCTTTCTTTTCCATAACTCTTCCTCCACTTTCATGATGCATTCTGCATCCCAGGTTCCCGCTACGGGCCACCTTTGACTTTCCGGCAATCCCTTGGTATAATCTACCCATAGATCAAGAAACAATATGGCATCTAAGCCATGCTTATGGTACATAAAATGCCCTGGAGTGTCCCTAGGAGGAATAGGAACTGCTTCTTCAAGCACCCCTTTTCTGGTAGTAATCTGTCTTAACTTCGAGAAGAGCGGCATATTGACAACTGATCTGATACTTACTCTTGAACTTACTTAATACGAAAAAAAACCCAATAATGAACAGTGTACAATGAACAATCATTCATACCACAATATGCAAGACATTTCTGAAAACATTAAACATTAAACATTTAACAATGACCGACAATGATGACAGTCTGCCTAACTAATCACCACGCTGAATTCTTGACAATAACTGCATACTTCGGAATACTTGATATACTGCTAAACAGTACATATACACTGCTAAACAGTGCAGACCGGATTTGTGTACCCAAATCCGTCTTGACCGGCACAACCTATGTGCGCGTCAACACGCCTCCCCGGCGATGGTACTCACCGAGTAGCTCCTTGAAACGGAAGGCCTCAGAGAATGGACAGGACTCGATGACTGCGGACAGCGGACCCTCTGGACATCGGGATTTCGAAATATCTGGTGGGCCTCTGTATACCTCGGATCTTGCTCTCTCAGCTAGGCTCTGGTCGGGATACTTCGCACTTCTCACCGCCTCGTCTGGGTTGATCGCAGCCTCAGTCGCCCCCGCTTGACCGGAGGGAGCTTACAGGAAATCCTGCTGGTACGCGTTTATGGTCCGTCCAGCTGTGGCAGGAGACCGGGCCTGCAACGCACCGCCGGCGCGTGAGATGAGAAAGAGTCCCTGTTCGGGCGCCATTATGTGGTAAATAAAATCTTCTTTACCGGACTGAATTTCATACGGAATCTTAAAATAAAGTAAAATAGCTCAAAATAACAAGAGGCAGAATCCGTGGTATAAGAGGTTTTCTAAATGGGCTTTATTCCACTCAAAATGGCCGACTCGAGTCGCGGCCTTCAGGTTCCGTCACCACGAGGGTTCAGGAAGTGAAGTACAATACTTTATTGACAGACATGCATTTTTATAATAAGTACATTACAATGAAACGAATGTAGAAGGCGTAACATTTGATAAGAAAAGTAACATAACAGGTACGTAATCGAAACTAGGCGTAATAAGGAATAAAAGAAACATGATTGGTTAGGATTATCAGACATAGGTGGATCTATAAGATAATACTTGGCATAGATGCGCGCGCAGCAGCATGACGTGTGAGTGACGTGCAACTAGGGGGTGAAGGGACTTGACATTTAGCTCTACATGTGGAGACGAGAAGTCTGGGGGGTCAAGTCAACCTAATCCCAAATCATATCTAACATCCTATGTTTAAAGAACTATGTTATCCACAAGGAAGGACTCTCGGACAGAATCTAGTCTATACTGACTGTGTGCGTGCACAAACGCCTAAGTGTCTATATGAGATGCGAGAGGCAGAAAACTTTCCATGGCAGCAGGGCTATGAATCACTTGCAGGAGGACGGAAAGGCTGAGTCCTTTGCTTGTGAGCTAAAGGAAATGTTTACCTAAATCACTAGACAGGAATGCATCGGCTGAAGAGCAAGATAGATAATTCGAAGGTGAAATACAGCTTCTTGGCAGGCAGGCGAAAACTGGCCGAGGCAGGCACCGTTAGCTGCACAGGGAGTAGGACAAAGTTCATGGATACAGATGCGAGCTCAAGCTGAAGCTGTCAGAGACAGAGAGCAGGGAAAGGCTTTGAGGACAGAATCGGGCCTACTTGCCTGAACTGTAAAAATGGAGTAACTTAGCCATATAAAGTCGGTGGCCTTTCATACTTAGGAATCGAATATCCAGCCCATTGATGGCGGATCTGACAGAGAACATGTCGACGGTAGACACACATATATTTGCGTTCTTAGAAACTGGAACTGGAGGGAACATACATGTATTTGTAACATGCATATAGAACCGTTGGGGTCCAAGATAGGGGACATAACTGATCAGGAAAATCCATATTTCCACACTAGAATAAAAACTAGGCTGTATGTGTAAACTAATAGAAGCATGTTTTGTATTGGTACAAAAAAATGTGTTACCAAAGAACAGTACTATGGATTTGCTGTTAGGTTTGAAAAGTCAAGCACTCTTGCTCTGTGGAATTGAAACATTGTGTGGCAAACTTCTGACCTAACTCCACACAGCAGTGTTCCATGAGCTGTTGCTATGGTAGCAGGCAGAAGTCAAGTTGGGGGAAGGGTACTAGGCAGAAGTCAAGTTGGGGGAAGGGTACTTTTGGAAAAGGGTTGGTTTTCAACCAATAGAAATGTGTGATTACATTTGAAAAAAAGGGGGAAGCACTGAGATTTGAAACTTACATGTATATGTGTGGAAAAATAGAGGGAAAGTTTGCCATTATCTGGTTCTGCTGAGAGGAGAGAGGTGAACACAACAGAGATCCTGGCTCTGATAATCTGCTGTTTGAGTGTCACATTTCTTTCACAACTAACTAATTTTAAAGGTGAGTTTAGAGTTTGAGAGGGGATGTATGTGGTAACTTAAGAAATGAATAATAGAAATGGAAATTGTTTTTGTTGTAGGGGGAGCGATTTTTTGGTGCAGAAGCTGACTCTTAGCACACAGCCAGCTCCTTTCCATGTATAATCATGCACAGTATTTACAAGCGAGTGGGGTTTAATACAATCTTTGTGATTGTTATTTTTTTTTGCCCGCTGTAAAATGATGAATGCAATTGCTTTCACAATTTATAGTGAAATGCAATATATTCTGAAAACAGCAAAAATAAGGCAAAAATATTTTTGGGAAAATGTAAATATGTGTACTGTATTATAAATTGTTTTAAAAATATTAATACTTTTTTCTTTTTTTTCAGATTGATATAGAAAATTTTCAAAAACTAGAACCATTTTTAAAACTATTTTTAAAAAAAACAAATGAATAAATATTTTTTCAGTGAGTATGGTAAGTCAATAATAATAATTGTAGTCTCTCAAGGACCTTGTAATGTGTTTATTGATTTTTAGTGTTTTTAAAAAAAAAAAAAAAAAAAGTACGCGCACCGTACGCGTACGGTAAAAAAAAATAAAAAAAAGTTTTTAAAAACATATGTAAAAAAAAGATGAAAGATAAGGTTGGCTCTTAAAAGAACCGTTGTGTTCATGCAGGGACAGAGGAAAGGAAGCATGGGAAAATTATTCAAAGCGACAAATGTGCTGATCTATTTTGTTGTTCACTAGGGAAACACTGGTCTCCCTATAGCAAATTAGATCTTGACAAAATGTGCATCGAATATCAACCTTCCGAAATCGAGGGTTGATTTCCAGAGGGCCAGCAAAAGGAGATTCTCCCCCCACAGATGAAGGGCTCACCTGACCTGCAGAAGAAGGAGTCAGCCCTGCAGATGATGGTTCAGGCTGAGCTGCTGTGGATGTACTGGCTTGTCTTTCTGAAGAGTTACCTCCAAAAAGATGACCATGTGTCCTTCTGTGTACATCCTGGAGGTGTCTCTTCATGGTGTGATTCCCAAAGGAATACTTCCTGTTAGGATTACCTCTAGAAAGTACACGCTTACACAGCTTACAAGTCACTAAGGGTGCATTTACCTTTTGCTGGCCTTCAGGAAAAGTAAAATAATCCCATACATAAGAGGGCTTTTGTTTCCTCGATCTCTGCCTCAAGACAGTGCTGCTAGTGCTAGCCTCACTCTCAGAAGAGCTCTGCTGTTCTGCCATCGTATCCCAAAGACAAACCAGCTCCTTCTCCCAAGGGATCACAAGCAGAAATGAGGGGAATGGGTGTGGTGTAGGAGAGTTCTAGAACTGAAAGTAGTTTCAACCAATCAAAAGTTGTGTTTCATGATCACATGACCTACCGTACGCTTACGGTACGCTTACGGTACGCTTACGGCAAAAGTGCGCATGCGCGTAAAAAAGACACGCGCTTGCGCGCATGCGCATAACAGTCACTCCCGGCACTTCCGCGTAACGTGCGCGTGTAGCGTACACGCGTACGCGTCCCACGCGGAGTACGCGCGGCTACGCAAATTGCGTAACTATACGCAAGCAGCGTAGGAAAATTACGGACGTTGCGTAAACCGTACGCTTACCGTGAGCTTACGGTACGCGTACTAAAAAAATTTAAAAAAAAATAGAAAAAAAGTACTGCAAATAAATTTTACATGTTTATTTTAAAAAATATATTAAAAAAAACATATTAAAGAATTTTAAAAATTTAATCATAGTCTTTATAAAAGGTAAGAAAATTAAAATAAAAATATGTTAGAAAAAATAGAAGAAAAAAAAAAAATTAGCATTTAAAAAACCTTGCAAATTCACTGAAAAAACCATGGGTTTCACACACGTTATAGTTAGGAATTAGCATTTAAAAAACCTTGCAAATTCACTGAAAAAACCATGGGTTTCACACACGTTATAGTTAGGAATTAGCATTTAAAAAACCTTAGAAATTCAGTGAAAAAACCATAGGTTTCACACACGTTATAGTTAGGAATTAGCATTTAAAAAACCTTAGAAATTCAGTGAAAAAACCATAGGTTTCACACATGTTATAGTTAGCTGGACATTTTACTCGTAAAAAACCAATGAAATTCCCCCGTTATAGTTAGTTCAGCTAACTATAACTCGCGCGCCCGCAATGCACTGCTGATGACGTCACATATTACATCACTCATGACATGGTCCGTGACATCACTCATGACATCACTGATGACATCTCAAATGACATCACTGATGACCTCACTGATGACATCATCCTTGTGATAGAGTGGCAGACCTCCTCTTCCCCTAATAAAACCTTTGATACACACATTCAAAAATAGAGACTAAAATTTACAAAACAATGGACATACCAATAACAGTTACAACAACCTCTTCAGTAATTCTAAGATCCACATACACATCCACTCATTCACCAACAGTCCAATACAGTCACTCATACATGTACTCACTTATCATATGTACTCATACACCTATACATCCTGTTACACAATGCCGCTCATCCATAGAGCTACTCACACACATAGTCACTCATGCTAATAAAGAATCAAACATACATTTACTTGCATATACAGTTATACACACACCACCACACTTACTTCTACGGAAACTTACACATACTTAGTCTTTTAAACAATCACTTATAGAAATACATACTTATTCATACAGGAACTCTTTCAATCTCTCACTCTCACATATACTCACATATATAAACCAATAGTCACATATACTAGTTTTAAACATATGTAGTTACTCATAAAGACACTATTGAGACAGTCATTCACTCACTAACACACCCATACACACACTCATCCACCCATGCAGTCCTGCACACATGCTGTGTTCAACACATACAAACAGTGAGTCACTCATTCATGCACCTATGCACTACGTCATACCCCCCACCGAACCATGCAGACACTCAGACTGATACTCAAAAAACCAACTAATAACCTATATAGACACCCATGTAGCTACTCACCAACCCATGCAGCCACTTATACACAAAGTGAAAAAATGATACAGATATTTATATATTTAAACATTACTCACTAAGCCATGTATTCACTATGATACACTTAATCAGTCAGTTACACAATCAATTTTTCAAAAAGAAATCATCCATTTAGACAGTAATATACCCATTTATTCTTCCATCAACCTTGAGATATACATATATAAAACATATTTAATTTTCAGAAAAACACACATTCACTGGATGATGTCATCAGTGAGGTCATCAGTGATGTCATTTGAGATGTCATCAGTGATGTCATGAGTGATGTCACTGACCATGTCATGAGTGATGTAATATGTGACGTCATCAGCAGTGCATTGCGGGCACGCGAGTTATAGTTAGCTGAACTAACTATAACGGGGGAATTTAATTGGTTTTTTACGAGTAAAATGTCCAGCTAACTATAACATGTGTGAAACCTATGGTTTTTTCACTGAATTTCTAAGGTTTTTTAAATGCTAATTCCTAACTATAACGTGTGTGAAACCTATGGTTTTTTCACTGAATATATATATATATATATATATATATATATATATATATATATATATATGATTCAAAGTCAGCCGTTTCTTGAGCAGCACTCGCAGGCTGGCTGTGAACACACAGGCGGATCGTGCGGGGACACGTGCCTCAAGCTTCAGCCGACGCGTTTCGGGCATTGCGCCCTTCTTCCATGGGCTTTTACCAACAAGAAAATGGCACTGGAGACCACCAGACAATCCCCTCAGTATTTATTGAAAAATAGCGCACAGGTGAGTATCGCGCTGAGCATTATGGGACTGGTGGTCCAGATAATTAAACCCCAGTGGGTTGTAACCAAAGTCTTAAAATTTGGGAAGCATAGTTCGTACGAGGCACCCCTCAATTGTCCACAGCCTCGCCACCTGTTTAAAAGCACAGCATTCAGCCCGCTCCGCATCAAAGTCCAAGTGGTAACTTCAGCGGACTCACCAGGATACTGTGACGGTGCTGGCTCGTGGCCCAGGCCAGGGCCACACAAAATGATTCAAAGTCAGCCGTTTCTTGAGCAGCACTCGCAGGCTGGCTGTGAACACACAGGCGGATCGTGCAGGGACACGTGCCTCAAGCTTCAGCCGACGCGTTTCGGGCATTGCGCCCTTCTTCCATGGGCTTTTACCAACAAGAAAATGGCACTGGAGACCACCAGACAATCCCCTCAGTATTTATTGAAAAATAGCGCACAGGTGAGTATCGCGCTGAGCATTATGGGACTGGTGGTCCGAAACGCTTTGGTTACAACCCACTGGGGTTTAATTATCTGGACCACCAGTCCCATAATGCTCAGCGCGATACTCACCTGTGCGCTATTTTTCAATAAATACTGAGGGGATTGTCTGGTGGTCTCCAGTGCCATTTTCTTGTTGGTAAAAGCCCATGGAAGAAGGGCGCAATGCCCGAAACGCGTCGGCTGAAGCTTGAGGCACGTGTCCCTGCACGATCCGCCTGTGTGTTCACAGCCAGCCTGCGAGTGCTGCTCAAGAAACGGCTGACTTTGAATCATTTTGTGTGGCCCTGGCCTGGACCACGAGCCAGCACTGTCACAGTATCCTGGTGAGTCCGCTGAAGTTACCACTTGGACTTTGATGCAGAGCGGGCTGAATGCTGTGCTTTTAAACAGGTGGCGCGGCTGTGGACAATTGAGGGGTGCCTCGTACGAACTATGCTTCCCAAATTTTAAGACTTTGGTTACAACCCACTGGGGTTTAATTATCTGGACCACCAGTCCCATAATGCTCAGCGCGATACTCACCTGTGCGCTATTTTTCAATAAATACTGAGGGGATTGTCTGGTGGTCTCCAGTGCCATTTTCTTGTTGGTAAAAGCCCATGGAAGAAGGGCGCAATGCCCGAAACGCGTCGGCTGAAGCTTGAGGCACGTGTCCCTGCACGATCCGCCTGTGTGTTCACAGCCAGCCTGCGAGTGCTGCTCAAGAAACAGCTGACTTTGAATCATTTTGTGTGGCCCTGGCCTGGGCCACGAGCCAGCACCGTCACAGTATCCTGGTGAGTCCGCTGAAGTTACCACTTGGACTTTGATGCGGAGCGGGCTGAATGCTGTGCTTTTAAACAGGTGGCGAGGCTGTGGACAATTGAGGGGTGCCTCGTACGAACTATGCTTCCCAAATTTTAAGACTTTGGTTACAACCCACTGGGGTTTAATTATCTGGACCACCAGTCCCATAATGCTCAGCGCGATACTCACCTGTGCGCTATTTTTCAATAAATACTGAGGGGATTGTCTGGTCGTCTCCAGTGCCATTTTCTTGTTGGTAAAAGCCCATGGGAGAAGGGCGCAATGCCCGAAACGCGTCGGCTGAAGCTTGAGGCACGTGTCCCTGCACGATCCGCCTGTGTGTTCACAGCCAGCCTGCGAGTGCTGCTCAAGAAACGGCTGACTTTGAATCATTTTGTGTGGCCCTGGCCTGGGCCACGAGCCAGCACCGTCACAGTATCCTGGTGAGTCCGCTGAAGTTACCACTTGGACTTTGATGCGGAGCGGGCTGAATGCTGTGCTTTTAAACAGGTGGCGAGGCTGTGGACAATTGAGGGGTGCCTCGTACGAACTATGCTTCCCAAATTTTAAGACTTTGGTTACAACCCACTGGGGTTTAATTATCTGGACCACCAGTCCCATAATGCTCAGCGCGATACTCACCTGTGCGCTATTTTTCAATAAATACTGAGGGGATTGTCTGGTGGTCTCCAGTGCCATTTTCTTGTTGTTAAAAGCCCATGGAAGAAGGGCGCAATGCCCGAAACGCGTCGGCTGAAGCTTGAGGCACGTGTCCCTGCACGATCCGCCTGTGTGTTCACAGCCAGCCTGCGAGTGCTGCTCAAGAAACGGCTGACTTTGAATCATTTTGTGTGGCCCTGGCCTGGGCCACGAGCCAGCACCGTCACAGTATCCTGGTGAGTCCGCTGAAGTTACCACTTGGACTTTGATGCGGAGCGGGCTGAATGCTGTGCTTTTAAACAGGTGGCGAGGCTGTGGACAATTGAGGGGTGCCTCGTACGAACTATGCTTCCCAAATTTTAAGACTTTGGTTACAACCCACTGGGGTTTAATTATCTGGACCACCAGTCCCATAATGCTCAGCGCGATACTCACCTGTGCGCTATTTTTCAATAAATACTGAGGGGATTGTCTGGTGGTCTCCAGTGCCATTTTCTTGTTGTTAAAAGCCCATGGAAGAAGGGCGCAATGCCCGAAACGCGTCGGCTGAAGCTTGAGGCACGTGTCCCTGCACGATCCGCCTGTGTGTTCACAGCCAGCCTGCGAGTGCTGCTCAAGAAACGGCTGACTCTGAATCATTTTGTGTGGCCCTGGCCTGGGCCACGAGCCAGCACCGTCACAGTATCCTGGTGAGTCCGCTGAAGTTACCACTTGGACTTTGATGCGGAGCGGGCTGAATGCTGTGCTTTTAAACAGGTGGCGAGGCTGTGGACAATTGAGGGGTGCCTCGTACGAACTATGCTTCCCAAATTTTAAGACTTTGGTTACAACCCACTGGGGTTTAATTATCTGGACCACCAGTCCCATAATGCTCAGCGCGATACTCACCTGTGCGCTATTTTTCAATAAACACTGAGGGGATTGTCTGGTGGTCTCCAGTGCCATTTTCTTGTTGATAAAAGCCCATGGAAGAAGGGCGCAATGCCCGAAACGCGTCGGCTGAAGCTTGAGGCACGTGTCCCTGCACGATCCGCCTGTGTGTTCACAGCCAGCCTGCGAGTGCTGCTCAAGAAACGGCTGACTTTGAATCATTTTGTGTGGCCCTGGCCTGGACCACGAGCCAGCACCGTCACAGTATCCTGGTGAGTCCGCTGAAGTTACCACTTGGACTTTGATGCAGAGCGGGCTGAATGCTGTGCTTTTAAACAGGTGGCGAGGCTGTGGACAATTGAGGGGTGCCTCGTACGAACTATGCTTCCCAAATTTTAAGACTTTGGTTACAACCCACTGGGGTTTAATTATCTGGACCACCAGTCCCATAATGCTCAGCGCGATACTCACCTGTGCGCTATTTTTCAATAAATACTGAGGGGATTGTCTGGTGGTCTCCAGTGCCATTTTCTTGTTGGTAAAAGCCCATAGAAGAAGGGCGCAATGCCCGAAACACGTCGGCTGAAGCTTGAGGCACGTGTCCTTGCACGATCCGCCTGTGTGTTCACAGCCAGCCTGCGAGTGCTGCTCAAGAAACGGCTGACTTTGAATCATTTTGTGTGGCCCTGGCCTGGGCCACGAGCCAGCACCGTCACAGTATCCTGGTGAGTCCGCTGAAGTTACCACTTGGACTTTGATGCGGAGCGGGCTGAATGCTGTGCTTTTAAACAGGTGGCGAGGCTGTGGACAATTGAGGGGTGCCTCGTACGAACTATGCTTCCCAAATTTTAAGACTTTGGTTACAACCCACTGGGGTTTAATTATCTGGACCACCAGTCCCATAATGCTCAGCGCGATACTCACCTGTGCGCTATTTTTCAATAAATACTGAGGGGATTGTCTGGTGGTCTCCAGTGCCATTTTCTTGTTGGTAAAAGCCCATGGAAGAAGGGCGCAATGCCCGAAACGCGTCGGCTGAAGCTTGAGGCACGTGTCCCTGCACGATCCGCCTGTGTGTTCACAGTCAGCCTGCGAGTGCTGCTCAAGAAACGGCTGACTTTGAATCATTTTGTGTGGCCCTGGCCTGGGCCACGAGCCAGCTCCGTCACAGTATCCTGGTGAGTCCGCTGAAGTTACCACTTGGACATTGATGCGGAGCGGGCTGAATGCTGTGCTTTTAAACAGGTGGCGAGGCTGTGGACAATTGAGGGGTGCTTCGTACGAACTATGCTTCCCAAATTTTAAGACTTTGGTTACAACCCACTGGGGTTTAATTATCTGGACCACCAGTCCCATAATGCTCAGCGCGATACTCACCTGTGCGCTATTTTTCAATAAATACTGAGGGGATTGTCTGGTGGTCTCCAGTGCCATTTTCTTGTTGGTAAAAACCCATGGAAGAAGGGCGCAATGCCCGAAACGCGTCGGCTGAAGCTTGAGGCACGTGTCCCTGCACGATCCGCCTGTGTGTTCACAGCCAGCCTGCGAGTGCTGCTCAAGAAATGGCTGACTTTGAATCATTTTGGGGCATATGCATCAACATTAGCATGTGCGATTCCTTATTAGCGAAAAATAAGGAATCGCTAATAAGGAATAGCAAAAGGCTATGCATGTAGGAATCGCTATTCAAATAGCGATTCCTTAACATTCCTTATTACCGAATCGGTAATACCGAATCGGTAATAAGGAATACCTACCCATTCATTCCTATGGGCTTGGAGGCCCATAGGAATGAATGTAAAGCCATTCTGTATTAGCGATTCGGTATTACCGAATCGCTAATAGCTGGAGCACTTTCAAGGGTGCCAGGGTGTCAAAAGGACACCCTGTTGCACCCCTGAAAATGATATGTGCACATATGTTGCACACACACATGCTCTAAGGGCATGTGTGTGCGCAACATGACACTTTGAAAAATGCACAAAAGTGCATTTTTCAAAGTTTTTGCAAATTACCATGCAGTTCATCTTCATGGTAATTTGCTCCCCTTATTAGCGAAATCGCTAATTTTTTAACTTTGATGCATTGCATTTAAGGAATCTCACTTTGGGATTCCTTAAATGCAATCGCTATTTAAGGAATCGGTATTTAAGGAATCCCTATTTAAAGAATCGCTATTTAAGGATTCCTTAAATACCGATTTCTGCTTTTGGGTTGATGCATTGGGATTGGGTATTTTTTACTTAATACCGGGAGCTAATAAGGAATCGGTATTTTACCGACTGGATTTTGGCTTGATGCATAAGGGTGTTTGTGTGGCCCTGGCCTGGGCCACGAGCCAGCACCGTCACAGTATCCTGGTGAGTCCGCTGAAGTTACCACTTGGATTTTGATGCGGAGCGGGCTGAATCCTGTGCTTTTAAACAGGTGGCGAGGCTGTGGACAATTGAGGGGTGCCTCGTACGAACTATGCTTCCCAAATTTTAAGACTTTGGTTACAACCCACTGGGGTTTAATTATCTGGACCACCAGTCCCATAATGCTCAGCGCGATACTCACCTGTGCGCTATTTTTCAATAAATACTGAGGGGATTGTCTGGTGGTCTCCAGTGCCATTTTCTTGTTGGTAAAAGCCCATGGAAGAAGGGCGCAATGCCCGAAACGCGTCAGCTGAAGCTTGAGGCACGTGTCCCTGCACGATCCGCCTGTGTGTTCACAGCCAGCCTGCGAGTGCTGCTCAAGAAACGGCTGACTTTGAATCATTTTGTGTGGCCCTGGCCTTGGCCACGAGCCAGCACCGTCACAGTATCCTGGTGAGTCCGCTGAAGTTACCACTTGGACTTTGATGCGGAGCGGGCTGAATGCTGTGCTTTTAAACAGGTGGCGAGGCTGTGGACAATTGAGGGGTGCCTCGTACGAACTATGCTTCCCAAATTTTAAGACTTTGGTTACAACCCACTGGGGTTTAATTATCTGGACCACCAGTCCCATAATGCTCAGCGCGATACTCACCTGTGCGCTATTTTTCAATAAATACTGAGGGGATTGTCTGGTGGTCTCCAGTGCCATTTTCTTGTTGGTAAAAGCCCATGGAAGAAGGGCGCAATGCCCAAAACGCGTCGGCTGAAGCTTGAGGCACGTGTCCCTGCACGATCCGCCTGTGTGTTCACAGCCAGCCTGCGAGTGCTGCTCAAGAAACGGCTGACTTTGAATCATATATATATATATATATATATATATATATATATATATATATATATATATATATATATGATAACCAAGATCCTGGAGCGATCCTTGATAGGATCCAAAAGCAGGTACGGACCACAGCGTAGAAGATGAATTCTTTTATTTTGTTTGCAGATTAAGGTGCATAGTGCATAAAATTATCAAGCGAGTGCTCAGCCTGACGCGTTTCTTGATCACTATATACATATATATATATATATATATATATATATATATATATATATATATATATTTAGAACATTGGAGTATTGAGAGCTCTATTGAAGTCTTTGAAGTGGATCAAGGCCTATGACTCTTGGTAGAGACCTTCTGGTCCAAAATGCGAATGTTTGTAGGTTTATTTTTACTACTTTAATTCAGAACGTTGTAACCATAGTAGGGGAAATATTCTAATAGCATTAAAACCCTTCTGTTTTTGGCAATTGGCAGTCAGGCATGGTCTTGGGCCAGAAGCACGTTTCAAGGAGTTAGTGTTGGGGACCCAATATAAGATCAGGTTCTAGGTGCACAAGATCTTGTGCCACAAAAAATCCCCAATTCTTCTCATCAATAATAAGTCTACACACCAACTGCCAGCACTGAATACCCTGCACCTCTTGAATTCCCAGCAGTACACAACCAGCCAAGAGGTCTTGAGAACAAGTTCAGACATTTCAAGTCACCACCAAAGCTGTTGCCATTTCTGCTACCCTGAGGCATGAAATAACTTGTGAGAGTTTGCCTACCAATTCCAACATAAATGCTCCATCATCAATGCTGGTCATTCATCCTGTTCTTACCTTAAGCCCCCACCCAAGAACCTCTTTCTTTAAGCAACCATAATGCACAGATACTGATCAGCAGTCCTTCTCCCCCACAAAATTGACCCAATTCTCACCATTGTGAATGTGTACCCCAAGCACTGCGAATTTCTTTAAAGAAGGTTTTTGTAAGGCCCCTGAATTTATTACTATGGCCCCACAACAGGGAGCATTGTTTCCAGTATCCACTCTGCAAAGGAAATACTTGCTGTTGTTGCAGAACAAAAAAGAGTTTCTCATGCAATCATCTGCCTCAGAGTAGTATCCCTTCTCTGTGAGAAGTAAATCTTGAAGTACTGGATCATTTCATGAGCCCTACACCCGATCAGAACTTTCTCTAAAATCGTATGCATTTTTATCCAATATAGGTGTAAAATACTTTTTAAGAATTTACCTCATAGCACATTTTCTCTGAAAATAGAGAATAAGTTTTGCCTCACAGACACCTCTATAAATGTTAGTACGATTACCCCCTTTTGGACTCTTGTTATGTCTCAGTTGTTTTCTTCAAAAATGTATGCTCACAGACACGGGACTGCCACACCAACGCAATTAGCAGGAACATGGGCTACAACCAGGGGGCCCGATTCACAGAACTAACTTAAGACAAAATCCTAAACTTACTACCATTTTCGTATTCACAGAAGGCACTTACTCATTTTGGTATTCACAGAAGACACTTACTCCTTTCGGTATTCACAGAAATTAGGAGTCCTAACTTTAGGACTCCTAAATGCCTTCTGTGAATACCGAAAGCCTTAAAATTAGGATTTTTCTCACTTTAGGAGTCCTAAAGTTAGGACTCCTAACTTTACTACTACTAAAAAGAGAAAAATCCTAATTTTAAGGCTTTCGGTATTCACTGAAGGCATTTAGGAGTCCTAAAGTTAGGAGTCCTAACTTTACTACTACTAAATTGAGAAAAATCCTAATTTTAAGACTTTCGGTATTCACAGAAGGCATTTAGGAGTCCAAAAGTCAGGAGTCCTAACTATACTACTACTAAACTAAGAAAAATCCTAATTTTAAGACTTTCGGTATTCACAGAAGGCATTTAGGAGTCCTAAAGTTAGGACTCCTAACTTCTGTGAATACCGAAAGGAGTAAGTGCCTTCTGTGAATACCAAAATGAGTAAGTGCCTTCTGTGAATACCAAAATGGTAGTACGTTTAGGATTTTGTCTTAAATTAGTTCTGTGAATCGGGCCCACGATGTTTAATTATGCGGATCACTACATTGTCACATACATGCAACAGCAATAGAGAGACAAAAGAAACTTGGGGGACTCCATAGGTGACATCCAAACTCCTGGAATGAAAAAGTATTAGTGATAGGCAGTGAGCATGTTTGGTCAAGAAGGAAGAGACTCAATTGAAGACCATTCCTGACATACCCATGTTGTTTAATCTTATTTGTAGAACAGAGTGGTTCAATGTATTAAATATGACAAACTAGTTAAGCAGGACGAAACCTGCTGTTCCCCTTGTTGATAATCAGTCTCAGCTTGTTCAGTGCCAAATTGAGAATGTATGTAGTGCCTTGACCAGGCTGAAACTTCAGCTGCTGTAAGTGCAAGGAACACACATTTTCTAGCAAAGCAGCCCGTTCAATGCTGCAACTCTATTAATACCTTCCCTTGGGTTAATTCTCGGCCTGAGAACTATCAACATTGACAGCTCTCAGGTCTGTTGTTCTTTTTCAACTGGTGAGCAACTGTTAGAAATTGAGGTTTCTGGTTAGCAGAGTATACACCCTGTCTAAGCACGATCCACAATCTTAGTCAGGGTAAGTCAGATACACAATCTAAATTAACCTCTGATCACCCTCTGTAGCTTGGCACAGAGCAGTCAGGCTTAACTTTAGTGCCTATGTGTAAAATATTTGTGGAAACTTTAATTAGAGTAACACAGTAAAAACACCTCAAAAAGACACCACATCAGCTTACAAAAATAGAGAATATCCATCTGAGTAAAATAAGGCCAAAACAACAAAATTCCAATAAGTGTACCTTGATGTTTGTGTTTTTAAAGATTACATTCAAAAACATTGCTTAAAAGTCACTAGAGATCAAAAGCTTACTTGAGGTCACAAGGGACCGGTGTAAATCCAAAGTTCAGGGCGACAGCGATGGAGGGCAGGCCTGCTACAGAACCCACAGTGGGACTGCTGAAAAAATATCTTGTATGGAACAACGTGTTGACGCTGAGGGCACGATGCGTCAAACTGCAATCGAGTAGCTGCATTAGCCGACAAGCTCTGTTGAAATGCATGGAACGCAGCGCTGTTGAGCCGTGCAGAGTGTCGTCGTGTGGCTATGCAGGCTGTTGAACTGCTGTCATTGAACAGCCTCTGCATCATAGTCGAAGGGCGATGCGTCCGTTCTGACAGGAGCAAAGGTGACAATGCATCAGTTTTTGCAGAAAGCAGCTGCAGAACCCACTTTTGAGGCCCAGGACTAGAGGGGGGACGTCAGACATGGGTACGACTCACAGGTGGCCGAGTCCAGCAGCACCAGCAGAGTTGCAAGAAGTCTTTTGTGACCCTGAAACTTCAGAGAATAGGAGGCAAGCCAACAAGCCCTTGGAGAAACTTGGGTTCAATGATGTAGAGAGCAGGTCCGGTCCCTCTCACTCCCAGGCAAGAAGCAGCAGGTCAACACAGCAGACCAGGTGGCAAAATGACAGTCTATCCTAAAGTCCCAAAATCAACACAAAGCAGGCCAACACAGTAATGCAGGTATCAAAGTTTAAGTCCCTCCCACAGCACAACGCATCTTCTTCCAGACAGAGTGCCCTTGGTTTCAGTACAGTTCTGATATGATGGTGTCAAGGTCCAGTACTTATACCCAAATGTGCCTGTGAAGTGGGAGAGACTCCAGAGAGGCCTTTAAAGATCACAAGGTCCCTGATTTTCCTGCCCTGGCTCCAGACTCACTCCAGGGGGGTATGCAGCCCTTTGTGTGATGACAGGCCCAGGCCTATTCAAGTGTGAGTGTCAGCTCCTCCCTTTCAATCAACCTCAAGAAGGCCCATCAGCCTGGGGTGTGACATTTGCATCCTGATGGCCCATCAGCCGTCCTGAGGTAGAGTGGTGAGAGGTGTTGCCACTGACACCTGATTAGTGCTGTGCCTGTCCTCACACAAAGCTGTCTCCACCCCCTGTAGTGTGTCTGGAGTCAATTCAGGGGAAGGCAGGTTTTGTGCACTACAAAGACTTTCCTTTGAAGTTTGCCTACTTCAAAGGCAGAAAGGGGTATAAGTATTGGAACTATGACACCCCAAAATCAGAACACTTTTGGACTGAGGACATTCTGCCAGGGAAAATACCTAGATGCTGTAGGAGGGACTGCCACTCTCCCTGTTGCTTGGTTGTGCTGGCCTGCTGCTTGCTGCTTCTGTCCTGGGAGTGAAAGG
This sequence comes from Triturus cristatus, assembly GCF_964204655.1. NCBI lineage: Eukaryota > Metazoa > Chordata > Amphibia > Caudata > Salamandridae > Triturus > Triturus cristatus. The sequence goes on from NC_140587.1 coordinate 286,727,795, forward strand.
ACCAGATTTTACTCTCTGTAACCTGCTTCCAAAGTTCTTCAAGGGCTTGAGTTGAGCTGCCTCCTGTTAAGAAGTCTCAGGACCATCAAAGACTTCACCTGCCAGTGCCCGGGCTCTCCTACTGAGAGTTCTGACTTGCCAAGTGGTGCCAAATTCTGTTCCTGGGCCCTTGGAAGTGTAACCTGGTGATATTAAAGGACAAAATCCATACATTGAAGCCCAGCACCTGTTTTCTCGATGCAACTCTGCAAAAGATTGATGCATTGCCACTGGCTGCACCAAAGCATGTTTCCAGCTTAAAGCATCAACCACGGCTTTCACCGCAGGCTCCAGCTCGCCATTGCAGCACATCAGAAAAGTCGCCGCAGCATGAGTCCTGAGTACTGTGTCACCGATCATCCATGGCACCTGCTCTGACTCCGATGCATCACCTGCTCACCACTGAAGAATCGATGCAGCACCTGCCTCCCCGCTGTGAAATTGACTCAGCACCTGTTTCGCCACTGTTGCATCAATGCGGCACATCTGGATTTTTGACGCATTGTCCCTTGACGCCAACTCTTCATCCACACAACGCCCATTAAAAAACCAAGGCCACGTGTCTGGAAACCGACGCATCATCTCCCTTGCCAGTAAAGAACTGATGCATCACTTCCCCTGCCAGTAAGGAACTGGCGCATCACCTCCCATGTCCAGCAGTACGGAACCAACGCATCACCTCCCCTGCCAGTAAAGAACCGACGCATCACCTCCCCAGTGTAGTAAAGAACCAATGCATCGCTTTGCTTTTCCGGTTTCTCACCTCCCTTGCGCCTTGCATGTCATTCATTTTTGACGCATATGAGGTACTTTTTGCTACAATTAATGCATCCATTGATTTCTATTGACTAAACTTCCTTAATCTTTTATATGCGATATTATGACTTGTGTATGTTGGATTTTTGTCCTTTCAGTCTTTCTTTATTCAGATAAATATTCGTTATTTTTCTAAACTGGTGTGTACCCCTTTTGTACTGTTTTCACTGTGTTAATGTGTGTGTGGATACAAATACTTTACTCATTGCCTCTGGGATAAGCCTGACTGTTGTGCCAAGCTATAAGACTGGGCGGCAAAATCCGCTCCACTTGCGGAGTTTGAGGATTTTTGGCAACTCCGCGTTCCGCGTAGAACGCGGAGTCACCGAAAACTCCGCGATCCGCGGCGTAGCGGCCTTTTTTCCCTGTTCGCGCTTTCAAAATGCATTTTCGTGCACGTGGTAGCAACTTAACGTGCGCCACGAGATTTTGGTAGCTGGCCACATCATTCGGACGCACCATCTGACAGCCAGCGGAAGTTCGGTGAAGCTCACGATGCTGAGCACACAAAATCTGCAATCTGGAGAAGAATATATCTCAAACAGCATAAAACCTTCTCGAAAATTATGATTTGGATGAAAAAACTCCTCAGATTGACATTTGGCTGTACTTTTTTGTGCAAGGAGTCCTTTTTCTTTTTTTACTTTTTTTTTGGGAGAGGAAGAAAGTGCCCCAGAGTCTCCAACTTCCTGTTCCTGTCCAGCAGGCTCCTCCCAATGCTTTGTCCATGTCCTGTTCATCTTCATTTGGATTTGGAGCTGGAAGGATCACCCTTTGTGTCTACTGCTTCATATATCATTGGATTTGAGGACTTTTGGATTTGAGGACTTTTGTATTTGAGATTTTACAAGTAAGTTGGTGTTTTTTGTTTGATTGGGGCATTGCAGTTGATGCAACTATAATTTTTGTATTTTTCATAATTTTTTTATTTTTTTATTGTGGGTACCCAGTATGGGTGCACGAGACAACTGTTTCTGTGGTGTCTGTTGAATTTAAACATCATTTAGGGCATGGATGGCATTGGATTGAATTGCAAAATGTGTATTTTTGGGGGATTTCACTTTTTTGGTGTGTGTTCAATAAATGCCTTTGTTGTGTGTGTGTGTGTGTGTGTGGTTGTTATGTAACTTGCACACTTTGTTTAGCCCTGTAGATTTTAGTTTTCGCATTAAAGGTGTGTTGTTTAGCAGGCCTTCTTTGTCTGGCCATATAGGCCTGCTTGAGTTCATTGTTTTCCAGGCCTCCTGCTTGTTATGACTGTGAGTGACCATGTGGCTTGTGGCCATTCTGTGGTGGTAGTGTAGTAGTGTGCTGCTTTTGCCATATAGGCCTGCATGTTTTTCCTTTGTTCCTCTTGGCTTACTGCTTCCATCCCCTTTGCCAGCTGCAGCTCCCTGAATGACGTGATGAGCAAATTAATGCCAAACAGGTTACATTTGTATTTTTGTTTTTGTTCTTCTTCTTTCCTATCCTTCCTGAGTGTACCATGAAAGCCCTTGTTGTCAAAGTCTTGCAAATGGTTACACAGTTATTTTTTTTTATAACTTAAACTGAGTTAATAAAATGTAATAATATAACACTAACAAGTGTGACCACCACCACACACTAAGTTATATATTATATTTGTTTGTTTGTACTAGTAGTAATTGAACCACAACAACAAATGCAACATTTCACTGATGTTCTTCTCCTGGCTTCTTTGCTTTTAGGTGCACAAAAAGAAGACAGAGGACGAGGTGTTATCATTAGGGGTGGGCGGAATTTGCGTAATCGCGTTACGCAAATCTCCGCGAAACGGTAAAAAATCTCCGCGAACACGCAGAAATTCCGCGAACACGCGGAATTGCTTGTTTGCGAGGCTTTTTTCCTGTTCACAATCGCTGTTTGCGTGCTCGTGGAGAAATATCTCGCGAACACGCATTTTGAGAATGCGAACAAGCAAATAATTTTGCGAAGTCGCGGAAAGCAGAATTTTGGGCAATTTCGCGTTCTCCGCGGAACGCAAAATTACCCAAATTCCGCAAATTCCGCAAGCGGAACGGAATTTACCACCCAGGCCTAGTTATCATCACTCGCTATACTGCCAGACAGAACTCCTGCTGTGCACCGCGTCATGTCCACGTGTGACCACAGACATCTCTGCAACTTGTGCACCTGCATCCTGCTGACATCGGAAGGAAGAAGATGGCCCCAAAGAATGGTCCCAGGTCCTCCAGTACAAAGAAAGTTGCCAGTGAGAAGAAGGAACACAAGAAGGAAGTGGCATTTACCAAGACTGGTGTGCCGGCCAAGATGTTTTTTGAGAAACAAAAATTTACGCCTGCATCAGTGGTGTCCGGGGACCAAGCTGGGAGCAGTCCCTCCGCATTAGCGGGCCTTCCCCACCAACCTAGGCCCAAGCCCTTGAGTGTCACAGAGGTAGCCAGTCTGCTTGCGCAAACGCCAATGAGCAGTGATGTTGAAATGTCATTATTGCGAAGTAGTACTCAATCAACGCAGGTGGAAACTCAGCAGATAAGTGGGCAACAACAGCCAGAACAACAGCCGGAACAACAGCCGGAACAACAACTGGAACAACAGCCAAAGCAACAGCCGGAACAACAGCCGGAACAACAGCCGTAACAACAGCCGCAACAACAGCCGCAACAAGAGCCCACAATAGTAATTGATCCTCCTGAAGTAGGGGCAGTTCAGGAAATCGAGCTTCCTGCGGACGAAGAGCAAGCCACTCTTTCAGAAGATCCATTGTCTTCCAGATCCCTAGCAAGGAAAAGGAGGGTTAGTCCCTCAACTTCTTCTTCAAGCCCCCTTTCTGATGATCTAGATGCCACTTGGAAGCCACCAGCTCAGTCTGAGAGTGAGGCATGCCACAAGACAAGGCTAGGGAAAATGAAGGTTCCAGAAAGCCTTAGAGTTCTGGAGGTAGATGTAAAAGAGGGGAATGATGATGACGAGCCAGTCATCATGAACATCACCCCCGGCCCAGTGGAGATGGAGACCGACATTATTACCCTTTCCCAAATTGCTGTGAGGGATGTGGCACGGATACCACCAAGACAGGTAACACCAACACCACCTCCAGCTTCCATATTTGCATTTGCAAAGGTCCGGCAGGGACCTACATCCAGCACAACCACCACCTCAGTAAGTAGTAGTGGTACTGCACAGAGTCAAATTCCAGGCACACCCTCCAGTTCATCCGGCATTGCAAGTGGCACCTCCAGCAGTGCAAGAAAGTACACCTCCCCAGTTTGTAACTTTTTTTCCGTTAGCAGTAAGGAGGAGAATGTTGCTATCTGCTCAATTTGTCGATATAGTGTTAGTCGGGGTAAGCTTGGTACAAACAATGGTACCGGAGGCCAAACAACCCATCTGAAAAAACACCACTTGATCCAGTGGGAGGAAAACCTTAAAGGCCTAAGTAAAACTGCACCCATTGCTGTTGGTGTAGATGAAGAAGATATGATCGCAGTGGAAGGTGAACAAGAGGGAGACATTTTCTCTGGTACACAAAGTAGCCCTGTCCCAGCAATGTAGTGTTACCATCCACATCCTCAGCAACATCTCAGTGGCACCGTAATAAGAGTCAGGCTGAGACACCAAGCCAACAGAGTACTGCAATGAAAAAAAGTGCGTCGCTGAGCCTAACTGGGTTCAAGAAGTCACCTGCATCAGCTGCACCACAACGGAAAATAATCCAGCCTACCATTGTCAGCATGTTTAGGTCAGAGGGGCGGTATGAACGCAACCACCCAATGGCACGTTTGTACAATGCGAAGCTGGCTAAAATGTTAGCGCTGGACCTTCTACCTTTTTCTTTTGTGGAAGAGGTGGATTTCCTCGAATTTGTGACAGCCATCTGCCCAAAATTGAAGGTTCCCAGCCGGTCCTATTTCGCAAGAGGGGCTGTTCCAGCACTACATCATGATGTGCTGGGATTACTTGGACAAGCTGTGCAGCAGAGTGCTGTTCACAACATCCACCTGACAACAGACATGTGGACCAGTTGCCAAGCCATTGTTTACATGTGCATCACTGCACACTGGATCTCTTTTTTTTAGGATAGAGAAAAGATATCTGATGCTGGTGACACTACTGAGATTTTTAATGTTACTCGGAAACATGCAACTGTAGCCATGTTCGCCAGGGAGTAATCTCATACTGCTGCAAACATTTTAGAAACGTTTAACAGCAAGGTCTTTGAATGGCTGCACCCAAGATGGCTTAACATTGGTTTTGTTGCCACAGACAATGGCAGTAATATAATTAAGGCCATGGGCGATGGTGGCTATTTCAGGGTCCTGTGTTTGGCACACTGCATTAACATTATTGTTCAAGACTTTCTGAAAAAAGAAGCCAGAGTCAGCAACTTACTGGCCACCTGCAGAAGAATGTGCACACATTTCAGTCATTCTTTTAAAGCCCGAAAGCAGCTGAGAATCATTCAATATGAGCATAGAATGCCAGTCAAAGCACTCATCCAGGAGGTGCCAACACGTTGGAACTCAACTTATTACATGCTTGATCGTCTGTTTGATCAGTACAGACCAATCAATGAGTATGTCATGCAAAGCACAAGGGATGCGACTGTGAAAGGTATGACCCTACAGATGGACCAATGGGGCCTAGTTAAATGCCTGGCAGAGATGCTTCTTCCTTTCGAGCTCTTCGCGTGAAGTCAGCAAGGAGGACTGTACTATTGGCCAAGCTATCCCATAGTTGCACATAATAGAGCAACAGCTGAAGGAGGTGTCTCAAGCGTACACAGGTGCAGAGGAAAAGAATGAAGCATATGAGTTGGTGGAGAGCTTATCCCGTTGCTTAGGTGAAAATACAAGGGTACAAACTCGCATAGTTTCAGAAAAACATTACATTTGTGCCACAATTCTGGATCCACGGTACAAATCGGCACTGAACAGTAAGACATTAATTCCTTTTTCAGAAGTGGATGTTGCCCAGTACAAAACTTGGATAGCTGAGGCAGCCAGTGACTTGGAAAATGAACGGCTGTTAATTAAAGGCCTGCTCCTCAAACCCACAACAAGTACTGCAGCATGGCATCTGGCGTCAAGTTTAACTTTAGAGCCTGAGGGTAGTGCGTTTGGCTCAGAGCGGTCACCAACACTATCGATAACATCAAGAACCGGATCATCAGCCCCAGTAAAATCGGCACAGGATTGGTATTTACAGCAAGGGCTTGATAGGTCCAGTGCTGATGCAAAGACAAAAGAGGCCAAGCAAAGTGGAGCACCCTTGAACATTGAGCGGATGGTCCAGGCCTATCTGGATGACCCAACAGAGGTCTACATTGATCAAAACCCATTGCAGTATTGGTATGGGAAAAGGGGCCAATGGCCAGTGCTGAGCAGGCTGGCGATAAACCATCTGGCTTGCCCTGTCACAAGGGTCTCTTCGGAGCATGTTTTCAGTGCTGCTGGTGCCATTGTAACAGTGAAAATGACCAGTCTCTCACCCTAAAACGTCGAGAGGTTAACCATGATCAAAATGAATCAGCACTTTATATCACCGAATTACACAATACATGAATCAATGCAGGAAAATGATGACAGCGACTTAGGTGACGGAAGTAGTGTGTTACATGATTACCTACTTCTGGTTGAAACCCCAGAGTTTGAGGACGAGCTATACTTCTCTGAGAACTAGGCTTGAACTTCTTACTTTCTTCCTTCCTTATTTACTTTTATTTGTGTGTGTCTGTCTTTCTGGTTCGAAACTTCAAATCACAACAAATCCATCACCACCATCTTCCAGTCTTTGTATTGCCATATTGGAGTTGCAGCTGTCTGCATTTAACTGAAGTCCACTCCTCCGAGTCCTGCCCCTCCATCCTCCTGACTCGCCCTAAATCCATTTCCCTCAAGCCAGATGATGATCGGATGTAGAGTAATAGTACAAGAAAAGAAAAAATGCTGCCTCGTTGAGTCCCTCCAAAAGATGTGGAACGTGATGACTACTATAGCTATTCTCCTTTCCGAGCCGAGAGAGACTGCCCCTTAACCTAAGATGAGAAGGAACAGGTAATGAATGATGGAATGAATTGGACGCTGACTGAGTGATAGGTGTTTTTGTTGTTGTTGTTGTTTGTTGTGCATGAAGTGAATTCATTGTGTACTATTATTTAATCTGCACACTAAAAGTAACTCATGTCAATGTTTCCCTTCTTGTTTTTTAATAACAAAATTGTACTTCTACTGCAGGCCGATCCATTGCATTTTTTAATATGGAATCTGGACTCACTCGGTACACTGCAGACTGAGTTGGACACCATGATGATGATGACCACATACTATACTCTTCGCCGTCAGTCAGTAGGATCGGAGATGATTGATGGAATAACTGCATTTCATGAAGTGGCATAAAAGGTAAACAAGTCAACAAGAAAACCAGCAGACCTACATGTCTGTGTAGTGGTGGAGTCGAGTGTAGTGGTATGACTGACCACGGTGCATTGATTTAGTCACTTAATTTGGAAAATGCTATGTTGCTGTATATATGCTTTGTCTGTCTCTTTCAAAATGTAAGCTAAATGGAGGTTGGGTCACGGGTGCTGTGGGGCTGCTGTCCTGTTGTTGTAATGCTGGAAACAGAGTAGACATGATGTATCCATGTCGCCTCTGAAAGTGTTCTTGTTGCACTCCACCGTAATTTATGCATTATTTTTCTCCTTGATTTTTCAATATCCCTTTTGTTTTTCCATCTACAACTACAGGCCGGCCCTTACCCTGTACTACACTGGGAAAAACAACTCACACTTACCTTACCAATCCGCATCCGCCAGGCAGGCAGTGGTGGCACCCAAGATTGACGGATGGAGCGTCCATGGAAGGAATGCCGCTATGCAACTACCCAATTTGACCAGGATAACATACAGTAACAGTACCAACATTCATCATCTTTTAAATCATTTTATTCATTTTTTATCTTCAATCATTACAACTGTGTTGTTGTTATTATGCTTGCTCTCTGCTTATAATTCATCCCTACAGCTAATTTGTAATTTTCTTTGCTATCTTTAAAAGTAAGCCCGGTACAACAGAACAGAAACTGTATGTAAAAGACAAAGTCCTGCGCACATAATCAGGATAAAGCTTATTAGTAGCATCTGTCAGATGAATGAGTAAGTAAATAAATTCGATTGAATTTGAACATAGAAGGTCGACATCAGCAGAATTTTTGAGAAAGAAAGAAAACTTTATGTGTGTCAATGTCTGACCAATACAAAGCACGCAAATATTCAGCCGACACGTGTTTCGTCACACTGTGTAAAGATGTGACTCTTCAGGGCTGGGAAGGACACAAAGAAATAACAGAAAATGAAGATGAGTAAAAAAAGGGGCAAAAATTATAATACATTATATTGCAAAAACTGAAAGAACGTAGGTCCAAGGTTTGAGATGCTCTTCATGTGAAACGGATGAAACAATGTCTCAAGGACAGAGTTTAAAGCCAGCTGCATCTGGACTGTAGAGCTGGACGACGTGCTATCAGTAAAAAAAAGTGGCTATGGAGAATCCAAAAAATATATATAAGAGCAGGCAAAGGACGGTGAAAGGTGCTCTTAATAAGGGCCTGGTGATGCTAAGTTACTGTAAAACATGAAAATCAATAATGTGTAATAAAGAAAGCTTCACTGGAATGCTCCTAAGCAAAAAAAAGGAGAAACGCGTGTTTGTATGAATGTGTAGCATGCTGGATAACTGCTGCACTAGTAAAATAAAATTGCGTGTGCCAAATGGCTATGTAGAGTGCAAGAAAAATTATGGTGAAAAAACCTGTCACACTGCATAGAGATCATTCTGTCTATGCACTTTTGTCATTATTATTATGTGTTTCCATTCGTAATCTGAAGGATCACTAGACTCTTCCGTATCAATTCTGCTCAGATGATGTATGTGCTTTACAAGCATAACTCTACCATGAATTCCTAATGTCACAATGTTCAGCCACATTCTCGCATGTGTTTTGGGATCTTATGCATTATCCATCACCAGTCGTTTTTTAGCCCACTATCTTTACCTTTTCTGTTTTTTCACCATAATTTTTCTTGCACTCTACATAGCCATTTGGCACACGCAATTTTATTTTACTAGTGCAGCAGTTATCCAGCATGCTACACATTCATACAAACACGCGTTTCTCCTTTTTTTTGCTTAGGAGCATTCCAGTGAAGCTTTCTTTATTACACATTATTGATTTTCATGTTTTACAGTAACTTAGCATCACCAGGCCCTTATTAAGAGCACCTTTCACCGTCCTTTGCCTGCTCTTATATATATTTTTTGGATTCTCCATAGCCACTTTTTTTTTACTGATAGCACGTCGTCCAGCTCTACAGTCCAGATGCAGCTGGCTTTAAACTCTGTCCTTGAGACATTGTTTCATCCGTTTCACATGAAGAGCATCTCAAACCTTGGACCTACGTTCTTTCAGTTTTTGCAATATAATGTATTATAATTTTTGCCCCTTTTTTTACTCATCTTCATTTTCTGTTATTTCTTTGTGTCCTTCCCAGCCCTGAAGAGTCACATCTTTACACAGTGTGACGAAACACGTGTCGGCTGAATATTTGCGTGCTTTGTATTGGTCAGACATTGACACACATAAAGTTTTCTTTCTTTCTCAAAAATTCTGCTGATGTCGACCTTCTATGTTCAAATTCAATCGAATTTATTTACTTACTCATTCATCTGACAGATGCTACTAATAAGCTTTATCCTGATTGTGTGCGCAGGACTTTGTCTTTTGTTCTCTTGAGCGGGTTTTTCCCACTTAATTGCAGGGGTCTCCTTGGGTTGGTACCCCTGACCTGACAGCACCACACCTACTCTTTCAAAGTGAATACTCACAGTGCACACGTCTGAGCGCCATCTTCCTTTATCCCCATCCAACCCTGCCACATTGTGAGAAACTGTATGTAATTTGGGTCTCTCTGAGGGCAGACAGGCAAGGCAAATTGCATAATATACTGCTGCCCTGTACTGTCTAATTGTCTAGTAGTAGTTAGTAAGTACTACTTGTCATTAACCATCAAGTTAGCATCATCATGCATGCATTTCTTTTTTCTCCCTTAACAGATTTATGCATATGGTCGTCTGTCAAGATTGTGTTTTGTTGTTTGTCCATGCGTAGTGTTTTTCTTTGTCAAACCTTTCCCCAAACCCCCCTTCCCAACCATTCATCAAACCCTAACCCTCTTTCCCCGAGCTGTGTGGTTTATATTGAGGTGTGACTAAATTAAATGTACACCAATAATTGATCACACGCTTACTGGGGCGGATGTGGTGGAAGCAACACTAATTCAATTTTAAGGCAGGGCGAGGATCTTCTTCTGCTTGCCCACCCATGCTCAATATATTTGCAAGTCAACTTGTTTTCCAAAGGAACCTAATCCATCATAATTAATTTCCAGCATCGATTGGATTAATCAACATCCTCCTACACAGCACTAAAGGTTACGCTTGTGTCGAGTGACTCGACACAACTAGTTTGTAACTTGTTGTACTAGGCTATCCCCGCCACCATTATGTTTTATTTTACTTTAGCATTGCTAATCAGCGATATTATTATTGTTTGGCAATCTTCTCGTGTACTGTACTGTACTTCGTTCTACTACTCCTCCCAGAGTCTTTCTCAGGCGACTGACTGTCTCATTTTATTTTTTTGCAAATGCTACTGCCAGTGTCTACTACTATCACCACAACCACGGCATCGCCATTCTCTTGGGAAACCAAACCATCATCGCCATGCAGCCATCGCTGTGCCTAACTTAAACATCAATCACAGGTAAGATAAGAAGTTTGGGGGAGGTATAATAATGGACTAGGAGGAGAGATTGACAGTACTAGTAGGACAAGTCATTCAGTGAGGGGTACCGCATCTATCTGTTTGTGTGTTACAAAATCGGCAGATTATTTAAATCAAACACTGGCTGCGGCCCTGCAGCAGCAAGGAAACCATGTGACATAAAACAGTACCCCCCCCTCAAAACATTAACAACGTATGCTATGTTTAAGTATAAGTATAGTTTAATCTCCTAACAAAAATACTATGTAAAAAATCCCTCAATACCCGACTCACCCATCTCCCTAATCCCAACCAATGTCCAAAACGAGAAAGTCCAACCAATGTCAAAATTGTCCATAATAATAAACCCCAATGCCCAATTCTCACCCACCAAAAAAATGATTAAAAAAGGGGCAATCCAACAGGGTCTTAATAGCGAGCTCTTTTGATTTCCTTCTCCAGGACCTTGATCTTCTTGTTCTGCTCCTCTAAGTGTTCCTCTAGACGCGCCATTTGGAGGAGCATGTGGCGTGCATATACCCTGCAGGTGCATCAACGGGGGGCAGCAGTGCTGTATGTTGTAATGCGGTGACGGGCGGCTGCCTGACCGCGGCACCGTACCACTGAAGGGGCCTGGCTGGGGCCCGGGGCATTGGAGGAGGCTGTAGCTGCTGCCACCTCCTCCTCCTCCTCCGCCAGAACCACCAGCCGCCGGTATTCTTGGCAGATGGCCTCCAGCTTCCGGCGCCGGGCGATGGCTGCCAACTCCTTCCTGGTTGTTTTTTTTGCTTGGGAAGGAGGAGCTATATCAAGAAAGAAAAAAAGACTATTGTAACCAATACTCTTAGCAAAACAGTAACACAAAATTAATTCAACACATATTGGCACAGTAGCATTAGCAAGTACAGTAAATAACATTTGTGGTATGCCTCTATCCTCCCACTTCCTTGGCCTCTAACATTTGTGGGAGTTTCAGGCATTATACTAGCACTATGGACTCAAGTACACAGTGCACCAGTCTTCTTCTCTCTTGTTTAGCGAAATTACGTAACCTTGTTGTAGCTGGCATGGCAGTTCAGTCAGCTTGCACCCAAGACAAACATACTTGAGTCATAACGCAGACTCACGTTAGTTTTATTTACTACTGTCTGCAGGTGGGGAAGCTCGTATTTTTCTATTACGGGTGGCACTGGCCATACTCTGTTACATCAAGGGCAACTGCTCAATTCCACTTTCACCCTGCCCTGACTACTACAAAAAGGCAGATGATATCTGATCCAATGATCATTGCTTATATATGGGACGACATCAGGTACTTTGTTTTGATTGATTGTGTAACCAGCCGATAGGCGGGCCACCCACGGCGGGCTGGCTGACACAGTCGAAAATAAATTAACATAGGTATGGAGTGGTCCTCGGAGTCGGAGGAAGACGCTTGATAACTACATACATACACAATATATATGCTGTGCTTGCAAACTACTGTGAGTCAAGGGAGCATTCGGAAAATACAACTTCTATTCTCCTCGGCTTTGCTACTCTGGCGCGGTTTCTTTTACATTCTCTTCAAACTAAGACTCTTCATCCAGTGACAGTCTCCACCTATGCTATCTATGATGAATACCATCCAGGCATCCATCCATTCAAAGTAAACGTCTATCATTCTTCTTAATCTCTCAACACACCTCAGTTTGTTTCACCAACAACAAACATTTATTCCTTTTTTTTAAACCACCACCCATGTGTCCTTCCTTCCTTTCTTGCCTTGGCTTTGAGTTTGACCCAAACACCCCGGAGGATGATTGCTATCGACCCATACAGTTTCACCCACCCAGGCAAGTATCTTTTCTTTCACCTTCCTCCCATCCTTCAACCACCCATGCATCTGATTCCTATCAGCCACCTATGCATGCATGCCACATATCCTTCTCTGCCAGTCATAAATATTACATCTCGCCCGTCCTTCCTCCTTCCACCCTTCTTTCCCTTTTCGTTCAACCCATCAATCAAGGTCATCTGATCTGACTTTTAGTCTTCTCCATAAAACCTTCACAGCTGAGTTGAAGTCAGATAGAAGAGGCCATTGGTTACTCAACTCCCGCCGCTAATGCTATTGCTAATGCTAAGTAAAGGGTGTCTTCTTCAACCGTTGTTCACAACAACTTATTACTTACTAAGTCTCAACAGTACAGTGTACACCCTTGCAGGGAGTGTAATGTCAATAAGTAAGGAATATAACTTACTACCGCCCGCCACTGCTGCTTACTCACCTCCTGCATCTCCTACAGCTGCCGCATCTCCTGTTCCCTCCGAAGTGGCCGCGTCACCATCGCCGCTGGCCCCGGCACTGGTGGCCGTAGTATGCCTAGAAAAAAATTACACATTTTTTAGATGCCAGATACACCTCCCCCTATTTATTCTTTTTCACTAGCAAGATTGGAAAAAAGTTAATACATACATATACAACATACATCACTAGTACAAATCGGGTACTAGAGTAGATTAGACACTAGTAGTGTTATATGGTCCCTAGGGTCATTCTAGTCTTTGCTAAGTTAGCCTGAGCCATGCAACCATTTTAGATTTGTGTCTTTTATTTTTGTGCATGTTACGTCGCAGCTTGTTGTGTAAGACACCTTTGAGTACACATGAGCTCATACTGCTACTGTCTGAGCGCTGCGTAAAAGGTAAAAAAACAAGCCACTTTGTTATGGAGTTCCGGTCAGTCTGTATTGCTTAGCCATAACATGCTACACTTTTTGGCACGACTGAGAAATACTTGCATTATACTAACGCGCACCATTTTTCTAATAACAGACGGAAGATTTCCTTCTATGAACAAGAGCTTTGCAGAGCTTATGATGTAACCAGTACTTCTAGGTTCTAAGGTGAGGAGTCACCCAGAATTCGCTCAGAGATCTTCATTTATATAAACTATATTCCTACCAAGGGGAGGATGGTTCTTCCACCACTGTTCAGTTATCGTCTTCTATGGACTTGTAATTGTAACAATGTTTATTGTTTTAACCTTATGCATTTTGCTGTGGGTGCTGGCTAGTATACTGCATTATAGAACAACGTACAGAGCTTGTTAGTTGAAAATGAACCTTTTGAACCTAAATAGACTCTGTGGTATTTGGTGTGGACTTACATGAGTGAGTGAGCAAAAGGGTGTGCATTGCTTCCGCGACTCTGAGAGGTCGGGAGTGTTATGTTCTGGGTTGTCTAATCATTGGGTATCTTCGAGGGGTTCGGGGAGTTAATGAGACACTATAGATAGTCAGTCAGGGGATTGTGGGTTCTGAGGTGTGAGGAAGGTCCAAACTCCTATCACCAACATCCTATTTTCTTGTGCATAATTCTGAATGTGCAGAATCCCTACAACAGTAGTAGTATGTCCTATCCTATCAAAAATAGTAAAATATCTGGTTGGGCATTTTGTTGGTGGGAATTGTCAAAAAGCATCAAGATTAGGAAGAATAGAGGAGGACAACCCAAAGGACTGGACTCAGTGGCTAGAGCTATTGGTGAATCTGAGTTTTATTTAAAACAGTTTAAATAAAGAGTGGCCAACTGGGCAAGCTTAGCTACAGACACACTAATAGTAGTAGTACAGAGAGTCATAGCAGAGGTAGTTAAAGACAGGAATAACAAGAATATAGAAACAGATAGTCTAGATCGAAGTTCGGAAAAAATAAGGTGCAGTAAAAGTTAGGGAAGTATAATTATTAATATTAATAACAGGAGGACTTACTGGGGCCAGCTGCAGACCCTCGGTAGAGGAGCTCTGGCCATCAGCTGCACCCGCCGACTCCGATGACCCTGTCTTCTTGCCCCTGGGTGTTGATCATGAAAGATGTACGGAAGAAAGAGACAAACATGGATGATTGGTGTGAAACAAATAAAATATATTTTTTAAACGCTCAAAAAACCATTTATGGAAACAACAATTGCAATAAAATTGACCTATCTAATCTGGTCGACTAGTATTGCGGGATTCGCAGACCGTCTAGTTATTATTTATGAACACGAATCCAGTGTTCCATTCTGATTTCAGAAAACTAACTAAGCCTAAGTACCACCTGACCTAGCCCACCTATTCCAGACGTGCCAATTGTTCACTAAGTCTGCATTTCCATTTATTTTAGTCCTCAAAAATGCATAGATGGAGGACACATGCTTAAATTTTTGAATACACCAAATTGTTGTTTGGTTGCTGCTGATGTTCTGCTAGTGATAAGCCTATTACCACTCACTAAACAAACTACAAAAGGTTCTACTAAGGACTGGGGAAAGCAGCACTCAGCAGCATGTGACGTGACAGAGGATGCGTCACGCAGACCACTAAAAAATTACCAACTAATACTAATACGTAACTAAACCTATCAATCCACCACTATCTCTTCTTAGTGGCAGGAGGACAAAGGAAGGACTAGAGTCTCTCTAGCATTACCTAACTTAAGTTCTCCAAAGTAAACTCTTACATAATCAGGCCAAGCAAGCGCAAAGTTGCAAACAAGTAAGATTATTAGCACCGAGCACCTGTTTCATAACAATCACAGAATTTTTTTTAGCGTAATTTACCTGCAGTGTAAGCAGCAGCATTCTTGCTGTTCGGAAAAAAAATATATTCGCAATATATTACACAGAGCAAAAGAACACAAAGTAGTAATATTAAATAGCTACTCACCAAGCCCCGGAACCTCCACTCCTAGCAGGTCCAGCAGATCCTGCATCCGGTCCAGGATATCGGACCACCAGTGCATCAGCTGGGTATCGGTGCGCCAGAGCCCAGAGCAGCGAAACACTGCCCGGCTCACCTTTCCCCACCACTGGTGACGCTCCCGGAGCCTGGACTCGGACCCAGGGCTGCCTCCTGCTGCTAGGGTTAAGGGGAGGTGGCGCTGCAGAAAAAAAAACAAGTGCTCCCACCTCCACCTCGTTGAAGATGTCCCTAGCCTGCACCCCTTCGGGAGGGAAGGCAGTCGCGGCTGCGGCTACAAGTAGCATGCGCTTGCCCTCTCCCTTGGGCAAGGTTGTGGGACTCGTGGAAAAGAAAAGGGAGGAATTAAAAGTAAGTAAAAGAAATGAAAAAGCAAGTTATAGAAAAAGAGTGAAATAGTTGTAGAAAAAGTCACAAAAAGTAGAAAAACAACTCAAAATATAGAATCAGAAAATATAGAGATAGATAATCAATAAAAAAGATTTAAAAAGTGTACAGAAACAAAGGATTGCAAAGATAGAGGGAGGATAGAAAAGCAGGCCCAGAACCATAGAAATAGAGTGAAAAACAAGATGGCTGCGCCCATTGCGACCATATGTCCAAGTTCGCATGATATTTTCCCCTGAGCACCCAAACAGCGTCACAAACACGTAATACGCGTTCCCGAACAGGAAAGACTCATCGCGAATGGGCGGGAGCAAGCAATATTCGACCCGGAACAGGAAATAAGCATCGCGAACGGGCGGGACAAGTGAAAAACAAGATGGCCGCGCCCATCGGCAACCGCATGGGTAAGTTCGCAAGATATTTTCCCCCGAGCATGCAAACAGCGTTCCCGAACAGGAAAAACGCATGGCGAACGGGCGCAACAAGCATCTCTGTATGCTTGCAGAGCTACGCGAAGCTCGCGGAATGTTTTTACCACTTTGCGGAACTTTACGTAGCGCGACTATGTGAACTCCGCCCAGGGTTTCCAAGTTACCAAGGGGGTGAACAGGGGTTATCTTAGCTGTTTGACTCCCTTACCTTGACTAGTGTGGTGGTCCCTACTTGGACAGGGTGGAAATCACTGCCAACTAAAGACCCCATTTATATTAAAAATAAATGTGTCCTTGTGTAATGTAACTGGTGCTCATGAAAGTGCTCCAATATCTTCGGGTTGAGTTTGCGCTATATAAGACTGCAAAAAGAATGAAAATGTCTGTGATCCTACCACCAATAGATGGAATTAGGGATTTCAAAACACGGTTGTGAAAAAGTTGTCATGTCAAGGAGATATGAAGCTGTGGAAGGTGGATGGCCACGTCACCCGCAGTGGCACACTGGAGGGGACAAACCCTTAGTGTTTCCTCAATGCCCAGGGGTAGTATTTTTTCTGTGGCCACCTCACCTTGAAGTTGGCCAGTGTGAGATCTCGGTTGTAGTAGCAAATATTCAAACGAGAACTTTGAAGGACAAAGTGGAGAAGGGTTCCATGTGAACAGCAGTTGAACATGGGTCAGTCGGTCCTAAGAGTTGGGTATGAGGTAACTTCTGGGCAGTCATTGGGGGTGTTTAGGAGGGCCCCACATCTGGAAATTCCTCTTTCAGTGGCCAACAGCAGATGAATTTGGTCATGCCGCCTCAGGTCGTGTTGGGTCCGGAGTTGTGCCAGCGTTTTTATTGTGAGTCGCCCCCTCCTCTGGGGTGGTGTTGTCCCTGTGTGGGGCACCCTTACAAATTGCCCTCCTGCCTTTACATATTGCCGGCCAGCAGCTGCGACTGTGGTCCACAGTTGGTTGGGTGCTAATGGGCAGCTCCTTGCATAGGGGAAAGGTGGCTATCTCGGGTCCCGGGTTACTTGCCTTGCCCTCAGCAGTGGGGTGGGCACACTGGGCGGCAGCCGAGTTTTTAAATGATGGGGGTGTTTGCAGATGGTGTGAAGAGGGCTGCGGGCTTGCCTACATTTGTCAAGGTGGGGTTACGCACCGTGCGGCTGTTTCAGGTCCCTGGGCCTCCGGGTTTGCGCAGAGGGGGCCGGGTGCATGCCTCTGCTTCCCAGCAGTGCTGTGGCACACTGTGCACCCGACCAGGTCCCAGGGCTTACTGGCATTGACCGGAATGGGCAGAGTGCCTGCCCCGGTCCCTTGGCGGTGGCGGGCAGGTGGTGCACTTGCCTGGGGGTCTGCCTAGGTGCAGCCCTCGTGGAGACGGGTGAAGCAGGTTCGAATCAGGGCGGTTGCCCACCGCTTGTGGGTGGCGCAAATTCCGGGGGGTCTGCCCGCGTGCACCAAGTGGTGGGCAAGGCTGTGGCCTGAGGCTAAAGCAGCCGACCTTCGAGCTGAGAAAGCAGGTTTGAGCCAGAAGTCCTGTGATTCAAAAGAGTATTATGTCCTTGTACAATGTAGCTGGTGCTCATGTAAAGCGCTCCAAGTTTTTGCTATTTAAAAACTGAAAAATTAGTCTCTTTAATGTTACATCAAAAGCAGTGATGTTTTTGTCCATGTTCCTTGCGGGGGCGGGTCTCGCTGCACACTAGCATTCAGTTTTGAGTTCAAGGGCGCGCATTTGAGCATCGGGTGGTTCCTCATCATTAAGCGGATTATTGGGAGTAGGTTACATAACATTTCTGTGTCAGTAAACATGTCCACATGTATTGTCTCTCACCATTGCCCCAGAATAAATCCTGCGCCGCTTGCTACTGACGTCGTAGAAATTATTATCTTGGTGATTGTTGCCCTCCAAAAGGTGTTTGGTATCTCTGCATAGGTACAAATTAGAATCCCTTCAAGCTTTAAAAGGCTCTGTTTTTATATGATTTTAGTGTTAAAGTCGACTGAAATTATCGTGCGGGTCTAGTCGAGCATGCAGGAAGATCTATTTCTTTTTGACCAGCAGACGTCTCCTTCCACTTTCCTCCTGCAACGCCGATGTTAATCAATCGGGCGATTCCAATGCCTCACAGCTCGGATGGGGATCCAGGCACCCGCCCGCATTGAGTGTATGTTTATAAATGCATTTTTGGACATGGTAGGTGCCTCTGGCTAGCCTGAGTGTAAATTGTCTGCCCACTCCTGATCTGTGGTCCAGTGTAGCCCAACTGAAGCCCCTCCTGAAATCCCTCCCTCAATACCCATGCCCCTCCCTGATCCTCGTAATGCTGCAGCCAGAGGACCAACCTGTCTACCTTGTCAACCTTTGGCCCAACCCCCTGTGTGCCCTTGCCTGCTCGGGAACCAGCAAACTGTTGCTGGTGTCCGCTTGCATTCCCCCTGCTTGCTGCCAGTGGCTTCTTCCCTCTTGGTACTCCCCTACCCGAAGCATTTGATAAAGATGTGCTGTTCCCCCACATTTCAAACAGTCATGGCTAAACTTACAGTATTCATGCATGGACTACCCTTTATTCAAGTGCCAGCAAGCTCCCCTGGCCCCTGGCTGACTCTGCCCAGTTACCCCCACCCCTCCCTGGGTGGGTCGCCCTTGAAAGGCCGGTAAACTATTGGCAAACCACTGGCTGTGAGTATTGTCTTTCCTCCATTTGCTGCCCCCATTGTGTGTTGCCATAGGTCGGTGTCTAGCTCCCCCCATTTAGCTTCGGTCCCATGCTATGCGTGCTCTGAACTCTTCACCGTATTGGGCCCACGTATATCCCCCTCCTGTGATTTGCACCTTCCTAATGACATCCATGTATTTAAACATCGCCACACAGTGCTCTATATACTTCTCGCAATACACGCTTGCATAGATCTAGAATGCTGCTGTCCAATTTTTAATTGTCAGTGGAACCTTAGGCCGTTTGGCCAGTTCATATTCCTCTTTGGATCCTTCTGTGGTTCTCACCTCCCCATTTAGTAGCATAAGCATCTCCACGTATTCCCCTTTCCAAATGCGCTCTTTAGTCGCCAGCATAAGGTGTGCCCCCAATGGTTTTGGGACCTCCATGAAAGGAAGTTTCTTAAACTTGAATTCCTTACTCTCTGGTCCTTCTTTCTAGAACTCCTTGTTATCCTCTTCTCCTGCCTCCTTCTCTGTGTTTGCACTACTCTCTACCTTTGGCTGGCCAAGCCCCCTGCCTCACTGGTGTCCACCCCTACGTCTGTGACAAACTTCCCTTTCTGTAACCTACCCCCCTTCCTCATGTGTGTCCCCAGCGCCTATCCCGATGGAGACCATGATAGGTTTCCCCTTTGTGCTTCTGGCCTTACGTGGCTCCAAGGAGGGTGCCCATGCTGCTGCAGTCCGCCTTGCCAGTGGCCCATCCTTTCCATTGCTCTTACTGGCCACCGCAGGCCACGACACCCTTGATGGCTTCCCTGCCGGCGCCGGTAACACTCTAGGTGAAACTTTAGACTGTACCCTTTGGTGCTCTTCCGGCAACCCCCCACACCGCTTGTTCTTCACCTTTGCCCTGGAGGTCAAGCGAGACTCACCGGGGGTTGGGGCCTGCGAGGTCGTTCTGGGCCTACTTGTGCTGGCTGTGGTGGGCTCTCCCACTGGTATCAGGCGTGCCGTTAAAGGCCCATCCCTCTCTTCTCCTCTGCGCCACCCAGCCGCTCCCATCTCTGCCGAGTCGGCCATGCCGCACCACTTGTCGCCCTGTCAAACAAACGGCTGGTCTGGTGTGCTAGGTCCCTGCCACCAACCTACCTGCTTTGCCCTCCTCCTTCTACTCTGCCCTTTATACCCTTGCGCCATTTCCTCTTCCCCCAGCTTCATCACCTGTTCCTTTTCCTCCTCTCCTCCCTCCTCCTCCCCACTCCATTCCGGCATTGCTGCTAAAAATGCAGATGCTGGCCCCTGGCCTAAGTCTGTCCTATCCATTGTCTGTAGCATGGAAGCTCCGATACTTGC
This sequence comes from Triturus cristatus, assembly GCF_964204655.1. Lineage (NCBI taxonomy): Eukaryota > Metazoa > Chordata > Amphibia > Caudata > Salamandridae > Triturus > Triturus cristatus. The sequence continues at coordinate 286,748,007 of NC_140587.1, forward strand.
CGCTCTCCCACACCCCATTCTCTGTCCCGATTTTCCTCTGTCCCTTTGTAGCTACCTCCTTTCGCTAAATCTAACCCTCTCACTTCTTTGCCCCATGACTGGAATATATCTAGTCCCTCCCAAGCCTGGGGGCCCCATGTTGGCTCCTGCTCCCCGGGGACCTCATCTCCCTCCTCATCCTCCCCTCCCTGATCCTTGTACCCTGAAGCCACGCTCCAACAAGGTGCCTGCCAAAATTAGTGGCCGGGCCCCACCACTGGGCTCATGTCCCATATTCTCTCACTACTTTCCTTGAACCCCTTACTCAAGAGGGCCTTTTTCCCTGAGATCCCAGCAGAGGCAAAAATAAAATGTACAACCCTCCTCCTGTTGACGTCTCCCTGGCCTGGTGAGCCCTTTCAACGAGGCCACTCACCGAGCCTTGCCCCCCCTCAACAAAGGGCGCCCTTCACGCGCTGCATGGTTCGACAGCAAAAGTCAATAGGTACCTTCAACAAGAAAGCAGAAATAAAGGAAAGCAAGCATATTAGAGCACAAGAGGCCAGCACGAAGCCATGACAAAGTCTAAACAAGTAGGATTGTGCTGCTTATAAAACCCAGCAGGGGAACATGGTTAATGTGTACCAACTGTTGAAAGTAGGTGTAGCCTTGGCGACTCCTATGCCCCAACAGTATGTCGAAATAGAAAAAAAAGTGGAGACAGCCAGACACGGCAAGAGAGCAAGTAAACAATTGCTCCCACACATTGATTGGTCTGTCCTGGGTTAATTTTCAACATATCAGTAACAAGAGTCAGAGTTATCACACATTTAGATAAGGAGTGGAACTTGAAGTATTCCCCTTTCCAAATGCGCTCTTTAGTCGCCAGCATAAGGTGTGTCCCCAATGGTTTTGTGACCTCCATGAAAGGAAGTTTCTTAAACTTGAATTCCTTACTCTCTGGTCCTTCTTTCTTGAACTCCTTGTTATCCTCTTCTCCTGCCTCCTTCTCTGTGTTTGCACTACTCTCTACCTTTGGCTGGCCAAGCCCCCTGCCTCACTGGTGTCCACCCCTACGTCTGTGACAAACTTCCCTTTCTGTAACCTACCCCCCTTCCTCATGTGTGTCCCCAGCGCCTATCCCGATGGAGACCATGATAGGTTTCCCCTTTGTGCTTCTGGCATTACCTGGCTCCAAGGAGGGTGCCCATGCTGCTGCAGTCCGCCTTGCCAGTGGCCCATCCTTTCCGTTGCTCTTACTGGTCACCGCAGGCCACGACACCCTTGATGGCTTCCCTGCCGGCGCCTGTAACACTCTAGGTGAAACTTTAGACTGTACCCTTTGGTGCTCTTCCGGCAACCCCCCACACCGCTTGTTCTTCACCTTTGCCCTGGAGGTCAAGCGAGACTCACCGGGGGTTGGGGCCTGCAAGGTCGTTCTGGGCCTACTTGTGCTGGCTGTGGTGGGCTCTCCCACTGGTATCAGGCGTGCCGTTATAGGCCCAGCCCTCTCTTCTCCTCTGCGCCACCCAGCCGCTCCCATCTCTGCCGATTCGGCCATGCCGCACCACTTGTCGCCCTGTCAAACAAATGGCTGGTCTGGTGTGCTAGGTCCCTGCCACCAACCTACCTGCTTTGCCCTCCTCTTTCTACTCTGCCCTTTATACCCTTGCGCCATTTCCTCTTCCCCCAGCTTCATCACCTGTTCCTTTTCCTCCTCTCCTCCCTCCTCCTCCCCACTCCATTCCGGCATTGCTGCTAAAAATGCAGATGCTGGCCCCTGGCCTAAGTCTGTCCTATCCATTGTCTGTGGCATGGAAGCTCCGATACTTGCCGCTCTCCCACACCCCATTCTCTGTCCCGATTTTCCTCTGTCCCTTTGTAGCTACCTCCTTTCGCTAAATAAGAGTTGAGTCATGCTACTCTGTCTAACCCTCTCACTTCTTTGCCCTATGACTGGAATATATCTAGGCCCTCCCAAGCCTGGGGGCCCCATGTTGGCTCCTGCTCCCCGGGGACCTCATCTCCCTCCTCATCCTCCCCTCCCTGATCCTTGTACCCTGAATCCATGCTCCAACAAGGTGCCTGCCAAAATTAGTGGTCGGGCCCCACCACTGGGCTCATGTCCCATATTCTCTCACCACTTTCCTTGAACCCCTTACTCAAGAGGGCCTTTTTCCCTGAGATCCCAGCAGAGGCAAAAACAAAATGTACAACCCTCCTGTTGGCGTTTCCCTGGCCTGGTGAGCCCTTTCAACGAGGCCACTCACCGAGCCTTGCCCCCCCTCAACAAAGGGCGCCCTTCACGCGCTGCATGGTTCGACAGCAAAAGTCAATAGGTACCTTCAACAAGAAAGCAGAAATAAAGGAAAGCAAGCATATTAGAGCACAAGAGGCCAGCACGAAGCCATGACAAAGTCTAAACAAGTAGGATTGTGCTGCTTATAAAACCCAGCAGGGGAACATGGTTAATGTGTACCAACTGTCGAAAGTAGGTGTAGCCTTGGCGACTCCTATGCCCCAACAGTATGTCGAAATAGAAAAAAAAGTGGAGACAGCCAGACACGGCAAGAGAGCAAGTAAACAATTGCTCCCACACATTGATTGGTCTGTCCTGGGTTAATTTTCAACATATCAGTAACAAGAGTCAGAGTTATCACATATTTAGATAAGGAGTGGAACTTGAAGTATGGCCATCGTGCAATGGCATCTGCTCATTGAGCCAAGGGCATTCATTGCAAGATTCTAGATTGCAGTCACTGGGAAACAAATATTGTAGTGCTAAACCACGTTGGGCCAGTGTGCTTGGTTCCATCCATGCAGCTTACAACCATAATGTATGTCAATGTGCATCCAGTCAGTCCAATCGCAACTCAGTTTGGCAGGTGAGGCATTTGTGGCTAGGATCCCTTTATGTTGAATTGACAGTGCCAGAGAGTTAATAAACCTCCCACCCCCACCCACTGGCATACTCACTGCCTTTTGGTTCATAACCCCAGAGCAATACTTCAACTGTCATTACTCTCTCAAGGAGATGCACTATTTTGTATATGACCTGGTTCAAAGACTTTTCAAAAGGAGTTCGCCCAGAGGCATAACCTGACCTGCGAACAGAACTGCAGTGATTAGCACAAAAGATACAGGAATTGAAAGACACACGATCATGACAACGGTAGGGCATGCAGATTGTAGTTCTACGGATCACACTTAGCCAGGTCTGCACTGCAGGCCATGCAGGATCCATGGTCTCGAAATAAAAGCCAGCAGTAGAACTCCTTAAGGGTAGGCATGCGTAGGCTGCTAACCACAGACTTTTCACACCCCAGATATTGACAGTCACACCTTTCGAGCCTTCAATAGTCATGATCCCATAGGTTAAAACCCCACAAGGGCAACAGGCCTCCCCCCAAAAAAGCGTGGGTATCTGCAGTTATGCACTAAATAGCAACACACATAACAGATATGCTTGTTTCACACTTAGTGTGGTGACAAGATACAATCCCAAAAGAGACAATAGCTTGTAATAAGTTTTAAATAAAAAAACCTGAGGAAGCAGTGATGATGGGCTTAGGAAGAGGGTCAACATAGTAGTGCAAAACATAAGCTAGGGGTAATGAATGTCCCTGCAGGCTGCTTCCTCCAGGGTCACTTTGGAATGACCAATGCAGGCCGGGTTATGGAGCCTACCCACAGAGCAGGAAGGACAGAGTTACAAGTGGTCTGCACATGATGAGAGAGGTTTATATGGGGGGTAGATGTGGGTTAACAGTGGTGAGTGGTACAACGATTGAGACGGAGAAAGCAAGGGCAGAAACGAGTGGGATTGTTTTGGAAGTTGTCGATTCGCAATGGAACCGGGCTAAGAAATAGAATACAAGGTCGGGTGGGCAGGCTAGTTTAGAAATTGGAGACAGTTAGGCCTAATAGTAGGGTGTGAGGGAGGTAACAAACAGGGATAGACAGCAAATCCTACCAGTATCATGGTTAACATTGGCTACGTAAGAAATATGAAAAGTTTGTCTAACGACACAGAGTTTTTAAATTCATTTGCATTTTAATGTATTCGTTTGATGCTTTAAATGGTAATATCAGTCATTTCATTTGTTATTGCAGTGACCCCTGATGAAGGGCACCAGAGGCCCGAAATGCATTGGGTATTAAAATAAAATACACTGCCCTTGACGAAATTGCTTCATTCGTGTTCTGTGCAAGAGGTTCGGACAGCCCAGCCTTGACATGCAAAATCTTGTAAATTGGCAAATCCACTCCGCGTATGGAGAGAAATTGTTTGAAAAAATTGAACGAAAGTGTGCATAAACTGGATTATATTGAAATACATGCAATTACTTTGTGAAGTTGGATAACTGCCTAGAATAGGCAACTCCAGTTGTACGTTTGGCAGGGGCGACAAAAAAACGCCCCTATCCTGAGACTGCACAGTTTGACAAATAGATAAGTCACATAGAGGAGATCACAGTCATGCGAGAAGCTGTCCTATCTATGCACCAGGGACCAACATCAAAATTCACAGGTACCCATCTTAGCACGTCCACACGCGAAGGTTGCTATACCTTCAAACGGCAAGTGTAGAAAGTGGAAGTATGCAAGTACATGCCCACAAGATTTTACGGGAGGAAGTGTGCACCCAGTTCACAGGCACAGAGGGGTGCTGGCCTCTTAAAAGTCCAAATGTGCAACAGCAGCAAAATAGATTGCTTCATATTGGAACCAATAATAGTAAATCACCCGCTTGATCCACAACCCGAAGGTGGCCTAGAGTGCATTCAGAGATATAAACTTGAAGTAACAACAGTAACATGGCCCGACCTAGGCTCAACCATGGGACCCCCTAGTCGCACATATGGGCAGGGACTACCGAATTTCCCCCTCCCCCCGGTCATAAACACATTTGTAATGAGGAACATGAGAGGTAATGACTTTTGGAGGCGGGGGTCGAACAACCCCCGGCCGTATTTATTAAAATATAAAAATAAATCAAAAGTTTTTAAGAGATAATCATTATTTACATTTTATACGCAGAAACATAACACGACATTTGATTACAATTAATATGCACAGATTTCAGATGGCTAACCTTAACATATCACTAATACATAGTTTTCCTATCCGAATCTAACATAAAGATCATAATCATACATTAATTACTTTCTGCGTATCCTATTTGGGCCTCCGGCAAGGTCATTAACTGGTGTCAGATCCTTATCAATTTTACCGCGCCCCCCCGTAGGGTTGCGCATGCGCAGGGGGCCCGCTTACCGAGAGGGTACTCCCCCCCCGGTTACCCCCATACGTTCCCTGAACTCCACGCCAATTTGGGGGGTCTTGCACTCTGCGCCATTTAATGACGTCCATGCCAGTGCGGGGTGGCCAACCAGCCTAAAAGAAAGCGTGACTCCCCCCCTTCCCCGCACCCATCCAGCCAACCGGATGTACCGCCCCTGGAGTTATAGGAGAGACCCCTCATCCCTCCCCCTGGGCGACCCCATCCGAGAATGAGGCCGCCCCCTAAGGACCTTAAATTTACTGCTCACTAGTCATGACTTTACCGCCACAGGCCAGCATAGTTGCCCGACTATCTGGCCCCCCCCCAAACCATCCCTCAGAAAGGTCATGCTCCTTCCCTCAGACCCTCTAGCCAAGCCATGAAACTCTCTAACATCAAGTCATTACCCAACCTAGTCAAGTGGACCCCGTCTTTTAAGAAGCACGGTTCCCCCCTAACACACCCATGTGCAATGCACTGTAATTTGGAAGATCGGAACAGTTTCCCTATTTTATTATTGACCCTTTTACCGAGTGGTTCAAAGCCCTCACAGAGTCCCCCCCATTTAAATCTGGGTACCATGTGTGACCAAACTATGTAGCCCCCTTGGCACGCCTTGGCTAACCAACCAATCTCAGAGATTATGCTCTCAAACAAGACCCTCCTGCCCAACCTGACCAAGTCATTGCCCCCCAGGTGTAGAATAACGATAGAGGGAGGAGGACTGTGTCTCTTCAGCAGATCAGTCATAAAGCCCCTAAATTAACTAAGGCAAAGGCCCCCCTTTCCATGAAAAGATACTGTGAACCCCTTCTGTTCTGCCCATTTCCTATAGTCACCTGCAAGAAAAACAGATTTCATACGCCGCACATATGAATGCCCCACAATCCACACATTACGTGACCCTGTGACCTGTAGCTTTACTGATCGATGCGGAGAACGTTGTTGCTGGGATGATGGCAGTTCCCCCCCTGCGTGACAGGATTGAGAAACTGTGAAGAAAACGACAGACAGAGAAGCATCAGTACACCATTATAATGAGCCCTCACAACATGTGCAGCCGCACATAACGCTTATAACTATTGGAAACCCATCGTCCAATCTTCTGTACCTTACTGGGGTGCAACCCCCTAGCCGTCGCCTCAGTGGCAGCCCCTATCCTAAAAGAATGCGTTCCGAAAACACTTGGATCTATGCCCGCCTTGGTGATTGCCATATCCAGCACTATTTTGAACTGGTACCTGGTAAGTGGTGTACCGTCTGCATGTACTAATAATGCTCCACCCAACGCGCTGCTCCTCAGACTGAGGAAATTTTCAAGATGCATTACCGGGCAACACGGATTGCTTCATGCCCTATGCAGTACCACCCCTTCACCCCGAGCTTCCTGATCGGTTTTTGATTTTTTGATGGTCAAAAGCAAAATGTCACCTTGTATCTTTACGTACTCCATTAAGAGGCCACCCTGCCTATCCTGCTTGTTGCGCGCCACCAATTCACCCACTCTAAATGCCCCATAGAAAGCTAATGCAAAGGCAGCTCTGAATAATAGAGTCTCCCCCACTGAACTACAGATAGCACCCAGCGCCGTCAGCAGTGCACTCAGCCGCTCCAACCCTATCGGCTGCTTGGTGTCAGGAACCCCACCTTGGATTCGTCGCCACCCCTTCAAAGCCTTCCTCACTATGAAACTATTTGTGGGATCGTTCGTGTCTCTACTCTGCGCAAAGAAGGAAACTGCTGCTACATGACGCCTGGCTGCCGCCACTGTGCGCCCCCCTTTATGTAGGCTGTCTAAAAACAAGAGGAATGCGCCTGACGTATCCCATCTCTCCTCCCAGTCTTGACCCAAAAAAGTACAATAAGACCAAAACGCCCCTTCATAAGCTTTCCTGGTCCCTGGAGCTAGGCTAGCAGCCACGAGGTTCTGTAGTTGGGGGCACCAATCTGCCAAAGAACTTCGGGGAAGTGTGCTGATGTTGCCTCCGCAGATGGTAGATGTTCCCTGAAAACCTGCATCTTGAAGCGAGAGAGTGCGTCAGCAGCATTATTCCGCACTTCCGGGACATGCTTTGCCTTAAACTGTACATTTAGTTTCATACATAACAGCACTATCTCTTTCAACAGGCGAAGAATCATTTCACACCTTGCCGCCTGTTGATTGATGGATTCTACCACTGTCATGTTATCAGACCAAAAGATTACGGACTGGTTCTGCAGATCCTGGGGCCATACCGTTAATGCAACCCAAATGGGAAATAATTCCAAAAAACCTATGTTAGCTGTTAAGCCACACTCACACCACCACCCCGGCCACGGCTGAGCCACCCACTTGTTCCCAAGTATGGCACCAAATCCCACACTACCCGCCGCGTCAGTCCATAAACCTAAGGCAGCCGAAGTAATGGGGGGACCCGGCCACACCACTCTGCCATTGAAACCCTCCAGGAATGCTATCCAAATCCGCATGTCCTGGCGAACCTCAGATGACAGTCGCGTGTGATGGTGTTTTTCGTGTAAGCCTGCCATAGCCTGAGAAATGGAACGAGAGAAAGGTCGAGCGATAGGTATCACCCGTAGTGCAAAATTCAACTGGCCTACCACCTGCTGCAATTGATGTAAGGTCACTTTGTCCTTTAACAAACACTGCTGCAAAGCAGCACGGAATTTCATTATCTTTTGTTCAGGTAACCTAAAACAACCCTGTACTGAATCAATTTCAATGCCTAGGAACTCAATTGTGGTTGTTGGCCCCACTGTCTTCCCCTGCGCCAGGGGGACCCCAAATGTGTGCATGAGTCCACAAAATTCCTCCAAGGCCACAAAACATTCCTGAGAGCCCGTCGGTCCCAGAAAGAGAAAATCATCGAGATAATGCATCACAAAATGATGTCCTGTCATTTGTCTGAAAACCCATTCCAAAAATGAACTAAATTTTTCAAAATAAGCACAGGAAACTGAACAACCCATAGGCATGCACCTATCCATGTAAAACTGTCCTTGAATTGAAAAACCCAGCAAATGATGATCTAAAGGATGTACTGGCAACAGTCGAAATGCAGATTCAATATCAGATTTTGCCATCCAGGCCCCCGGGCCCAAAACCCTCAACATCTCTACAGCCTGATCAAAGGACGCATATTTTACACTGTAAAGTTCTTCATTGATGGCATCATTCAATGACTTGCCTCTGGGCGCTGACAGATTATGAATCAATCTAAACTCCCCCTCTTCCTTTTTTGGTACCACCCCTAGGGGAGAACAGACAAAATTAGGCACCGGGGGGACATCAAATGGACCCACTATTCTCCCTAGGCCCAATTCCTTCTTAATCTTTTGCACTACAACCTTTGTGTTTGATCTGACAGACAATTGATTTTTGCACTCCGATGTCCCTTTGTAATCCCCAACTGGTATCCTAAAACCATACAAAAACCCTTCCTGCAGCATCCTAGCTGTAGCATGATCTGGATACCGATTTAACCAAGGATTCATGGCCAAGACATCAATGGGCGAGTGCGTTACCTTTTGAATTTCCTCCTCAATCCTGTTTTTCCCCCCCTCTTGCCCCTGAAAAGTTGTTCCCTTTCTTAAGGCACTTTGACTCTGGGTGAAAGGGATGGTTACATATGGCACATGTATGCCTGAATTTACAGGTGCCTTGGGCTCTAGTACAGGACTTCCTATTGAAGTCCCAGCACACTCCCTTTCGCTTTCCCCCTTTCTCAGTGACCGCCACCGCCGCCGCCGCCCCGGGGTGCCCTGACCGAAAGGGCTGATGCGGCGGTGAGATGTGTGCCTTGCCCCAATTCTGAGTTGTACTGCCCATCTGCCCAGGGCCAAACTGATCAAACCAGGAAATAGAATCCACCCTGTCCCATGTGAGTGAAGGGTCAAACTCTTTCGCCTTCCTGAAATTCATATCGTATTCCTTCCAACCCACACCACCATATTTATCATGCGTCATTGCCACCCTGCTCTGATAACATGCCATTTCCGCCTGCATATTAGGTGTACGTTCAGCCACTATGGCCATATAAACAGAAAATGCCCTTATCCAATTTGTCAATGTCTCTTCTACCCTGAATCTAGACATTTCCGCCCGCCACTCACTGGGAAGCATCCAATCCTTCTGTCTCTTAGCATACTCCATTTCACTATTATCCACCAACAAGGAAAACATATTTACATACGCCCCAGCCCAAATCAATTCTTTCACGTCTTTTGCAACATGGCGCGCTAAATATTCCTTCCTGGAAGGTAATACCCCGGCGCCCAACAATGGTAAAGCCAGCTCCTTACCCGCTGGCTCTGCCGTCCCGGCTTTTCCACTGTCGCTTTCCTGCGGCCCTGGCTGTGCTTGCTGGGCCTTCACCGCGCCCAGGCTCTGTTCCACGCCCGGGGCCGCCATGATCTTTGCCACCATTCTTTGTGCCTCTGCCAAGGGATCGGTGCCCGCCACCAAAGGCAACCCCCCCCCCTTCCTAACCATGGAAGCATTGCCGCTATTTGAGTGGCTAACTCCAACGGGACCTGCCCTCCCCCTGCTGGTGATGGTACCGGGGCCACAGGGTTCGATACAGGAACATTGGGGCTTGTTGGGGGCACAACCGGGATGATACTTGGAACAACCGGTCCAGTCACAGGGGCACTGCTGACCCTGGGACGTTGGGCACTAAATCCGGAGTCTCTGGCACTGCTGGGAGCCCGGACGGACCACCCCCCCCCCCCCCGGTGTCTCTAGAGGTTCCACTATTTTGGGATCCTGAATCTTACCCTTCTTATGTCTAACCCTCTTAGGGAGAGCCTCCAATTCCCCCCTCGGTTTTGGGGGTACTATTGTGCGCTTAGGCCTCCCGGACGGGCCACCCTGATCCTCCACCTTCTGCCTGAGCTCAGCCAGGCAATGGCCCATTTGCTCCACCTTGCCCCACCTCCTATCCATAGTCGCCATCCTACGCATCATTGCCTCAAGCATATGCTCCATGCGCGAACGCTTGGTTCCCCGCTTCTCTGACATGCTACGCTATGCCCCACACACCTCTCCTTCAATACCCACTGCCCAACCTCAATTCAACTCTTTTACCTGGAAATACACAAGCGACACAGTCTTAGCGCAATATAGTAATCACAATATTGTAGAAACAATACCTGCCCCCCTTAAAACATACACATAAAATTCGTACACTGTATTTTTGAGGAAATGTGCCCCAAACAACAAATTATAGCGAAACGATTAACCCTGATTCACCTAAAAAGTACTCCAAATTAATAATGTAATACGATGCAGCCACTTGTGTTCCCCCATATACTATATAGGAAAAATGCCTTGACTGTCCCACACAAGCGCAGGAATTTTTTGGGAGCAACCACCAATGGGAATCACACCTATCTCCTGAACATAAGAGCCCAGGACCCAAACTATCAGGCCACAATCACTGAAATGCACATAACAAACAAAGGGGTTTCAATGTCACTCCCTCCCAATCACCGTATGCCACACACAGCTGCTCCTCCCCACAATTCCCTACACCATTAGCTCAATATCGTTTAACACGAGCTCCGCACCCCAGCGCTTTGCCCCCCGGCCCCCCCCCACAACGAATACCGTATCGGCGCGTGCGCGCGCCCTGGAACCCGCGCGAGCCTCCTCGAGCACGATACCAGCGTGTCTAAAGCAAGCGCCGTCCTCGCGCTGAAACGCGATGTTCCTCCGCCCAGGATGCTCAAATAGCGGCGGAATGCCGTGGCCCAGGACCACGCTGCCAGGCAGATCTCCCGACAACAACACCGGCACTGCAAGCGTCTCTTCTGTATGTACGAGTCGTCGAGTCGTCACGGGGAACCTGAGGTAAAAACAAACAACAAAAGACATTAAGCAGCCTCCTAAAGGGCTGCGACCAAATGCTGCGAGAGCGCGGGACAAAGAGGCCGAGTCCCGCGCTCCCCAGCCTTTTAACCTAATACATGGGGGCAGACCAGTTCTAACTGGTCTGACCCCCAGCCCCCCCCACTCCCCCATGACCCGGAAGCGCCTTAACCGCTTCCGGGTCATGGGTCACCGTTGTGAGCCAATCCTGCACACGGCGCGCCCACCGCGTCATGATGACGCGGTGGTCCGCGCCGCCCAACGGACACACAAGGGCGAGGGGGGAAGGGGGTCGGTGCCCCGCCATATTTGCGGCGGGGCCGATCCCGGCCCCGCCTTTCGATTTTGCTGACTGTATACATTTTCAACCTGCAGGGGCGTTTGACAGCAGGAGCTTTATCTGCTTAGTAAAGAGCATAAATTTGGTTTGTAGTTGCTGCAAGTGCGCTCAACAGAGAAGAAAAAGGAGCAAGTCAGTCAGCTAGGCCTCCATGCCTCCCCAGCGGACAGAATAGACATGCTAAGCAGTAATATGGCATCAGTTTAACTGCTTGAGCGCAATAGAAGGTGATAAGTGTCTAGGATGCAAAGTCGCAGCTCAACAAAAGGCAATAAAGGTGTGCAAAGGAACCCCTACTGATATTGTACAGGTACAGAGTGTCAACTATACCACAAGTGGGCAGACAGTAACATATACAGAAGGACTGCAACAGTAGCATGCGAACAGCCCGCACAAATAGTGAGATGTTCAACTCTCATGGTGTTCTTTGGTATTTGCCCAACTCAACGATGGCAGCACTTCAAAAGCCTAAAATGGCAGCCATCCGTAGGCAATGATAAAAAAAATGTGGGTGGAGAGGGGGCAGTTACAAGGGTTGCTATTGCCTCCTGGCAACCAATTATAGCGACATGCAAATTTGCTTCGCTAACAGGACGGGTGGTGGATGAGAATGTAAGCTATGACTGAAGGGGCGACATTACCAAAGCGGCAAAGGCCAGCCTCATTAGTACCTACTTATTCTAAAGCCATTGAGTGGCAACGAATGAACCCTAGAGCTACACAGGTGGGTGAGGGACTCAGGGTCGCGGTAGGCCACCCTAAGCCATGCCGGGTCTTATGGATGATCCTAATGCAAAAAGCGGTGAATAACCAATTAGGTGGCAATGGGGCTGCTAAATATGAGATCCACAGGCCATAGGGGTCCATGAGAAGAACGCAACGGTGACCCCTTCCTCTCGTAAGGGACAGTTGGAATCCTGACAGCTGGGGGTTGGCCTTACCTCGCTCGGCGGTGGCACGAGTGCAGCAACCAGTAAACTCATTAGGCCGCAGCCCCAATGCGAAATATACAGCACTGGATGAATAATAACGTGATAATGTAATGCCCGGTGGCTGGAGATTGTTTCAGAATGGGTGTCAGGGGTTAGTCCAAAACGGCACTGCACTTGTATGATCACACGTAAGTTAACCCTACCTGTGTACTTTATAACATAATATGAATAAACTTGCAACAGATTTCCCACAAAAAGTGTGTGGTCTGTTTTGTTTATGATGCAACTGTATTTTGTCACAAAAGTATATTCATAGACTTGGCAGATGACAGAAAGGATAGGGGTGGAAATGCTAAGGTTATAACACCTGCTCACAGGACACAGGCTTGAGTGATGGCAAATGACTGGTCCGTCAAGAAGGGGTAGGATATATGATAATTTCACTAACCATGGATTCCAAAGGTTTTATGGGACTAAAGAGTGTTGCAAAACTTTGGAATGCTGCTGGTTGCTTGTTAGCACTCAGGGAATTAGGAAAACATATATAAATATACGAGGTTTTTTCTGTGAAAGCACAGATTTTGGTCATTTGGGAAATGTTCTGCACTTTGGAAAATGAATACAAATGTATAGGCATTATGCAAGCTTTCAGCACAAGTTCTATCTCTTTCGGCATTTCCAAGTAGAGGAAAAGCGTGCTGAAACTCCAGAAATAAAAGAGTAAACATTGATGCCAAGAAGATGGGTTACAGGGACAACTTGTTGTGCTGCCACTGGCTAAGATACTGCTTAGGTCTGACTACAGGAAGCTATAGGTGTCCACAACATCTCATACATTCAGCTGTTTAAAACATAAAATGCAAAGTGGTATACAGAAAGCGAGAGCAGGTAGGCTCAGCCACCTTCACCCATGGACTTTCATGTGTATTTTATGGTTAGCCACTGCTTAGTTGGGCTGGTCATTTAGGCAGGGGCATTTCGTGCATGATCTAACTGCGCCATTTGTTTTTCCAACAGATTTTGTTGATGGGGCATCGGGTAGTCTTTTGGCTGATTACCCTTGTATGTTCATTTGTTTTGCTTTGCTGTCATGATAACATTGCTGGAAATATTGATTTTTGTTCACACATTAAAAACATACGTCCACATAGGCTTTCATAAAGAAAATACAGGGCTGGCTATGGCTTCCACGTTCACCTCTTACATCACAAAAGTAACTCTTCTTTACGGGTAAAACGTAACTCTGCTTAATGCCGTCTGTTCAGCAAGGGGGCCTGACGCCCAACTTACATATTGTTGCCGCCCAAGATGGTGCTTCATTTTAGTATTTATTTTTCTGGGACAACTTAAAAACAATTCATACATGTTCCCTTTTTTGGTGCTTGTTTATTGTCATGGCAGCACAGCTGAGGTTCAGGCTCAGTTGAACCAAGCACGGCGATTCTTTGTATGTAGTCTCCCCAGCCAGAGTCCCACACCAGAGCCCATCCCATATCAGCCGTGACTGAATGCGTTAAACATGGGTGTACTCTCCAACATGCAAAGAGGGCGGAGACAACATGTGTGAGGGGGCAGAGAACACTTGTAAATCTTAAAAATACATGAATGCAATGTGACTGTATACCGCTTAAATTTATATGCTTTGTCTATGCGCATTAAAACACATGGTTCCGCATAGTAATAACAACGCTGGCAGTTCTGCCATCGTGACATTTTTTCGTGATCCTTTTTCAATACAGCCACGGGCACTGTGATAGTCCTCCCGCTGGCAGGGCCGCTTTCAGCACGGCGCTACAAATCCATCCATAATTACTCGGAGAATGCTGCTCTCACCTCTTCTTGCAGCGCGTTTTAAATCCCAGGCCTTTTGTTTGTTAATAAAAAAATACACAGGCACCGCAAGATTTCCCTACCGTCTTTCAACAAAGCTATTTTTGTGTTCCTTGTTAATTAGATCCAGTTTGAATTAAAACGCAGTTGCATTTCCACCAAAGCCCTTTGTTCTAGCGCTGCTCCGCGCGCCTGTTACGTGGACGTTTGCCCACAGAAATTAACAGTCGGCCAGTCACAGCATAGGACGCTACAGCGATAGGCTGCTGAACAGAGTCCCACAGTGCCGAGTTCCACATGCAAAATATATTCTATTCTGCTGCCAGAACAATGAATCCAGCACGTGCTTAGCATGAGAAGGGATTTTCTACTTTCCAGATTAAGATACAAACTATGTAGCAGCCGCCACTTCTGTAATGTGAGATGGTAGTTCCTCTATGTGAAATATACTGATGGGACCCTGCAAAATATTTTGATGGGACCCTGAGATTCATACCACCTACAAGACTGCTTCCATGCACAGTCACGCCACCCCGACAAAACCAGTGCGCTGTTTGCAGGTGAGGCTCACCGGTTCCCATTTTTGGGGGCTGGCCCTAATTTTTGATCATCAGGATTTCCCCTAGAGCACACATTGGCAAAGCCAATAGATCTGGCGTTTGCCGCCAGTCTTTTGGCAATTCTTGTTTTGTCATGCTTTTTGCAAAACTTTATTGGTAGGCAAGCTGTCGGGCCCTCACCCATCTAAACAAAAACATTGGCTAACGGAAAAAATGTTGGTTTGGTCTCAAAAAGCACACATTGCATAATACTCTCGGGCACTGAAGGGTACTACTTTGTGTGTTGATGTGCACTTCGTGACAGGGCGGCAAGCCGTAACTCATAGTGAAGTCCAGCAGTGGCTGAAGTGGACAGACACATTGCTCCTTGATGCATGCTGTATAAACAAGCATTGGAAATGCAATCGGTCTCGCATTTGTTTGTGTTGAAGCGTTGTAAATGGCAATGTATTTTACTTATGTGTTATGGAGTGTATGTATGTGGTGTGTAGTGGAACTATGTGGGCTGGATTGGATTAGGTAGTTGTATAATTGTGTGGAGTGTAGTTGTGTGGTGTGGAGTGGATTTATGTAGTAGTATTATGTGGCATGGTATGCTGTGGAAATATATGGTTAGCAATTTTGTGGCATTCAGTGTAGTGGCATTATGTGTAGTGGGATTGTGTGGAGTGGTAACTTGTACAGTTTCATTATGTGGTGTGCAGTTGAATTTTGCGGCACGATGTGGAATTGTGTGGTGTGGATTGGATGGATGTGGGATTGTGTCTCATTGTGTTTTTGAGTTGTATTATGTGGTTTGGTGTTAAATTATGTGGTGTGGGTTGGAAATGCGTGGAGCTGAATTGTGTGGCATGGAACTTTGTGTATAGCTTTGCGTTTTTTGTGATGGAAAATAACAAATCGGTAGGAGCTAAGCATCAGATCTATGAGTTTAAAAAAAAAGGAAAAAGTTGGACCTATTGGCATTGTAAATGTCTCTTATCTGTGTGTTATAGAATGGAGTGTGTATGTGGTGTGTACCAATTATGTGGGTTGGAATGGACTTGTTAGTTGTGGGATTGTGTGGTGTGAACCTGTGCGGTGTGGATTTGTGTAGTGGAATTATGTGGTATTGTGTGCAGTTGTACTTTGTGGACCGTAATTATGTATTTTTGAGTGTATTGGAATTATGTAGTGTGAGACTGTGTGTAATGGAGTGTAAGTATGTGGAGTAGTATTTTGTTTTGTGACGTGTTATGTAGTGGAGTTTAAAGAAGACATTGTGAACAATTGAAGGACTCTTTTAAAAAATAGTTATCAAAAAATTTCTGCTAGTGTTTTTTGTCCTTACAATGCTGGCAATCTCCTCCTGCCTGTTGTAATGCTTGTTTGTTATAGCTTTTTTTCCAATGTTCAGATGCATTTAATTAGTTATAAAACGCCACACATACCAGTGTAGGGTGTCAGAGCACGTTGCATCACACACAAATTACACAGAGACAATCATAAGTGTATAAATTAGTGTAAAGGAAATGTTACATAACACAGAGGACTACAGGGTGTAAGAGTCACAAGTCATGCATATTGGTAGGCAGCATTGCTAAAGAGTGCTTGGGCCCCAGAAGCACAAACACCATGGTTGGAGAATCAATTTCCATCCAGATGAACCCTTTTTGCAACTTTAATATCTCCTCTAATCTTTACTTTGCAGTGCATGCAGTTCTTTGATGACAGTTTTAAATTCACTGTTCTGTTAGGATTGTAACGTATAAGCTGCAAGTAACAGAAGAGCCGTAACCCATTGACCTATTTACATTTTATGCACTTTGTAATCCGCATGGTGCACTTTCTTCACAGCTGGCATATTAACCCTCTGGCTACCTTGCAATGAGTTAAAACTTCTTCCACTAGACAACTCTGATCTCACCAGCAAGAACATCAATCACCGGAGTTATCTTGGCATTTTTATTGTCTGGAAATTGCAGGAGGCCAGGAATGTGTGGAGTGCTTTTAAAAGCAAAATAAACTTGGAAACATTGCCCCTCTGAAGTCAGTATCCAGTGCGATTGCACAGCCCTTGTGCTGGCCCTGTGTTCTTGTTCTGCTTTTATTTAATGTAATACATTCAAATGCACATTTTAAAAGGGACATTTTTCCATAAGGAAACATTTTGGCCTCAGCGCAAAAGTGATGAGGAGAAACTTCCAACTGTTCAGCCAGCAGCCAAGAATGCTGCAATAAAATGTAAGCAGTTATGTCTGAGCATCCACAGTGTAACATGAGGTTGAAAACATAATAAAATAGTCCCCCCCACGAGCAGATTAACAGAACAAAGTGTAATGATATTGTACTAATTCCCTGCTCCTTGGAGGAAAAAGAAGGGACAAAGAGGCAGGACAGACCACTAGTAAGCAAGGATTTTTAAAGGATATTGAAACAAACAAATGAGATGCAAGGAATGACATTTGGCCCACAGAGATATATGTATACTAAAGTATACAAGAGGTCGTACGCTTACGCTCGACCTAAAAAGTGAATGACAGCACCAAAGACTAATGGATGAAGTCTGGCTGAAAACCCCTATAGGTAAAATGAAAAGGTCTTGGCTAACACATACCTTAAAAAGCCAATATGTCTGGCATTGGCTACCAAGAGAGAAGGAAAGAAAAAGAAGGAAAGAAAGAAGAAGTAAAGGAAGAAGAAAAAAGAAAGTAAAAAGAAACAAAGAAGAAACAAAAGAAAGTAGGAACAAAAGAATAAAGATTGAAAGATAGACGGAAAGAGAGAGGGAAGGAAGGGAAGAAAGAAAAGAAAGGTGGAACAATGGAAAGAAAGAATAAAAGAAAGAATGGAAGAATGAAAATGGAAAGAAAGAATGATAGAAAGAAAGAAAGAACAAAGGAAGGAAACATGGAAGAAAGAATGAAAGAGAGAAGGAAAGAGTGAGAAAGAAAGAAAGAAACAAACAAACAAAGAAAAAGGGAGGAAATAAGGAAGGCAAGACATAAATTAAGAAGGAAAGAAGGAAGAAAAGAAAGAAGTTAAGGAAGAAAGAAAGAAAAAAGGAAGGAAAGAAAGAAGGAAGGAATGGAAGAAAGAAGGAAACTAAGAAAAAAGGAAAGAGAAAGTTAGAAGGAAAGAAAAAAGCTTGATGTAATAATTTCAATGCTTTTGCATTTGACTCGTGAGGGACATCTAGTAACGACTAGTGGAACTGCAGCTTGATGCAATGCTTTTGCATTTGACTCGTGAGGAACACCTAGTAACGACAAGTTGAACTGCAGCTCTTTGTAGAATTATTTTGATATTGGATACTTTAATATTCACTGCCCACTGCTAATTTTGTCCCATAATGCTTCGCAGGGCCTTTGGTTGGGATTGTATTTTTGCCCATGATAACTGTGCTTGGGGTGGTTCTAATAGGATGGGACCATCACTGAATCGTTCAGCAAGATGTGCTCTTTGTTTTCAAGGCATCTGCTCGGTTCTCTCCCTAGGTTAGGGAGGATCCCAAAATGACTGTGCATTTTAGTATTTAAAGACAGAGATACTTGTCATTTTATCAAAAATATGTGAGGTCTCTGTTGGCTTTGATTAAACTCGTGGAGTTCTGCCCACCCTTAGGTACAATACATGAAGGATTCAGTGTTGTGCGGTGTGTGTATGCTGTATACATACACTGGGTGTCTGGGTGCCTATGAATGGTTGTCAAGTACCCCACAAGGCTCACCTGTGGCTTGCGGAGTGTTCTCACAGAGACGACATGAGCTATCGCCCCCGTACCCACCTCACCCCAGTTATGGAGTTTACACCAACCGGGATGGAGATGGATCGGGAAGGTAGCCAAGGAGGGTAGGGATGATGCGTGGAAGGTCAAAAGATAACCCGGGAACCTCCCTGGGATGTGACAGCTTTCAATTCTGTCTGGAAAGGAAAACAAGGGAGACCAGTTAGAACAGGAATGCGCAATCTCCTATCTAGGTTACCTCTTATGCGCCTGGGGCTCGGATAATCACCTGGAAAAGGAGAGCTTGGTGATATCCTCGTAAGAAGCAGTCTTGCGTGGATGGCAAGGAATAAAAGGAAAAAAACACAACGTTAAGCGCTCCTGCGCGATCTGCTCCCTCCGAACTGAAAAGGGATTGAAGTTAACTAGCGTCCTTGCGCCATAACGTAAAGAAAAACAAAGCGCTCCAGCGCGGTGTCTGCAAATGCCCCCAAAGCGCTCCCAGCGCGGTGTACAGCAAATGCCCTCAAAGCGCTCCCAGCATGGTGTCCAGCAAATGCCCCCAAGCGCTCCAGTGCGGTGTCTGCAAATGCCCCCAAAGCGCTCCCAGCGCGGTGTCCAGCAAATGCCCTCAAAGCGCTCCCAGCGCGGTGTCCGGCAAATGCCCCCGAGCGCTCCAGCGCGGTGTCAGCAAATACCCCCCAAGCTCTCCTAGCGCGGTGTCCAGCAAATGCCCCCAAAGCGCTCCCAGCGCGGTGTCCAGCAAATACCCCCAAGCGCTCCAGCGTGGTGTCAGCAAATGTCCCCCAAGGCGCTCCTAGCGCGGTGTCTCCGTGTTTCCACCAACCTGCTCTGAGGTCCGGAATATCGAGGCAACAGGAACGGAATCCATCAGCGTTAATCCGAAGCGCTGAGCCGGCGGGAACCGCTGTGGTTTATGCGGTTTCCCCCGGAAGCGCTTGGATGACGCAGCAGCGGTTTCCGGTCGGGAAGCTAGACCGCCAACTGCCTGCTACGTGGCAGGAATGAAAACCCGATCCCGCATGCGCAAAGAGGTAACGCGCTGCGGACTGCCGGGAACCATGACAATGGTACAATACATGGCAGTCTCTGGGTTCCATTTTGGGAGGCCTAGGCTGATGTAGGCAGATTTGTATATTGGTGCATTCCTGTAAACTGGGTGGGACACGCACTGTGGAGGGGACAAACAGGCTTCCCCTGTGTACTTCAAAGGGTGCTTTTTGATTCAGTGAGAAGTCACAATGAAAGGACCAGGGCACATCTTAGGAAGGAGATGGGGCTGATAAGAGAATCATAAAGAGTAGGGCTGGGGCCCTGGGTTAACCTTTTGATACACATAATTGTGGATGACATCCAGATGTGAACTCTGGTCACTCCCATGGACTGTATTATGGGGCTATCCACTTTGGAGTAGCTACTTCTGTGACAATCTTTTAAAAAAAAGCAGACCCCCAATATAGACTTCAAAGACCCAGACTCTAAATCACATTTGGTGTCTGGAAATGGACTATAAGAAGGGGAGTTTGAGACCGCCAGAATTGTCATCTGCCAAGGAACCAGACGGATTGTGTGAGGAGGGTAAGCTCTGTAAGACTTCTGCCTCTGATCAGGACTGGACTCCAGGGCCTGCTAGTCTCCCTGCTGGGTGAGGGAAAATACAAGCACTCCAAGACCACCTGCCTTGCAGCCTGGAGCATCAGTGCATGCCTGCTTGCTAAGACCACTGTGTCCCATGAGGAAGAGGAGAGTGCTGTACAGAACGAGGTCCAGTGGGAAGCCCTGTCGAGTGGACTCCCTTTGCGAGGTGTGAGAAGACAGCTTCTGCGCCTATCTGGTCATTGCTGTGTGCCGGATGAAATCAACGACCCTCGTATGCCAGTAGAGGGCCACCATGAATAAAGCCCTGTGCATCGCGGCACCATTCGGGCCAAAGCCTTGCGTGGTAGGAAGTGGTGACCCCATATGCCAGTGGGGACCACCATGAGAAGACTGCCATGCGGTGAGGGTGTAGTCCATTTGCAGTAGTGGGCTGCCACCCTGTATGCCAGGAGCGGCCACCGCCAAGGACTTCACTGTGCTGATCTGGCTGGAGCCCATGTACAATGAGGATATGGCGGCACTGTATGCCAGAGGGGGGTCAGCAGGACCAGCAAGTGGTGTGACATGGTCAGAGTAGGGAGTGAGGCCACTGTGGTACCCTGTGCATCTTCCCAAGATGAAGGAATGACACCAGGATCTTCACACCATCACCCCTCACTCCCATCGGGGGAGGAACCAGGGACTTATCCTAAAAGGAGGAGCTGCCGTGAACCTCCAATCTATGTGCAGCTGCGACTGTGTGTGAGGACTCAATGACCGCTGAGTGCAACCCACTTGGGCTGTATTCAGTGAACTCACCTGAATCAGTTGTTGCTGCTCCAGCACCCGCAGAAGGGGTGTGCTCGGGAACTCCGATCGCCCCAATCTTGCAAGGTGTGGGTAAGACTGATTTCTGTCCATTCAGCCCAGGGGGAACTTGATGCTAGTTAGCGCTGGTGTGCTAGAACACTGTTGACTTTAAAATAGAGTCATAGTGGACTCTTGAGACGCGGGCTACTAGTGGGGCTTAACCTGGATGATGCCTAAGGTAAATGGTGAATAACCACTACTTTGAAAAGCAAGGAGGGAGTGGTACTCAGGGAACTGCCCAACAAAACACTAGAGCTCAGACCTCAGGGGAACTGTGTAGTTGTTTGTTAATGTCTTATTTTTCTTTTGTTTTAGTAGTGGTAGAAATAAAATACTTCTCTTTTTCCATAAAAGTGAATGTTTGGCTGGACAATGATTTATTGCTGCTGCTGTGCGCATTTTTAGTTGTGAGCCTCTTTGTAACCTTCTGTATCCAACCCCCCCCCCCACTCCCGAGGGAGCCTTGGACTGCTCAGACCACGCTAACCCAGAGAGTCAAGTGCTGAAGGGTCACTTGGCCCATTTGCTCAGATTTCATAGTAGGGCGAGCCCTAGGATATCAGGAGTAAAAAGCCTCAACCCCTACACTTGGGCCCAGTAACCCCTGCTTGCCCCGTGTCCCTCTGAAAAGGGTTCTGACAGAGAAATACAATCAGCTGCAGATTCTTTATTAGGGCATAGAGTTGTTGCCCCCCTTGTGCTTTCTAAATGACCTTCATGTCATGATAGGAACACATATAAGGGTGTAACACAGGCCCCTGCAGCCTGGCGGTGTGTGGGTAACCCTTTAAAAGGGGCCTATTCAGGCCAAAGTCAATGAATGGAGGTGAGTTATGGGAGACTGAGAAGTCCATCATCACATTCTGTGGGTGGCGGGGGTGTATCATTTTGTTTTACTACACTGGACACATATGCCCCACGCCCTCTTCCCCCGCAGTCATGATGAAAAAGGCATGTCTCTTTAACAAGTTTTTGCTGAGAAAGGGAGGTAACAATGCCATACTATATAGAGGAAGAACAGTATTTTTGTTGCACATGCCAAGGTTTTAAGAGAACGGCCAAAAATGACGAGTCAAATGATGATACAGTAGCACAGCACACATAAGTATATAGCCAACGTAGCGTGAAAATAAAGAGTTATGGGTATGCTACACCTCAGAGGCAGGTTGGTAAGAAAAACCTATTTTTGCTTTTTTTTAAAGTGCTATACCTCATAGGTGTTACTTTTACTCTGTGTTAAGGTACTCAATTTTTCGACCTAGGAATGATGACAGATAAATTTGGTTTTGTCGGTATTTGTAAGCCATGCCCGGTGACATTAGCGAACGCTAACATCAAATGTTTGTTTTGCTTGCCATTATTAAACAGTATGCAAAAAGACGTGATGGCCAGAATGCAGAACAATGTCATACATTCACCCCAGTACAGAGATCTGGGCCTAAATGCATTGTTTTTTTTGGCTCCCCATGCCATTCCAGTTTGAATCCAGCCATATGCAAATCAGTCTTGACCCTGCTCCCTATGGGAACAGTCCATCCCGAACTGCCAGGCCAAGTATTTCCTGGACTGGAAACAAGCATCCTAGGTTCGGTTTCGGGGTTTCACCCCTCATCAGCCAGGCTAGCTTAACTCCAGTGGCATGAAGAGCATAGGACCCACGTTTGGGCATGCCCGTACCACTCGGGTGACAAATGCAAAAGGAAAAATTAATTGCCAGAATGCAGAACAATGCCATACATTCACCCCATGCCATTCCAGTTTGAAGTTTGCCACTGGATTCAAGCTAGCCAGGCTGATGAGGGGTGATGACCCGAAACCGGTCCCAGGATGCTTGTTTCCAGTCCAGGGAGGACCAGGCTTAGCATTTCGGGCTGGACTGTTCCCATGAGGGATAGAGTCAAGGCTGATTTGCATATGGCCAGGTCTAAACTGGGGTGGCATGTGAGCAAAAGAACAATGGATTTAACCCAGATCTATTGACTGGGGGTGAATGTTTTAATTTGCTCTGTATTCCGTCCATCATCTGTGTGTCTTTTCTTTGTTTTGTTTTTTATTATTAAACGTTAAGCAATATGCATCGTCATATATAGAGAAGTATTAAAACAGCTACAGGAAATCTCTATTTTCTTCATTCATAATAACGAATCTTGTAAATTGCGATTTTGTAGCTTTTAATAGTATTACAAATATTCATTTTTTAATAATTAAAGTCCTGTAATTTGTTACTTGTAACTTTTAATAGCATGTTTTACCAACTTTGACCTAAGCATATATAGATCATCTTCAAGAGTCACTAAAACCCCCATGATGAATATGTGATTACCACTGGTGGTTGTCAGGGATTTAGTTACTGTTTATATTTCACAGGTTTTACTTAATCTTGCATTCCAGCTCCCTATTTCCAGGATTTTGTATTTCTGTATTTTTTTGTGTAGCATATTTTTCTTGGACAGTGATGAGTATAGGCCCCAGCTAGGCCAGCAGGACACAAGGGTTCGCTCTCCTGCAAATGGAATCTACAAGGAAGTTGGCACGGAAACTGCAAAGTACAAAGACAAAGTTTATTAACCCTTAAGGGTGGTCCTACAACCCATACAACACTCTTCAGTATTGCATAGGGTAGCACAAAGAACTTGCGTACACGGTCCCCTTTTATACACAACAGAGGGGCTCACAAGTGGGTGGATACAACATGAGGCAAAGAGTATTACCTTTTATGGTCATTTTCGATACAGAATCAATATGTGGGCGGAGTAACTAATTTCCTGAGCCCGCGAAAACATGGTCAAGCAAGGACTAACTGATAACAGATGTGGTCAAGTCTGGGCATGCGCCAGACGGACAAAGGGACTATTTATAGACTGTTACTAGGCAGATTACAAGAGCAACTAACACGAAGATAGGACTCTTCTCGTGCTACGCACGTGGAGGCATGACAATACAAAAGGGAGTCCAGACTTTAGTCAACATAACGGGAGAAACTCGGTCATAAAAGGGGAATTCATGTCTTTAGTGAATGCTTACTCACATCGTTATTTCAATTTTCAACAGACGACCCTTTCAGCATTTACTGAAGACATCCGGTTTATTAGAATAACCATCGTATATATCAATCTTCATCATTTCTTCTATTTCTTTAGTCAGATGTTTCTGGTAAGTGACATTGGCAATAGCTTTCTTATCAGGAATGCAGAGTGACACACATAGGGAACAGAGTAAAGGACCACATTGGATACAAATGCAACAGGAAAACAGAATTGCTACAATGATACAGAGACCAGTTAGAACCTTCCATCCCCATGTGGTAATCAATGCCCAAAACCATCCAGAAAAGGTCCAAGCGCCATTTTCTGTATGGATTTCAGCTGCAATTTTATGCAGTTTATTGATAGCATTATAAACTGATGGCGTGTGGTCAGGAATAAACACGCAACAACTACTTCCAATAATTTTACAAGCTCCACCTCGGTCAGCTAACATAACATCTAACACCATACGATTCTGCAATGCAACAATTCTAGTAATTTGCAATTCTTCCGTATGATTCCCAAGAGCAGCAGCGGTTTGATTTGTCACAGCCTCTACAACTCTTGTTAACCTTCGAACTTTCCTACTATTTGGGGCAGCTCCAACAAAGAAAAACAATCCTAAATTAAAATCAATATACTGCTGCAGACTAGTGTCAGTTTGGTCCACGTCATCAATCGATAGAGTACGTTTATACCTATTTACAGTCACATTATTCAACAACTTCAAATCTTTATGATAAGATGCAGGTGCCAAGAATACAGGAGGTAATAGAAATGCTACATAACATACTCCAGACCAACCGTCTGGCAAACGGTAATAACCTTTATTTCCACACACAAAGTAGGTATTATGGGATGCTAAGAAGGTACTATTATTCAACCCGTCGATATTTAAGATAGTGATGCAATCACTAACACCAACAGGAATATAACCCACACTCTGGACACACAGGTCCGCTTGAGCTTGTGCCACTTAAATCACAAATCGGTCTTTCCCCACAGTGTCTCTGGTGTTCATGAAAATATAGGGAATCGATTCATTGTCCGGTCGATACTCTTCCCATTCCCAAATTGTCCCATTCGCTTGCGGATATCCATCTTTATCTTGATGACATTCCCTATTAAGTCTGAAGAGTAATCGTCCCACTGTAGGTTTCCGGGTGGCAAAAAGTAAAGTGTACCATGCTCTACAGGAGCCATTATGAGAGAAAGGAAGGGGTATAAACGGAGTTCCTCCTTTCTTCTGGTGAGCTGGCATCATGCCACATATCCAACAGTTCGTGGCATTGGTGGCAACATGGGTATGATGCAACATCTGGATGAAAGTGTTATTCAAATAAGACTGGCGATGCTTCAACTCCTGATACGGAAGTGTATAAAAGTAGTGCTCCTCAGGCACTGGAGTAGTCAAAACAAGTAACTTTCGAGCAGGAGTCACATCCTCCACAAACCATGTGGTTATCCCAACAATAGCTACTGTGAACATAAAACCTGTTGCACAAAGGATTTTCTTTTTCTCCATGTCAGAATGAAAAATCAATATCTTCCTGAAACTAAAAGGTTGTCAGAACTCTTCCCCTTAGGCAGCGGTTGATTTCTTCACCAGCGGGCCAAGACGGGTGTCGCTACACTAATGCAGGGCTGATCCGCCCCCCTTGCCTCATTGGCTCTCCGTTTCACTAACCCAAGGGCCGTTCTGACAACGTGTCCTGAAACTGAAGAATTCACTTCCTTGGTCTGAGATGATATCACCTTCCTCCAGGAATCACGTGGTCCGGAAAGAGCTCCTCAGTGTCGTTCGGTTCCACAGCACGGCCTTTCTCTGCAGTCAGAATTTCTCGATGGTCGGTTGTTAGACCTGGCACCTTGGCGTGAGTTTCCCTTCCACTTTTTGATGGTGTGCCTCGATTGTTTTGCTGGTGTTGTCCGCTCAGGGCACTGCGCCACGGCTAATCCGTGCCGCAGTGCAAGTGCTCCCTAGGTAAGGTGTACCTGTAATTGATGTCCATGATTGGGTTATTGGATTCACTGTCAGTCCCCAGTAAAGTGCACCAGGGGTGCCAGGGCTTGTGAATGCCAATGCTGCTGGTGGGCTTGCAGCGCTGGTTGCGCCACCCACAGAAGCGGCCTTGTAAAATGTGCCTAGGGTCTGCCACCGCAGACCCTGTGCGCGGTCCGGGACCGTCGCGCTGACTGCGCAAGTGCCCCCACTTGCCAGTCCCTAAACCTTCCCTTACCTACATATTAGCCACCCCTCTGGTAGGCCCAAGGGCAGGGTGCATTGTAGGCATAAGGTAGGACATGCCCTGATGTGTGTGGCATGTCTTAGTAGTGAATTACAGCCCTTGTCGTTCTTCACTATTGAAGGCTACCTGCTCTCCATAGGCCAGAATGGGCTGCCGGGATCACGCCGACGCTGTGACCCCAGTGGACTCAGAGAGCATGGTAGAAGTGTCAAGTTTAGTATGCCTGAACTCAGGATGATAAAATACTTCTTGTAGTCAAGTTTATTTTAATATCCTGGGTTTGTAAATACTACTTTTAGAAAGTTAGTATTTACTGACCTGACCATCTCAGTCCGCCTCGGCTGTATGTGTGTGTGTTCTGCCCAGCAACAGTAAGGAGCAGGGTTGGGGAATCCCCAGAGACAGGTTGGCTGCCAGGTGGTGGGTAGAGAGATTACACCTGGATGGGTGGGAGGAGTACACCTTGACTCTTGAATAGACCTGTGCTCTGCCACCACAAAGCCGGCGCCACCCCCTGTGGGGCGGCTGATGTCTCTGCCCTGCTGCTGAAAGGAAAGAGCAGAGTCACCATAACAAAGTGCTCCAGAACTGGACTGAGCCAGGCCTAGGCCCCCTGGCGCTAAAGAACAAAAGAATCATGGTATAAAAGTAGGAGCCTGGCTCCTAAGAAATCAGAATCCTGTTTACCACAAAGAACCTCTGCCCGACTAGAAGGAGAAGAAGACGCCGGAGGAGCTGGCCTGCTGCTTGCCTTGCTGAGAGAGGAGAGGAAGAGACTTACTGAAAAGACTTTGCTACTTTGTGCTTGAACATTCTCCAAGGGCTTGATCTGAGCTTGCCCCCTGAACTGAACCCCAGGAACAGTGGGTTCTCTGTGCTTCTTGCTCGTCCTCCAATTCGAGCCGTGTGTGCATCCCGCTGGAAAAGAGACTGCGCCCCTCATCGCCCCTCCTAGGGCCGTGACACCCAGAAGCTCGCCTGCCTCAAACCCGTGAGAGCCCCGCTCCGTCCCGAGCCGCTCTCTGTCCCCGGGCCAGGCCGCCTGCATCCCTGTCACCGCCTGCTACTGGAGCGCGCTGAACGCGCTATCACCCCTCCTGCCGGAAGCCGTCCGACGACTGTGATCTACGCCGGGTCATCCAGCTGCACTGACCGTGCCCTGCGACCCCGCTTCGCTATCCCCGGACCTCTCAGGCCGCGCCGCCCCCGCTGTGGAGACCCTCCTGCACCGCCGTGCTAAAGGGTCGCTGGCCGCGCCTGCCTACGTGCCCACACCTGCTGATTGAGGACCCAAGAACACTTCCCAAGCTGAGAGTCGCACCGACCTGTGCCGACTCTCCACATCACGAAAGAAGCTCCAGTATCGGGCTCGGGGCCCGCAACGCCTTATTTCCCCGTTCGCAGGAACCGATCTCTGTGAGTACTGGAACTACAAGTAAAGAACCTACGAACTATCCATTTGAAACTACGAACCAAGAACATTTGCCTGCTGTATCACCTGGTGGCCTAGCGAAAACGTTATTGGTCTTGTGATAAGTCTGTTGAGATATATATACCTTATTTTTACATAAAGAATCGTATTTTTATATATATCCAAGTCTGGTGTCCGTTTCTGGGGGGATTGATGTATTTACTGTGTGTACGATTGTAAGTGCTTAACCAACAACGCCTGAGGAATCGCCTTGGCTGCTCACGCCACGCACCTAGAGGGTGAGCAAGGGTCATTCGCGAGGGGTTATCCTGCGCCCTGACGTGGAGGAAAGGGTTCCTGCTTGACACAAGGGCAACCTTGCGCCAACCAGAGATCCCCGACTCTAACATTGTTGGCAGCGGTTGGGATTTCGGATTTGCACTTGTAATTTGCATACAGTGAATTATTAATCACCAGATAGTGAGAGCAGACCAAATAACGCAGCCACAGGTTTGTAATTGTTGAACTTTGTTGAGACATCTGCCATTACTGCAACCATGCCTGGCTCACACTCCGCTGGGAGAGCACTCTCTGTGATTTCTGGAATCGATGAGGTGGATTGGGAGAGACTGGAAGGCTACACGATGGAGCAATTGAAAGGCTACAGTGTACAATTCAGAGTCCCCCATGCTGGATGCAAGAGGAAGCCCCAGTACACCAAGGCGTTGAGAGCCTGGAAGGAGTCACGAGACCTACGGAATGCGGGGGACATCGTTCCACCCGACAACCTTGAGGAGCCCAGCAGAGTCCGGTCGCCAGAGGAGCTGGCAGACCGGGCAGCAGACAGGGCGCATGCAATGGAGATGGCAAAGTTGGCAGGACAAATGGAAATGGAAAAGCAGAAGTTGGCCCTGGAGGCACAACAACGCCAAATGGATCATGATATCAGATTGAAGGAGTTGGAGCTGAAGGCGAAAAGTTTGGACACCGCTCCTTCTGGTGGCAGCGCTCCACCAGCGCAGGTAGAGTCCAAGGTGTACATCCCCAAAGATGTAGTAAAGGAGTATTTCAGAAAGGATGACATAGGGCAGTGGTTTAGGGCCTACGAGGTGGCCATGTCCTCACACCGGGTCCCTGAGAAAGACTGGGGAGCGGGGTTGTGGGGAAGGTTCCTTGCTGAAGGGCGTGACACGCTGTTAGATTTACCCTTAGATCTCCAAACCTCATACCCCCATATGAAGGAAGCTTTAATGACCAGGTATGGGTTAACTCCGGAGCTATATAGACAGCGGTTCAGGGAGACGAAGAAGATCCCTGAGAGTACGTATGTGGAATATGTGACCTTTTTCTGCAGAGCGCTGGATGGTTGGGTGAAGGGTAGCAAAGTGAATGATTATCAAGGGCTGCTTGATTTAATTGCATGGGAGCACTTGTCCAGTCAATGTTTTCCTGAGCTACGCCAGCACCTGATAGATAGCCAGCTGTCCAACCCGAGGAAGCTTGCTGAGGAGGCGGACCGCTGGCTCAGCACCAGGGTCCACAAGGGTCAAGTGGGAGACTCCGCCAAAGGTGGGCAGGGTCCCCAGCAGAAGAGTGGGGGGGACAAGGGTAAACAGAAGGGGTTCCAAAAAGGCCCCCAAAGTAATTCCCAAGGGAACCAGCAGAAGGGTTCTCAGCCTCCCCCACCCCCGCAGCAGAACGGGGCCCCGACAGGTAGACCTGTTCCAAAGGGGCCCTTCAATTGTTATAAGTGTGGTGATCCGGGTCACATTGCCTCTGATCCTAAGTGTCGCCTGTTTGGTAAGACCGCACCCACTGGTGCTCCACCCCGGCAAGTAGCTAGTGTTAACTTTGGGGAGGAGGTAGCAGTCCAGGAGGGTGGGGGTCCCGGGCAGATGACCCTAGTCTCGCTAGGAGACAGTGAGATGGTCCCTGTAACCTACCTGCCCTCTAACACTAAGAAATATGGGCAGGTGGTGACCATCAATGGAAGGAAGGTGGAGGCTCTTAGAGATACAGGAGCCAGCGTGACCTCGGTGAGGCAACACCTGGTGTCTCAAGAGCAGATTGTACCCAATGCCTACTGTAGGGTTGTCAATGCTGACAACGTAGAGAGTCGTTGTCCAATGGCTCAAGTTCCCTTTGAGTGGGGGGAGGTCTCTGGTACTCTACAAGTCGCTGTGAGAACTGACATGCCTGTAGATTGTCTGCTAGGGAACGACCTGGAGAGCTCCCCTTGGGAAAAGGTGGAGAAGACCACGCATCTGAGGATGGTGGGTCTACCCGACTGGGCGTGCGTGACCACCCGGTCCATGGCAGCCAGTAGGGGTGTTGAGAGTGTCCTGGAGCCTGAGGGAGAGGTCCAGGAACCGGCCTTAGGGAGAAGGCGCAGGAGGCGCGGGAAACCGGCCCCCGAAGTTCTCACGGCCCAGGAGGAAGTAGACCCTGAGGGGGATACTCTGGAGCCTACCGGGGAACAGATTGCCGAACTGGGAGATCTGCCTGAGCTGACCCATTGGCAGCAAGAAGGAGGTCCCTCCAGGGAGGAATTCTGCAGGGAGCAGAAAGAATGCCCTTCTCTCGTAGGTATGCGGCAACAGGCTGCAGACCAGGCCAATGGTGTTCAGGCCAAAACACACTACGTGTACTGGGAGAGTGACCTCCTGTATTCCGAGCCTAAGGCTGCTGAACCTGGGTCAGCCCGTGTGCTGGTGGTACCCCAGAAGTTCAGAACCTTCCTACTGGGGCTGGCTCATGATGTGCCGTTAGCAGGACATTTGGGGATGGACAAGACCTATGACAGGCTTGTCACCCACTTTTACTGGCCCCAAATGCATAAGAATTCCGATTCCTACTGCAGAACCTGTCAGACTTGCCAGGCAAGTGGTAAGAGCGGAGGGAAGCACAAGGCTCCTCTGCAACCTTTCCCTGTGGTCGGTACGCCATTCCAACGAGTGGGTATTGATATTGTGGGGCCTCTGGATCCCAAGACAGCCCTGGGCAACAGGTTCATCCTGGTCTTGGTGGACCATGCCACCCGGTACCCTGAAGCCATCCCTCTGAGGACAGTGACGGCCCCCGTGGTGGGACGGGCACTGATGGGAATTTTCTCCCGAGTGGGATTCCCTCTAGAGGTGGTGAGCGACAGGGGGACCAATTTCATTTCCACATATATGAAATCCCTGTGGAAGGAGTGTGGGGTAACTTACAAGTTCACCACTCCTTACCACCCCCAAGGAAATGGGTTGGTTGAGAGATTCAACCGAACCCTCAAAGGCATGATCATGGGCCTGGACGGTCCAATGAGGCGTAAGTGGGACGTCCTCTTGCCATGCCTGCTCTTCGCTTACCGAGAGGTGCCACAGAAGTCTCTAGGGTTCAGCCCCTTTGAGCTTCTGTACGGTCACCCGGTAAGAGGACCTCTGAGTTTGGTAAAGGAAGGCTGGGAGCAATCTCCCAGGAAACCTCCCCAGAATGTATATAGTTACATGCTGGCCTTCCGAAACCAGACTCGGCGTTTCAGGCAACTTGCTGAGGCAAATCTGGAAGCCAGCCAGGAGGAGATGAAGCGGTGGTACGACCGGAATGCCACTCTGGTAGAGCTTCAACCTGGACAAAAGGTGTGGGTCTTGGCCCCAGTGGAGCCTTGTGCACTTCAGGATAAGTGGACAGGTCCATTTGAGGTTGTGGAGCGCAAAAGTCCTATCACCTACTTGGTGGACATGCAGACTCCCAGGAACCCTTTGAGGGTCCTACATGTTAACCGCCTTAAGCCCCACTTAGAGAGGACCGAAGTGGGCATGCTGCTGGCCACTGATGATGGAATGGAAGAGGAGACCGAGCCTCTCCCTGACCTCTTAGTGGCCTCTGAGAAAGATGGGTCAGTGGATGGAGTTAACCTCTCACCCACCCTGACGCCCGAACAACAGGAAGATTGCCGCCACTTGCTGGGACAATTTTCCGACCGATTCTCCCTGATTCCTGGTGTCACAGATTGGTGCGTCCATGATGTGGACACCGGAGACAGCTTACCTGTGAAGCACAAGGCTTACAGGGTAACTGACAGGGTCAGAGCTTGCATTAAGGAGGAGGTCTCCAAAATGCTTGCGCTAGGGGTGGTTGAGTCCTCCAGCAGTCCTTGGTCCAGCCCCGTGGTCTTGGTCCCAAAGGCTGCTGCGCCGGGAGCCACACCTGAACTCCGGTTCTGTGTGGACTACAGAGGACTCAATTCAGTCACGAAGACTGACGCGCACCCCATCCCCAGAGCTGATGAGCTCATTGATCGGCTGGGGGCTGCCCGGTTCCTCAGTACGTTTGATTTAACGTCTGGGTACTGGCAGATCGCCTTGACCAATGGGGCCAAAGAGAGGTCCGCATTCTCTACACCAGATGGGCACTTCCAGTTCCGAGTCATGCCATTTGGGATGAAGAATGCCCCTGCCACCTTTCAGAGGTTGGTCAACCAGGTACTGGTTGGGCTGGATGCGTTCAGTGCCGCCTACCTGGATGACATCGCAGTGTTCAGTGCCACCTGGCCCGAACACCAGCGCCACCTCTGGGAAGTGTTGATGGCTCTGCGCCGAGCAGGTCTCACGATCAAGGCAAGCAAGTGCCAGATCGGGCAGGGTTCCGTGGTGTACTTGGGACACCAAGTGGGGAGTGGCAAGGTGGCACCCTTGCAACCCAAAATTGAAACCATCCTGGCTTGGGAACCCCCCAAGACGCAGACCGCAGTGAGGGCCTTCCTGGGGCTCACTGGGTACTACAGGAGGTTTGTCAAGGGCTATGGAACGATCGTTGCCCCCTTGACAGAGCTGACTTCGAAGAAGCAGCCCAGGAACGTGATTTGGACTGACACCTGTCAAAAAGCTTTCGACACCCTGAAGACTGCCATGTGCACGGCGCCCGTGCTCTTGGCCCCTGACTTCTCCAAGGAATTCCTAGTCCAGACAGACGCTTCAGAGCATGGTGTAGGGGCTGTTCTCTCACAGATGACTGAGGAGGGCTGGGACCAACCCGTAGCCTTCATCAGTAGGAGGTTACTTCCACGGGAAAGTAGGTGGAGTGCAATTGAGCGAGAAGCATTTGCTGTGGTCTGGGCGCTGAAGAAGCTAAGACCCTACTTGTTTGGGTCTCACTTCCGGGTTCAGACGGACCACAGGCCCCTCAGATGGTTGATGCAAATGAGGGGTGAAAACCCGAAGCTGTTGAGGTGGTCCATCTCCCTCCAGGGTATGGACTTTACGGTGGAACACCGTCCTGGTACAGATCACGCCAACGCTGACGGTCTGTCCAGGTATTTCCGCCTTAGTGACGAGGAACCCCCTGGGCAAGGGTAGTTCTCCCCACATTTCAGCTGGAGGGGACACGTGTTAGACCTGGCACCTTGGCGTGAGTTTCCCTTCCACTTTTTGATGGTGTGCCTCGATTGTTTTGCTGGTGTTGTCCGCTCAGGGCACTGCGCCACGGCTAATCCGTGCCGCAGTGCAAGTGCTCCCTAGGTAAGGTGTACCTGTAATTGATGTCCATGATTGGGTTATTGGATTCACTGTCAGTCCCCAGTAAAGTGCACCAGGGGTGCCAGGGCTTGTGAATGCCAATGCTGCTGGTGGGCTTGCAGCGCTGGTTGCGCCACCCACAGAAGCGGCCTTGTAAAATGTGCCTAGGGTCTGCCACCGCAGACCCTGTGCGCGGTCCGGGACCGTCGCGCTGACTGCGCAAGTGCCCCCACTTGCCAGTCCCTAAACCTTCCCTTACCTACATATTAGCCACCCCTCTGGTAGGCCCAAGGGCAGGGTGCATTGTAGGCATAAGGTAGGACATGCCCTGATGTGTGTGGCATGTCTTAGTAGTGAATTACAGCCCTTGTCGTTCTTCACTATTGAAGGCTACCTGCTCTCCATAGGCCAGAATGGGCTGCCGGGATCACGCCGACGCTGTGACCCCAGTGGACTCAGAGAGCATGGTAGAAGTGTCAAGTTTAGTATGCCTGAACTCAGGATGATAAAATACTTCTTGTAGTCAAGTTTATTTTAATATCCTGGGTTTGTAAATACTACTTTTAGAAAGTTAGTATTTACTGACCTGACCATCTCAGTCCGCCTCGGCTGTATGTGTGTGTGTTCTGCCCAGCAACAGTAAGGAGCAGGGTTGGGGAATCCCCAGAGACAGGTTGGCTGCCAGGTGGTGGGTAGAGAGATTACACCTGGATGGGTGGGAGGAGTACACCTTGACTCTTGAATAGACCTGTGCTCTGCCACCACAAAGCCGGCGCCACCCCCTGTGGGGCGGCTGATGTCTCTGCCCTGCTGCTGAAAGGAAAGAGCAGAGTCACCATAACAAAGTGCTCCAGAACTGGACTGAGCCAGGCCTAGGCCCCCTGGCGCTAAAGAACAAAAGAATCATGGTATAAAAGTAGGAGCCTGGCTCCTAAGAAATCAGAATCCTGTTTACCACAAAGAACCTCTGCCCGACTAGAAGGAGAAGAAGACGCCGGAGGAGCTGGCCTGCTGCTTGCCTTGCTGAGAGAGGAGAGGAAGAGACTTACTGAAAAGACTTTGCTACTTTGTGCTTGAACATTCTCCAAGGGCTTGATCTGAGCTTGCCCCCTGAACTGAACCCCAGGAACAGTGGGTTCTCTGTGCTTCTTGCTCGTCCTCCAATTCGAGCCGTGTGTGCATCCCGCTGGAAAAGAGACTGCGCCCCTCATCGCCCCTCCTAGGGCCGTGACACCCAGAAGCTCGCCTGCCTCAAACCCGTGAGAGCCCCGCTCCGTCCCGAGCCGCTCTCTGTCCCCGGGCCAGGCCGCCTGCATCCCTGTCACCGCCTGCTACTGGAGCGCGCTGAACGCGCTATCACCCCTCCTGCCGGAAGCCGTCCGACGACTGTGATCTACGCCGGGTCATCCAGCTGCACTGACCGTGCCCTGCGACCCCGCTTCGCTATCCCCGGACCTCTCAGGCCGCGCCGCCCCCGCTGTGGAGACCCTCCTGCACCGCCGTGCTAAAGGGTCGCTGGCCGCGCCTGCCTACGTGCCCACACCTGCTGATTGAGGACCCAAGAACACTTCCCAAGCTGAGAGTCGCACCGACCTGTGCCGACTCTCCACATCACGAAAGAAGCTCCAGTATCGGGCTCGGGGCCCGCAACGCCTTATTTCCCCGTTCGCAGGAACCGATCTCTGTGAGTACTGGAACTACAAGTAAAGAACCTACGAACTATCCATTTGAAACTACGAACCAAGAACATTTGCCTGCTGTATCACCTGGTGGCCTAGCGAAAACGTTATTGGTCTTGTGATAAGTCTGTTGAGATATATATACCTTATTTTTACATAAAGAATCGTATTTTTATATATATCCAAGTCTGGTGTCCGTTTCTGGGGGGATTGATGTATTTACTGTGTGTACGATTGTAAGTGCTTAACCAACAACGCCTGAGGAATCGCCTTGGCTGCTCACGCCACGCACCTAGAGGGTGAGCAAGGGTCATTCGCGAGGGGTTATCCTGCGCCCTGACGTGGAAGAAAGGGTTCCTGCTTGACACAAGGGCAACCTTGCGCCAACCAGAGATCCCCGACTCTAACATCGGTCAATACAGCAGGCTCCACCAATCCGGGCGGCACTTTGCGACAGTGCAGGGAATGGATCCAATTCTTTCGGTTGGAAACCCGCACAGCCGTCCTCGTTGCAAGTAGGACTTGCTCAGGACCAACCCATCTCGGCTCCAAGCTGTTCGTCCTTTCAAAAATCTTCACCATAACATAGTCTCCAGGTCGGAGACTGTGACCTTCGCCGGTGGACCGATCAGGGAGCGCCTCCCGGACCTGTTGATGAATAGAAACCAAGTTATCCGTTACCTGTGCCAGATAATCATTCATCATTACACAAGGTACATCATACACAGCCTTAGGTCGTGGTGGACCCCAAATATTCATTGGGCGTCCAAAAACAATCTCGTACGGTGTAAGACCAGTTCGAGAGTGCGGTATCGATCTAATTGACAATAATGCCAGCGGTAAAGCATCTGGCCAAGTCAAAGAAGTCGAAGCTTGGATCTTAGCGATCTTGAGCTACAGTGTACCATTATACTTCTCGACCAGTCCTGCAGACTGAGGGTGAAACACTGCGTGGAACTTCTGGGTGATGCCCAGACCCTTCAGAACATACTTTATAACATCCGCTATAAAGTGGGGTCCGTTATCACTCCACAGCAGTCTACAAACGCCATATCGAGGGAAGAACTCCTTCAATAGCATCTTGGCGGTAGTCATTGCAGTATTATCTTTCGTAGGGTATGCCTCGACCCATTTACTAAAGGCACATACCACATACTTCAAATTGTTACAGCGCTCAAGCTGGATGTAATCCATCTGCAAAACCTCAAAGGGTGCAGTAGGTGTCGCAAATCCTCCTGCTGGAGTTCGAGTACCCTTTCCTGGGTTGTACCTTAGGCAAATCATGCAGGTCTGCACTACCCTCCTTGCCGTGCTAGCAATCTCTGGATGCTCCCAGACTTGAGTAAGCAATTTTACAATTGCGGAAGCTCCAACATGTGCTAGCCCATGTGCCATCTGAACCATAGGTTGTACAAAAGCTGTGGGTAACTTTCATCTATCCATCTGCTTATTTATCCAACAACCCTCATCATCCAATTCTCCATCATTGGACCATTGCTCCCGTTCTTTGTCAGAAGCGGTCCTCTGTATTTCCAGCACCTCTCTTTTCGCATCGTGCCATCTTTCTACCTGCGACTTTACTACATACATGGCAGTAGCACCGGGCTGCATCGCAGTCTCCCGTGCCACCTGGTCTGCCAAAGCATTCCCTTATCCGACTTTATCAACCACTTTCTTATGGGCACTACATTTAATGATAGCAATTTTCCTCGGATATGTCAATGCAGTCAAAAGGTTGTGAACTAACTCTCCATGCATTATTTGTACTCCATGCGACGTTAGAAACCCTCTCTCCTTCCAGAGTAGGCCGAAATCGTGCGCTACTCCGAAAGCATAGCGGCTATCTGTATAAACATTCACACACAATCCTGTGCTGAGCTCACATGCTCGTGTTAATGCTATCAGTTCCGCTGCTTGAGCTGATTTCTGTGGTATGCGTGCTGTCTCCACTATTGTTTGCAGTGTGGTAATTGCATACGCTGCTGAAGTCGTACCATCTGGTAGCTTCAGGCATGATCCATCCACCCACAATTCTCCATCTACATCTGGAAAGGGCGTATCTTGGAGATCAATACGACCCTTTGTCTGTTCCTCAGTCACAAGAATACAATCATGTGCTTTCCGTGCCTCAGACTGAGCTTCCGGGAACGGCAACAATGTAGCCGGATTTAACGTTACACACCTCTTTAACGTAATATGAGGAGCCAAAAGCGTCAGCTCATATCCCGTTAAACGGGCACTGGTCAAATGCTGCGTCTTTGTCTGATTAAGCAGGGCATCAACAGCATGGGGGACTAATACCAACAGCTTATGAGATAACACAATTCCCTCGCTTTGGCGTATTGACACAGCTGTCGCCGCAACCGAGCGAAAACAACCAGGCAATGCTCGGGCAACAGGATCAAGTACAGCTGAAAAATACGCACAAGGGCGCTGCTTGTCGCCATGCATCTGCACTAAAACTGACAATGCACATCCATCTTTCTCATGCACATACAGCGAAAAGGGTTTTGTATAATCAGGGGTCCCTAACACTGGTGCTGAACAAAGGGCCTGTCGCAATTGCTGGAAGGCAGTGTCACACTCATTTGACCAAGGAAGCGGAATAGGTGTGTCGTTTGTCAAAAGGGCTAACAATGGCTTGGCTATGTGTGAAAACCCTAATATCCATTGCCTACAAAAAGAAACAAGACCCAAAAATGCACGCACGTCCTTCTGCGTGGAAGGCACTGGCGTGTCCAAAATTACTTGAATACGATCTGGTGTGAGTGCACGCCCCTCCTTAGACAAAAGGTGACCCAGATAAGTCACCTTTGGTCTACAGAACTGCAATTTTTTCCTC
Organism: Triturus cristatus; assembly: GCF_964204655.1. NCBI lineage: Eukaryota > Metazoa > Chordata > Amphibia > Caudata > Salamandridae > Triturus > Triturus cristatus. The sequence continues at coordinate 286,785,681 of NC_140587.1, forward strand.
GACACTTTGTGATTGTGAGATGCCAAAAAGGAAAGCAAGGATAACGTGCTTTTCTCACACAGCTCCGGAGTGTCAGCCGCCAACAAGATGTCATCGACATATTGTATGAGGGCGACTCCCTCGTGCAAAACAAAGGAGTCCAATTGTCTTTTCAAGGCTTGACTGTAAATGCTAGGGCTTTCTGTGTAGCCCTGAGGAACTCTACAAAAGCGATAAGACCTGTTATTCAGAGTGAAACCAAAAAGGTATCGGCTATCGGGATGAATAGGAATCGAAAAGAAAGCATTTTTCAAATCAATAACCGAAAACGTGGTCGCCGTTGGCGGGACCAAAGTGAGCAACGTCGTGATATCAGAAACCACTGGATACTGAGGTATCACGATCTTGTTCACCTCCCTTAAATCAATTATAAACCGATAAACTTTGGCATCCGTATCCTTCTTCAAGATGGGTAAAATTGGGCTGTTACAGACATTGTAGGGAACTTCCTCCACTACTCCCACCTTAATCAAATCCTGCACAATCTGTATAAGGGCCTCCTCCCCCTCCTGGGAAATACGATACTGCGGGAGGTGTGGTAACACCGCCCCCTCCTGGACACTAATATGGACAGGTGGAATCACCATCTGTCCCACATCGGTATCCGAAATGGCCCACAAAGTACGAGGGAGAGTTGCTAACACAGTATCCTCTGCAACCACACACATCCGTTCAGACAGAGGGTGATTATCATTTAATATCACACGCACTCCAGCGGGGGAGCAGCGGATCGTAGCTCTGAAGTGCTTGAGCATATCAAGACCCATAATGTTGTCCGGCGTGTTCGGGGCAAGTAGAAACGGACAGGGTGCAGAAAAGGAGTCAACCTGGAATGGGAGGGGTCGAGAAAGAGGGCTTCGGGAGTGCGTACCGTCAAACCCTACCGATGTAACCATTAAGCCAGATGGGGGAGCCCTCGGAACCAATTGTTTAGACAGCGCGCTACGAGTCGCTCCTGTATCCACTAGGAACTGATCAGTAGAACCCAAAACCTTCGCTGATACATAAGGACCCTTCTGATCAACCGGCACCTCAACTGATTCTAACCCCCATCCAACGCATTCCTATGCATGCTGTGAATCATGGTACCCAGAGCGGTCAGTCCCTGACACTTGGTACTGGTTCTGTCGATCAAAGACATTAGGTCTATCTCGTTGCTGCCCGGTAGGTTCAAAACGAGCGTGATCATTAGAATTCCCTCTAAAATTCGAAAAACCCCCTCTACCTCTCGGTCCACCCTGATTATGCCCCTGACGCGATGCATACAACGCCGGGCAATCTCTGGCCCAGTGTCCCGATTGTTTACAATACGCACATTGATTCCTATTCAAATCAGATCGGCCCAAAGGAGGACCATAAGATCCTCCCCTACCTCTATTGACACCCCGACGAGGCGGACCATACACTTGCGCTAACATCGCCTTCGTTTTTAAATCTTTCGACTTCTTCTCCTCCTGCCCCTTCGCTTCTTGTTCCTGACGCTCATAATACTGAGCTATAGTCAGGAGGGCTGTCGGAGACGCGGTGGACCAAGAACTTTCACTCGCTTTTAGGCGGGCTGCTATTGCCGGTAATAAATTCGCCACATATTTATCAGCAAAGAGGTGTCGACCCGTATCATCCGTAAGTGACTGACCACTAAAATCATGAAATGTCTCCTCAAAGCACGTAAAGAAATCTGCAACTGATTCATCAACTTTCTGTTTACACGAAGCTAACATATTCCAGTCAATCTTTTTAGGGAGAATGATTGTTTTTAACTTGGTCAAAATAGCAGCGGGGAGATCTAGGATAATCTGAGGTGGTTTCTGCGCGGGCTTCCTCTCCCTATCCTCATCCTCAAGCTCAGACCACCGAGCCTTAAAAGCGGCAACATCGTCCACCTTCCGTACGGATCGCCACATATCCGGTGGTAAAATAAGCCCAAAGAACAGATCTATATCTGCTAAGGTCATAGTACAAGAATTCAAGGCCCCCTCGACTTCTTCGTAAAAGGCCGCTGGATTCTTGCGGGGATCAGGCAATGCATTCTTTAATGCCATAACATCAGCCCTATGCCAGGGAGTATAAACCCAATTGTACACAAAATATCCCTTAGCATCGGCGGAGGTAATATCCGCACTAGTTCCCGCTCCTTTAGGAGGAACATACAAAGGTGCCGCCTCTCGCATTGGTTTAGCATGCACTAGGTCGCTCTTATCTGAGTGGGAGGTAGATGATTGGTCATCACCGACACGTAAATCCGACTGCTTTTCCTCCTCTGCTTTTAGGCGCGCTCTCTCTTTAAGGTCACTCGCCGCGTCCCGCAATGCAAACAGACGTCGAGCCGCATCAGGCGCCTTAGAGGGAGAAAAAACACCATTACGCAATGCTTTAGCATCTAATACTACATCATCAGGCTCAAAAACTGCCGAATATTTCCGAAAAACAGAAATCACTTCATCAGAAAAGTGTCCCAAAAAATACAACTTCTCTCTATCCTGCCACTTTTCCCAAGAGTCCAACAATTCAGCGAGGGATAACTTGCCCTTAAGTGCACGAAAGGAAACTTGCCGAAGCTCACCCATTCGGTCAACCAATAACATGGACTGCGTGTCTACCTTACCCGAAGCCGATCCAGAATCCTGTGACCTCGGGGCAGACGCGCCAACATAAGGGGGCGGAGAGCGATCTAGTAAATAAAAATCATCGTCAAGATTAGTAAGGACAGGATAAAGTGGCTAACGGACAGCATATTGACCCGAGACTTGCAGCCTACGCTCTTTCTCTTGTCTCTCCGTCTGTTCTCTTTCCTCCCGACGCTTCGCTTCCTGTGCTCGCACATGATCATTCTTCCGTTGCTCTTTATCAAACAGCGCTTTCTCACGTTTCTCTCGCTCACGCACTTCCTTCACCCATAATCGCACACATTCAAACATGTCTTGCCGAGCACGCCGTTTACACATACACTGTTCCACATACTCAATCTTACGCATATCAAATGATCCATACAAAGGCCATCGTAACTCAGGATCCTTCTTGGTGTATTTCCTCCATACTGTGCTGTACATTATAGAGGAAAGACCATGCTTCACATACATATCCCTATTAGGAGTCCCCTCTGGGGGAGCTGGAGCAGATTCCTCGAGGTTTAACCGGTTTCCAAAGCAGCAGCACCACTTACGGAGTGCGCTAAAAGCAGGCATGCTCAAAAATAATGCAAAATATGCAGTATTATCAAAAATGGCACTTAAACGTTGTGCCGTTCAAATTTACACAACTTCGGAGAAATATCTCCACATTACCTGCCTATATGTGTTGCAACGCATATATTCTCACAATAATCAATACAAGATATGACCGGTCATCACAAATCAAACTCAAATAGCCAAACCCGGCTTCAAAAACTCGGAGCAAGTACCGTACAGCGGTTCTTACCAATCAAGAGTGTCCAGATTCCAACTGCCAAGCTCCAAAATTCGCCCAAACGGCTGTCACGGCAGGACCGACAGAAGAGGTCTCAGTCGAGGACCGGCGCCACCCAGATGGTCAGCTCGGAAGGGGAGGAAGAAAACCTCGGGATGCCAGGACTAAAGTGCCTCTGGCAGTGATCACATCCCCGGCCAAATTCCTCACCTTCGTCACGACCAGTCCTTCGAGCATCCGAGTCGCCGATGAGCCCCACGTGACGGGCGCCAATTGATGAGTATAGGCCCCAGCTAGGCCAGCAGGACACAAGGGTTCGCTCTCCTGCAAATGGAATCTACAAGGAAGTTGGCACGGAAACTGCAAAGTACAAAGACAAAGTTTATTAACCCTTAAGGGTGGTCCTACAACCCATACAACACTCTTCAGTATTGCATAGGGTAGCACAAAGAACTTGCGTACACGGTCCCCTTTTATACACAACAGAGGGGCTCACAAGTGGGTGGATACAACATGAGGCAAAGAGTATTACCTTTTATGGTCATTTTCGATACAGAATCAATATGTGGGCGGAGTAACTAATTTCCTGAGCCCGCGAAAACATGGTCAAGCAAGGACTAACTGATAACAGATGTGGTCAAGTCTGGGCATGCGCCAGACGGACAAAGGGACTATTTATAGACTGTTACTAGGCAGATTACAAGAGCAACTAACACGAAGATAGGACTCTTCTCGTGCTACGCACGTGGAGGCATGACAATACAAAATGGAGTCCAGACTTTAGTCAACATAACGGGAGAAACTCGGTCATAAAAGGGGAATTCATGTCTTTAGTGAATGCTTACTCACATCGTTATTTCAATTTTCAACAGACAGTGCATACTATGAACTGAGTTGTCTTCAGGCGTTTTTAACGGACACCATTGTGAGCTCTGGAACAAAGGCTGAAGGCAGTGTGAATGTCTCACAGTGCCTGTCAGTGGGTCAAAAGGTGTTCAGAATACTTTGTCATTCAATCCTTGGCCTCTCTGCTGAACAAACAGAGCAGTGATCACTTATTCCAGTTACAATTGTGATTCTGTGCAACTTTGTGTGAAGGGTGTACACAGTTGCCAAAATATTGAGAAGGCAAAAGTAAATGAAAATACAGTGCTTACAGGTGAGTCGGTGCGTTGGGTGTTTGGGGGTTGTGAAGTGAAGGAGATGCGAGGAAGTGCATCCAGGAGTCAGCAAAAGGGGGCTGCTGTAGATGAAGAGAACATATGCTGATGCTCGAGATATGGAGAGAGCAGGATGCACGTGTCTAATGTAGAATGAGCATAACAGGCATGATTGAGACACTCTGAAGACCACTACCCCTTCTACAGGCCTCAGTGATGTTTAATTGTTGTCTCAAAGTCTGTTATGAAGTTCTTTGGTTATACTGAATAGGCAGCTACCTACGTCATTTTCATATGAAATCTCTCTATTGATGTCATAACTAGACTTTCACAATTGCCTTATTAACCTTCTTGCTTTTTCAAATTTGCATGAAAATTGCACCATATGCCAACTCTTTTTTCAAAATGTACCCCTGCCCCCCTCTCCCTTTCCCCCCCCGAATCCCTCTTAAGACAGTCGGGCTCGCTTGTTATGCTCGCTTGCCACAGGGCACTCATCCAGAACATTTACGCCTTCCCAATCTCGAGTGTCACCAGCCGTCACCAATCTCGAATGTCACCGGCCACCATTGGATTTCCATACTTTGGATCCTTGGATATTTTCGAACTAACATTTAAAATAGTTGGGTCTTCAGCTTTAAGTCCACGACAGAAACATCTATTGTTTATTCTCAGAAACTGGTGAAAATAACATACCACGCTTTCAGTCTGTGAACATTGCCTGGACGGTTGTGTCATCAGACACCTTTGACACACATTAGCAGTGTGCATGGCAACACGCACACCTGTGTGTGTATTTTGGAGCTCACTGCATTCAGCCTTATTTTCTTTGGTGAACAAATGAGGGTCACGTCTAATCTCCTTGTGTGAATGCAATTATTTCTGTCCTGCGCCCCCGCTTAGAATAGTTGAGGGATCAGGGACTATAATTGCTTAACATTTTTTCTCTTGACCTGTAAATATCTTGCCCGATGTGCTATATTTAACAGATCGACACGGAACTGCTAGGTGCGTGTATGGGGTGGCTATAATGAATATGACCACACTCAGTTTTTTTTGCTTTTCAGAAAAAAATGGACTTCAAAAAGTTAGAGGTCTCTTCGATTTTACATAAAGGCGCACATAACGAGTGGCTTCCTAATACTAGTTTGCGCACAATTTCTGCACAACCTGGTATCTCTAAACACATGGTAATACTACATGTGGCATTACTGCGGGTGCCTCTGGGGACAGGTTCTCCTGGTCAAACGTGCAGGAATTTTCAACAGCAAAAATCTTAGAATTAGGAAACAACATGCCGAAATCAGTGCAATACACCATTTTCTGTTCCGCTCCTTCCCATAGGGGGACTATAGGTGATGACCTGTAAACCCCAGTAACAACTGCATGCTGGAATTATCAGTGGGAATCTGAAAGCCATTTAAAAGTTGACAATTGATATATTAGTAGGCTAAGGCAGACTTTTCAGGGGTAGGTTTGGTCTTTTACGAACCTCTAAATCAGATTCCGGTTGTCTTTTATTTTGTCTCAAATCTGCCAGAATCGCCACCAAAGTATCGAATCTCTACGAAATGTTCTCAAAAGATCTGGAAAGTTTACGAAGGTAAGTTTCTCTATAATGACCGAGATTCTTAGTTGAATCTCTTTCCAAAACATAAATTAAAAGGGAGGAAAACCTGCAGAAATGCACTAAGAGAGAAGAAAAAATAGGAGAAGTGCGGCATAAGGTTTAATCAGGAAAAAAGAAGAGGAAAAAAGAGTATAGTTCATCAGTGCACGTTATCATGATGAGACAGAACATTAAGATGTGCAGACAGATATCTCAGTAGAATAATGCACCAGCTATGCTGATACGAGAGAAGCTTGCGCATTGCAGTTTCTAATGCAGAGAAGATTCATTATTTTGTGCAATATAAATTAGGCAGTTTTGGTAAGTTAATCAGCAAATTCATGATATGGGCTACTCTTCCATAGGTTTGTGGCTGATCCAGTCGCCTGTCAAGCATGCCCGAAGCTGCCAGGATACCATCGAGGGGAAGGCAAGAAAAGACGGACAAATGCAAGACAGTCGATTCTGTCTGAGAAATACACGAAACAAAGGGAAGTAATGGAGAGTGTAGACGACTGGCTCTTGGAGGTTGGTTCACGCAGAGACACAGAGGGTTGAGAACAGGCAGTTCCAGGTCAGGGCTTGTAGAGATAGCGCAATACCTGCTGGTTCCTAGAAAAGGGCTGTGAACTACCAAGATGGTGCCTGCCAACTTTTCGTTTGTTGTATGGCTCTCGCTCAGTCTGCCACCGCATTGCATCCCTCACATTTGTTGTTTTGTTCCTTCCCTGTTTTTGGTATCCCCTGTTCCTTTGTTATCTTATCAATTTTCTTCAGTTTAAGTCCTACTCTCTAAGAACATTGTGCGGATTTGTTCCATGACCACAGCTGGATTCTTGACAAACTGCCTACTGGGTGCTTCTGGGTGTGAGGGTGTTTCCTGTTACCTTTAAGACTCATTATTGCCATCTCTTCTGGAGTACACCGTGAGTCCATATTGTTAATTCTTTCCCTATGTATACTTTCATGCATGTTATCCGTAAGTGTCAATCATCATTCTGCCATTTGGCTATTACAGTGTGTTACGCCCAAACCTGAAACCACCCAAGCCAACGCCATCCACTCAGACTGTAGAGAGGGGATCTCCTGTGACGTTCCCTCGCTGACATGATGTATTCTCTCTGTAATCCTCTTATCCTGTTCGCCTATGCGTCATCTATACATCCTCAAGCAAAGCCCTTGCAGGGAGATTGGTGGATCGTCATCTGAGTCCAGTGCCTAGCTCTCGCTTGCGAGAATGGGTGAATTCCTGACAGAAGAAGGCTTCCATCTTGCTTGGTCAGTCACAGAAGTACCCTGTGGTATGTGATGCCACTGCAAAAAGAGTGAGGAGTTCATAGCTGACCTGCCCTAGAATATACAGCATGTCCTACCTGGCACTCTGAGCCAGTCCTGACCTTTCAAGCCACAGCACTCCCAGTGCTAAGATTCACAAGCATACATTCATCAGAGTAAGCATGAAACTCCAGTTCCAGCATACAAAGTGCTGTTGGATTTGTGGCAATGACTGATTTCCAAGAAAACAACGAAGGTTGATTAAAAATCTTGTAAACTTCACAGATTTTTGAAAGAAGCATAATGAATAAATGGAATGACAACATAATGAAATACTAAATCTGACGTGGCGTGGTTTTTATTGATTGTACCAACATTTTCTCATTACATACATTGTACTGCTGCTAGTGTTATGTGCACAAATTTGGCATCACGTGACAAATGCCCCAACAACTTTGCAGGAGTGGAAGTGGCTTTTATAATGTTTATTTTTATGTGTGGTTGGGTGAGCAATGGAATGTGAAAATCAGCCAGTGGTTGGATGCCTAAGTACATGGATTAATGGCTGGATCCATGGGTGAGTGTATGGACTCAGGAATGGGTGAGAGAGTTCATGGATTGAAGAATGAGTGAAAAATTATCAGCACATGTGCGACTGAATGAACATCGCCAGAGAGGGACAAAGAGGGACAGGTTTGTCAAAAAGCACTAGAAGTGCCGCACCACTTATTGGCAAGCTTAGAAGCAAAACAAGCACTGTTTCCCCAAAAAATGAGCCCGACCAAGTCTCATCGACACAATAAAGGCGACTGTATAAAAAGAGAATGACCATAAAGGCAATGTGCATAGAAAAGTATTCTGATTGGTCATCATGTATGAAGCAGATGCCATGGAATAAAGGAGCAGCCATACTAAAGTGAGCTGCACAACTCTAATGAGATACACATTGTCAATACCAATTGTGTTGGTTTTTGTGCAGTGAGATTTTCTCAATTTTCACTAATACATGAAATATGAGGATCTCTGCAATGCAAATTTACATTCTTTACAGAACAGACAACCTCTGCATTAGGGAGGCTAGTTCCTATCAGTAGTAGGACAAGTACAGCATAGGAGCAAAGGAAGTTGTACCCGTACAGACCAGGTGTGTAAAAGGAAGCAGTAGTGTAGGCTTCCAGTGTGCACCGAATGCTTAGGAGTGTCATGGGTGCTAGAGAACTGTAGAGGTCTAATGAGGAAGGAGCAGCACAGGCTCCATTGATTGTGGGCAGCCTCAGCTACAGAGACTCAAATGTTCGGTGCAGGGTCCAAGTGGGAACCCGGGATGGGATACCAGGGAGGAGCAGTGCAGAGTTAAAAGGTGTGGGTCCTGTGTGAGGGGAAACAGTGCAGGTTCCATGGTGGGGCAGGGTCATGGGGCGGGGCAGTGCAGGGTCGAGGGGTAGTATTGCATGGTCCAAGATGGGATACAGAGCTGGATCTGCATACAGGGGCTCAATGCAGGGTCCATCAGAAGGAGCCGCACAGGGTATAGGAGCAGCACAGGGTTTAGGGTAGCAGTGCATTGTCCTTGAGGAGCGGCACAGCTTGAAAGGTAGAAGGTAACACGTGCACGCCATGTGCTGTGTATGGCCAAGAGCTCAGGAGAAGTCAGTAGGGTCCACCAAGGAGTGACCTGTCTTGGCGAAGAGCTTTTTCATCACCTTGGAGCAGTGCAACACTCTCTTGCGTGTAGAACCGGGATAGCAGCAGTGCAAGCATTTCTCCATCACAAAAAGGTACAGGTTAGGTAGCAGTAAAGACATATTCACTCCTTTAAACCTCTACTAAAAATTCATCATGGTCTCCATCAGTCTAATGGTTGGTGAGATCCCTATCCATCATGGACATCCGTTCCTCACGGGGCAAGCAATGTTTTGATCACTGTCAAGACCTGTGAATGTAATTATTTCTTGCATTGGAGGTAGATGTGCTTCTGAATGCCTTATCATGATGCTTCTGGTGTTTGATTTGATGCACGGCTCACGATCACCACTCACCGCTCTCGCTGACAGGGTGGATGGGCACTGGCAGGCAAAGTTACTTGGATGCTGAATTGGTGGCATCCAGCTGTGTGTGCTCCAGCCCCGGGGATGGCATTCTGATGCGGACAAGTAGGGAGGAGAGAGGATGTGGAGGGTCAAGATAAGAGGTAGGGTAGGGCATGCATGGGGTCTAGAATGGGGTTCAGGACAGAAAATAGTGCCAACCCAACAGGACACAGGCAAGAGAGAAGAGGGTTCGGGTCGAAGTTGCAACAGAGTAGTAGCTCCAGCTGCGTTTACACCATGTGCTTGTTTAACGTGGCTTTGCCGGCAGCAACATTTATCAAAACTCAATTTTTTGTCCTTTATCCAGTACTCCAAATAGCATTTCAAGATAGCAAAGGACATTCACATACAATTGATGAATGTGCCTGTATTTCAATGGAAGATGTTTTACAGCCAATGCTTTGAAACTGAAGCCAAAGTATGAAAAAGACCATGGCACTTCTTAGGTTCACATATTTACCATCTCTACCAATGAAACAGATAAATGGCAGTGCAATACAAAGCTCCGTATGTCAAGGCACTACACAATTTAGGCCTAACCTACCTGAACAGCCGTATCTCCTTCACCAACCACCCAGACACCTCCGCTCCACAGACCTCCTACTCTCTTACATTCCACGCACACGCAGACCTAGATCCGGAGGGCGGCCTTCTCTTACATCACTCCTAAAGCGTGGAATAATCCTTTTTATTATGTATCTATTTTCAAAAAGACACGACTGTCGATGAGAAGCAAAAGCTGGAAAGTAATGCTGCAAAAGGGAAATACCTGTTTTTCGAGAATAATCTAGACTTCGGTTAGTTAAAAGGCTCCTGTGGAGGCCCTGAGATCATTGCCAGAGTCTGGGGAGGGAATGAAGGTTTGGGATTTTCGATTTATTATTTAATGGTGTTTCTCCTTTCAGTCCTGATTGTGTTTTTATGTGTTTTTTGTAAAACTCTCTATGGCTCGCAATGGTATCCTGGCGCTGAGTAGGACTGTGTGTCTAGCCTTCTGGCACTGAGTAAGGTGTGTATGTGTCCAACCTTTCCCAGGGCAGAGTGGTTAATTAAACAGCCAGGTCTTCAGCTTCTTGCATAATTCAAGAAGAGAGGAGGATCTCTGATGTGAAGTTGGAGATTAATCGTCAAAGCAAAAAGATCTCACTATTTTTAAGGAAGCAGTAGCATTCATTTTCATGCCCTTTAAAGCTGCATCGACACTTTCGGTGTGCGGTCTGCAGCGCCTAGGGGCGTTACTAGAGGCGCATCTGTTTCAGTCCAAGCCGCTGAGTTCTGAAGCTCACTCGGGGCAAATCTATCGATAACCTCCTGCACTTCCATAGGATGGCGAAGACCTGGCTTTCCCCATCTGAATATTGGCGACATCTGACTCACTACTAGGGTAGGAAGCACACAACCCTACTGAACACAAAACAGACATCAATCTCTCACAAATACAATACAAACCTTTACAGTTTACTGAGGAATGTGAGCTTCCTCATTAAACAATCTACAGCCTGCATGACATTTACATCCCAGATGTTAATATTACCTGCCAAGCACCTAAACTATGCATGAACCACAAATAAATATTGCATGAATATATTATTTCAAAGTCAGTTTCTTCGTTGCCTAGTCTAAAAGGAATGCATACTAAAGATTAAACAAGCATAAGCATCAAACTAAATGGCGCAATTACATTATTACTATCCCCATAACAAAAATCCATTACCTAGTTATTGACAAAGAGAAACATGCACGAAAAATATGACATAACAACAATTACCCATAAGTATGACTTTTCTACTAATAGTGTGAAGTGTCCCACTGAGGTCAAGACATCAAGTTAGCACCCATGTATGGTGTTCACAGAAATCTGTGCATATTGTCATGGGAATAACACAATGAATGACATGACATTGAACAGAAGGAAGTGACAAACTTTAGGCTTGAGCTAAATCAATAACACTGGGATACTGTTAGATCTGGGGATCTCTAGTTGGCAGGGTAGGTACCAGTGTCCAAGTAGGGACCCTTGCTTCTAGTCAGGGAAAGGGGGATACACTGTTAAGATAACCCCTGCTCACCCTCTAGGTAGCTTGGCCTGAGCAGTCTAGGCTATCATAGGCAATGTGTAAAGTATTTGTACCAACACTCACAGTAACACAGTGAAAACACCACAGATTTACTCCACACCAGTTTTAGAAAAATAAGGTACCTTTACTAAAAACTTCACAAGACCAAATACTACAGAAAAACCAACATACAATTAAAAAGGTTACTTTAAAGATAGTTCAAGAGTTTGCAGAAAGTACTCCAGGATGTAAAAGTCAGTGTCCTGCACAATACGACTCTCAATGCACAAAATGCGACACTCTCGTGCCTAACAGTACCTGTAGTTGCGATAAGGTTCCCAAAAGCTATAACAAGGAAGATGGCAAAGGCGATGCGATCCTCCTGAGATCTTGGGGAGGCTTTGCAGCAGCCCTGCTTCACGCAGCAGAGGTGGGTGCGCCGGCTCCGATCTGTAGGGGGAGGATGCGATGACTTTGGCTTTCGTTGTGTAGGTTTCTTAGGGGGAAGCTTCACGCGCAGGTACGATGCGACGATCTTCGATGCGGCGCGATGCGCGGCGCAGCGCTGACTTCTGGCGCTGCAACCCTCGATGCGTCGCGGTGCGCGGCGTTGACTTCTGGCGCCGCAGCCCTCGATGCGTCACGGGACGGGACTCTGTGTCGACACACGCAGCGACTGGATACTTTCACGCACCGGCAGTGGTGCGGCCCGCAAACTGGTTCTGCGACGACCCTCACAGCGTCAGGAATCTTCATGCACAGGAACGATGCTCGATGCACTCGGCGATGCGGGAACTCCGGGTGCTGCGATGACGCCGGGATTAAATTCTCCTCGCACTCTCGTTCTTGCGACTCGCAATCGGATGATGCGTTGGGTACCAGTTACTCTTTTTCACGCTTCTGCTTTCCAGCTCCCAAAACACAGCAACATGACCTCCTGAGGCCCCAAGACTGGGCAAGCACTCCAAGGCAGGTCAGAACTCCCTCAGCAGAGTTCCAGGGGAGCTGGTGGTGAAGTCCTTTTGTTCCTGGGACTTCTTAACAGGGAGCCAGCTCTTCTCAGGCCCTTGGAGATCAGAATCAAAAGAAGGGGACACAGCAAAGTCCTTCCCCTCTCCTTGGCAGCAAAGCAAAACAGCAAGCAGGCAGACTTCTCCTCTTCAGTTCTTTTCAGCTTTCTCCTTGGCAGAGGTTCCTTCCTAGTTCCAAAGTGATCTGAAGTTTAGGTGTCTGGGGTCCTCTTCTTATACCCCTCCAAGTCTTTGTCTCTCTTTGTTTCAGTGGAGGCATTCCCCTGCTCAAACCGGTTCCTGGGTGTGCTCTGCCCTGGAGCACCTGGTTCCTTTCAGAGTGAGGGGCAGGGTCGTTAGACGCTCAGCAGGAGGTGGAGCCTTCTTTGTGCTGGCAGAGGCAGAGTCCTCAGCCTGGCCAGCAGGGGGTGGAGCCAGCATTGTGCTGGCAGAGGCAGCCCTACTCAAACCCAGGGGCTACTCCTCCCACCCATCTAAAGCAGATCTCCCTATTCACCCTGCTGCTGACTCATCCAGACTCCTGGAGCCACCTAGCCCATCACATGACACCAGTCAGCCAATCTGCACACAGGCACACAGGAAGGTTAAACAGGAGAATAGCTACTTTCTAAAAAGTGCTATTCTCACACAGTGAATTTAAAAACCATCTTGCTAAAAAGATGTATAATTAAATTCTGAACACAAAGATACCAAACTTGGATTTTCTATCTTGCCTTTAGGGGAAGATAGGCATGTAAACAGCCTCCCCCATTCTGTCCTATGGGCAAGATAGCCTCTCAGCAGTGAAAAACGAAAATGGCTGTAATTCACTACCAGGGCATGTTACACACCTCAGTACATGCCCTACCTTTCAGATACACTGCACCCAGCCCAGGGGGTACCTAGGGCCACCAGAGGGATGCCTGACATGTACAGAAAGGGAAGGATAAGGCCTGGTCAGTGGTTGCACTGGCCAGGTCGACATGGCAGTCCTGGACTGCACATAGGCACTGCAAGCAGGCCTAAGACATCATTTTAGGGCTACTCCTGTGGGTGGCACAATCAGTGCTGCAGCCCACTAGAAGCATTTGAATCACCAGCCCTGGCACACTCAGTGCACTCTACTAGGGGCTGACAGGTGAAACAAATATACCAATCATGGATAACCAATCATTTCATTTAATTTCATATGGCTTTATTCGGAGCTTAAACACAAAGTCCATAAAAGCAAATACAATCACATAGAAAATACATCGTTCATAAAACCAAATTAATACAACTACAATAAGATGACATGATTTAAAAACAGTTAAAATAGTTAAAATAACATACTAGACCTTAATTTGATAGCTTGTAGGAGAAAAGTAGCAGTGAAAAAGCAAACATCAGAACAAGGATTAAAAAGCAACTTCATCACATCTTTTACGTTCCTATCTCCATATTTCAAAAGGATAGGTTTTAAGTAAACTAAGCGAAGATTGCCATATAAATTGCACAGCAGTAGAAAGTGCATAGTGCTTTGTGCTGAAACATTATCACATGGACATGGGCCATTCGGGTGTTTTTAGTACAGGGGAAGGCCACCAAATGGTGCACTATCCCGAACCTTAATCTCGTGAGGACAAACTGATGGGAAGCCCGGGTGACTAAACTCAAATACGGTTGAAAACCCACAGTTTCACAAAATTTTCCGTAGAGCATACATGTAGTAAGGTTGCCACTGATCCTCTCCCGCCTCTCTGATTTATGGTTCATAAAAACTGACTTCATCTCTGCTTTAGACAGACTGGAAATAGCGTAGCAATCTTCTTTGATACCATAAATCTCCAAGAAGCAGTTGATGACAGATTTAATCCAGGGAATCTTTAAGTGCTCGTCAATGGAGAGACAATCTCCAATAATAGCTCTGTTTAAGGAAGTCTCCTCCTTTGACCAGACAGCACGCCACAACATTAGAGGCCTTATAGCTACCAGGTCAGAGAGGTGTTGAATTCCAAGCTCCCTGTGCACCAAATCATTTGAGAGTGATTTAGGCAAGCACAGGAGTCTCTTAAGGAAGAGATTTTCCTCCACTTGCAAGCTCCCTGCCGTGGCATGTCCCCAGACCCCAGCGCCATAAAGAGCCACGGAAAGACATCTCATTTGGTAGATTTTTAACATGTCTTTAATCCGTTTGTCCCCAATTTTAGTAGCAAACTTGAACACCCCGTGTGCACTTTTCGCCATCTTGGCCCGGACATTATTAATCTCATTGGACCAACTAGCTGACTTAGAAAAAGTAATGCCAAGGTAGTTAAAGGACTCCACCGTTTGCACCTTTTGCCCTTCACTAAAATAGGCATGGGTTTTTTTACGTCCCACACCACATTCCATGATGAAAGTTTTAGTTTTATTGATCAACAACTTCCTATCCTTGATGAACAGCGAAAACCTGTCCATCAGGCGTTGCAGGCCAATGGGAGTCCTAGACAAGATTACGGCATCGTCCGCATAGAGTAATACAGGGACGTAAAAATCATTAATTTTAGGTGCATCAGCCGAAACCGTCTTTAAAACTAGATCCACCTCGTTGATAAAAAGAGTAAAAAGTAAAGGGGCAAGCACACACCCTTGTCTAATACCACGCCTAATCTTAAACTTAGGGGTGCGCTCCCCGCCCGAACCATAACGGACACTAGTGCTTAAATTGGCATAAAGTCGTGCCAAAAAATAAACAATACCCTCGGGTGCCCCCATTTCTAATAGTTTGGCCCATAAAATATTGTGGTCCACCATATCGAAGGCAATACTTAAGTCAGCAAAGCAGAGATAGAGGGATCCTTTTTTGGCCTTCGTATATTTTCCAATTAGTAATTCAAGATTAAGACATTGTTCTATGGTCCCTCTACCCTTCCTAAAGCCATATTGGCAATTGGCCAAAATGTTGTTAAATTCAGCCCATTCTTCCAGCCTAACCATAAGTACCCTACTCATAATTTTCACTGAGGAGTCCAGGAGGGAGATAGGGTGGTAATTCTTTACATCCCCCCTGTCTACCTTCTTGTAGATAGGTATAATTATGGATTCCTCCCAGGTGGGAGGAACACCATTACATACAGCAGCATTAAAAACCTTTGTTAGTAACGGGCCCCAGGTCTCTGGTGCTGTTTTATATACATCGATTGGTACCCCGTCGGGCCCCTGGGCCTTTCCACCCCTACTAGAAGCAATACTACCCCGCACTTCAGCGATGGTAATATCCAAGGGGACGACAGGCCAACCATCTTCATGTACTCCCCTAGATCTAACCGAATCAAAGATCAGGGAGAAATGGGTAACCCAACTCTCCACACTAACATTGGCCGTCAGTTCGGGCATTTTATCGTCCTTTAAAAACGGACTATTAACTGTCGCCCAAAATAAATAGGAATCCGCAGTTGAGGCTGCCTGATCTAATTTGTCCCAAGCCTCTTGTCTTAATTCTGATTTCCTACATTTAACTGCAGCCTGATAGGTAGCTCTCAGTTCTCTGATCACACTTTTATCCCTGATCTTGGCTGCCAAAGCTGCTTTAAGCCCCTTAAGCGCCATTGTGCATGCATGGTCAAACCACCCCCTTGGTTGGAATTTCCTACCCTTTGAAATTATAGTGAAATTACTATCTATAATTACATTAATATCAATAAAATTACACACAATTTCATCAGTTACTTCCTCACTTACTAAGATGGCAGTGATTTCAGTAAAACATTTGGTAACAATGGAGTTAGATGTAATATCCGCTTTGTCCCCTTTCCATCTAATGCGAATTCTATTTGGTCGATGAGGCTCAATATTGGTAATAGTACAAATTTTAGGACCCTGTTGTTCCTTCCAAAGTATAACTTCAACAGTAAGGCAATTATGATCACTGAGTAAATTATCCACAACCACAGGGGCCAAACACCGTGAGCTAATACCAGAAGATATACAAATAAAGTCAATCACTGTGTTAGCATTCCTACCCGTGTATGTGAGAATAATTACTCCAGCGGGATCTACCTGATTAACCAATATTTCCATGTCGTAAGTTGTCAAAATTTTATTCAGTGAAACACCGTAGGAATTGTGAGGGAAGTGGGGGATACCATCTCCAAAGCACTTAATAAAGCCACATACCCTTTGAGCAGCAAGGGGGCACGCAACTGTGTTGAAATCCCCCACCCAGATAAGATCAAAATTAATATCAAATTTGGTTATAATGTCTGCCAAAGCGGTCTCCAGAGCAAGCACTACCTGATATCTTGAGCTATCAAAGATATTGTTATAAAAATTAATTAAAAGAATATTTCTACCCTGCTCCTGACAAAGCCATAAGATCTGAGAATGGGCCCCAACCAAAACATGTTTCTTGACTATAATGGGTATGTCTACAGATATCAATACCAGAAGCCCACCCTTTGCCCTACCCGACGGTGAGGCCACAGCTGGTAAATGGAAAGAAACAAAACAGTTATAGTTGATTGGGTCCATACACCAGGTTTCCTGAAAACAAATGATTTTAAAAGCATTAATAAACTCTGTCCATCCCAGACAGGCATCCTTTGATAAGAGTCCCGCAACATTCCAGCTGGCAATCGAACAAGTACTATTGCTATGAAAATTGGATGAAGTTATAGGTCTATTAAGGTCGAGGGATATATGATTAGGGGGCAAATCCCTATTCTTACCATCCATATGGACCTGTTTCACATTACCTCTGGGGGTTACAAAATCTGGTACCCTCAAAATGGCAGCACCCCCCATACCTCCCATAGCAACAGCTGCATCCTCTGGTTTAGTCGTGGGTGGCTCCAGTCAATCATTACAGTCCAATCCACTCAAAGACTGGAACCGGTTAGACGTGGTAATGTTAAAACCTGGAAGTAAGTTCATATCTCTTTCCCTTGTCCCAACAGATGCAACATTTGATCGACTGTTAAGGTGCCTATAAAAGTACCCTAGGGGGGCGGAGGGATATCCCTTTATCCTGAAGAGATGGTGAAGGTGCTCTTAACAGGACAGTAGAGGCAAGATTGGGGTTTCTAAAATTAACCACTATACAATCGCCCCCACAGGTCTTACGCGAACTACCAATCCAGTTAGTTCTTCTAGTGCACAATATATCATCTACTAGGGCAACTGGAAAGCCACATTCCCGGTGCAACCAATCCACAGTCTTGTTCTTCAGGGAGGCATGGGATTCACTATTATTATTACGACCAGTCTCACATACAGGGGGAACATTGGTAAGAACTGCCACAAAGGGGGCACAAGCTGGGGGTAAATCGGGTCTAGATGTAATATGGTTGATAATTCTTGGTCCTGGCTGAATCCCTGGGGCTAGATTACATAAGGGGTTGTTTTGCCCCACTATCTGCGAGGTGTTAAGAGCATCAGTTCTTTCCTCACAAAATCCCCCGAGGAGAGACTTGGGAGGATTAGTCATGGGCGTGAGTATAACCTCCTTAGGAGTCTGCGGGGGGACATTGCTCCTTCCCAAATCCTTATCCTTAACTTTGCTATTATTAAGATGTGAATCCAACAAACCTCTCAATCTAACCACTTCTTCTGCTATTGTATCAAGTTTGATCAATAGTGGTTTAACAAGCAGATCAAACTTAACATCTATCGTGCTAATGAGGAGATCAAATTGCTTACTGTCTAAAGTGACCAAAGTGCTGTCCCGTACTACATTAGGATCACAGGCAGTATTGATTAGTAAGGGATCCACTCTCTTATTTGGTCGTACCCCCCGCTTGGATTGAACATTCTTACTATTGTTCCGACTGGAACGTAGAACTCTCTGTGATCTAAGGGCCGTTGGGCAAGAGGTCACTTGATCTGGAGAGACAGCCTGACTGAGTACTAAGTCAGTGGAAACCCCAGTCATAAAGCTGACGGAGCTAGCTTGGTCTAAAGGGGCCGCCACAATAGAACTGTCCATAATGGTGGATTGATTACTTACGTCCTGATTGAAAACAGACGGAGTGGTAGGGGAATTTAGGTTTAGGTTTAACGAGATTGAGTCAGCAGAACCCGGCCGCCCCAGGGACTTTCTCCGTTCCTGATTTATCTTATCGACCATTTTAACTAAATAGTTGTCCATGGTCACTGTCACAGGGGTAGATTTAGCTTTCGGCATGGAATAATGACCTTTATATCTCTTAATCGAAATAAGCAACACAAGGCAGTGGGCAACCCCTGACTTACTACCCTCCTTATATATAAATTTCCACGGGGCAACACCACATACACAACACGCCAAGAGTACACAGACAATTACACCTACTATAACAGCCTGCGTGACAGTGCTCGTCCAACCTATAACGTTCAGGCCCCCTCCAGCCCCCTCCTGTCCCGGACTGTCACAGACTGTCCGCCCTTTGTCCGGGCTTCGTCCTGGGCATCCCGCGTGCGTCCCGCACTGCGGTAGTTAGGTTTATTTAAGGAGGCGGGGACCAGTAAGCGGGTGGGCGGACCTCCGAACAGCTGAGATCACGCACGGACTCCTGGAAGCTGGAGTCCCGTGCGAAGCACTTCCCCGACCACAGGGATACCAGCGGCAGCAATTCAACCCCTCCAGGGGTGACAAACAGCTCAGCACACACCTGCCCTCACAAGCGAAGCGGGACCCGCGCCAGCGGGTTCCGCGAGGTGTTATAAGTGGTTGTAGACGGGTGGGCGGACCTCCGAACAGCTGAGATCACGCACGGACTCCTGGAAGCTGGAGTCCCGTGCGAAGCACTTCCCCGACCACAGCGACACCAGCAGCAGCAATTCAGCCCCTCCAGGGGTGACAAACAGCTCAGCACACTCCTGCCCTCACAAGCGAAGCGGGACCCGCGCCAGCGGGTTCCGTGAGGTGTTATAAGTGGTTGTAGACGGGTGGGCGGACCTCCGAACAGCTGAGATCACGCACGGACTCCTGGAAGCTGGAGTCCCGTGCGAAGCACTTCCCCGACCACAGCGATACCAGCGGCAGCAATTCAGCCCCTCCAGGGGTGACAAACAGCTCAGCACACTCCTGCCCTCACAAGCGAACCAATCAATATAACAATTTACCAAGGGAGCACTTGCACTTTGACACTGATCAGCAGTGGCAAAGTGCCCAAAGCATCTAAACCAGCAAAAACTAAATCCAGCATAGCATCAAAAATACAGGGGGTAGAGGCAAAAAAGTCAGGGGTAACCACGCCAAAGATGCCAGGTCTAAAACGTGTCCCCTCCAGCTGAAGGTGGGGAGAACTACCCACCCTCTTGGGAGTTCTCATCGCTAAGGCGGAAAAACCTGGACAGACCATCAGCGTTGGCGTGTTCTGCACCGGGGTGGTGTTCCACCGTAAAGTCCATCCCCTGTAGGGAAATGGACCACCTCAACAGCTTAGGATTCTCACCCCTCATCTGCATCAACCATCTAAGGGGCCTGTGGTCCGTCTGAACCCGGAAGTGAGTCCCAAACAAGTAGGGTCTCCGCTTCTTCAGAGCCCAGACCACAGCAAAAGCTTCCCTTTCAATCGCACTCCACCTCTGTTCCCTGGGAAGTAGCCTCCTACTAATGAAAGCTACAGGTTGGTCTAAGTCCTCATCATTTAGTTGTGAGAGCACTGCTCCCACTCCTTGCTCAGAAGCGTCTGTCTGCACTATGAATTCCTTGGAGAAGTCAGGCGTCTTGAGTACAGGTGCTGTACACATGGCCTCCTTCAGGGCTCCAAAAGCTTCATGGCAGGCACTGGTCCAAATCACTCTCTTCGGTAACTTCTTGGAAGTTAGTTCTGTCAAGGGAGCAACAATGGTGCCATACCCCTTGACAAAACGGCGATAGTACCCGGTGAGTCCTAAAAAGGCTCTCACCGCTGTCTGGGTCTTGGGGGGTTCCCAAGCCCGGATGGTATCTATCTTGGCTTGTAGGGGCGCCACCTGGCCGCTTCCAACCTGGTGTCCCAAATACACCACCGAACCCTGCCCTATCTGGCACTTACTGGCCTTGATAGTGAGGCCTGCACTGTGCAGAGCCTTCAACACTAAGCAGAGGTGTTGCAAGTGTTCTTCCCAAGTGGAGCTGAACACAGCAATGTCATCCAGATATGCAGCGCTGAATTGCTCCAGCCCGGACAGTACCTGGTTGACCAGTCTCTGGAATGTGGCAGGGGCGTTCTTCAACCCAAAGGGCATAACACGGAACTGGAAGTGCCCCTCTGGCATTGAAAACGCAGACCTCTCCTTGGCCCCATCAGTTAAGGCAATCTGCCAGTACCCAGAAGTTAAATCAAACGTACTGAGGTAGTTGGCAGCTCCCAACCGATCCACAAGCTCATCAGCTCTGGGGCTGGGGTGTGCGTCAGTCTTCGTGACCGCATTGAGCCCACGGTAGTCCACACAAAACCTAAGTTCTGGAGTGGCACCTGGCGCAGCAGCTTTTGGTACAAGTACCACTGGGCTAGCCCAGGGGCTGCTGGAGGTCTCAATCACCCCTAGTTCCAACATCTTAGAAACCTCTTTCTTGATGCTGGCCCTGGCCTTGTAAGCCACCCGGTAAAACTTTTGTTTTACAGGCATGCTGTCTCCCGTGTCCACATCATGGACACACCAGTTGGTGATACCGGGGGTCAGGGAGAACAGAGATGCAAACTGACCCAACACATGGCGACAGTCCCTCTGCTGTTCTGGGGTCAGGGTGGGCGAGAGGACCACTCCATCCTCTGACCCATCTTGCTCCTTAGCTTCCAGGAGGTCAGGAAGAGGATCGCTATCCTCCTCCATCCCTGCATCTATAGCAAGTAGCATTGTTATTTCAGACCTCTCAAAATGGGGTTTGAGGCGGTTCACATGTAGGACCCTCATGGGGTTCCTTGGAGACCGCAAGTTGACCAGGTAGGTCACTTCACTCTTGCGCTCCACCACCTTATATGGCCCAGTTCACTTGTCTTGGAGCGCGCAAGGCTCCACTGGTGCCATCACCCACACCATCTGCCCAGGTTGAAATTCTACCAGAGTGGTATGCTGGTCATACCATCTCTTCATCTCATCCTGGCTGGCTTCCAGGTTCGCCTGAGCGAGGGCCCGTAAGCGCTGTGTCTGGTTGCGGATGGCCAGCGCATAGCTGAACACATCCTGGGGGTTTTTCCCAGGGGATTTCTCCCAACCCTCCTTCACCAGACTGAGAGGTCCTCTAACAGGGTGCCTGTACAAAAGCTCAAAGGGACTGAACCCTAGAGACTTTTGTGGTACCTCCCTGTAGGCAAATAATAGGCATGGCAAAAAGACGTCCCACTTCCGTCTCATGGGCTCTGTCAGCCCCATGATCATGCCCTTCAGGGTCAGGTTGAACCTTTCAACCAACCCATTTCCTTGAGGGTGGTAAGGAGTGGTGAACTTATAAGTTACCCCACACTCTTCCCACAGAGACTTCATATACCTGAAGATGAAGTTGGTACCCCGGTCAGATACCACCTCTCTGGGGAAACCCACACGGGAAAAGACCCCATCAACGCACGGCCCACCACCGGGGCTGTGGCTGTCCTGAGAGGGATAGCCTCCGGGTACCGGGTGGCATGATCCACCAGGACCAGGATGAACCTGTTGCCTAAGGCGGTCCTGGGGTCCAGTGGCCCCACAATATCTATCCCCACCCGCTCGAAAGGGGTGCTCACTACAGGAAAAGGCTGGAGAGGGCCTTTGCATTTTCCTCCAGCCTTGCCACTTGTCTGTCATGATTTACAAAAGGAAGCAACGTCCGTCTTCATCCCGGGCCAGTAAAAGTGGGTGGCAAGCCTTTGTCGGGTCTTGTCCTGCCCGAGATGTCATGCAAGAGGCACGTCGTGAGCCAGACCCAGTAGGAAGTCTCTGAACCCTGCGGGTACCACCAGGGTTCGTGATCCACTGCGCTCAGCAAACCTAGGCTCACTGTACAACAAGTCATTCTCCCAGTAGAGAAAGAAGTTCTTTGGATCAGCACCTGCTGCCTGGTCTGCAGCCTGGTGCCGCAGACCTTCAAGAGTAGGGCATGCCTTCTGCACTTGGCAGAACTCCTCTCTGGAGGGACCACCCTCTTGCTGCCAATGGGTCAGCTCAGGTATGTCTCCCAGCTCAGCTACCTGTTCCCCTGTAGGTTCCAGGGCATCCCCCGCAGGGTCTGCTCCTTCCTGGACCGTGGGAACAGCGGGGGTGGACGCACCATGCCCCTTGCCCTTCCTCTTTCTGGCAGGGACCTGGGCCACTGTTTCAGGCTCCAGGTCTGCTTCACAACCCTGTCTGGCTGCCATGGACCGAGTGGTCACACAGACCCACTCAGGCAAACCCAACATCTCCAAATGAGCCTGGCGTTCCACCTCCTTCCATGGGGAACTCTCCAGGTCATTACCTAGCAGACAGTCTACTGGCATGGATTGACTCACAACAACTCTGAGAGGACCTGAGACCCCCCCCCCCCACTCAAAGGGAACATCTGCTACCTTGCAAAGGCACACAGAGTTGTCAGCTGACACTACAGGGTGAAGTACATCAGGAATGATCAGCTCCTCAGGGACCCACTGACACCTGACCGTGGTCACACTGGCTCCAGTGTCCCTGAGAGCCTCCACCCTCTTCCCATTGATGGTCACCCACTGCCTGTACTTCTTAGTGTTATCAGGGACAGGGGTTTCCTGGACCATCTCTGTGTCTCCTAAAGAGACAAGGGCCATACTGCTAATCCCTCCAAATCACTAGAAATTAAATCCCCACCAAAAGCTACACTAGCTATACCCGGTTTTGGAGCACCAGAGGGTGCCTGGGATTTCTTGGGACACACAGGGGATTTGTGACCCAATTCCTGACAGTGATAACACTTAATGGGACCCTTGTTATCCGACCTGCCCTTAGGGGGCCAGGTTGGTTTGGGTTTTGACTTGGGGGGCTGGGACTGGTTACCCTGGGAACTGTTTTGGGGCCCTTATGAGAACTCCTTTTGGTTACCCTTGTCCCCCCCACTCTTCTGCTGTGGACCCTGCCCACCTTTGGCTATGGTACCCACAATTCCTCTGTGGACCCTGGTACTGGTCCAGCGGTCCGCCTCCTCAGCAAGCTCAATGGGGTCCGTCAGCTTGCTGTCTAAAAGATGCTGGCGCAGCTCTGGAACACATAGACTACTCAAGTGCTCCCAACTAATTAAATGTAACAACCCCTTATAATCAGTTACCTTGCTGCCCTTCATCCAACCTTCCAGTGCCCGCGAGTACAGATTCACACACTCCATCCAAGTCTCAGACTCTTTCTTCTTGGAGTTCCTAAACTGCAGTCTATACTGTTCTGGAGTAAGTCCATACCTGAGACATAGGGCCTCCTTCATATTGGGATAGGTCATGGCACCTGCTAATTCTAAGGGCTCTAGAGCACTCCTCCCAGAAGCCTCAAAATGTTTCCACAGGCCCGCCCCCAATGCTGTTCAGGCACACCATTCATTCTCAACTCTATTTCATATGAGGTAAACCAGGCATAGATATCTTCACTCCTATTATAATTCTGTACCAAATCCTTGGAGATATATACTTTACCCCCCTGCACTGGCTGTGCGCTGCCACCATTTGAACCGGACTCCGCCTGCTTGGCCTTGATATCCAGTTCTCTCATGCTCACTTCATGAGCCAGAAGCAATTTCTTCTCTTCCAAGGCACGGGCATTCTTGCTCTCCTCCGCCGCCTTTTCCTTCTCTACCTCCAATTGCTTCATTTTCATTTTCATTATTTCTAATTCATGATTTCTCACCCTTTGGTTCTCCTCCAACTCCTCTGGAGTGAGCCCCCTACTGGAATGGGAGCTGCCAGCCCTTGAGACTGTTCTGCCCACGGGCAGATCTTGGGGAACAAAACCATTCTCTTCATTTGCATCACCTTCCTCTTGGGCCTCCCACCAGGCCTTCAAGACTCTTTGTAGCACATCCTTTCTAGATCCGCTTTTCACAGGGCAACCAAGGTCTTTGCAGAATTGCTTGAGCTCCTCAACTTTGTACGAATACAAATCCTCAATGGAAAACTCCAATTCTGCCCTCTCACTTGTTGCCACCTGAGAAATGATGCTCTTGAAGAGTTACTCAAAAATAGAACCAAAAACACAGTATGTGGTTGCGTAGTGATCTGCACTTAAACTAGTGATGTACACCAATTATTGTGGGTCAAGTACAAATACAAGTTCAATCCTCACCGCTGACCACCAATGTTAGATCTGGGGATCTCTAGTTGGCAGGGTAGGTACCACTGTCCAAGTAGGGACCCTTGCTTCTAGTCAGGGAAAGGGAGATACACGGTTAAGATAACCCTTGCTCACCCTCTAGGTAGCTTGGCCTGAGCAGTCTAGGCTATCAAAGGCAATGTGTAAAGTATTTGTACCAACACTCACAGTAACACAGTGAAAACACCACAGATTTACTCCACACCAGTTTTAGAAAAATAAGGTATCTTTACTAAAAACTTCACAAGACCAAATACTACAGAAAAACCAACATACAATTAAAAAGGTTACTTTAAAGATAGTTCAAGAGTTTGCAGAAAGTACTCCAGGATGTAAAAGTCAGTGTCCTGCACAATGCGACTCTCAATGCAGAAAATGCGACACTCTTGTGCCCAACAGTACCTGTAGTTGCGATAAGATTCCCAAAAGCTATAACAAGGAAGATGGCAAAGGCGATGCAATACTCCTGCGATCTTGGGGAGGCTCCTTTGCTCTGCTTCACGCAGCAGAGGTGGGTGCGCCGGCTCCGATCTGTAGGGGGAGGATGCGATGACTTTGGCTTTCGTTGCGTAGGTTTCTTAGGGGGAAGCTTCACGCACAGGTACGATGCGACGATCTTCGATGCGGCGCGATGCGCGGCGCAGCGCTGACTTCTGGCGCTGCAACCCTCGATGCGTCGCGGTGCGTGGCGTTGACTTCTTGCGCCGCAGCCCTCGATGCGTCACGGGACGGGACTCTGCGTCGACACACGCAGCGACTGGATACTTTCACGCACCGGCAGTAGTGCGGCCCGCAAACCGGTTCTGCGACGACCCTCACAGCGTCAGGAATCTTCACGCACCGGAACGATGCTCGACGCACTCGGCGATGTGGGAACTCCAGGTGCTGCGATGATGCCGCGATTAAATTCTCCTCGCACTCTCGTTCTTGCGACTCGCAAACGGATGATGCGTTGGGTACCAGTTACTCTTTTTCACGCTTCTGCTTTCCAGCTCCCAAAACACAGCAAAACGACCTCCTGAGGCCCCAAGACTGGGCAAGCACTCCAAGGCAGGTCAGAACTCCCTCAGCAGAGTTCCAGGGGAGCTGGTGGTGAAGTCCTTTTGTTCCTGGGACTTCTTAACAGGGAGCCAGCTCTTCTCAGGCCCTTGGAGATCAGAATCAAAAGAAGGGGACACAGCAAAGTCCTTCCCCTCTCCTTGGCAGCAAAGCCAAACAGCAAGCAGGCAGTCTTCTCCTCTTCAGTTCTTTTCAGCTTTCTCCTTGGCAGAGGTTCCTTCCTAGTTCCAAAGTGATCTGAAGTTTAGGTGTCTGGGGTCCTCTTCTTATACCCCTCCAAGTCTTTGTCTCTCTTTGTTTCAGTGGGGGCATTCCCCTGCTCAAACCGGTTCCTGGGTGTGCTCTGCCCTGGAGCACCTTGTTCCTTTCAGAGTGAGGGGCAGGGTCGTTAGACGCTCAGCAGGAGGTGGAGCCTTCTTTGTGCTGGCAGAGGCAGAGTCCTCAGCCTGGCCAGCAGGGGGTGGAGCCAGCATTGTGCTGGCAGAGGCAGCCCTACTCAAACCCAGGGGCTACTCCTCCCACCCATCTAAAGCAGATCTCCCTATTCACCCTGCTGCTGACTCATCCAGACTCCTGGAGCCACCTAGCCCATCACATGACACCAGTCAGCCAGCCTGCACACAGGCACACAGGAAGGTTAAACAGGAGAATAGCTACTTTCTAAAAAGTGCTATTCTCACACAGTGAATTTAAAAACCATCTTGCTAAAAAGATGTATAATTAAATTCTGAACACAAAGATACCAAACTTGGATTTTCTATCTTGCCTTTAGGGAAAGATAGGCATGTAAACAGCCTCCCCCATTCTGTCCTATGGGCAAGATAGCGTCTCAGCAGTGAAAAACGAAAATGGCTGTACTTCACTACCAGTGCATGTTACACACCTCAGTACATGCCCTACCTTTCAGATACACTGCACCCAGCCCAGGGAGGTACCTAGGGCCACCATAGGGATGCCTGACATGTACAGAAAGGGAAGGATAAGGCCTGGTCAGTGGTTGCACTGGCTAGGTCGACATGGCAGTCCTGGACTGCACATAGGCACTGCAAGCAGGCCTAAGACATCATTTTAGGGCTACTCCTGTGGGTGGCACAATCATTAGACTATGATGTAGTTTACATCCATTTAGGTCTAACTGCAGACTTTTCAGTTAATTTTATTGCACTCGGGTGTTGGAATAAATAAGACCAGATTGAGGTCCTCTGTATTTGTATGAACTTGAGGACGGTTACATCTAGATTCTCTAGAGGTACGCCATAAGATTATGATGTTGGCTACATCAATTTAGGTCTTACCACACAATTTTATTTTACTTTCTTGCACTGGGGTGTTGGAATAAATAAGACCCATAGAGAGCTACAGACATTGCAGTTATGTTTGAGCTTAAAAACTGCTATCCTTTTTTCTTTTTTTGTCTTTTATATAATTTAGCATGTATTTTTAACCACTTGACATCAGTTATATATTTATGTTCAGATGGTTTGCCTGATAGGAGTATAGGAACTTTAGACTGGATCTGTTTGCATCGTCTATTTGATTCTTTTTTTTAAAAATTGTGGACTTTAACAGAGACATGTTAACTTCAGACTCCAACTCGGTCTTCTATCTTAAAAAAAAAAAAATAATTATATTTTTTTATTTTAGTATGCCACTTTGAGCGGGTTCCTAACAAAGGCCTAGCCGAAACGCATTGTGTCTACAAACCACCTTTTCTGAAAGATCATTATTTGGCTGTTAAATAATTGCTATTATCTATTCGTCTAGTATCCATTATTCTGTACATCAATTTGAATTATAGTTTTTGACATTATTATTTGTATACATTTATATTGTGGATCTGTAGGAAGAAAACATATGTGGATACTAATACTATTTGGACATTATTAGTATCAGGTATATTTATATACACTTATAAAAAAAAAAGTATCAAAAAATATATAAGAATATTAAAGAAATTTCCAATATATTTATATGTATTTTGCATATTTACGTATTTATATGTCTTTTGCATATTTATGTATGTACAACAAACAAATGATGGACGGAATGCTGACAATGCAGACATTCTCCCCCAGTCAAGAGATCTGGGTTAAATCCATCGTTCTTTTGCCCACTACGCCACCCCAGTTCAGACATTGCCATATGCAAATCAGTCTTGACCCTGTGCCTCATGGGAACAGTCCAGCCCGAACTGCCAAGCCATGTCTTCCCTGGACCGGAATCAAGCATCCTAGGACCGGTTTCTGGCTATCAGCCGTCATCAGCCAGGATAGCTTGACTCCAGTGGCGTAGTGAGCACGGGACCCACGTCTGGGCATACCCATCCCACTGAGGGCGAAAAGCGTTACAACAAACAAATGATGGACGGAATGCTGACAATGGATGGATTTAGGCCCAGATCTCTGTACTGGGGTGAATGTATGACATTGTTCCGCATTCTGTCCATCAATTGTTGTTTTTGCATTTGTTACCCCGAGTGGGAAGGGTATGCCCAGACGTGGGTCCCTTGCTCTCCATGCCACTGGAATCAAGCTATCCTGGCTGAAGAAGGGTGAAACCCCGAAACCGGTCCTAGGATGCTTGTTTCCAGTCCAGGAAAGACCTGGCTTGGCAGTTCAGGCTGGACTGTTCCCATGAGGCACAGGGTCAAGACTGATTTGCATATGGCTGGGTTCAAACTGGAACGGCATGGTGAGCAAAAAAACGATGGATTT
Organism: Triturus cristatus; assembly: GCF_964204655.1. Taxonomy (NCBI): domain Eukaryota; kingdom Metazoa; phylum Chordata; class Amphibia; order Caudata; family Salamandridae; genus Triturus; species Triturus cristatus. The sequence continues at coordinate 286,814,303 of NC_140587.1, forward strand.
AGGCCCAGATCTCTGTACTGGGGTGAATGTATGACATTGTTCTGCATTCTGTCCATCAATTGCTGTTTTTGTATTTATGTATGTATTCACTGTTGTCGAATTGTTGAAAATAATCTGTCTAGTCGAAAGTTGACATGTTGTCCACTCGTTACGCACACTGTGCCCGGTGTTTCTTCATTTTTTCTAACTAGTATATTCCCTGCCAGGGCTTTGTATCAGTTTAGCAGGGGCCTTGTTTCTTTACCAGATTTAATATGTTTGTGCAACACACACACTGCAGCAACACACTAGGCACACCACAAAAGAAACTCCACACAAGGTTATAAAAAATATCCTTTGTATTATCCATAACACATTAGAATAATAATCATACATATACACTGTGCCAACAGGCACTAGGTCATAATTTACAGGGGATTATATACAGGACAAGGTCAATCTGGCCACTGTCAGAACCATCACAAAACACAAGTAGCAAAAATAACACAACCAGTAACCACTGGTAAAATACTGTACTCTGGAAACACATTATGCATAAACAGCACAGCATGACATTAGGCATCATCCTAAGCATAAATACATCTTCTCATTAGGCATAAACACATTAGGCCTAAACAATGGGAAGAAACCCCTTATGCGTCATCATAGTAGGCATACGCCATCAGCAGCTGCGGTGCACCATATCATTATTACAGCACACTGGTGTACTCAGCAGAACACATTGTACCTACACAGAATTAGCAAGGCACCATTGTAACCTCTTATGCCAATACATCTGGATACCAATCCACCCTCCCTGCGCATCAGCAGCAGGTCTCCATTACCAGGACATTCTCAGGCGGGGGCCCTGTCCTGGGCTCACCCTGCAATGCCCTGTTTCCAAAGGAAAAGACTCTGCCTACTTATGGGATCTTCAAGCAGCTGCCCGCGATCTGGCGGCACAGCTGCGTACACCAATTCTTGCCCTAAACTCGGGGCAGCATAAAAAGTTAATTAGGCAGTCTCAGGGGGAGGGAAGCCGTCCCCTTGCTCCCCCTCCTCTCCCTTGACTGGAAACAAAGGGGCGCTTCCGCCCTCACAGTGACCCAAACTTTCTGCAACAAGGCTCAGCCCCACTCACCATTCTTTGGTGGCTGAGCGATTTCAAGTGGCTGGCACTGCAGCCATCTCTCCACCGATGGGCCAGACTCTGGTGCTCCTCTCCTCCGCCTCACGGGTAGGAGCACGATCCTCCCTGGTCCTTCCCACAACCAGGCGTAGGCTGCGCCTGACTTCCGGCCTCCAGAGCAGCTTCTTCCCCAGCTCCGCTTCCCAGTACGTTCACCCATGTCTTGGGTGAAGCCTCATCCCGGCGGGGTCATACAGCCCGCTCTTGGCCTCTGATGGCCTGGCATCGCTGTTTCTCTCCGGTCCTTGTGGGCCTCACTCTCGGGCAGCATGCGGAGCTCTCTCCATCTCACGAAGCCCTGCCCATGACCAGACTCAGCTCCTGCCTGGCTTCCGCTTGATGGCGGGCCAGGGTCCGCGAAGTTCTGTTCCTTCTGCGGTTCACGCCCAGGTCAGGCTCCGTTCCAGCCTGACTTCCTGGGTCTTCTTCGCTGGTCTGTGTTGTCCAGCAACGCCAGGGAACTCGTCAGTGTTGGGGCAGCCTCGTGAACAACGGCAGACTCTTCCTCTGCCTGAAGCTGGCTTACTCCTGTGGCTCCTTCATTGCGACGGCAACTCGCTGGGGGTGGGGGGCACACTTGCCCTGGTCACAACCGGGGGAAAAAGACTGAAGCGCTCCCCACGGGCTTGGAGTCTTCCTCTAGGGCTCAAAGCTGCCCCACAGATGAAGTGCTCATGGCTCGCTTAGGGTGGGCAAGACCCCTTCTCTTCAGGGGCAACAGTATGCACCAATGCCTGTCTCCCAGACACCAGCAGGGAGCAGGCAGCGCCTCCCTCCAGGGGAGGGCAAAGGCAGCGCTGGCACAGGCAGGCCAGCACACTGGGTCTTCACAGCAGAGGGGAAGTCCTTGGAGTTCCCCCTCCCAGCAGGGCAATCCTTAGTGGCGGTTCCTTCTGTAGCCCAGCAGCCTACTGGCTGCAAGTACGCACCCAAGCAGCACACTCACATGGGGTCATTGCCCCAATATTTATAGTAACCAGGTCTTTGTTCTGCCCTGGCATAGGGCTTGGGGAATCCAGTAAAAACCATTTCTGGGGGGGCACTCAACATTTTATTTACAGTGCCCAACAGTTCCCTTTGACATTGTAGGTCCTGGCCCCAGACACACCACAGGGGGCGGAGCCAGCATTGTCCCAGGCAGGCACAGACCTAGTCAGGGTCAAGGGACTACTCCTCCCACTACTCCAAATGAAGATCTCCCTTTTCAGCCTAGCGCAGACTCACCCTGCCCCTCTGGAGCCGCATACCTCACCAGCCCCTGTCATCCAGAGCCAGACATGCAATACACATCAGGCAGGCAGAGACACATAGCACACAGAATTGTCAACTTCTAAAAGTGGCATTTCTAAAATAGTGATAATAAATCTGTGCACACCATTACGCAGCATTGATTATTACTATTCCAAACATACCAAACTTGACCACGCTGCTCCTCACATATCAGGAATTACCACTGAAACACTTATCAGGGAATCCCCAATGCATTCCCATGAGAGGGCAGCCCCACAGTAGTGAAAAACCAAAATGGCTGTTTGTCACTATCAGGACATGTCACACACTTAAGGTACATGTCCTATCTTTTACCTACAATGCACCCTGCCTATAGGGCTAGCTAGGGCCTAACTTAGCGGTGACTGACATGTAGTAAAAGGGGAGTCACAGACATGGCACACACTTTAGGTGCCACGTCACAGCGGCAGCAACACTGCGCACACAGGCCCTGCAATGGCAGATGCCTGAGATAGGTTTGAAAGGCTACTTTGGTGGGTGGCGCAATCAGTGCTGCAAGCCCACCAGTAGCATATAACTTACCAGCCCTGGGTATATGAGATACCACTTTACAAGGGACTGACAGGTAAATTAAATAGGCCAAACATGTGAAGACCAATCTTACCACATTTAACACAGCGAGCTCACCCACTTTACACTGGACAGCAGTGCTAAAGTGCCCAGAGTCCTAGAACCACCAACACCATGTCAGAAAAAAAGGCTAGGAGAAAGGCAAAACGTTAAGGGATGACACTGCAAAAAGGGCCAAGTCCAATAATCACCATCAAAGCCAATAATACCCTGTTGCTGCATTTTTAATAAAACACAAAATAAAATAGATATAATGAATATGCAGTATTAACGTGTAGACTGTAATGAAAGTTAAGTGTGCTTAAAAATGCGAATTTGTAGCATGCAGTCACATTTACCTGTACTAAGCGCAAAAGCAACATTACTCAATAAGCCAATTGATTACATGATTGCTGAAACAAACATAAAATGTTTCATTCTTGACCTTTCAATGCTCATGATTTCTTAAAAAAAATACGTTTCATAAATGTTTTCATCTAAAATCTGTAGCATGTTTCTACTTACACAAAGATCATTGTTAACACATGATTAGAAATGTTATTATAGATCACTGGGGTTAGTCTCTTGATACCCATATAGGCATAATAACCTCACTTTATGATTGTATATGGGATAATTTTGCCTCAGATAGCTTATGTTAACCCTGTTACAGTTTTTTCTGTCTTCCCTCTTGAAAATCAATAATGTATTTTGAAATTAAAAACATAGAATGATACATTTGAGTTTCAAAACTAACATTGCTGTCTGTGGACTATTGTATTTCTGTGAGGAGAAGAGGAGCGATCCTGTTCCCAGGAGAACACAGAAAGCTGATTGGATGAGAGGAGCAGACGATGCAACATTGTAAAAGAGTGTGTTCCTAGAGTAGGTTAACACTTTTTGCCTGCACTTTTCCAGACCATTATTCCATACTTCCTTTCTTTGTGATTTTCCCAGACACTTTTTATATTGCCTTATTCCACGTTGCTTTGAGACTCTACTGAGTTTCTTGAACCTCTCTTTATGGACAGTTCTACTTTCATTGATTTTTGATTATTTGAACTGCTCTATTTGCTGAAGTGTTATGTTTTCTGTCACTCTCTCGAACTAGGACTCTTTATGGGTTCTCACTGATACCTATTTTCACATGATTCCTAAAATAGAGATTCTTTCCTTAATGGAACACTCTTAATTCATTTTTTATCATTGATTGCTAAATTATTTATTCTTGATTCCTAATAATATTCTCATGACTAAAATAGATGAATTTTCTTGTGATCTAATAAAGATGCCCTTCTAAAACATTTCTAATAAAACCCTTTAACTCACACCAAACTCTCCTTATTGACTGAATTTAGGACAGCAATTGTGATTTTAATTATTGGGATGTGCAGCTCCTGATCTTCTCTGAGACAACGGCAAAGGTCTATTAACCTGCTTCGGCTGGATCAGCCCGGGTAATGGTAAACTGTGTTTTTATTTGAACTGATTCCCTCTCCAGCACCACCACAACCACTAATACCACCATCACCATTGCCAATGGCAGGGCCATCAATACAACCACAACCAATGTCAATATTAAAACCAATAACATCACAGAAACCACCAACACCCACCATCATTAATATTTTACCACGACCATTACCACCCCAATACCAAAACCACAAATATCACACCAGCACCATTATCATTCCATCAGCAATAACCCCACTAATACCCATACCACCACGCTACCACCAATATCAGTGTCAACACCAATACCACAAATAGAACCATCAAAATCACAATTGAGAGTATTACCACCAATACTGCTACCACCACACATTCAACCATGAGTACCACCACTGTCACTAATAACACCACTTCCAATACTAGTAATACCACCACCGGTACCACTACCAAACCCAAAATACTACCAATACACCACCAAAACACCATTAATATCACATCACAGTTATCAATATCATCCATTTAACCACTGTCTGTTACAATATAACAACCACCAATAGCATACCACTAATACCACCCTACCACTAGCATCACCATGAAGCACTGGCAAAGCTAACAGGTATGATTTTAGTTTTGTATTTCAGCGAAATAGATGTCTGGATGACTTTGTTAGCATGTGTTGTCATATTAAAGTCAGGCCTATTGGCTTTACTTATACTTGTTACCATTTTCTAACAAGCACACCATAAGATGATTACTATGCCGTGGAGATCACCATCATAAAGAACAACAGGAAAGGGACTTCAAAACTACAAATACAAAGTACTATGACCTGTCGAAAAGCCAGGACTTGTCATTAAATCCCAGTGCCAATGTATGTCTTGCGATTACTCTGAAAGTAAATGTGAAAAATCCAGGAACAAAGTATAAATAGGAAGAGAAAACTGGTTGTATTTTACTGAGGTTTTTTTCAGATTCACCTTAGGTTTAGTGCACAGGCCATAACTAAGATCCTATTCCTATTAAGATACAAAAACTGCAGTTTTATGAAGAACTTGGATAGAATTATTTTATGGGACACAAAGTGCTGGAGTTAATTAATCTTGCCCAATAGTGCTCATGGTACATATTAGTAAAGGCAACCTGTACTGCACAGCAGCAGGCGATAAAGAAGTTATGTCTGTTGGTTAGAGTAAGCACTTTTATATCTGATGGGGCAGCTGTACCAACGTAGTGCTTGATAAATGATAACAGGCACACTTTTGAGGTCTGGCTTTAGCCAAGATCTTTTGATTTTACTCAAATATGTATAATATACTTACATATTTGGGCTTTCAGACACCTCTCTTCATTCATTGGTCTTTTGTTGTGTCAATAACATTTTGCTTCTGCCCAACTACAGCATAGGGCAGTGGATCAGTCTATGCTGTGTTTGTTTTTACATTATAATTACTGTAATGTGGCATTTGTGTTTAGAGTCTGATGTGATAATAGGATGCTTCTGATGCACATTTCGTCCTTATCATATCCCATCTCCTGGCAATGCTGTTGTAAATTCCTTTTAGAGTGTATTGTTTTTCTGGCTGCTGCTATTTCGCAGCATACCAGATTGTGTCCATTTGAAACTGTTAAGTATTAAGCTATCCTCTTTTTACTTTTTTTCTTTCTCTCCTTTCTTTCTTTTTAAATTTCTTTTTTCTTTTCTTCTTTCCTTCTTTCTCTTTTCTTTTCTCTTTCTCTTCCCTTCTTTCTTTCTTGCGTTCATTCATTCTTTTTTCTTTCCTTTTTTCCGTCTTTCTTTCCATCTTTCCTTCTCGCTTTCTTTCTATCTTTCTTTCTTTCTTTCTTTCTTTCTTTCTTTCTTTCTTTCTTTCTTTCTTTCTTTCTTTCTTTCTTTCTTTCTTTCTTTCTCTTTCCTTGTTCTTTCTCTTGCCTTCATACATTCCTTCTTTCTCTTTCCTTCTCTCTTTCTGTCTCTGCTCTTTCTTTTGTTCTCTCCTTCTCTCCTTTCCTTTTCTAGTTCTTTTCTTCTTTCTTCTCTTCTCTCTTTCTTTCTTTCTCTCTCTCTTTCCTTCTTCATTTCCATCACTTATTCCTTCTCTCTCTCTCTCCTTCTTTTCCCTTCTCTTCACTTCTTTCTTCCCTTCTCTCTTTCTTTTCTTCTCATTCTTTCTTCTCTTTTTCCTTCTCTCTCTCTTACCTTCTTTCTTTCCTTCACTTTCCTTCTTTCTTTTCCCCTATCTTTTCTTTCTTTCCTTTCTTTCTTTCTTTCTTTCTTTCTTTCTTTCTTTCTTTCTTTCTTTCTTTCTTTCGTTCTTTCTTTCTTTCTTTCTTTCTTTCTTTCTTTCTTTCTTTCTTTCTTTCTTTCTTTCTTTCTTTCTTTCTTTCTCTGTCCTTCATTCTTACCATTTGTCTTGCGTTCTTTCTTGTCTGTCTGTTTGCTTGTCTGCTTACCTTCTTTCATTCTTTCCATCATTCTTTCTTTCTTTTTTTGTCAAAGGCAAGAGGCTTGCAGCCAGTGCCAGAATAGTTGTCTCTTTTAGGTCTGTCAGTCAAGACCTTTTGGTTTGACAAGAATTAGGTGTATAACATAGTTGCTTATAAGGGTTTCAGCCAGACTTAATCCATTACTCTGCGGTTAAAGTCATTCACATTTTTCTTCCACCCACTCCAGCATGCATTAAGGGGGAAATCTATCAGCCCATGTGAACCATTGGCTGACTTCTCTAAGAGTCACTGCATGTTGCCCTTTCGCATGGAACACAATCATATACAAAGTAGTTCCCTTGTCTGCCAGGGAGACCTTTGTTAATGTGTGGGTTTTTGTTTAGACCAAAAAACATGTTTTGCCTGTAGCAAATGTATTTTCTTTTTTAGAACAGTTTGGGTCTGGCATATTCCCAAACAATAAAGTTTTGCAAGAACCATGACAAAACAAAACAATAATTTCCAGAAGCCTGGCGGCCAATTCTTGTTCAAACAATGAGAGAAACAAATGAGACGTGGCGCTTGCAAAGCCTAGAAGCCATGCACTATCTCACTTGCTTCAGCTGGATTGTCTGATCTCTTCCTTCTTGTCAAGAATGAGGTATGCCCCAATATATTCTTTAAAATCACCAAACATGCTTAGTATGTTTACTGTGGGAAGAGCGGCGGCCATGTAGACACGTGCTGCCTGGTTCACCCATTATGCTACCACAAAGTGATGGAAAGATATAAGAACAAAAGTATCAATTATACCTGAGTTTTGCTTATTTGTTACATTTAAATTAGTAACTTCTATGATACTATCAAATATTTTGAATTGCTGTTGTTTGACTGTTGTTTGAGATGCTGGACCCAAACTAATATTAAGCAAAAACACACAAAAAAGTGAAAATATACATTTGGTCTCTAAAAGAATAGATTGCCATAAGTGTATTGATGAGGATGAAGGGAATTACTTTGTTGTGCTAATGTGCTCATTGTGAAAGGGAAGAATTACATCACTCACAGTGAAGTTAGCCAATGGCTGAGATGGGATGACCTGTTGTCCCATGCTGTAGTGGGCAGAAGAAAACGTGAATGGCACACCAACAGACCAATGAATGAAGAGGGCTGGCTGAAAGCCCCTATAAGCATAGTATAGACTTATAAATGTATTAAAATCAAAAGATCTTGGCTATTCTGCACATAAAAATCAAAAGTTCGTCACCTAAAAATGACTATGGGGCACATTAGTCGGGCGGTGGCACCACCACGGTGCGGATTTCTTTTTTTCCTCCGACGCGCAGCGGACCTCACGTCCGCCACATTAGTATAGCCAAACATAGCCCATTTCCCGAACGATGTAGTGCGACGAACACCGCCATCAAAGTGCGCCCGCCACCGCGGCGGTGGGAGCCAATGGAGACTCTCCGCTGTGCGGAATGACGTCCACCCCGCTCCACAAATTAGGATGACTCAAACAAGCAGACACACCGCAGCGGAGACACCGCCCAACCAGAGACAGCGGAAGCTCGACAGCAGAGCGCAAAACCCGAGTCCCGGTCCACACCACCCGGTCATGGACTCAGCTCTACACGCCTTTCCGGTGCTGTACCTACTACATCACCAGGAACTCATGCACCGCCGCGGACGCCGCTGCAGGTACGCAATAACACAAACACAAAAACAACACACGGGCAGACACAGGGTCCAAATCCACATCAGACACCCTGGTGGGGACAGGGACACATCCACAAGGGCATTAACACATCACCCACCTGCCATCAAGTCACCCCTCTGCATCCTGGATACACATCTACCGCGACCATGCAGCAATGTCCCGGTCACGTCACCGCAGCGGCGAACACAAGGGAATACATGCGCACAATGCAGAAGGCAGGGCCAGCGCCAGGCATGAGCAGGGCACAAAGAGTACAGGGCCACACCTCCACCCACCACACACTAGCACACCCCCTGAAGGCACATGCCATGTGCCCCTCCTGTGCACCGCATGTACAACAACAAGCCAGGTCAATACACACCCTGCACCACACAACAAACAATCATGGAGACAGACACTGCAGTAGTGGCTGCACAGGAACACACAACACACAGCACAGTAGCACAGGGCCAGGGAAACACACACACCACCAAAACACCACACTCATGGAAACAAAAATGAGGACAAGCACCAAATGAACACATACAAGGAATTAACCTCCAAATGGACACATAGCCTGCACAGTCACACATACATACCACAGACTGACACACAGTCACATACACACCCTACATGCCAACAGCAATGGAGCACAACAAATAGGGAAACCAAAGTGGGCTGCACACAAATGGAAGGCCATGGAGACACACAACAAGCATGTGTACATCACATCAACACAAGGAACAGAGAACAACACCCTCAGACCATCAAAGCACACATGGCTGGCACAGTGAGTGAACTCAAACCACAGACAGCTCAGTGCAACAACACAGGGAGACAGCAAGGCAACCCACGTATCGGCAGAAGGATGAAAGGAAGGCCCTGAAGTCAAATTGTGAACAGCCACACATCTATACAACTACTTCACAGGAGTACACAGCAGCACTACATACATGGCCCATTGACACACTCCATGACTGACAAACACCAGTAGGAATCTACACACATACCCCCCTCACACCAGCAGCACACATCACCAGTGCCAAACACACTGAAGGCTGGCAATACTTGCCAGTCAATACATACACAAACAACCACACACCCTGGGGTCAGCCACAAACATCACACACACACAGGGATGCCACAACAAATTTCTAAACAAAAACAATACAACAAACACAGAACCAGCAGAAACACACACAGAACCACAACAACAACAGACATGCCCTGTGCAGCTAAACTGTGGAAAGGCAATGGGAGCACAGACACAACAGGAGTGCACAACCTCATCACTCAGGAACAATGCACAGACAACATACCACAACACACACAAGAAGTGCACCATCACAGAACAACACAGCCACATCAAATAAACAACAGATGCACAGGCAGAAAAAACACAGAGCAAACACAGCAGTACATCAGGGGATGCACACCAGGCACTGGCAAGCCAACATACACACACAGCACTGCATGCACAACAAGCTGTGTGAGCACACCAACCATACCAGACACACACAGACATCAGTGACAGAACAGCAACCCACACAACACCAATCAGAACATCACAAAGACAACAGCACACCCAGGAAGTGAAGCAATAACACAGCCAACACATATACATCTAACACAACACCAACAGATGCACAAGTCTGGGACACAAAGGTGGAAACAACTTGACCAGAGGACTGGGCAGCACACACAGCTGAACTGCATAGGAGCAACCATGTCTGACAAACAGCACAAGAACATCACATACAACCCATTGGGGAAATGCCCTGAGTGACACATTGACCCTGTCCAAAGAACTGCACCACAAAGCACAGTGTCACAAATTATATCATGGGGAGGCACACACACATGTAAGCCAAGGGGACATATGACACCAAAGTAAAGTGTACTGCATGTCAGTAGGGGACATGGCAGGAGGGTACCGTACACAAAGAGAAGGAGTGCAGACCCACAATGGGTAGGTATCTGAAGCACAGATAGGGGATGGTATGACAACACACACAACATGCCACACTGGAGGCAAGAAGGCACCATGGGACAGCAATGCATGAGAAATACAACCACAATGTCAGTGTGGAACAGCAGGTATGCACAGTCTCCACAAACAGCAAAAAGACACATGGATGTGCAACAAAACACAACACATTTGCCAGTCACACACTCTGCATACTCACAAGTGACAAAAACAACAAGTAGGAGTCAGACAGAACTGCAAGGACACACCAACACACTGCACAGTGCACAACATACAATTCACACATGTGCATACAACAACATTCACAGGGCTGAACAATCAAAACAACAGGCACTCAACTCCTGGGTGACACATGTGTGTAGTTGACAATGCAGAGGCATGCACACATCAACACTCACCACAAACTCACCCCCTTCACACTGCACACTACCTGACCATCCAAGAGCACAAATGGAAAGTAAGTCATGGGACTAGGATGATTGGCCATCACAAGATGACCACACATATACACCACTGGGCACACATAAAGGAAGAACACACATACATGATGACCCTGGCCGGCCTGCCTGCAATACTGTGTGCAGAAACCCACTCTGTGCTGGCAGTGCCCCCCAACCTGACATGTGCACAATATAGCCAACATGAACAAATTAAGTAAATGACTACTGCTATCCATTGTAAATTGACACCATTGCCCACACAAGTATCTCGGGGTCAAGAAGAACTGAAGACCCTGTCACCCCTTAAAAAAAGAGAGTAAGTGAGCCCAAACATTGACTATCTTGAAGTGGCACACAGAAAAATGGGTTGTAAGGAGCACACCAATTTGTAAACAGTATTAAAAGTAATTTTAGGCTGGTAAAGGTAGAAAATGTCAAATAAGGGTGCTGAGGTACTACATCCGTTGTCACCACGGATGTGGGATTAATAAGCAAAGGAGAAAGTGGGAAAACCCACTTAGTGCCTCGCACTGTTCACTGTGCGGGAAAAAGATCCCTGGATATACATTATCAAAATGCAATTTTTGACTGGATAATTCTTGGTTACAAGCAGAAAATGTGTTGGTAACTTTCAATCAATTTTAACAACAAATGAAAAACAAAAAGATTTAATCATCACATTAATATTGTTGATTTCACAATATGTTGAGCAGTAAATGCATCATATTCAAATTACAGAAAGTGTCCAATAAGGAGAAAAAAATCAATCAAGTTGTTTTTGTCTTCATAGGTGTTGAAGCCCAATGCATTTCGGGATTTGTGGAATCCCTTCGTCAGGGGCAGTCTAGAACATAAGCAAAAAACAAAGACATATTTCTAGACAGTGTACTTTTAAGATGCAAATAGAATTCAAACTGATGCCACAACGGTGGAGACACAAGGGTGTGAAACCTTAGGATAGGTTGCCAATGTTAAACATTCGTGTGTGCATGTTGTAAGCAAGTGGAATGATTCAGCAAGTATAGTTGTGAAAGGAACCCAGGTGGTAGGAACCCTGGTAAAAAGAAAGTCAACATAGTGCTGTGAAAAAAGCTGATATAACTAAAAAGAACCGTGAAAGAGTCCAGTGTGTGAGGTATCGCCAGTGCTGTGTAGGTAATGGAACGAAAACGCGCTCACCTCAGTATGGCGACAATACGAAACAATGAAAAAAATGAAGACAAAATGGTCAGCCAGTAGTTTAGTGGAAAAACTCTTCAAGTTCTGCAAATTCGGAAGAAAACGAAATGACATTGAAGTTTGCTGACAGTGGCAATAAACTGTACTGTCCCAAAAGAGCGTGGGAGAATGAACTGGTACCTGAAGTCTCGACGAGACTGAAGAAGCTGAGTGTCCGTGTGGAGCTCGTGAGAAGAGCCGTTACTCCGCAGCAAAATTTGACGAGGAAATGCCTCTGAAGGTAAACGTAGGGTCTGCAAACATGGTGAAAATTAGCTAGCTGGACAAAGAAATGCCAGGCGATAATCCATGAAGAGAACAGGGTAATGGGCTCTGGAGTACCTGAAAAGCCGCAAGTTGACGGGATAGGCGAAGCGTCGATGGCAGGAAAAACCGGAACTCATCTCAAGGGAACGCAGTGTCGCGTAGATGGATGACGGAACGTTTAAATGGACGTGAACCAATGGAAATAGAAATGGGACTGGGGGTGAGTCAGAACGGCAAGATAAACAGTGATGTGAAGCGTCCTGAGAATAATACAATCGAGTAAACAGTGAGCATCTGCAAATCAAGCGGAATTTGAATGCGAATGGTTCTAGGAACGTGGCACTGTTGACAGAAGATATCGGGATAGGAGTACTTGGTGTAATGAATAAAATTGGGTGAAAAAGAAAAAAAGTGTTCAGTGAAGATGACCCAGGAGGACCATGGGATACCTCAATGTGGAAGGGTCTAATGGTTATGTGTAGTGTATGTGTAATTGAGTTTAGTGTGAACATAATAAGAGTGATCTAAACAAATTCTCTTGTGTAGTATATGCACAACGAACACAGTTACAAGAAGCAATCAAAAGGTGATGGTCAAGATGGAAAAATACATATGTATAACTGTACAAAAAGAACAATAATACTTTAAGCAGTCCCTAGTTGAACAGTGATACTGAAGACAGTGCATAATTGAACAGAAAACACTTAATGAATTACGGAATTAGAGTGTAAGGTCAGTATGAAATTGCACAAGAAAAAACATGTCAGTGGTGTCCTCGTTGTTTGTCTCAAAGGGAAACCAAACCTAAAGGTAGCAACTCATGTCAATACGATCATTTAGTCCACATGGAATCATGGTATTTAAAAATTTGATCCAGTTAATTTCTCTTTGGGAGAAGCTTTTGAGTAATATCTACTCCTGGTTTGGGTTTCACAACTTCAATTATCTGAAATCTAAGTTGTGAGACGGTATGCTTAGTTTCATGCCAGTGAGTTGATAATGGTGAAGTGGTACTGTGGTTCCTGATTTTACTTTTGTGTTCGGTGATTCTTACTTTGATCTTTCTTTCCGTTTTTCCGACATAGGCTTTTCCGCAGGGGCATTTGATGCAATAAATGACATTAGTGGTATTACAGTCGCTTGTATGTGTGAGTTTTGTCGATTTGCCGGAGGTAGGATGTGTTAACACATTGCCACAGATGACATTGTTGCAATGAATGCAATTGTTGCATTTGATGGTGCCTTTGAATTCATCAGTAGGAAATGTGAGAGACGGTGTGGACAGTAGTGACTTCAGGTTTTTACCCCTTGTGTATGCAAACAGGGGTTTTGCGGCAAAGATGTTGTTAAAATCGTCCTCCGTGGATAACATCTCCCATCTGGTATTGATGATGTCTCGTATGGAGTTGGATGCAGTGGAGACTTTGGAAACAAAGAAGGCACGAACTTGTGTCGGTTTGATCGGTGTTTGTAATAGGTTGGTTCTTTCTAGTTGTTGGGCACGTGACAAACAGTCTTTAAGTATGTTGTCAGGATAGCCTCGTTCTTTGAACCGTTGGATGAATTCCTGTTCTTTGGTTTTGCTGTTGTCCGGGTTTGAGCAGATGCGTCTGACTCTGAGTAGTTGTGAATAAGGAAGATTCCTTAGTAGACTCCTGGGATGAAAGCTAGTAAAAGCTAATGTGCTGTTGCGATCTGTTGGTTTTTGAAAGACGGAAGTTTCGAAGGTCCGGTTGTTGGGTGACTTGGAAATGAGGACATCCAAAAAATGTATTTGTTTTTGTTGGATGTTGTGGGTAAATTGAATCCTTGGGTTGACAGTGTTGAGTGCGGTAATCATAGTTTCAAGAGCAGTGTCTGTCCATAATATAAAGATGTCATCAATGTAGCGGCAATACATCAATGTATGATTCCAGCAGTGGGTGTTTGACATGATGTTCTCAGATTCAAAAAGTGACATGAATGTATTGGCATAAGCAGGTGCTCCTGAAAAGCCCATTGAAGTGCCAGTTAGTTGTGCATAATAGTTTCCTTCCCATTCGAAGTAGCTGTGGTGGAGGCAGAAGTGAAGAATTTTGAGGATAAACAATCTCTCTGTATCAATTTCAGGTGTTTGTAGGAGTGCCCACTCAATGGCTTCTAACCCTGCTTCATGTGGAATGGATGTATATAAAGATGTCACGTCGATGGTGCAAAGGAGGACATCTGAGAGGTCCCTGTCTTTAATCATGTTCAGTTGTTGTAGAAAGTGAGTGGTATCTTTGATGTAGGAGGGCCATTTCTGGACGAATATTTGTAAATAGTAATCAACAAATTTACCTAGAGGTTCGAACAAAGAACCGCAGCCTGAAACTATGGGCCGAAAAGGTGGATCAAGATGGTTTTTGTGGATCTTGGGGATCATATATAGTTTGGGTCTCTTCGCATTCTTAATCGTCAGAAAAAATTTTGTTTGCTCAGAAGTGGCACACAGACCATATTGCACAGTAAATCATATACACACAGCAAAATAACTTTATTCAGTAAGGACACTGACAAAATAGACAACAGCAGCAACTGTCTTTATTCACATATTGCACAGATAGGTACCATGAGAAGAGAAGAGCAAGGCACAAGATGCAGAGCATGTCCATGGGAAGCTGCACAGGCAGGGGGCATACAGCAGTGAACGACAAGGCCAGTGGGCAGGACAACGTGCAGACTGAGTCCATGAAAAGCTGCATAGGTAGGGGCAAAACAGCAAGGCCAGTGGCCAGTCCAAGGTGCAGAGTGAGCCATGAGAAGCTACACAGGCAGTGGGCACACAGCAGTGAACGTCAAGGCCAGTGGCCAGTTCAGGGTGCAGAGTATGTCCATGAGAAGCTGCACAGGCAGGGGCAAAACAGCAAGGCCAGGGGCCAGTCCAAGGTGCAGAGTGAGTCCATGAGAAGCTGCACAGGCAGGGGTCACACAGCAGTCAACGACAAGGCCAGTGGGCAGGACAAAGTGCAGCGTGAGTCCATGAGAAACTGCACAGGCAGGGGCAAAACAGCAAGGCCAGTGGCCAGTCCAAGGTGCAGAGTGAGTCCATGAGAAGCTGCACAGGCAGAGGGCACAAAGCAGTGAAAGACAAGGCCAGTGGCCAGTTCAGGGTGCAGAGTATGTCCATGAGAAGCTGCACGGGGAATGTGTGTGACTGTACCTTTCCATGGTCAGCAACACAGTCAGGGGGTAACAATGTGCAGTACAGGCCCACCTGTGTGAGAGACAGGTGTGTGAGGGTGACTAACACTCAGACTTGGCTGTCAGGTGGACTGAGAGCTGGCTGTGTCTCAGGTACTGTTTGGGCACTTGACCGGGGAGAGAGCGGAACAGCTGAGGTAGCGCTATCAGTGGCTTGGCAAGCCGGAGGGGTCCTTGGACCAGGTGGTGTAGTGGCACGTGGAGGTGGAGTCATGCAGACGGGAGACACGATGTGGCTGGGAGATTGTGGAGGGGTGCCCTTCCACTTCTTGGGGATTCTAAATGGCTTACCTGATTTTGGATCAATGGGAAGTGATGTGGGCACAACAGGCACACTCACCACCAAAGCTGCATCAGGTGCAGGTGCTGGCACCCCCTCTGGTGATGTGCTGGAACCAGCAGAACGCTTTGCCTGGCTTCGCCTCTGCCCCCCCTTCCCCTGTTTACTAGGTGTTACCCCTACAGTACCCTCCGGCCCCTGCTTCACTGGGCTTGGAATGGGAGTTGAGGTGGTGGGGGAATCTGCCTTGGAGCCCTTCCTAGGTGTACCCTTGGCATGCACCACCTCCTTGGTGGGCACAGACACTGTATGCTTTTCTTTGCTTGTAGCTTTAGGGGCAGGAGAGTCCTTGGATGGGGATGCCTCTGAGGCATGTGTGCCTGAGGTCTGCTGATTTACCTTTTGTCCACTCATGTCACCTGATGGGCTTTTCTCCCTGCGCTCTGGGGTGGCTTTGGTCTTCTATGGGGATGGTGACTGCGGCCAGGACCGCTTAGGTTGCTGCTGCTGTGTGCTTTGTGAAATGTATCGTGACTTTGATGTATGTGGACCGTGGTCACTGTCGTCAGATGTGGCCACTGCCAGGGGGGTGAACAAAGGGACCGGAGCTGGACTGTGAGTATGTGCCTGCTGAAGGGCAGACGTCACTGTTGATGACAAAGCCTGGACTATCCGGTGCAGTCCACCCACGTCTGAATGTTTGCCCTCCACCTGGGCCAATTTCTTGTCGTTGTCAATGAAGGCATTGAGGAGAGCTGTCTGGCCTACACACAGCTGGCGCAAAAGGTCCACAGACTCAGCACTGATGGCAGCAGGGGAGACAGGGGCAGGGGCAGCGGTGCCAGGGGTGAAGGACACTCTTCTCCTCTTACTGAGGTGGACATGGGCAGCACCAGAGGAAGTGGCTGGGAGGGTGGGCACTGGCTGCTGTGTGGTGGAAGACGATGCAGAGTCCCCGTTCCCTGTGCCCTCCAACATGGATGCATCCCTGCTGGCATCGGATGATGTGGTGCTTTGCGTCTCAGGCTGGGATTCCTCCAGCAAACTCCTGTCCCTCTCAGAGGCGCTGGTTACATCTGTGTCACTGGGCTCCTGTGCAGCTGTTGTGCTAGTTTCACCCCCACTGATGTCTGTCTCCTGTCCCTCCGTGACCACAGGTGATGCTGCATGAGAGAGAGAGATGTAGGGTCAGGTCAGTGACAGCAACAGAACAAACATATGCAAGCAATGCATTACAAAAGATGACCAAATCTACATGTTGCACACCACCCTGTGCAATCACATCGTGCCAACTCACTATATAGACTCAAGCAGTGCGTGGAAAGTTGAAACTCAGGCATGAGTGAGCGATGTCATGACCACTGTAGTAATCTAAATAGTAATCCCAAGGGCCACACTTACCAGTGGCCCGCAATACCAAGTCAATAATAAGCAGTTGGCAACGTAGAAGGTTCAAGCGTTTATTGGCCACAACAGAACTCTACATAGAGGAGCCTCATCGACCCTCACCCATCAGGTGCGCCGAGGAAGACTGTTGGCCCCTTGACAATATCACACTTATATACATAACAGACTCAGCATACAAAGCATTGTAAGTAGAAAAACACCAGTTAGCCCTAGAGCTCCTAAATGAGCTCATACCATCTGCCCGTATAAGGTTACTATCTCCTTCAGAGAAGGTCGGCCGGGTGACTCCCTTTCGTCTCGGGCACAGAGGAATTTCGCTTAGTACTCCCTACTGCAGATGTGACCTTGGGCCTCGGCCGTAAATACAATTCAGCCTGTCTCTAGGCTGGTACGAGCTAAATCATACAGACGGTGGGGAGAGAGAGAGACACGTGATCTGAGGCACAACTGTTCATGATCCAAGATGGCCACAGTATGGCTTTTTGGCCCTTTCTATCATGCAGGACACGGAGACCAAATGGGTTACTCCATAAAGCAGTTCTTGATGCATATGGAGTAGAGGTACAGCCTAAGATACATTATGCTAACTTCACATATTTGACTTGAATCCCACAGAACGGCCCTTTTTAGCATAATGTAGCTATCCATCTAGCTATTCTTCGAAAATACCCTCGTCTATCTGCATTATGTCATGTATTTCTTTCTGCGCTAGCTGAGCGCTCACCCTAGCGGAGTTTACTTCAGGCTTAGGGAGAGCAAGACGAACTTCGGCAGCACAATAGGAGCAGCAAGCGGGCCCACATTGGATGCAAATGCAACAAGTAAAAAGGAAACCCCCTATTCCTAGGAGGACCATGAATATTTTCCAACCCCAGGTGGTAAGGAGACCCCAGAACCACCCCGAAAGGGACCAGGTACCTGTCTCCGTATGGATTTCAGATGCTAATCGATGCAACTTCTGAATGGCCAAATGAACCGAGGGGGTGGAGTCAGGTATATACACACAGCAGGAGCTGCCGATCACTCTGCACGCTCCTCCGCGATCAGCTAGGATAACGTCCAAAACAAGACGGTTTTGGAGCATCACGAGTCTGGTCGCTTGAAGCTCAACTGTGAAATTAGTTAATATCCCAGCAGTGGTGTTCACCACTCCCTCTACTACCCTAGACAATTTTCTAACTTCTTTACTGGTCAAAATGGGTCCCCACATAGGCAGGACTCCTTTTATGATATCAACAAAATGTTGGGCGGGGGTATCAGTCTGATCGGTAGCATCTCCATCAGGGTTCCCTGAGTCTAAACTCCATCTATTTAATGAGTTGGACTTGTGGTAGTCCGAAGGTGCTATATAAACAGGAGGGTATAGGAAGGATAAGTAACATTTACCTGACCACCCTCTGGGGAGCCAGGTATAAGCATTTTCTCCGCACACAAAATATACATTCGAAGGAGTGAGTATAGGCGGGCTACTAGAGGTTTGTAAGCTATAGGTATAGTTACATTTACTAACTCCGACAGATAGATGGCCAGTACCATGTATGCAAAAGGAGGACGAGGTGTTCAGCACAGGGACCGGAATGATCCTATCATTCGATACATTTCTTTCCTGGAAATATCTGAAATATTCGGTAAAATTGAAGGACACAAAATCTAATACTTCGTCCCTCAGCCAGGTGTCATTTTCATGTTCCGTATACACATTCATGCAAGCGGTAGGATCCAGGGTACCATCCGTACCCTCAGCATTCGGGGTGAATCCCTGATGCTTTTCTATATAGGCCAGGATTAGTTTGTAATCCTTCTCGGAGAATCGGTGTTCGTCCACAGTATAATGTTCATACATCATTGACAATAATTTAAACCAAGCTTCACAACTGCCTAAATATGACAAAGGCATTGAAATGAATAGATCATGCTTGTGCATTACAGAAGGAAGGAGGCCACATACCCAGCAATTCGTGACATTCGTTGACTTATGAGTTTGATGTAACATTTCAATAAAAGCATTATTCACATATGTCTGACGATGCCTCTCTTTATGTGGCGCGAAAGTCTGAAAGTGGTGCTCCCCAGGAGCGGGGGTGGTAGCTATCAGAGTGTGTACAGGATGACGAAATTCTTGATAGATGAATATTCCTAAACATAACATTAATGCAACAACTATTATGGCAATAAAAACAATCTTGACACGCAAACTCCAAGTCGAAAACATTGGCAGATGTGAATACAAAGGGCGGTGCACTATGGGACGCTCCTCTTCAGGGACAAAACGAGCAAAAGGGTACATTCTCACTAAAAGTCCAGATATAACCTCGGGAAAAAGGGGGGTTTCTACAAGCAGTCCAACCTGCCGGAGGGTGCTTCTTTCCTGTGTCCGTATATGAGCCTCACAGGCAGACTCCTATTGTTCCAAAAAACACAAAAAGAAATAAGGGCACAAAAACTTCTCGCGTCGGAGTTGCACTTGACACAACTCTTGCTGGAAAGAAACTCCACCTGGGCCCCTACCGACTGATCAGTGTCTCTATCTTCTTTCTGAACAGAGCGTTATCAAAAGTTCCGAGCTCTCAACTAGTTCAGTCCAGTGTTTTTACCTTTTCCCAGGGTTTTACTCAGACCTTCATTCTCATTCTCTAGGCTGAACCTGGGATCTTTGCTTTCTGTCGGGGCCGCAGGTTGCAGCGAACATGACCCGGTATTTCAGGATTAATGAAAAGAACAGGCACAGTGGGGTCAGGTAAAGGACTGGGTGTGTGACTTTCTCTGTCACATATTGCATTCCCAGGCATCAAATTACCTGTCGCAGATATCGCCGAACTCACGACACCCTCCGCTTTCCCATCCGTTTCTCCTTGGGCTTCTGGGGAGGGTGACTTTTCGGTGGGTTTATCACTTCCGTGCCTTAACGCCTCACCTTGGTCCTGCTGGTCATCTGGCAAGGGAAGTGGAACTCTTTTCAGGTGGGAGACGTGGATCCAATGCCGCTTCCCTTCAACTTTTACCGCCGTCCTTGTAGCCAGGAGCACTTGAAAGGGCTTGGTCCAGCGTGGATCTAGACTCGATTTCCGTTGGTAGTTCTGAACCAAAACCCACTGTCCAGGCTCCAGGCTGTGTCCAGGACCCTCCGGCAGAGGCTGCAGTATTGTTGATATCTGTTGATGAATGGAACGGAGATCTTTAGTTAGTGCATAAAGGTAGTCCGCCAACATAGGATATTCAATATCCCTAAAAGATTTTGGTCGCGGTACGCCCCATACATTAGCGGGTCTACCAATTATCACCTCATACGGTGATATCCCGCTCCGTGAGTGGGGAGTAGTTCTTACAGATAGTAAGGCCAGTGGTAAGAGGTCAGGCAATTTTAGTCCCGTTGTTTCCTGCAGCTTAGCTAATTTTAGTTTTAAGATGCCATTATATTTTTCCACCAACGCCGCTGATTGAGGATGACGGGCAGCATGGAACTTCTGCTGTATTGACAGGCCCTTGCAAACATGTTCAACAAGGTCAGCATTGAAATGTTTCCCATTGTCACTCCAGATCACCCGTGGTAACCCATAGCGGGGAAAGAATTCCTTTACTAGGGCCTTCGCGGTGGCTAGGGCAGTATTCTCCTTGGTAGGGTATGCCTCTACCCACTTGCTAAATGTGCAAACTACTACCAAGACATATTTTAGATTGTTAACCCGCTCAAACTGAATAAAATCCATTTGTAATACCTCGAAAGGTAGGGATACTCCCTCCTGGATTATGCTGTAGACAAATCATGCAATTCTGGACTAGTTGCTTTGCAGTCCTATGGATGTTGGTATTATACCACACAGGATCTAATATTGCGCAAATACCCTGAATCCCCATGTGTGCGGGACCGTGTGCCATGGACACGACAGAATTCACAAATGCATTCAGCAGCAGCCATCTACATCTTTCTGATAGATCAATCCAACATCCATTGTCATCTAGCTTCCCTATCTGTTCTTGCCAGTACTTTAGTTCTTCAGGGGTTGCTTCTAATTTCAATTCTATCACACTGTCTATAGTATTATTGAATGTCTCTGTTTCTATCATCCCTTTATGCAGGCTTGTTACAAACATGGAGGTGGTATTGGATTGGGCAGTTTCTTTAGCGATTCTGTCCGCAAAGGAGTTTCCCTTACCTACATCATCAACTACTGCTTTATGGGCACTACATTTAACGACAGCTATGGCTTGGGGCAAGGTCAGGGCGGCTAACAACCTCAAGACCAGCTGTCCATTCTTTATTTTCTGACCATGGGATGTAAGGAAACCTCTCTCAGCCCACAATCTCCCAAAGCTATGTGCCACACCAAAAGCATATTGGCTATCGGTGTAGACATTTATCCTTAACCCTTCGCCCAATTCACAAGCCCTTAGTAGTGCAACTAACTCAGCAGCCTGGGCCGACCGATAAGGTACCTTGGCCGTCTCAACTACTGTTTGCAATGTGGTGATCGCATAAGCAGCGTTCGTGGTGCCGTTGGGTAACCTAAAACATGAGCCATCGACAAACAATTCCCCCTGAGGGTCAGATAAAGGAATGTCTGTTAAATCTATCCGCCCCTTTGTTTCTTCTTCTGTCCGGAAGATGCAATCATGTATATCTTGACTATGGTCTTCCAAAGGGAGAGGTAGTAACGTGGCAGGATTCAAGGTGACACATCGTTTGATAGTGATATGTGGTGCAAACAGGGTCAATTCGTACCCTGTAAGACGCGCACTAGTTAAGTGTTACGTCTGCGTCCTGTTCAGTAATACGTCCACAGCGTGAGGCACCATCACTGTCAGGTCCGTATTCAGGACGAGCCCTTCCGATTGTCGGATCGCCATAGCAACCGCAGCCGTGGCTCTCAGACAACTGGTAAGTGCCCTGGCGACAGTATCCAATACCGCCGAAAAGTATGCACAAGGTCTTTGCTTACCACCAAATCCTTGTGTTAACACTGAAAGCGAGCAACCGTCCACCTCATGCACATAGAGTACAAAAGGCTTCCGGTAATCAGGGGTTCCAAGCACGGGAGCAGAGCAAAGAGCAGATTTCAAAGAAACAAAAGCATTCTGACATTCAGCTGTCCAAGGTAAAAGCTCATGCACATCTTTAGTCGTTAAATGCAAGAAAGGTTTAGTTAATCGGGAATAGTTAGGGATCCATTGGCGACAGTAAGAAGTTATGCCAAGCAGAGCACGGACATCACGTTGCGTGCATGGTACAGGCATGTTAGATATGGTTATGATATCATCAGGAGTCAGTCGTCTTCCCTCCTTCGACAGGTGATGACCGAGATAGGTCACCTCCGGTCGACAATATTGAAATTTGGACAACGAGACTTTGTTACTGTGGGCTGCGAAGTGCTGCAACAACGCGGTCATCACTGCTCGGCAACCCTGCGCGGTATCCGAGGCCACAAGGAGATCATCTACGTATTGCACCAAAACGTTACCGGGTGGCAAGGTTAATGTATCCAGTAACGTTTTGAGTGCCTGGCTGTAAATACTCGGGCTTTCTGTATAGCCCTGGGGGGCGCGACAAAATCTGAAGCTGCGGCCTCCTAATGAGAAGCCGAAAAGATAGCTGCTATCTTGATGAATGGGAATGCTAAAGAAAGCATTTTTCAAATCAATGACAGAGAAAAATCTGGCAGTCGGGGGGATCATCGTCAAGATAGTAGTGATATCAGGCACCACGGGATATTGGGGTACCACAATCTTGTTGATTTCACGTAGGTCAATCACAAAACGATAGGTAATCAGGGCTTTGATCTATTGGGGCTCGTTTAAGAATAGGAAGAATAGGGCTATTGCACGTGTTAGAAGCCGTCTCTTCCACCACCCCGGTGCAGATCAAATCATGTACGATGGACAGTAATGCCCGTTCCCCAGCAGGAGCAATCTTATACTGCGGGACTCTGGGTAACTGGGCATTTTGTTTCAAGGTGATCGAAATGGGTGGTATGTTCAACAAACCCACGTCAGTATCTCCGGTAGCCCAAAGACTCTGGGGAATCTGTGCAAGCTCAGGGGGCAGAGTGTCCGTTTTGGAGAAACATTGTGCCGAAGGAGGGAGGGGTTTCTTAATCGTCAAATAAACACCGTCTGGAGTGCAATAGATGCGGGCATACAGCCTCTTCAGTATATCCATCCCCAAGAGATTCTCACCACACTGTGAAGTCAGAAGGAAGGGTGAATCAATTGAAATCGGCCCCAAAGTAAGAGAAAGAGGTTGGGAGATGGGGCTTACCACTGGAGTTCCAGAGAAACCTACAGACACATTATTCTGGCCAGACAGAGCTGCCCCAGGGACGAGGGCATGTGAAATAGAACTATTCATAGCCCCTGTGTCAACTAGAAACTTACCTGATGTATCCATCAAACGAGCATGTACATAAGGTCCGTTCTGATCTATCGGAATTGACACACGTCCCCCACTCTGTCCTCGGCTCTCCTATGCCTCACAATAGCGAGCCGAGTCGTTACTCACACATCCTTCATTGTAACACTGTTTCCCCTGACCATTGTCAAAATAATTCTGACTATTCTCACCTTGCCCGACACCTTCCTGTCTCGTACGTCCACCTCGATAACCACCAGCACGACCTCTCCCTTGGCCCCTCGGAACGCAGTTCTGCGCCTGCAACAACGGACACTGAGCGCGCCAGTGTCCTTCCTGCTTACAGAATGCACACTGATTTATTTCTAAATCTGTTCGTCCTCCACCCTGTCCGGACCCCGCCCCTCGCGGGGCGAAGTTCTGCGTTCCTCGACCCATACCTCGACCTCTTTCAACTTGCTGTAACAGGACCCGAGTCTTCAGCTCCTTTGATCTCTTTTCCGTTTTTTCCTTACTCTCGTTCTCCCGATGCTCATAGTATTGAGCCATACTTAGGATAGTCGAAGGGGTAGATGTAGTCCAGGTACTCTCCGCAGCCTGAAGTCGGGCTGATATCTCGGGTAATAGGTTAGTTACAAACCTATTAACAAACAAGCGTATGCCACCCTCCTTAGACAGATCTTGCCCGCTAAAATCAATAAAAACCCCTTCGAACCTCGTAAAGAAATCAGACACATTCTCATCCTTCTTCTGTTTGCACGCCGTCAGTTTGTCCCAATCTACTTTCCTGGGAGGGATTAGGGAATGCATGTAAGTTATTATTTTCTCCGGCAAAGTTAATATTTCTGTTCTGGGCTTATCTCCTGGCTTACGATCCCTATCCCAGTCTCTCAATTGCTCCCATGTTCCCCCAAACTCTGTCACGTGGTCCTGATCATGTACCTGCCGCCATATGTCCACAGGCACTAATAGAGCAAAAAATAGCTCAATATAAGCCAGTGTCATCACCGCCGAGGAGGCGGCTTCAGTTAGTTCCTTATAGTATGCTGTAGGATTCTTCCTGGGGTCTGGCAACTGAGTTTTCAACGAAAGGACCTCACTACGTTTCCATGGGGTGTACACCCATTGCTCCTGGAAACGAGCATCTGCTCTTGGGCGGGTGACCGCTCCCTGTGCGTCTACAATCTCTGTTACTTCTGGGTGGTAAATAGGGTGTACCTCACGCATGGGGAACTGCTGTACCCCTGCAGGACTAGCAGCGTGTAAGCGCATTCTGTAACTAACCAGAGCTTTCACATTCCCATATACCGCTTCTGGGCTTAGATGAGATTTGTGTGCCTGGGTATGAATATCATATAGTATAGTCGGAGCCTTTTCCCCTTTATAAGCTTGCTCCCACAATGAGATGAGGCGGTCAGCCATATGGGCTAACGCGTGCTGTTGCATCACTGGTTCATAATCTTGCATGGTGTTCCATATGTAAGACAGAGTATAAATAGATTGCCGCATCCACTGGGACGCCTGTACTGCAATGGCCCCCTTTTCCTCTGTTCCTAAAGCTGATCGAGTGAACAGCTTCCTGCCATCTAACGGACCGGACGGATGTACTGGAGTCGAAACAGCGGCAAAAGGAGTTGCACTCGCAGAAGAGGAGGTCAAGGCAGAGGGAGAATGCATGACCCCTGGCGACAACTGGGGAGCCCCAGCTGTCGTGGCTGACAATAAATTGGGCAATAAGGCCATAATTTCCGAAACAGAGGAAGACAACCGAGAACGATCAGTGACAGGTGCGAGGGAGGCTGAGGCGCCGATGCAACCGGGGTTGCTGCGGAGGCGCCTAGAACCGGCGTAGGGGCGACTGTCCCTGTCCCAGCCGATACACTAGCTGCCGTTACCTCCGGGTGTAACCGTTGTGGGACATAAGGAGGCGGTGGCCGCATGTCCAGCAAGTCTTCTATTTCATCCTCTGCATTAGGTCCAGCCACATAACTTTTATCAACCTTTAGTCTAAAGTCCCGATTCATACAATCTATTCCTTTCTCTACCCTAGCTCTGTCATAGGCTACAGCCTTCTGAGTTATGGTCTGCCCAGCCTTAGCCCTCGCTAGCTTCTCCCCCTTCATCCGTCTTTGTTTGGCCTCTTTCTGCCAGGCGTTTAAGGCATCAAACATAGATTGTCTACTGCGTCTAGAAAATAGTTGTTCTTGTAGAAAGGCAATTTTCTTTTCATCAAATGAACCAGTCTTTGGCCATTGCAACTCGTCATTCCCTTTGGTATACTTATGCCACAAGGTTTTAAACAATATGGGGGCAATTCCATGTTTCACATACATGAAATGGCTAGGGCTGCCCTCTGGAGGAGCGGGTTGACTCTCAGCCAAACGAGAGTCACTAGTCCGGCAACAACAACCAAAACAATTCAGTTTATTGAAAAACGACATGTTGGTTAGTGACACAGATAACATATAACACACTTTATATCACAGATAACATATATGTCGACATTATTCTCTGCAGTTCAACCTATACAAACTTGATGCATCCAAACAAACGAACCGAGCCCGTCGACTCCCGTTCGTGGAGAATTATTCAAAAGGTTCAACAGAATCACAACAGGCCGTCTTCCAATAAACTGGCAAGAGGCCGTCAGACAGGGGTAACCACGAACTGGACTACGGACCATCCCATGACCTCCCTGGTTCACCACTGAGACTGTTCTGATGTAGTCCAAGCCGTACTTCAGATATGTCTCATGGCTACCCAGTTATAGCCACAGGCTTTTCCGAGTGCAATCCGGCCGTGTATTACTCACAGGTAACAACTAGGCATCTGATCAGTATCTCAAAATATCACAAAAGATCCGCGGAGTCTCTACAGTCAGTCCCTACCGGACGACCCTGCAAGACCTCCGTAATTCTCCTAGGGTACTCACGACCCCTCAAAACAAATACAGTTAACTGTTCCAAATGCACCGCTTAACAGCGCGTGCTCCAAACAAATGCACCGCTCAACAGCGCATGCTTCAAATCAGACAAAAATGCTTCAAACAAACAAATTACTCACCGGGTGCACCCAGGTACGAATGTCCGTTCTCCGCTGCCAACCTCCTACAATCAACACGGTCAGCTCCTGGGTTAAGCCCGCAGGACCCCGGTGAAGGGTCGCTAGCAGCAGAGGGTATCCCGGTCGGAAGCACGGAGCGGACTCGAACTTCCCTCCGCCCAACCGGCCAAGACGCCCCCAATCCTCTCACCCGAATACGGGGAAGGAAAGACCCTATCACGGGGTCCCTTCGTGGTCGCCAACTGTAGTAATCTAAATAGTAATCCCAAGGGCCACACTTACCAGTGGCCCGCAATACCAAGTCAATAATAAGCAGTTGGCAACGT
Organism: Triturus cristatus; assembly: GCF_964204655.1. NCBI lineage: Eukaryota > Metazoa > Chordata > Amphibia > Caudata > Salamandridae > Triturus > Triturus cristatus. The sequence continues at coordinate 286,841,438 of NC_140587.1, forward strand.
AGAAGGTTCAAGCGTTTATTGGCCACAACAGAACTCTACATAGAGGAGCCTCATCGACCCTCACCCATCAGGTGCGCCGAGGAAGACTGTTGGCCCCTTGACAAGATCACACTTATATACATAACAGACTCAGCATACAAAGCATTGTAAGTGGAAAAACACCAGTTAGCCCTAGAGCTCCTAAATGAGCTCATACCATCTGCCCGTATAAGGTTACTATCTTCTTCAGAGAAGGTCGGCCGGGTGACTCCCTTTTGTCTCGGGCACAGAGGAATTTCGCTTAGTACTCCCTACTGCAGATGTGACCTTGGGCCTCGGCCGTAAATACAATTCACCCTGTCTCTAGGCTGGTACGAGCTAAATCATACAGACGGTGGGGAGAGAGAGAGACACGTGATCTGAGGCACAACTGTTCATGATCCAAGATGGCCACAGTATGGCTTTTCGGCTCTTTCTATCATGCAGGACACGGAGACCAAATGGGTTACTCCATAATGCAGTTCTCAATGCATATGGAGTAGAGGTACAGCCTAAGATACATTATGCTAACTTCACATATTTGACTCGAATCCCACACCACACAGCACAACACCCTGCTTGTGGCTCTATTCAAACAGACACACAACTAGCTCTGAGCACACCTAGGGACATGATTGGGGCACAGTAATTGTTGCCATGACAGATCTGGATGGAACAGGAGGGGACAACACAGACCCAGAGTACAACATGACAGTCCACAATGGACATTAGCCCAGGCCACCCACCATGTTGTACCTTGGGGACAATAGAATGGTGCACATTGTTGTCAGATGTGTAGGCCTCCCCAATCTGGGTGCATGCAATGGACGCATTAATGAAGGCACAGTCAGATCGGGCACACTGCCGTTCCCTCCCATGAGATTCCCAAGACTACCCCAATGCAGAGGAAACCTGAAGAGCACAACTCAGAATGTAATGTGAATGCACAGCATCCAAATCACTTTTGTAAGTGTACAGGTAGGGCAAATGCATGCCACCGACACCCAGCCCAGCAGCCACTTACATGCCACAGCATCACACTACCAACATCACATAGGCCAGCGCTGGCACAGGCTCTGTACACATGCAGCCACTCCCAGCCAAAGTTAAACTCCCCAAATGCTCACCCCTGGCTTGCTGCTGATGCTCCTTCAAACGTGCATCCAGCTCAGTCTGTGTCACCGCCAAGATGCTCCCCATTGGTGGTGTCATGCTGTGCCGTGCCAAACGCTCAGTGCGAGGACGCAGCCCAAGGTCATCTCCGCCACATTCTTTGCCAGCTGGCTGATGTCGTCCCATCTCTTGTGGCAGTGGGTGCGCTGTCGGTTTGAGACCCCCAGAGCTCGCACCTTCGTTGCAATGACCCTCCACACGGCCTTACGCTGGTGTACCTTGTGCTGCAGGCATGGGAGACAAGAGGGGGAAATGATCAGTGACACAGTGTCATTTACCGACATCCATCAGTATAGCAGCAAGATACAAACTCATCACATATCCAACGATATGTCAATCAGAGACTATAGTATAGCTCACATGGTATACCTGCATGGGAAAAGCTGATGTAAAAGCATGCAGGTGTGAGGGGGAACACAGTCCCTGCACATCTCACGCACATGCAGGATGCCAGCACTGAAACACCTATGTAGCCTGCCCACATCTCCAGTCCATTGTTGGCTTGAGCAACACATATATCACATGTCAACCTGTGTTTGGGGGTGGACTCACTGTGTCCAAGACTGTGCAGCCCTCAATGTCCCTGCCCTGTGAATAGATGAATGTGTCATGGTGGTCACATTGAGGGACATGATCTCACAAATACAAAATGCCATTCACAAGGGCGGTTGTGTGCAATCTACAGTGCTGAGATGGCCCATAGCTGGAGTGCAATGTGAAAAGACTGATGTCATACTCTGTAAGTGAAGTGAGGTGTACTTGTCTTTGTAGGTGGGGACTGTGCTGCCCAGCTGGGTTCACACTGAGATGGACTACAGGGGCACACACAGCCATGCAGCCAAGCAATCACTGTCCTGACTACAGCATGAACAACCTTCTGTGTCACTGTATGTGAAGACTTACCACAACATCGGCGGAATTGGGTGGTGAGGGGTCTCAGTCAGCAGTCCCTGGAGGCAGCAGCAGGTGAGGGGTCTCAGGCAGCATTCCCTGGAGGTAGCAGCAGGTGAGGGGTCTCTGGCAGCAGGCTCTGGGAGAAGCAGCATGTGAGGGGTCTCAGGCAGCAGTCCCTGGAGGCAGCAGCAGGTGAGGGGTCTCTGGCAGCTAGCTCTGGGAGCAGCAGCAGCTGAGAGGTCTCAGGTGACAGTCCCTGGAGGCAGCAGAAGGTGATGGGCCTCAGGCAGCATGCTCTGTGAGTAGCAGCAATGTGAGGCTCACTCCCACATATATAGCCCCCTGGGGTCGTTTCAAAGGTGCCAAGCTGCAGCAATTGGTGGTCCTGGTCTGCCTCTTTCAAATGCATCCAATGACCGCCTCCGTGGCAGCGGAGCACGCCTACCGCGATCTTCAAAATTGCATCATGCCACCGCAATCAAGGTTCCCAATGGCCGTAAGGGCATGCTCCATGGCAGTGACACACTGCTGGGGCCCGGTGTGCGCTACCGCGATGGTGCATCTTTCAAATGCATCCAATGACCGTCTCCGCGGTGGCGGAGCACGCCTGCCGCAATCTTCAAAATTGCATAATGCCACCGCTATCGAGCTTCGCATTGGCTCTAGGGCAAGCTCCATGGCGGTGACACACCGCAGGGGCAGGGGCCCGGTGTGCGCTACCGCGATTTTTGTGGCAGAGCATGCCATCCGCCATCTCCCCATGTCTCCATGCCTATCATTACCACTACTGCCCTTGTGCGAATGGGGGTGCTGGTGACACACCGCCGTGGCCAGGTGGTAGCTACCGCGATTTGGGTGCCATGCATTGACACGAGGCTCTGCCATTCAGGCAGCGGAGCATGCCAACCGCCATTTCCACATGTCTCCATGCCTATCACTACCGCACTTGTGTAAATGGGGGTGTTGGTGACACACCGCCGTGGCCAGGCGGTAGCTACCGCGATTTGGGTACCATGCATTGACACAAGGCTCTGCCATTCAGGCAGCGGAGCATGCCAACCGCCATTTCCATATGTCTCCATGCCTATCACTACCGCACTTGTGTGAATGGGGGTGTTGGTGACACACCGCCGTGGCCAGGCGGTAGCTACCGCGATTTGGGTACCATGCATTGACACAAGGCTCTGCCATTCAGGCAGCGGAGCATGCCAACCGCCATTTCCACATGTCTCCATGCCTATCACTACTGCAATTGTGTGAATGGGGGTGCTGGTGACACACCGCCGTGGCCAGGTGATAGCTACAGTGACTTGGGTGCCATACAATTGCAATGGCCATCTGTCAAACATCAAAAGTGTACAGTGCAAACATGGTCAATGGCACATCATTGTGCCCACAATGCCAATGTTCCATTTACTCCACTGATGGCTACACATGCCATGTTTGTGTGTGTGTTTCGTAGATTGGCCTGTACCCACTCACATGTCACTTATGGATTTGATGTTCGTGTAGGCAGGACAGTGTTGTTCTGGACTCTACAATGTGTACACATGTCAATGTGTTGAGGTGCAGTGACAATCACAGCGATACTTGTCTCAATGAATAATGATCTATTTTGCATTGCCTCTCATGTCGGCTCATGCACACATTCGTCATTCCTGCGCCGACTGTGGTAATTGTGTGGTGGATGTGTGCTAGGTTGTAATGACGGATTAAGGTGTGACAGGCACAGCAGCTAGGTATGAGACAGTGGGTTTGATTTGTTACACATATGCTGGATGCTATACTCCCAGGCGTGCCCATGTGAAATGTGACCAGATCCCTATGTGTATTCACATTGACCAAGGTGGTGTTTGAGCTACTTGTCTTGTGTAAGTTGACAGGTGTGCCCTTTGTGTAGCTGAAGGCATCCCTACATGTAAGCTGGTCTGTTAGTCAATAGGGAGTAGTGGTACAGGCCTCCCACCCACAAACACCCTCCCAAGGAAGATGGCTACCTACCTGTAAGTTTGTTTGGTGTACTGCAATGGCTACCAACTGCTTCTGGGTGGGGGAGTGCTCCATCCTGCCGAGGTGTGGGCCAGGTGGCATGGTGGGAGTAGTGGTACAGGCCTCCCACCCACAAATGCCCTCCCAGGGAAGATGGCTACCTACCTGTAAGTTTGTTTGGTGCACTGCAATGGCTTGCAACTGCTTCTGGGTGGGGGAGTGCTCCATCCTGCTGAGGTGTGGTCCAGAGGGCATGGTGGGAGTAGTGGTACAGGCCTCCCACCCACAAACACCCTCCCAAGGAAGATGGCTACCTACCTGTAAGTTTGTTTGGTGTACTGCAATGGCTACCAACTGCTTCTGGGTGGGGGAGTGGTCCATCCTGCTGAGGTGTGGGCCAGGGGGCATGGTGGGAGTAGTGGTACAGGCCTCCCACACACAAACACCCTTCCAGGGAAGATGGCTACCTACCTGTACGTTTGTTTGGTATACTGCAATGGATTCCAACTGCTTCTGGGTGGGGTGGGGGGAGGGCTCCATCCTGTTGAGGTGTGGGCCACGGTGCATGGTGGGAGTAGTGGTACAGACCTCCCACCCACAAACACCCTCCCAGGGAAGATGGCTACCTACCTGTAAGTTTGTTTGGTGTACTGCAATGGCTTGCAACTGCTTCTGGGTGGGGGAGTGCTCCATCCTGCTGAGGTGTGGGCCAGGTGGCATGGTGGGAGTAGTGGTACAGGCCTCCCACCCACAAATGCCCTCTCAGGGAAGATGGCTACCTACCTGTAAGTTTGTTTGGTGCACTGCAATGGCTTGCAACTGCTTCTGGGTGGGGGAGTGCTCCATGCTGCTGAGGTGTGGTCCAGAGGGCATGGTGGGAGTAGTGGTACAGGCCTCCCACCCACAAACACCCTCCCAAGGAAGATGGCTACCTACCTGTAAGTTTGTTTGGTGTACTGAAATGGCTACCAACTGCTTCTGGGTGGGGGAGTGGTCCATCCTGCTGAGGTGTGGGCCAGGGGGCATGGTGGGAGTAGTGGTACAGGCCTCCCACACACAAACACCCTTCCAGGGAAGATGGCTACCTACCTGTACGTTTGTTTGGTATACTGCAATGGATTCCAACTGCTTCTGGGTGGGGTGGGGGAAGGGCTCCATCCTGCTGAGGTGTGGGCCAGGGGGCATGGTGGGAGTAGTGGTACAGACCTCCCACCCACAAACACCCTCCCAGGGAAGATGGCTACCTACCTGTAAGTTTGTTTGGTGTACTGCAATGGCTTGCAACTGCTTCTGGGTGGGGGAGTGCTCCATCCTGCTGAGGTGTGGGCCAGGTGGCATGGTGGGAGTAGTGGTACAGGCCTCCCACCCACAAACACACTCCCAGGGAAGATGGCTACCTACCTGTAAGTTTGTTTGGTGTACTGCAATGGCTTGCAACTGCTTCTGGGTGGGGGAGTGCTCCATCCTGCTGAGGTGTGGGCCAGGTGGCATGGTGGGAGTAGTGGTACAGGCCTCCCACCCACAAATGCCCTCCCAGGGAAGATGGCTACCTACCTGTAAGTTTGTTTGGTGCACTGCAATGGCTTGCAACTGCTTCTGGGTGGGGGAGTGCTCCATGCTGCTGAGGTGTGGTCCAGAGGGCATGGTGGGAGTAGTGGTACAGGCCTCCCACCCACAAACACCCTCCCAAGGAAGATGGCTAACTACCTGTAAGTTTGTTTGGTGTACTGCAATGGATTCCAACTGCTTCTGGGTGGGGTGGGGGGAGGGCTCCATCCTGCCTAGGTGTGGGCCAGGGGGCATGGTGGGAGTAGTGGTACAGACCTCCCACCCACAAACACCCTCCCAGGGAAGATGGCTACCTACCTGTAACTTTGTTTGGTGTGCTGCAATGGCTTGCAACTGCTTCTGGGTGGGGGAGTGCTCCATCCTGCTGAGGTATGGGCCAGGTGGCATGGTGCGAGTAGTGGTACAGGCCTTCCACCCACAAGCACCCTCCCAGGGAAGATGGCTACCTACCTGTAAGTTTGTTTGGTGTACTGCAATGGATTGCAACTGCTTCTAGGTGGGGGAGGGCTCCATCCTGCTGAGGTGTGGTCCAGAGGGCATGGTGGGAGTAGTGGTACAGGCCTCCCACCCAGAAACACCCTCCCAAGGAAGATGGCTACCTACCTGTAAGTTTGTTTGGTGTACTGCAATGGCTACCAACTGCTTCTGGGTGGGGGAGTGGTCCATCCTGCTGAGGTGTGGGCCAGGGGGCATGGTGGGAGTCGTGGTACAGGCCTCCCACACACAAACACCCTTCCAGGGAAGATGGCTACCTACCTGTACGTTTGTTTGGTATACTGCAATGGATTCCAACTGCTTCTGGGTGGGGTGGGTGGAGGGCTCCATCCTGCTGAGGTGTGGGCTAGGGGGCATGGTGGGAGTAGTGGTACAGACCTCCCACCCACAAACACCCTCCCAGGGAAGATGGCTACCTACCTGTAAGTTTGTTTGGTGTACTGCAATGGCTTGCAACTGCTTCTGGGTGGGGGAGTGCTCCATCCTGCTGAGGTGTGGGCCAGGTGGCATGGTGCGAGTAGTGGTACAGGCCTCCCACCCACAAACACCCTCCCAGGGAAGATGGCTACCTACCTGTAAGTTTGTTTGGTGTACTGCAATGGCTTGCAACTGCTTCTGGGTGGGGGAGTGCTCCATCCTGCTGAGGTGTGGGCCAGGGGGCATGGTGGGAGTAGTGGTACAGACCTCCCACCCATAAACACCCTCCCAAGGAAGATGGCTACCTACCTGTAAGTTTGTTTGGTGTACTGCAATGGCTTCCAACTGCTTCTGGGTGGGGGAGTGGTCCATCCTGCTGAGGTGTGGGCCAGGGGGCATGGTGGGAGTAGTGGTACAGGCCTCCCACACACAAACACCCTTCCAGGGAAGATGGCTACCTACCTGTACGTTTGTTTGGTATATTGCAATGGATTGCAACTGCTTCTGGGTGGGGTGGGGTGAGGGCTCCATCCTGCTGAGGTGTGGGCCAGGGGGCATGGTGGGAGTAGTGGTATAGACCTCCCACCCACAAGCACCCTCCCAGGGAAGATGGCTACCTACCTGTAAGTTTGTTTGGTGTACTGCAATGGCTTCCAACTGTTTCTGGGTGGGGTAGGGGGAGGGCTCCCTCCTGCTGAGGTGTGGGACAGGGGGCATGGTAGGAGTAGTGGTACACGCCTCCCACCCACAAACACCCTCATTGTGAAGATGGCTACCTACCTATAAGTTTGTTTGGTGTACTGCAATGGACTCCAACTGCTTCTGGGTGGGGTGGGGGGAGGGCTCCATCCTGCTGAGGTGTGGGACAGGGGGCATGGTGGGAGTAGTGGTATAGACCTCCCAACCCAAAAAAACACCCTCCCAGGGAAGATGGCTACCTACCTGTAAGTTTGTTTGGTGTACTGCAATGACTTGCAACTGCTTCAAGGTGGGGGAGGGCTCCATCCTGCTGAGGTGTGGTCCAGAGGGCATGGTGGGAGTAGTGGTACAGGCCTCCCACCCACAAACACCCTCCCAAGGAAGATGGCTACCTACCTGTAAGTTTGTTTGGTGTACTGCAATGGCTACCAACTGCTTCTGGGTGGGGGAGTGGTCCATCCTGCTGAGGTGTGGGCCAGGGGGCATGGTGGGAGTCGTGGTACAGGCCTCCCACACACAAACACCCTTCCAGGGAAGATGGCTACCTACCTGTACGTTTGTTTGGTATACTGCAATGGATTCCAACTGCTTCTGGGTGGGGTGGGTGGAGGGCTCCATCCTGCTGAGGTGTGGGCCAGGGGGCATGGTGGGAGTAGTGGTACAGACCTCCCACCCACAAACACCCTCCCAGGGAAGATGGCTACCTACCTGTAAGTTTGTTTGGTGTACTGCAATGGCTTGCAACTGCTTCTGGGTGGGGGAGTGCTCCATCCTGCTGAGGTGTGGGCCAGGTGGCATGGTGCGAGTAGTGGTACAGGCCTCCCACCCACAAACACCCTCCCAGGGAAGATGGCTACCTACCTGTAAGTTTGTTTGGTGTACTGCAATGGCTTGCAACTGCTTCTGGGTGGGGGAGTGCTCCATCCTGCTGAGGTGTGGGCCAGGGGGCATGGTGGGAGTAGTGGTACAGACCTCCCACCCATAAACACCCTCCCAAGGAAGATGGCGACCTACCTGTAAGTTTGTTTGGTGTACTGCAATGGCTTCCAACTGCTTCTGGGTGGGGGAGTGGTCCATCCTGCTGAGGTGTGGGCCAGGGGGCATGGTGGGAGTAGTGGTACAGGCCTCCCACACACAAACACCCTTCCAGGGAAGATGGCTACCTACCTGTACGTTTGTTTGGTATACTGCAATGGATTGCAACTGCTTCTGGGTGGGGTGGGGTGAGGGCTCCATCCTGCTGAGGTGTGGGCCAGGGGGCATGGTGGGAGTAGTGGTATAGACCTCCCACCCACAAGCACCCTCCCAGGGAAGATGGCTACCTACCTGTAAGTTTGTTTGGTGTACTGCAATGGCTTCCAACTGTTTCTGGGTGGGGTAGGGGGAGGGCTCCCTCCTGCTGAGGTGTGGGACAGGGGGCATGGTAGGAGTAGAGGTACACGCCTCCCACCCACAAACACCCTTCCAGTGAAGATGGCTACCTACCTATAAGTTTGTTTGGTGTACTGCAATGGACTCCAACTGCTTCTGGGTGGGGTGGGGGGAGGGCTCCATCCTGCTGAGGTGTGGGACAGGGGGCATGGTGGGAGTAGTGGTACAGACCTCCCAACCCAAAAAAACACCCTCCCAGGGAAGATGGCTAAATACCTGTAAGTTTGTTTGGTGTACTGCAATGGCTTGCAACTGCTTCTAGGTGGGGGAGGGCTCCATCCTGCTGAGGTGTGGTCCAGAGGGCATGGTGGGAGTAGTGGTACAGGCCTCCCACCCACAAACACCCTCCCAAGGAAGATGGCTACCTACCTGTAAGTTTGTTTGGTGTACTGCAATGGCTACCAACTGCTTCTGGCTGGGGGAGTGGTCCATCCTGCTGAGGTGTAGGCCAGGGGGCATGGTGGGAATCGTGGTACAGGCCTCCCACACACAAACACCCTTCCAGGGAAGATGGCTACCTACCTGTACGTTTGTTTGGTGTACTGCAATGGATTCCAACTGCTTCTGGGTGGGGTGGGCGGAGGGCTCCATCCTGCTGAGGTGTGGGCCAGGGGGCATGGTGGGAGTAGTGGTACAGACCTCCCACCCACAAACACCCTCCCAGGGAAGATGGCTACCTACCTGTAAGTTTGTTTGGTGTACTGCAATGGCTTGCAACTGCTTCTGGGTGGGGGAGTGCTCCATCCTGCTGAGGTGTGGGCCAGGTGGCATGGTGCGAGTAGTGGTACAGGCCTCCCACCCACAAACACCCTCCCAGGGAAGATGGCTACCTACCTGTAAGTTTGTTTGGTGTACTGCAATGGCTTGCAACTGCTTCTGGGTGGGGGAGTGCTCCATCCTGCTGAGGTGTGGGCCAGGGGGCATGGTGGGAGTAGTGGTACAGACCTCCCACCCATAAACACCCTCCCAAGGAAGATGGCTACCTACCTGTAAGTTTGTTTGGTGTACTGCAATGGCTTCCAACTGCTTCTGGGTGGGGGAGTGGTCCACCCTGCTGAGGTGTGGGCCAGGGGGCATGGTGGGAGTAGTGGTACAGGCCTCCCACACACAAACACCCTTCCAGGGAAGATGGCTACCTACCTGCACGTTTGTTTGGTATACTGCAATGGATTGCAACTGCTTCTGGGTGGGGTGGGGTGAGGGCTCCATCCTGCTGAGGTGTGGGCCGGGGGCATGGTGGGAATAGTGGTATAGACCTCCCACCCACAAGTGCCCTCCCAGGGAAGATGGCTACCTACCTGTAAGTTTGTTTGGTGTACTGCAATGGCTTCCAACTGTTTCTGGGTGGGGTAGGGGGAGGGTTCCCTCCTGCTGAGGTGTGGGACAGGGGGCATGGTAGGAGTAGTGGTACACGCCTCCCACCCACAAACACCCTCATTGTGAAGATGGCTACCTACCTATAAGTTTGTTTGGTGTACTGCAATGGACTCCAACTGCTTCTGGGTGGGGTGGGGGGAGGGCTCCATCCTGCTGAGGTGTGGGACAGGGGGCATGGTGGGAGTAGTGGTACAGACCTCCCAACCCAAAAAAACACCCTCACAGGCAAGATGTCTGCCTACCTGTAAGGTTGATGAGGGTAATGTAATGGCTGACACATGCTTCTGGGTGGGGTGGATTGAGGGCTGCATCTCGCAGATGCTGTGGGACAAGGGGGCCTGGTGGGAGTTGTAGTGCTGTCTGCCTGTACAAATGCCCCCATGGTAATGTTGGTACCTACGTTTCGGGTGAATGGGAGTGGGTGAATGTTGGATCTGTGAGACATGTTTTTGTGAGTGTGTGGTGCAGATGGATGGGATTTGTCCTAGGTGGTGTAGCTTTGTAGTTGTGCGGGACAGTACATAGCAGAGTGGTGGTAGTCATTTGTTTGTACTTACCAGCCTCCACTCCCCCGGCTACTCCTGTGAGACTCTCTAGATGCAGTATGGCAAGCACCTTCTCCTCCCATGATGTCAATGGTTTTTGTGGAATGGGAGGGCCACCGCCAGTCCTCTGAGCCAGCTCACGGTTCTTGCTCCTCCTCTCCTTGACAACCCTCTTCAGATCATGCCACCGCTTCATGATATCCTTTTTGGATCTTGGGGTGGTCCCTACTGCATTGACCCTTAGCACTATCCTTGCCCACATTTGTGTCCTTGTGGCTAATGGTGTCTGTTGGACCAGGCTACCAAAAAGCTGTGGTTCCACTCTGACTATCTCATCTACCATGACTGTCAACTCACTCACAGTGAATTTGGGCATTTTCTGTGTGGCCATGGTGTGTGGTGTGCAAAGTGGTTGTGGGTGGAGGAGTATGAGTGGTGGGTGTGGTTGTGATTTGTATGGTGTGTGTTGTGCAGGGGGTTAGTTGTGCAGGTGTGGAAGTGGTCATGGTGCTGTGTGTGGTGTGGCTAGTGATGTTGTGTTCTTTGCCTCTCCTTTCAGCTGGGGTGTGTGTCCCTTCTCTCCTGGAGTATTGCAAAGGATTGTAGTCAGGGAAGGGGCTGGTTTTATACTCAGCTATGTGGGTGTGTCCAATTGGGGTATTGCTGTCAGGTGTGTTGTACTGGGATTTGTATATTTCTTTTTTGCCATGTGGTTGTGTTGGTGGGGTGTGTTTTGTGTATTTGGGGGCCATGACTAGTTTGCTCTGTTTTTTGGCCTTGTTGTGGATTTTTTGCTTCGTCCACCATATTTGTCACGGTGCGTCCACAGCGGTGGCTATGCTGCAGCTCTTCCGCTGGCTCTCCCATTCATCCCATTGTGCGACCGCTGCGGTCGGAGACAGCGGTACGTACCGCAGAACCGTCGGGGATATCCTAATTTCCCGTGCGGTAACTCAGCTATACTTGCGGCGGGTTGGGGTTTTTCCCCTGCGGATCCGACCGCCGCAAACAGATTTTGGCCATCTCCACCCACTTCGGACGGTTTTTCTTGGCCCCTGTTCCGCCGCGGTTGGTGTTTTTTGGCGGTTGATCCTAATTTGGTTGCCGGTTTTTCCATGTTTCTAAAAGGAAATCATTGGTGCTTATTTAATAAGCAACACCTCAACGATTTCCTGCATTGTGTTTTTTTGTTACCTGAAGAGATACGTATTGCCATTGTTAAAAAAAAAACACAGTGACTTCCTGTTTGAGTTCCAAGTCTAAAATTAACACTTCATGTACTGCACGTGAATTTAGCTATGCAAATACCCTCCACCCACCTTATACTTCTTCGGCGCCAACCTGTCTCTGACGCCCCACAGGGATAATCGGTTCACTTGTGAAATAGGAAGAAAGATGACGTTTCCTCTTCTCTTCTGTCTTTAATCTTGCATTCCCGCCTTTTGTACCGATTATCCAAGATTTTATTTTGAAACCTTTTTATGCATGGAATATTTTTTTTATAACATTTCGTTATAAAGCCCCACCTCCCTTTGACCTCTTTGTAAAGTTATACAATAGTGGGTTTCGTCTTCATTAGCAAATATTCTGTGTTTTTGCAGGGCAAATGTCCCATTAGGGGCTTAATCTTGGTACTATTTTAGTACTGACAAGCCAGCCCTGAGCGAATTACCAAGATAAGTGGTAGGTACTGTCTGTGCTGGTTGGGCTTTGGGTATTTTCTTGCATTTGTAGAGTACAACTGAATACAGCTGGAGCGTTGTTGTTGGTACCACTCTCTGTCACTACTCTGTTGAATTCCACTGTTACTGCAGCATTGAATTAGTGCGTTTGATGGATGATTTGTCACATCTTTGTTCTCCATCGTCACGTCTTGGGGTTTATTTAACCTTATCGAATAGCCCCCAATTCGCTGAAGTTTACAAGTATGAAGGGTGAGCCCCCAGACTGGTGTGCTCCTTACGTTTACAAATCACGATCCTTGCTATGAACAAAGAGTACATGATGTTGAGAAGAAGAAATGTCTTGGAATGGAATTAGGTCACAGTTTTTTCTGTTACACGGTACTTTGAGAACACCTGCAGTATTACCAGAAGTTGAAGCAGTAATGTTAAAACCACATGTTGTGCTTAAGTGCGTAAGAAGTATGTATGTATGTATTTGTGACTATTTGAATAGCGGGAGCAGCCTCATGTGAGAGTGCGCGTGCTGCACTCACCTGCTAATCACGTGAAATTCACCTTAGCTTGCTGCATGCTGCCCATACCTGCTTTGGTGCTACTATAGCCTAAGCATCCAGATGACACAAACACCCCATTTTGCTGACTTTGGTACCTTTGGGGTGTACGCTGCCATCATGTTGCTTTCTTTCGCTTAGGCAGACTGCCAGAAGAGCTTGTGCAGAGCAAGCAAGCAGAACTGATGTGGCTGATGAACAGCATTCACATAATACCTTTGAAATGGGGGGTGAACCAAATGCTGCACAACAGCCTGGCCACGTCGTCACTCAACATGCACTCGCAGTGGTACTACCCACATTCAATAATCTGGCTGATCCTGCAACTGTCTCTCCCAGATGTAAAACATGGGTAGGGCGCCTGAACAACTACTTTGTGGCCACACGTGAAATGGATGGCGCCATCAAATGGTCACTGCTCCTACACTACATGGGCGAGGTAATCTATCTCTTATTCAAACACCTACCAAACACAGGCTCACCCACAGATTACGTCGCCGCCGTGAGAGCACTCAACGCCCATTTTGATCCACAACTCAATCTGGATTTCGAGAGATTTAAGCTGCGACAAGCCAGACAACAAGAAGGCGAGTCAATCAATACCTTATATGCCAGGCTATGGGAGCTAGCAAGCACCTGTACGGCCGATGACCAGCCCAAAGAAATCCGCGCCCAGCTAATTCAAGGGTGCCGCAACAAGACACTGCATGGCCCCATCCTAAAACAACCCAACATAAGCCTAGACAACATCCTAATCCTCACAAGGTCGAACGACCTATCTGCCACAAGAGCGGACGAGATTGACCTAGCATTAACATGGACGTCTGACAAGAATATCGTCGTCAAGACGGAGCGAGCGGACTCTGTGAGATCGAATGAAAGAGGGAACGGTCACAGAGAGTGCCAGGCCCAGCCACAGAAGAGTAAGTGCAGATACTGTGGGCGGGAAGAACACCCAATCAACGCCTGCCCAGCCCAAGGCAGAACATACTCCCACTGTTGAATCCCCAACCACTTCTCCACAGTATGGCGGAAAAAGGCCCAAGTCGGTAAGCCACTGAGAAAACTAGTATGCCCGCTGTTGAGTGCCACCCTCACACACACTGGCGAGTCAAAGATCCACCCCGAGTCAACCTATTGGTCTGGAAGACTCATCGCCAAGGGAGGACGAACACGAGGGAACGTTCCTCATCTCATTCACGAGAGAACTAAAAAGACGCCGGAGCCACAACTCACCTGCACAGTCCGCAGAGCATGGTCAGTAGTAAAGGCTGTCATCGACACCGGGGCCTCAGTGAACATCATGGGAATACAGCAGTACAATCGCCTATGGCCCAAACAGCAGCTGGTGCTGTCTAACACAACGATATTTGCATATGGGAGCCAGTCACCCTTTCCCCTCCACGGACGGCTACTTGCCAATCCAATCAGAAGATAACCAAATCATAACAACAATCCATGTCATCAACCAAGAAGCGGACACATTAATCAGCAGCCAATCCGTAGAAGACATAGGATTAGTGTCATTTGCAAGGAATGTGAAGTCAAACCAAACAGATGACATCCTCAATCAGTTCCCAAACTTTTTTGAAGGACTGGGGTGCATCAAGCACCCATCTGTTAAGCTGTTCATTGACCCGGCAGTAACATCAACAGCACTCCGACACTGCCGGATCCCATTCCACCTTCAACCACTGGTAGAGCGTGAGGTACAAAAACTAGAAGAACAAGGGGTCATAGAAAAGGTGTCAGAACCAACTCCCTGGATCTCCCCTATGGTCATCGCTGAGAATCCAAAACAGCCGGGGAAGATAAGACTGTCCATCGACATGCGGCTCTCAAATAAAGGCATTCAGAGGGAGCACCACATAACCCCAACCATGGATGAAATCGTAGCCTACATCAACAGTTCCCAGTGGTTCTCCAAGTTGGATCTAAATGCCAGATATCATCAGCTGACCCTGGCAGAAGAAAGCAGGTATATGACTACCTTCAGCACACACCTGGGGTTACGCCGCTATAAACGCCTCAACTTCTGGAATCTCTTCGGCAGCCGAGATGTTCCAGAATGCCCTGCGTGAGATCCTAATGGGGCTGCCGGGTGTCCTAAACGTCAGCGATGGCATCCTCATTCACTCCGCCATGGTGGCTGAACACTACAAGCATCTCCGAGACACGTTGAAGCGACATCAATACTAGGGTGTCAGACTACACCGAGAAAAGTGTCTATTCTTCCAGCAGAGGATAGAATTCTTCAGATACATATTTAACAAAGACGGGATACAGGTAGACCCCCGAAAATCTCAAGCAATAAAGCAAGCACCGCCACCCACAAATCCATCTGAGATACAAAAGTTTCCTTGGGATGGCCATGTATTGCCACCAATTCATCCTGGATTTGTTCACCATAGCGGAACAACTAAGGACCCAAAATCTGACCTACACAAAGTGGGAATGAGGCCACCGAGAGAAGGCAGCGTTTTAGTGCATCAAGGATGCACTCCTCGTCAACACCAAGCTGCTGTACTTTGACCTGGAAAAGTGCACTGAACTGCTAGTGGGCCCCAGCCCAGTAGGCCACGGAGCAGTGCTAGCCCAGGAACTAGAACCAGGGCGGTTGGCAGCCCTAGCATTCGTCAGCAAGGCTCTCTCTTCCATGAGGCACGAATACCCAAATCGAACGAGAACCCTAGCGATTAAGTAGGCGTGCCAGCCTTTCCATCGGTATGTGAGTGGCCAATCCTTTAAGGTCATCATCACCGACCACCGCCGCACCCAACTCTCAGATTCAAGCAGTGGGCCATCCAGCTACAACAGTACTTGATGGAAGTCGTATACCGGCCCGGAGCGAAGAACCCGGACGATTTCCTCTCCCGTCACCCAATCAGTTGGATGCCCAAGATGCCATCCTGGAGGTGGAGAAGACCAAAGCACATATCAAAATGATCTCGTCCGCAGCATGCCCCTTAGCCCTGACAATGGCTGACATCGTAGAGGCTGCAGACACAGACTCGCTCTTCATCAAAGTGCGGGACGCTGTCCAAGGGGGCACCTGGCAAAATGTTCTGCACAGTGCCAACGACTGGTCAGGACAAGACCAGGAATACCTTATGAAGATGTGGAGAGTGAGGAATAAACTAAGTACAACTCAAGAAGGTGTCCTCCTACTCGGATCCCATATTGTCATCCCAGCAGCGCTGTGCCATCACGTAACAAAGCTGGCACAAGGCGGGGCACCAAGGGTCGATGAAAATTAATCAAGGATGCAGGAGAAGGTCTGGTTCCCTGGACTGGAAGAGCTGGTGGAAGAGACTGTGCGGCGATGCCCCACATGCCAATTCACGAGTGTACCAGATAGGTCCACGCCAATCATCACTGAGGAACCATGCATGGCACCTTGGGAGAATAATAAGACACTGCGGATTGCGGTGGCCAAGCACACCGACCCTGAGCGCCACCTGCAACTGTTCCTGAGAGACTACAGGAACACGCCACACAGCACCACCCAACAGACCCTGTGGACACTGACTAACGGGCCGCACCAGGACACCATCCCCGTATGCCTGCGGTCGGCGGGGCCCCAGTATGATGACAAGGGAACCCAAGTGCAAAGAGAATAGCGGAATGGAGCAGCCAGTCACAAAGGGAAGGCCAAGCATCGAGACCTGCAGCCCGGGGTCCTGGTTATCATAAAAGACACAAGATACTATTGCATTTGTTAGGATTTTAACCTGCAATTTAATTAGATAAAGAAAATTATTGTTTGAAGAACTGTGTCGGGTGGTTATTTCTTGAAATGTTTCTTTATTAATATAAGAATTTAAGTGTTTGTCATCAAATTCTAAATCAACTAAATGATCCGATTGACCTCCGGATGGAGGAATTGTTAGGGTAAATTTTAATAGATATGGTTTCCTTCATCCAAGTAATAGATCTGTAGTTCAGGATTTTGAGATCCCTCTGTAGGCACGGATAGCTTGATTGAATGAATGTTGGTGTTATGGGCCCCACCAGCGTGTGATGTGTGTATGTGCGTGTGACTGTGGAATCATTCCGTCCGTGGAAGTAGGGGGAGATTTTGTGTTCTGAACTGCACCAGTATTCCTGGTAGCAAGAGATGGTTTTTATTTATTAGGATTGATGATTTGTGTATATAAATATAGCTACTAGTATTTCTGGTAGTTAGAGAAAGTTTTATTGTTTGGTTTGATGATTTTGGCATGTATATAGCTTATCGATTATTGATTGGTATTGATATATGTACTAACACTATATGTTGAAGTCGTATTGAGTTTTATGTGTCTGTACGGCTTCCGGGAGGTAGGAAGTCGAGAACTGATGACAGTTCCGTAGTAGAGCAGAAGTAAGTGCTGCTCTCGGGAAAGACGGAATTGTGGTTGCCCGTAGGTACACGGGAGAGACGTGTGCCAATTGAAGTTGCACGGCACATTGTCTGGGTTAGATTCGGCAGAAGCCGTGTGTTGCCATTAGTGATGTTTTCTGTGTGAGAAAAGCGTGAATGATAGCGAAGGGTTACCTGTGAAATTTTGGTCTTCGGTACCAGGAAACCAATTGTCATACCGATAACGCTTATCACTGAAAAGGTAGCAGGTATTCTCTGAGCTTGGTAGAAGGACAGAGTAGAGGTAAGCGCTGCTTTGTTAACGTGTGTTATAATTCTGTAGTAGGACAGACTGTTCGCTGTTCTCGGGAAAGACAGGATTCTGTATGAATGAACTATATTTCTTGCGTGAAAGTGCGTGAATGAAATAGCATTCGGGTTAATTGTGGAACTCTGGTTTTATTTCTCAGGAGCATTGCGTTTCCAACTATGTGTCTTAATTCCGGAGAGAACAGTTAATTGATGCTTGATAGAAGGGTGAAGTAGAGGGATGTGCTATTTTGCCAACGGACGTAATAATTCTGTAGTAGGGCAGAGGTAAGCGCTGCTCTCGGAAAAACAGGATTCTCGTGGGAAAGGTCTTTTTGCTATTCTGTGATTAGCGGAGCAGACAATGGAGATGTTTGTACGTTGTAACTAACAAGTACTGTAAATTTGAAACAAAGTCTATCGCGTAGTTTTGTAAAGGAGGGGTAGACTGAGGACAGGAGTCAGGAGCAGAAGCTGCTGCAGCGACTGTTGACGTCAGGAGGACCGCGCTGTGATTGGACAGCTAGTCAGTGACGTAGACGCTCCAGGATTGGTGCGTTAGTGTGAGTCGCGCAGGGATTGGAAGTTGTGACAGCGACGTAGACGTTCCAGGATTGGTGCATTAGTGTGAGTTGCGTAAGGATTGGAGATTGCGACAGTGACGTAGACGCGCCAGGATTGGTGCGTGAGAAAGAGTCACGCTACTATTGGATTAGAGATCGTACAGTGGTAGAGAAGACTGAAGAGTTCACAAAAGACAGGAAAATGTATTATCATTCACCCGAGAAAAAGTCTGTGTTTAGTAAAATGAGAAACTGGTTTGTAAAGGACAAGGAGATTGTGACTAGGGAAGGACAGTTACTCCCTCCGGCAAAGACCCCTGCATCCTTTATGGTTGCGAAATATGGGTATCATACCTGTATCTGGTTAGACAATTGGGCAAAGTATACAAAGGAAGACGGAGTTCTAGCATTTCCAGAGGATGGGTCATTTAATTTGGCAATATTAAGGAACTTACGAGAAAGGATGATGAGCTTAGATCCGTGACCTAGGCCTACCCAGTTTGAGGCATTAACAGAATGGGAAGATGAGATGCATGAGCGAGAAAAACAGAGAAATGGCAATCGGTATAGGTACATGTTCGGACGGCCAAATGATCGAGAAACACATAGTGATAGAATGAGAAGGTGGCGAGATGCCAGTATGACAGAAGGATTATTTCCTCTTAGAATGAAAGGAGAAAGTGGAGGAAGAAAATGCCTAGAAAAGAGAAATCATGTAGAAACCCGGAGGTATGGGGCTAGTGACACTGATGATGATGTTCTAGATGATATGTTTTACAAGAGCCCGCCTCCGTACAGACAGGAACCAGAAAAGCCAACCACAGGAACCCCAGTAAGGTAGACTCTGAGAATCATTAAAACAGAAGTTATGACCCCAGAAGTAAAAAGAAGAAATTCACTTAAAGAGAAGGGAAATAGGGTCGAGAACGAAAATTCTAGAGAACTAGCGGAAACCACCTTAGAATTGACCGAGAAAATAAGGGAACTAACAAAAAATCTAGAAGCAGTTACAGTCCCTGTGACCATAGGTCCTGTTATGCCTATTTTTGAGAAGCAGAAAAACAGTGAGCATGGGCTAACAGTTCCATATGTGAACCAAAGACAGGCAGAACAGCCCCTGATGAAAACGAAAGAAAGTTCCTGGGGATATGCTATGGGTAAAAGTGAACTACCTGTGTCAAAGAATCCATTTTATTGTTCCGATACTGCTGAGAGAGGCCGAAGGGTAGAGGGATCAATGTTAGAACCACAGAGACTGACAGAACCAGGGAATGCAGAGAAGTCAGTGAGCATAACTACTGAAAATTTGAATGACTGGCTAAAAGGTTTGCAGGATAAAGAAAAAGAATCACATACCATTGATGTTGCAAAATTGAGGATGGTGTTAGAAGAATTGATAGTAGGGACAATTCCCACAGAAAAGCTGAAAAACTACCAAGATGAGGAACTACTGTTCCTCTGTAAGAGTATCACTTGGAGAGCGAATAATTTACATGACAGACTAGCAGAAATAGCGAGTGAAATGGGAATTGACATGGACAAGGTAAAAGTTTTCCAGAAACCATACAGAGTGAATTTCACAGAAAAAGACATTGAGAATCTGAACGCTGCAGGACGAATAGGGCAGATTAGGGATATAATCACAGTATTAAGGAAATGGGGAGATGTGGACAAATGGAAGAACAGGTGGTATAGGAAGCGAGATGACATCTCAGACAGAACATTTCCAGCGTTTCCTGTGAGAGAAAAGGAAAAGGTGGTAATGGAGTTCCCTATGAGAGAGATTCCAGGAGGAGGATATGTGCATGTCCTATGGACCAGACATGACATTTTGTCATTTACAAATGATTTCCCTAGATTACGGGAAAAGCCAGTCGAGTGGTACAGACAGGTAGACAGATTTGTGAAATTATCCAAAGTGCTGTGGATTGATTTGAATAGTCTGTTTGATATAATAGTGCCAGCAGACTTGTGGGCAGAATGTAAGATAGTCATAGACTGGCCCACTAAAGAATACCCAAGAGATGCGAAAACAGGAGCTCCAGACCCGGAGGTCATGAAGAAATATTAACAGGTCATGGCCTTCCTAAAGAACAAAGTGCCTCCAAAAGAAACAGATTGGGTTAAAATAGATCGAACACATCAGGAAGCGAAGGAGTCAGTCCACGCATACTATGAGAGGCTAATTCTGGCTTTCAAACAGTTTAATGGGGATGACAGTCTGGGAGAAAAAGACCTGAGCCATTTTGTGTACAGATTTGTGTATGGTCTGCGTCCTGAGATTGGGGACATGATCAAGCAGTACACCGTGGACTGGCAGAGCAAGAAAATAGATGAGATCCTGAGACATGCTAAATACTTTAGTGATGAAATTGAGGCAAAACAGCGGAAACTAAAAGAGAAGGCAATGTGGGCTCAAGTAAAAGTTGCAGAGAGACAGGAAGCTCAGCTAATAGAACAAGCAAATAATCCAGGCATAAAATCAAAGTTTGGTCCAGGAAAGGGAAAGGATAACATTGAGGAAGCCAAGAAGAAGTTTCCCTGTCACAACTGTGGCAGGTTAGGGCATTGGAAATCCGAGTGTAAAAATCCACCTCTTGCTAATGATGAAAATCCGTCATTAAATCCACAGGTGCAGTGTGAGGGGAGTGGCCCATCGCCGCAACAGCAGAAGGCTGTTGGTCTACAGAATCAGGTGCCAAAACCGCCCTTACCACAGAGCCGAAGTACACAAACATATAGCAAGGAAATGGGATTCTACAATGAAGAACAGGTAAACAAACCGCAACGCGCGAGCGCTGTGTCACAATATTGGATGCACAATGACAAAAGTGAGCCAGAAGAAATCTATTGACGGTGCCGAAAAGAGGAAGCAGAGTGCGTACTTGGCGCATCTCTAGAAATAGATCAGACAGGACCATTTGTAGATGGGAAAGTTAACGATGAAAACATTACTTTCTTAGTAGACACTGGAGCTACACGATCCACTGTCAGATCAGCAGATGTGAAAAATCTTCCTCTTTCGGATGAAACAATCCAAGTAGTTGGTGTGTCAAACACCCAGATTAAAACGTACCTTACTGATCCTGTAAAGGTCAGAATAGGGAAATTTTCAGACATGCATAGATTTGTGGTGTGTGACACCAGTCCTGTGAATCTATTAGGGAGGGATTTGTTGTGCAAGATGAATTGCACCATATTCTGTACACCAGACGGAATAGCTTTTGAAACACCAGACGAGGATGTCCTGTATAAAATGACCATAGCTAACCGAGAGTGTGAGGTTGCTGGAACTTATGCAGTATTCAATCCAGATGAATTGCCCCCGGAATTGAAACAGACAGTGAAAGCAGCGGTCTGGGACTTCACTGAGGAAGATGTAGGCCTGATGAGAAATGTAGACCCAGTGAGAATAGCTGTAAAAGAGGGAGCTGTTTACCCCAACATTCCACAGTACAGACTGACCCCAGAAATAATAGCAGGGGTAACCCCTTTAATTGAGAAGATGATCCAGCAAGGAGTACTGAGGGAAATAATGAGCAGTCCATGTAATTCGCCTATCATGGGACTGAAAAAGCCAAGTGGGAAATTCAGGATTGTGCAAGATTTGAGAAAGATTAACAAGATTGTTGTTTCCTGTTGTCCAATTGTTCCAAATCCCTCAGTGATTTTATATCAGATCCCACATGATGCAGAATGGTACACAGTAATTGATTTGTGTCATGCTTTCTTTTCCATTCCGTTGCATCGTGACAGCCAGCCACTTTTTGCATTTCGGTTTGGAAACCGTATTTTGGCATGGTGCCGAATCCCACAGGGGTACACAGAGAGCCCTTCCATTTTCAATCAGCTGTTAAAGAAATCTCTGGAAAGTCTTACCATGCCTGAGAATTCAGTTTTAGTCCAGTATATTGATGACCTACTAGTGGCGTCAAAGACACGTGAGGCTTGTGAAACAGACACCATAGCTTTGCTAAATCATTTGGCAGATGGAGGACTTAAGGTATCTCCAACAAAATTGCAATACTGTAAGAAGGAAGTGACATACTTGGGTCATAATATTGAGAAAGGCCTGAGAAAAGTAACCATAGACAGAATTCGAATCATTAGAGGAATGAGAGCTCCAATGACCCAAAGAGAAGTGAGAATGTTCCTAGGAATGGTTGGCTATTGTCGTCAGTGGATAAGTAATTTCTCCCTGATTGCCAAACCATTGGTGAAATTGACAAAAAGTGAAGTAAAAGACCCCCTTGAACTGAACAAAGAAGAGTTGGCAACATTCAAACAGCTGAAGAACAGTCTTTGTGAAGCCCCTGCACTGGGTATGCCAGACTATGAAAAGGAGTTTGAGCTATACTGTAGTGAGCGAAATGGGTGTGCACTTTCAGTGTTGATACAGAAACATGGAAGACAAAGGAGGCCAATAGCCTATTTCTCGTCAATGCTAGATCCAGTGGCAATAGGTCTGCCAGGATGTCTGAAAGCTGTAGCGGCTACATGCCTAAGTCTAGAGCAGAGTGAGGGAATTGTGATGGGGTATCCAGTAAGAGTGTTTGTACCCCATAGTGTGGCGATCCTTTTAACAAGGAGTCGAACACAGTTCATGTCACATAGTCGGCTGACTAAGTATGAAAAAGTCATTCTAGGTGCATACAATGTGAGTCTGGAAAGTTGTGTGAATATGAATCCAGCTACACTTTTGCCAGATGCAGAGAGAGTGGAGATAAGAGAAGAGGCCCATCATGATTGTCTGGATGTACTTGATTACTGCACGAAACCTCGTCCTGATATAAGAGATCTACCACTGCCAGAGAGTGATCATGTGTTTTTTGTGGATGGATTCTGTTTGAGAACAGAAGAAGGAGTGTTGAGTGCAGCCTATGCATTATGTACAGTTTCAGCAGTTATAGAGGCATCGCCCTTGAAAGGAGTTAGATCCGCTCAAGTAGCAGAAATAGTGGCATTAACCAAGGCATGCAAGATTGGGAGAAATGCAAGAGTGACTGTGATGAATGATAGCCAGTATGGCTTCGGAGTTGTCCACGATTTCGGCCAATTATGGCTGCAAAGAGGTTTCCTGACCTCAAGTGGAACTCCCATAAGGAATGCAGAAGTGGTTGGAAAATTGCTTGAGGCAATACAAATGCCCAAAGAACTGGCTGTGGTAAAATGTGCTGCTCATGGACAAGGGAGTGATTACATCACTACCGGGAACCGATTTGCAAACGACATGGCTCAATATTGTGCCCGAAATAAATATTCCATAAATCGGTCCAAAGAAAAGGAAATGTCTTCTTGCTCCATAATGTTTACTAACGTTGTGAGAACCTGGGATGAAGTGAGGCAGTTGCAGGATGAAGCAGTGGATGAGGAAATGAGACAGTGGGTGAAAGCAGGATGTGCACCCCGGGAAAAGGATCATGTGTGGGTCTATCGGGATGGAAGACCAGTAATGCCTGATAGCATGATGTCAACCATGGAACGGATGTATCATGGCCAAGGACATTTGAGAAGGGATGCCATGATAAGCGCCTTTAAGCAGACCTGGTATAATCCAAAATTCAGGCTGATAGCAGAAAGTCTCTGTCAGAGATGCCTGACATGTCAGCAGTACAATCCTGGAAGAAAAACGGTGGTGAGTCTGGGTACTATAGGCCGGGAGGGAGGACCTTTCACCAGGATGCAAGTAGATTTCATTGAGATGCCCCCTTACAACAAACTGAGGTATGTTTTGGTGGTAGTTTGTCTGTTCTCTAGGTGGGTGGAGGCATACCCAACCAGAAGAAATGATGGAATCACAGTGGCTAAACTATTGTTGAGGGAATTCATCCCAAGGTACGGGTTTCCAATAACCATAGAATCAGACAGAGGAGGACATTTCTACAACGAGATCATGAAATTGATTTGTGAAGCATTGGGTGTACAACAAAAACTGCATTGTGTCTGCCGACCAGAGGCTTCTGGTGTGGTTGAGCAAATTAATGGTACCATCAAAAATAGAATTGGAAAAATGTGTTTAGCCACAGGTTTGAAATGGCCTGATGTCTTGCCTCTGGTTTTGATGACCATTAGGTCTACTCCAGACAGAACCACAGGTTTGAGTCCACACGAGATCATCATGGGACGCGCCATGAGACATGTGTTTGTACCAGTCAACAAGCTGATGACTATAACTGATGACATGATTTTGGATTACTGTAAAGGCCTGGCTGACGCAGTTCATTCTGTGTTTCAACAGGTTGGAGCGGATGCCACCACACTTGAAAAGAAACCAGCCCATGATTTGAGCCCAGGGGACTGGTTGAGGATAAAAGTCCACAGAAGAAGAAATTGCCTGGTGCCAAGGTGGGGAAGGCCAAGACAGGTCATTTTGACTACAACGACTGCTGTGAAGTGTGCAGGACTGAAAAACTGGATACACGCAAGTCACACTTTAAGAGTTCCAAATCCAGCAGATGGCATTGGGAAAGAATACTTTGACGAATCAGAATCAAGTGATGAGTCAAGCAATGAAAGTATAAAATCAAAAGAAAATCCTGAAAGGGGGGAGACGGAGCCAAGACTGGTTCAGACCCCCAGAGAAAAATACTGAGGAAAAGATTGCAGATTTCAGACGATTCAGATTCTGGAGGTGAACCGAACGCCAATGGTGAACACGGAAAGAAGAAAAGAAAAGAAAAGAAAAGAATGTTCAGTCAGAAGTAACGTTCACTCCAAATGAGAAAGTAGGAGAAATTCCACCTGAAACAATATTGGAAGACAGTCACAGAGAGAGAGGGACAGATTGCGGAACAACCCCGAGGAGGTGTAGGGAACTGCAACACACAGCTAGGTGAAGGGACAAGTAATCAGCAGGGAAATTGCGTGCAGGAGACCCGAGGAGGGACAGAAGTAGGGCCATCAACAGAGGTGGAAAAGGAGATTACTGAGACAGAAAAACCAAACGAGACAGAATCTGAAGACAGTGAAACTGAAATACCAGAAGGTCGAGTTCTGAGAAAGAGAACTTGGATCAAGGAAAGAACTGGTAAAGATGGCAAAGCAAGAAGGAATGCCAAAGGAGACATTTGGCCAAACAAGATCAAGAAACTAAGATACAGATTGACACGAGCTAAACCCTCAGAGGCTGAACAAGTGAATGAAGTAACCAGTCAACATCCAGAAAAAGAAGGAGAAACAGAAGTATCAGAAGCAAACAAATGTGCAAGAAAACCAAATCAGAAATATAAGTCACCTGAATGGACGTACGTGGCACTGCCTGAAAAAGGAGAAGAGGCAGATAGTCAAGGAAATCCAGAGGAGACTTGGCTGAAACTGATAAAAGAAGAAACAGGGGAGATCCTGAGAGTTATCTTATCCGACATTGGAGAAGAAGCGGAAGATCAGGAAATCCTGCATGTGGATGACGAGAAGGAAGTGAA